>NC_072790.1:177452396-178702396 GCF_028583425.1 Eublepharis macularius | reverse complement strand
TTCTATGGCTGCTAGCCATAACTCTTCAAGGCACTTGCTTTCTTTTTATCTTTATCACTGCTGGCAGGTTCTTGGACAGACAAATCCTCTTGTGTTCAGCTACAGACCACAGAAATCTGCATTCCAAACCCATCAGCTGCTCATCCACCTCCTGGATTTCCTCTACCTTCCCCAACCGAGTCCTCTTCATTAGGGCTTCTGGTCCTCTGTACAGCTAGACAACAAAGCTTCCATCTTTTCATTGTGAGAGGCCATGCCGTGCATTGGCCTCATTGCTGCAAAATCTCAATTTCCTGCTGGAACACTGTTTCTTGTTAGTGCTGGAAGATTGCTTCAAGTCACAGGATGTGTTGCTGGAGCTTGGCTTCATGCTGCTGAAATTTGGCTTCAAGCTGCTAGCTTTGCTGCTGCCTGTGCTGCTGCAACTTGCATTTGTTCTAGGAGTGTCCGGTATTCTGTTCATGATGGTTCAATAACCACCTCACAGCTTCTTTCCAAGGAAACACAATCCCATCGCTAACACCATTGTTATGCACTCCCCACTTCCCCATGCAGTGAGAAGTTATTCATGTTTGTTCTCTCTGGAAGAAAGAGAGCACTGGGTTTTGGCTTTGTAGTGTTTCCTTTATTTGCAAAGATACAGACAGAGCACTGGTGGAGCACAGATGCACCCATGCAAGCTGCAGATCTTCTATCCCACATCATATTCCCAAAGAGAGAGAGAGAGAGACTGTTTTGCTTATAGTTGCCTGAAACTATAAACAATATGATGAACCCTGTTGAATCAGACTAAAAAAGGCCATGTAATGCAACCTGTTACCCCCAGTGGTCAGCAAAAATGCCTCTAGGAAACCCACAAGCAGGGCAAGAAGACAATAGCCATCCCCCACAATTTTTAATCAGCCTCTATTACACCATTATTACTAACAAGCAGGGGATGCGCAAGGACTTGTTGGGGGGGAGCTTTCATTTTCCTCTCCCCTTGTGTTTCGTCATTTCCTTCCCTGAAAGCTACCACAGCCTCTCCCCTTTTCCTGCTTTCCTTCCTTCTCCTCCTCCTTCTCCTGTCATCACCTTTCCTTGTTTCTTTTTGTTCTTTCCACCCAACAGCCAAGCTACCTTTATCTTCCCCTCTGACTTAAGCCTTCTTCCCTTCCCTTCCACAGGCATCCTCTCCCTGGAAAACTTCTGGCTGAGTTGTGTGATACCAGCCACTGATCTGGGCTGGGCCCAGTTGCATGTTGGGGAACCTGCAAGGACTTGTGAAGGGGAACTTCACTTTCCCCTATATCTTCCACACTATTTTCTCTGTCCCTTCTCCTGGCAGCTCTCCTATCATCACCTTTCCCTACTTCCTTCTATCCTTCCCACCCAACAACCCGGCTACCTTTTATCTGCCCCTCATCTTCACCTATATTTATTATTTTTGTACTTCCTTTATGTCCCACCTTTCTCCATGATGGGGACCTAAAGCAATATACATCATTTTCCTCTCTTCCATTTTATCCTCACAACAAACCTGTGAGGTAAGTTAGGCTGAGAGTGTGTGACTGGCTAAAGGTCACTGTCAAGATTCCATGGCTACTTCTGGGTTGCTACCATGTCCTTTAATATGTCATGTCAACATTGTTTCAGTTCTGCATCAGATTTCTGCCTTTCAAATTTCTGCAATCTACACTCTATTGTACTGCTTAATGAATGTCCCAGCTATTGATTGTATTGAATTGTGTAATCTGTCTTGACTCTCAGTGAGAAACGTGAATTAAAAATAAAATAAAATAATAAAATAAAATAAAATAAAATAAAATAAAATAAATGGAATAGTGGGAATTTGAACCTGAGTCTCACAGATCCTAGTCTGAAACTGGTAACCACTACACCATTCTAGCTTTTATGTGGTGGTTTCTGTTGAATAGTTGCAAGCAGCTGGGGCTGGGTGAGTCCAGCAAGTTGCGTGATATTAAGTTGCTCACTGGTTTCTGCCAGACCTGGCCTTGATGAGTCTACTCTCAAATACCAGAAGAGCCCTAGAAAGGGCCCTGCCCCCTCTCCCTGCCTTTTACTGGCAGAAAACAAGACTTGTAGGCTGGCAGTACTGTTGTGGTTGTATAGCAATGGCCACTGAGGGCATTCATTTCTTAAAGCCGCAAATGCTGCTTATATTATTGGGGGATGGGATAACTCTCCATTTTTATTTTTATTTTAGATTTCATTTTATTATCTATATATTTATTTTATTCAATTTATATTCCACTCTCCTTGCAAGCAGGCTCAGAGAGGATCACAGGCGGTAATAAATACAATAAAAACAGATAGCATAAATTACATTAAAACATACCAGTCATTACAATAAAATCTAAAACAGACTGATGTGCCCATATGCACACCACCAAGCATTAGGACACATCCATGGGGCAGGGTGGCCAGCTACCAGATGACAACAATCTGGGAGGCAACACTCCTCCCCCCTGGTAGGAGGCTGGTTTTTTTTGGCCCACTCAAATCAACCCTCATATACCTGGTGGAATATCTCTGTCTTGCAGGCCTGACAGAAAGATAATAAATCTGGCTGGGTCTGGGTTTCCACAGACAGAGAGTTCCATCAGGTTGGGACCAGGACTGAGAAAGCCCTGGACCTGGTTGAGGCAAGGTGAACCACCAGGGACCAGGGACCACCAATAGATGTTTGGGACCTAGGGCTAGGGACCTAGGGCCAGGGACCACCAATAGATGTTTGGGACCTAGGGCCAGGAACCATCGATAGATGTTTATCTGCTGAATGGAGCAGTCACCGGGGAATATATGGTGAGGGGCGGTCTCGGAGGTATGCTGGTCCGTCCGCTAAGGGCTTTAAAGGTTAAAACCCAAACCTTGAACCTGATTTAGGATTCTACTGGGATCCAGTGCAGCTGGCACAAAACGGGTGTTATATGTGAACAGAATGGAGTCCTGGTCAGAATACGCACCGCTGCATCTGACGAAGATGGAAGAAAGCAGATTTGGCAACTGCTGTGACCTGGGCCTCCATTGACAAGGAGACATCCAGGATCACACCCAAACTCCTCGCCACTGACATAAGCATCAGCAGCATCCCATCAAGGGATAGGAGTCGGATCTCAGAACCTGTCAGCCCACGGCCAGGTAAATGACCTCTATGTTCATGGGGTTCTGTTTCAATCTGCTCTGTTTCAACCAGCCAGTCACAGCCCCCAAAGCCCTGGCCAGATTTTCCGGAATGGAGTCCATCCATCCGTCCATCAACAGATAGAGTTGGGTGTCCTCAGCATACTGGTGACAGCACAATCCAACACTCCACACCACCTTGGCGAGAGGATGCAAATAAATATTAAATAACATCAGGGTGAGAATCACCCGCTGAGGGATGCCACACACTAAGGGATGGTGAGGCAATAACTGCTCCCCAGTGCAACTCTCTGTCCCCAACCATGGAGAAAAAAGATGAGCCACCGTAAAGCAGTCCCACAAATTCCCACGTCCGCGAGGCAGTGAATCAACAGATTGTAGTTGACTGTATCGAACACTGCCATGATATCTGGCAACACTAGCAATGCTGACCCACCTCAATACAGATGTCTGCGGAGGTCATCTGTGAGGGTGACTAGTGCTGTCTCAGTTCCATTCCATGGCCAGGGCGAAAGCACCGGAATACCTGCAGTTGTTCCGCCACCACCCGCTCAATCACCTTACCCAGAAACGGGAGTTTTGAGACTGGGCAGCAAGTGGATGGGTTGGTGGGTTCCAAAAATGGCTTTTTCAAAGGAGACTGCACCACCACTTCCTTCAGTGTTCCAGAAAAAATCCCATATTTTAAGGAGAGATTAACAATGGACAATTTAAAGCATTTTTTAAAGATTTGTAGAAAGACCTGTTTTATTTGTTCATGGCTCTGATCTCTAGATTTAAATATCGACAGGTTAAACATATTGATAAGCAGCTAAAAGACTCATCCTCTATGACTTTTGTCTTTTTAAATGGCTTTTTAAAAGTCATCTAAGTTGCTGCCACTTCTTGTGCCAGAAGATTCCATATCTGTTGTGGAAAAAGTACTTTTTTTTATCTCCAGAGATGATGATCTTCACCTGATGAGATATGAATTAGAAGGTAGGTGATATGTGGAGGTTGAGGATTGACTGTCTCAAGTGAGGATGTCTCACACCGTCTGCAGAAAGGGACTTTTGGACAGACACAAAGAATAGTTGCCAACAGCTACCTTGAAGCTGGGTATTGTGCATTACATGTTGAAGATTGTATATCTTGAGAGAGATCTTTCAGTGCTTCCTCTCTATTTCTCTTCCATAACCATTTTTTTTCTGCTCAAAAACAAAATGATGAGGGACTATAATTTTCTTGTCTCTGGCTTCCATTTGCAGTCAGTTCTGAGATTTCTATCTGAATGGAGATAAGAGCTTTTCATGTTCTACTCAGGTGTTTTATGGCCTTCATTTCAGGAACGCTTAGAAAACTTTCATGAGAAATGCTTCCTCATATTTAAATTTCCCCCAGTTGTAGCCAGAGATGATATTCTTTACCTTAAGCAAAGTAGAAATATTGCCGTGCAAACAGACAGCATAAGCACACTGGCATCCTTCCCAGTCAAGGGAATATGAACAAGATTTTATTGTTACTGCCAAGGCAGCTGGATTTTAGATGGAAATAGTCATCTCATCCTTTTGCTTGTTTCTAAGGGTAATACAGCTTTCGTACTCATAATAAATGGGTAATATTCACTTTGCATTAAAAACGTCTTGTGAGTTCATTATCTTTTTGCCAGCGGTATTTCTCAGCCCCAAAGCCTAATTCTACTAATAAATGGTATTAAACACACAAAAGGCAAGAAAATCAAAGATACAGTGCCCTGCAGCCATCATAATTTGTTTCCATTGTGCATGTGTAATGCTTCAGAGCATTCTGTGGATTGAGCATTAGCTTTAATGACCTGAATTTTTCCAGCTTTTAGAAATTAAACAGGTTGTAGATAATACTATAAGCATTCAAAGTTATGCAAGTAGACCCCTCACTAGGTAGGCTTTGTAGCTTGATCATTTACAATGGAAAAAAATAGCTTATTAGCTACTTCAGACTTCTGGAATGTGTCATACCCTTCTGTTAGAATGACAACTAAGAACCAGTATGATAAGGAGTGTTGCCAGTGCAGTTTTTGGAGTGATCTATATTTCTTTGTTTTGAACAATTCAATAACAAAGGTGCATTATCTCCATGATCTTTTTGTTTTGTTTTGTTTTGTTTTTAACTCTTCCTACATGAATCTCCATCCTGACCTGGATAGCCCAGGCAAGACTGATCTCATCATATCTCGGAAACTAAGCAGGGTCAGCCTTGGTTATTAATTGGATGGGAGACCTCTAAAGAAGACCAGAGTTGTGGAGCCAGCCCATGACAAGCCACCTCTGTTAGTCTTTTGCCTTGAAAACCCCACCAGGGGTTGCCATAAGTCAGCTATAACTTGACAGCACTTTCTACCACCACCATATGAATCTGCTGCACTTATCCATCTGGCCAGCTTTTGCAGATGTGATTGTTTAAATGTACACATCAGTGATTTAAACTGAAAGTCTAGACCCATAAGAAACTATCTGGTATCTTTTCTGATTAGAATTCCGCAATATATGAACAAGAAATCGTTTCTGCACCAAGCACAGGCTCTAATCAAGTTCTGTTTGTTATTTCCACTAGCATGGCATCTCTGTATGAGGTGCAGTAAAATCTTTGGGGACTGGCCAATGCAGTATCTGAAGCGTTGCACGCTATATTGTAGCATAAAAAAGGCATGTTTTTCTTATAATACTGGAAGAAGAATAAGCTGCATGGGGAGAAGAGGGGGGCAGAGTGAAGGTAGCTGTTCAGACTTACGAGATAAAAATCGTAATTATAGCATGGAATATCCTGCATATGGGGGAGGAAGAAAATGAAAGAGACAAAAATAGCAGCCAGCCACATCTGTATAGGGACACAATGAGCATATTGCAGGGCAATAAAAAAAGCTTTCCCAATAACATGATTCAGTCCAAGCCTAAACTTTCTGAAGTCCCCCTCTGCATCTGTGTTAGAGCAGAGCTACTAAAGGGGGGAGACCCTCTTTCATATATGAAATAAATATATGTGGTGGTGATTTTAAACTTTCTAATAAGTTTAGTAGATTGGCAGAAGAATTTTTAAAGTAACTTTATACAAACATTAAACAAACAAAGTTATACAAACTTTATACAAACATCTAAAAGATCACATTTGAGACTTTTCCCTTTTGATTTCTGAAGAACTGGAGTCTTTATCTGTGGGTGGGTGGGTGTGAGTGTGTGTGTGTGAGTGGGAGAGAGAGAGAGAGCACATGTGCAACCAACATATTACTTGGAAAGGTGGACTTAATCATCTTAACCCCCTTGCTGACTGTTCAACAACCACATCACATAGACAGTTTAAACACATGATTTGGAAATGGCAATTGAAAGCAGGCCTACTCAGAAATTCAGTGGGTCTTTCTCCTCAAACGACCTCAAACCAGCATTTCACCTCACCCTACCTCTCTTCCTCCTTACCTTGCCTTTCTTCCTTCTGCCACACAACTAGGCTGTAGCCTTATCCTGGGAGACTGTTTTGGTCATCAAAAATGTGACTTTGTCACTGGTCTGAGGCCATGGTAATGAGAACTTAGCTGCAGCTATTCTTTCATATTCTCAAAGTGCCCCACATTCAAGATGGAGATGTCTAGGATTTACCTGGCCTCAGTGGTGTCTAATGAGAGCTAATGTGATGTAGTGACTGGAGTGATGGACTAGGATGGTAGCCTGATCCTGGGAGACTCTTTTGGTCATCAAAAGTAGCCTGAGAGACACAGATTCAAATCCCCAAGTAGGACTTCATTATTTGTTTTGTTTTTTTGTTACCTGGAAAAGGCCAGAGGGTGTTCTTTTTTCTTATAACATGTCATGGACAAGCCATATTCTTGTTGCCATGAAACTGGCATCTATAAACTCAGCAGCCCTCCAGAGATTCTTTCAGACATCAGGAGGCAAATACCTGCCATCCTCCATCTAGGCATTTAAATCCAAGGTACTTCCATTATTATTATTTTGGGTACCCTTGACAATTGCTAAAGTAAATGAGAAATATGATTCCTATTTAATTTCTTTTCTGCACTCCATGTCTTGTGTACCAAAGTGTATCACTGGTCCAGCTATTCGGCTGGAATTTGCAGAACCATCATTAGAAGCCAAAGCCTGGATTGCCACGTACATTTTTAGACTAAAAATTGTTCTTTCCCCGGAGGAGAGTTATTTACATCTACTTGTTAAAGATGGTTTTCAGAGTTCTTGGCAAAAACTAGTTGATGATAGATTAGAAAGACTGAGTTTGGTTATTTGGTTATTGGTTGTGTTTTAGTTACCAATTGTTACTTGTTAATCTGTGCTATCTTGTAATTTATTGTATGCATTTTACTAATAAAATTTTGTTTAAATTAAAAAAAAAAGAAAGAAAGACTGAGTTTATCTTTTGAGACATTAAAACGGAATATGCTTCCACGTGTAAATTGATTAAATCCAAAATATTACACTTCGATAAATGGAACACCAGCTCTAGAGCACGAAGTTTGTACTATCTGGGCCTCCCAAGTATCTTACCTGCATATTGTAAATTTTTTACTATTCCCAAATACAGAATACTTTCTACTAAGGCCAGATTAAATGTTCTGCCTCTAGGGAAGTTAGCAGGCAGGTTTTTAGGCATTCCCTTTTCTGACTGTTTCTGTGATTGCAAATCAGGTAATCTAGATACTATTTGACACCTTTTTACTGACTGTAAGAAACATGCACTCACCAGAGATAAATGGATCTCATCCTGTACACATCCAGAAGCGGGGGGGGGGGGGTTGTTTTGAAACAAGAAGTAGTTACAAAGCTTTTAGCTGATACTAACCCAAGTGTAACTCTTGCTGTGGCAAAATTTTTATCTATGATTTTTAATGATTTTTTTCTCCTAATGTATTTAGCATTTTGGTTATTTGGTTAACCATTTTATTGAATTGTATCATTCTGTATTCTGAATTACTGAACCTGTCTGCTTATGACCTGTTGGTCTGTAAGTATGAAATAAAGGACTTGACTTAGAGCCAACCGAATGATTAACCCTGTAGCTGATGGTTGTTGTTTTCACCTGTCTGTTGATCCAGCTCCTAGACTTCTATTCTTCAGTCCAACTGGCTCAGTTAGGGCTACTTTCTGAGTTGCGCCTTGAGTCACCAGTTAGTGTGGTTGGACTGTTGCTCTGTGGTAGAACATCTGCTTTGCCTGCAGAAGGTTCCAGGTTCAGTGCAAGTTCTCTGGCTAAGACCCTGGACAGCTGCTTCTAGTTAAAAGAGTCATTACTAATTATGATAGAGAAGTGGTCTTAGTATAACCTGGCTTCAATTATGCATTTTCATCAGCCCTTGTCTCTGTGAGAAACCTCTTATGCTTCAGTCAGAGCTGCATTTGAGGAATTGAAGTGTGGCGTTATCATAGATAATACTCAAATTGTCTTTTCTGTAAATCATTCTGCAATGAGAATATATAACCAACTTTGGTGAGCTGTGAATTTGATTTGTGTCCCATAATGAGTCCTGCACCATTAAATACATTAACATATGGCACAAATAGTTTTAGAGAAACTCAGAGATGCTTTATGGTACCTAACGGGAAGGCTGGTCTTAGACATGTGCCAGAGTTATAAGCAGGTGGAATGTTTCAGTGTTTACAAGCAATAATTGCAGACTACGAGAGTTACTGTTTAGTTGGCTTGTTAAAAAAACACGTGCTTAAATCTGTAGGAGCATCTTAAAAGCTATTTAATCTATTTCCAAATAATTTTGCAAGCTGCTCATAGCCAGTCGACACTGTCAGTCACTGTAAATGTTTCCAAAGCTATATTCAATTTAAGCCTCAAAGAAACATCTTGTCATCTACTACCACCTACTAATTGCTACCTGTATATGCTCCATTCTCAGCAAGAGTTCAGTACAGATTTTCTGACACACATAATACTGTTTATTTGCACTCATCAAGTTTCAGAGAGTGACACAAAATCATTGTAACTTAATACATTATTTAACATGTTTTCCAACTGGAAAAGATGAAGTGACGGGTTGTCACTAAGCATTTTGGAAGAGGGTTGTAAAAGACAAAGAGGATATTTGCTGGGACAGATAGATTGGACCACAATAAACATCTTAAAAACCATGAGCATGATCCAGCTAAAGTTAAGCACTTTAATGTCCCATTGATTTCAAAGAAAATATTTAGACCTTTTCTGCATGCTGGACTTATTCATGATTTTGTTAGCAGTTGATCTACAAATAATTGGAATTGGTTTGGGTACAGGTCTTCTGCATGTCTGCCCTCCCTCTATACTTTTACAGTTGTAAAGTTGGGTTATTTTCTTCCACACGTGCCTTAAATAATCAGGATTTTCAAGCAAGGATCTTGTTCGATGTATTGTCGAAGGCTTTCACGGCTGGAGAACGATGGTTGTTGTGGGTTTTCCGGGCTGTATTGCCGTGGTCTTGGCATTGTAGTTCCTGACGTTTCATGAAAGACACTGCAGACTTGGACAACCGGAAAAATCAGCAGTGGCTGAACATAGCCTAACTCAAACAGGGCACAGTATCTTATTCCAGGACACCAAAATACTGGACAACACTTCCAACTACTTTGTCAGACTGCACAGGGAAGCCATTGAAATTCACAAGCATAAGCAAAACTTCAACAGGAAAGAAGAAACCTTAAGAATGAACAGAGCATGGTTTCCAGTTCTGAAAAACACCAGGCTAACAAAACACTCCACACCCGACAATAGCCCTGCAGAGAAGATTAGCACATCAAGCACCAATCCATATGCAAAAGAACCTCCTCAGGATACAGTGAAGCCTCCCGCCATTAGCATTCCACACCCTGGGAAACTCCTACAGGATGACTCAGTGCAGTCCCACCCCTCCTGAGTAGATATAAATGACCTGCCATATCTTTTCCACACTGTGACACTGAGAGATCTCTATCTTTTGGTGCTACACCTCTGAAGATGCCAGCCACAGCTGCTGGCGAAACGTCAGGAACTACAATGCCAAGACCACGGCAGTACAGCCCGGAAAACCCACAACAACCAAGGATCTTGTTGTCATTGATGGTGTCGTCAGCAGCTTCACAGCATATGCACACACCTTTTTAAATTTTTGTGTACATGCTTATAGTGATTTAAGGGACACACACACACATACACACACACACACACACACACATATAAAGAAATTGAATCTCCCCCTTGCTGCCTCTAGCAGCCCCCCTCTGAAATTGGTAGGGAGTAAAGTTTGGGTATTCTCTGGCAGCTCCAAGTCAAACTTCTTGCCAAACTCTGGAAGGGAGAAGAGGGAAAGACCAGCCAAGTGGGTGAGAGTCAGAAGCCATGAAGCCCAGATTTCATTGGGTTATGTACCACCAATTAAGCCCAGTTCTGTGAAACCACCATGAAGTGTAAGGTTGATGGTGGCAGCCAAGGTGAATGCTTTGTGTGAGTGTGTCTGAGTGTGTATGCAGAAGGGGCAAGTTGTTCAACAAGCACTCCTCCCATCGCCACTTCCTCCTCCCTCCATGGGAGTTTACTATTTCTTTCCCTCAAATCCACTCTGTAGAAAATAAAAAGGCAGACAATTAATTTCTGTTGCCCTCAAAGCAAACTATACTCAAAGCAGGCAGCTGGTAAGAGTGAACAGGAAAAAAGGGGGGAGAGAGAGAGGGTTGTGGAGGGAGAGCAATAAATTAAAAATAAAAAGCTGAAAAAGGGTAAGTGCAAAGGGAGAAAAGACAAGCAAATGAATCATAAAAGCAGAAAACTGCCTGGAAAATTCATTTAACTTCTCAGTTTGAAAGTTATATGACATATGAACAGGGAGGCAAATGGACGGCAGGGTGGAGGGTGGGGAGACAGAAGAGAAAAAATGCCATGCTGAGAGGGAAGCAGCTCAAATAATCATACTGGAACTCATCAAAGTGCTTGTTCTGATGAAGATGAACCCCAGTGTGAAGTCTCCCAGTCATGCTGCTTAGGTGTTCTGAGAAGCAAGAAAGACCAATGGTCATGTATGAGAATTGCCATGGTGATGATTCTCTGGTAGTTGATAATTGTGCACATTCAAGAATCACCATTTGATCCCTGCACAAGACAGCAAGCAACAAAAGCTATGGAACGTGACAAGGGAGGGGGAAGAGCAGAGGGAGTGGATGATGATAAGGAAAAGACCAATAATCAAAAAGAGGGTTGGAGACTGGTAGAAGAAACAAAACTGACAGGAACATTGTGCAGAAGGAAAGAGGTGATTCAAAATCAGCTTCTAAAAATCATAGGGGTAAAAGTAGTCACAAAAGAAGTAGAAAAAATTGAGGGGAAAAAACAAAAAAAATGAAGCAAAAACTGAAGGCAGAAAAATGCATGAGGAAGCCAGGAGAAAATCATTGGAAATGTCAAAGTATGAGGGTCAGCTTCTGGTTTTACCAAATGGAGCAGACATTCTGCAACCCTTAACTAGTTAGCCAGAATTGGTCTTGTAGTTCAGGTTTTTCAAGTATGCTTTCTTTCTGTGGTCATTCTTATACTCATTTATGTGGAAAATGAATAAAGAGAACCTGTAAGGTAAAGGTAAAGGTAGTTCCCTGTGCAAGCACTGAGTCATTAGTGACTCATGCGGGGACATCACATCACAATGTTTTCTTGGCAGACTTTTTATTACAGGGTGGTTTGCCATTGCCTTCCCCAGTCATCTACACTTTACCCCCAGGAAACTGGGTATTTGTTTTACCAACCTCAGAAGGATGGAAGGCTGAGTCAACCTTAAGCTGGCTATCTGGACCTGGCTTCCGCTAGGATCAAACTCAGGTCATGGGCAGAGCTTGAGTTGCAGTACTGCAGCTTACCACTCTGCGCCACAGGGACCTGAATTACCACAAAAGTGAATTCCTGGCTTTTATTCAAACAAGTGTTTTAAAGTAATTTTGCAACATATTCCCCAAGCTCACAATGTAACTGAATCAAATTTGACCTAAAATCTTGAAAATACCATTCATTTATAGCGATCTAGGACTTTTTAAAAGAGCTCAGTAGCACCTTTAAGACTAACCAATTTTATTGTAGCATAAGCTTTCGAGAATCAAGTTCTCTTCGTCAGATGCCAGTCTCTGTATCAGGCATCTGACGAAGAGAACTTGATTCTCGAAAGCTTATGCTACAATAAAATTGGTTAGTCTTAAAGGTGCTACTGGACTCTTTTTGATTTTGCTACCACAGACTAACATGGCTAACTCCTCTGCATTTAAAAGAGCTATTTCCCAGGCAACCCACCTGGAACAAACCTAGGGCTGCCAAACTCCAGGTGGTGGCTGGAGATATCTCAGGATTACAATTAATCTACAGGCTACAGAGATCAGTTCCCCTGGAGAATATGGCTTGGGAGGAAGGGGGGTTCTATGGTATTTTAACCCACTGAGGACCTTCCCAATCATACCCTCCCCAGGCCCCACCCCTAAAATCTCCAGAAATTCCTGAACCTAAATCTGGCAACCCTAAGTAAGCCCATTAGTCAAAAGCACACAACAGTGTTCAGAAAAATAAATGGAAGCTGTGGTCAAATTTTGTTTTATTCAGGCTTTGTTCTTCAATAGTTGGGAATAATCCTTTTGGTCTGTGTACATGCTGTCCATACACCATTTTCTGAAGTAAACTGTTTCTTTATTTGCTTGAGCATTACTGTAGTGTAGTGGCTAATTGACTGAATCCTAAACCAGGAAGCATCTGATTCAAATCATGTCTCTGTCATGAAATCAGTGGGTGACTTTAAGCTAGCCATTCTGACTCCGGCTCAGCTCCTCTTTGCAAAATGGGATAAATAATGCTCACCTATCTTACTAGGTTGCTTTCAAAAACTACTGAGAATAAAACTCGACATACAGCAATGCTATATAAATGATTATTGCAGATTAGTAAACTTTTCATAGCTTGGGTGCTTATCATGTTCAGTATGCTTACTAGGTTTATTATAATTTTCTATATACGGAAGTAGAATTCTAAAAGCTAAGACATTACACATCTTATGATGTAAGAAAAATTAGTAGGTACTCCACTTGAATTTCTAGAAGAGCTCTTTAATTTGCAAATGGGTGAATGCCTGCCCCTCCATTTCAGTCCCTCTTTCAGTGCCCCACAACTTGAGTCTATAAGTGCTGCTTCTGAAAGCCAGATTGGTCCAGGAGAAAAAAAATGAATTAATCCAAGTGTTGTTCTTTGATGAGAAGGGTGATCTGGCAGTATAAAGATCTCACTGGATATGACTGAGAATGTGTGTTTGTATGAATTTCTCCCAGTTGTGCCTTATAGAATTCTCCGTGTTCCATTAAATATGGGTTCAGGATACTCATTGTGTCACCTAAGTCTGCTGAAAAAAACAAGTAAAGCTGGGTTGATGACACTTTCCTCCAAATTCCCAACGACCTATCCCAGTAGTATCATGAAAATGTTAAATGTCAAAAGCTTGGGAGGCAAGATGGAATTCTGCAGGTTTCCACATAGCAGGTTGCCTGAAGGGACAAGCAATAGTTTCCCATCATCACTTATTGCTGGGAATGAAGCCATCAACACAAAGTCCTTCATACCTAACTCACATTTTGTTAGATGTATAGGTGCTACTGGACTCTTGCTCTTTTCTACTGCTACAGACAGACTAACATGGCTACCCATTCTGACCTATCATCCTCCAAGCAACTGTAACTAGGCTGGTCTGGGACCATGGCCTACATTTTCTTGAAGATGTCCTGCTTGCATGCTATAGACTCCACCTGTAAAGGTGTTTGGAAGGGACTTGGCATAGGAATTTCAGGAAAGAAGGAAAGCAAATACCTGGGAAGGCCAGATCAAAAGGGGGCGGGGTTTGCAAGGCTTCTGAAGCCTATATACCAATGCCCAAAGCTTGGGCAATATAAAGGAAGAAATTGATCTTACTAATGCAGATGAAAATATATATCTTAGAAGGCATTACAGAGACTTGTTGGGATGATTCCCATGACTGGAATACAGTAGTGGATGAGTATGAGTTATTATTATCTCAAATAATGGAGGAAGTGATGGGGGCTTGGTCATACTCGACTTGATATTAACCAACAAGGAGGAGTTGGTTGATGGGGTAAATGTGGTGGGAACCTTAAGGAGAACTGATCACATTCTGTTAGAATTCCTTTTGCTTGGGGGTACCAAGGGAGTTTGTAGCCTAATGCACAGGTTAGATTTTAGTAGGACAGACTTTAATAAACTTAGAGATATGATGAGGGTTATCCCATAGACAAAAATGCTGGAAGGAAAAGGAGTGAGTGAAGGGTGGGCTTTCCTAAAAGAAGAGCTCTTTTCAGGCTCAAGCTATCACCATCCAAGCAAGATGGAAATGCGGTAAAGGATCTAAAAAGCCAATGTGGATGAATAAAGAGCTTTGGGTTGAGCTAAGGGGGAAATGGAAGGAACTGCATCAAAATAAGAGTATCTAGGGACAACTAGGACTGTAGAGCAGCTGTCAGAGAGGCCAAAGCTCAGAATGAGCTGAAACTGGTCAGACTTAACACAACAAAAAAAATTATTCAGATACGTGAGGAGTAGAGATGGGCATGAACCAGAATACAAACCAAAGTTCAGCACGAACCAGGTGAACCGGTGGTTCGTTAGAGCTCATTTCTGGCAAACTGCCACAAACTTTATGGCATTTCGTTTGGTTCATTTTTCAGTTCGCTACTGCAGACACCTTGGTACCGATCAATCAGTTTCCTAGGCAACGGGGGATGGGCTTTCTACAGACCTTCTGCTGACCTGGAAATGTACTTCTGCTGACCTGGAAGTGGTGATTTGCTGGTCCAGAAGTAACATTTTCACAAACCAAACAAACCGGTTCGTGAACCGGGGCAGGTTCGTGAAACTTCATGGTTCGTGAAATGTGACGAGCTATGGACCTCATGGTTTTTTTTTTCTGGTTCATGCCCATCTCCTAGTGAGGAGAAAAGGGAAGGTGTAGAAGGCAATACCTCCATTGCTGAGTGAAAATGGAGAAACTCAGAGGACAGAGAGAAGGCAGAAAGGTTCAGTTCCTACTTTGCTTCAGTTTTATCCCTGCAGGAAAGAACATGTCCACCTAGAGAATGGTAGAGGGCAGAGCATGGCTTCAGGGCTGCTGGTTGACATGGGCAGAGAAGTTGTGGAGAAGCACATTGCTGCACTGGATGTGTACAAATCCCTTGGCCAGATGGAGTCACCGAAGAGTGTTTAAAGAACTTTCAAAGGGCTTGCAGACCCTTGGTCAATCATCTTCCTGACCTCTTAGAGGACAGGTGATGTGCTAGAAGAATAGAGGAAGGCAAATGTTATCCCAGTCTTCAAGAAAGGGAATAAGGACAATCCTCAGAACTACAGGCTAGTAAGCCTGACCTCTAACCCAGGGAAGATACTAGGACAGATATTAAAGGTGTCAGTCTGCAAGCATCTGGTGGACAACATGGTGATATAGGGAAGTCAGGATGGATTTGTCCCCAACAGGCCCTGCCAGACCAACCTCGTATCCTATAACTGAGTGACAGGTTTACTGAATTGCAGGAATCGTGTTGATGTAGTTTATCTAAATTTCAGTAAAGCTTTTGACAAAGTTCCTCATGATGTTCTGATGGGTAAGCTGATGGACCGTGGACTGGATTCTAGGATGGTTAGATGGATAGGGAACTAGCTGGATAACCGCACCCAAAGAGTATTTGTCAATGACATCACATCTGATTGGAGGAGATGTCCAATGAAGTGCCACAGGGCTTGGTTCTGGGCCCAGTGATTTTTAAATTTTTTATAAATGATCTGGATGAGGGTGTGAAGGGATTCCTCATTAAATCTGCAGATGACACCAAAATGGGAGGAATGGCAAACACCTTTGAAGACAGAGATAGAATTCAGTGAGACTGAACACTCTGGGAAGGTGGGCAGATTTGAATAAAATGTGATTTAACATACATAAGTCGCAGGTTTTCCACCTGGGCAACAAGAATGCAAAGCATACATACTGGATGAGGGATACACTTCTGGGTTGCAATGTGTATGAACAAGATCTTGGGTATAGAAGCTAAATATGAGCAGTCAGTGTGATGCAGCAGCAAAAAAGGTGAATGCCTCTCAATATATGTAGAGTGGGAGCAGGCTTGAGCACACTGATCTTACCAACTACTTACGTACAAGTTCTGGCTGATGAGCTGAATGTTTATACATATACAAAGTGTGCGCATGTAGGCTCCATCTCCATTACTGGAAATGTTAAACAAAACATTCCCAGACTAGAGAACCTTTGTGAACACACGTGGCTTCTGTGCTTGTGAACTGTGATTGCACACAGGTAGGAGACAAGGCCAGCATACTCATGCTCACTTCCCCTTCTCATGCATTGATTTCAATATGCGTAATGTCACTTTTGGATTTTTTGGCTGTTTAAAATTTGAGGTATAACTCCTGCATGTTTTGAGTACAGAGCCTCACAGAGGAGGCTGCTTGGATCAGCTCAGCTTGCTTTACTGCCCTGGCCTTGTTTCCTTTCAGCCTGTCTGTACTGGGGACAGGCAAGACTCTGAACTATATGAGATGGGGAAATTTATTCATATCTGTCAGAGACACCACAGAATTATTGTTGAGGTATTTCCAGAACAGTTATCCTCCGTGAAACCCAGGAAGTGCAGATAGTTCTTGTATACATTCTAAAAGTAGACATGGGGCAAGGGTTAAGGGTACCTTAAAAGTTAATTCATAAAATGAAGTGCCTCAGGCTACAGGTTTGGGCTGAATGAATTTCATGGCTCCTGTAATATTGTGTCATCTGAGCTTGCATTACACTACAATAAAACGTGTTCTGCTCCGGTTCACAGTATTAACCTTTGAGTATCTAAATGTTTTTTCCTTTAGCCAGAATGTCAAAAATGGCTATGGCTGTAAATGAAGAATTTAAATTAGAAACTTGGAAAAGCTTCAACATTCTTCTTCCCTATGGTTTATTGCACCCTGCCAAACTTCTGGTTACTAAAAATGGAGCTGCCAGCCTCCAGTTGTTAACTCATCCATTTATTTAAAAGGTTTGTGTGGCTGTAGGAAAGTGATGAAGCACTTTGGTTCAGGGACTCAGTAGTTGGTATGGTCCAACTATGGTTAAAATTCTTCAATATATTTTGACTTTAGACACTGTATCTTCAGTGTGATTAAAAAACAAAGCATTTCCCCCAAATGGCTGGAAAATGATTTTTCATTTAATTTTTTTAAATAGCTTCATTTTTAAAAATAGAGAGTTTTTCTTAATTGGCTTGTTGCAGGCCTGTCGTAATTGTTTTAAATGATGAGGGCTGAGAGTTGTGCTGTAACTTCAAGAGATTTGATTTCTGTGGTGAAAATTGCCATTGGAAAGCATCATTTAAAACTCCCTTAGTGCATTTTTCATGCCTGTTCACAGTCACTCTTTTCCCAGTCTGCTGCTGCTTGGGGCTGGGGCTGGGGCTGGGGTGCAGTGTAGAGGAAAATTGTTGGTAGTGGAAAGTTCCATCACAGTTGACTTATGGTGACCTCTGAGGGGGTTTTCAAGGCAAGAGGCTAAAAGAGGTAGTTTGCCATTGCCTGCCTCTGCATTGCAACCCTGGTCTTCTTTGGAGGTCTCCCATCCAATTACTAACCAAGGCCAACTCTGCTTAAGTTTCACTTTCAGAGTTTTTATTTAAGCTATAAACAGTAAACATAAAAGCAGTAAACATAAAAGATAAAAAACCCAAAACATTCTTTAAAAAACACACTAACAATATATATATATATATAAACATAAAATACAATACATATAAACATAGAATAACAAATAACTAGCAATAATAAAGGAAAAATACAATTTAAAAGGATAAGAAAAAGACTAAAACTAAACTACAAATTGAGTTCCAATTTTCTCCGCAACAAATACATATTTTCAAAGTCTCACTTATTCTATGTTAAACATAAGAGCCCTCTTTTTCAATTGTTCATATCAAGTCATTGTTATCCATTTCATGAAAAAAGTCTATAAACGGTTTCCATTCAACCCAAAATGTAGATAATGTCTTTTCTCTGATCAAGCAAGCCTGGTCTTATCAAATCTTGAAAGTTAAGCAGGGTTTTGCCATCGATGCAGACTCCAAAACTTTTACCCAGCATTACCCAGCCCTGCTTAACTTTCAAGATTTGATAAGACCAGGCTTGCTTGGGCTATCCAAGTCAGGGCAGATGAAACCCTATGATAAAGACAGCTGGCAAATGTTCCTTTCCATTGGGGTGTGCATCCAAGTCCACATCCTGTTGAGACTAAGTACAGTGATAGAACTGTAACATGTTTGGATGTGTATTCTAGTATACGTACCAAAGCAGATGCCATTCTTCTGTACCACGTTACTTTCAGTGAGATGCCTAATCGATCTGAATCCCCAAACTCAGAAGTTCAGCTGCACAGCAATAGGAGCCTATTCCCTCTTTCCTCCCCACAACGCTCAATGTTCTAGCTAACAGTTTTGTACCCTTTTGCTGAGAGAAGCTAAATATTGCTAAAACATAAGGATTCATTTTACAGGGAGCAAAAATGTTCACTACAATCTTAAAGGAAACAAACCTTTCATCTTCCTAATCTATGCTTCCCATCTCACATGGAATCACTAATTCATTGTGGTGTCTCACTTTGTAGCTATGTGCAAACCTTTTATTCAGTATTTTTCACTCAAGATAAGTTAATTGGGAAGAGTTTTTTGTCCTCTGATATAATCTTCACTCCCTGTAGTAAGGCCAATTACCCTAAGAAATACTTTGAGATGAAGCTGCAGGATACACCAACGAAACATAGAACTTCAAGGTTGCTTTAACAGCACTGCACAAGGAAAGAGAAAAAGAGAAGCCAGATTAACATTATAATGTGGCACAATTCTAGCACGAGGTTCACCCAGCGGTTAATCACTAAAAGGAGACATGCCAGGCCTTCCTGAAAGACATGTACTGTGACCTGGATACTTATGTAGACATAAGTTTTGGTTTCTGGAGGCTACTGGCAGGCACTCTACAAAAAGAAGTCCAAAATGCATTCCATTATTATTTCATATTTTGTTGCTGAGCTCGGAATATAGGTCCAAAGTTCCTCTACAAATTAGTATGTCTCAGGAACATATTTGCATAGACCTCTTCAGTTGCTGTAGAACCAAACATATTAGCTGATCATGCTCTTGTAACTTTACAGCAGTCATCAAAAAACACATCACAGACACACCATAACTGAACTGAAAGACTGGTTTTGTAGTTGTTAAAAGCAGTGTTCAAGAATATTTTTGTATTTTCTAAATGCACAGCACCTTTGTGACAGCCAAGCAGCTTAACTAGTCATTACCAGAAGCTCCTTCAGCCCCTTAGCACAACTCCAACACATCTCTTTTCTAAAGTCGGCACTGTCTCCTTCTCCTGTGTCAGTATAATGTGCAATAAGAGAACACAGATCTTTCACGTAAAAACCCCTTTTTGGTTTTCTCCTGATTTCTTTCTAATACACCACAAAAGCATTTCTGCACTTGCCATGAAACACTAGGGGACCTGATTCTCTTCCTGTCTAACCGATTTTATAGGGTTGTTGTGACAATAAAATGGAGGCAAGAGGAGGCTGATGTATAGAAAGCTGGTGCTAGAGATTCCTTCCTGCTGTGTAGTTCAGATTAAGGCTTGGATATGTCTAAAATGAGCCTATTTTCCCTGCCATCTCTATATAGCACCATGGGTATCCTTAGAAGATTTAGAGTTCTTACGGTCACTTAGTCAAGGGACAACTGAAAGCCTGCTTGGATGTCCATATTCTAACTACCTTGCAGAGAGCTTCACTAGTGGAAGTAGCATTTTCTCCAAGCATATCCCAGGATGAGCTTTGTCTTCCTCTATCTAAAAATCATCCTCCTGCCCAGTGCCTCTGGCTAAAAAGATACATAAAAAATCCATGCTAATATTCTGTTGCTAAATGCAGTGAACAGCAAGTCAGAGGGACCAATCTCAGTATTTTCCTAATTGGTTATCATTTCCCATTAATGTAATTAATGTTGTAGTATAGCATTCATCTATAGAACTTTTTGCACACTTTTTCTTCCAACCTCACCCACATCTTCTAGCAGACAATGAAAGGAAGAATAACTTTGACACAGCAAGAATGCCCTGCTCCTGAGTACTGGTCTCCCCTGGATTTGTGTATGAGGCTGAAAGGCAACCCATGTTCTCTTTGCCCACATTCTCCATTTTGGCTTGCGTTTCTAGAGTTCCTTATCATACAGTATTTTGCCTGTCTGAGAAGTTTCCATCCTGCACGAACATTGGTTGTAAAACTGCAGAACATTGAAATTTTGCCTCTAGAGTTCTGATCTTACCATGTTCCTTGTGCATGAGGGCCTTTCTCCCTTCTCTGGGCTACTTTCTTTTGAAGTATTTTATACAATTGAGCATTGAGCCAAGCCTCTTTTTGCAGCTGGCTGCCTGCGGCAGTGGTCCTGTCTGCAGGGCCATGTGTTTATGCTCCCACAGGTTTGTTAAGCTGTGCTTAATCCCAAAGTTTGCTCTTCTAATTTTTGTTGCCAAAATAAAATGATTTTGCACTCTTCCCCCACCCCCAAAATGAAGGCAAGAGATGTACTGCCCTTAGTGCCTTTGGGAGAAGAGCAGGATAAAAAATGCAAATAAATAAACACACAATTCTATGCCCTGCCAGCAAGTTCTCCTCCGCTGTAATTCCTGAGGGGTAACAATCTATTATACCAAAACTATCAGAAATGATTCTCTGTATCAGAGACTTGAATTGCTTAGGCCAGGACTCAGGATTCTTTTATTCTTTTATTAATACCATGCTTGAATAGAGTGCATTCTTTCCATCCTCTAGAAAAGCCCACTCCAGGTTTTGCTCCACTCTTCCATCCTGTGATTCTATTAGAAATACAAGAAATTGCCCAGTAGAGATGTGCATGAAAAAAAAATTAGGTAAATTTGATTTTTTTTAACATAATCTGAGGGAAAAATTCAAAATTCCCTGAATTCCGAATTGATTGAGAGCCAGTTTGGTGTAGTGGTTATGAGCACGGGACTGTAATCTGGAGAGCCAGGTTTGATTCCCCACTCCTCCACTTGAAGCCAGCTGAGTGACCTTGGGCTAGTCTCAGCTCTCTGGAGCTCTCAGCCCCACCCACCTCACAGGGCGTTTTGTTGTGGGGATAATGATAACATATTTTGTAAACTGCTTTGAGTGGGCATTAAGTTGTCCTGAAGGATAGTATATAAATCAAATGTTGTTGTTGTTGTTGTTGTTGTTGTTGTTATTATTATTAAATTCAGTTCAGGTATTTCTGAAAAAATAGGCTATTGTATTCTATGAGAAAATCACTCTGGGCACTACCCAGTGGGCTGGAGCAGACATATTTCAACCAAACTTCACCAAATTTGGAGGGAACATACTCCTGACTGTCCTATAAAGACCCCCAAGTTTCATGAAGATTGGACCACGGGGACAAATTTTATGAGCTTTTCTCCATGGTCAGGGACAGAGGGTGGTGCTAGGGGAAAGGGTGTCTGCATGCCAACCATTGGTACGTGGTGTCCCCCAAGGGGCGATTCCCCATTGTGGTTCAATCTGTATATGCGCCCCCTTGCCTAGCTGGTACGGAGTTTCGGACTGGGCTGTCACCAGTACGCTGATGACACCCAGTTGTATCTGCTGTTGGACGGCTGGTCTGGCTCGGCTCCAGAAGCCCTGATTAGAGCTTTGGATGCTGTGTCTGGTTGGGTGAAGCAGAGCAGTCTGAAGCTGAATCTCATAAAGACGGTGGTCCTGTACTTGAGCCATGGGATGTTGGAGGGGGGGGATCCAGCTTCTGGCCTTCAATGGGGCACCACTTGTGCCCGTTTCACTGGTCAGAAGTCTTGGTGTGATGCTGGACTCCTCTTTATCAATGGTGGCCCAGGTTGCAGCAGTTGCCCAGTCTGCATTTTTCCATCTTTGGCAGGCCAGGCAACTTGCTCCCTATCTCTCAACCCATGACCTGAAAACAGTGATCCATGCAATGGTCATCTCCATATTGGATTACTGTAACTTGCTCTATGCAGGGCTTCCCTTGAGTCTGACCCAGAAATTACAGCAGGTCCAGAACACTGCTGCCCATGTCCTGATGGGTGTGCCTTTCAGGACACATGTAACTCCAGTGCTGCAGCAGCTACACTGGCTGCCCATGAAGTTCCAGATCAGGTTCAAGGTTTTGGTATTAACCTATAAAGCCCTAAATGGACTGGGATCAGCATACTTGAGGGACCATCTCTTCCCATAGTAATGGGAGTCAGCTTTGACTTTCCCCCCATAGGAAACAATAGAGTGGCTGGAAACACCTTGTTCAGGGGCTCATAGAATTGTCCCCGGGGTCCAATGTTCCTGAAACCTTTGGCATCTTTCTAGGAGAGTCAATAGTGGAGTTTTCATGAAAAATGCTACCTCCAGCCCCCAAATATCTTCCAGATATTTTCGTCATAGGGAATAATGGAGAGTGGGAGGTACCTTCTTTGGAGGGGCCAATAATTGGTCCTCGGGGTCCAATCTTCATAAAACTTGGGGAATATTTAGAGGACAGTCAGGAGTAGGCTCCCTCCAAATTTGGTGAAGTTTGGTTGAAAAATGACCTCTTCAACCTACCAGATAGCTCCCAGAGTGATTTTCCAATAGAAAACAATGGCCAAATGTTACCATTTTTTTCCTGAAAATTCGGTAAAAATTCAGGATTCTTAGTTTATGATTCAGAATACTCAGATTTTACTGAATTGGCTGAAATTCAGTACTTAATCCAAATTCCAAATCAAATTGCACATCCCTATTGCCGAGGGTACCTTAATTTTGCAGGGAGTCATTGTACACTATTTCCCTCTGCTCAGATCTAGTCAATTTTTGTTCAGCTACATGCCTTTTTTCATAATCAATGATTGCTTATAGAAGTAAGTTACATTTTTCTTTTTCTAAAACTAGCCTGGTGGTGATCTCTGCACCTCACAAAGCCTAACTCAGCTCATGCTTACCAAGGTGCAAAAGAAAGGCAGAGAGATGCCTACTTTGCTCTGAAGAACTCTAACAAGTGAGATTTACAAAGTTTCCCTCTATCTCCAAGGTAGTTTGGAATCAAAGAGTAATTTTGAATTAGAAAGAAAATGTCCTAAGAGATAGGAAGAAGGGGTCTGGCTACAGGTCACCAGACAGATATATCTTGAACTCTTGATCTGCTGGTTGAAGTGAAAAGGAATTGTAGTGCTGGGGGTGGGGGGAATAAAGCTGGA
Organism: Eublepharis macularius; assembly: GCF_028583425.1. Lineage (NCBI taxonomy): Eukaryota > Metazoa > Chordata > Lepidosauria > Squamata > Eublepharidae > Eublepharis > Eublepharis macularius. The sequence continues at coordinate 178,678,960 of NC_072790.1, read as the reverse complement.
GAGGTGAACTCCTCCATGAGGTCTAGGGACTTGAGACCAGGGTCTGCTGAGGAGATTCTGTAATCCTCCTGGTAGAACAAGGTGCTTAAGAGATCCATTTTACCACACCAAACAATAGCAATTTAGCTTTGGAAGCCATAGATCTTATGCCTACAGAGGAAAAAATTAAGATATGGAACAGAAATTTTCATGACTTAGAAGCTAAGCATTAAAGATGTCCATGACATGGCTGGTTTGTCATGCCTCTAGATTTCTGTTGAGTTTGCTTGCCTTCCTGATCAGAGCAGCAGAAGAGCCAATCTCACACTTTCTGAATCATGCTGGTCTGGCAGGTGTTTAGAGTGGATATAGATGAAAATAGACCATCACAGCCAACATGGGGTCATGAGAGAAAGGATAATCCCTGAAGGCTCCTATCGAACATTCTTATTTCTGCCACTGAAATGCAGCAGGGTGTGAAAGTACCTGCTGTATGGGATAGTTCTCCAAAGGCTAAAAATAATGTAACAAGTGAGAAATACTCTAAGGTCACACTTTACACCAAGGATCTTCAATTTCAGTACGAGGGAAAGCTGTGTATAAAAGTTAATATATCTGAGAAGCAGTTTATACTTTGGGCTTTACTGTCTTTGATCAGGAATGGGGATCTTTTCAGTCACCAAAATATTGTATCCTATGAATTGTTTGTATGTGTACCTGGTTTGTAAGTGATTAGTATGACAGAGATTTCTACTGATACTTGTATTCTTTGCTAAATATTTGTTCAGTGTGTGTGTGTGTGCTCATGCACATGAGACAGAGGAAGAGAGACAGAATTACGCTGGTTTTTGTAACTGCTGTGATGTATGTGGATGTCATATGATTATTTTTATGCTGTATTTTATCAACACACAGGAACATAGGTATGCCTTGATAAAAATACTGTCAAAAGAAACTTCCTTGGTCTAATTGTAGAGTCAATCATATCAAGATTGCTTTTATATTGTATTTTATCAAAACATGTACACACTGGTGATATAGAAAGGGAGTGATGATAGAAATAAAGTATGGCAAAGTACACATGTTTCAGTTCCAGATTTAATTTAAAAATTCCCCTAAGCTCTCTTCAAATTCTCTGAAGCCCTCTTCAGACATTCAAAGGGTGTCAAATAAATATACGTGTGTGTTGAGGAAGAAATAGGATTGTGATAGAAATCTCTGCCCTGACTTATTCACTGGAATGTATGCATTAAGTTGTGTATATGACAGTGAAATGTGTACAGCTGTCTGCACAATCAGAAAAGCAAAGCACGCTGAGAGAATCATATGTGCCTACATCTGCATGTATATAAACTGTTTGTATACATACACTTGAGTATACATAGATCAGGAGCAGAGCTTCCCATCACGACCTTGCCAGGCATCATTCATAATCATTCTATTCCCTTTAAACATCTGAAGAAGCCTCCAGTTAATCTAGAATTCAGGAGGAGGGGAATATGAGGCCACATGAGCCTGTGGAACAATAAAGGAACAGGATGAAGAAAATCCACGTATTTCAGCCTTTATCACATGCCTGGTTCACAGGGCTTCTTTTGAGGGGGAACACTCCAGAATGGTGTTCTGGCAGCTCAAGAATCTGCTCACGTGATTCCTTCAGCCCTGCGGGCTCTGCAGAGGAGGTTAAGCTGCTTTGAGTTCATTCTGCTTTTTTTTCATTCCTCAGTGAGTGAGAGAGAGAGAGAGAGTGTGTGTGTGTGTGTGTTGTGTGTTGTGTGTGTGTGTGTGTGTGTGTGTGTGTGTGTGTGTGTGTGTGTGTGTGTGTGAGAGAGAGAGAGAGAGAGAGAGAGAGAGCGCAAGCAGAGCTGCTGGGGCTGGCTCTCCAGAGGAGGTTAAACTGCTTTGAGTTCATTCTGCTTTCATTCCATTCAGGGGTTTCTGTGTATGTGTGTGCTGCTTTGAGTTCATTCTGTTTTATTTTCATTGGGGGAGTGGGTGTGTGGTGTGTTTGTGCTGCTTTGAGTTCATTCTGCATTCTTTTTTAAAAAAAAATTATTCAATTTTAGAACTGTAACAATAATCAAACAACAAACCAATATAATACATTGCATTTACAAATATTAACACAGTGCTTCAACTTTAATACATCAACAATGAGTGGTGTGAAGAGAGAGGTTGCAGATCTCCTGCTTCTATGTAGTCGTAAAATGGGATCCATTTTTCCCAGAAGTTTGATCCCGAAGATTGATATTCCGTCTGATGTAGATTGTCAGTTATTTTTTCCGTTATCAAATGGTTCCAGATTTTTGTAAACCAAAGTTCTGTAGTAGGTGGAGATTGGTCTTTCCATTTGGTTGCTATTGCACTCCTAGCTGCCACCAGGAGAGAGTTGATAAGGTCTCTTCTAACATTTGGGATTGATGTCTGATCCCACAGTCCCAAGAAGATTACATAGGGACACTGTACCCTGTTATTTCCTTAATAATATTTAGTATTTCTGACCAAAATCAAGATATCAAGGGACATTCCCACCAACAGTGAGCAAAATTACCCAGAAGTGACGCTGCTTCCCGGAACCCAGCACAATGCATTACGATGAGATAAATGTTAGTAAACTAATATTTATCTCATAGCACGTGGAAATCACTTCCAGAAGTGATGTCATCACACATTTCTGGGAGCACGCATGCACTTCGCATGTGCACATGTGATAATAGAGAGTGTCAGGGCTTGTCGCTGCCGCCGCTGGGCAGGGTGCCAGCTGGGCCAGCCCAGACATCAGAGGGGCACCAGGGATGCTGCAGGACCCTCTCAATCCACTCGCTGGCCTGCTCAACCTGGTCTGCTTACCCTCTGTGTCCTCCATCATCTCCTCCTCCCAGAACTCTCCTCCAAGCCTCCGCTCCGGCTCCGGCTCCGGCTCCGGCTCCGGCTCCGGCTCCGGCTCCGGCTCCGGCTCCGGCTCCGGCTCCGGCTCCGGCTCCGGCTCCGGCTCCGGCTCCGGCTCCGGCTCCGGCTCCGGCTCTCCACACCATCACTCCTCACTCACACCCACCGCCCCAGAGCTCTTCCCAGCCAGCTTTTATAGTGTTTCCTTTCTCCACCCTGCCCTCCTTCCAGGCTTGTTCCCTCTCCTGACTTGGCCCAGCTGTGCCTTCCCTCAGGTGTTTCCCACCTATCACTAATCCCTTCTAGGCTTCTTTGCCTTGCTGGCAGGGTGGGGTTGAGTGTGAGCCATCCCCAGCTGAGGTCTCCTTGGCCTTGCTCATGAGGAGCTGCCCAAGCCAGCTTCTGTGCTGCTGAGCTTGCCTGGCCTTGCTCACAAGGAGCTTCTGGGCTGCCTGCTCCTTGATGCTGGGCAGGGCTATCCATCTCCTCCTCCAGAATGCCTGTGGCAGCTCCACCTGGAGGGGTTTGGCTCCTAGCAACTCCTGAGCCAGGCTGCTGTCCTCTAGCCAGGGTGTGGCTCTGGGCTGTAGTGGCTGCTTCTCCTCCTTGGCTGGTAAGGGCTCTGTTTGGGCTGCTGCTGGGCCCCTATTCCCCCTGCCTTGGCCCTTTTCCTCTGGCCTGCTTAGTCCCCTCTCTTCCCCCTGGAGGGTGGGACTGGCTGGTCTCTCCCTGCTCCCTCCAGCCCTCTGAGGCGTTGGCCTTTCGCTCCTTCCCCCTGGAGTGGGCAGGCTCTGGACCTGGTTGCTGGCTGGGGTGGTAGGGCCACTGCCTCCCAGTTGCCTCCCACTGCTCCCTCCTGGCAAGTCTGGGGGCTGGGGCGCAGACCCCAGACAGAGAGTTCCACCACCTCTTTTCCCAGAAAAAAAGCCCTGGGTAAAACTGAAGATTGGATTATGAAAATGACAGAGTTAGCAGAAATGGCTAAACTTACAGCTTTGATCAGAGATAAAACGTTGTCTACTTGGGGGGCTAACTGGAATCCCCTTATTGACTTTCTGCATGAAACAAGGAAAAATGTTTTGATGATTTGTGGCTTTGATTTTTATGAAGATAAATCTGGGAAAAAACAAATATAAGGAAGGCAGTAGTGGAAAAGAAAATTTTGGAGAGATTAAATTTTAAGTATGATGTTTGTTAAAAAAGTGTTGTAGAGAAGAAAGGAAATGAAATATGTATTATTGTTTTCTTTTATTTCTAAGTTTCGTCTTTTCTTCCTTTTATTGTAAGTTTTTTATTATCTTTTTTAATTTTTGCTTTCTGCCCCTTTTATTGGGCTTTTAATTCTATGAGTAAAATATATTTTTTAAATAAAAAAAAGGATGTTTTGGTTGTGGTGTCTTTCTTTCCCACCTAATCCCAGAGATGATGTTGATATTTTGAACTGGTGCTTGAAGTCAGTAATGGGGTGGAAAAGGGTGAACAAACTGAACTTAATCCTGACAAGACAGAGGGCCTGTAGATTAATCGAAAGGTTGACCACTGATGTGAAATCTCTCCAGTCTTGGATGGGATTACTGTTGGCAGAGCACCTTTGCAGTAGTCAGGAGTTTCAGGACATGGGATTCTACCCAGAATAATGTTGAACTTGTTAAAATTAGCTTTTCTAGAATTCATATGTCTGGCTACGTTCAGCTTTTCCCTTCCCCAAGATCTTAAATTCCGCTACTACTCAGGGTGCCCACTACTTTTATCTTATCAACCAGTTCTTCCTTTTGGTGAGAGCCAGGTCCAACATCTCAGCTGGATGATTTCCATATGCTCTACTTCAGGTTACCTTTGAAGAGCATTCAAAAGCTGCAGCTAGTGCAGAATGCTGCTGCTAAACTACTTGTCAGGTTCAGCAACCAGTAACATGTGACCTTGCTATTCCAGCAATTACACTAGCTACTGATCTGCTCCAGAGCCCAATTCAAGATTTTAGTTTTATCTTTTAAATCCTTATGTGACTTGCGACTGAGATATCTGAAAGACTGTCTTCTTCCATATGTTCCTGATGAGTTAAAATCACAGGTAGAGGCCCTTCGGACTGTCCTGTCAACCAAAAAAGTTCATCTGGTGGGGGCATGAGATAGGGTTCTTTCGGTAGCAGTCCCACAATTATGTCACAGCCTCTCCAGGGAATTGTGCCTAGGTGCAGCTGAAGACAATTTTATTTCAAACTACATTAAATTAATTTGCTATTTATTGATTGTTTTACATTGTGATTTTAAACTGGTTATCCAAATAGGGGTCTCCTTGCAAGTTGGCGGAATTAGCATGCAAGGAGATCTTTCCTCTAGAGAACTCTTTTAATAAACAGGCAAATGTTCAACCAAAAGAGTTTTATTTATAAAATAATAAAGATCAATTGCACACAAACAGACACAGCAGAAACACAGAGCTAACTAGAAAAACAAGAAGGAAAATTGGAGAGAGTTGTAGGGTTGGGTGATAGTTACCAATCCAGAAGACAAGGAGGCATCCATGAGAGAGTAGTGTTGAGCAATCAGTACTTCATGGCACAAAAATCAGAGAGCCAAACTACAAGTGACGTCTTACACAGGTTGGACACTTGTCAGCTTCCCTCAAGTTTTGATGGGAAATGTAGGCATCCTGGTCTTGCAGCTGTAATGGAGAGCCAAGCGGTAAAACCAGGGCACCTACATTTCCCATCAAAACTTGAGGGAAGCTGACAAGTGTCCAACCTGTGTAAGGCGTCACTTGTAGTTTGGCTCTCAGACGGGGTTTGGGGGTAGATGTCCGAAGGCACGCACATAACTATGGCAGAAGGGTGGTCCAATTATGCTGTGAGCAGGATTGCATTTTCTGCCCAAATCAATAACTTAATGGCTGTCTCCAAGTGAGACAAAGACCTGGGAAATCTTCGATAAAGCTTTGATTAAGCTTTCCTGGGCGAAACTAAAGTCATCAGTCATCAGTCATCCCTGAATAGCTCAGAGCTAAGCTACAAAAAATGAATTATACGAGGAGAAGCACGTGAAAAGAGTTGCAATGTTAGCAGGGAAGCTGAGTTTTAAAAGAGATCGAAAGGCTTTGTCAATTTCCCCTTTCTACAGAGCCATGGAAATGGCTGCTCAGAGGGTTTGTTTATTTCCTTTTCGCCTCTTAGAAGGGGAGGTGAAACTGACAGAACCTTCTGGAGGCAAAGAAGAAATTGATAAACCCTCTGAGCAGCAATCTCCCTGGTTCTGTAGAGAGGGGAAATTGATAAAGCATTCCGATCTCTTTTAAAACTCAGCTTCCTGGCTAACATTGCGACTCCTTTCATGTGCTCCTCATCGTGTAATTCTTCTCTTGTAGGTTGGCTCTCAGAATGGGAGAGTAAATAAGGAGAAGATCAGCAGGATGTGTTGATTAATTCCAGAACTCCTGGAAGACCCTATTGTCTTAGGCTCTGTGCACATCTCCAGGGGTGTGGAGCTGAAAACTAGTCTCTCCTGGTGACTCATGTGACAGTAAATTTCCATCTCCTGACAGGGAGCTGGCAACCATTTCTTGCCTTGCCAGGAAGTGTTTCTGTGTTTAAAACAGATGAGGAGAGGGGCTTATGATATTGTCCCGTTCATAAGCCTTCTGTCGACATGAGTGTTGGTCTGACTGCTAACAAATGGAGGGCTTTTAATGTATTTTAATGTCTGTTTTAAGCTGCCTTGAGAGCCAATGAATATAAAGGTGGCTAATATTTTTTTAAATAAATAAAAATAATTGACCATACAATACGGATCCCCCTCATCACTCTCTGTCAGAGATGATTATCCTAAAGGGGTATGTACATGATCACTGAATGGTATTAATTAGCTTTATTACCATTTAATGAATTTGTACTCACATTCAAGTTGGCACAATGGTGAACTTTTCATACAGTTGCAATTAATTCGTATGGGCAACGTTACAATAATGAGGACTACAGTGTTTTTATCAGTGTTCAAGGTGGCTCCAAAATGCTTTGGAGACACCCCTTGCCTGTGAGAGAATTTTCTTCACACCTGTTCACTGAAATTGTTCCTGTAATCTGCCAATGCTTTGCCCACATCCCCCCCCCCCCGCCCCAGTTCTTAGGGCTTTCTCCAGCACAGAGTGATGTCAATCAGGGACCATATAGAGAATGTGATGATATTGTGACTTTTCTTAATCAATTATATTTGGCTATGTTCTGAGGGCAAGAGACACTTATTTAGAGTGAGACTAGTTTCTTGGACTGGTCACATGAATGATATTAGCTAATCAGAAAGGTATGAGCAAATAAAGCCTACTTTGAGCAATCCTTCCTGAAGAAGTAAGCAGTCTTTCTGGCTTTTGTAGTAATCCATCAAAGAGCATCCAAGGGACCCTGATCTCCTGCTTTGATAAAAATAGCTCTAGGGTTTCCTGAAGAAAAAAATGCTCCACCCTCTTAATAAAGGCTAAATTAAATGTTATTTACCAGATGGAGGTATTTACTTCCATGCCATGAAAAGCTTACCGATTCCACACATTACGCCTCTAGGTTTTTTCCTCCAGGTTGTTGGCAACCCTATTACTTGTTTCATATATAAGATTGATGAGACATTTGTGTTGTCCAGTTTGCATTTTCAAAGCTGATCTCATTTTGTTCAAGCATAATTATGCCAATCCAGTTAGAATCCATGGGTGGCGGTGGGGAGCAGGGGAGTAGAATGGAAACAGGCATCTACACAAGGTTCTTAATTCTACTGCTGCCCCACATGTATGGAAGCACATCACCAGCATCAATGGTACATGAGGCTCTTTTACTATGTTTACCACAAAACAGACATACATTTTTAATTGCTGTAGAACTTTTTGCCCTTCCCACCATAGGTGATCAACACTGTCAGAGCTGACAGCATTAATCATCTGTTGACAGAGAGATCTGGGGAGATACTTGCTTGCAGCAATGAGCCTGAAGTGCACAGTTGTGTGCCAGGATCTCTAGATTAGAATCACTGGATAAGGTTGCTTAATTACTATGAAGTTGCTATGACTGTTAAACTAAATGTTCTTTGTTCCATTCACAGGGCGCTAGCAACTAATTATCTCTTGAAAGGTTGATGCACATTGTTGAAGTGCTCTTGTTTATATAAATATACTATTTTTATATTTTACAGTTACATTCCTTTCATTGTATTGACAGGTCTGAGCATGCTGGAATCTCCCACAAATATTCCTCCACTTACTTTGGATTTTCCTGCTTGGAATTTGTCTTGGGTCATGAAAGATTCCTCTCCTTCCTTCATTCCCAGAGGACGGCACTGTAAGCACATCCATTCTGTTTTTCCCCGGAATTACTAAGTCATTTGATGTTAAAATGAGTAGCTATCTAAATAAGTTTTAAGATATGGCTGCTATTATTTAAGAATACAAAGCAGTGCTAATTTCAGGTGAGCTTTTAGTGTGACCTCCCAATTTCATATGATAACTTTGCTAATTACTTATTTGCTTCTTTTATATGCTGCTTTTCTCCCCAGTGGGGACCTGAAACAGCTTACATCATTCTCCTCCATTTTATCTTAATTACCTGAATGTGTGAAACTGCTGTAGTAATTGTTTATTCTTAGTGTGTGTTAAGTTACATTTCCAAATTTTTGCAAGACAGTGTACAGAAATTAAGGTGAAAATACCGGGCTGATTCAAAGCTTGCTTTCTGTCACTCGCTTCCACCAGTGGAAGAGTGGCAATATTAGCTTGCTGAGACCTCTTCCTAGAACTCTGTGTCAGGTACCATTGGTTTGGTATGAAGTAAAGGCAATGAGAAATACAAGGGCTTCTATAATTCATGATGACATTGCTGGGGGAGGGGGGATGTGCCTTGTATTATGATGGCACATACTGAATAAGGAGCAGTTTGTGCAAACGTATGCAATTAAAAATTTTAAAGAACAAACTCCAAAGCTAAAGAAATAGATATACATTTATCTCAAAGACAAAAGAGCAGCAGTAGAGTTCAATAAATGTAAAGGGACTTCGTGTCAGAGTAAAACACACAATTCATGAATGTCATTATTGCTGCCTGCTGCTAATCATCCCAGCCACTTTTCTCCCATCTCCCCTTCGCATCATGCAGCTTTTGGGTTGAAGCCTGCTCTTTCCCCTTGATATAGTGCAACTGTGCAGACCTGCAAGGATCTTTTCAGCCACCTCCAAGTGTGAATCCCATTTTGTAGGTGGGGAGGTGAGTAATACACAGGGAGTGGGAATGAATCCCTCTCTGTCAGACCCAATGAAAACAAAGACATCACGGTGAAATAGTTCAAATGCTTAATAAGCAGCATCAAGAACTGAGTTGTAAAAACGAGTAATGTAAATGGGCTTGCTAGCTCTGATGTTCCTGCACTTTTAAAGACTGCACTGACAGACTGCAGGATCACAGGTAGAGCTGTGCCTATCATTGCATGCATATGAATTGTCCTGGTTAAGCAACTGTCAGTTAAACACCTTGCAGTTATAGAGGAGCCAGCCTGGAGCAAGACAGTTAGTAATCCAACATCACAGCAGCTAAATGCACACTAGGTTAGTGCAGCTGTAGGTCATGCTGTAGGTCATGCTGTAGGCTCAGCAGATTGTTTGCATTGCACTGTGATTGGGGTCTCTCTTTGCTTCTCAACAGCTGCCTGGAAAGAACCACAGGAGACCCAAAGACAGTAACAGGTAATATTCTATAGCGGCAACCAGATCAAGTGGGCTCAAACACTGCATGTGGTTGAGCTATGGATTTGAGAGGGTAGCATCACCTAGGTGCTCTTCCAGTTCCTATAGCTCCCTCTTCAACCCTTTGAGAGAATTTACCACTTGGGAGACATAACATGACCATGTTACTACATGTACTCCCCTTCAGCTTAAAGAGATACCTTGGTAAGGGACAGGGTCTATAGACTAGGCTATTGGGTACTGCCTGCTAATGCAGATACACTCCTCCTGGGTACTTCAATGTTGCTAAAGATGCCATGACAATAACTTATACTTTAATTCAGAAAGGTTTGGCTTTATGCTAGTTTTCAAATTTGCAGCTACCGTACAATATTGTATCTGGTTTCATTGAATGTCCCACCTATTGATCATACTTATTTTCACTGTGAATGTCCTAGCTATTGATTATATTGCATTCATTTGCAGTATATAATCCACTTTGGATCCCAGTGACTACTACTACTATTGTTGTTGTTAACAGAACCAATTTCAGGGAATTGAGCTCAGTGTCAGAGGGAAACCTCTTCCTGTTTCCAGAACCTGGCTAGCTTGGAAAACTGACACATTTGCCGATTAGGGAAGCAGATCATGTGATCTAGGGATCTTTCACTGGGATTGTGGGCAGGCAAGCTCAAAGTGCCTCTAATAGGCTATACCAGTAACCATGAAACAACCAGATGTTTTCCAAAGCAAGATTTAGAATTTATTGAGGGAGATACAGGAATTAAAAAGGTACAGGAATTAAAATGGTACTCAAGCATAAGAACAGTGCAACTGTTGTGTTCAGAGGAACATACATATGAAGAGTTACATGAGAGGAGAGAAAGTAAAAGAAAACCAAGCTTCTCGCTGGGAATTTTCCACCTAGGACTGGCCACAAGGAGAAGTATGGAGGGGATTTAAAGAAGGGGGAAAGAGCGTTTTCAAAGGAAATGAGTGAACAGAGAAGGAGTTCTTAGATGGCATACCTGTAAGCTTTCTAAGCTGAGCAATATTGGCAGTGTGGTGTGACATTGCAAGTGGTGATATTGCTTTGTGGTTATATTTGGAAAGGGTAGTCTGCAAAATGGGAGCAGAAAAATCTGTAGCTTGCACCTCAGTGAGATGAACTAATATTCATACATTACCTATCATTCATCAATACTGCTGAACCTTAGTCTAAGAGAATGGTAATGATAAGGAAGCACTTAGTAGCTTACTGTCAGCCACTGGTGCTACTGAATTCAGCCTTCTGTGGTTTCTTTTATATGGAGATTTAATTTTATTGCAGATTCTAGTTGGGGGAATTCTGATCATCCTTCCACAAAGTTCCAGTAAAATAATTAGCAGCAGTTGCTTTGCCAACACATTCTGGGATGAAGACTGTAAGTCAAAACATGGAAAAAGACATATTACTTGACAGGCTACCCCAGATCAGGATGCATCACAGTCCCCCAGGAATTGTTATAAAATAAGAAAAATCAACCACTGATTAACTCTCGTCATGAACCTAGAGGGCTGGATCCTGAGACCTATTAGTGCAAGACAGAGGTGGTTGTGAATCTTCCTCACTCCCCCCACCCCACAACAGCCTTTTGCAACCCAAGAAAGGTTATTTCCAGGTTCCTTAGCTCCAGGGATCAGATGGCTGCATTTGGGGGAGGAGGGGACAAAAATTTCATCAGAACAGCTCTGGTGAACAGAGACAAGAGGTTGATTTTGCCCTCTTTCCAACTCCCCATTGTAGTTTCCCAACCCACATGGGTATTATACTTCTCATGTCCTACAACCATGGAAATAATTTTTCCCAGGATTGGAAAGGACTGGTAAGGAAGGGGAATGTGGGAAAGATCGGCAGTCGTTGCACCTGCAGATTGTGGGATCTAACCCAGGGTTACCAACATGGACTGTGTCTCTAATATTGACCATGCTACCCACTTGTACTCGCAGCAATCAGCAGAGGACTTCAATGTACCCATAAACAGATGTAGGATTTCCAAGAAATTCCTTAAGTTCTTACATGGCACTATGGCCTATGTCATGCAGCAATTACCATTTACTGCCACTCATATGTTGGACCACAAATTGACAATTCATTTAAATAGTGATACACTCAAAGTCTCCTCCTATGGGGGTATATGATTTCCACATGTTGAAATGATTATCATAGAAAGAGCATTAAAAAACTCAAACAGTTCAAATGACATTAACATGTGATATCTGCAGATTTCACATGAAACCAACACCTAAAACATACGGGAGTCATTTGGCAGCTGACTTCATTAAAGCTGAAATCAATGAAGAGCTCATTAATGATTTCTTTTAAAAATCAGCCAAAGTGTGGACAGTCATTGGCACACTTGTAGTTCATGCAGCACAAGCAAAGCTACCTTCAGCATTCCTGTTGGATGATCATGAAGGAGGATGAATCTATTGCTAGACACTTGTGAGAACAGATGAGGTGGAAAGAGGCTAATAAGATTTACTCACCCCAGGCCTCTAATTATCTGCTTGAGGGAAAAGTTTGACCTACCTGTGTGAAGGCATCACATATTTCTCTAAATTTATGTCTCGGCATTTCATGTCATGCAGCACCTTTTCTTTGGAAGGGCACAGAATGCCTGCTCTTTGCTTTTATACTTATGTGAATGATGAAGACGTGTCAGTTTCATCTCTGAGTAATACACTTTTCTTCTGCTTGTAACTTAAGAAAAATTCTATTTTTCATTCATTCATTATTTGACTGCAGCCTCTTTAGATTTTGTCTAAAATACAGTTCCAGGAACTAACAATTGCTCTATTAACCAGGGATGTACAAAACTATCTGTTTTCTTCTTCTTTTAGGGTTCATCAGTGTTCAAGGGCTCCCAATTTTTCACATTTAATTTTTTTTCATTCAGTTGAACTGATCCACTGAATTTAAGTCTACCTGTTGTACCCATGAGACTTTTAGCATGTAGCTCCTTTTTTGTTGAATGTAATATCTCTGATGTATAAATTACACCAACTCCCTCTAGCTGTAGGAAGGAGGGTGTTTTACTATTATCTCCTAACAATTTAGAACGTTTTAAAAAATCAGCTGACATTACAGGTCATCAACATAACAAAAGATTATTCCACCAAAGAACTGAAGAATAGAGAGGGTGGGGGGACATTGAACAGGCAGAATTTCTACATGCTTGTTGACATTTTAAAAGGACAGTGAGCAGAAAATTCCTCTTATCAAAGAGAAAGAAAAGAAAATTTAGCAATTGTGGGATAAGAAGATAAGAGTAGGCCTCTTATAGACTGGAAGCTGGTTAAACTCCAAGAAGGAGTGGAGGAATAAGTGGGTATTTTTCACAGATGAAAGGTATCAGTAGAAGAGGCACAAAGCATTTGTATCAGTCACAGTGTTAATAAATTGGGAAGAGGAATAATCTGGAGTCTGGTGAAACAACAAACTAGCACAGTTTTCATTTGACAGCAAATGATTTAGAAATGGTTGCTAAATGCTTTATTTAGATCAAACATTTTCAAACAATTGAATCCCTCCCCATCCGGTAGCCATAATCACATATTTCCTAATCTGCAACCATTAAAGAGACATCAGAAGATAATTTCTGAGTCACCAGTGCAAGACAGGAAAGATCAACCAGCAGAGTTGAACTTGTGGGTTGTGGGGCGGGGACCCTACTTCAGTATTGATGCCTGGGCAACAGCTTGTGAAAGGCACCTCTAGCCACCGCTACCACCTATTTATCCTATAGGAGGCCTGGGTCCAGCTGCACCCACAAGCTATGAACCTGCTCCTTTAGGGGGAGTGCAACTCCATCCAAAGAAGAAGTCCCCATTCCTGGGTCAAACCTTCCCCCCACCAGTTGCATCTCCGTCCTGTTAGAATTAAGTTTCAGCTTATTAGCCCTCTTCCATCCCCAAGCTGCCTCTAGGCGCCTGTTCATGGTTTCCACAGCCTCCCTAGAATATGCTGGAAGCATGAGATAGAGCTGAGCGTCACCTACATATTGGTGGCAACTTAACCTAAATCTCCAAATGACTCTCACAATGGCTTTACATAGATGTTGAAAAGCATGAGGGAGAATCTAGAATCTTGCGGAACCTCATTGGCAGCAAGCTAAGAGGCAGAGCAGCAGGCCCCCAGCACCACACCCTGAAACCGACCTTCAAGATTGGACCAAACCCACTGCAAAACAATGCCTTCCAGTACCAGTCCAGTAAGATGGTCCAGAAGAATACCATGATAGATGTTAGGCAACTACAATTTCATCCTTCAGTTTAAAAGAAGTGACTTAATCCATCAGTTGCCCTGACCTAGATAGCCCAGACAAGCCCATTTTTGTCAGATCTTGGCTGCTAAGCAGGGTCGGCCTTGGTTAGTAATTGGACAGGAGACCAATGGCAAACCACCTCTGTTAGTCTCTTGCCATGAAAACCACACTAGGGGTTGCCATAAGTCAGCTATGACTTGAGGGCACTCTCCACACACACAAACACAATGTCCAAAAAGATATAAGTATTAGAACATTTTGGAGGTTATTATTTCTAGAGCAACTTGATGGCACATAATACATGCATTTCATCTAGGCTACTTGAACCCAGTAGGCCTATTTTACTCAAGAGCTTTCCATTCCCATATATGGAAAGAGCAAATGGTTTTCTAATAGTTCACAGCTTTGTTGCCTAATTAAGATTACAACTGAGTGTTTAATAAAACTTCTATTAAAACTTTGTTTGCCTAATAGTCTGATGGGACCTGTATAATTAAGTGACTGGCATTGCTGAAGTGAGGAAATATTAGTCTTCTTAATTACTTTTTTCCTTGTTCTGTTAATTGATCAATGTCTTTGATTGAAAGACAGAATAAATTAATATTTTACAGAATTCCCCCATTCTCATTTATTTCTACAAAAGGAGGGGGTGTCTGAGGGTTCAGGTCCTGATTACATTTCTAAAACTGCCGTGTTTATGATGGTCCCAACAGAAAGTCATCAACTTTCTTTATGGTGCCAAAGGAATACTTTTGTGCCAGATGATTGTGCACACCCTCACTGTTCATTTTGCCAATGTCAGTAGTAATGGAAGGCAGTTGTGTTGATAACTACTAGCAATGCAAGTTAGAATTTATTTTATTTTATTTACATTATTTACAGCCCACTTTATAACCTATATATTTAGAGATAATCTGTCTGTGACTGCAAACTTCTGTAGACTAATAACAGGGGATGAAAGACACCATCTTGTCCTACATATGAAATTCGTTTTAGCTGGTCCAAGGCAGAAAGGGTAGAAAGAGGTAGATGCACATATGCAACAGTGGCACATCAGACCATTTTGCTTGATAGGCCTGGCCAGTTCTCTGCCCAAGGGACTGACACAAGCCACTGATGCACGGGTAGCACCCTTTGAGCTTGGCTTGCTCCCAGTATGTCTGGCCAAACACAACTCTTCCCTCCTAAGCTGCTTTTTTTAAAAAAACCTGCTCACTAATATCATGACAAGTAGACCAGTACAGGAGAGTTAGGTCTTGGGTAGGGTTCCCAGGTGCAATCTCCCAGTGGTTTACCCCATTGCCCAACAATTGCTGGCAATTGGCAGGAGGTTGCAAGCTGGCAGGCAATCTCCCACCACCCACAGGCAACCCAGGAAAGAGCATGGTGGGCAAGCTCCCACTGGGACATGATAACATCACTTCCTGAAGTGAAATCATCACTGTTCACATGGAGTGCTCCAGCTTTTTGCATGGGCTAATTTCAGCAGCCCAAACAGGCTAATTCTAAAAGAATTGACCCCATGCAAAGCATGGGAGCGTTCCCATGCAAAGTGTGATGGCATCACTTCAAGAAGTGACATCATCACATTGGCATCAGGAGCAGGTGCACACTTTGTGCAAGCATAAAGATCTCCATGCCAATGAATACTGGGTCCCCTCTTCCACCAGGAGGGCATGGGGACCTGGCAACCTTACTCTTAAGCCATAAAGGTTAGGTGCCCTGGGATGGATAGACCCCAAGCCTGGCTCATCATAGGAATTTTCAATAATGCATGGGTTGGGGGGGGAACCCTACTTCATTCCACATTAAGCATCAGTATTGATGCCTGGGCAACAGCTTGTGAAAGGCACTTCTAGCCACCACTACCACCTATTTATCCTATAGGAGGCCTGGGTCCAGCTGCACCCACAAGCTATGAACCTGCTCCTTTAGGGGGAGTGCACCTCCATCCAAAGAAGAAGTCCCCATTCCTGGGTCAAACCTTCCCCCCACTTTGACTAGATGGTCTGTATGGCCCCTTCCAACTCTATGATTCCATGATTCTATGATTCTAAATATTTGCTTTTCCTATACAAAAATTGTATTTTTCTCTTCGAGGGTAGAAAACAATATTAAATGTTTTTGCAAGAACATGGTAGTATTTCACCCTTTAAAAGTGAGTTTTTCAAATCATTTCTTTTAAAAAACAAAGCATATAATTTGAGGTGTATGAACAGATAATTGGTATTAGGCCATGTAATTAAGCTTACAAATGGATGTAAGTCACATTTACAACCACTGTCATAATAGCTAATAGTGATGCAACAACAGAGTTCCTCATAAGTTTGAAGGAGAAATGTAACTTAAGTAGGAATGTGGTCACAGATTTCCCTACCAACAAAAAAGAGAGCTCCGTGTGTTCACAAACAGATTACTACCTGCACTGACTCTGCCCACTGATATGAATTAAGTATAATTATAGCCCTAGCTGTTAGGTGCTTTTATGGGTAACACAGTCTTCTTACTTATCAGCCAGTATTTTCATGCTGACCTAACTGGGCTGGACTTCAGACCTCTGAGGAATATGCCTGCTTTATCCAGGGTGAGGCAAGATGTCATCAATATGTTTTTAAAATAAGCTGCCTACCCTTTCTTTTAAAGCCTGATCCAAATCCCATTGAGGTCAGTAAAGCTGCTCAATTAATTCTAGTTGGCTTTATAACGGACTTCAAGTTCTTGGAATGTTTTTCTCTTTGGCCTTGTTGCACTCACAACATCCCATATGGCATGGGCTGAAGAACCTGAAGCCAAGAACTGCTCAAGCATTCTCTCTGTATTGACTTAGTGTTGCCTATCGAACTCCAATTGTCATTGCAGCTGGAACTCAAGGCTTACATGTCACGCAGCACCCAGCCATGTATTCTCTGTCTTGGCTCAGCTGAGATAATTATTCATCTTCTTTGCTATGATATATAATATGATAAATGGTTCCATGTGGTACAAATGTTTAGTGGGGCTAAGACAAATTAGCCTTATAACTGTGACCCAAATCCAGGCATCTGTACAAGTGGACCAATATCCAGTAATGAATCTGTACTTTTTTTGATAAGTTTTGAATTTTGTTTCTTTGCATTCCATAGATCTGTTTTACTGATAGCAGTGCTCCTCTACCCACCCCCACAGCCCAAGGAGTACTCTTCTGACACAAGCAGCTCTTGTATCAAGGGAAGGCTCGTTGCCTCTCAGAAAGTATCAGTGTTAGGGGAATGGACCCATGGGACCTTGTTCTTTGTCCTTTACATTTTTGGTATTGTGGTATATGTCTAAATTCTAGCTGCTTTCATCAGTTGTTTGTTACATGACACTGGTTATGTTTTCAACAGTTTGTTTTTAAAAACTTTTTTTGCCATCTTCTGTGCATGGATCAGGGGTCACTGGGGATGTGGTGGGGGAAGTAGTGATGAATTTCTTGCATTGTGCAGGGGGTTGGAGTAGATGACCTTTCCAACCCTATGATTCTATAATTGTTTCTGTTTCTTTGTAACAACTCAATGAGGTTGTAACTGGGGGTGTGCATATAGAAAGTTTCTATCTCAGTTTTGGTTCCAGGGGTTACATAACAATTGCTTCTCATTACCAGTTTATTCCAGCCGGGGCAGCACTATCTTGGAACTGATCCATTTTGGTTTTTTTTTCATTTCATAAGTTTTGACTCTTTGCACACATGTTGGCCGGGTGTAGCATACGCACACTCTTCTTTTCAAGGGGGCAGCTGTTTTTGCATGTAACTGTGGGTCCTTAGGTCAGCAGATAGGAAAGCCTACCCTGATCAAAAGGGCACTCTGCTCCCCTCTCCTCGTAAATGCTTAACAATGCAACGTGCAGTTTCAGCTGGCCCTGTCAGTAACTGATTAACTGGATGCCAGCACAGATAAACATTATTTCCTTGGTCATCAGTCCTTGTGTATGCATGCTGTGCTTAAATAAAGGAGCCACTGCCTGGCTAGGGGAGACTAGCCTTCGCAGACTGATGCTCAGAATCGCAACCCTGTGTCGTGTCATTCCTACAAGTGGCGCAGCCGAACAGGGACACCCGCTCACCAACGCCTGGCATAGGCCCTTTGAGTGCACTCCTTCGTCGCTGTCTCAGTGACCCCTTCATTGGTGAGTATGGGAGGACAATTTTCACATGCCCAGCGCAGGCATATTGAGGAGCTCCAGTTCCTGGTTCAGAAGTCCGGCGGGTCTGTGACTTCTAGTCAACTTCGCTCCTTGGTTCAGGAGCTTACTAAGCTCTGCCCCTGGTATCCTGAGGAGGGATCTCTCCGCCTCAAGGACTGGGAGAAAATCGGCCGGGTTCTCCATGCCCTGCCACGAGCTCATGTAGAATTGTTGCATACCTGGTATCAATGCAGGAATGCAGTGGAGAAGTTTACACCCATTCCAATTGCTCAATTGTCTAAGGAATGTCCACCAGAGTATGCTGAAGTGCAATTGCTTCCTCCAGCACTGCTCAGCTCTCCCTCCCCTCCACAACCCTCTGCACCTCCTGGTAAGGATTTTAATCCTCCACCTTCTGTGGGAGGGGTCCCAGGGCGGCTGGTGAGGGAGGTACTGGAACGAGAACTCAGGCAGGCGAAATCTGAGGATGTGGCAGAATTAACTGAAATGCTTGCTATCTGCCCAGTTCACGTTACTGACCAGGTTGATGCTCAGGGTTGCCAGATTGTGGAGTATAAGCCTCTCTCTTATCCTGTTCTTACTGAGTTAAGGAAAGTGATTTGAGATATGGGATTGCAGAGCAGTTATGTACAGGGTATGCTTGAGGCTGTCATGCGTAATCATACTCTAGTCCCAGAGGATTGGAAAACCATGATTCACATGCTTTTAACTCCTGCACAATATGTGGTTTGGGAAAGTGAGTTCCGCCAGCAGTGTTTGCTAAGAGGCGCCAATTCTGGCGGAGCTTACAGTGCCGAGCAACTCTATGGGGCAGGAAATTTTAGTGACACCAATCATCAGATAGTCTTGCCTGCTGCCACTCTGGAGGTTTCTTCTAATTGTGCCTTTCACGCTTTTCAGCGTGTCCCCTCCTCTGGCAAACCCTCACAAACCTTTTCCAGCGTTCGCCAAAAAGCCACAGAGCCTTACACAGACTTTGTTCATCGCCTGCAGGAAGCCCTCAAGCATCAAGTTGATAACGCTGATGCTCAAGAGGAGCTGTTACTTAAGTTAGCTAAAGAAAATGCTACCTCTGAGTGCCGAAGGGTTATCACCGGTCTGGGGAACAACCCGGAGTTGGCAGACATGATTAGAGCTTGCCAAGATATAGGAAGTTCCTCTCATCAAGCCTTTTTGCTGGCTGCCGCTCTCCATCAGGGGGGGAAACCTGGGGGAAGGTGTTTTAACTGCGGCAGGTCTGGGCATTTCAAAGCAGAATGCCGGGCTCCGGGGGGTGGAGGCGTAAAATGAAAGCCTACCAGCCCAACTGGGAAAGGGAAGCCTCGAACTAAATGTCCCAAATGTGGCAAGGGATTTCATTGGGCTAGTGAGTGCCGCTCAGGAAACTACCAGACGGGCCCGTCTCTGGCCCCGGTCCAAACAGAGGCAAGTCTGGGCTAGACTCCTTGCCTGCTTCTACTATTTTCAATTCCCCAAGTGCCACTAAAGGCAGTGCAGGGATTGATCTTTTTCTACAAGCTGATCTTACTTTCCAGTTCCCCAGAGAAGTGCAAATCGCACCTTCTCAGCTCTCCGGTCCTTTGCTTCCTGGCCATCTGGGCCTGATCTTACCTCGCTCCTCTAGTGGGAAAAAGGGAATCTTTGTAGTCCCTGGGGTTGTTGACTCTGATTATGAAGGAGTCATACAACTGCAACTGTGGACTAATTTGCCTCAAACTTTGCCTCAGAATTCTGCGCCTGCTCAGTTAATTCTTGTCCCCTATGTCTTGCCCGCAGGGGGAGCCGACCATGAGCGTGGCACGGGAGGTTTTGGGTCTACCTCCACTGATTCACTGGTAGGACTGACTACCCACTATCACTTCTGCACGCCCTCAGCAGCATATGTTTATTCAGGGTCGTAAGTTTAAAGGTATTATTGATACTGGAGCTGATGTTACTGTTCTCAGCCGCTTGCAGTGGCCCCCTGAGTGGCCTTTAGAGGCCTGTCCCAGTGTTTGGTGTAACGACACTAAAATTGCACAGAAAACACAATCCTCCCTCTAAACCATCAACCCACCAAGTTTGAGAGCACACAACAATGGGATTCTCTGTTTATGGACTGCATGGAATGGGGAAGGCATGTTTCAAGGCAAATGTTGGGCAGCTGAGCAAACACATACACTGTTCTTTTTGCATCGTCTAAAACCCATCAGTCCAATAAGTTTCTCCTCAAGTACATGAAAGGCGAGGAGGAGGCTTGCAAGTGGCACGAAAAGGATGGCTTTCAAACTTTCTGCCCCGCCGCTTTTTCCTCCATGGGAATGGGAGGAGGGAACCCTCCTCTCCCTCCTATCGGGGGGGGGAAAGTGGTGGGGCAGGAAGTTTGAAAGCAAGCAGCACTTTTCAGGCTGTTTGCAAATGCAAACAGCAAGGTCCTGCTTGACCTGAAGCTTTCCAAAGCAATCCAAATCACTTCTGAAAGCTTTGATCTACTGTTTCCAAATCATTTCTTTATTGTAGGACTCCACAGATTGTCTCCAAGAGAGTTCACATATTCTAATGATTAAGGTGTGATCCTTAAACGAGCAGATCAGCTTGCCTTAGAGTGTAAACAGAAGTATGATATATGAAGGAGTGTGATGCATGCACAAATGATCTATTTTGGGGCTCTGTAATAACCAAGTCTTTGAATGTAGGGGTATTTATAGCATTTATTTGAATATATGAGACTATCTAGTATATTCAGTATGTTTGGAATTTAGCTGTTAGTATTTCTATTTTTCATCATATTCAACTCTCTAGTTTTTAAGAAACCAGTGAAATATTTTTAGATGTTTAATAGGTTTTATGAGCCTCCTTTTTGGTTTGTCAAGCTCAAAATACTGCCTGGTGGTTGTGGAGAAATATCTCCAAGGTACATTTTGCACATAGGTATGGGGATCCAAGAAAAAACCAACCAAACAGATCCCAAATTTTGAACAGAAAGTACAATGTAACAATCAGCTTTTTTGTTGGCTCTTGATACAATTATCAGTAGAATCACATCTATATTCTTTTTTTCCAGTGTTTTTCAATGTGCATCACTAATGTAGAAGAGGGAAATGATGCAAGAATTGAAGAAACTGACAACTGTAGCAAATAGGAGTGTGCACCCCCAAAAAATTCGGGCAAACCCAAAGTGGTAAAATGCTTTGTGATAACCCGAAATTAAATTGCGTCAGTATGCTCCGTAAAAATTTGGAGCATACCGAAGTGGGAGTGAAGCTTGGTGGTTCAACTCATTAAAGCAGCTTCTGGAATGCTGAACTAAATCCAGGAAACAAGGCTGTAACAACCCCCCCCCCACTGCCCCCGAAAAGTTTGTGCATTTTGTTTCAGTATGAGGCTGTGCAGGCAGGCCAGGTAGTTGGGACAGAGGCCGCCTGGCAGCATCCTGTTTTCCTTAACTGCAAGTCTGTCTGCATATGCAACCAATTGGTTCCAAAGGAGAGAGACTCAGCCCTAAGCATTAACTCTGTTGGAATGAAGGAGGTGTGTGTGCCATGCATGAGTGCATTTTTTCCCAGTGCTGCCTGGACAATGGAGTTATGGCATTGGCACTGAGCAGCTCATAGAGATCAAAGGTTTGCTTTACACTGAGGATGGGTGCAGCAGATGGCATGGTGTCATCAGCATCAGCGTCACCATCTCCACCCCTTTCTGTGCACTTTTACGCTCAATGCAAGGAAAGGCCAGCAACATCCATGTAGGCATGCACACAAATGTGGGTTTGAGCAGGGAGGGGTCTTCTTCATCGTCTGAGCCACTGGCTGCCACAAAGGCTAATTTTATGCAGATTAGGATGAAAATTGGAAAGAAAAAGCAATTATTAAAGGAGAGCCAGGAGGTACCAAGCATATGGAACTGTTTCATGTCCATCCTATGGCCTGCTGCTGCTGCTGCTGTCCTTCTCTTAGATGCCATGGTGCCAGTGCTACCACTGTGACTAAAGAAGTCCTCCAAAGATAGTGGGTCGAGGAGCACCAGGAAGAATTTCATCTTGCTCAGAAAGCCTTCTGGCTTTGGGGGCTTCTCGGATTAAAACTGTTAACCCAGAGCTAAATGATGGGGAGGTAGCAGGCACATGTGTACATTGTGCACGTGCACATGTGCGTTCGCGCGCATGCGCGCGCACACACACACACACACACACACAAACCAAGTCTTTCCAGATCAGTATTCCATGTGGAGCCCTGACCTGGATAGCCCAGGTGAGCCTAATCTCATTAGATCTCAGAAGCTAAGCAGGGTTAGCCTTGGTTAGTAATTGGATGGGAGACCTCCAACGAAGACCGGGATTGCAGAGGCAGGCAATGGCAAACCACCTCTGATAGCCTCTTGCCATGAAAACCCCATTAGGGGGTCACCATAAGTCAGCTATGACTTGAGGGCACCACACACACACACATTCCATGTGGAAGGACCAATCTGGTCAGATTTTTTATTTTCTGGCACAGCAATGGGACTCTTGTTGCTTGTCCTCCTGTGATTTCTCTTTTTGCCTTTTCATTCAACTCTGTGTTAACAGTTTTAGCAGAAAGGAAAACTGGCAGCAGCAACCTGTCAAATCTCCCACTTTTACTAGAAAAAAATAGCAAAAAAGGGGGGGCATCTTCCCTCTATTTCCCTTCTCATGATAGAAAAACCAACATCTAGTGCTCCCTTTCTCTGTGCTTTTATGCACAGTGCAAGGACAGGCTGGCAGCCAGTGGATTTAAACAGGGTGTCCCAGGCTGCTGCAAAGCAGATTAGGGTGAGAATAATTCACCCCTTATTGCGGAAACAGAACTACAAGGCACAGGGAAACGACATAACAGCAAGACTCAAAGGTAAAATGTATTAGCTTTGTCACTAAAGCTATTTTTTTTTTAAATCGCTGTGATGTGCCAGACCAGTTGGCAGTGGAGTGCTCTCCTATTTGCATGCATGCTGGTGCAGCTTGTTTCCTGCCATTGTATGTTGGGGTGTGCAGTTCGGGATTCTAATTTGGAAAAAAAACCCGAATCGAGCCACATTTGGAAAGATTCAGGATTCCAAAATCAGTCCCAAAATATAATCAGTTCTCAAAATATAGCAATTTCCACCAATATTCAAAAGTATAGTTTGGTGTAGTGGTTAAGAGTGTTGCCCAGTAGAGATGTGCATGAAAAAAAAAATAGGTAAATTTGATTTTTTTTAACATAATCTGAGGGAAAAATTCAAAATTCCCTGAATTCCGAATTGATTGAGAGCCAGTTTGGTGTAGTGGTTATGAGTGCAGGACTGTAATCTGGAGAGTCGAGTTTGATTCCCCACTCCTCCACTTGAAGCCAGCTGGGTGACCTTGGGCTAGTCTCAGCTCTCTGGAGCTCTCTCAGCCCCACCCACCTCACAGGGTGTTTTGTTGTGGGGATAATAATGGCATACTTTGTAAACCGCTCTGAGTGGGTGTTAAGTTGTCCTGAAGGACGGTATATAAATTGAATGTTATTATTATTATTACAAGCTATAACATAATTTAACAGTTACAAATATATTCATATGTAACATTCCTTGTTCAAGCTGTCATCTCTTGAGGAAAAAAACTGATTTATTCTTTCTTCTGTTCCACAAACATTGGCATCATCTATGCTTTGTGGCCTTGCAAAAATTTTTAGCAAGAAGTTTATGAAATGTGATATGTTATCAAACAAATATAAAACTTGAATGAATGTGAGAGGAGAGTTACCTAAAGGAGTCTAAAGGTTTTCTGCACAACGGATATCCAATCAACTTTCTTGGGAAGACGACTTACAAAAAATGAAGGGAAGAGGGAAAGTGCCACCTCTATATATATATAGCTCATACCCTACCACAAATTTTGTTAGTCTTATAGGTGCTACTGGACTCTTGCTGTTTTCTGCCTTTATATAGATACTGGTATAAAATTCTGCAGACATACACTGCTTAATAGTGGCCTCACTAGGCGATACTTCAACGCAAAGCTCTCTGTTAAAAACAGTGGTGTCACTCTCATTTCTCACTTAAAACAAAGGGTCAAACATTGAGATAAAAATCAAAGGAGGAATTTATTCTTTTGTCAAAAATAAATAAAACCATAATTGTCCTACAATATAGTGTCTAAAAATTGTTTGAATTATACTACTGTATTTTCAACATTTAAATCCTGCTTTTCTTCCACTGCTCCACTTAGGCGGCCATACACAAAGTTTTCAAGCTCCTGTTCTAACTTACTAGACCCACACCTGCTAGCTTGTTGCCTTCCAGCTATCTTTTGGCAATGGTTGGCTGTGGTGCCTTAGTGTTCAACTGAAATGATTTGTATGCATGTGCACTAAAGCCAAGATGCATCCTAAACTTCATGGCTACGTGAGCTATTAGCATATTAAAACTTCATGGCTACATGAGCTACAAGCATATTAAAAATAGTAACTCCAGAAATGACTCTTTCCTTGTAAAGAGTATTACTCCAGCAATGAACGTCTCCACCAATAGAAGATGTCTCGCTTAGCAAAAAGGAGTTGTTGGATCAAACAGTAAGAAAGTAAACCTGATAGTGTTTATCCTTCCATTCTCAGCAAAATAAACCAGAGGAAGAACTGCTTAAAACGGAGTCATACTCCTTTGTTTCTTTATTATACCCCACTTTTTTCCCTAATGGGGACTTAAAGTGGCTTAAAACAGCTTTCCCGTCTCCATTTTATCCTCACAACAACCCTGTGAGGTATATCAGGCTGAGAGCATGTGACTGGTCAAATGTCACCCAGCAAGCTTTCATGACAGAGTGGAGATTCAAACCTAGGTCTCCCATATCACAGACTGCCACTCTAACCACCACACCAGATGTTATGTACCAGTGGAGACTTCTTAACTGAAGATGTCCAGGACTGAACTTTGGGCATTCTACATGGCAAGCATGTCTTCTATTGAACTATTCTTTGAATGATAGGGGCTTCTACTGCAGCCCCAGTTCTGCAGTGGGTGGAAAGGAGGCAAGAAGCTGACAATTAGGCCATTTTCACACAGCCACATGCCCGGAAGATCATGCAAAACACACGGCATACAAGCATGTTCCTAGCATGATTTCCCGGCACGATCCTGTTTAATGGCACTTTTTCTGACGTCATTGGGTCATTAAAGGGGATCATGCCAGGAGATCATGCCAGGAAGATGCTTCGTGCTGTGAGTTTGTGCAATCTCCTGGGCACGTGTGAAAACGGCTTTAATTTGTCCCCAGCAGCCTCTTTCCTCGGAGCCTGGAGGAAAGCTTCAGACTTTGCTGAGTGGTAGAATAAGTCTTCTTCTAAGTCTTCATAAACATGAATGGAGGCTTTTAAGAATATCTAAATAAGTCTTCAGAATTCTTAAGCATCCATTCGTAGGAAGTTTTATAATGTTAAAATGCTAACCGCTGAAATACATAGTAGAACTCAAACTCAGTATCTGTGAAAATCAGTTAAAAACCAGAGAAACACTAATTTCTGATTTTTTTTCTGAGATATTTTAGAGGGGAGCAGAGTCTCTACATTTGGAGTAATTATCAAACAATGTTAAGAATTTGTCCCATTAGTTCCCTTTTCACATGACAGGAATGGCCCTATCATCTTTCATTTCTGTGCTCCAAGGGAGAAGGCAGTCTTATCTGACTATCAGCAGTTATGGAGGAGTTCTGTGCACCTACCCAGATGCAAGCAAAGAAATAAAATCAGGACAACTTCTACCCCCCTGGCTCCAAGTTGGCAAAGGGTATTAGAACAGCTGGTGACTCTTTCACAAGCAATCCAGCAAGAGATGCCAAGAGAGGCAGTCTGGAGTGCTGAGGTCTGGCGTCTTTCTCTTAAGAGCTCTTTTCCTTGTTTTGCCATCACACAGATACCCATTCAGGTTCACTCATGCAAATGCACAGTAAAGCCACCCTAACCTTGACAGTATAAGTAAAGCAATCTGATTCTATATCTCAGACAAGGCTTGGGATATCCCTTATCACATGTTGTTCTTCACTGTGAGGGACATTCCACGTATGTTTTTCCTTCATTGTGCTGCCTTCTATCATTAGCTGTGCAAACTATGCCATGCTACAACCTCTCTGTGTAATAGTGTGTGTGTGTGTGTGTGTGTGTGTGTGTGTGTGTGTGTGTGTGTGTGTGTGTGTGGTGCCCTCAAGTCAGAGTTGACTTATTGCGACCCCTGGTGGGGTTTTCATGGCAAGAAACTATCAGAGGTGGTTTGCCATTGCCTGCCTATGTGTAATGGAATAAAGGATACTATATTAGCAGTCATAAGAACTCAGACTACCAATAATCAGCCTCCATCCTCCATCCTCTTCAGTTCAGTCACACTGACAGGCCCTTTGGTTCACATCAAGGGCTCGTGCCCCAGGTACCATGTATAAAATAGTGTGCCTACAGGAAAGTGGCACAATGACTCAACAGTGATGGTTGATAAGCAGCAGGTAGAAACAGTAAAGTATATATGGCAGGAAAAGACAGAAGAATAGATTATAAAATAATCAACCAATAAGCATGTAGAATAGGAGTAGACAACCTTTTTGGACTGAATGCCAAAAACCCAACACCATCTACCTATGGCACCTTAGAGACTCACAAGATTTCCAGATACCTCAAAAACGTATACCCTGAAAATCTTGCTGGCCTCTCAGGTGCTACTGGACTCAAATCCTGCTGTTCTGCTGCAGGCCAACACAGCAACCTACCTACCTGGAACTAACATCTACCTACGGCAATGTTGGTGTGCCAGTGGCCAGGGGGGTGGGGACAAGGGTTGGGAGGGGCCATAGCTCAGTGGTAGAATATGTGCTTGGCATGCTGAAGATCCCAGGCTCAATATTTGGCATCTCCAGTTAAACGGATCATGTAGGGAAGGACCTTTGGCTCAGACTCTGAAGAGCTGCTGCCAGTCTGAGTAGACAATACTGACCCTGATGGACCAATGGTCTGATTCAGCATAAGGAAGCTTCATGTGTATGTGTATACTGGGAGCATGCTGAACCCCAAAGATGCTCCCTCATTAGGGGTTTACTTTGGTCACTGGTGAGCAGAATAGGGCTTGTGTGCTGTGTAAAATGGTCTGCTGTGTCCTTGTTTGACACACATGCTGGGGGCTGCCTGCCCTAGTCTAGAAGTACAGTGTTTGCTAGATAGCACTATGGATTTGGCAAGACAGTTAGGCCAGGCTAATCTTATTTCCTTTTTTGATTGAGTTGCTAGTTTAGTAGACAACACGAATGCAATGGAAATAATATATCTTGACCTCATTAAAGTGTTTGACAAGGCCCTTCCTGGTATTCAGTTGGAAAACTGATAAAGTGTGGATTAGATTATGCTATTATTAGGTGGATTGAAAGTTGATTGCAAAACTGCACTCAAAGCATGTTTATTAATGTCTCTTCATCAAACTGGAGAGAGGTTTCAAGTACTGTACCATAACGCTCTATCCTGGAGCTGATACTATTTAACATCATTATTAATGATTTGGATGAAGGTGTGGACAGAAATAATACAAAAAATGGGATGAATAGATAACATGGAAATAATAGAACATGGAAACTATTTTCAAGAGTATCTTGACTGGATAGAACATTGGGATGAGATTAATAACATGGTTTAATAGAAATGAAATGTTTTGCATTTAAATAGAGAAAAAATGTGCAAGTACAGGATGGGAGATACCTGAGCAAGTGATATGGAAAGGTTAGGTGGGAGATACCAGGAGATTGGGTGACTTTCTATCATGTGACTTGCCTGACTCACCCCAGCCCAGCAACTGGCTACTGTTCAACAGCAGCCACCCCTTGGTAGCCAATGTGATGTGGTGGCAACTGGGAGACCCAAGTTTGAATCCCAACTTTGCTGTGTAAGCTCAATGGGCAACTTTAGGCCACTCACACAATTCTCAGGCTAACCTATCTCACAGGGTTGCTGTGAGGATAAAATGGAGTGGAGGAGAATGCTTTGGATCCCCATTGGGAGAAAGATGGCGTATAAATGAATAATAAAAAAGCTGGGGATGGGGAGGATAGATAAAAGGTAGGTTAGTTGGCAGGTTGGAAGGAAAGAAGGAATCAGGGAATTGTGAGGATATGGGGGATGCCAGTAGGAAGGAAAGATGAAATAGTGTGGGGAGGTGATACAGGGACAGTGAGGTGCACAGCTGGGGATTCCCCCCTGCCGCCTGCCAGTTGATAGTTTAAAGGGCCCTTTCCTGCCACATACAAGGGACAGGGCCCTTTAAACACACCACAAACTGACCTTCCCAATGTCCAATACCCACCAAATTTGCAGGGGATATAGTCCTCACTGTCCTCCAAAGATCGCCAAGTTTCAGAGATTGCACCCCGGGAAAGGCATGATCCATGGGTCTCCTCCTTTGTTGTCATTTTCTCTTCACGGTGGCAAAAACAGGACTCTCTGCTGGAAGCTAATTTGAGGGGTTACAAACTGACCTTCCCAATATCCAATACCCACCAAATTTGCAGGGGACATCGTCCTTACTGTCCTCTGAAGACCCGCTAAGTTTCAGAGAGATTGCACCCCGGGAAAGGCATGATCCATGGGTCCCCCCTTTTTTCATTTCATTCATGGAGCCTCACGAACGGCTTGTTCGTGAACAGACGAATGGGCTGTTCGTGGGTTTTTTCCATTTGTAATGCTGTTCGTGCCCATGTCTACACCATTCAAGGACCACATCTTACTTTCACTTGAAGGTTTAGTCCGTGCTGATTCTTACAGACACAATGCAGCTATTAGGAGGAAAAACACAGGAAAAGCTTATGTATGTATAGCAGAATGCATATTCTGCAAGTAATACATGCTTTTACATCCCTTGCTGGTGGGCTTCCCAGGTGCAATATGTAAAACAAACGAGGAGTGTATGCTGTCTGGCTACAACAGGGAGTCATAGAGTGCATTTCACAGTGTTGTAAAAAAGAACTAGAGAGCTAAAATAATACATTTTTCTGAGAGATGTAGGATATAACAACTGATGGTCACTGTAGAAAGCAGGATGGTGGTTAGCTGGACCTTTGGTCTTGTTCAGAACCAACTGGTATAGTGCAGCATAGCAGTTAAGTGACACAGCAAAACATCTAGCACTCACTTTTTACTAAATGACCTTGGACCAGTCACTATCTCTCAGCCTAACCTAGATCACTTATATATTGGCTGTTTCCACACATCCTTATAGGCATAGCCCACCCACAGAACTCTGGAGGCTTTTCTTAAAGCTTCCTTACATCTAAATTTACAAATCATATTCATACTGTTTTGTTACTGCCTTTTCCGCACGTTTACTGGGAATGCAGTTTCTCTAGTGTTTTCTTCTGCTGCGGGTTGACAGAGCGGCTTCCCCCCATTCTTTGGCATATGAACGCTTAAAGCATTCTGAAGAATAATCCTGTCTTCACCCAATTCCTCCCCCGAAGCTCTTTCCCTTTCAGTTCAGCTGTGGAAGCCTCCTTGAAAATGATGAAAGTGCCCAATCTCCCCTTCAAAACCGCTTTTGTTAGGAACTGTTTGGAGGCAACCTCACAGCGCAAGTGCTTGTGGGGAGTGTGTGCGGAGGGTGAGTTGTCAGAGCGACTCAGCAAACACACCTAAAGAGAAAAAGGATGGGAACGACAGACTGTGTGGAAATGGCCATTGCAAGAATAAAATGGGGAGTGCCTATTTTATTCTTGCAGCTTGAAGGAATGCCAGGATTCTTATGTTTATTCTTATGTTGAGTTCCAAAAAGCTTGAAGGAATGCCAGGATTCTTATGTTGCACTTTTCCATATGTGGGTTCTTCTTAAAATCTGAGAAGATTAGGGAGCAAATTGATGGGATTTTTGCAAATACATATAAGTCCTGGGGTGGGAGGAGCCAGGAAGCAGGATTTACCTCTTCTGGAAACTTCTTGCACTGGGAAGGCTTTAGGAACTGGCTTTGCTTTTGAAATTAGTAACTGAAAAATCAATATGTCACTTCCCAATCATGAATTAACAGCTTATAGGCCTTATAAATTAAGTATATAGAGGTTAGTTGGTGTTAATAGAGGTCCCAATGCTCACTGAGCAGAGTACTTCTCCCAAGAAAGCAATTTAAACACTATCTCCTCCCTAATTAATAGCTATGAATATTTATTTAGAAGGTCTAATGGTAATAAAAACATCTTAGCATTGTCTGCACTACTCCTACTTGTGCAAGCCTTTGTTGATGTCTGAGATGAATTATACAACCAAGTTTGCTCCTTCTGCTGAGGTCTTGAGTAACCTTTACTAAATATTTACATGGGGGGGGTGCATTCATCAGAAAAGACAGCATACAGATGTTCTTGATTTTCTAGCTTCTTGTTTCCCAACAGACTTCTTAGTGACTGGGACAGGCCGTCACATTTTAGGTCAGGCAGCCAACTGGAATATAGCAAAAATATTTGGCTCAGGGGCCTGCTCTTGGAGTATGGAGCCTCTATCATACTTGCTTCAGAAAGAAATTTCTGAAGAAATGTTACATTTTGTGAATATTGTTTTCTGGATTACTCAGTGCTACTATATTTCCATCCAGTGCAAATATGTGATATTAGCCTCTCCCCACTGTCATCAGAAGCTGGGAAGAGACATACAGCCAGTGTCTTGTACATACTCTTACCATAGCAGCAGAAATCATAAACACCTTCAGTGAGTGTGTGTTTTATCTTTAGGAATTATATTTAAGATTGCAGTCTTAATTTAATTAAAACAATCATAGGTTTATTTATCCCAATGACAGTTCTAATTACGATAGTTTTGGA
Organism: Eublepharis macularius; assembly: GCF_028583425.1. Lineage (NCBI taxonomy): Eukaryota > Metazoa > Chordata > Lepidosauria > Squamata > Eublepharidae > Eublepharis > Eublepharis macularius. Next base: position 178,648,155 of record NC_072790.1, on the reverse strand, counting down.
TAGCTTTGATTTGTGACAGTTTTCTTCATTCATGTAGACTGTTTCCTAAACACTCAGTGACTTAAGCTGCAAAGAGCTCTAGTTCCTAGCATGAATGTAAAAAGTGGATTTGTGATTCACTGGACCTTAGCGGCTCCTTTATGATCCACAGTGCCCATACAGCTGCTGCATAAACATATACAGATATAAATCTTTCAAAAATTTCATTGCAAAAGCTACTGAGTATGCACAGTAGCTACTTCCTAAAGCTCCATACCTAGTCATTTCTTTTGGTAGTGGCATAAAAAGGAAATCTCTCCAGGTTCTATTAAATTTAATTACTTTCCTCTACAGCTTCAGATTTTTTAAAAAGGAAAAGGTGGCATCTATTTAAATATAAAAAGCCCCCAGAGCAATAGCAGAATGTACTGTTACAAACGAAATAGTAAGCACAAGCAAAGACAGAAATGGAAGGTGTAGCAAAGAAATATGTGCACTAGAAATGTTCTCCAATTTGTTTTGCTAATTGTTAGCGAGCAGCCATTCAGAAATGCTACCAAAAATTATAGCTTTGCAACATATTTGCAACAGCCAATAAACAGCAGGAACATAAGATTACAAGTGAAAGGCAGTTTATAAATGAGGTTAGATACCATATGTATCTATTGAATTGGGTGCCTAATCTCAGCTTTATTTAAACTTTTAATTAAACGAATCATTTTGATGTTACACAAGGCAAATGAAGAATCTCCATCTCAAGGAAAAACTTATTGTATTTGAAATCCCATTCTAAATTCGGTTTACTGGGGGCAGAGCAGGATGTGGGGATTTCCTCTATCTTATTATTGTCATAGGATGCAATGTTTAAGAAGTCAGATGGCACTACCAGTTATTTCATCCTTCTATACCGTGCAATGGATTATGGAGTCACTTGTTCTATACACTATATACTGATATATAATGGAAATTTTGTTGTGATGCATATACATAACACTGAAAAGGTAGGAGTGAAAGAAATTTATTTTTCAGTAGAAGCATAAATATGTATTGGTGTACTGTAATAGAAATCACTGGTGAAAAGCCAATTATATAGAAATGAGGTAACTAATTTTCCACACTCCACGAAGTATGGTCCAGTTGTTCGTATATTAAATACATGTAAAAAGAGGAGTATATTTTGTTGAGTCTTGGAAATACTTAAGAGAACTACATGCCTCTCCTTGCTTATGATGTATTATGAATTGCTATTCTGAGTTTGCTCTTTCCTGTTGTCTGGTGTGAATCCAGTGCTCAGAATGTCAAGAAAGCAACAATATATGTATTAAAGAAGGTAGAAAAAGTTGTATTAAAAGATTTGATCATTTCACTTTGTCATTAAACAGTTGAATTATCTGAAATAGATTCAAGAAAGGGCAAAAGATTCAAAAGTATGATGATTTCAAGAGGATGGGGTGAAGATCATGAATCTATGCAGGTGGGAAAGAAATTGAATGCTTAATAGAGAATCTAATTGAAGTTTTTAAAATGTTGGCTGGTTTGGCTAGTGTCAACCAATTATTTGGGTTAATCTCAGCTCAGGACCAGAAAAAATACATGTTAATGAAAGTCTCCAAAGTGAAGCAGTTTTTTCCCCCTCTAAGGTCTGAAACTTCTAGGCCAACTATAAACTGAGGGCAAATATAACTGAGCTACAAGAAAATGACTCATGCAGAATCAATCCTCCGTCTACATTTCAAGTAAAAGCCCACATCATCTACTCTTCAGTTAATTTAATCACTAATAATGATAGCAACATGCAGCATTTTACACCAAACTACTTGTTACAGAATCCACATGTCTGACCCATGGATATTGCTGCCATTTTAAAGCTGAACTTGGGCCATTTAAAAATGCAACTACAACAAGGGGAAGTCCCCATGGTATACAGTAGGGGTGTGTGATTTGGGTTTCCACTTCGGGAAAAATATCCAAATCGGACCCGATTCGACAAGATTCAGGATTTCCGAATCAGCCCCAACATGCCGGCCCATTTTGGAAACTCCGAATCAAAGCTTCCTGTAGCAATTTGTATCACTTCGGGAAGCTTCGGGTCAAGGAGTTCAAATGCTCCTTTCCATGCCGCTGCGCAATGGCAGGAAAAGGGTATTTAAACTCCATCTTCAGCTGCTTGATAGGGACTTCCCATCCAGGCAGCTGAGCCAAGCCAGCGGGGTTTAAATGCCCCTTTCCGTGCTGCTGCCTCATCCACCCAATGGACAGGAGACAGGGGAATTCCTCCATCTCGCCAGCATTGGGTGAATGAGTGGCAGCGCAGCAAATTTAAACTTGCTGGGCCACTGCTGCCTCTTTCACCCAATTGATGGACGACAGGGAAATTCCTCCATCTCCACAGCATCAGATGAACGAGTGGCAGCATGGCAAGTTTAAACTTGCTGGGCCACCACTGCCTCTTTCACCCAATGGAGGGAAGATGGAGGAATTCTCCCATCTCCCCTCCATCGGGTGGATGAGGCAGCGGCAGCCCAGCAAGTTTAAACTTGCCACACTGCCACTCATTCACCTGATGCTGGGGAGATGGAGGAATTCCCCCATCTCCTGTCCTGCTTCCAGTGGCTGCCGAGTCTGCAGAGTGCTGCTGACAGGTAACAAGGTCCAGCTGGCAAGGCAAGGAATGTGCAAAGTCCGTAAATCAAGGGAGTAGTCAAGGACAGGCCGGGTTGGAGGTCAGAGAGACAGTTCCAAGGAGCAAACACCGGCAGTACAGTAGCAGCTTAGAGAACTCGTTGAAGCCATGCTGAAAGGACCCCTCCCTTTGGCTTTTATACTCGGAGAGCATTCGGTCAGCTCGCACAGCTGCTTCAAGTCTCCTCCTCTGAAGCCCCTCCTTCCTCTGAGAAGGCTGGCCTGTTCAAAGCCCGGAGGCGTGCAGATTGACGTCGGGTCTGTAAGTCTCTTCTGTCCCTGCTATGCCGACGTTGCTCTCGATAGTCTGGAGATGTTGGAGGGGATAAGGAAGCTGGCTGCGTCTGGGCTGGTGGCTCTGGGTGGGGGAGGGGAGCTTCTGGCTGGGATTCAGCATCTGACCGTTCAGCTGTGGTCGGCTGCTGGGAGGCAGGCTGCTCCTCCTCAGGAGGAGCAAGGCTGTCAGCAAGTGTCAGCTGTTCCAGCTCCTCCTCCCCTGAGGACTTGTCAAGCTCAGGCTGTACTATGACATCTCCCCTCCATAGGGTGGATGAGGTAGTGGTGGCTGCTGTGAGTTTAAACTTGCCGGGCCACCGCTTCCTCCTTCACCCGATGGAGGAATTTCTCCGTCTCCCCTCTATTGGGTGGATGAGGCAGTGGCAGCCACAGCAAGTTTATAGTTGCCACGCCTCTGCTCATTCACCTGATACCGGCTAGACAGGGAGATCTCCCCCATCTCCCCAGCATCGAGTGAAGAGGAGGCAGCAGTGGCGGGACAAGTTTAAACTTGCTACACCACCACTCACTGACCTGTTGCTGGGGAGATGGGGAAATTCCTCCCTCTCCCCAGCATTGAGTGAAGAGGAAGCTGTGGGGGCGGGGAAGCTTCAATATGCTCCAAATCTTTATGGAGCATATTGAAGCGGGCTGATAAGCAATTTCCAAAGCCACTTGCTGCTTCGGAAATCACCTATTTCTGACTCTTTTTTCTGCTTCATAATTTACAAAGTGGGAAAACCGAATCTTTTTTTGGCTGCACACCCCTAGTATACAGTAAATAACACTAACAAGTATATAAATGACATTTATAAAGTGCAAAAGTGCAAGGTGATATAATACAAGAAATAAATAATTTTATAAATGGTTATTAAATACATCAATAAATAACATTATCATAAATGACGACCAAGATAATACAATTCACAATCAATAATCATATGCAATACATGTAGGAGAATATTCTCATCCTGCAGACAGTAGATGCTGTACAAGGTGCAAGGTGGGCCCAACAGGCTGCTAGCAACACCTGTCGAAACCGGTGAGAGATGACGTCCATCTCAGTTATCTTTTGATGCTTTGATTTTATGTACACTGCAGCTATAGGATCCTCTGAGGAAGCTCTGCGAACTTGGCTACTTGCTAGCAGCCTGTTGGGGCCACCTTGCACTGTCCAGCTTCTTCTCTGGACCAGGGGTGACCTGAAAAAGAAAATAAACAGTTATTACAAAGACTATCTTTATGAATTAATTAATTACCTCAGACCCAGGGTACAGCATCTACTGTCTGAAGGATGAGAATTTCATTTATATACTTGTTAATGTTATTTACTGTATACCGTGGGGGCATCCCCTTGTTGTAGTTGTATTAGACTGTGGTAGCTTCTCCTTTTTTGAATTTGCCATTTAAAAATGCCACAAGGTGCAGTGGGACCAGGAGCTCTTGTCCCTCCCCCCCACATGCCTTTTCAAGTGCTGAAACAGCTGCGGGGGTGGGAGGTATTTCAGCACTTGAAAAGGCATAGGGGAAACAGCAGCTCCTTGTCCTGCTGCACTGCAGGCAGTTCTTGCAATGTTTTTAAGTGTTCCAAGTTAATGGGTGGTGGCATCCATGGGTTGGACATGTGAATGCTACCATGTCTACTTTGGCCCTTAAGCAGCACAATCACTTAGAGTTGCCTATCAAAGGCAAGAACAATTTTCTGGGACTGTGTCTTACTGAATAAAAGAGGGTTTACTTCTGACTGGACCTGCTTACGATTGCTCTCATAGTCCCTTTCCACTCCTAACATCCTGTTCCTTTGTAGATGTTCACATATATGTCCACCCAATACAAAACAAAATGTTAGGAGTTATGTACTATAAGATGCCAGACATATTCATATCCATATTCTTATTTGTCCGCTGCTTCTCCTTCTCTCATGTTAAACAGTATGATGTAGTAGTTAGAGGAGGCCTGAGAGTCCCAGATTCAAATCCATATACTGCCACAGTATGTCACTCTCAACCTGACCTACTTCAAAAGGGTTGTTGTGGTGATAAATGGAGGCAAGCAGAACATCCTGCTTTGAGCTCTTTGGAGGAAAGGCAGGATACATGTTAATAAATAAAAGACAAGAAAATATCCTTCTTAGGTCTTATTTTTAATTATACAAAATACTTTTTTGTAATACCTAGTGATGTTGAATCATACTGACAACGCATATGCTGGAAAGCCAGTATGGTGTAGTAGTTAAAGTGTTGGACTAGGATCTGAGAAATTCAGGTTTGAATCTCCGCTCTGCCATGGACGTTCGTGCGGTGACCTTGGGCCAGTCACATACTCTCAGTCTAACTTACCTCACAGGGATGTTGTGAGGATAAAATAGAGGAGAGTGATATAAGCTGCTTTGGGAAGAAACGTGGTGTATAAATAAAGTAAATAAATGTCTGATGTTTTCCTAACATGGAAGGAGGAAAAACAAAGGGAGGAATTTGCAGAACAGGTCGTAATAATTTGCTCAACTTTAGATGGCTTTCTGTTTTTTTTCTATTTCCAGTTTTCGACTGCAATTTTGAATTGCCTTGTGATCTAGAATATTCTCCACCATTGAGGGAGGGTCATAACAGGTCATGGCACAGAGTGAGTGCAGATGAGCTCTCACAACTGCATCTTCCAGATGGTCCAGAAAGGGATTACTCTGAAGAGTCAACAAAAGGTAAGAGTTACACTCCGTCAGCCTGTATCCACTGAATGCAACGGTATTCAGGATTTCAGCAGTAAGATTTCAACCACAACCATGTCAAAAAGTATTGGAGCAGATATGGTATGGTTGCTCTTATGGTTTGGAAACAAGCTTACCTTCAAGTGGCAACGAACCCCTGCTGGGGTTTTCAAAGGAATAGATGTTCAGAGGTGGTTTGCCATTGCTTGCCTCTATGTAGCAATCCTGGAACTCCTTGATGGTCTCCCATCCGACTACTAACCAGGGTTGAACCTGCTTAGCTTCCAAGATCCCCCCCCTTTATAATTACAAATTTTTATTTCAGTTAATAAACTCATAAACATAAAACTTGAACTACAATCATACAGTCATCTAAATCATACATCTATAATCACCCACTACTACAGTTGTCTACAATCATCTAAGTCATTCATAAAACATAAACACAATCATCTAAATCATACAAAGGAAACATAAAACAAACTACTATCATTTAAACGATATAGTCATTTATCAAATCATATATCTATATAGAACTTGCTTATATATGTTCTTAATTTTTCATTTGCATTTAAGTATTTTATTCTGTCTTTTCCATCTATATTCATATCTAATAATAATTTCATTATAAACATATATTGCCAATTTCTTCACCCCCTCCCCCTTTTCTTCTATAACACTTTCTGTTTTGATTTAAATTTAAATTCCTAATTATTCTTAATTTTCAGATATATAATCAAAAAGTACTTTTCATTTTTCTTGATATTCTGAGATTGGTCTATTGTGTATATAAGAGATTAGTTTTGCCATTGTTGCATATTTATATCATTTATTCTTCCATTCCTTCAAATCTGGACATTTTTCTGCTTTCCATTTTGCTTCAAATATTACTCTTGCCACCATCACCATATACTTAAATAATTCATAATGAGTTTTTTGTAATATTACTTGGTAAAATATTTAATAACATATATTTGCTATTCATTGTAAATTTAAATGTTAATATATTTTGCATTTCTTCATGTACTTCTATCCAACATTTTCTTGGTTTTTTGCACGTCCACCACATGTGGTAAAATGTTGCATCCATATTCTGACATTTCCAGCACTTTCCATTATACTCTTATTAGTTTTTGCAATGTCTTTGGGGGTAATATACCATCTAAAAACATTTTATACCAATTCTCCCTTAACATTTGACATTCTGTAAATTTAATTTCTTTAGTCCATAGGTTTCCCCACTGGCTCATGCATATTTTCTCCAAAGTTTAGCATCCATTTTATCATGTCATTTTTTTACTTGCTCTGTTTCTGTATCATATCGCAATAATATTTTATATTTTTCCTGATAGGCGCTTTGAATCTCCAATGATTAAGTGTTCAAAAACCATTTTCTCTCCTAACTGGCCCTCTTCTTTGACTATTTGTTCTTTGAATTTAGACACCATTTGATAATACAGCAACCACGGAACGTTTTTTCCTTCATCTTGCATTTCTTGCCATGATTTTATTTTCCCCTGTTTATCCATAATTAATATAATCAATTTTGTTTGTTATACTTACCTCACAGTAAACATCAATGGAGATATCAATGGTGAGGTTGGCAAACGTATTCTATTTCTGCACTGAAACTATATTCTTAATAGTCCATTCCTCAAAATAGGAGTGCCATTTTGTCTTGAATAGTTTTTAATGATTTCTTAGTCAATAAATCATTATGAATTCCTTCTGTGGTATCAATTATCTCCAGTTTGATGTTCCTTTTATTTGGATTTTTAATCCAATCAGATATCCAGACTAGTGACGCTGCTTGGCGGTACAATTGGACATTTGGTATGGCTAAACTTCTTTTGTTTTGTCTTGTATTTTAAATCTCATACTTGGTTTCTTCCTGCTCTGTACAAAATTGTTCATAATGTTCTGCCATTTTGGAGGTCTTTTTGTCTATATGGATTGGTAACATTTGAAAAAGAAAATTCAACTTTGGTAAACAATGGCTCCCAGACTTACCTGGGGGCCCATGTTGCAGACAATACAGGGGAGGTGAGCAGGGAGATGGCAAGACATCCACCATGTTGTGGAGGGGCGGGGAATGACCAGGAGCCAGGGGAGCACACCCAGGCACATCCAGTGCAGGTCCCTGGTCTGGGAAGCTGGCCCTCAGCACTTGCAATAATGGAGCCCAAGCTTCTCTCTGATTCTCTCTTTTTAGCTGGAGGTGCTGAGCTGGTTCCGGTGCAGCCTTACTGAAAGGGGTTGGAGGCTGCCAAGTGCAGTGGTGGAGAGTTAGACAGGACCCGAAGGATGTGCTAGCATGGTGGATCCTAGCAGCAACCATGTGGGCATCCTGCAGTTCTGCAGGACCAGCAGGGAGGGGTTCAGGATGAGCCTTCTTTCGACAATTGGTCAGAGGCTGTGGGACAGCCGGTGGAGCCCTGCAGGGTGATTCTTCCCCTGTCAGCTATCATGGAATGGTGATGGTCCTCACCTGGTGATGCCCATCCAGCTGGAGTCTGGATGTGTGGTCGTAGGACACTGAGGGGACCTCTGGGTTTGGTTTGCTGCTCTAGGAGCGTTGGTGGTGAGCCATTTTGTGGCTCTTGTGGCGGACTGGGCATTGGGCATCAATCCATTTGGGGGGAACAAGGCCCTCAGACTCAGTTTCCCTATTATGGGGATCCCCATAAGGGGTCTGAGGAGTGAGGAATGGCCAGTGCATGCCCAGTTGGGGGCTGTCAGTCTGCCTCACTCTCAGGTGACAGGGGATGATTCACACAGAATGTATACCTATGTGGTATCCCACTGACTGTCATCTCATGGTTCCTCCCCGCCTCAGCAGGGGTCTGAGGGGGGTTGTGGGTCATCGGCTTGGCAGGTGGGTCAGCCGGTGCTTGGATCAGTGCCCTATGCGCACCTTTGCTCCCTGAGCTATAATCTAAATAAAGTTGTGGCCTCTTTACATCCAGCACTGTGTCCGTGTATTTTGTCACCGTGCCTCCTCCCCTCCTCCACTTAGCATTCGCCTGCAATGTTTATTTTGACAGCAGAAATTCTTTCTAACCACGAAATTTTCAATCTTTCCCATCTTTGTAAATCTTCAGTAATGCTTGTCCAAACATTTTGATAATTATCTTTATATAAATTATCATTTAGCCCTGTTATATATATACCCAAATATTGTATTGGGTTTTTGGTGGCAGTGATTCTGTTATTTTTTATCTTTTCTTGTTCTGCTTTGGTTGCCAGTAATAACATTATTTAGTCTTCTTTTTATTCAGTTTATATCCAGAATTATTTGTTCCATTTTATATTTCAAAGAAATGTTTGGTTTTATTACTGATATAACAACATCTTCTGCATAACTTTTAATTTTGTACTCTTCTTTATCTTCTTTTATTCCAGCAATTCTGGTGTCTTCTCTCATTTTTATAGCCAATATTTCCATTGCCAGAATAAATAAATAAATAAATAAATAATATTTGACAACCCTGTCGAATTCCTTTTGCTTTCTTGATTTTTCCCATTAGAGAGCCATTTATTAAGATTCTACCTTGCTGGTCTGTATAAATACTTTGCATCCAATTTAAAAACTTGGTTCCACACTTTGTATTTTGTAGTCCTTTCATTAATAACCAAGACATGTTATCAAAAGCTTTCTCTACATCCAAAAACATAAATACCATTTTTTCTCCTTTTCTCCTTGAATACTCAACTGCATTCAATATATATCTGATACTATCTTTCATATATTTCTTTGGAACAAATCCCGTTTGATTTTCATGAATTAGGTCTGGAATACATTTCCTTAATCTCTCAGCCATTATTGTAAAAATTTTATAATCTATGTTTAATAGTGAGATCGGTCTCTATATTGTAGTAATAATGGATCATTCCCTTCCTTGTGTATTAAACTTATATTCACTTCTTGCCAAGTTGGTGGTATATGCTTTCCCTCTTGTATTTCATTCATTATTCTTTGCAAAGGTATTGCTAATATATCTTCAAAACATTTATAATATGTTGCCACCAATCCATCTGTACTAGGCGCTTTATCTCTTAAAAGTTTTTTTATAGCATGTTGAATGTCTCGTATTGTTATCATGGCTGCTTTTCCAACCAGCATCACATCTGTCTTGTCTGGGTTCAGTTTTAATTTATTTGCTTTCAGCCAATTGACAACAGGTGTCAAGCAGCAACTCAGTACCTCTACTGCATCACCAGGGGATTTGGATAATGAGATACAGAGCTGGGCTATGCAGGTCAGAACCAAGCGTGCCTCATACACTAAAAATAAAATGAAGATTTTCCTTTAGTGCATCCAAATTTGAGTACAATTTGATATCCCATTGCAAAGCTCAATGGATGTAATTATGAGTGGATTAAGACAACCTGTTAAGAACTGTGTTCTGATAGACAGTTCTTAAAAGGGAGAATAACATGATAAAAGCTTTAAGTAAGCAGTCTATTGTTTCAGGCCTGACCTGGAGATCCCAGGCAAGCTCAGTCTCCTCATATCTTGGAAGCTAAGCAAGGTTGGCCTTGGTTAATACTGGATGGGAGACCTCTAAAGAAGACCAGGGCATATATAGAAGCAGGCAATGGCATACCATCTCTGTTAGTCACTTCCCTTGAAAATCACAGCAGGGATTGCCATAAGTCAACTATGACTTGACAGCACTTTCCAGCACCATTACTGTTTTTCAATAACCTCATTAATAACATGAGCATTTGAATTTGTACCAAGGTTTCAGGAGCCTTTTATCTCTTAAATATCTTGGGGATTTCAAACCAGAACAGGACCATGGTGCATGAAACCATGCTGTTTCTTTGTGGTCATCATAGACTAAATACTAAAACGATTAAGGATCATCTTTGACAATCACTTTACTTATGTGACAATACTGCCACCAAATTTGGTATATTTGTTCCAATTCAGTCAACATTGTTGTGTGTGGCAGGCGAATTGATTTTGGCAGTTACCTATGTAGCACATGACAGCTACATGAACTGCTACAATAACAATTCATCTATAGAATTCTCCATACACCGTCCAATTTGACACAAGCTCAGGGTGGATCACATGGAGAGGATGTAATGGTGATGCTGCTGCTACTTTTGTGAACCAACCCTACATTTAAAGTCAGCAAAAGACAGGCATTGAAGATTGTTCCTGCAAACACTGTAAGCTGATTACCGTAACAGGGGGAACAGTCTATTTCTGGGAGAACTACATGCAAACAGTGTAGTTAACCAAGTAAATTAATTATAACCATTAATAATTTCTCTCCAGTGAGGTGAACTTTGCTAGGGCTTCTCCAGTGGAAATACAGTCCTATGATTTGCAGCTGACAGTTTCCTTTTATTCCTATAAAAGACCTCTTGCTAATTTTGCTTTCAGATAGCATTTTTCTATTCTATTTTAAATCATTTTAATTACAGCTGTTTGGCACAGAGATATTTTGTGTGGTCTGTTTCGATCTGAAATAATTAGGAAGAGTAATTTCAGCCCCCAGTGTTTGTTTCCTGCAAATGCAATTCCAATTAGCTGCCTCCCATTTCAACTCCATTCATGGATCATCATGAGTAAGAGAAGTAAATAAGCAGAGAGTGTAACCACCTTCAGAGACTTTGCTGGGTTCAAGCTTATCCTTGTTAACTTTACGTAGGTTGCATATGCCAACTGGCATGCAATCACAAAGAGAAGTCACTCAGGTCATATTCGTTACAAGTAAGTTAAGGAAAAGCAGCAACAATGAACCCTTTGAAGGCATCCTAAGACTTCTGGAAGAAATAATAATCTTTTAAATTTCCAAGTAGAACCACTACCAGCATAAAAGCCAGTAGATACAATAATATTTAAATGATTCCGTATTGTATCATCACATGCTAAAAATTATGAAGGTCTTTGGGACAATGTTTCCTTGGGACAATTTATGCCAGATGAAAGAGCTTTGGAGCAGATATAAGTGATAGGTTGCATGCCAGCCTTGCTGAAGCTAAGTAGATCTGGGATGCTCAGTGCCTGTATAGGACTCCTCTTGCGAATGAAATGGATGCCGCATTGAGATCCTTGATGGAAGAACAATTGGAAAAATCTCAAATAGAAAAATATCACCATTTGATCATTTAAAAAGTTTTGTTCCCCGTATTTCTCCATTCCTCAAAGTGTCCATAATAATACTTAAAACCATTTCAATGTGCAATAAAACAAAATATACTCAACTTACAATAATATGTTACAAGAATATAAACTGAACTGTAGCAGACTAAGAACCAGCAGCCATTTGTTCCCCAGTTTAGTCCAAGATTTTTAGAAGCAAATGACCTTTTTAGAAGCTTTAGAGCCAGGAGGTAGGAACACACAGTGATGCAGACACTGAGAAAGCTTTGATCTGTGCAACTGAAAGCTTGAATTCCTGAATGGAAGGTATGCAGAGCAGGACTTTTGAAGATAGGTTTAAATGTGGGCCCACAGAGGGGAGTGCTTGGTAAGACATGTTTCCCACACTGTGAAGTGTTTTAACAGTACCTTAATTTTTTCCTAGAAATTCACTAGTAGCCAGAACCAAATAAACATAATCCTGCCTACCAATGCCTGCCTGTAGGTGGGTTGTTACAGCATTCTGTAATTCTGTTGTGAGGATTCTGCTTTCAGTAAAGGGACACAGTGTAAGCGGTCGGCCTAGCCTCCGCCATTTTAATAAGCAGTTCTGGATATGGCTGCTTATGATATTAAAGATGTTCAGGCCTCTGGATTTAAAATGGCCACTGTATTGCCACCAGAGAGCCTCTAACAGTTGCTGAATCCCACCCGGAAGAACACGGCATGAATGGAATGCCGCACAGGAATGCAGAGTGATTAAGAGGCGATTGGATTTACTATCTCTCCAGCCCCGCATGTGCCCAGTGCAACAAAGGCCTCGCAGAGTCATCCTCACTTAACACATTCCTTTCCCTCCTTCCATGATGAGATCTCCTGTCCTTGATTGAGGAGCTAATCAAATGACATTCATAAGTATATACAGATGTTCCTGGAAAAAGTATAGTCCCCACCTAAAATCCATCAACTTAGCTCCGGTGGAATTCACTAACTAACAATCCCTTTTGTGCAGCACTAGAAGGTTTTGCATTTGCTTTACACACCCCGGCAGCTACCGATCAAGGTACTCAAGCCGTTTGTCTAACCCAGGAACTAACTGTTGGAGCCTTTGTTCTAATGGCTAGGTGGGCTCTTCCACCTCAGGACACATTTTACCTATAAAGGTAGAGCTATGGCCTCCTTCAAATCGTTCACGCTTATTGGATCCATAAGCGCTGTTCCCTTGAGGTTTGCTCTGAGCCTCTTGCTCTCTTGGCTGAGGACGCTGGACATTTGAAGCTTTTTTCTCTCTCTTCACCACGGTCTCGACTGCTCTTCAGGATATGTAGATATACTTGCTCCTCCTCTCCCTATCCCCAATTTTCGGCTAAGCTTTCTAGGAATCTGTGCATGTGTGTAGTTATTTTCCCCAGCAATTTTGTGTGTATGTGCATGAAGCCTTGTTCTTTAATAAAAGTTATTGTCTGTTAAGAACCAGCCTCGTTTGCTAATTTGGGGAGGGGACTCTGTAGACACAGGTGATTGATCCATGTGGTTACCGGCCTCTTGCATAGCCATCCTCCTTGCTTGCTAATTCCCCCACAAATTATTTATTGCAAGAAGACCACTTCTGGTAACAACAGCTGATATATCAAATTGTAGTTTGGCTACAACTGCACTTGCTTATCCAATAACAAAAGGATGCCCACTCTGAGTACCTGTTGGTACAGCAACAGATACCTACTGATAGCAGGTTGGACTCTACCAGTTGGTACAATAATATGCTATGGTTAACTGAGAATTAAGATATCTTGGTCCATCAAGAGGTCAAGGAGAATAAACAAGGAAGTATACCCCCTATTTACCTCCAAACAAACGGCAACACCAAGACTACTAAAACAGTCTTGATTCCAGAAGAACCCAAACTAAAAATGCTAAATAAGTACAAATCAGAACTAAAGAAGAAGAGCTTATGGGTCAAAAAACCTGAGTTCTGCCAAATCTTTTAAAAAAAATGAACACTATATTCCCTCTACTTTATTGTGCATGACATGGGGTTGAGGAACTTTTTCTTTCTTTCTTTCTTTCTTTCTTTCTTTCTTTCTTTCTTTCTTTCTTTCTTTCTTTCTTTCTTTCTTTCTTTCTTTCTTTCTTTCTTATGCTGCCTTTCCACCCAAAACAGGGTCTCCAAGGCAATGAACAATAAAATTAAAATATTTAAACATTAAAATAACATTTAAAATGAACATATAAATACAAAAATGCATATAAACATACAAACACACACAAACCAGGGAGGAAGTCAGTAAGAACTTACTGAAGGGTATACCAAACAAGAAAAAAGTCTTCACCCACTGACAATGATAGAGGGAGACAGGTGAATTTCCCTGGGGAGGGAGTTCCAAAGTTTCAGCACCACAACAGAAAAATCCTTTTCCTGGACCTATCACGGCAAGTACATTTCTTCCCTGATAACTGTGACAACTAATCCATGATGCTAATATAATATGTTAAGAGTAGGGATGTGCGTTTCGGCTTTCTGAATGCCGAAAGAAAGCCGAAACAAAAGTGTTTCGGCTTCTTTTGGGTTAGCCGAAACGTTTCGGAGAAAGCCGAAACGTTTCGGCTAGCCGAAAGAAAAAAAGCCGAAACGTTTCGGCTTCTTTCGGCTTTCTTTCGGCTTTTCAATGGGAAAATGCCTCCGTCTTCCCGGACGTCTGGGGGAGGCATTTTCCCACCGAATCAGCCCAAAATTGGTGGGGACCTTCCTCTAACCCCTCTCTAAAAACCCCCCAAGTTTCAGACCGATTGGACTTTGGGGGGCCATGTTATGGCCCCCCAAAGCAGGTCCCCCTATCCTCCCATAAGAAAGCGAAGGAGCAGCATATTGTTAGCATGCTGCTGCTCATCATCTTCATTATTTCCTATGGGGAAAAAATGAAGAAGCAGGCTTCCTTTGCCAGGGGTGGCATTTTGCATGCAAAATGCCCCCTTACCCTCAGGGGCCCGTCTCCCACCCTTCCTCCCACCCCCCACCAAGGCTCAGCCTGCTCCCACTTGGGGGGGGGCATTTCATGGCCTCCCCAAGTAGGTGCTCTGCTCTCATCTCTACCACTGACAGCTGGGGGAGGCTTGTCTTGCCAGGGGTGGCATTTTGTATGCAAAATGCCCCCCAACCCTCTGGGGCCCTTCTCCCACCCTTCCTCCCACCCCCACCAAGGCTCAGACTGCTCCCACTTGGGGGGGGGCATTTCATGGCCTCCCCAAGTACGTGCTCTTTTCTCTACCACTGACAGCTGGGGGAGGCTTGTCTTGCCAGGGGTGGCATTTTGCATGCAAAATGCCCCCCAGCCCTCAGGGGCCCTTCGCCCAACCCTCCTCCCACCCCCCACCAAGGCTCAGCCTGCTCCCACTTGGGGGGGGGCATTTCATGGCCTCCCCAAGTAGGTGCTCTGCTCTCATCTCTACCACTGACAGCTGGGGGAGGTTTGTCTTGCCAGGGGTGGCATTTTGTATGCAAAATGCCCCCCAACCCTCTGGGGCCCTTCTCCCACCCTTCCTCCCACCCCCCACCAAGGCTCAGACTGCTCCCACTTGGGGGGGGGGATTTCATGGCCTCCCCAAGTAGGTGCTCTTTTCTCTACCACTGACAGCTGGGGGAGGCTTGTCTTGCCAGGGGTGGCATTTTGCATGCAAAATGCCCCCCAGCCCTCAGGGGCCCTTCTCCCAACCCTCCTCCCACCCCCCACCAAGGCTCAGCCTGCTCCCACTTGGGGGGGCATTTCATGGCCTCCCCAAGTAGGTGCTCTGCTCTCATCTCTACCACTGACAGCTGGGGGAGGTTTGTCTTGCCTGGGGTGGCATTTTGCATGCAAAATGCCCCCCAACCCTCTGGGGCCCTTCTCCCACCCTTCCTCCCACCCCCCACCAAGGCTCAGACTGCTCCCACTTGGGGGGGGGCATTTCATGGCCTCCCCAAGTAGGTGCTCTTTTCTCTACCACTGACAGCTGGGGGAGGCTTGTCTTGCCAGGGGTGGCATTTTGCATGCAAAATGCCCCCCCAACCCTCTGGGGCCCTTCTCCCACCCTCCTCCCACCCCCCACCAAGGCTCAGCCTGCTCCCACTTGGGGGGGCCATTTCATGGCCTCCCCAAGTAGGTCCTCTCAGCCCCTAAAGTCCACCCCTTACAGCCCCACACAAACCCAATTCCCCCCCAGCTGCCACACACAGACCCAAATCCCCACATTAGCCCCTCACAGACCCAAATCCACCCCACCTGCCCCACACCCATAATCCCAGGAACAGGCTGGCAAAGGCCAGCCCTCTCCCTTTGTTCCCTATGCTGGGAACTTCTAAACTCTCTTTCCCTGGGCAATTCTGCACAGCCCAGGGGTGCCACAATGGTGTGCATACTTCTGAGAGCCAGCTGGTCCCTGTGAAAGAGCACCTGAACCACAGACACCCTCCCTCAAATTCCCCCACCACCTACAGAGATGGCTGGCCAGCCAGCCCCATTGTTCCCTATGACGGGAACCAACTGCACAACAAAGAATAAAACACGAACAACACAAAATAAAGTTTTTAAAAAATTATTTTCTCCCTTTCAAAGTACAAGTAGGCAAAGCATTATGACACATTACACCAGCAGTCCCCCACACAGAAAAATTAACACAACTCACTTAACATCAGAGAATCACAAAAGACGATTCCTGTCAAAAACACTTTATTTCTTGAACAGCTTTAGGTTACACAGCAGGGGGGCACACCAAAGTGCATGGCAGCTGTATCTTACACAAAAATAACACAACTCACTTAACATCAGAGAATCACAAAAGCACAATTCCTGTCAAAAACACTTTATTTCTTGAACAGCTTTAGGATACACAGCAGGGGGGTGCACCAAAGGGCAATGCAGCAGTATCTTACACAAAAATAACACAACTCACTTAACATCAGAGAATCACCCCAAAATATTGCTGTCAAAAGCACTTTATTTCCTTAACTGCTTTAGGTTACACAGTAGGAAGGCACAGCAGGGCATGAAAGCAGTGTACTACATTAAAATAACACAACTCACTTCACATCAGAGAATCACACAAACACAACTGCGGTCAAAAACGGTAAAGTGGGTTGTATTATTTTGTGTAGTACACTTCTATCATGCCCTTTGGTGCGCCCCCTGCTGTGTATCCTAAAGCTGAAATGCCCCCCCCCAAGTGGGAGCAGTCTGAGCCTTGGTGGGGGGTGGGAGGAAGGGTGGGAGAAGGGCCCCAGAGGGTTGGGGGGGCATTTTGCATGCAAAATGCCACCCCTGGCAAGACAAGCCTCCCCCAGCTGTCAGTGGTAGAGATGAGAGCAGAGCACCTACTTGGGGAGGCCATGAAATGCCCCCCCCCCAAGTGGGAGCAGGCTGAGCCTTGGTGGGGGGTGGGAGGAAGGGTGGGAGAAGGGCCCCTGAGGGTAAGGGGGCATTTTGCATGCAAAATGCCACCCCTGGCAAAGGAAGCCTGCTTCTTCATTTTTTCCCCATAGGAAATAATGAAGAAGATGAGCAGCAGCATGCTAACAATATGCTGCTCCTTCGCTTTCTTATGGGAGGATAGGGGGACCTGCTTTGGGGGGCCATAACATGGCCCCCCAAAGTCCAATCGGTCTGAAACTTGGGGGGTTTTTAGAGAGGGGTTAGAGGAAGGTCCCCACCAATTTTGGGCTGATTCGGTGGGAAAATGCCTCCCCCAGACGTCCGGGAAGACGGAGGCATTTTCCCATTGAAAAGCCGAAAGAAAGCCGAAAGAAGCCGAAACGTTTCGGCTTTTTTTCTTTCGGCTAGCCGAAACGTTTCGGCTTTCTCCGAAACGTTTCGGCTAACCCAAAAGAAGCCGAAACACTTTTGTTTCGGCTTTCTTTCGGCATTCAGAAAGCCGAAACGCACATCCCTACTCTTAACATATTATATTAGCATCATGGATTAGTTGTCACAGTTATCAGGGAAGAAATGTACTTGCCGTGATAGGTCCAGGAAAAGGATTTTTCTGTTGTGGTGCTGAAACTTTGGAACTCCCTCCCCAGGGAAATTCACCTGTCTCCCTCTATCATTGTCAGTGGGTGAAGACTTTTTTCTTGTTTGGTATACCCTTCAGTAAGTTCTTACTGACTTCCTCCCTGGTTTGTGTGTGTTTGTATGTTTATATGCATTTTTGTATTTATATGTTCATTTTAAATGTTATTTTAATGTTTAAATATTTTAATTTTATTGTTCATTGCCTTGGAGACCCTGTTTTGGGTGGAAAGGCAGCATAAGAAAGAAAGAAAGAAAGAAAGAAAGAAAGAAAGAAAGAAAGAAAGAAAGAAAGAAAGAAAGAAAGAAAGAAAGAAAGAAAGAAAAAGTTCCTCAACCCCATGTCATGCACAATAAAGTAGAGGGAATATAGTGTTCATTTTTTTAAAAAGATTTGGCAGAACTCAGGTTTTTTGACCCATAAGCTCTTCTTCTTTAGTTCTGATTTGTACTTATTTAGCATTTTTAGTTTGGGTTCTTCTGGAATCAAGACTGTTTTAGTAGTCTTGGTGTTGCCGTTTGTTTGGAGGTAAATAGGGGGTATACTTCCTTGTTTATTCTCCTTGACCTCTTGATGGACCAAGATATCTTAATTCTCAGTTAACCATAGCATATTATTGTACCAACTGGTAGAGTCCAACCTGCTATCAGTAGGTATCTGTTGCTGTACCAACAGGTACTCAGAGTGGGCATCCTTTTGTTATTGGATAAGCAAGTGCAGTTGTAGCCAAACTACAATTTGATATATCAGCTGTTGTTACCAGAAGTGGTCTTCTTGCAATAAATAATTTGTGGGGGAATTAGCAAGCAAGGAGGATGGCTATGCAAGAGGCCGGTAACCACATGGATCAATCACCTGTGTCTACAGAGTCCCCTCCCCAAATTAGCAAACGAGGCTGGTTCTTAACAGACAATAACTTTTATTAAAGAACAAGGCTTCATGCACATACACACAAAATTGCTGGGGAAAATAACTACACACATGCACAGATTCCTAGAAAGCTTAGCCGAAAATTGGGGATAGGGAGAGGAGGAGCAAGTATATCTACATATCCTGAAGAGCAGTCGAGACCGTGGTGAAGAGAGAGAAAAAAGCTTCAAATGTCCAGCGTCCTCAGCCAAGAGAGCAAGAGGCTCAGAGCAAACCTCAAGGGAACAGCGCTTATGGATCCAATAAGCGTGAACGATTTGAAGGAGGCCATAGCTCTACCTTTATAGGTAAAATGTGTCCTGAGGTGGAAGAGCCCACCTAGCCATTAGAACAAAGGCTCCAACAGTTAGTTCCTGGGTTAGACAAACGGCTTGAGTACCTTGATCGGTAGCTGCCGGGGTGTGTAAAGCAAATGCAAAACCTTCTAGTGCTGCACAAAAGGGATTGTTAGTTAGTGAATTCCACCGGAGCTAAGTTGATGGATTTTAGGTGGGGACTATACTTTTTCCAGGAACATCTGTATATACTTATGAATGTCATTTGATTAGCTCCTCAATCAAGGACAGGAGATCTCATCATGGAAGGAGGGAAAGGAATGTGTTAAGTGAGGATGACTCTGCGAGGCCTTTGTTGCACTGGGCACATGCGGGGCTGGAGAGATAGTAAATCCAATCGCCTCTTAATCACTCTGCATTCCTGTGCGGCATTCCATTCATGCCGTGTTCTTCCGGGTGGGATTCAGCAACTGTTAGAGGCTCTCTGGTGGCAATACAGCGGCCATTTTAAGTCCAGAGGCCTGAACATCTTTGGTTGGGGTGGGAGGAAGGGTGGGAGAAGGGCCCCTGAGGGTAAGGGGGCATTTTGCATGCAAAATGCCACCCCTGGCAAAGGAAGCCTGCTTCTTCATTTTTTCCCCATAGGAAATAATGAAGAAGATGAGCAGCAGCATGCTAACAATATGCTGCTCCTTCGCTTTCTTATGGGAGGATAGGGGGACCTGCTTTGGGGGGCCATAACATGGCCCCCCAAAGTCCAATCGGTTTGAAACTTGGGGTTTTTTTTAGAGAGGGGTTAGAGGAAGGTCCCGGGAAGACGGAGGCATTTTCCCATTGAAAAAGCCGAAAGCCGAAAGAAAGCCGAAACAAAGCCGAAAGCCGAAAGCCGAAACGGCTGGCCGTTTCGGCTTTTGGCTTATTCCAAAGAGATTCTTCTTTCGGCTTTCGGCTTTCGGCTTTAGCCGAAATTTTTTGGCTTGCACACCCCTAGTTAAGAGCTACTGGGGAATTGCCAGTGTGGTTTAGGGGCTATAGTGTTGGACTAGGATATGAAAGACACTCTCTGCTTTACCTACCTCATGGGGTTCTTGTGAGGATGAAATGGAGGGGATAAGAATGGGTCACATTGGAAAGAAAAACAAGGGATAAATGAAGTAAATAAATGGATTCAGAACCCCTTATTTTAAAAAAGTGGGAATGTCTGTGGGGTCTGCCATGACCACAAGCCTCTAGAGCATGCGTCTTTTCCAAATGAGATCTGCAGGAGTTAGATTCTGCTTATATTCAGAAAACAATATAAAATGTTGGTCATTGTGGAGTTTCCGGGCTGTATCGCCATGGTCTTGGCATTGTAGTTTCAGACATTTCGCCAGCAGCTGTGACTGGCATCTTCAGAGGTGTAGCACTGAAAGACAGAGATCTCTCAGTGTCAAACTCTCAAATTTGTACTCAAATTTGGATGTACTAAAGGGCCTTCCACCTTTAGTTGACAACCTCTGTCTGAATATAGACAAAGGCTTTGCTTCTTAGTTGCTCCTACTGGATTTATCTGCTGCCTTTGATACAGCAGACCATGACATCTTGTTGAGGCAGCTAGAGGCAGAAATAGGCATCAGAGCATGTGCATTGAACTGGTTCAAATAATTCCTCAATGACTGTCATTGGAGACCAGTTATCATCAGTGTGGGACCTATCCTATGGGGTTCCACAAAGTGTAATCCCATGCTCTTCAATCTCTATGTAAATCATTCATAATTTTGGAGCTGACTGTCATCAATATGCTGATCATAATTAGATTTTGTCCAGATTTCTTGGTGATGCCATAGAAATCCTCCTGAACTGCTGCCTGGCTGCTGTGGTTAAATGGCTAAGAGTGAACAAGCTGAAACAAAACCCTGGAAAGACTGCAGTAATGTTGGTTGGGAAGGAAGAGGTCTTGAAGACATTGTGCTCCTCACTTTTGATGGGTTCCAGCTGACCCTTGCTGACTCATTTAAGAGCCTTAGAATTATACTGGATCCACCATTATTGCTGGAAATACAAGTTAATGCAGCTGGAAAAAATGCTTTCTTCCAACTCAGTCTGGCTTGGGATACTGCCTCCTATCTTGATGCAGACAATCTGGCCACCTGGATCTACTCCATGGTAATGCTGAGACTAGACTACTGTAATGCATTCTACATGGGTCTCCCTTCAATCGGTGACTCCAGTTGGTGCAGAACATCGCAGCTCAGCTATTACTTGGGAGCCAGAATGAGCATGAATATTACTCCCATTTTGAAGTTACTCCATTGCTTGCCCATCAATTACCAAGCTCAGTTTAAGGTACTAGCTATAACATACAAAGCCCTTCATGGCCTTGGTCCCTCATATCTATGAGGCTGCCTCTCCTTCTTTGCTCCACCATGAGAGTTTTACTCATCTGAGCAGAGCCTTCTGCAGGTGCACCCTGTAACTGAATAAAATCAACAACTGCACATAGACATTTTTTTCTCTGTAATGGCCTCCACATTATGGAATATGCCTGATAAGATAATTTGCAAGGAATTTTTGCCCAGGCAATAAGATAATTTGAGAGGAATTTTCGCACGGGCAGTAGGGTTTTACTGTAACAAAATGGTTTTGAAAGAAGCTTAGGGTAAAGGGTTAGGGTCTATAGAGTATACAACTTTGCACTATTTGTTGCTGAAAGGAGGTTCCAGTTATATGATTTTGCATCATTTAATGTGTCTAATGAACAATTATGCTTTGATTCACTTTGGTTTTGACTCTCTGGTTGGTTCCAAATGTCTACAAGTCAAATCCTATTGCATTGTCTATGGGATATCCCATCCTGCTTATTGTCTTGGCTTATTCTGTGTAAACAGCCTTGAATCCTATGAGAAAAGTGAATTATAAATAAACAAACAAACAAATAAATAAATGTGAAGAATATTATAAAGAGTATTCTTAGTGATTTCAGATTAATTCAGATAGATAGATAATTATTTGAAGTGATAGTTACAGTGATCTTTCAATTGAATTTTGTTTAGAAGAAAGTTCTACCCATTCACGATGTGGGTAGGTGTTTATGTAATTTCTTTTGCACTAGCTGCCATGTCAGAAATCTTGAAATTACTGCATGTTTCAGATGCTTCCTGAGCCATCTAGAGCATGAGGGTATAAAATATAATAATATTTGAGAAGGGTTGCTGTGGTGAATAACAAAGACTTTAAAAACATTTTGTGTACTAAGAAGTTATCTCAAATGCTTTCTCTAAAAAATAATTGCCTTTTCCTCCCTGGGACAAACATACTATGATGTGAGGGTTTGATTTTTTCCCCCATTGGTGAAGAAGTTAAAATAAAATGTAAGGGCCTGCATGCTTTGGTAGTTGGAGGCAACCTTTCTATTTTTTGTAGAAGTACTGAGATGTAAAGGTCATAAGAAGGAATGCATTGCAGACTAGGCAGTGAGAGTGTTAGCATTCAAAGACAATGAATTATTGGACTGTAAATGCTTACTGACTTTAATTTATGGTCCTTGTGACAGAGAAGAATGAGAGAGACACTACAGGATAATAAAGTGATAATACAGAAAAAAATATTATATATTAACAGAACCACAAAGGATAAATCAAGGCATGTACTCACAAGAAAGAAGTAACAAAGAAACATTACACTTCCTAACATGAATATAATAAGAAATACCCAGATACCTAGAAAGAGGTATATATGGAAGGTAGAAATCTCATGTCAAAAAAGGAGCATTGCTTGTATTCAAAGCAAAGAACATGGGCACTGCCAAAGCCTTGCTATAGGCCCATCTTTGGGAGTCCATTTTGTGTAATCTTCACCATTGCCCTGGTCACATATTACAGTGAACACACATACAACCTGCATATATATGTGTTTCTAAGAAAGAGCCAGCACATGTTTACTTTTCAAATGAAACGGGGGACCAGTATCTGGAATAACTGTGGGGATTCAATCATAAATTCAGCTGTGCATGCATTCAGCTTAACAAGAGAATTACTCAACACATGTATAACAACAACAACATTTGATTTATACACCACCCTTCAGGACAACTTAATACCCACTCAGAGCGGTTTACAAAGTATGTCAGTATTATCCCCACAACAAAGACCCTGTGAGGTAGGTGGGGCTGAGAGAGCTCCAGAGAGTGGTGACTAGCCCAAGGTCACCCAGCTGGCTTCAAGTGGAGGAGTGGGGAATCAAACCTGGCTCTCCATATTAGAGTCCCGCGTTCTTAACCACTACACCAAATTGAAGGAATAATCAAGTGTACACTGTACATGGGTTGTATGTATATTTACTGTAACTTGTGAGTAGGGTTCATATGTTCATGGTTTACAGGAATATTGAACTTATGAAGCTACCTTGCACCAAATCAGATCCAGCTAGCTAGTTAGCTTTAGCTGTCTTGTTATTGTCTGTCTGACGGCAGCTCCCCAGGATTTCAGATGTCACTTGCAACCTGATCCTTTTTCTGGAGATGGCAAGTATTTGACCTGCAAACAGCAAATGCTATAGTATAACTGAGCTGTAGATGCTTAGCAGTCTTAAGGCTAAAATACGTAAGACAGCAAAATAGGCAGCCACCCCCTCTTGGCTGCCTGAGCTCCCCATTAAGAGCATTACCCTATAATGGAGTAGGCCCAGAGTCATCCCAACTCATTGTACCAAATGATATCACTTGGGAAACTACCTGGAAGTGAGAGCAGTGCCCTTGCTAATGGAGAAATTCTCACCTCTTTCCCTGGGGAATGAGACCCAGCAGGCCTCATCAGAGGTGATCATGCTGCCCATTTCTCCCCCTTTGCCAGCTGGGTGGGAGCAGCCTCTTGGGGATAAAGGCAGGGCCAGGCATCTCTGCTGGCTCTGTTCCCATCCCACAAGTCTATGCTGCCTTGAGAAGCCCCTAATATGAAGTGGATCCTTGTCACCCTGCTGTCCGGGAGTGTGACACGTCCCAATTCTTCTTGGGTAAGTCTGGGAGAGTGGAGGCAGACTCTGGACACTGGAATTCACCAAATGGAGTTCTTCAAGGGTTTGTATTATCTCTTGAGTTGCTTGGTATCTACATACTGTAAAGCTCAAGACAACTCAGAGGTAGTAATATTACTGCAATATGAAATATGAAATATGTTGAATTTAATAAAGTGGTAAGTGCAACCGTGTTGTGTCACAATCAATTAAAGCAATATCATAAATAGTTCATATACCACATGTCATGAATAACATTCAAAAATAGTTAAGATACACAGAGCTAGCAGCAATATAGCAGTCTATGTAGTTCATACAATGTCTACTCAGACAGTAGTTCATACAGTGTCTATACAGGCAGTAGTACAACCGGTAAAGAGTCCATAGTACATATGAAGAGGCAATGACGATGGAAGGCAACCTGGAACTGGAACTCTTATTTCGAGGACCACCAGGAGTCGGTCAGATAGAAAACGACCTTGAGCTGAATCTCATACCAAGAACAGCCCTATGGGTCTAAGCCAGCAATTTCCAATCCCCGTTTCATGCTGGAACTTCCTCATGGGCACAGTGTGTAATCTCTTCCAGCCACTCACATTCACATCACACAGTTGGTAGGAGCCGATGGGACACGGCATTGTTTATGTCTCATGGTGTCTATTATTCACAAAGAATAACTCCTCCAAGTCTACACTGTGCCAGATTTTTTTAAAAAAAATTCAGCACAACCTGATATCTGCAGTAAAGATACTGCTTATAAAAGATCTACAAAATGCCACTAGGTGCTCCAGTGAGCACATAGCATATGGAAAGCAGCATACAGAAAAGATTCTCTTTTAAGCTTGCTAAATCAAAGGCATTGACCTCATTAGTAACACACTTAGGCTTTGTTGATACAGCTTTTGTTCTCTATAATGAGTTTTATCCAAAAGAGCAAAATTATATCCTCATAGATTAACATGTTGGTTTTGATTGTGGGAACACAGTGCAAGAGGAATTCGTTTATACAGCATTCAGAACTGCTTTGTGCTTGTGTGTTTGCTTAATAATCTTTTTTTAAAGAGTTTTTTCATGGTCTTTTGAATTGTGTGACTTCTTAGAACAAAACAAAAGAAGTGTAGCATGCTATTACATGTGTGTGCATAAATATTCATCTATACTCTTCCTTTCTGTCTGGATTGGCAGCCAAGATAGTTTACGGTGCTTAAATAATTTGTAATTTGAAAAAAATCTGGCAGTCATGAGCCAAAGCAATTGTCTATCTTTGCAGCACTGCTGGAGGATCGTTAACTGCTAAATGCTTTACAGCATGATCATGTAGCTACTTTTTCCTGAAAATGTTAATGGTTTACACTCATTCTAGGGGGAGGGTGCATAGAGTATTCACTGATTCAGATGAAGTAGAAGCAAAAACTACTCCACTGTTTGGCATCTTCTAAGACACTTCTGGAGCACTGTAGGAGGTGTAGTACCCAGGATGTCTTGTCTTAGATTTCAAAGACCATAGGTACTACATTACCCAGGGTGCAATTTTAGGCACTGCCCAAAAAAGTATCTAAGAATGATGCAGTTCAGCTGTCCTCTTCTTCCACCTTTTGGCTGCCCAGCTGCCTCCACCACCATGCCTGCGTTTACTGCAGCCACTGCATACCCAGGCAACAGCAGCAGTAAGGAGCAGGGGGCAATCAGAAGGGCAATTTTTCTTTGGCTTATATGTACAATGTGTCCTAGATTTTTGGTAGGGTACTTGTTCCATCATCCCAAAATTTCAACAGATGCTTTTACTGGTTTGGGGTTCCATTCTGGTTTATTTGGGTGCAACCTTTTGGCAGCCTTTTGTCCCTTCAAATTTTAAAGTGCCATTATTGTCTATGACAGTAGACCTGGCCTCCAAAGTTCCTGTAGAGGGTAAACAAAGTCTACCCACAGGAACAGGTCTTATTCTTTCCTATGGGCAGTAGAGAGATCGGGGCTACCTATCTTATCCTCTGTAGGAGATTCCTGCAGAAAGCCAAGGATTGAGGGAGTCTAGAAATCCACCTGGTAGTCTGCCTGCCATTTTCTAGCTCTCAGGGCAGACTCAGCAGGGTTATAACTGGAGGAAGGACTGATGCTAGCCAGCTATTCTGGGATCAGTCCAGTCCTTCCTTCCCTTTTTAAATCCCCAGGAGGTCAGATCTAGCACACAATCAGCAGTTAGTTGGCTCAGCAACTTGGTAGCCTTTTGTCCTTTTATATTTTAAAGGGCTGTTATTTTCTGTGACCTGACTAGGGTTGTCAGGGACCTGGAGTCCCTCAACAGGGGATCCCCAGGTCACTGTAGTCGCCCGATGGGGGACTGGGAGCCGGTACTCACCCTGGCCTCCTCCTTCGCACATATGCAGCGCGCATGTGTGCTCCCAGCTCACATGATGGTGTCACTTCTGAGAGTGACATCCATCACATGGGGTCAAAGTGGGCCCTGGGTCAAAGGGGACCCTTCTCCCAGTCAGCGCAGGCTGCTCTTGCCACGACCATGGCCCGCTCTCGTTTGGTGCACAGGGGCTGCAGCGTGTGAGAGAGGGCGGTGGGCAGTGGTGGTGGTGGCGAGAGTGGCTTACTCTTGTCGCACTGCCCACTCTCCCCACTGCTGTTCGCTGCTGCGGTCCCTGTGAGCCAAATGAGAGTGGGCTGTGGTGGTGAAAGTGGGCAGCAGCAGTAGCAAGAATGGTCTACACTTGCTGGCACCACTTGCTCTTGCCGCCACCCGCTCTCGCGGTGCAGGAGTGAGCCCCCTGTCCAGGGGCCTACCGCACCACCTGAGGAGGGGGCATCCCAGGGAGTGCACCCCCCTGCCAGCCAGGTAAGTGAGCATGGAGGGGAAAGGGTGGGATCAGGGGATCCCCCGTCCCAGGCGGGGGAATGGCAACCCTAGACCTGACCTCCAGAGTTTCCATAGAAAACAATGGCCTTTTAAATTTTAAAGGGACCACATGTCACCAAACAGCCATTTTCAGGGCCAACTTCCTTTCTGTTCCTTGCTACTCCAGTCCCAAAATTCTGGGAGATGTTACTCCTGGAATTTCAACAGTGTTTTGTATATTTGTATTTCAACAGTGTTTTGATCCAAACCACGTAGGGTTTTTGGGTGGCGGGGTGGGGGTGGGGGTTGGCTCAGGAATATCCAAATACACACCCCTACACACTACTTAGGTAGATCAGGCCTACAAATCAGGGTCTTGACTAGTTAAAAGTAAAAGCAACAATTTTTTAAAAGCCATTTCAGCAGCATATTCAACACTCCTTAAGGTGTTTTCAGTGTTTTTCTTTTTCTTTTGGTTAATTTACATGTCAAATTTTTCCGTGTATCTGGAGAATTCCTTGTCTTGGTTGTGGGTAGCTTGATGTTACTGCTTTTATGATTGACACAGAAGTCAGCCTTTTACTATCAGTATCAGATACATTGATACTGCATTACCAGTCAGCAGAACGTTATATTTTTTTAAATTTCCATAAAACATACACTGATATGACATAATGCTTAATATCTACACAGAAAGATGGACAGGATGGATAGGAAGTGCATCTGGAAAGCACTGTATCACCAAAGCATTACGAAAATGCTCCTTGTGCTTAAACCATGCTCAAGGGGACTGGTAAAGTATTAATGGCAGGCTGACATCACCAGTTCAGCAGCTTTCTCATTTAAGAAAATGAGAGGAAAATCATCCCAATATTCAATTCTGGGGTTTTAATTTCTTCCAAAGTAGAAAATGATTGTGTTAGCTTTAATCCAGTTAAATTGACCAACATGAGCCTGCAGTATAATGACAAGAAACTGTGTTTTAGTATAATTAAGACAGCTGCACTCATATCTTTGGATGTCTTTGTATGTTATGTTCCTTTTTAATGTCACAAGATGTGTGCAGTATGCTGAATCACGGAGTCATTTTCATGGGATCTGAAGGATATAATAATGAAAATTATGATTTAGAAAGTGTGCTGGCTAGTCTTCTTTTATAAAATTCTAGTTAATTAGAGCTTATGTAGGCAAATGGCCAAACCTAGTTTGAAGCCAGCTAATACCCATGAAACAGACTGATCTAGTGAGTTATGCATTTAACTTACTGGGGTTAATGAGGGATTAAGCTACCTAAAATAACAAAGGAGTAGAGAGAGCTCCTGACTCACAAGGCTCCGCATCTACCTTGATCAGCCAGTTTAGATGCCAAGACACGGTGGCCAGTTAGCAGAGGAATGCGGTTGGAAATGGGCTGAAACAGAGTTGGAGTAAGAATTGCACTATTGTGAGAAAACCTTTTCAAGTATTCTAAACATTTACCTCAGAACTACAACAGTCTAGTGTTGGTGCTCAGCGCCAAGCCACAAGTGACACCTGACACAGGTTGGACACTTGTCAGCTTCCCTCAAGTTTTTTTTCTAATTTTTATTGGTGAGTTTGAATTTTCAAATTTGATACATATGTTCCCTTCATATCTAATTAGTTCTGTTCCCCACCCTTTTCCTCCCCCTCCCTACTGACTTCCAACAGCTTTCCAACCCTTACCCCCTTTTATTGCTTAATTCTATTTCACTTATATTTTCCTGCAACACATAGATCATGATATCTCTTACTCTAAGCATATTCTAATTCTTTTATGCATATACTCTATCAAATATACTATCAATATAGTATTTGTTATATACTATACCATCCAATATAGCATAGCATGCATTATAATATAACTTCACTTATATTTTCCTGCAACACATAGATCATAATATCTCTTACTCTAAACATGTTCTAGTTCTTTTATGCATATTCTCTATCAAATATACTATCAATATAGTATTTGTTATATACTATTCCATACAATATAGCAGGGGTGGGCAAATTGCGGCCCGCGGGCCACATGCGGCCCGCTACAGTGTTTTTTGTGGCCCGCCAAGACAGTCAGAAAAATCCGCCTTGAACTGAGATTTCCTTCTAAAATTAAATGTGCTTGCAGCTATAGATATGAAATTAGCACAATAAATAAATTGAATAAAACTACCACTATTTTATTTAATTTATATTTATTGATTTTTATGATACAATTTATACCTTTTCTGAAATGCAAAGTTAACTAATGAATGCAACCATTTTAAAAGGTGCGGCACTCCGCTAACCTCCGCTCCCACAAAGTGGCCCCTGAGCCAAAACAATTGCCCACCCCTACAATATAGCATAGCATACAATATAACATAGCATGGATTATAATATAACATATCATAACATCCCAATATAGTATGCAATGTGATATACCAACACCATACATCATAATATATTATATATAGTATATAGTATAAATTTTCTAATGTATCAATTTTACTTTTCCTTTGTTAAACTATATATTCTAAATCAAATTTTCTTAATCATAAAATTAGCTTAGATTGTTATAATTAAATTTCCCCCTTAATGGTAAAGTCACTTCTCTCCTCCATTTACAATACCGCCCTTTAGAAATTCTCAAACTTCCACAGTTCTCCTTTCACATCCCATTTTTTCTCTAAATATTGTTTCAATTTCCCCCAATCAGCAATATATTGTCCTAGGTCAAGATCTTTAAGCTTCCTTGTCATTTTGTCCATTTCTGCCATGTACAGCAATTTGTAAATCCAGTCTTCTATGGTTGGTATTTCTTGTACTTTCCACTTCTGCGCGTACAAAAGTCTTGCCGCTGTAGTCATGTAAAATAACAATGTTCTGTACTGCATTGGAACAACTTCCACCCCCAAGTTCAGTAGCAACAATTCTGGGTTCTTATTTATTTGAATTTGTAAAATCTCATTAATTACTTCAGTTATATCTCCCCAATATTGCTTAGCTACTTCACAAGTCCACCACATATGGTACAATGATCCTTCATGCTTTTTGCATTTCCAACATTTGTCTGACATATTCGTATTCCCTAGCATAATTTTCTTTGGTGTTAAGTACCATCTGTAGATCATTTTGTATACATTCTCTTTAATATTCGTACAAGTTGAAATCTTCAGTGTATTTTTCCACAGGTGTTCCCACGCCTCCATTGTTATTTCTTTATGAAAGTTTATTGCCCACTTCACCATCTGGATTTTAACTGTTTCATCCTCCGT
The DNA here is from genome assembly GCF_028583425.1 of Eublepharis macularius. Lineage (NCBI taxonomy): Eukaryota > Metazoa > Chordata > Lepidosauria > Squamata > Eublepharidae > Eublepharis > Eublepharis macularius. The sequence goes on along the minus strand of NC_072790.1, from coordinate 178,618,064 downwards.
ATGCCATTTCAGAAGTAGTTTATAAATCTTAGATATTTCTTTCTTGCCTTCTTGTAGCATCACTTCTTCTAGTTCAGAATTTTCCATTCTTATACCTCCTTTTAAGCAGTCCGTGTTATAAAGATCTCTGATCTGTCTATATTGAAACCATCCATAACAAGGAGACAACTCTTCTTCTGTTTTTATTCTTAGCATTGAATGTTGTACTTGTGTTATCTCCTTGTAGGTTAGACGTTGCTGCTCATTGTCGACAGTTCTCGGATCTATTACTTCATACGGAACCACCCATGAAGGAATTCCATCTTCCATGTAAACCTTATATTTTTTCCAGACTGTGAAGAGGCTTCTCCAAATATAATGGTGCAAAAACATCGAGTCCGCTTTTACTTTATCATACCACATGTATGCATGCCATCCAAATATTTTTTTATGTCCCTCCAAGGCCAGCAATTTACGATTTTTTAACGTTATCCAATCTTTTAACCATACCAGGCATATTGCTTCATAATATAGTCTTATATTGGGCAGTTGCAAGCCACCTCTTTCCTTCGCATCCTGTAATACTTTCATTTTCACGCGTGGTTTCTTGCCTACCCACACAAAGTCTAAAATTTTTCTTTGCCATTTATCAAACTGTTTTGAGTCTCGAATAATTGGAATTGTTTGCAGCAAGAACATCACTCGTGGTAAAACATTCATCTTTACTGCTGCTATTCTTCCCAACCATGATAAATTCAATTTATTCCATTTTATCAAGTCTCTCTCTATTTGTATCCACAGTTTATCATAGTTGTTTTTGAATAAATCTATATTTTTCGCAGTCAGTTCAATACCCAGATATTTTACTTTGTTAGTTACCTCACAGTCCGTTATCACCGTTAGTTCTTGTTGCTTCTGTTTAGTCATATTCTTGCATAGTATTTTTGACTTCTTTTTATTCACATAAAATCCAGCTAGATCCCCAAACTGCTTTATTTTCTCTATTACCTTTGGCATGTTTTCAATTGGATCTTCTACTATTAACATTATGTCATCCGCAAATGCTCTGACCTTGTAGGAAAATTCCTTTATTTTTATACCTCGGATTGTATCATCCTCTCGTATTTGAACCATCAATATTTCCAAAACCAGAATAAACAACAATGGAGACAGAGGGCAACCCTGTCTTGTTCCTTTGCTTATTTTCAATTTTTTAGTTAAGTCCTCATTCACTACAATCGCTGCACTTTGGTCTCTGTAAATTTCTCTGACCGCTTGTATGAACCTTTCTCCCATCTGCAGCTTTTCCATAGTGGCAAACATAAAGTCCCAGTTCAGATTGTCAAATGCTTTTTCTGCATCCACGAAAAAGAAACCAACTTCCCTATCACAATGCTTGTCATAATATTCAATAGCGTTTATTACTGTCCTTAAATTATCTTTGATTTGTCTGTTAGGTAGAAATCCTGCCTGTTCCTCTGCAATGAATTCCACCAGCCATCCTTTTATTCTCTCTGCCAAAACTTTTGCAAATATTTTATAGTAATTGTTCAATAACGAAATTGGCCTATAATTTTTAACATTAGTCAAGTCCAGTCCATCTTTCGGAATCAGTAATATGTTAGCTTCATTCCATGAATCAGGAATTTTTTGGCCTTGCATAGTTTCATTCATTACCTCTCTCAGAAAAGGTGCCAATTCATTAGCCATCACTTTATAGAACTTTGCTGTTAGTCCATCCGGTCCCGGTGCTTTCCCCAATTTCGTTGATTGGATGGCCTCTTTTATTTCTTCCTCTGTCACTTCTCTGTTTAATTTTTCTTTCCATTCCTCCGACATCTTTGGTAGTTTCATTTTCTCCAGGTATTCCTCTATTGAACCCCTATTCACGTCTTTTTTCTGGTACAGTTTTGCATAAAATTTATAGAAGGCTTTACTGATGGCTGTTTGGTCCAATAATATTCTATCTTCCTCTCGGATTTTAATTATAGTTTTCTTCTCTTTTTTCTTTTTCAATTGCCAAGCTAGGTATTTGCCAGGTTTATTTGCACCTTCAAATATTTTTTGGTTCATTTTTTTCAGGTTCCACTCCAATTCTTTGTTGTTCATTGCCATCAATTGCTCCTGCAATATTTTTATATCCTGATATATTCGCTTCTTCCCTGGTCTTTTCTTAAGTTGCATCTCTTTGGCTTTAATTTTTTCCATTATTTCCTTTCTTTTTTCTTCTTTTCTCCTTCTATCTCTTCCGTTTAAGTCCATCAGTATTCCTCTAATTACCGCTTTGTAGGTGTCCCATACCTTGTAAGTTGACACATCCTTATTTATGTTGCATTGTATAAAGAACTTGGTCTCCTTTCGCAGCAACGCCATATTGTCTTCTATCTGCAGCAAGTCTTCATTTATCCGCCATCCTCTTTTTTGATATTTTTTCCAAATCTCCACATAATTGGGTTATGATCTGAGCTTACTTTAGGCATAATCTCCACATCTCTAGTCCACAACGTCAATTCTTTGGAAGCCCAGATCATATCAATTCTTGATAGTGTAAAATGTCTTGCAGAGTAAAAAGTATATTGTCTATTTTTAGGATTTTGTCTCCTCCATACATCCTCCAGACTTTCTTGCTCTTTAATGACTTTGGCAAAAGTCCTCTTTTTTTCTGTGCAATTTTAGATTTCTTGTCTTCTTCCAAGCTTGTAACTCAGTTAAAGTCGCCCGCCATAATTATTTGATCATAAGTCAACTCTTCTAGTTGTCCTTGCAAGTCCTTAAAAAAGTTTTCTTTTGCGCCGTTCGGTGCATAAATTCCAATCACCAAAATCTTTTTTGAGTTCCAAATTATTTCCACCGCTAGATATCTGGCTTCTACATCGCTTAAAACTGGTTTTGGCTGCAGCTCCTTCTTTATGTACAGTGCAACTCCTCTCTTCTTCTTTTTGGAGGCAGCTGCAAATTCATTTCCCAGTTTTGCCAATTTTAAATACTTTAAGTCCTGTTTTCTAATATGTGTCTCTTGCAAGCATACTATATTACATTTTTGTTTTAGAAGCCAATGGAAAATAGCCTTACGTTTACAAGGTGAATTTAGTCCATTTACATTCCAAGATATAATTTTACACTCCATGGTTACATTCTTGTACTTTTTGGTAAGTCCTTTTCATTGTCCCTAACAAAAACTTCCATCTCATGGCCAGATCTAATGTTCTTCCTTGTTCCACCAAATTCAAATGCCAGTCCTTCCGGTATTTCCCATCTATATCTAATTTTCAAGTCCTTTAACATTTGGACCAGCTCTCTGTATTTTTTCCGCTCCACCAACACTGATCTGGGCAATTCTTTCATGATTCTCACCACCTTCCCATCAACTTCTAATGGTTCTTGGAATTGTTTGCTTACAATCGTCTCTCTTATACTTCTGGTCGTAAATTGCACAATCATATCTCTTGGTAACTTCCTCTGTGCTGCAAATTTTGAATTAATTCTGTATGCCACGTCCAGGAGAGCTGCAATCTCCTCTTCCTCTCTTCCCAGGTAGCCTGCCAAAATTTCTGAAATCTGTTCTTGGGCTGATTTTTCTGTAATCTCCGGAATTCCGCGCATTCTAAGTTGTTTTTCCATTTGTTTACATTCAGCTACGGCCATTCTTCCCTTCATTCCTCTCATCTCTGTTCTCTGCACGTCTGCTAAAGTATCAACTGTATTCTCTACAACATTTACTCTCTGCTGTGTAGCTTGCAGTTCGTTCTGTACTTGATCAATTTTCTTTGTGAGTTCTGCCATCTCCGATTTGAGTGCCTCTTTAAAATCTTTAAAGTTCTCTTGCATCTTCTCTTTAAGCTCTTTATTCCCTTCTGAAACTTTTTTGTCCAAGTTTTCCAGCACAGTTTGCCACTCCTTCTTTGACATTGTGGGGCTAGATCTACCTCGCTCCCACGAGTCCGCTCTTTTCCTCAACTCCGTGGCGCTAATTTACTCCTTTCTGTTAATTTTAAATGTCCCGATTCGGCTTAATTTTTAAACGTTAATGCTTGCATGGTCCAAAATGTCGGGCGTCTTTTCTCTATGGTTTTATATTGAAGTAATTGCCCTTACCCTCATCCAAGATGGCCTACTTCCATTTTCTTTGAAGCCACAGCTTTGCCCTTCTTCAAAATGGCAGCTTTCTACTTCCGCTTTTAGCAAACCGCTTCTCACCGGTCTCTCTATGATTTTGACGCACTTCCTGTTCCTCCTTTCTTCATGGCAGTTCTCGCGATGTTAAAACTTTCTCACAGTTCGTTATCTCCTCTTAGCCGCAGGTATGTAAACAATAATCAGTTTTCCGCGTTTATTTTTCTTTATAATGTCACTTTTTTAAAAAAAATTAACTTGCCGGAGTTCTCTCCTATATATAACAAGTCCCTTGCAGTTTTTAAGTCGTCTTTATCTCTTTACTCCTTTTTATAATCTGTCCCGTACTGAGAGATAGCAATCTTTACCTTCTTAGACGTTTCTCTTGGGTTGTAATCACTGCTTCAAATCCGATCAATTCCAATTCCCTTCCTGGTTTGCTAAAGCTTGGGCATGTAGGTCTTATGCCAGAAACTGACTCCAGAGCCGTTGCAGAGATTTTAGCAAACCTTTCTTTGGGTGGGACCTCGAGGGTGGAAGGGGGCTCTTTGTGTAGAACCCCCCTCACACCCAAGATCAACGCGCCCTCAGGTTCTTGACCGTACTTGCCTGTTCCGCACCTGGGAACAGGGGGCTGCGGGCAGTTTGCACCCCTCCAGCCTCCACAAACAATGGCACGGACAGCCCAGCTCTTTGAGCTGCGTTAGACCTCCATGAATCCCAAACCAGAAGTCCGCTTCCCTCAAGTTTTGATGGGAAATGTAGGCATCCCGGTCTTGCAGCTGTAATGGAGAGCCAAGCTGTAAAACCAGGACACCTACATTTCCCATCAAAACTTGATGCAAGCTGACAAGCATCCAACCTGTGTAAGGCGTCACTTGTAGCTTGGCTCTCAGTCTCAGTTGGAGCTCAGGGCCACGACCACTGAGATTGGGAGCTAGATAAGCAGGAATCAATTTATTTAATCCTCAACCAGAGTGATCCTATGCAGCAATTTCTCCTGCTGTATAGAAGCAACTGGGATTGGGAATGTTTACATCACAATAACTATTTGGTAGTATCACCCCCATCCCAAGAGTCAAAGCATCTCTCCCCTTCATAGTTTAAGGGGGTGGGGTCAACTAAGCAGGATCCCTGGGTGAGCTCCTGATCCTAATTAACTCCTAATTTAACTTCAGAATGGTAAGAACTCTATCTTATAGTATTCTAGATTGGCAGTAAGAGTTTGAGGAAGGGCAGACTCTGACTATAATCTCCCCTTCCACTATGAAAGATGTTAGAGGATCAAGTAAGCTAGTTTCTCCTCCCCACTCTTATTTTCCTCTCCCCCGCCTTTAACTGATGCTGAATTGCCCCTCAATATTTTCTGGTTCCTGCATACTAAAGAGCATGTTCAGTGCTCATAGGTCAGTTTTTTGAAGGGTTTTTACTTTTGTACCTCTAAATTATAAACTAATATTTTTCTGCATAAATGATGGAAGGTTTTTCAAGTATGTAGAACTTACTTTTAGGTGACCCTGCTCCATATGAATATGCACAGAAGGTCTGTCAGGTATGCTATTAACAATAACAGTTCATATGAAGCAGTTTTTAGTTCATGAAATCATCTTTTTTCCCAGATAACAATGGCTTGCTAGGATTTTTACCACCAGAAATCTGGAGTTCTTCTGGTTCTTATTTGTTGTAGAGATAATCTTACTGCGGTGATATTTGTGTTGTGTCATGCAGACAGATGCACATTGCTATCCTCTACCACTGAGATTTTTTCAGATGCAAACCAATCCTGGAGTGCCATTTAATAAACCATAGTGAGATTCTGAGGAAATGATATCTTCAGGCTCTTAGACATGTATGTCTGACATCCCTAGCTCCTCACTCTTCCTTCTAGAAGAAGTAAAAAAAATCATGACAGATTTCACAAATGCATGTTGATAATTTCCAAGCTTGTGTGAAACAGCCATTGCAGCCAGAGTTTGAATTACCTGATACATCTCAAAATAAAACTTTCAGTGGAGACAGCTAACAGATTCAGCTGAAGGTGTCTGAGTGATATGCCATCAAGAAATATACACGTACAAGTCGGCGGACTCATGAGGAGGACTCACGGGGGGAGTATCATTCCTCCTCCATCTCTCTTTTCCTCTTTGTCTCCCCTGGCAGTGCCTGCTGCTTCTCTATTTTTATTCTCTCTCATTTACCTACCTAATTACCTATGTTTTTCTGTTCCCTTCCCTCATTTGCTGCTTTCCTTTTTAACATTTTTGCTCCTCCTTCCTTCAGCTCCCCTCTCCATACTAACTTTTACCTTTGTTGGTCTGTCTCCTCCTCCTCCTCTTCCTCCTCCTCCCGTGTTGACAATAACTGAAGTTTGAAGTCTTCAGCATGCTGGTTGATGGTTGCCTATCAAGCCCCCAAATGGCCGCCATTATTTATTTATTTAGAAAAAAATACTGCATCTCCATCAACCTGCCTGCAGTAGCTAACAGTTAAGACAGTAAGACAAAGATATTAAAAACAAATTCAGCAACATTAAAAAGATGCTAAAAATAAGCCAGCATCATTAAAACAGCTAGTGCATAAGAGCGTACATACAACTAAACAGTCTAAAATTCTGTAGATAAAATGATCCTTGTGCCAGAAGCTGACAATAAAATGTTTGAGATAAAACCCTTTAGTTTAAAAGCATGGTGAAAAGGAATGTTTTAGCCTGGTGCCTAAAAGAAAGTAAGGCAGGGGCCAGGCAAGCATTACAGGGGAGGGCATTCCTAAATGAAGTGTCAGCACTAGACATGGGCACGAACAGCATTACAAATGGAACAAAACAATGAACAGGCCTCTCGGCTGCTCGCGAATAGGCCATTCGTGATGCGCCATTCCAGCTGAACAGGTGGTCAGCACAAGCCTTGTTCATTGCGCTCGGCCGCCATTCGGGAAGCTAGACAGGCGCCTTCAATCAATTGCCTCAGTAACGGGGGGGGGGGGTGCCTGAACTCTGTCTGCACTCCCTCTGTCGCCCCGGACACCCCAATCAAAGCCCAACTTAGCTTGATGGGCAGGACTTCTTTCCAAGTGTGGAGCTGCAAAATTGGTTACAATTGGTAAAGTGAGAGCAGACACCGGGGGGGGGGGGAGGTGTTCTGTGGCTATGGGAATTACAATCTCATCCCTGCAAACCATGTTAGGCAGTTCTGACTGCCAACCACGGGCCTCCTGCGTTTCTCCATGAGACCTCTGCTTATTAAAGGACACTGCGCTCCCAGTTCTGGTTTCACTTTCAGCAAGCAGTGGAGTGGGACAGAGCTCTTAATAGCGTTGGGGAGAGAGACAGGGAGAGTGCATTAGAGCTGAGATTTTTTCTGTGTGGTTAGATAGGGATCTATCTCTCCACTGGTTCCAGGGCTGCTGCCAGGCTCTGGGGCCAAGCTCAGTGGGCACCTCGGCTGAGGGCTCACATTATTATCAGTGCCTGATCTGATCACGCTTCTGGGAGTGCTGCTGGGCTAGGGCTCTAGCCCCTCCTTCTGGTTCCAGAGCTGCTGTCAGGCCCTGGGGCCAAGCTCAGCGGGCACCTTGGCTGAGGGCTCACCCTGATTATTATTATTAGTAGTAGTAGTGCCTGATCTGGTGGTCAGGCTCGTGGGTGTGCTGGGCTAGTGCTCTAGCCTCAGCCTCCAGTTCCAGGGCTGCTGCCAGGCCCTGAGGCCAAGCTCAGTGGACACCTCGGCTGAGGGCTCACCCTGATTATTAGTGCCTGATCTGGTCAGGTCTCTAGGAGTGCTGGGCTAGGGCTCTAGCCCCTCCCTCTGGTTCCAGGGCTGCTGCCAGGCCCTGCGGCCAAGCTCACTGGACACCTTGGCTGAGGGCTCGCAGTGTTCTCTCCTTTTCTGTCCTCCTTAATTCTAGTTTGGTGGCACAATGAGTCTTCCTATTGTGGTGGCTGCCACGGGTGGTCGTGGGGTGAAGTTCAAAGGCAGTCCTCCTGGTTAAGAGCCAGTTTGGTGTAGTGGTTAAGAGCACGGGACTCTAATCTGGAGAGCCGGGTTTGATTCCCCACTCCTCCACAAAGCCAGCTGGGTGACCTTGGGCGAGTCACAGTTCTCTTGAGCTCTCTTAGCCCCACCCACCTCACAGGGTGATTGTTGTGGGGTAATAATAACACTTTGTAAACCGCTCTGAGTGGGCATTAAGTTGTCCTGTAGGGCGGTATATAAATCGAATATTATTATTATTATTATTACTTGTGGAAAGCAGTACTGGGTGTGGCTCGGGGGCAGCAGAGAGTACTCCCGCTCCCCCAGATTCACCTGTGGGTGCTATGGAGGAGGCCAAAGAGGTCTTTCCACTGGGGGGAGAGGATCTCTCTCAACATTTTGAGGAGGGGGTGGGTGACAGATCCCTGGAGGAATGGTTTGTGTTTTATGAAACATCCCTCCCGTTTCCATCTCAAACTCTTGATGGTGTCCCCACCTGCAGTCCACCCCTCACTCCGTCATCCGTGGCCAGCTCCGCAGTGCAGCCTGTAACCATTCATCCTCCTTCGCCTGGGACAGTTAGTGATCCATGTTTCAACACCTCTGTATTGAGGCACTTTCGGGCCCTTCCTAATGACCTCCGTGTGGTGCGGTGCTGTGCCTGTGATGTTCTGGTGTGCAGGGGCAAAAGCCCGAAGCACCTGTCGTCAACAGCCCTGACATGAAGATGCACCACCCGAGCCTGTGGTCTCCATGCTCACCCAGCAAAACATCCGTTGGGGGGAGAAAGGGGGTGACCAGCTCTTCTGAGCGGGGATCAGTGGGAGGGTCACTGGAATCCACCCCAAGCAAGAATACTTGCCCTGAGGGTGACGCTGGTGGCAGCAGAGCGCTCAGGCAGACCACACTTGCGGAGGTTGTCCCCTCGGGGTCTGGGACAGTGCTGCTTACAACGGCGAGGTTGAGGGCTCAGGAAGCGAGCCTTCACATCTTGGCAGAGATGATTGCCCTACATGGCTTGCCCATATTCATTGTGGAGTGTGTGGGCTTCCATAGTCTACTAAAGCATCTTGCCCATTGGTTCTCCATGCCATCTCCGCGCACCCTTACCCATCGAGTCCTGTGGGTATCTCAAATGAGGGCTGGCACGTTTGGGTCAGGTTTAGCCAGGCCCACTCCCACTGCTAACAGGCTTCTGAAGCCTTGATAGGCCTTCGTGGCACAGCCAGATCATCATGACACTTCCTTTCTGCGAAGCCAGGAAAATGGGTGATGCTGGCAGCAGCCTCCTTTGGGCACTTGTGCTGTTGCACATGTAGTTGAGCCACACAGTGGCCCTATCCACTGCAAATGCTGTGCCCTCTGAACAGAGGGGAACGGGTCCATTGACTCCTTTCGTTTCTACAAAGGCAGGAAGGTGTCTGATGTCAGCTGGTACTGCTGCCCTGTTTCTTGAACCTCCCTCTCTGGATCCACTCTGACCTGTCCAAGCAATGTTTCCTGTCCCATCCATCCCCTCCTTTCTGCGAAGGCAGGAAGGCAGTTGGTGTCTGGCGGTGCCACCCAAACTGTCATGAGTAGTGCCCGTACTGCCTGCACAGGTGAGGTGTCTCGGAGCGGTGTGGAACTGCTCTGCCCCCCCTCATTTCTCGGGGCTGCTGGTCCCTCTTTCTAACTCTCCCTCTGTGGAACCACTCCGATCCTTATGAACGACCTCTCCTGTCCTGCCCATCCCCTTCTTTCCACGAAAGCAGGATGGCAGGTTATATCAGCCGCCACTTCACAACGGACTATCCTGTTACTGCTCCCTCTTTGGTCACGAGGGACAGCTCGGCTGCAATCGCACAGCCAATTGTACCATATAGGGATACAGGTGGTTGCACTGCATGGTGGCTCCCCTGTCAACGGGACTGACTGGACCTCTTTGAGCCAGGTGGGAATGTGTCCTGCAACACTCATCCTTTTCGCAAAGGCAGGAAGATGGGCGATGGCAGCTGCTGCCACTGCCCTATTTCTTCCTCTCCCTCTCTGGGACCCCTCCAACCCCTCCCAACTACCTCTTGCTTGGGAGCTTTCCAGTTCCTGGTCCATACTTCTCCCTCTCAGGTACTGCCACGAGTCCCTTCCCCACCACTTGTACCACTCCGTCCCCTCCTTTCCGTGATGGCAGGGAGGTGGTTGATGCCAGCAGCCACTGATTTAGAGTCTTACAGGCCCTGTCGCAGGATCTTCCAGGTGCGGCTCGTCGCCATGCCTGGAACCCCTTGGTCCCCCTGTCACACCCTGACCACTTCGTGTTCCCTCTGTCCTCCTCTCACTCTTGGGTACTGCCATGAATCCCTTCCCCACCACTTGCACCACCCCGTCACCTCCTTTCCTTGATGGCAGGAAGGTGGTTGATGCCAGCAGCCACAGATTTGGGGTCTTCCAGGCCCTCTTGCAGGATCTTCCAGGTGCGGCTCATCACCACACCTGGAACCCCTTGGTCTCCCTCCACCTTACCACTCGATGGCTGCAGTCATCAACCACCTTGCTGCGTAAGTGGATAACCGGTTTGCCTCCGACCTGGAGGCCTGGTGAGTGGGTACAAGGGGGTGCCGCCAGCGAGCAACCAGACCACCCACCCCTTGAGGGCAGGTGGCATGCCACCGCCTCCCCAAGCCTGCCAGGCCCGGCGGCCGCAGTCATCAACCACCTTGCTCTGTAAGCAGATAACCGGTCCGCCTCCAATCCAGAGGCCTGGCGGGCAGGCACATGGGGGGTTTCACCAGTGAGCAGCCAGACCCCCCGCCCCCTGAGGGGAGGCAGCACACCACCGCCTCCCTGAGCCCACCAGGCCTGGTGCCCGCAGTCATCAACCGCCTTGCTGCGTAAGCGGATAATTTTCCTCCCACCCACAGGCCTGGTGGGCAGGCACTTGGGGGATGCCGTTGGCCAGTGGCCAGACCCCCCCATCCCCAAGAGGGGAGGCAGCCCACCTTCAGAACCACCACACAGGTCCAAAGTCAACTGGGGAGGGTGGCTCCATTTGTGTTGATTGGGAGTTTCCTGGGGACATCAAATTTGGGAATGTATAACTCCGAGATCCATACCACAATCTTGACCAAACTTGAGTGATGGCTGGAGAACAGCCTGCTGCTCATTCCCTGTGAATGTGGTCTCTCTAAGTGCTAAGGGGGCCGCCCTGGCACCACTGAACACTGAACACGTTTGTTAACGGGACATGTTCGGTTCCCGTTGGCTGTTTGTGTTCGTCATGAGGAACGAACACCGAACAGACTGTTTGGGTTTTTTTCCCTATCCATGCCAATGTCTAGTCAGCACTCAGCACTGAAAAAAGCCCTGTCCCTGGTTGCCATCCATTGTACTTCTGAAGGTGGGGTTACAGAGATCTCATAATGAAGTCTTGTAAAAACTCAGTGGTACATTTTCTCAAAGGAACAGACATTGCTTTATAGTATTTGGTCTTTTTAAATCCACAGTTTATTTTTATTTCACATTTCACATTTTTTTCCAATCCTGGAACTTCCTCCAGACTTGTACCAAAATAACCTAATATGCCTCATTGTCTGGAGTTATTGATCCACATTCTAAGACACAGTTCAGAATTAAACGTAATGATGTGTGAATTACTCATATTCACTTTATTTCATGAGGCCACCATGGTTATAGCATCCTGCAGGAAGATATGACACTGACAGTGCAATTCTAAGTGGAGTAACTCTGCTAAAGATTGCACTATAAGGCTTGATGACACTATAGCATTATTAGAGAGCTCCATTCTGACCAAGACTTGCTATACCAGTTTTCAGTCTTTTATATAAAGTCACTTTATCCTACATGTAATATGCTATGACGTATACAATTTGGAATTTTCCTGTGAAGCTTTTATGGTTTGAGGACTAAATAATCATGTTAGCTGGCTTCAATAATTGAATTTCAAAATAAAACAGAAATAATACAACTTTCAAAACACTGATTTATTGAAAACAATCTCAGTGTAGATGCCCAATGTCAATTACTACTAAATTTTTCTTCTAATTCACATGTTCTCTACAAAACATTAAATGATTAGGTGATGAATTGGTTTTTCAAGTTATTCTATCAAACTCTGGTGATCAAAAGGAGTGAGCTCATCAAATACAATGAATTAGCTCGGTTTTTTTATTTAGAATTTATGGCTTCCTTAAAAATTAATGGCATTCCTTTTGGGCTTGTGCAGTAAAGTGTTTGTTAAATGAGTCCAGAGATGCTATTTAAAAACTGGTTAGTAAAACACACATGATAAATGATGCAGTCAACACATACAGAATTAGGTGCTGAAGTTCTGAAGTGACAGAATAGAATATACTATTCAGTTTGTAAATAGGGGATGCTGGTTTTTTAAAGGCCCTCATATAAAAAACCCTCCCTGTAAGATAGAAGGTTTCCACACCACTTAAGAGAAGCCTTCAAACATATAAGCTTTCACCTGCAGATAAAAAGAGTCGTTATGAAGGCGCTTACAATTTCATGTTTTACTCATGCAAGGCAATTAAGGAATGAGAAAAAGAATGAGATGGAGGAGGGTATCCATTAAATTGAAATGCACATACTTCATTAGAGGATGAGTGCAAAGTAGTTGTGCCAAAGGTTTTATGGACAAGGTGGAAAGCATTCTGGGAGGCAGGCCCAGGCACAATATGCAGCAAAAGAAAAAGCAGAAATTTGGTACTTTCCATTTGACCATCTCACCTATACACTACTCATTTTATTGTTGTGTAGCCATGAATTCCGTTCAATGGGATGGGGAAATGTGGATTTATTTATTTAGCATAATGCTGGCCATTTAAGAATCAGATCCCTGGGGACCTACAAGTGAAAAGCACAATTGTCACAGCTAGCCATATGATGAAGCAGCATGAAAACAGAGTTTGGACAACAGACTGTGGTGTATTTTAAAGACAGTCTACCAAAATTTGTCTTTACTTAGATTTGACTGTTGGTAGCAAAAAGAGAGGAGGTTGGCTCTTGATCTTGTGATACTTCAAGGAATGCTTATCTGCCCACCTCAAAGTGAATCACACAAGTCTAGGCCAATAATATTTATCCACAAATGTGGTTATATAATTTTTGCAAGGATATAATTTTCTCATTTTTTATACTATTTTCTCTGAGCATTATTGTGCATTGTTCTCTATCTACATGCATAGCTACATCACATTCATGCATCCTTTCTGCTTTGGAAGTGATTAGCTTTGAATACTTAATTTTTTAAATAGAAGGTTCTATATACATGACCTCCTCTTATAATATATAATTTTTAAAAAACTGATCCAAGAAAGAAAATGTGGCTTAATAATGCAGGGTTCCCATTCATACTACTGATGGCCTTGCTATTATATATGGTATCGGGTGACTGCTCATCACTGCTGCCTATTAACTTACCGTTATTCACAGTGTGAAGCTGTTTCTCAACAGAGTAGGCTATGGTTTGTCTTTCTTACCCATTCTGAGCCGGTGATGCCAATTGCCCACATCTTTTACAGCAAAGGGTTGCTTCTGTGCTTTATCTCTGCAGATCTATTAATGGGAAGCATGTTCCTTTATTTGAATACATTTGCAACTGCAGAAGTTTATGTTAGATTGCATTTCCTGCATAGTAGCCTTCAGCAGTCAGCAGCACAGGCCAATGGCATCATCTGTTTGCATGCACTGGTTTGTGAAGAACAGTATAAAAGCATGGCATCATTGCCTGGTCATCTGAGTCCTTCATTGGGCCTTCTTGGTCCTGATACATCACATCAGCATCAAGGATCATTTTGCCTTTAGCTATTGTGATACAATTTGTCTCTAGGGGTGTGCAAAGCCAGACGGTTTCGGTATTTCTGTTTCGCTTACTACTGAAACAAGAAACCTTTTCGGTAATCGCGAATAAAATTCGGTAATCATTTTGGTATTTCGGCTTGTTTCGGTAATACCTGGGGGAGGCATTTTCCCACCGAATCAAGCCAAACTTGATGGGGACCTTCGTCTAACTCCTCTATAACTACCCCCCAAGTTTCAGAAATATGGGACTTTGAGGGGCCATGTTATGGCCCCCTAAACCAGGTGCCCCTATACTCGCCTAGCACGGGAAGCTTTTTGCTTGCTGCTGCTGATCTCCTATTATGTGCTTGCTGCTGCTGATCTCCATTATTTCCTATGGGGAAAAAATGAAGAGGCTTAGGGTGGCATTTTGCATGCAAAATGCCCCCAACCCTCAGGAGCCCTTCTCCTACCTTTCCTCCCACCTCCCACCAAGGCTCAGCCTGCTCCCACTTGGGGGGTGGGCATTTTATGGCCTCCCAAAGTAAGTGCTCTCCCCCCCCCTTTCTCCACTATTTCCAAGGTGGGAAATAACAGGGGCTTGTCTTGGCATGCAAAATGCCCCCAACCCTCAGGGGCCCTTCTCCCATCTTTCCTCCCACCCCCAACCAAGTCTCAACCTGCTCCCACTTGGGGGGGGGCATTTCATGGCCTCCCGAAGTAGGTCCTCTCAGCCCCCAAAGTCCACCCCCTACAGCCCCACACATACCCAATTCCCCCCCAGCAGCCACACACAGACCCAAATCCCCACATTAGCCCCTCACAGACCCAAATCCACTTCCAGCAGCCCCACACCCATAACCCCAGGAACAGGCTGGCCAGCCTTCCCCCTATGCTGGGAACTTGTAAACTCTCTTTCCCAGGGCAATTCTGCACAGCCCAGGCATGCCACAATGGCAGGCACACTTCTGAGTGCCAGCTTGTCCCTGTGAAAGAGCATCTGAACCACAAACACCCTCCCCCTGACACCCCCACCACCTACAGAAATGGCTGGCCAGCCTGCCCCATTGTTCCCTATGTTGGGAACCAACCTCACATCAAGGAATGAAAAACGAATACACACACAATGAATCAAGTTTTAAAAAAATTATTTTCTCACTTTCAAAGTACAATTGGGCAAAGCATCATGGTACATCACATTAGCAGTGCCCCACACAAAAGGATAACACAATTCACTTCACATCAAATAATCTTAAAAAAAAATACACTGTTATAAACACTTAATTTCTGGAACTGCTTTAGGTTACATAGTAGGAGAGCACAACAGGGCATGAAAAAAGCATTCTAGACAGAATTCTAGACAGATTTAAAACAACTAACTTCAAATCAGAGCATCACCAAAACCACAAGACCTTTCAAAAAACACTTTATTTCTTGAACAACTTTGATTTACACAGCTGTAGGGCACAAAAGGGCATGGTAGCCGCTCATTACACAAAAATAACACAACTCAATATCAGACAATCACCCAAAACACAATAACCGCTATAAACACTTTATTTATGGAAAAGATGTGGGTTACATAGCGGGAGGGCACAAAAGGGCATGAAAGCATTTCACCAGACAAAAGTAACACAACTCACTTAGGATCTGAGAATCACCAAAAACACAATTCCTGTAAAAAACACTTTATTTCTTGAACAGATTTAGGTTACACAGTAGCAGGGCACACCAACAGGCATGACAGCATTATCTTAGCCAGAAAATAACACAACTCACTTCACATCAAGTGGTACAACACAAATCCTGAAAAAGACAACTTATTTGCTTAACCCCTCTACACCTCCTCCAGAATAACAAAAAGCACACACAGACATTTTTTCTTTCAAAATCTCTTTATTTCTTGGCGCGTGAGGCCATCTCCCATCCTGAGTCCCAAACCCAACACAATAGGGGGAAACCATTGCAACAAGGTCCAGCAGAACCAATGTCATTTCCTGCAGCTATGCTTTCAGTTCAGCCACACAAAGCTGGACTGGGCACTGCCATGGGTACTACACAGTGGTATTTCCGGAGCAGTGTTGCAGAGGTTCCCCACACACACACACACCAGCCTCAGCATCTACCTGGAAACATCTGTGAGGCATCATCATCAGCTGGTGCCCATCCCCAACTCTCCCCCAACTGTCCCCCCCCCAAGCAAACCCAACAGTAACATTTCAACTTTTTTTAAAAAAAAAATCTTTTTTTAACATTTCAACTTTGAAAAAACATTTAAAACATTCAAACAGCATTTAACATTTATACACTGCACATCAGCATCCCATTCCCTAATCCCCACCTAAGCAATCTCAATTTTAACCTATTTCTTCCTCCAGCGGCAATCAAAGTTTCTGGGGCATTATTTTTCAGAATAAATTTGGTCCCACAGGGTCTGTCTCAGTACTGGGAGATGTTTTAAATTCCCTTTGGGGGGGGTATTCAAATTGCAGGGTGGATTCCCTTTGCCACTGGTACCTAACCACCCTCCTTCTACTGGCCAGTTTTAACTGCGTCTACAGGGTTTTATGCAGGGGAGAGCACGATTCCAAAGGACTGGACTCGCAGAGGATGCAGGCCACAAGTTGGGCTCACCTCACTCTGGAAGTCCAGTCCTGAGAAATCAAAGAGTTGACCTTCAGGAAGGTCAACTGCTCAACTCTCCATGGGAGAAGGTGAGTGCGATGTGGGCTGACAATGTCGCTCGCATGAGAAAACACGTGCTCGCTCTCCATGCTTGTTGGAGGGCATGAGAGCAGCCGCTGCGCCTCGAGGGAGAGGTCCGGCCAGACCGACTCCTTCTGGGCCCAGTAGCTGAGCGGATCGGTGGAGAGCAACTCGCAGGGCTCTGCAAGGTAATCCCTGACCACTGCCTCCGCCGAATCCTCTCTCACATTCCTCACGATCCCAGAGGGGCCGAGGGCCCACCGGAGCATCTCCATCTCCATCGGCACTTCATTGGTGGCCGTGGGGGGAGCCCGCTCAGAGGGGGCATGAGAGGGACCCGCACAGCAGGGCCCCTCTCCCGTCCCCTCTGGTGACAGGCGTCCCCTCGCGGCCCGCCTGCGTCTCACCCAAGTACAGAGGGCGTCTCTGGCTTGGGTGAGGTTCCCGTCCCACTCAGCAAAAGTGCCCTTAATGCGTGGGTCACACATGGTCGCCAACATGTATGACTCATTCTGAGTGAGAGGAGTTAGCCTGGCAACTATGCCACGCTGCAGCCTTCTCACCAGCGCGCGCACTGCTGGAACAATTTCAGCATGAGGTGCGTCTGGGCCTCAAAAGGTGGCCAGATTCCTCTGGAGCATGTGCACCAGGGGAGTGACCAGACCCAGGGTCGCCGTGTCTGATGCGACCGCTACAGTGAAGTCCTTGAAGGGCTTCAGGACCTCCACTGTCTGGGTGATGGTGAGCCAATCCTCCCGGCTGAACTCACCCACCTGACTCGCACCACAGCTCTCGGACATCCATGCGTGGAGTGCGGCCTGCTGCTCCACCAAGCGCTCAAGCATGGTACAGGTGGAGTTCCAGCAAGTGCTGATGTCAGCGATCAGTGCATGCTCCGGCACACCTGTCCTGACCTGCTTCTGGCAGTTCGTGATTGGCTGTCACGCTGTGCGAGAAGTGACTCGTGAGCCTCTGACATTTCTGGAGCCGTAACTGGAAGTCACGAGTCCGGGGATCCTGGGGTTCCTTCGAGGAGCCCGCCCTAGGCGCATCTCTCACCACTAGGTGAATCTTGTGGGCCGCACAGTAAATGTGCTCTTGGCTCACTAGATCCGCTGCTGCCCTCATGTTGCTGCCACCATCCGTCACCATGCATCCCACGGTGGCGGGTCCCTGGCCTATCCACTCTTCCAACTGTCTCCTCAGGGTGGCAGCGATGTTCTCCGCCATGTGCGACACGTCGAGAACCTCGGCGTGAAGCAGGGCCTTGCAGTAGCTGGCCCAGTGGTCTCCCATCCTTCCCTGGCTAGCTGTAGGCACCTCCCCCCCACCCAGAACTGCCTCGGGTTCCCACCAGTGAGCAGTAAGCGACAGGTACGCTTGCTGCACACTTGGGCAGGTCCAGATGTCGTATGTGAAGTGCACAGTTCTCCCGGCAACCCGGGACAGCTGTGCCTTCACATGGTCCCTGGCAGCCCTGTAAAATGACGGCAACAC
This sequence comes from Eublepharis macularius, assembly GCF_028583425.1. Lineage (NCBI taxonomy): Eukaryota > Metazoa > Chordata > Lepidosauria > Squamata > Eublepharidae > Eublepharis > Eublepharis macularius. The sequence goes on along the minus strand of NC_072790.1, from coordinate 178,600,011 downwards.
CAATCTGCTCAACATCATGCGAGCAGGGATGGCATACCAGGGAAAGAAATCGTGGAGCAGCGCTGAGAAGCCGAAGTCTTCAACTATAGAGAATGGTCTCCCATCCACAGCTACCATATTGACGATGTGGCACGTGAGGTGCCAGCTTGCCCTCTGGATCCCCTCTCTGGGCACACTAGGGCCCTGCTTACCAAGCATCTCCAGCAGAGAGGCTTGGCGTCCCTGCCCTACAGAAACCCTTGAGGGGAGAGCACCAGAGGAGCCTGCCTCCTTCTGGCTAGCTGGCGGCCGTGTGGTGCCACTTGAACTCTCCCCCCGAAGAAGCACCACCTGGTGGTGCCTCTTCATGTGGGTCCTCATCCCAGACGTAAAGAGATGGTTCACATCTCTGCCACAGCTGAAGTGCTGCCTATAATGCAGGCACTGAGCAACTCGGGGATCCTCCGTTGTCTGGAAGTGCTTCCAGAGTTCGGAGGTGAAGGGCTGCCCACACTTCACAGGAGAAGCACTCACGGGCCCACCCTGAGACACCTCCTGTGAGGTGCTCTGGCCGGACACACCGTGTCCCACTCTCGGCCGGGCAGGTGGGGATGGATGAGGCTGAAGGGGCAGAGATGTGGGCTCTTCCACCACAGTCTCTGCCTCTTCCTCCTGCACCCTCTCCTCCTGCACAGCCGCAAGAGGCCTGCTGCTGGCCTCAGAGGAAACTGAGGTGGACCGCCCCACAGGGGGTCTCACGGGCAGTTCCTCCAACATCCTCCGGGTTCCTGGGGTGATCGTGAGGGATGGAAAAGTCACGTGCCCCACATCCATCCCAGGAGACACCACATGCTGCCCCTCCTCCAGCAGCTGGCTCGCAACCACTGGAGGAGGAGGAGCCTCAGCAGCAGGCCCCTGCCCAGTGCCAGCCCCTGCCAGAGACACCTGGGTTGGGGGTGGCCCTCCAGCAGCTGCCTCAGGAAAGAGAGCCTTGCGAACCCTCTTCCTGTCACCAGAAGCCAGGCTGGTGAACGGCAGCAGCGCAGGGGGGGGCCTCCTCGGCTCAGATGGGGGGGCTGCCGCAGCAGTCTCCCTCCCCTCCTCCCATCTAGATTTATCTCTGGCCTTTCCCCTGGGGCCCCTCTCTGCTTTCCTCTCTGCCATCCTTTCCCCTCATGGAAGCTATACTGACTACTCAGAAACCCAGGAAAACAAAGGTGCATTTTGTTTTCAGGACCTATCTACCTGCTTCTAAATCTGTTCTTCCTGTGGCTCTATTACTTGGAGACGGACACTCAAATGTCTTTTTAAGCAACCCTATTTATGTTGGGTAACCTGAGCCTGCCAAACAGCAGAATTCCTCCGGAATTGAGCTGGCCCTAAACCCCAATAACAATTGAAAGCCTTATACACTAACAACACTAGTATGCCCGGGCCGGCCTGGCTCCACCACGGGTGCCAGAGGTGGGCAGTGGAACCCTAGGCCTACCTTCCTAAGACACTATTTAACAGGAAAAAATTTTCTGTGGTGTGTCTGTGTGGGGTGTGGATGCGGTGTTCTGAAAATGTGCCTCCCCCCTCCCAAGCTAGCAAAACCCCACCCCTATGCCCACCCAAATGTAAATCCACAGACTCACTTACCAGTCCTGCAGTCCAGCGATGTTCAGGCAGACAGGCGTGCAGCTAGTCCTCCTCTCCTCCTCGAGGCTGTTAAGAAAGTTGGGATGTTAACAGAGAGTCACAAACTGCACAACCCCTAAAAGTCAAGGCCCAGATCTGTTTTTGGCCTGGACAGGCATAAAGCCACTGTGGAAAGCCAGGCCAGAGAGTTAAAAGTCAGGACAGGAGACATGCAAGCAGTTGTCCCCCCCACCCCCAGTAAACAAGCTCCCAGACAGTTTTGTTCCACTGCTTGCCCAGAAAGATGAAACAGGGAGCAGTAATCCAAGCCATAAGAAAAGTGAGGCCTACCTTGCAGTGTAGAGCCTGGCCTGGTTTTGGCCTAGCCAGGCCCACAGGGCCAAAGCCACTGTGCGGAGCCAGGCCAGAGATTTAAAAGGCAGGACACATTAAATCAAGCAAATCATCCTGTTTCTCAAGCAGAAATAGTAAGCCAAGCCATGGGAATAATGAAGGCCCACCCTGCAGAGCAGGCCTGTGGGCCCAAGGCAGCACTGGAAAGAGCCAGGCCAGAGATTTAAAAGGCAGGACACATTAAATCAAGCAAATGTTCCTGTTTCTCAAGCAGAAATAGTAGGCCAAGCCATGGGAATAACGAAGGCCCACCCTGCAGAGCAGGCCTGTGGGCCCAAGGCAGCACTGGAAAGAGCCAGGCCAAACATTTAAAAGGCAGGAAACTTTAAATCAAGCAAATCGTCCTGTTTCTCAAGCAGAAATAGTAGGCCAAGCCATGGGAATAACAAAGGCCCACCCTGCAGAGCAGGCCTGTGGGCCCAAGGCAGCACTGGGAAGAGCCAGGCCAGAGATTTAAAAGGCAGGAAGCATTAAATAAAGCAAATGATCCTGTTTCTCAAGCAGAAATAGTAGGCCAAGCCATGGGAATAACGAAGGCCCACCCTGCAGAGCAGGCCTGTGGGCCCAAGGCAGCACAGGGAAGAGCCAGGCCAGAGATTTAAAAGGCAGGAAACTTTAAATCAAGCAAATGATCCTGTTTCTCAAGCAGAAATAGTAGGCCAAGCCATGTGAATAACGAAGGCCCATCCTGCAGAGCAGGTCTGTGGGCCCAAGGCAGCACTGGGAAGAGCCAGGCCAGAGATTTAAAAGGCAGGAAACATTCAAGCAAGCAGTGTTGAACCCCCCCACCCCCCAAAATTATCCTCTTTCTCAACCTGAAAAAGTAACCCAAGCCAAGCCATAAGAAAACAAGACTAAACTGAAACATTTTTTATCAGAGGCCAGCAAATTGGGCCAGCATCAATAAATTTAAACAAAATCTATACCTTCCCTTCCTCCCATCATTCCCCTAAAGAAAAAAAAATATCTTACCAGTCCTCCTCTCCTGATCAATGTCCAGCACAGTTGATCCTCCACAGGCAGAAGTCCAGGCAGATGTCCACCAGGTGCAGTCCAGAAGTCCACGAAGGCAGTCTCTCTCCTCTCTCAGTCAGCAGCAACAGAGGCTGACCCAGTCCTGCCACAAATTTAAATCCCCTGCTGCAGCTTCTGCCAAGATTTGAATATATTGGCTGGAAGAAGGATGCAGCAGTGGGATTGGTCACTCCTAAGTCCCCCCTTCCTTGCCTTACCCCCACACACTCCTACTCTTATCACTCCTTCCTGCTCCCCCTCCCCTACCTGGGAATTTTGGCGGGAATCTGCTTGCTACCATTGCTTTGCAAATGCAAAGTGCAATGCTAGCAAGCAATCAGCAGCACCTTGCATTTGCAAAGCAAAAGGATTCCCTCCTTTGCAAGATGGGTGAGGGGTAAAAGAAGGTAGTGAGTCACTCACTCCTCCCCCCTCCCCTCTTCTAAGAGCCTGCTGGAAGCTGTAGCTTCCAGCAGGATTTTGCTAGACTCTTGCAATGCAAACGCCTAGCAAAATCAAAATGGTGATTCTCGAATACCGAAACGATTACCGAAACATACCGAAACGTTTCGGTAATCGCTGTTTCGGTATTACCAAAACGTTTCGGTAATCGAGAAAAGTTTCGGTAATACCGAAACAAACCGAAACAGGTTTGTTTCGGTATTTTTTCAGTTATCTGATAACCGAATTGCACACCTCTATTTGTCTCTTCTAGACATGAGGTGTAATGAGAAAGGGGCAGCAGCTGCGCTACCCCCTTGTGTTATGGATGGCATAATGGCTAAGACAGGAGCTGGCCAGACGTGGTGTTGATAGCTAGTGGAATGTCTTCTCAATCACCATGCTTATTGTCATCCTAGTGGGTGGCTGAGGAATAGTGCCTCCCTATATACTCAGTTAATTGAAAAACAAATGTGCATTATAGTGAGAGTGACTTGATGAGGTTGATTGACAAAAATTAATTAACTTACTGTTAATTGATAATAAGCCATTTTTATTACCGTAGCCAAACAGTTTCTCATGACAGTACTGAGTTATTGAACACTTCTCTGTAGCTAGAATAACCTCATTAGTCACACTACACTCTTTACTAGCTGACAACAAATCACTTGCTTTCTTCTCTCTGGCTGAAATGACCTTACTACCTAGACTTCTCCCCCACCCCCCACAACGCACTTTTAAAAATATAATCTTTTCTTTTTCTCCCTGTGGCTTTGATGTCTTTGATTGGAATTAGGGCTAAAGCAAAGCCAGCTTCTAGTCCAAATGAGATGCATTCAGAGCTGAAATGCTTTCCTTTCCCATAAATATACTGCAGGGCAAAATCCTCCTCTCTGAATTTTGACAGCATTGTCCCACCCACCCCCATCCCCCATTCCATATTTGATACTGATATTTGCAATCCAGCAATAGGACAGTATCTGACGAGTAACATGCTATGTTATTTATGGTTTTGACAGTATTTGACATTTGGTATGCAATGGCATGTGCCGAGGGCAGGCTCCAGGTTTTTGTCATAGCCTTGGTAAATGACCGGCAGTGCCCTTTGCAAGCAATAGACCATCTCCTCAACCAAAAAGTGTATTGTGACAGGCCAAGCAGTGAAAATTAACACAGAAGCCAATGAGATTGCTGCTCTGAACCAGCTAGTATTATTGGGCATGAATTCAATATAGCTCTGTATGTATTCATGAAGTCTTACCTTTCTTCCAACTTGGAACTTGAGGTAGATGGTTGTTGTGGGTTTTCCGGGCTGTATTGCCGTGGTCTTGGCATTGTAGTTCCTGACGTTTTGCCAGCAGCTGTGGCTGGCATCTTCAGAGGTGTAGCACCAAAACGTGGTCTTTTGGTGCTACACCTCTGAAGATGCCAGCCACAGCTGCTGGCGAAACGTCAGGAACTACAATGCCAAGACCACGGCAATACAGCCCGGAAAACCCACAACAACCATCGTTCTCCGGCCGTGAAAGCCTTCGACAATACAACTTGAGGTAGCATATATAAAATTCCCAGGAGGTCTCCTATCTAAGCACAAACTAAATCCACTGCTTCTCTTCACCAGGGATGTTGGAGCATATGCTTTCAACCATACCAAGGAGGGTATTGCTAGAATGAAGAAGTAATGAGCATTTGACAAAAACTCTCATAGTATCAAAAAGCTGTATGACACATTTTATGATAAAATGCAAACCCTTAAGGATAGTTCTAAAAATTCAAACCCTCAAGGGCAGTTCTAAAAGTTTAAAGCACTCAAACATAAAAATCCAAATTATAATTTGAAATGGATTTTGATTTTTTTCAATATGTAGTTTCCATTATAGTCTTGTTCTATTCAAAAACTGTGATACGACTTTGCTAATGAATTGTTGAAAGAGTGTAAGATTCATAGATTGTCTGCTTTGTAATGTATGGACATTATTAGATAGGAGTTTAATATGGATTGTGTCGATTTTAAAATAGATTTTCTGGACATTATTTTATTTTTGTTGTGAATAGCACTGAATTATTGAGTTGTTTTCAAAAGATTACCTTTGTAAATGCCATTTCTTTAGAGCTCACAAACTTGTATGAAGGGAAATAAAGACCAGAATATGTGAAGGATCTATTTTTTCTGCCTTATCATTGAATCTCGTATTAAATAAATGATGTCTACATTGAGATCTTTCCATATTTTGCTGGTGTGTTAGCAGAAGACAGCCGTTTTCAGTAATTTCTTAAACAAAGGTATCTTCATTTTCTGTTATTGTGTTGTGTTGACCAACATTTTTACAATGCTTCTGAGTTTTTTCTTATTCACATTCTGTAGTTCTAAATAGAACAATGCTATGTTTAATAGGAAGCTTTATTATTTAAACAATTTCATAATAGTTGATAATATGTTACTAATTTTTAACTTAAATAAATTGTCAAAATATGTATTCCTGGTACATGTTATTTACTTTGTAGACATTCTTTTCTCATGAGAAAAGCCAGACATGAGACATGAGAAAAGCCACCATGAGACATGGTGGGCATTATTCAGTGAAAATTGAACATATCAGAGTCCCATCAAAATCAATATGTATTACAGACCAGCCTTAACAATAGAAGTTTGGTATGGGAAATGTTCACTGAATGGTGTTCTGTAACATTAAATACTTAAATCGAATACATTAGGATTGAAGACCCAAGCCAGTCTCTGGTTCTGAAAGGGGGTGGGCTAGTTTGGCTTCTGCTTCAGTAAAGATGCCTTTGTATAGAGAGAGGCAAAGCAAAACTTAATACCACCAACTCTACCTACCCACTATGGCCATTAATTTTGATCTCCTTTGGGAGTCTTCCAAGAGTGGCTGAAACCAAGAATTACCTAATCTCTTTCCCTCCATCCATGATCTGTTTTATTAGTAACTTGTAAAAAAGCCAATTGTGTGTGTGTGGGGGGGATAAAATAGGCTCTAGAAAGGGCAGGGCAGACAGGCTAGGCATTGCTGCCTCTGCTGCACCCCGATTTGGTCAGGGGGAGGGCAAGGTGGCTGGGCCTGGCATTGTCCCGTTCTCAGGGCCGCAATGGGGGGGGGGGTTCAGGCACCATGGTAGGCTCCTGCAACTAGGAGCAGCCCATTCCAACCTCATTGGCACTGGAATGGACTGCTGCAGGTAGGAAGCGCCGCTGGGGGGGGGGTGGCGCCAGCTGCCCTGGTGGGCTTCTATGCCCAGCAGCAGCCCATTCTGGCTCTCTTAGTGTTGAATCCAGCTGCTGCAGGTATGGAGTGCCATGGGAGGGTGCCAAGCACCCTGGCGGGCTCCTGCTTCTAACAGAGGCCCATTCCAGCCCTGTTGGGGTTGCAATGGGGCATTGCAGGTGGGGAGCACTGCTGGGGGCAGCACCAGGCACCCTGGTGGGCTCCTGTGCCCAGCAGCAGCCTGTTCCCCCACCCACCCCCATCCCTGAAGTAATGGAGGTCAGGTCTACCTAGTCAGCAAAAGAATGGGAAGTACATCTGGCCTCTGGAAGTACGGAGGCCAGGTTTACCAGCCCAGCAAAACAATAAGAGGTAGACCTGGCCTCCACGGGTCTGGAGGCCAGGTCTACTGGTATAGTAAGGCTATGAGCAGTAGATCTGGCCTCCAAGAGTATGGAAGCCATATCTACTCTACCAGCAGAACCATGGTGGGTAAACCTGGTCTCTGAAGGTCCAGAGGCCAGGTCTACTGGACCAGGCCTCTGGTGAAGGAAGGGGAGGTAGACCTGGTCTTCAAGTCATCAGAGGCCAGGTCTACTGGCCAGCAAAGGGATGGGAGATCTGGCCCTTGTTCACGGAAGGGGGTGGGGAAGGAGAGCAGGCAGCGTGGTGCGAACCAGGCAGCTGCTGTGCCTGCCAACTCCCTGGTGCAGCCCCATTTGGGGCTGTGCGGTGGGGGGAGGGGACGGCCAGGCTGGAGGCATGTTTTGCCTAGCGGGGGAGAAGGGGAGGAGGCAACAGGGCGCTGTTGCTCCTGCCAACATACCCGGAGCAGCCCTATTCATGTGAACTCGCCCACTCCTCTGGAGTGAACCACAGCAGCCGTCCTGCTGCCACAGCTCACTCCGAAGGGGCAGGCAGGCTTGCCTGGCCTCCCTGCCACCATGGCTTCCTCCAGAGGGGCGGCGGGCAAGCTTGCCTGGCAGCAGCACCTTTCTAATTGGCCTTGACGAACATTTCATCCTGGTGCTCCCACGCAGGCGCACAGGATAAAAGTGCATCATCGGAAACTCACTTACTGCATTATGTAGTAGGATTCCAAATTCACCTCTCTTATAACTAATATACCTATGATTTCCATCTCTTTGCAATTCTTATAGTCAAAGGGTCTCCCATTTCAAACATGTGTGCCTGACTCCCATCCACAGTTTTCCTATTTCTAAATATGTGTGTGAGATTTTCCCACCGTTACATTTTCTTTCTGGCCTTTTCTTACTTCAGTTCTAAGCCTCAACCAGACAATTTCCTCAGGTCCCTGATTTCCAACCTGCTATAACTTCATTGATTCTTGGTCAATTCTCAGGCTCTGCAGTACTCAAGAACCAACCTTGTCCTTAGGGTCAGTGTGAGCTTTTCTCCATGATCTGTTTTGTTTTGCTTTGCTTTGCTTTCCTTTCCTTTCTTGTTTGTTTGTTTGTTTGTCTATTTATATTCCGCTCTCTCTGCAGAGCAGGCTCAGAGAAGATTATATCACAATGTAAAACAGGTAGTGTATTAACCAATTTCAGTTTTCAAAATCCAACAGCACTCACATTGTCCTTCCCTCACTAAAACCACACTAAAACTCATGGGGAAGTGGTGTACTAACAGATGTTACACAGACTGGGGCAGTATCCTCCCTGGCAGGAGGCCAGTCAAAAAAGGGGTTCCTCCCACCTCAACCACCATACGCTGGTGGAACATCTCCATCTTAAAGGCCCTGCGAAAAGATAGTAAATCCTGCTGGGCCTATGCTTCCATAGACAGAGAGTTCCACCAGGTTGGTGCTAGGGTTGAGAAGGCCCTGGGGCCGGGAACAACCAGCAGATGTTGTTTTGCCAAATGAAGGGCCCTCTGGGGAACACATAGTTAGCGGCAGTCCCATAGGTATGCCGGTCCCAGTCCACTAAGGGCTTTAAAAGTCAAAACCAAAACCTTGAACCTGATTCAGAACTCCACCGGAAGCCAGTTCAGTTGGAGTTATACGTGACCAGAAAGAGAACACATTCCAGGAGTTAAAACTCGTGCCACTGCATTCTGGACCAGTTGCAGCTTCTGGAGCAGGCCCAAGGGCTGCCCAGCATACAGTGAGTTGCTGTAATCAAGTCTGGTGGTGACCATCACATGGATCACTGTAGCAAGGTCGGGGGCTGACAGGTAAGGGACAAGTTGCCTGATCTGATGAAGGTGGAAAAATGCAGATCTGGCAGCTGCTGTGACCTGGGCCTCCATTGACAAGGAGGCATCCAAGGTCATGCCCAGACTCCTCACCACCTGCACTGGTGCAAGTGGCGCCCCGTCAAAGGCTGGGAGTTGATTCCCAGAACCTAAGAGCCTATGGCCCAGGTACAGGACCTCCATCTTCGTAAGATTCAATTTCAGTCGGACTCTTTCCACTCTCAGATATTTAATCAAACTCCGTTGGCTAATTTGCCCTTTCCTTCAACCAACTCTTGTCTTTTGCTTTGTCCCCTGTCCTCTGAACTGTTCCCTGCTAGCTTTTCTGTGTTATATCTACCGCACATAGTTGCTCCTGTCAGTGTGAGATTTTAATCCCAGCTAAACAACCCACCTTTCACAGAAGGTGAACTATGAACATTCTTTTGATGACAACTTTGTGCTGTAAATTTGTGTGAATGTTTGTGATTAATTTATGATATTACAGTAGCTAAACCAGTCCATTGCATAATACTTCACGAAAAATGTCTTCACTTATTACAGCATAGACAACGTTTTACATATGATGTTTCAAAAAGAAATGTCCCTTATTAATAATAATAATAACTGTGCTTATATACTGCTCTTCTAGACAGATTAGTGTCTCACCCAGAACAGTGAACAAGTTAGTGTTATTATTATCTCCACAATACAGCTGGGGAGCTGGGGCTGAGAGGAGTGGCTTACCCAAGACCACCTAATGAGCTCATGGCAGTAGTGGTATTCGAACCAGTAGAGTGCTGGTTCCCAGCCAAACCACTTAACCACTGTGCTACAGCAGCTCTTATTTTGTCAGCAATAACTAGGGTTGTCAGGTCCCCTTACCCTCCCAGCGGGGGTGGGGGATGACCCAGCACTCACCTTTTTTCACTCCTGATGCACACACACTCCTGGGCTTGCATGATATATCACTCCCAGGAAGTGATGTTATTGCACAGGCCCAGGAGCACATGCACACTTTGCAGTGGGCTGATTTGGACCCCAAATGAGCCCAATTCAGCCCGTTCGGGGCCCAAATCAGCCCACTGCATAGCACAGGAGTGCTTTCAGGGCAGCATGATGACATCACTCCTGGGAGTGACATTGCACCACTCCAGGAACATGCCACAGAGGCTTGTACCCCTGCCTTTCCCCCCATTGGCCAGGTAAATAGTGTCAGGGGGTGGAGGGTGGGAGCAGGAGTTCTCCAGCCCGCACTGGGGGACCTGAGAACCCTAGGAATAATCCTAAGAATAGAGAGCTCAGTTAGTCATCTGCTTAAGAAAAGGTATCTTCGTATACAAAGTATCTTTGACTGAGGCATTCCAGATTATTCCAAGTTTATTCCTTTCTTGAGCTGCTTTTACAGTTAGGATTATCCTCATATGTTTCACCTAAAAGCACTTTGCAGTAGCTCAGGTTCATTGCTTCTTAACCCTACAAAGCAGGCTGAGTAATTCTTCCACAATGAAATCCTTAGATATTTGTATACTATTTGTATTCACTTTTAATCTTAATTTTGACATACTCACTTTTAATCTTAATTTTAACAAACCTTAAGAATCACAGACTTTCTCTGGATTTCCATACTTGCCTTCGTTTTTTACTTCTTCATGGCAAAGCAGCTTGGTAATTTCTCTTACATCCCAATCTTAAGCATGATTTCCTATAAATACATTCCACTGATTTTCAATGAAAATTAATCAAACATATTTAAATTTTTAGTTAAGTTTTGATTAGGCTTCGTGGCATTAATATGAACCAAAAAGTGAAGTTGATAAAGCTAATGAACTTGCCACTAGACTACCAGGAGAGCCTGGTCAGTTAAAGGACAAACACAAACACATTGCCAATTTCAGAAAAGAATTACTCTGTTGTTGTACGCTTAGTAATTTGAGTTTGTCCAGATGGAACATGCTGTAAGTGCAAAGTATTATTATGCTATGTGCAAGTGATATTGGATTATTCTCTTTCTTGCCTGTAAACTGGTAGTGAGAAGTCCATAGTCATGCCGTCAAGTACATTTTTAATAATATTAAATTTTTATCTTCTTGACCAAATGAGATTTCTCTAAATGTGGCTATGTATCTGTATGCAGCATGCACTATGTAGAAGACCACAATGCTATTTTTAAAATAGTGAGCAATCACGACAAGGAGCCTAACAGACTCTGCATTCTCCATAATTACACCCAATTTTCCAATTGAATTAGCTCTTGATTTAATTCCTTTGCCTGCATCTGGAAAGCCTCAGCCTTATGCAGCTGTTGCAGCTTTGAGAGTTAATTGTTGTTGAACAGATTAAGGGTAACCCAGTTACAATGCATTTCAGAAAGTTGTTGAAACCTGATTCAATTCTTGAAGACTCCACTTCTTGTTTTCAGTCCCTGGCTGGTCAGGAAGGGGATCTATGTGAGTGGGATATGCTTGGCACCTGTCGTATTACAGACCACTCTAATTCACAGTAAATACATTGATGAGAAATTAATTGCAGAGAAAGACAGGCATGTCAAAATACAAAGGCTAATACAGAAATGTCAGAGTCTGTTAAGCCTGATGATGTGGAAACTGTTGACAGGCAAAGTTAGAAGTGCCACAATTACAAATGTTTTCAGTGGTAAAAAAGGGCAAAATCCTTCATTAGTATTAGAGATAGGCACGAACAGAAAAGAACCAAACATGATGTTCGTTGTTCGTTGCCATCCATGAACAGGGACTCACAAACAACCATGAACATGGCCCTGTTCACAAACTTGTTCATGGTTGGGTGTTCATGGGGGCCAGCAGGCTCTCCTCCAGCCATCATCCAAGTCAAGATCCCTACTGCACCACTCTCAGAAATCTGACCTGAGCAGGCACCAGGAAAAGTACCAATAATAAATAATAGCTTGGCCCCAGAGCCTGGCAGCAGCCCTGGAACTTGAAGGGGTAGATCCCTACTGTACCACTCCCAGAAACCTTACCTGAGCAGGCAGCAGGAAAGGTACCAATAATAAATAATAGCTTGGCCCAGAGCCTGGCAGCAGCCCTGGAACTTGAAGGGGTAGATCCCTATCCCACCACACACAAAGAAAATTCAAGCTCCAATGCACTCTCTCTGTCAAAAAGCCAACAGCAACTCTCTCCCTCTCCACTGTCTGCAAACTAAGCCAGAGCTGGGAGCCCCCCTTCCCCCTGCTCTTTGCTCCCTTGTAACAAATTTGGAGCTCCACGCTTGTAAGGAAAACCTGCCTATCAAGCTAAATTGGGCTTAGATTGGGGTTTACAGGGTAACAGCAGGAGTTCAGACAGAGTTCAGACACTCCTTGCCTAAATTGCCAAAGGAATTGATTGCAGGTGCCAGACTGTCTGGCATGACGAACAGCAACGAACGAGACTTGCGATGACCACCTGTTCGTTTAGAATGAGGCCTTACGAACTTGTTCGCGAACAGCAGATTGGGCTGTTCGTGGCTTTTTTTTTGTTCATATTGCTGTTCGTGCCCATCTCTAATTAATATCACAGTCTTGGAGCAAGTACTGTAGCAACCACAATGACTTAGCATGGCAGTGTTGACCATATTAGCCAAATATATTATAGAAGTATCCTGTATCCATATTGTTTGGTTGTGCTAAGTTCAGCAAACCTAAAAGTCAACATTTTAGATGTAGAAGCACCTGGGAAGGCTCTGGTAACTAGGGTTCCCAGGTGCCTGCCAGTGGCAGGCAAACTCCTGGGGATTTGCCCCCTTGTCCACCAATTGGCCAGCAATTGGCAGGAGGGGGTACACTCCTGTAGGTTGCCCACTACTGGCAGGCACTTCAGGTATGCACACTGTGTACATGCTCCCTACTGGTGCAGCAATGTCACTTTCGGAAGTGATGTCATTGCGCCACCCACGGGAGCATTTCTGCACTTCGTTTGGGGCTCTCCCATGTGGAGTGTGGGAGCGCTTGCATGGCCAGTGTAGTGACATCACTTCCAGAAATGGGGCACACACGCACGCAAAAGAAGACCTAGTGCTCAATACAAGGTTTCAGGTACTCCACCCTCATGATGGGAAGTGAGACCTGGCAACCCTACTGGTAACCCTTCAGCAACTGCAGTACCTATGTGTCACATTCTCTGCCTATCCAAAGCAATATAAAACATTAAAATAGGCTAGTTTAGGTGGGTAGCCATGTTTGTTTGCAGTAGAAGAGAAGGATTTGAGTTTAGTGGTACCTTAGAGAACAACAAAAATTTCAGAGTGCAAGCTTTTGAGAGGGAATTCTGACTCTTGAAAGCTCGCAGTCTGCAAATCTTGTTGGTCTCTAAGGTGCCACTGGACTCAATTCCTGGTATTAAAAATAGGCATTCTTTACACACTCCAAAGTTATGAATTGGCTGGTTAAAGAATTCAAGGATTGTCATTTTAAAATTTCAAAAAATCTGGTTCCTGGATCAAGCCTGGTTAGAAAAGCCCCTGCTACCATTCCCAAGCACAGAACCGACAGCCACTTGAAATCCCTAGTAGCCTTATGGGGGTCTGGCCCTAAGTTTGAGACTCCTCAGCCTCTGGGTTCATTTCTGAGAGTAAAGGTACACATTCAGACTGTAACTCCTGACACCAGGAATAAAATATATTTTGCTTTATTAAGTAATTCAGATTAGGAAGAGTGTATGCTGGGCAGGAACCACTCTATTGAAGCACAAACAATAGGCAAAGAAAATAACAACACTTGTTTAACTAGATATTAAAAGGCTTGCTAACTTACATCTCTGATGTAGCTTCCAGGCGGGTTGCTCATACTTACAGGCTTGAAAAAAGGAAGTCGAAACCATGCCAGGCAGTTTGGCTCACTTTTACTATTCTCAGGGGCTATTGTAGTATTTTTAACGAAACGTGCAAGAAAATGAAACTTGAAACAAAAGACCAAAGAAGAATGTATGTTAAACATGTTAATCACTGTGAGAACTGAAATTTATCAGTATAAGGCTTGCTATATGGTAGAGATGCACCTGTCATGCACCTGCTGTATGAGTTAATACAAAAACCTCTTTGTAGAACTACTTATGCAAAATGTAGCAATAGAAGCCTGTAGAAGAAGATAGAAACTATGTTGAAAGAAAGAAGAATTTAGCTGTAAGTTAGAGCAACGGAACTGTCCAAGACTAACAGGACATTCCAGAGAAGGGGAGATCACTCCCCTCCCACGGAACCCGGAGAAATAATCTCTGAATCAAGCCCACAAGGTTGCCAGAAGCGACAGAGGGGCGCCTTGACTAAGATTGTCAAATGTTGCATTGACCAAAGGAATAGACATGAATGAAAAGTCTATGAAAGAGATGTCTGAGAAAGGAAGTAAGATGTATCCTTCTAGAGATAAGCCAAGGACATATGAGATAATAAATGAGTATCGGGTAATACTGTAATTGTGTTATTGACCTAAGTTGCTTCTTCCAATGAGGATACCCCTGGACATCTGTAGGTGGCTGTCCACTAAGCCAATGGGGGCCCACGGTAGTTTCTGAGCCAATAGAATAACAAATACTATAATTAATCAGAAGGTATTAATTGCTTTGTACTGCTACAAATGGCTTCAATGGCTTCCCTGTGCAGTCTGACAAAGTAGTTGGAAGTGTTGTCCAGTATTTTGGTGTCCTGGAATAAGATACTGTGCCCTGTTTGAGTTAGGCTATGTTCAGCCACTGCTGATTTTTCAGGTTGTCCAAGTCTGCAGTGTCTTTCATGTTCTCCTAGGTCTCCTACAGGAAAAGTGTTTTTGCCATATATCAAAGGAATTACTGATCAGATGGGAAAGCTTATGAAAAAGCATAACCTTCAAGCAGTATTCAGACCCACCCGAAAAATACAACAGATGCTACGATCAGCAAAAGACAGTAGAGACCCCCTCAGCTCTGCAGGAGTATACCGTATACCCTGCAGCTGTGGACAAGTTTACATCGGGACCACAAAGCGTAGCATCCAGACAAGAATAAAGGAACATGAAAGACACTGCAGACTTGGACAACCTGAAAAATCAGCAGTGGCTGAACATAGCCTAACTCAAACAGGGCACAGTATCTTATTCCAGGACACCAAAATACTGGACAACACTTCCAACTACTTTGTCAGACTGCACAGGGAAGCCATTGAAATTCACAAGCATAAGCAAAACTTCAACAGGAAAGAAGAAACCTTAAGAATGAACAGAGCATGGTTTCCAGTTCTGAAAAACACCAGGCTAACAAAAATTCTATCCCCGACAATAGCCCTGCAGAGAAGATTAGCACATCAAGTACCAATCCATATGCAAAAGAACCTCCTCAGGATACAGTGAAGCCTCCCGCCATTAGCATTCCACACCCTGGGAAACTCTCACAGGATGACTCAGCTCAACCCCACCCCTCCTGAGTAGATACAAATGACCCACATCTTTTCCACACTGTGACACTGAGAGATCTCTGTCTTTTGGTGCTACACCTCTGAAGATGCCAGCCACAGCTGCTGGCGAAACGTCAGGAACTACAATGCCAAGACCACGGCAATACAGCCCGGAAAACCCACAACAACCATCGTTCTCCGGCCGTGAAAGCCTTCGACAATACAATTATAGATTACTTCATCTACAGGACTCCGCATCTGTCTCTTATAATAATTGGCTGAAGGGACATTTGAGGTACAAGTTTGTGTACAACAGTGATATTCATAAAGCAATGCTCCCCACACTCCAGTGGCAGAATCTGGTGAATTCTAGAGAACTAGTGCTAATGTTTGTGGCAAGTGCTGTCAGATGTAGTGGGATGGGCTCAGGCTTGCTTTCTAGGTTCATATTAAGTGGCCATGAGAACAATCTCTGCAGCCACCTGTGCTGTTCTACTACTATATATCCTGCCTGCCTTTGTTTAACAGAACCTGTGAGTTGTGAATAGAGATGGGCACAAACCATAAAAAAACCCAAATCATGTGGTTCATGGTTCGTCAAATTTCATGAACCACGAACTTTCACAAACCTATCCCCAGTTCTTGAACTGGTTCATTTGGTTCGTCAAAACGTCACATCCAGGTCAGAAAACCGTCACTTCCAGGTCAGCAGAAGGCCACTTCTGGGTCAGCAGAAGGTCTGCAGGAAGTCCATCCCCTGTTCCCTAGGAAACCGATTGGCACCAAGCTGTCTGCAGTGATGAACCAAAAAACGAACCAAACAAACCAGCCTCAAGTTTCTGACGGATTGTCAGAAATGGGATCTGACGAACCGCTGGTTCGTGAACCACGAACCAGCCTGGTTCATTATGAATTTTGGTTCGTATTTTGGTTCATGCCCATTTCTAGTTGTGAATAAGGAAGTAAACACTTGTATTGTGCCCAGCAACATAGTTTAAGACAGACTAAGTGAAAATGATACTTTCAATCAAAATTTTCTAGCAACCTGCCAGATTTGTTTTTTTAAAAAACAAAAAAGACCCTGATAACTGGCACAGAAGCCAAGAACCTTCTCAGGTTTGTTTTTCTTCTGGTTGTTTGATAACTCTAGACACATCTTCACCTTGCTTAGTCACTCTCTGCTCAAGGCCATTAGAAGGGATGGGGAAGGAATTTGTCTAAATGACGGTAGGAATTTGTGGACAATAAGTTTGTGAGTAGAACTCTAATTCCTGAAGCATTTGAAACTTCAGGCTTGAACTTAAAGTAGTTTATTTCAACTGGGCAATGAAAGGCCCATCTATTGAATAGGCTGATTAAATTTCAGTCAGATGATGCAGCAGCCCATGTGATGTCATTTCCAGTGCAATCTGTCCTTTGGTGATAGTGATCCAGCCAATTTCTACAATGATAAAATTCTCACATAGCTTCTGTTCATGGCACAGCAGTGACAAGGAAAAGGCTTATTGGATGCAGTAATGGAATGGGTCATCCTATTAACTGTTTTTGCAAGCCCTAGTGACTACTGATCTCTTGTACAGGATCACTATTTCTTAAACAGCTAAGTAGCTTAGCACTGAAAAATCATAGTTTTCACTTACAGTTTCAGGTGGGTCTCTAGTAGAAGAGCAAGATTCATTTCCAGTAGCACCTTAGAGACCAACTAGATTTCCAGGGTCTGAACTTTCAAGAGTCAAAGCTCCCTTTGTTACTTATGGAACACTTCTTAATGTAGTTTCCCACACTCCGGTATACTTGTCTGGATGGTGGACATGTTTAGTTCAGTTCCATAAAGACTAAGTAAATGCACAATTCTGTAGGGAAATTTCTCAGTATCATTTTTAATGGTTCTGCTTGAATTGATTAAGAATAGGCTAATCCTGGTCATTGTTTCAGGTACTCTCTTCCAGCAATTGGGGGTAGATCAGTTCATTGTGTACAGGCCCCAAATTCATACCTTTAATGGGATAGATTTGTTTCATAAGGTCAGCCTTCTACAACCACTCAGGTTATGTTCCCAGAACTCTACCGTCACTTAGACAAATATAAGCATGTACAGAATAGTACACCTATGCCATACATAAACAAAAACTGGTAATCATTTTGTATAGATGGTAATGATTAAGTGCTTAGACTCACTTTATTAGAACTAAACTTAGTTAGCCCTTATAAATGTGCTTCATTCAGCAACAAGCCTGCTGTGGACATGCACTCACCACAGATACATTTAAAATCATCTGCCAAGAAACTGATGTGGATGTACAGAGAGCTCCAGAATAAGCTAAGGGAGAAAAAGGAAATGTTCAGGAAATGGAGAGAAGGACAGACCTCTAAAGAGGGGAGTATATGAGGGTTACTAGGTACTGCAGATCAGCCATCAGAGAGGCCGTAGCTCAGTACAAGCTGGGTCTGGCCAGGAGGGCTCGCTACAATAAGAAAAATTTCTACAGGTGTGTGAGAAGCAAGCACAAGGTAAAAGAGGCAATTGGACCACTGTTGGGAGTAGATGGAGAAACTCTGATGCAGGACAGAGAAAAAGCAGACAGGCTTAATGACTTTTTTGCCTCTGTCTTCTCCCTGAAGAACTCAGGCACATCTAGAGATAGTAGAAAATGTGACAGGACACCTGAGTGGCTAGTTGACATTGACAGAGAGGTTGTGGAGAACAGGGCCAGTGCGCCCATTGAGGCCAGGTAGGCGGTGGCCTCAGGCACGGGATGCTGGAGGGAGCACTGGAGGAGGCGCGGGGGGAAGCGGGAGCACATGCCACAGAGCTGCAGCCTCCTATCCCTCCCGCCCCACTCCGCTGCCAGCACATGCCCCCGGCCAGTAGCAGCCGCTGCGGGCAGGCATCTGCGGCGGCACAGGCAACCAAGCGGGAGAGCTTGGAGGCCACCCGCGCAGCATCAGAGTCGCCCACCACAGCAATCGGGCTGGCGGCGGTGCGTGCGCTCGCCTGATGACATCACACTTGTGCGTGGGGGGGGGCGCCTGGCTGGCCGCGAGCGCCAAAAACCCTTGCGCCGCCTCTGGTGGAGAGACATCTGGCTGCACTGGATGAATACAAATCCCCTGGGCCGGATGGGGTGCACCCAAGAGTGCTGAAAGAACTTTCTAGAGAACTTGCAGAACCCCTGTCCATCATCTTCAAAGCCTCCTGGAGGACTGGGGATGTGCCACAAGATTGGAGAAGAGCGAATGTTATCCCAATCTTTAAGAAAGGGAAGAAGGATGACCCGGGAAACTACAGGCCAGTCAGTCTGATGTCTGTTGCTGGGAAGATATTAGAACAGATTTTAAAGGGATCAATCTGTAAGCATCTGAAGGACTGCTCAGTGATCCGGGGAAGTCAGCATGGTTTTGTCCCTAACAGATCTTGCCAGACCAACCTGGTTTCCTTCTTTGATCAAGTGACCAGTTTACTGGATCAGGGGAACCCTGTTGACATGATTTATCTGGATTTCAGTAAAGCTTTCGATAAGGTCCCCCATGACATTCTGATGGGCAAACTGGAAGACTGTGGACTGGACTATAGGACAGTTCAGTGGATAGGGAACTGGTTAGAGGACTGCACCCAAAGCGTAGTGGTCAACAGTGTTTCATCAGATTGGTGGGAGGTTCCAGTGGGGTGCCGCAGGGCTCGGTTTTGGGCCTGGTACTTTTCAATATTTTTATCAATGATCTGGATGAAGGAGTGGAAGGGCTGCTCATTAAATTTGCTGATGATACCAAATTGGGAGGAGTAGCAAACACCCAAGAAGATAGAATTAAAATTCAACAAGACCTGACTACTGTGGAGAAGTGGCAGCTGTGAATAGGATGCAATTCAACAAAGACAAGTGCACAGTATTACATCTGGACCACAAAAATGGGAGGCACAAATACTGGATGGGGGATACACTTCTGAGCAGTAGTATATGTGAAAGGGATCTTGGGGTAAGAGTGGACTGTAAACTAAATATGAGCAGTCAGTGTGATGTGGTAGCAAAAAAGGCCAATTCAATCCTGGGTTGTATCAAAGGGGCCATAGCGTCGAAATCGCAAGAGGTCATAGACCCTGTCTATACTGCCTTGGTCAGGCCACACCTGGAGTATTGTTTGCAGTTCTGGAGGCCTCACTTCAAAAAGGATGTGGAGGGGTCTGGAGACTGAGCCCTATGAGGAAAGGACCCGAAGCAATGGGCTTAAATTACATGCACAAAGGTACCGGCTGGATAGTAGGAAAAACTTTTTCACGGTCAGTGTAGTTCAAAAGTGGAATCAGCTGCTTAGGGAGGTGGTGAGCTCCCCCTCACTGACAGTTTTCAAGAAGAGGCTGGATGAATATTTGTCAGAGATGCTTTAGGCTGATCCTGCACTGGGCAGGGGTTGGACTAGATGGTCTGTATGGCCCCTTCCAACTCTATGATTCTATGTTGATTGTGCTCAGGGGAACCTCTCCACATTTAAAATCATCTGCCAGGATTGTGCTCAGGGGAACCTCCCCACCATTTGAAGAGGATGGGTTTGCAGAGCACTGATTGGCTGGTTTTTGTGTAATTCATTAAGTAGCTGTCATGTACAGTGGTGGTTCGATGGCTACCACATCAGTCATTAAATTCTGCCTTAAAATAATAAATTTGCAAAGCAGATTAAAAGGAGAGCAATTTTTAATAGGACAACCACTTAAGTGCTTTGGAAAAAATTACAAAAACAGCCTTCCTGATGTTTCTCCTTGCATGCTACAGTCATCTTTTACTTCAGAGCCAGATACATGTTGCAATATTTTATAGCCTTTCCAGGAAAAAATCAACAGTTTATATTAATCCAACAGAATTCATAGTCAGCTTTTAACAGAAGTTGTTCATTCTTTTGTTCCTGAGCCTTCTGAGGGCAATCCCCCATTAAACTTTGGGCCTAGCTTCTTCAGTCCAGTAAAGGAGGTATCATCAAAGCTGCATTCAGCTTCATACTCTCTGAACCCATATGTCAGTACAGAGGATGAAAGCAAAAAGCATCAGAGTTCATCCCTGAAGCAAAACGCTGAAACTACTCTTTTATGTTCTTGTGTATGTAGCCTTGTTAGACCTTAATTTTTTAGAAAATACAAAAGATTGTCCTTATATGGGATAGCAGGGGTGAACTGGCAAGCAAAAATGACCCTAGCAAGGATCTGGATGGGACCCTGGAAAGGGGAGGGGGAAGGAAAGGATGGCCTGATCCAGCCCTACCACCAAAGGATGGAAAGGAAGGAGCAGGCTGCTACAGCTTCTGCCTGGCTCACTGATCACTTCTGTCTGCATTGTGCTTAGTCTTGCCATTCCCCTGGGACTGGCGTTTCCTGCCACTGACACCCTGCTTGCATGGGGTCGGGCCACTGGCTTGCACTTGCAGCATCTCCTACCCCCTTTGCCGAGGTTGCTGGACTATGGGGGCTCTCATGTAGGGTTGCCAGATGGGGTCTCTCCTAATACCAGACACCAGGGAGAGGTGGGGGAGAATTACTTTTCTCTTGCATGGTACATGAGTGCTCTCAGATGGAGAGCACTCCGGGTGCACCCTTGGCACCCGGAGTGGCAGGCTACTTTCCTGGTCCAGCGGCAGTGCTGCACAGCTGCAGGAGGCTCAGTGGCCAGGCCAGGCATCTGACAGGGGAGGGGCCAGGCCAGGAGTCTGGTATTTGGAGACTGTTTTCACATACTTAGATACAGCCCTGTATGTCCAGGAGGTAAACCGGCAGTTGAACATTCAGACAGATTATAAATGGATTTCATTTAATCCATTAGCACAGATTCAGAATATAATCAAGGTTGTGGTAGATGAGGCTTTGATGGCTTGTGAAATTGACGAGAAAATCCATCGAGCCCTTATCAATAAAAACCCCCGGACTTTGGTGTTCTACACACTGCCTAAAATTCATAAAGGAGGTCATCCTCCTCCCGGGAGACCCATCGTCTCCGGTTCAAATTCAGTGTTAGAACCTTTAGCTATATTTTTAGACCACTTTTTGCAACCCCTTGTTCAAGCTACACTGGCTTACCTCAAAGACACGATGTCACTGATTAATTTGCTGGAACCACTTGTAGTACCTAGCCGGGCATTTTTGATGATGCTGGACATTTGCTCGCTATACACCTCCATCCCCCACCAAGGAGCACAAAAGGTGGTTGAGGAAGCGCTTTATTATAGACAATCTCAATGCCCTTCCACCCCCTTCCTCTTGAGCCTACTAGACATTATTTTAGAACACAATTATTTCAGATTTGACAACCAATATTACTATCAAGTGAAAGGGGTGGCCATGGGCTGTTCGGCCGCCCCTAGCATTGCAAATCTCTTCATGGCTCTTCTGGAGAGAGAGCATATTTTGAAGGCAAATAGTAATCCAGCCGCAGATGCCATTATTTTTTACAGTTCGCTTCATTGACGACATTCTAATTATTATGGAGCGGGGGGACCAGGCGGAACATCTAGTTGAGTGGCTCAACACATTAGACATTAACATCAGATTCACCTGGCAAGGTAGCTTACAGAGTGTCAATTTTTTGGACGTCATCATCTACAAGCATACAGAGAACACTTTAGGGGTTCGTCCATTTAGAAAAATCACGGATCGTTGCTCCTACCTCCATTACTCTTCTTTTCATCCTGCCTATCTTAAGAACAACATCCCTGTGGGGCAGTATTTGAGGATTAAACGAAACTCCACAGACCAGGGTGACTATAGTATAGGGAATAAGGCTCTAGATCGTGGCTTTCGACAAAGAGGGTATCCACAGTTGATATTGGATAGGGCTAGAATAAGGGCTGCATCTTACCACCGGAGCCAATTATTGACCCCAAAAAACCAGACACTGGACCAAAATATACGCTGGGCTATAGATTACACTCATGTAGCTCCAGCCATTACACAGGTGATCCGTAAGCATTGGCATTTAGTCTCCAACATTAAGGGATGCGAAACTGCACCTAAAATTGGCTGTCGTAGAACCAAAAATCTTAGGGACTTTTTGGTTCAGTCTGAATTTAAAAGCGTCGTCACTTTAAGACCTATCTCCATAGGCCATTTCCCATGTGGTGACTGCAACGTCTGCCAATACATGGTCAAGCTTTCGGAAATTACAGTATCTACTTTGAAACGTCCACTCTTTTCAGAGTCTTTTTCCACCTGTAAGACTTCTCATGTGGTTTATATTATACAATGCAGTTGCCCTTTGTCCTATATAGGGAGTACAAATAGACCTTTAAAATTAAGAATTCAAGAGCATCTCTCCCGTATAAGAAATAAAAATGTGGAAGCACCACTGGTAGATCACTTTTTAAAGCAGAACCACCATTTGAAAGACATCAAAATTTCTGTGTTAGGTACAATAGACAGGTCCAAATATATTGACTGCGCTAAACAACTTCTTCAGCTGGAAGCATCTTGGATTTTCCAACTGAACAGCCTCCACCCAAATGGTTTAAACAACGAATTAGATTTATCTTGCTACCTTTGATGGTGTATACAAACTGCCTATGGCTCTTTAAGAGAACATTCTTTAAGAGAACATGCTTGGTCATTGTTACTGGTATTACTTCTCATTGGCTCCACACGTTCTGTTTGAATTTTGCGAACTGTGATGATGTTATTGGCTGTCTTCCTTCAGTTATGCTTTGTAATTAATGAAGGTATTTAATAGAGTGTAATTGGTTTGTAGTTCCTAACCGGCATTGCTCCGTTTCCATTGAATTGATTGGGTCATGGATGCAAGCTATATATGTGGTGACCAGTAAGTTTTGTAACCTTAAAAGAGACCATTTACATGTATATGTTATTTTTAATAGTTGTGATTGTATTGTATATATTTCCTTCAGTCCAGATATGACACTATTGCCTGATGAAGTCTTGACCACGAAACGGGTATTGGAAATTTTGCTGGCTGTAACCCGTAGCTGAGGAACATGCCCAGCTATACTTTCAAGTAGTGTTCTGGATTAGAAGGTAAACCCCTCCCCCGGGCCATTGTGCAATAGGATCGAAGAAATAAGACTCTATTGACCCATGAAACATATGTTTGGAGTAAAGAAGGATTGAAGCAAAGAAGAAACAGAATCTATTGATTTATGAACTTTTTGCATTAGAGGTTCAGATTGTATTGCATTGTATTCAAAAGTATATGGATTGCTCTTTTGTCATTCATCTTATGCACTTGTTTGAGCACTTTAGCACTTTAAGCATTTAAAATACATATACATTTGTATTTACTTGAACTACTTCTTTTCACCGTTTTTCTCTTGTGTTGTTGACAAAACCGGACACATGACAACCATACTCCAATGGGCCTGCCAGGACACTCCTTGATGGTCTTAATGACCAATCCACCCCTGTGAGATGGTAAAGGACACGTGAAGAGGACTGCTTGCAATCTTTCTGAAAGGTTGTGATTCTAGTTAGGATTTTGAAATCCTGCATTCCTCTTATTGTTACGGATATTTTTTCTCATCCCACTTCCTCTGTGTTTCCCCCATGAATTAGGTTACATGCCATTTAGGAACTAAAATACAACTATTATAGTATGCTTTTAATATAATTACATGCCTTGAGTTCTTTAATCAATATTAAATGCGTAAGGAAAAAAGTAAGCAATAGATTATTTTCATTCTGCTGTTCTTACATTGGAATCTGCACCAACATTTTATCTAAAAATTAGATGTTTGGAACTTTCCAACATCTATATGAAGTTGGTAATGGAAATGACTGTTAATTATATTTTATTATCTTGCATAAGGTTCGGCAGGGTTTAGGTTTATAATTTGTACATGTTTTGTAAACCACCATTATCCTGAATGAGGTACTCTGTAGTATTTGCACAGACTGTTTATTAACATGAAGTTACTTTTTATTATCACAAAATGCAGGAATTTCAGTTACACTAAAATGATCAGTATGAGGATTGCTGGTAACTGGATATTTGTATTGCTAGCTTCACAATTTGAAAAAAAGATGAGATAACGATAGTTACTTAAAACAAGTTCCATGTAGGTTTCCACATTGCTCTGCACTACAACAGCAGCATGAGAATCCAGTGGCACCTTGGAGACCAGCAGGGTTTTTGTGGCATATGGTTTCACGAGTCAAAGCTCACTTCTTGGTATCTGAAGAAGGGAGTTTTGACTCTTGAAAGCTTAAACTCTGAAAATCCCATTGGTCTCTAAGGTGCCACTGGACTCACTCAAATGCTCTTAAACAACACATCATTATGATGAGGGACATGAGTGCACTGCCCACTAGGCAATGCTGCTACACTGACTCCTATTCATTTTAAGGCCTGGAATCTGTGACACACCAAGCTGAAATACAACCCATTAGCAATGCATTGTAGTCTTCCATTTGCTAGACAAGCCACCTTTGGGGGTGGGTGGGTAGTGTCATGCAAGTGTCATTAATAGAATTTTCAAAGCCGTTTGGCTTTATTTCATAAGTTTTGCAGGTCTCTTCCATGAGACCACCTATATCTTTCAAAAATAATATGGAAATTGGCTCTGATTTAGTCAAATTTCACCCAAGATAGAAAATTATAATACTTCTATTACTAGCAGAAGTAGGCATATCTTGTGTTCATTGATTCAATCTCTTCAGCTTGATTTAGGCTGCAGTCGCTTCCTCAAAGCTACATAAGGACAAAAAGAACCTAGCTGCAAAGAGGCATTTCAGTTACATGGTTTAAAGGATGCCAAAAGCTGCCAAACTGTTCTAAGTACAGAAGGACTTAGATTTCCCAGTTGCCTGTGAACTGCAGAAAGGAATGGATGGTGATCATTCTATGCCTTTGCCAACCCTCTGGGGAGTAGGTTCCATTGAATAGAGTATCTGGAGCTACCTTTCCCCTGATAATCATGAATATCACCTCTCTTTGAGGCAGGAATACTACTGTTCTGCAGGCCTAACATTTGTTGAAAACCCCATTTCCTCTTTGCTTTTCCGTCGTTCAATTAAAATTACGTTCATGTTATTTTCTATCAAGATATCATAAAAATGGTGGTGAAATGCTGCAAAAGAAACAAATCAAGAATTTCAGCAATGAAATCAGCCAGTCTGACATACAAAAATACAGAGAGAAATAAAAAGAACATATTCTTCATACATCCCTACTTGAAAATGAATTTGTAATTAGAGTTACCACCAGTACCAATAATCATTTGCTGCTTCAGATGTCCATTTAAAATCTTTTAATGCGCATTGTGCATGTCCCTATGGGATACACAGAATGATGGCCATGGGAAAGCTATTGCTCCATGCAGCAATTTGCTCTACTCTATATTCCATCATATTGAGCTGAAGTATTGTTTAATCGCTACAGCAGTTACAATAGATTTAGTTATTGGCATTGCTCTTGGCTTGTTTGCAGAAGGGACACTCTAGGTATGACTCTTGAAATTGTGTCTTTTGGTACATTCAGTTAAAGAGGATTAAGACAAATTCATTTTTGAAAATGGAAGTAATTGATAATCAAGTTTATTTGTGACCTACAAGAAAAGTGAAACGTTGCTCTTATGGAGCTGAAACTGTGAATCTTGATCCTTTCCATGCTAGAAAAAAGTAAATGCATCTGGATTCAAAAGAGTCTGCATGGGATTGCAGCCCAGGGGCACAAAGGTGGATCTTTAGAAATCTGGGCAATATTATGATACCAGCTCAACTAGGAGTGGTAGAGTGGAAACCAGTGGATCAAGAACAGGAAGAGGTCATAACTGAAGATTAGGGGTGTGCAATTCGGGTTTCTGAAACCCGAAAGAAACCCGAAACAAACTTGTTTGTTTCGGGTTGTTTCAGGTTATCCGAAACGTTTTGGGAAACCTGAAACATTTCGGGTTATCCGAAACAAAATACCTGGGTTTACCCAAAACAAGAATCTGTTTCGGAAACAGCAAAACCCGAAACGGCTAGCCGTTTCGAGTTGAGCGTTTCGGGTTTGTTTCGGGTTGTTTTGGGTTTCTTTCGGATTTTTTCAATGGGAAAATGCCTCCGTCTTCCCAGACGCCTGGGGGAGGCATTTTCCCACCGAATCAAGCCAAAATTGGTGGGGACCTTCCTCTAACTCCTCTCTAACAACCCCCCAAGTTTCAGACCGATTGGACTTTGGGGGGCCAACCTAGGAGTGGACAGGGTACAGTCCCTTTCCCTTCAGTGTCTGTGGAGGCTGAGATCTGTGGTGTTGGAGCAGAAGTATGTGTTCATCTACAGTCTTCCTGTGTAGTTCCACATGGGACTGTGTACGCGCAGGCCTGCCGACTTCGGAGATTTTTACAGCTCAAAAACACTAGGGGGCGCCCTCTCCTCTCAATGCACATGCGCGGCCGTCTTCCTGCCGAAAACGGCTCCTAAGAGGCGGGACGCCCCCGACGTACCCTCAGTTCCTCTTTTGCCACCGACTTAAGAGGTTCTTGCTCATTCTATTTCTTTGGAAAACGTTTTGTGATCTGTAAGGATGTCAGAGAAAGCATTATTTAAACGGTGTACTTCTTGTGATCGGAAAATGATGAAATCTGACGGTCACTCCACTTGCCTGTATTGTTTAGGGGAAACCCACAACACACAGGCCTGTAAGTACTGCTGCACCTTCACTCCGAAGGCTAGGGCTGAACAGGCGGGTAGACTACAAGCTTATTTGTGGTGGCGCGCCATGGCGGTTACCGACCCTCCTTTACCGGGTAAATCCCCCACGCAAGGAAAGGCTACCACTCCGACGTCAAGGTCCTCTGAAAAATCACCTCGTCCCCGCCAGTCACCCACCCGCACTAGCTCTTGACCACTGAGCCCGACAACACCGGTTCGGGGTTCTTCGGAACCGACCACTCCTACCTTGTTGGTTTTGATTTCAGAGTTGAGACCAGCCTCAGAACCACCGCAGGTGACGTTGGGTGATTGGTCTCAGAGGGATAGCGACAGGTTCCTCAGAACCATCTGCACCAAATCTGGAAAAGAAAAAGAAGAAGAAACGTCTATCCTCTAAATCTGATAAACAAATTCTGGAGAGTGTCATTGTTCCACAACAAACTATGGAACAGCAGGTTCTACCTGGATCTGAGCCACCAGAGAAGAGGTGCCATGGTTCCACGGACAGAGTCTCCCTTCGGGGAACTCCGAGGCCTGACAGGTCTCGTGAGCCGGATGTCATCCTGCTCGAGAAGCCCCCAACACCATCGGGGATACCACACTTGCCCTCTCGTGACTCCTGGTCTTCGCATTCTTCTCGTGCTGCGAGGGGTCGTACGGAGCTGACGGAGGTCTCACGTCATGCAGAGGGGTATAGCCCTTACTCTAGACGGAGGCATTCTGCGGTGAGCCCGCCACACCGTTACTACAGAGAGGGTTCCTATGGTTCAGACCATGGAACCAGGAGATGATCGAGGTTGCCTTCCGTGCATGCCGGTTCCTCGGTGGGTTTCCAGGAGGACCCCTGGACTGTCGGATACCGAGTATGAATCTTATACTCGATATGAAAGGTCCTACGACTCTCCTCCTTCAGATTCACCCGATGGAGTGATCGGTCTATCAGAGGAGGCTTCCCTGACAGACGATTTCCGCACCTATAACAAACTCCTTCAATGCATGGTGAAGGCGCTCAAGATGGAAGTCGCATCTACGGAACCACACTTGACAGATAAAATACTGAAGCATGTCTCCTCGAGTTCGACTCCGACAGTGGCCTTCCCAGTGATCGAGGGTTTCGTGGACCTCTTGTCAGGCCTGAATTTAAAACCGGCCTCAACTCCTGCCACTAATAAAAAGGTGGAAAATTTGTACAGAGTGAAGGACGACCAATGCCCATTCCTATCCCTTCACCCACCTCCGTCTTTGCTTGTAACTGAAGACATGCAAGCGAGACCGAAGCAAGGTTCCTTAACGGTTCCATCGGATAAGGAGAGTAGGAAGATAGACTCCTTAGGAAGGAAAATCTATACTTCGGCAGCATTTGGCATTAAGTTCTCTAATTTTGCCGTGATGATCTCTGCCTAACAGTTGTTACTCTGGACGAAAGTAGCAACATTTGTACCTCAGTTACCTGATGAACATAAAGCTTTTCTTAGAGTTATACAAGAGGAGGCGGTTCGTCTATCACGCCACCAAATTAATGTGAGCAGAAACATGGCAGATACTTCAGCCAGAGCTCTTCTGTCAGCCTTAGTTTTATGCAGATTTGCTTGGTTGAGAACCACTGCCTTACCAGCGGAGACTAGAAACAAGGTCGAAGACCTCCCTTTTGAGGGACAGACCCTTTTCTTGGACAGAACAGATGACTACCTGTCCAAGAAACGCAAGGACAGACTTACGGCACGGTCTTACGGTGTTCTACATCAGCATCAACCACCTCGACCTCAATATAGGTCGTATGCTAGAGGCCGGCAGCACCGCTTCCACCCCTACTATGGGTATGGCTATCAACCACAGCATCGGTATCAGAGCCGACAGTCTACCTTTTCGAAGAGGAGGCAGGGCAATAAGAACAGACAGGGAAATAATCAGCATCAACCTAAAGATCCGGCGCATTATCAGAAACAGTTCTGAAAATTACAGGGTCCTGATCCCTTGTTTGGGGACAGGCTGTCTGCATTTTTCTCTGAGTGGTGCCGTGTTACTTCAGATGTTTGGGTTTTACAGTTAGTAAAAGTTGGTTATAAAGTTGTTTTTTCAGTGGCCTGGTCTCCGGCCCCCAATTTTTTCTTCACAGACACCTCAAAGTGGAGTAGTGTCTGAACTCTCTGCCCTTCTCAAGAAGGGGGCTATTGAGGAGGTGTTGGATACTGCCTCTCCCCTTGGGTTTTACTCGAATCTTTTTGTGGTAGAAAAGAAGGATGGGGGTCTACACCCTATCTTGGACCTGCAGGAATTAAATAAATCCATAAGGGTCTGAAAATTCAAGATGACCACATTACAAATGGTCTTAGCTTTACTACCCACTGGTAGTTGGTTTGGGGTTCTTGATCTCAAGGACGCATACTTCCATATATCCATCTTTCGGAACATAGAAAATTTCTTCGGTTTACTTAAGGCACCCATATTTTCCAATACCGCATCCTCCCCTTTGAGCTGTCCACAGCCCCTAGAGTATTTACCAAATGCATGGCTGTGGTTATTGCATTTCTTAGAACACAAGGTTGCTGTATTTTTCCTTACCTTGATGACTGGCTGATTGTTGGCCAGTCAGAGGAGGACGTGAGCACTCAAATTTCTATCACTTTGTTTACCTGTTTAAAATCGAAACTCCACCCCTCTAGGGTTACCCAGTTTATTGGTGCTATTATTGATGGTATACGGGATGCTGGCTTTTTACCCATTGATAGGGCGCTTAAGATTAAAGTACTTGTTACAAAGTTTAAGAAGTGCAGATTTCAACCAGCTAGGCTTATTCAGGTGCTTTTAGGATACATGGCTGCTACTACAGCCGTAATCTCCTTAGCGAGACTTCGTATGCGGCCTTTACAACTTTGGTTTTCTAAGTCTTTTTTCCCTGAGAGGGATTCCCAGAACAGGAGACTTAGTATTCCCTGGAGGGTCCTCCTTTCTCTGGACTGGTGGATGCAGGATTCCAACCTATTTGGAGGGATCACTTTTGGCTACAAACAGCCGGAGATCTTGGTTACAACAGACGCATCTACACTACTGTGGGGTGCTCATTGTCAGGGATCCTATGCTCATGGCATGTGGGAGGAATCGGAGTGCGAAGGAAACATCAATCTTCTCGAGTTGAGAGCTGTTTATTATGCCCTGGTTTCGTTTTCTGATATGGTTCAGAATAAGACAGTTCAAATTCTAACTGATAACACTACTACAATGTTTTATCTGAATAAACAGGGGGGTACAAAGTCTCAAGTGTTATGTGAGGAATCAGTAAAAATTTGGAATTGGGCTATTGACCATTCGGTTTGGCTCCTGGCAGTTCATATACCGGGCATTGATAATGTCACAGCTGACCATCTTAGTAGACTTCAGGGGGACAACCATGAGTGGTCCCTTCACGGTGAGTATTTACGTCCTGTCTTTTCAGAATGGGAATTCCCAGACTTAGACCTGTTCACAGCGGAGGAGAACTGCAAGACTCCCCGTTATTGTTCCAGAGGAGGCGTCGGCCTCGAGTCTCTTGGAGACGTGTTTCAGTTAAACTGGTCCGGTTGTCTTCATTACATTTTCCCTCCGTTTCCCCTGTTAGCCAGAGTACTCTCCAAGATTCAGATGGGCAGAACGTCGGCCATCCTAGTTGCCCCTTTCTGGCTGAGGCAGCCATGGTTTCATGCACTTCTCAGACTCCACAGCCAGATGCACTGTTTCCCGAACCAACCAGATTTACTGTCATTCCGGGGGGTGCTTCATCACAGTGTGCATACACTCAAACTGACGGCGTGACTGATACTTCAGGACGGGGTTTCTCTGAAGGAGTAATGCATGAACTTCAAAATGCCCGTCGATTGTCTACTCGACAGTCATACTCTTTGAAGTGGAACAAGTTTACTGAATGGTGTAGGGGACGGGGGGGTCGATCCTTTGGCCTCCTCCCTCTCCGATGTCCTGGAATTTTTGTGGGGTCTTAAGCAGTCTGGTTTGTCTAACTCATCTGTTAAGGTTTCTATGGCTGCGGTATCTGCGTTTCACCCCCCAGTTGATCGTCGAACAGTGTTTTCCCATTACACGTCAAAACTATTCTTGAAGGGCCTCAACAATTTATTTCCCCCTGTACGGGTGTTAGTGCCTCAGTAGTCTTTACCCTTAGTATTGACTAAGCTTATTTCCAAGCCTTTTGAACCGTTAGCCACTTGTCCACTGAACTTATTTACCTTTAAAGTAGCGTTTTTAGTTGCTGTCACATCAGCCAGGAGGGTGGGTGAGTTGGCAGCCCTTTCCTCTGAGGCTCCTTATTTGAGTATCCATCTGGAAAAGGTGGTGCTTAGAACAAAAGTGGAATTTTTGCCCAAGGTGGTGTCCAAATTCCACCTGTCCCAGGAGATTTCCCTACCTGTATTTTTTAAAGATTACTCGTCAGAGGCAGAGAGGTCCCTTCATGCCCTAGATGTTCGTTGGGCTCTCCTTTTTTACTTGGACAGGGTGAAGCCCTTTAGAAAAGATTCCCACCTTTTCATTGGTTTTGCGGGTCCTAGGAAAGGGATAAGAGCTAATCCTCAGACTTTGGCTCACTGGGTAGTTCAGGCAATTCTGTTAAGTTATAAATGTGCTAACTTACCTTGTCCTCTGGAGGTACATGCTCACTCCACCAGGTCTCAAGCATCTTCGGCAGCACTCCTGAGAGGTGTCCCTCTGCAAGACATCTGCAAGGCTGCGACTTGGGCTTTGGCGGACACGTTTGTCAGGCATTACGCCCTGGATGTCCTAGACAGGAAGGAGATGATAGTGGGTACAGCTGTCCTACAATCAATCTTCCTACAATGATGCTACAATGCCTACCGCCCAGGTATTTATGCTTTGTAATCTCCCATGTGGGACTGCACAGGAAGACCGTAGATGAAAAACAGTGTTTCTTACCTGTAACTGTTGTTCATCTAGGTCTTCTGTGCAGGCACACATACCCTCCCTCCTTCCCCGCTAATTCTCTTTGTACTTACCTTGTAGTGCGGCAGCGAAAGAGGATTGAGGGTACGTTGGGGGCGCCCCGCCTCTTAGGAGCCGTTTTCGGTGGGAAGACAGCCACGCATGTGCATTGAGAGGCGAGGGCACTCCCTAGTGTTTTTGAGCTGTAAAAATCTCCGAAGTTGGCAGGCCTGTGCGTGCGCAGTCCCATGTGTGCCTGCACGGAAGACCTAGATGAACAACAGTTACAGGTAAGAAACATTGTTTTTTTCTGGGCTCAGAGACTGGATCCAAGCATTTAGAGATGTTTTTCTAAGTGCCTGGATGAATTTAATAATTGAGCTGCAGCATTCTGTACTAACTTGAGTCTCTGAACTGACTTCAAGGGGTAGAGTGCTTTACGATAGGGCTGTCAGGCCTCCTGCTAGGTTAGTTATTTAGGTCAGATTTAGAGTTGCCAGGGGTCCCAGGGGCCAAAGCCGGGGTGCTGGGGGTGCATGAGCATTCTGTGCACACACTCCTGTCTCCTCTGTCATGCAAGAAAATAATGTCATTTTCTGGCGTGACAGAGGAATCCCAGTGCATGCTGAAGCAGAACAGCCTCAGTGCATATGCACCATGACTCCCTTGTCATTGGAATATAAACACAACAGAGAATGGAGGAGTCGCTGTGAGTGCTGAAGTGGAGCTGAGTGAAAACTGCCTCCCAAGGTGCTGTTTTCATTCAGCTCTTCTTCAGAGTGCACCAGTATTCTTCCATTGCTGGTGTGACAGAGGAACACGGGA
The DNA here is from genome assembly GCF_028583425.1 of Eublepharis macularius. Taxonomy (NCBI): domain Eukaryota; kingdom Metazoa; phylum Chordata; class Lepidosauria; order Squamata; family Eublepharidae; genus Eublepharis; species Eublepharis macularius. The sequence goes on along the minus strand of NC_072790.1, from coordinate 178,567,374 downwards.
GTGCATCACAGGCTTCTCCCCACCCTATGCCTCCCCGCCCCATACACCAGCCAGGTGAGCAGGGCCTTGAATTACTAGCATAATGTTAGCAAAGGCAATTACAAGACCGTGGGTTTAGCAGAGTAAGTGGCAAGGCAATAAGTTAACATTCATATGGCAATTCCCACTATTATTATTTTTTAGTTAACACTCTTTCTTCGGCAGAAACCTTTCAGCTAACTACTCCAATGTACTTTTGCAAGGACCAATCCTCATTAATCCTACAAGAATGAGTGTTATCAATACATTCATTTTTAAAGGTGAAAGAATGAAGCATCCTGTCAAGGCCACACAAAGAGTAAATGGAACTTCTAGACACAGATTACAGGAGTCCTGAGGCACAGCTGATCTTTCCTTTGCTTTTTTCTAATGGCCACTGTTACTTGAAATGTGACTCACAGTAGTTTGCATAAAATCATCACCAGATGCAATAATTGCTTCCACAACTCTTGATCACAGTTTTTAAAAAATGCACGACTTAGGCCATGGGTCTTTGACAATTCTGCCCCTTACATACATCAGGCATCTCTCCCCAGCAGCACATAATTGCCATGGCTATTAATCCTACCAGGATATAAAGGACAAAAGAAACTGAGAAAGCCATTACTTTTTTTGTGCTTCTTGGGATCAGTCTTCATAATATTTAATAAGATGATCAGAAAGAGCAACTTATGCAGGGATAGAAACACTCCTCTAAACCAAGGAATTTTTCATTTGATTACTTGTAGTTTCATTTTTCCGTATTTATAGTATAAGGCACATTAGACTATCCCAAAAAAGTGAACATTTATGAATGATTGTTTTCACGCTGCCAACTGCTTGCCTATTTTTATTCATCTTCACAACGATATAATGAGGCAAATCAACATTGTTCCTATTTTATGTATTTGGTACTCAGTAAGCTGTAATCTTTTCTCAAACAGGGTACCGTTAAAAGCTGCATGAGATGTCTGAATGAAAGCGCATCAACCGGCAAAGTTTGGCTTTGTAATTGTATCCAACTCTGTTCGGTTGGCTCGCATTGACCCATCCACGGGGTACTCTCTGCATAATCCCAACTCATTATTTCGCGACGGGAGGTTTCCCACATCTGGGTACTTTCTGCAGCTCTTCGGTTCCACTCGAGTTTATCGGCTTCTCGATTCCAGTGATACCACGGTTGGCTATCTGGATGCTCGGGGATAGAGCCGATACTCCGTTTCCCGTCCATTTGCGACTTGGTAAACACTGCACTTGTCCTCCTTTCCCTCGTCTCGCGTGGCCTCGAGCCCCACTGCCTCGGCGTAGGCAGGGATATCAGAGGTTCTGCCGCCACCCTGGGCCTACCTTCGGCTCTATCAGGTATGAGGGTAATCAGCGCAGTACATCTGGGCTCCATTCCTCCTTGGACAGGTGCCAAAGGTTCCAGTCCTTCTGAACCAGGGGAGGCGTAGGGATCAAACAAACGGTCCCTGTTGGGAGCGCCCTTGGAATCCGTCTACCCCAGTGAACAGATGTGATTTGTAACAAAATGTCAGACTGTGGCTTATTAAAAGTTGCAATCCAGACTATCTCTTGCAATTAGACATGAGTCCATTGGTTTCAAAAGACTTTACTGAATATAAGCAACCATTATAGTTCACTGGCCAAGATTCAATATCTTGGCTGGTACACGGATGTTGTTACGAATGAAAGTAAAAGTTAGGATACAGAATAGCATAGCCCAGCAAATCCTATCCTCCCCCCACAGTTCTCAAAACATGCGACTTGAAGCTGAGAGAATGAAACTTTCCCAAGGCTGGAAGGGCTGTAGTCAAAACATTCCTCTTCTTTGAGATAAGTGTAGCTGGACTGCTTGTCATCTGCAAAAGAAGAGCTTGAAACACTGACAGGATTAAAATGGAGTCTCTCTGGTTAGAACACATAAGAAACATATGTCAGACCTGACATCCTCGTCCCTCTGACAGCGGGCAGAAGTGGCCCCATGGCAGCACCGGCTCTGCCCGCTGTCAGAGGGACAAGGCAAGCCTCCTCGTCTCTCTGACAATGGGCAGAAGTGGCCCTGCGGCAGCGCCGGCTCTGCCCACTGTCAGAGGGACCAGGGGAGTCTCTCCTTGTCCCTCTGACAGTGGGCAGTAGTGGCCCCACGGCAGCACTGGCTCTGCCCACTGTCAGAGGGATGAGGTGAGCCTCCTCGTCCCTCTGACAGCAGGCAGAAGCGGCCAATGGCACCAGCCTGTTCTCGCATCTGGCAGCCTGCTCTCACATCTGGCAGCAGCAGCCCAGCGGCGCTTGGGGTGGGGCAGGGGTGTGGGGTGTGTTTAAAGGGCCCTGCCCCTTGCACATGGCAGGAAAGGGACCTTTAAACTCTCATCTGGCAGGCAGCAAGGGGGAATCCCCCCTGCCACTTGCCAGCTGATGGTTTAAAGGGATCTTTAAAGGGCCACGAACACAAACACTGAACATGTTCGTTAAGGGGACATGTTCTGTTCTGTTCATTGTTCATTGTTCGTAGATGGCAACGAACAATGAACAGGGTGTTCAGAATTTTTTTCCCATTCATGCTCATGTCTATTCATGACTTTTTTGCTTCTTGTGCAACAAGTTTAATACTATTTATACAGCTTCTATGCATAATGCACAGTTCTGACATTTTTTACACAAATGACCCAACAGCATGTCAGTTTTAATATGCCTGAGGGAAACAAAAGATTTGCCTCCTCCTGGTCACTTCCAGTTTGGGATCCATGAAGGTCTAACGCAGCTCTAAGTGCTGAGCTGTCCGGGCTGCTGTTTTGACGGCCGGCGGGGCAAAAAGAGCCCGCAGCCAACTGTTCTCAGGCGGAGAACAGGCATAGAACGCTCAAGAACCTCAGGGCGCGTTGATCTCGGGCAAGGGGGGTCCTGCGCAACGGACTTCCTCCCGTCCCCTGAGGTCCCACCCAAAGACAGGTCAGCTGAAATCTCTGCGGCAGTCCTGGAGCCAATGCGGTTGGCATAAGACCTACATGCCCAAGCTTCAACAGGGACAAGAAGAACTGATGGGAATCTGAGATTGAAACAGCGATTACAACCCGTGAAAAGTGCTTAAGAAGGTAAATATCACTATCTCTTGAAACAGGACAGATTACTTAAAGCAACGAAGCATTAAAGTAGACTTTTAAACTGCAACAGATTGATTACAAGGAGGGGAGGATCCGGCAAGAACTATATTAGAAAAAGGACTAAGTTAAACAGAGTTATTAAAGAAATTGGACTATTGTTTTACATACCTGTGGTTACAAGGAGATATCAGGCAGTGAGAAAGTTTTACCATCGCGAGAACTGCTGTGGGAAGTCGGGAAACAGGAAGTACGTAATAGTGATAGAGTTGCTGGAGAGAAGTGGCCCTTTCCGGATGACAGGAAGAAGGGAATCACCATTTTTGAAAGGGGAAGAGCTGCGGCCTCAGCGGAAGAGGAAGTAAGCCATATTGGATTACAAAAATCATAGAGGAACCATAGAGAAAAGACGCCCGACATTTTGGACTCTTTAAAAGGTTTTTTTTGGAAAAAGACCGGGACATTTAAACTAAAAGGACACTAAGCCAAGTGCCACGGAGCTAAGGAAGCGAGCAGACTCGTGGGAGTGAGGTAAAGCAAGCCCCATGATGTCGAAAAAAGAGTGGCAAGCGGCGATAGAGAACTTGGATAAAAAACTTTCAGAAGGGATTAAGGAGCTTAAGGATATGATACCTGAGCTGGTGAAAGAGTTTAAAGAGACACTTAAGAATGAACTGGCAGAAGTGAAGAAGGGTATGGAAACAATACAAAATGACCTGCAAGCGACACAGCAAAGAGTCAATGTAGTGGAAAATGTGGTGGAGACCCTAGCAGACACGCAACGAACGGAGATGAGGATGATGAGGGGAAGAATGGCAGTTGCGGAGAGCAAACATATGGAGAAGCAGCTGAGGTTTCGTGGCTTGCCGGAAGTGGAAGGAAAGACGGCCCAAGAACAGATCACTGAGGTGTTAGCTGAATACCTGGGGAAGGAGGAGGAGGAAATTGTGGCTATCCTAGATGTGGTGTACAGAATAAATTCAAGATTCGCGACCCAGAGGAAACTACCAAGAGACGTGATTGTGCAGTTTATGACCAGAAATACAAGAGAAATGATTGTGAGTAAGCAATTTCAAGATCCATTGGAGGTTGATGGCAAGACGGTTATCATCATGAAGGAGTTACCTAGATCGGTGCTGCTAGACCGGAAAAAATACAAAGCTCTAGTCCAGATTCTGAAGGACATGAAAATAAGGTACAGATGGGAACTGCCTGAAGGAATGTCCTTTGAATTTGGGGGAGTGAAAAAGCGCATCAGATCTGAATTAGAAATGGAAAAGTTCATTAGGGACAATGAAAAGGACTTACCAACAACAAGGCTATGAATATGGAGTGTAAAGTTTTATCTTGGAATGTAAATGGACTTAATTCACCTAACAAGAGAAAAAACATTTTCCACTGGCTATTAAAACAAAAATGTGATATTGTGTGTTTACAAGCGACCCATATTAGAAAGCAGGATGTAAAATATCTTAAATTGAATAAATTGGGTAATGACTTTGTTGCGGCCTCTAAAAAGAAAAAAAGGGGAGTGGCATTGTATATAAAAGAGGAGCTACAGCCAAAATTAGTGGTGAGAGATGTGGAAGCCAGATTTTTAGCAGTGGAATGTACATGGAATTTAAAGAGAGTCTTGCTGATTGGAATTTATGCACCTAATGGAGCAAAAGAAAGCTTCTTTGAGGATTTGAGGAAGCAATTAGACGAACTTTCTTATGACCAGATAATTCTTGCAGGAGATTTCAATGGAGTTACTAATTTGGAGCAGGACAAGAAATCAGCAACTGTGCAAAAGAAAAGGGGACTACTACCAAAGACTTTTTTTGCATTAATGCAACAGGAAACTTTAGAAGATGTTTGGAGAAGACAGAATCCTAAAAGCAGACAATACACGTTTTTCTCGGCGAGACATTCAACGTTGTCACGAATTGATATGATCTGGGCCTCAAAGGACTTAGTGCTTTGGACTAAGGAGGTGGAAATAATGCCTATGGTAGGCTCAGATCATAATCCAATTATGTGGAAGTTCGGGAAAAGAACTAAAAGGAGAGGATGGAGAATAAATGAGGATTTGTTACAAGAGGGAGAAAACATGGAGACGCTGAGAAGGGAGACTAAATTCTTCATACAGTACAATATGAACAGAGAAGTACCAACCAACAAGGTATGGGACACTTACAAGGCAGTAATTAGAGGCATTCTAATGGATCTAAATGGAAGAGCCAGGAAGAAAAGAGAAGAGAAGAGAAGAGAAGCGACAGGAGATTATGGAAAAAATAAAAGCCAAGGAGACACAATTAAAGAAAAGACCAGGGAAAAAGATATATCAGGACATTAAAATCTTTCAAGAGCAGTTGACGGCAATGAACAATAAGGAATTGGAATGGAATCTTAAGAGAATGAATCAAAAGTCGTTTGAAGGGGCAAATAAACCTGGGAAATATTTGGCGTGGCAATTCAAGAAGAGAAAGGAGAAGCGGACAATAAATAAAATATGTGATGACAATAAAGTTTGCCTGGAACAGACCGCTATTAGCAGAGCCTTTTATAAATTTTATGCAAAGTTATATAATAAAAAAGAAGTGAACAAAGACTCAATAGCGAGTTATTTGGGTAAAATGAAGCTCCCAGTAATTTCGGAAAGATGGAGGAATAAACTGAACAGTGAAGTAATGGAAGAAGAGTTAAGGAATGCAATACAGCCAACAAATTTGGGAAAGGCGCCAGGCCCAGATGGACTTACAGCTAAATTTTACAAGGTAATGGCCAACGAACTGGTGCCATTTTTAAGGGAAGTGATCAATGGAGTATTGAAGGATCAAAGGACTCCAGATACTTGGAGCGAGGCCAACATATCATTGATCCCTAAAGAGGGACAGGACTTGACCAATGTTAAAAATTATAGACCTATTTCGTTATTAAACAATGACTATAAAATTTTTGCGAAGATACTGGCGGAAAGAGTAAAAGGATGGTTGTCCGAAGTTATTGCAGAGGAACAAGCTGGTTTTTTACCAAATAGACAAATTAAAGACAATTTAAGGACAGTGATAAATGCTATTGAATATTATGACAAACGATGCGATAAGGAGGTTGGTTTCTTCTTCGTAGACGCTGAAAAAGCATTTGACAATTTGAACTGGGACTTTATGTTTGCCACCATGGAACAGCTACAAATGGGGGAAAGATTCATAAGAGCAGTGAAAGAAATTTATAAAGACCAAAGTGCAGCAATTGTGGTGAATGACGAGGTGACTAAGAAATTGAGCATAGATAAAGGTACAAGACAAGGTTGCCCGTTGTCCCCATTGTTGTTTATTTTGGTTCTGGAAATACTGATGATACAGATTCGAGAAGACGATGCAATCCGTGGAATAAAAATAAAAGACTTTTCCTACAAGGTCAGAGCATTTGCGGATGATATAATGTTAATTGTAGAGGACCCAATTGAGAACATGCCAAAGGTAATAGAGAAAATTAAGGAATTTGGAGATTTGGCGGGATTTTATGTAAATAAAAAGAAGTCAAAGATATTATGTAAAAATATGACTAAACAAAAACAACAGCAATTAACGGAAATAACAGATTGTGAAGTAACAAATAAGGTGAAATATCTGGGAATTGAACTGACTGCAAAGAATATAGATCTGTTTAAGAATAACTATGAGAAATTGTGGACACAGAGCAAGACTTGATTAAATGGGATAGATTGAATTTGTCATGGTTGGGAAGAATTGCAGTAGTTAAAATGAATGTGTTGCTGAGAGTGATGTTTCTGCTACAAACAATACCAATTATCCGGGATTCTAAGCAATTTGAAAAATGGCAGAGGAAAATATCGGACTTTGTATGGGCAGGCAAGAAGCCTCGAGTGAAAATGAAAGTATTGCAGGACTCAAAAGAGAGAGGGGGAATGCAGCTGCCCAACTTAAGACTCTATCATGACGCAATATGTCTGGTGTGGTTGAAAGATTGGATGATGCTGAAAAACCGCAAACTACTGGCCTTAGAGGGATACAAAAAAATATTCGGATGGCACGCATACTTGTGGTATGATAAAGTAAAAGCAGACTTTATGTTTCTACACCATTACATTCGGAGAAGCCTCTTTACAATCTGGAAGAAGTATAGAAATTACCTACAGGATGGAATCCCTTCCTCGGTGGTTCCATACGAAGTAATAGATCCGAGAACTGTCGATAATGAACAACAATGCTTAACGTATAAGGAGATAACAAGGATAGAATCTTCCAAATTAAGAATTAAAACGCAAGATGAGTTGTCTCCAAGTTATGATTGGTTTCAATATAGACAGATTAGAGATCTTTATAACTCGGACTGTGGGAAGGGAGGGATAAGAATCGAGAACTCGGAACTAGAGGAGGTAATTCTGCGAGAGGATAAAAAGGAAATCTCTAAGACTTACAAAGTGTTGTTAAAATGGTTAACAGAAGATGAGATAGTTAAAGTTCAAATGGTGAAGTGGGCAATAAACTTTAACAAAGAGATAACAATGGGGGCGTGGGAGCACTTGTGGAAAAATACGATGAAGATTACGACATGCGCTAATATTAAGGAAAATGTTTATAAAATGATCTATCATTGGTATTTGACACCAAAGAAAATTGCGCTAGGGAATTCTAACATGTCTAATAAATGCTGGAAATGTAAAAAGCACGAAGGATCTTTGTATCACATGTGGTGGACTTGTGAGGTTGCTAGGCAGTACTGGGGGGAAATAATAGAAGTAATAAGTGAGATTTTACAATTTCAAATTAATAAGAACCCAGAACTGCTGCTACTGAACTTGGGAATGGAAGATATTCCAGCACAACATAGGACATTGTTATTTTACATGACAGCAGCGGCTAGACTTTTGTACGCGCAAAAGTGGAAAGTACAAGAAGTGCCAACTATGGAAGACTGGATCTATAAATTGCTGTACATGGCGGAAATGGATAAAATGACAAGGAAACTGAGAGATCTCGATCCAGGACAGTTTAATATGGATTGGGAGAAGCTGAAGCAGTATTTGGTGAAAAAATGGGAGGTGGGAGGAGAACTGTGACAGTTTGAAAATTACTGAAATACAATAAAAGAAGAGAGAAGTGACTTTACCGGGGGGAGGGAAGTTAAATAAGAAGTTCTAAGCAATGGTTTTATTAGATTATTATACATTAGATTATTATATATTAGATTATTATTAAATAATAGAGTGTTATTTTAAGAATTATAAGGATATAAGTAACTAAGTATGTTTCTGGCAGATAATTGTATAATAGGTAAACTATATAACTATATAATTATATAATCAAAATAGAATGAATATAAGAAAGGTGGAAGGAAGTAAATAGTAACATATAGAGTATAAGTTAAATTGATTGACTTATATTGAAGGTATACAATGTTTATAGAAGTACTTAGAGTTATGCATAATAGGGGACAAATTGATTGTCCCATATTGACGAGACTAGAATGATTAAGTTAGAGAATAGAGAATGAAAATTAGATAAAATGTTATATTATTAAAGAATATATGTTAGAAATGTAATACTTAGTTTGATAAGTTAAGTGGAATAGAGATAGTACTGTGTTATAATAGATAAGCTTAGAAGAGAATGAAAGTGTATGTTTAATAGAATAAAGTAAGCTTGAAATGAGTAAGGGGAAAAATAGATAAGGGGTTGGAAAACTGTTGGAAGTCAACAAAAGGGGGGGAAGGGAGGGGGTTAGAACTGGAATATTCAAAGGGAATTGATTGTAATGAATAATAATTTGATTTCTAATCCAATAAAATTAAAAAAAAAAGATTTGCCTCCTGTGAGGAGAGCCCATGTCAGAAACTGAGGTTTCCCTATCAAAACAATATGTTCATGGAGTCCTGCAACATCCTAGTACTGATTTATATTACCTCTGTGTTTTGGGTAGGTAGCCATTTTGGGATCTGAAGAAGGGAACTTTGGCTCTCGAAAGCTTATACCTTGAAAATCTTGTTGATCTCTAAGGTGCCATTGGACTCAAATCACATCTATGTTGTTTGGCTCTCAGTGCTGGGAGCAAGGAGCTATGTCCTTTTATCTTTCCAATCCTCCTGTGATGATATATGTCTTTTGAACAGGGTTTCAGGAACTCAGATTGCAGTACTTCTTCAGGATGTTTTTATGGGCTTCAGTATGAAGCAGGGCTTTTTTTCAGCTGGAACCTCTTCAGTTCCGGAACCTCTTGAAAATGGTCACGTGGCTCCGCCCCCTGATCTCCAGACAGAGGGGAGTTTATGGTCCCCAGTCATGTGACCATTTTCTCTGAGGGCAACCCACTGAGTTCCACCACCTCTTTTCCCAGAAAAAAAGCCCTGGTATGAAGTAATTGTTGTTTTGGTTCAATTATACTGTAGCAAAGTGCTACCTATAGTATTGGTTGAGATGTAGTACAATAAGGATAGTAAAATGTGTGGGTACCCAGCAACCCTCAGCCATCTACTATGCCCATATACGGACTCCCAAATATTTATTTAAATAGCCTGCATCTGGACTACTTTAATGACTTTTAAAGATTATTATTGATTTTATGGTTTTGATTGATTCACTGTGTTTTATGAAGATTGTTAGCTGCCTTGAGCCCATTTGTGTGGAGGGCGGGGTATAAATCAAATAAATAAGTAAATAAACAAACAAACATTGTTTTATGTCCCTCTCTCTAAACAATGCTCTGTCATGGGGCATGCAGTTTGCTTTTGGTAATTACACAGTTAAAAGATGCTGTAGTTGAATTACCTGACCAATTACATGAAATAGTGGGGGGTCCCCATTGGCTTTGCCCTACATTGTAGATGCTTATAGCTGCCCCTTGATAATGTAGTTTGCTTATTAATGAGGCATTTTACTACACTGGTTAAGTAAATAAAAGGAAGAATAAGGTTTATAGTAGGACAAGTTTTATACAACAGTTTAACAGTGATTTTGTTGGATGATCAAGTAAGTCATTAAACAAAATTAAAGTGGTGATCTTGATCTCTTATGTAAAATATTGCACAAGTAAGAAGTATGATACAACATTGTTATCCAAAATGAGGCATGGCTTCATTCATTTGATTGGTTGAGGAGGATCAGAAGTTTGTATCAGCTGGGTTGCTGTTTCCTTAAGGTCAAAGATGGCATGGGAGACATAAATGAGTTTGTTTAGAAGCCTACGTAAGCCTTAAGTAAGGTTGATTGCATTAAAATCAAACAGCTACCTTTTGTTTGATCCCCTAATGTTGAAAATGCTGGAAATAACCTTTAAAATTACCCCAAACTCTTCTTCAGGCAAAGGTTCTTTTAACAAAAAAGATGCATCTTGGTGATGTTAACTCAGTAAATGAAATAATTTTCTAACACTGAGGCATAGCTGGATTTAAACAGAGCATATTAATAGGATTACATGCCATTTGGCTTCTTTCTATGGGATCGAATGCTTACTTTCATCGCTGTGATCTTGTAAGTTCATCTTTGAGATAAGAGCAAAATGACTTCTGATGCTAAACACACCTACTTCTAAGAATGTTTGTATTATAATTATTCATAAGCAAAGGGAGGTTGTGAGTTGAATCCTAGCAGCTTTTCCACTAGTGCAAGGAGGAGGAAAGGTTTTGTTCACATGATCTCACAAGGCCTGGCATAGCCTTTTCAGGTTCAATAAGTATAACCCTCTTCTCTCTTGAAAAAGTTGGAACATTTCAGTTGATAGACACCTACAATTTATAGAAATTATTGAAACAACTAGAGTACCCATGAAGAACACGAGAGAGTGTAATTTCTTTTCCCCTATCCTCTTATTTCTCTTCTTTCCAACCTATTCAACTGAACTTCTCTCTCACCACTCACTGTTTGCTTCAAATCTTCCTGCTTATTCTGCCTGTCTGCTCCTTCTCCCCGCAACTCACCTGTTTCAGTTTCAAAATGGAATAAATGACACCAGGGATCTCATGAGGTAGTCTCATGCGATCTCAGCAGCCATGTTAGGTTGCAGACAATACTGACATTGTAGTAGCCAACTGAAAATGGCTGCTGAGCTCACAAGGTGAGATGTTGCCATTTTTGAGTGACTTTATTTTATTTTAAGCCTTCCCCCAATTTTTAAGATTTAATTTTTTCTGTAAACCTGGGATTTCCCTCAGGTTTACAGGGACATTAACCTTAGCCAAGGGTGTCCCCATTATGTGTTTTTTAAAATCCACGTAGGACCACCTATGGGAATTTGCATACATAATAAAACAAGGATTAGATATTTGTGCCTGTAATTATCTATAACTATAGTTCTTACTAGCATCTCATGTAAAGCATGCATTCTTGATTATGGTTGGATATAGATGACTCAAAGTAATCATTGGATATAGATGACTCAAAGTAATCATTTATAATAGTGCTATGTAACCTAATCTTTCTCTGAGGGTTATTGTGAGGATCAGATGGAGGGAAATGATGTAAGCTGGTGTGACGGAATGGGCTTTTAAATGAAAGGTACTGAGTGCAGCACCTAGAGAGTGGAAAGGAAGGGATTTAAAAAACTGCCTGAAGGAAGAATGTTTGACAGGCAGTGACTCCCTTTCTCTGACTGGCCAGTGAGAAGGTAACAATTGGTGCTGACAGAATTTTTGGAGGAGTTGAAGTTTGGAGTCTGACAAGGTGGGTCAGACTAGTAACTCTGTGTGAGGAAAAAGGAAACGTTTGTGCTAACTTGGGCAGCTGTAGGTTTATGAAAACTATAAGTTAAAGTACTTAAAGTGTGGAAGTCAGTACTTATTTACACAGACAAGATAGAACTGGGGGAGTGTTGTTGGCAGAGGAAGTGAGTAGTGAAAGGAGACTTCCCTTCAACTAAGTGATCAGGTTTATGTCTTTTGGAGAAGAATAATTCCTGCCTTGAGTCTAAAAAGGGGGTGTTGGCTCTGAAGAGGATCATAGGTCTGGTGTAAAGGGAAAAGAGTGTTGTCTTGAAGTCAGAACATCTAAGCTGTAAAGTAAAATCTATGAAGAAACCTTATTAAAGTTACCTAAGTCTGAAAGTGCCAACCGCTCATTTTTAAGATTTGTAAGTTGTAACTACTGAAACTAAGCTTTAAGGTTAGTGTGCCTAATGCTTGTGAAGTATTCTGTTCTATAATCAAAGTTTACCTCAGCTTTCCCACCCCCCTGTCTACCTATATACCAGTCCTGCCTGTTTAAAAACCTGCTGTTTCCTTCTGAACTTTACTCAGCGTCTAGTGCCATTTCATTTGAAGAAAACGTGAGCTCTTGCTTCTCCCCTACCAAATATTTGGGCTACGATATAAGCCATAAATACATAAGCTAAAAGTGTGGGACAAAAAGACATTTAAATTACACCCAGAGATGCGCTACTACAGGCTGCCCAGCCACAGCAAGCAACCTTGACAGTTTTGGAGGGAAAATCTGCCTCACAGTGGGAGGGTGTGTGAGGCTTACATCATAGCTGGTTTGGGTCCCCTTTGAAGAGAAAGGTGGGGTATAAATGAAAGAAATAAACAAGGGGTCACAGGAATGCAGTAAATTGGGACATGCATTTTGATGGTTTTGTGCAACAGGTTTTTCTTTGCCCTTTGTTTTTCAGTTATGTGTAATTTTTTTGTTTGCTTTTGTTCCAATTCATATGTTTCTAGAAGCAGTATGCTTGCTTCTCAGTTGTTCTGGAAATATCTAAAGGAAGTGATCACTTGCTCTTGGCGTTTGCTTGCTACACTTGTATCAACACCTTAGTGCAGTAATTTTTTTTAGTTTTGCATAGGCTTGCCATTCCCCCATCCAGGGTATGGGATCCCCTGCTCCCTCCTCCCCCCCACACTTACCTGGCCAGCAGGGGGTGCGCTCCCCAGGGTGCCCCCCAGAAGTGTGGGCGCACCACTGGGCAGTGCAGCACACCCCCGTGCCCCACAATGGGCCCATTTTGGGCCAAATTAGGCCTGCGGGGGGGGGGGATTCAGCCTTTTGGGGAGCACACACGTGCGCTCCCAGGCCACCCTTTGACCCACATGATGACATCACTTCCTGGAAGTTTTGCACAATATATTCTACTTCTGTTACTCATGGGATGGTGCAAGGAATGATAGAAATAGTCCCATCCACAGACCACTGATGCTCAGTAATTCTACAGGCATCCAGGATTTCATCAGGCATTGTCCACAAGATTGCACACACATCTTTGCAAACAAGGACTAGAAACCCAACTTCAGCAAAATGAGAACAAAAATTCTTAAAACCTGAATTCTATGAGCATTGTCTTGTTTGTTGGCATTCTAAACATCCTCAAAATTGTAACATGTAGAAATATCCATCTGAGGGAAGTGCAATGAAGAGGATTTTTGTCAACATGAGATCTATTTTGAACATTTAAAATACACTCATAGCCTAACAGTACTAACATGTCACAGAAGGGAAAAAAGAAAACTTTCATTCTAGAAAACAAAGAAGTATTTGTTTCTTCCAGTACTATGAAGGATATACTGCCCTTTGATAGAAAGATGAATAACATTTTTTCAAACAATGATCTGGATAAGCTGAGTGGCTGCTAAGTATTAAGCAAACTGACGCATAAATTCTTACTGGTTAGTTTTTTTTTTCTAGCACGTAAAGCTGCATTTGTCTCCTATAACAAATGACAGCACACCAAATTACAGCCACTCTTTCTTATATGTGCATTTAATTTTGCATGCATCTTAATGCATCTATAGCAAATTGTTTTCAAAAGAACAGAATGGGGTTGGATTCTTGAGGCCCTGAAAATGAGATGGTAATATATTATTAAAATATAAAGGATTTGAGTATGCAGTGAAGCAGTTATTGGATAGCTTTACCGCACTTGCTAGTCAACATTTAGTTGCAATGCAGTTGAACCTTTCTACTACGATTTGGGTTCACTCCTAAACCTAGTGATATTACCTTTTCTGTTGTAGGAGTTCTCCTCCACTGCAGACCATGCTGCTTCAGAGCTAGGAGCTTACATTCAAGGCAAACTGGCATCTTTCATTGAGCCAAAAAGCACCTAACACCAGGGGAAAGGACTGCACAAAGGAGCTACCTCTGTAACTGACTGACAAATTGGGGTGTAGATAAAATCAATGTTTACTTTTAAGGCCTGTATTTTCACAAAGGCTTCTGAGAGCTAGGCAGGCACCAACCACACTGCCACATACTGAAAAATAGAGGCTTGAAGAAATGCACAAACTGCATACTCAAATTAAGTCCACAATCAACTGATGTACAAATATACAAGTTTTCATTCATTTTCATTTTCATATCTATTTGCAGTGACCATTTTGGTTCCACTTATTTCCTTTGCTAGATTCCCCATTTCATTTGTCTTTATGTGGCATTTTCTGTGCCATTTTAAAATCATTTATACATCATACAAAAACAAATATCAATTTTAATATCTATTTGACTATCTAGTTTCATTGTTTTGACAGGGAAAAAGACAACCTGAGCACGAGAAACCATAAAAGAAACTCCAGTTTCAAATCAGAACAGAGTAGTCATGACATTGGGGAACATCCCTACACAACTTGCAACTGAGTCCTTTGTCAGAGTGGTGCAAATTATGAGCTGGTGAGGCTGAAATGAGCTAATAGTAAGAATGATCCCATTTAACTGGATGCCAGTAATTTGCATGTCCTTGTTATTATTTATTTAGTGTTCATTGTGTTTCTCACCTGCCTTTCCCTAACACATAGACCCAAGTTACATTGCAAAGAAAACAGCCTCCGCTCCAGTATTATAAATATTATAAATACAATATAGTTCAAAACTGACATCAGACACCAAAAATTACTACTGTGGGGAGAAAGCCTTTCCAGCCTAAGCAGATTGCACTAAATGAGCTTTTCAAGGGACAAAGATGCATGTAGACTTTTGCTAAGGTACAGGACATAAGCAAGAATTACAATCATGTATGGGCATCTGGCAGGCCCAAAGGTAGTAAAGGTGTGTCTGAGACAGGAAAGCCTGATCTCTTGTCCTTTCTTTGTGGAGCCATTATGCACTGTGAAGCAGAGAATCTGCAGAGATGGTTCTGCAGCATAAGACCAGCTTGCAGCTTTCAACTGAAAAACATATAATGTCAGGGTAGAGGAAGGGGGTGGGTGCAGGAAACTCTGGGCAATTGTGCCCAGCATTGGCTCATCCAGGCAGCTCACAGGCTACTCGCTGCAGCCCACCTCCATTTGGCCAGTCCAGTGTGTTCACTTTTTATCCCTTCTCTTCAGGCTCATCCCTGCTGCAGACACAATGTAGCTCTTACTGCTCCAAGCAGGAAAAAATGAGCTAAAGGGGAGAATAATATTCGGGGAAGAAAAGTTGGTAAATTTATGTCCAAATTTTCAGGAAAGAAAATCTGCTTCAAACAAGAAAAAAACCAGATAGGCTGGTAAATGAAAGAATGTATGTGTATGTTTAAAATATATATATTTAAAAATAATCTGTACCAATGGAAAGTATCTTGCATTTTTATCCATGTTTCTAAAAGTCCAAAAACCTTAATATTCTTCTTTTTCTTATAATCATAGCAAGTGAGCGATTCTAAATGGCTTTATGTAAAATCAATATGGAGTGGCAGAAACTTCTAATAAATTCTTCAGCAGAGTCACAAAAACAGTACAGTCAGCGTGTTTTGATTTATTTTTGATGTAGGAGAAATATATTGAAGTAACAAAATATGCATGCAACTACCTTGATTTGCTCCACAGCATCCTCTTTTATTTATTTTTCCTTGTGGAGAACTCCTGATGAACTTAACTTGAAATAACCATTTATGTGTTTTTCTCTAGCTGTAGCCCTTTGTTATATCTACATAGGTTCTGATTAACATATTGAAAGCTACCTCAGGACTAAAGATTTGTCCAAAATTTATTTTCTTGAATTATGTAGCCAGTTTTGTTTCTCCTTTGTTTAAAGTTTGTTTAAAGCAGCTTTGCGAGAGCTGCTGCACCATAATGGCTAAGTGGTTGGGTTACAAATCAGCATCCTGCTGGTTTGAATCCCACTACTGCCATGAGCTCAGTAGGTGGTCTTGGATAAGCCTCTCCTCTCAGCCCCAGCTCTCCAGCTGTATTCTAGGGATAATAATGACACCGACTTTTTCACCACTCTGAGTGGGGTACTAATTGTCTAGAAAACTGGTATGTAAGTGCACTGTTGTTATTATTAAAGGCCAAGATCTAAATTTCACTGTTCCCAAAGTGAACGCTGAGCATCCTTGAAAAAGAACAAGATGATGCAAGAGAAACATAAACCAAAACAGAAATGAGGGGAAAGTAAAAGGAAAATAGCAGGGAAAATAGAGAAGAAAATAAAAGCCTAGGAAAGGAACAAGTTGGGAAGGGGCGGGAATTCTAACATTGGATATTGCCACTAGGAAGTGTAGATCCAGAGGAGTTAGCTGTGTTAATCTGTAGTCGCAAAATAGTAGCATCTTCAACAGTAACCAACTTTATTGTAGCATAAGCTTTCAAGAACCACAGATCTTTGTCAGATGCATCTGATGAAGAGAATTGTGGTTCTTGAAAGCTTATGCTACAATAAAGTTGCTTATCTTAAAGGTGCTACTAGACTCTTTACTAGGAAGTGTAGGATTACTGGGCCTGGGATATAGTCCTAAAAAAGCCAGGGTGCAGATTCTTGTAACCTTTAGGTGGCTCAGGGACAGAGTCAGCTAAAGTAAATTAAGTGCACACGTTTCAGTCCTAATGGATCAGACAAAGATCTATCTAAAACAGCATCCTGCTTCCAACAATATTTTGGCAACAACCCTTCCCAATGCTGACTAATAGTTGTATGCAGGGCTTCTTTTGAGGGGGAATGCCCCAGAATAGCGTTCTAGCAGCTCTGGAATCTGCCCACATATTCCTTCCTCCTTGGCCCCGTGAGCTCTGCAGAGGAGACTAAGTTGCTTTGAGTTCATTCTGCTTTCTTTTCATTCCTGTGTGTGTGTGAGAGAGTGAGAGAGAGAGAGAGAGAGAGAGAGAGAGAGCAAGCTGGGGCCCAGTGCGGGCTCTCCAGAGGAGGTTAAGCTGCTTTGAGTTCATTCTGTTTTATTTTTATTGGGGGTGGGTGGGGTTGTGTGTGTGTATGTGTGCTGCTTTGAGTTCATTCTGCTTTCTATTCATGAGAGTGTGGGGGCTGTGCGTGTGTGTGTGTGTGTTGCTTTCATTCTTTTGTTGACTGAAGTTGACATTGTTATGGTTCCCACAGCTTTTGAATGCAGATTGGTTCTATGTTAGTTAAATATATCAGTTATGGTTATTTGTATTAGTTAAAATATCAGTTATGGTTATTCCAGTTTTATGCTAGGAATGGATAGCTGTGTCCAAGTCACAGAAGGCTTTCATCAATATATTCATCACCATATGGGTGTTCTTATGTCTTAATAGCTGTAACTTAAATGGTTCTCCCCACCCTCAGCTGATTAACATCACTGACATTGCTGTGGACATATGGGTGTTAAGGAAGTTTTTATGAATATTGTTTGTCTGGGACATTGGAATATTTATGAGCATTTCACAATGTCACAACATCTTAGCCATTGGTAAGGTAGAGTTGGCAGGCAACAAAAAAAGCCATTTTAAACTAAGTATAAATCTCTTGACTATCTTCTTTTGAATTGCTCCAGTAAAGCAAAACCCTCCCTGAAAATTTGAAAATTCAATATTCATTAGATTAGGAATGTCAGAATCTGTGGAATTTTGAGAAAGAATTTTGGAATTTTTTTTCTATGCTGACAGAGGGAATCTGTTAGACTTTAGATCTGTGAGATGGGTTTTGGATTTTTAGAGGACCCCTCATTCTTGCATATTTTAAAATATGATTCCAAAGTGTTTGATGACCCTTTAATCACCAGACAGGAGAAGTTACCAGGTTTGCTAAATAGCCTTGACTAGGGTAGATGGGTGAGTGGGAGTGAGATCAGGCGTTGACAAGATAAGTCCCGGGAGCCTCATTGTTTAAGTTGTGTGTCTCTCTCAAGGGCATTGAGGGGTGTCAGTCAATCAACCATTCTGACTAACATTCTTGTAGTTTCCAGGTTCCCACTGGCTGGCATCTGCTCTGGGCCAGGCAGTGCCTTGGACTTATGATATATAAAGATGGGGTGTTTATGATATTACATCCATAACTTGAGGAGGTGGTCTGACTGCTCACACCCTGACCACCCACAGACCTTCCTCCTTCCAAAGGAGTGGGAGAAAGAATAAGAAGAGCAGGCCCCTGCTGCCATTCATGCCCACCCCATCTGGGGCTTGGTCAGCAGACTTGTGGCAGCTGCAATAGCTCCCACCCACCCTACATGGGATAAGGGCCATCCTTTGCTTGGCCCTGGTGGTGGGGTGGCAGGAGAGTGGCAGTAATTCTGGGGCCTCATCTTGGACATTTGCCCAGCACTAACTAAGGTGAGACTTCTGAACCTTAATAGCCCTGTCTATGTGTATTTAATTATTAGAAGGACTGGCTTATTCCGGAATGAGATAGTTGAAATCTGATATCCTTAAAGCTCAATCCGAATCCCAAAACTTGCATTGTATTACTGCAGTTCTTGGGAAACTATATTTCTCCCACTGACTATATCTTAGTTTATTCTTCTGTCTTCATCCTCTACCCCTAAGAATACTAAAGTCTAAAATGGACGTCTTCTCAAAATAAGCATCGTAAAGCCTCAATTTCCTCTAATGCATGCTCAATAAAATTTTACATTTTATCATAAAGCCTTTTGCATAAACCTGTTTGCTGTAACCAGGGACATTTGCAAATATATGTTGATTTTAAAAAGATGACATGCTACAGTGATTGTGATCCAATGTTTTTTTTTAATGATACTTCTTGCTTAATGTGATGATATTAGCAGAGAAATTCTATACCCAGAAAACAGAAAGCATCTGATGCTTAAGGCATTATGGTTTAAGAGGGAAAACCATGTGTTTTTGAATTATAATCCCAATTTTGTTACGGAGTTTTGGTTACCATGGATATTGCATTTTGTAACAGTACAAAATGCAATATCCATGGTATCCAGTTCAGCCCTATTATAAATATTGCCCATCAGCTATCACTTGGAATAGATCTATCTAGTAAATTCCTATCATGCTCTTCTTTCAATGATCTCAAGATTACATACATTCTCACCTCCTCCATTTTATCCTCCCAACAAGAAGCACATGAGGTAGGTGAGCGTGAAAGACTGAATGACTGAAGGTCACCCAGCAAACTTCATGGCAGAATAGGAATTGGATCTCCCAGATCCTAGTTTATAATCACTATACCACATTGAGATGGTATAAAGCAATGCAAGAAACAGTATTACTTAAGTAGAAATGTAAGTCAGTGAGACCAAGATAAAAACACAGCAGGATTGAAAGAACAAGTAAGTCATCAGGATTCAAAACTGCACAATCATAACTCTTTCAGCCTGAACTCGGTAACAAAGGATAACAGATTGGTGAATCAAAAATCATCCTGACCTCAATGGGCAGGCTAGCCCAATCTCATCAACGCATTCTCAAAAGCTAAGCCAAGTCTCCCTTTCTTTAGTACTTGGATGGGAAACCATCAAGGAAGTCCAGGGTTGCTGCACAGAGGCAGACAATGATAAACCACCTCTGTTCATCTCTTGCCTTGTGGTTGTCATAAATTGGCTGCAACCTGATGGCACTTAACACACACAAATCAGTAAGTGCAGTCACAAATATCCATCCATGCAGGTCCTTGCATTGTTAGCCTGAGTGCTATGCTACTGACCATCTGATTGCAGGCTATCTTTAGCTGGGGTTAGAACAGCAAATTATGATCTCGCCGATAAATAACTTGGTCTAAAGATCAGAAAGGCCCCAGTTCAGCTGCAAATTCCCTGGGTGGAATCATATACAAGCATGATCAGTTAGTGGAAGGAGGTCTACGGGGTACAGTGCCACAGAGTTCACTCTCCAAAGCTGCCATTTCCTCCAAGGGAACTGTTCTCTGTAGTCTGGAGATCAGTTGTAATTTGAGAGGCTCTCCAGGCCCCACTTGGGGCAAAGCTACTCAGTGGACAGACAGATTAACAGTGAGCAAATTAGTAACCACTAACCAGTGTTTGCAAATAAATATTTTTATTAAAAAGACATACTGTTCAGATAACTTAAGTCCATATTGAGGTTTTTTTGTACATGCATGTTTTTGCATTGCCTTATGGGAGTTATCCTCCCAAACATATAATTTAATTCTGTGCCCTGACCATCCATGTCCTGAGGGAGCCTCAATTTTATCTACAGTACTACAGATACAAGAGTTCCCAAAAGGCAGAAGAAACTGAACCACCACAGCTGTTGTGTGTTTGAGTCAGACTGTAGGGAGTTGAGAAGATACAAGAGCTGGCTCATAAGAGATTGTGGCTTTCAGACATGCTATGTCCACCTGCTGAGTATGGTTGCTAGGAAGTGCAATAAGGTGAATATGATGATTTAGCACATATATGCCTAGTAGGGAAGGACATCATTCAAAGAACAGCCAGGCAATTTCCCCATAGATATCTTTATTGTATTGCAAAGTACAGGGTGGTGTGTGTGTGTGGCTAATAACCACCACCAGTTCTCCCATTCTATTTTTAAACAAAAGTAGAATGTGTAGGTAAGAAGAGCTGATGTACCTTCTGCTGCCTTATCCGATTGTTCTTAGCTGGCTAAAACATATTTCCCCCAGCCCCTCTCCACTATGAGAAGTCAAGCAAGCTAGGAGAAAGGTGCTGAAGGAAACAGAGTGCAATGAGGTAAGGTGGAGGAAGGTGACAGATATTTTTCCCTTTTCTAGCACATCCTATTCCTTGATTGAGGATCTCCAAAAGGGAGAGGGAATTCACACTCCTAGTCCCATTTCCGTGTGCCTTCTCTGGCCCTTTCCACACAGGTTATCTGCCCCGAGTTCAATGCTTTTGGAAAGCGATCCCCTTCCCCACCCCTGCTTCCTTCCAGCATTCATGCATCTCTGGGGTTTCCCCAGCTTTTCTACAAACTTTCTCAAGCATATTTTGTTCTGAAGTTTTAGGAAAGATCACAGTAAAGCCTTGATGGCTGCTCTGTGCATGAGAAAATCTGGATCTTAGCAGACATAGCAGATGGTTGTTGTGGGTTTTCCGGGCTGTATTGCCGTGGTCTTGGCATTGTAGTTCCTGACGTTTCGCCAGCAGCTGTGGCTGGCATCTTCAGAGGTGTAGCACCAAAAGACAGAGATCTCTCAGTGTCACAGACATAGCAGACATTTTCCCTGACCCTGTCCCCTTGGCAGCCATTTCCTCCACCTACCAGCAACTGGCTTTTTTTTTTTAATTCAGCACTAGAATATCAGTATGTTGATATACTGTAACACTGGCTGCATCAGGTTCTCTGAATTCTCAGCTTTCTTAAAAAAAAAAAAGTAAATCTCTAGCTCGTGCCTTGCCAAATATATAAGGGAAAAGGCTTATCTTTGCAAGGGAAGGGGCTAGAGACTTACCTTTGTTAAAAAGTGAAAGTTGGGAATTCAAATAACCTGCTAGACCTATCATTTTAATAGTGTATCGATATAACAATATTTTTAGTGCTGATTTTGTTTTTAATTTGCAAAAAGCCCTGGTGGCCCAGGGAAGGAGAAGTGGCCACTTCTCAAGGACTGGCAGGAAAACTGTTGGGAAGCCCCCCTTGCTGTTAAGCCTTATCTGCAGCTGCACCAGTAATGGGGAAACCAAAAAATCCCCTCCCCAATGTGGAAACCACCTCTGCAAGTTAATAACTTAGTTCCCATTAGAACAGAGATATTTCTCCTATCTGCCCCCCAACTTGGCAGGGGAAATTATACCCACAAATGTTTTCCCCATTTAAATTGGTAGAATTTACTATTAGATGATTTACTAATACAGCTAGTTTTATTACTATTAAAGAAGTCAATTAAAATTTTGAAAGTGACATAACCAAATTAGAATTTGACAAGCACAACTCTCAAAGAAGGAAATCTCATCCTTTTCCCCTCCTGCTCATTAACTCACCAGGCCAGCCATTTCCAGGCTATGCCAGGCAGCTGCAGTGGGAGCTGTGGGCTGCGGCTGAGAGGACTCCAAGGTTGCCAGGTCCCTCCTGGAAACTGGTGGTGGGCAGAGGGACTTACCGTGTCCAGGGGGCCCTTGCTGACAACATCATCATGTTGCAAGTGACACATTGATGTCACTCCTAGAACTGACTGCATATTTATTAACTGACATCAAATATTTATAATAAACAAATATTGTAGGTTTCATTTTCTGCATTGATTCAATGAGAGTTTCCTATGGCTTTTGCCCAAATACCAGTGTTCCATCTGGTGATGTGATGACATCACTTCCAGGCATGCAAGAAGTGATGTCAGCACATCGCTGGTGACATGAGATCATTGTCAAGGGCCCATGATGCCTGATAAGTCCTCCTTAGTTTCCCCTCTCCTCCCCTCCCTCTGGCCACTGGCAAGCTGAGCAGGGATGGGAAGGACCCGCTAGGGACAGGGGATTCCTGCCCCTCGAGGGGGCCCAGTGACCCTGGGTAGCTCTCAATCCCCCTTTCCCATCCTCCTTGCTATCTGCTAATCTGCAGCACCACTTCCTCTGCCCAACTGGTTTACATGGCATTAGTGAGGTGGGAGCAGCAGTAAGGAGGATAGTGGTGAGTCCCATTTCTCCCTCATCTTGTTGCTTGCCCCCCTGTCTCACAGCAGCAATGGAGTGGAGGTGGGAGTTGCTTTGTTTCCATCTACACCTGCTTCTTGTCTTCCTCCATTTGCCTGACTCACATGGTGGCAAATGACTCCTCCTTTTTTCAAAATAGTTGTTGAGATCTTGCGACTTAGCATGTGAGATCTCAGTCTTTCTTGACAAACCTTACATGTTAATTCCTCCCCCTTTTTATTTTTCTGCAAACCTGGGGAGTTCCTCCAGTCTATGGAAAAATAACCCCCTGTCTGTACCTGGCCCCATTCTTTGTTTTTTGAGCCACACAGGGACCTGGTTCTGAATTAGATATATGACTGGTTTTCATACCTTTAGTCAAGTATAGTCACAGTAGTGTGGTTACCACTGGAAATTACTTCTGCAGAGTTGTTGCTCAAGGTGGCTGTGGGAATGTTTGAACTGACCACCCACACAGATTGGGAAGATTCATGGGTGTGCCCCTCTGGGTGCAAAAGTATGTTGTTCCGGGAGGGATCTATAACAAAGATGTCCTGGTGGCTCAGTTCAACAATCAGTACTTCTTTTTTCCAACAAAGGCCATCATTGCATTACCTTAGTACTTGGCCTAGGATATCTAACTAGGAGGCCCTTCAAAGCAGCCACCTGCTCTTCCCCAGCAGGAGTTCTTTTTATTCCCATTCACTTCTTTCTTCTCTTTGTTGGTTTGGTGCTGCTTTGTCTTAGGAATTTTTACCACCATGAACCTATTCTCTTTTTATCCTGGGTATCTCCCCTCTACCTCCGCTGGGTCAGTATTCTTCAGCTTCTCTTACACATCTTTGTGCTGCTATGCTAATTCCATATCCTCCCACCTTCTTTTCTAGTCCTTCCTAGCTCCTTATCCACATATTTAAGTAATAAGCCCCCTCCCTTGGGGCGGTCATTCCTACAGCCTGGGGGATGTGAGTGCAGAAGTCACTGAGGATGCTCACCCAGAATCTACACCCTATTCTTCCACTACTCTCAGGAATTGGAACCTAGGGTTCTCCCACTCTCCCACTCAATGGAGCCCACCCCCAAAGACCCCTGTACATTTATTTATTTAGTCTTCTTACTGGAGGCACCAAAGCATCTTACAAAAAAATTTTCAGATGACAAAATTTTAGACAGCAGACAAACATACACACACGTGCACAAATTTAGGCTCGTCTGTGTATGTCAAGTGGAGTACTGCAAGTTCCAGATGTGAGCCATGGACTAGAAGTCCTTTGATTCATGCCTCTGGCCCAAGCTAAATACTTACAGGAAGCAGAGGAAATAACTCAGTCTAGATGGAATTCAGCTGCTGCTAGTTCACTAGCCTGCAAGCTAGCAGGATTCCCCCCACCCCCAGTACCTAGAATGCTGCCAGAATCCCCACAATTCAGATCCCCAGACTCAGGAGCTGGCATCCTGAGTAGGTTCAGGGGCAGGCTTCACAACGTGCAAGTAGCCACATGAGTCACTCAGGGAGGTACATTTACAAAACCACAATCAAAAATCATATGGGAAGGTAGTTCACCATGCTACCCAGTTGTATTGATCCTTTTAGATGTGGAAGCAGTTTTCAACAAAAATCATACCATGATCAGTATCTATGACTTGGGCTTCAGGCAGATCTCCATTTCCTTGTCCATAAAATCAGTATAATATTAACTAACTACTTTGCAGGATTATTGTGAAGGCAAACATTTAAGAACTTCACAAATTAATATTGTTATATAAATGATTAGTAACTTGTATGTGAGAAGCTGAAGAGCCTGTACTTTGGAAATTTGAACTGGTTAATTTCTTTATGCAAGGAATTAGTTAGATGTTTTCAAACTTTAATTTCTGTGTGATCATAGTTTATCTTTTCTTTCCTGATAGCTATTCTGCAGTTCCTCTACTGAACATTGCTGGTCCAAATGGGCTCACAGGATCAGTGTGGCTGGCAGTGGAACATTGCCATCTGGAGATAGCCTTAGGATTGTCCTAGAGTTCAGTTCCAGTTTGTCAGGAATTATGTCCCGGCTGTCATGCCTAAGAAGTATTTACAAAACAAACAGCCCCACGCAAATAATTTTTTCCAGCACAGGAGATTATTATGAGAAAGCCTGCGCTATATGGCGGGAAGGAGTTTGCTTGTTTTTTATGACTAGAGAGATTAATTGCAAAATACCCAAGATGTATTGTTTAGATATGTTCTTGTCTGACAGTCAGTTGTTTTGCTTTAGGACAGGGAAGGTGCTTTGAGGGAGGTAATTTTGGCAGTCTCTGACATTTTTTATTTAACATATGAGGCTTTAAGTGCCTCAAGATTGTGATAGGCACAGCAAATCTAAATTAATACATTTTGTGTAGAATTGCAGCAGAGTAGTGTAAGCAGATGCTCGGCAAACTGCCAAGATAAGAGAATTATTATAAATGAATTCCCTCTTAATCAAGGTTTTCATTGATGCCAGTGGATTTTTTTTATGAATAAGCACCATGGGCAGCCAGGTAGGACCTGCCTGAAAAATACCTCCATGTGTTGCTGCCTCCACAACATGTTAAAACCTGGTTTACACAGTAATTTTCACCTTTGTTTTGTCCTGCCCTTATATCCATGACCATGAGCAGAAGGTACAGTGTAAGAAGGGAGCATGCAGATACATTTTGCAGTGGTACCAATATAAAGACATAAACCTGCTGTATACTGAGTTGGACCATTGGTCTACCAGACTGTTGTATCAGGCAGAGGTCTTTTACTTCACCTGCTACCCAATTCTTCTAGCTGGAGATGCCAGGGATTGAACCTGAGGCTTTCTGCTTGCCAAGCAGATGCTCTAGCTGAGGCACAGCCCCACCCCTCTACAATTGTACTAACACCAAAAACAGACTTCCATGGATTGCTGAAAAACTGTATCCCAAGTAGCTGAGTTCTAAACAATATTCTTTAGTAAGATGACTTCCTAGCAGCTCACTATACACAGGTGCAGATGGACAACCTGCAATGAAGTAGATAGTGAGGCAGAGAAATCTACAAGTCTCATGATTCCCTGGCAGGAAATGAATAGGATATGTTGTCATTGGCAGCAGGGGCGGCGCAAGGGTTTGTGGCGCTCGCGGCCGGCTGGCTGGCCGGGTGCCCCCCACGCGTGCGCAAGCGTGCGCGCACCGGCCTGCATGATGACGTCTTGCGTAATGTCATCACGGGAGCGTGCGCACCACCGCCAGCCCGATTGCTGCGGCAGGCAGCCTCCGAGCTCTCCCGCTTGGTTGCCTGCGCTGCCACAGATGCCTGCCCGCGGTGGCTGCGCCTGGCTGGGGGCTTGTGCTGGCGGCAGCCACGGCGCAGGGCGGGAGGGATAGGCAGCTACTGCTTTGTGGCGCGTGCTCCCGCCCCCCCCCCCCCCCGCGCCGCCTCCGGCGCTCCCTCCGGCACCCTATGCCTGAGGCCACTGCCTACCTGGCCTCAATGGGCACACCAGCCCTGATTGGCAGTTACCATGAGCCCTCAAACTGCCTTTTTGCAAAGTTAAGGTTTTGTTGTGTAAAAAGGAAGTCAAATTGGGAAGAGATGGGAAGTGCACTTCACCCATTGGCTTTTTGTGACCATGTATATTGAGTGCTCAGGAAATCTTGGGGGGTGGGGGGTGGTAGGAGGTCTGATTCAGTGTGCAATAGTAGTGTGCGTGCACACACACACATTGGGTTTTTTTAAGCCAAGGTGTGGGAAGGAGGCATTGCACATCTCTGAGAAAAAATGACAACCACATTCACACAATAGGTGTGTAGTCCTTTCTGTCCAGCATCTTGTTGCATTTGAGGGCCTCATCTCCCTCCAGGATTGTTACCTCTGTTGCAAAACATTCCAGAGGCCATATTTATTAAGATAATGGGGCCATAATATAATACAATCATTCAGGAAGGAACCTTATAAAGGGAATAGGAATATGTATGATATGTATTAGCTGTGGTGTGTATTATTCTGCTATTACTGAATAGTTTTTTTACTTGTGCAATACTATGGTCTATATTGTTAAACATAAAAAATCAGCGAATACTTTTTTGCTTTTTGTATTGTTTCAAACTTTTGTAATCCTAATTGTAGTGCCTTGCTTATTAAATGTCTCATCCTTTTGGTTGTATTGACTTAAGAGTCAAACTAGATGTAACTTGGGACATGAGAAGGAACATGGATGCCTGACCCAGCACAATGTCTCACTTATGAACTGAGGAACTCACCTTGAAAGTATTAGAATAATAGAATCATAGAGTTGGAAGGGCCCTTACAGACCATCTAGTCCAACCCCCTGCCCAATGCAGGAACAACTTAAGGCATCCCTGACAAGGATTCATCCAGCCTCTCCTTGAAGACTGCCAATGAGAGGGAATCCACCACATCCCCTGGCAGCTGATTCCACTGCTGAATTGCTCTTTAATGTGAAGAAGTTTTTCCTAATGTCCAGCATTCCTTAGTTTCAGTGAATCTCCATATCATGCCACCATTTATTCCCATGCAAATCGAACAGTTGCTACAGATCTAGGGATGTGCGCTTTGGGTTTGGGATCTGGGTTTTTAACCCAAATTGGGCCCGATTTGGGATGTTTTGGCATTCCCGAATCATCCTCAGCATTGCTGAAGTTATTTGGGAATGCAGAAGCAAAGCTTACCTAAAGAACAGCAAGAGGAAAGTGCTTCCGTGGCTAGTGGGGCTTTCTAGGTGGCTGGGAGTGGCATTTTGCAAGCAAAATGCACCAAATTTGCAAGGGACCCTCTCCTAACCCTCCTCTCACGATCAGTGATTCCCCACTCCACCACTTGAAGCTAGCTGGGTGGCCTTGGGCCAGTCACAGCTCACTGGAGCTCTCTCAGCCCCACACACCTCACAGGGTGTTTTGTTGTGGGGATAATAATAACATACTTTGTAAACCACTCTGAGTGGGCATTAAGTTGTCCTGAAGGGCAGTATATAAATTGAATGTTGTTGTTGTTGTTATTTCCTATGGGGAAAATCGGGGGGAGTTCCTAGGTGGCTGGGGGTGGCATTTTGCAAGCAAAATGTACTAAACCTCTGCTAACCTTACTCTCATGACCACCCAAGTTTCAGGGATATTGTACTTTGGGGGGGCCATGTTATAGCCCCCCAAAGAAGGTGCCCCTACCCACGCTGATCTCCATTATTCTCTATGGGGAAAATGGGGGGTCTTAGGTAGCTGGGGGTGGCATTTTGCAAGCAAAATGCACCAAACCTGTAGGGGACCCTCTGTTAACCCTACTCTCATGACTATCCAAGTTTCAGGGAGATTGGACTTCGGGGGCATGTTATGCCCCCCCCCAAAGGTGCCCTTATGAATTGCCGATCTCTAATATTCTCTATGGAAAAAATGGGGGAGGGATTCCTAGGTGGCTGGGGATATTTGTAGGGGACACACCCCTACCTGTCCTCTCATGATGACTGAAGTTTCAAGAAGATTGGACTTTGGAGGGCAATGTTATGGTCCTCCAAAGAAGGTGACCCTATCCCCCACCGATCTCCCATTATTCCCTATGGCTGATGGGGGGTGGATGGTGTTGGAGTAAAGTGAGTCATAAGAGGGAGGAGGGAGGGGGATCTGGGAAGGGAGGGGTGAATCTGAGAGCAGACAATCCTGCAGCAGCTCTTCTTCCAGCCAGTGGAGATTCGCTGGAAGTAGAGTGCCTTTTTTAAAATGCTGCAAGGATTTAAATTGGAGGGTAGGGGCACCTTTTTTTTAATTTTTATTGGTTTTTTATAATATATAGGGAGGGGTTACAACAGGCCATAAGCATTTATGAGATTCACGTACAAGACACATAATCATCCATCTAGATATAAAAAGCCATTATATATGTAATTAGCGCCCCATATACCTTCAAGATTCCCTTTTATTAATTTCTATATTTTTTAATCCACTTACTCTGTAGCTTATATTTCTAGTAATTTTTTCTTTTGTGCATATTACAGCTAGATCACATTTCACCTCTTTTACCTTTTAATCAGGGATCTTAGATCCATAATCGTTCTAGGAGTGGGAGGTGGATGTAGCAAAATATACAATATCAGCAGGACAGTAATATACATCAACATAAAGATAAGAGCAATTTTTATATTAATTTCCTCTCTTTCTTATATCTGTTCTGGCCATGCCTTCCAAACTTGTCTGCTTGTATTTTCATAATAGTAAGGGTATAGAGGCCAAATCAATATTTAGTTTGAAAACAATTTTATATTCTATTTTTGTGTGTGTGTGTGTGTGTGTGTGTGTGTTTGTGTGTGTGTGTGTGTGTGTGTGTGTGTGTGTGTGTGTGTTTCATCTATTTTGTTCTAGCCAAAACTATTTGCTTGGGTTTTCATATTGATAAGACTAGGGTGATCACATAACTATATAGTTAAAACACAATTTTACCTTTTAAAGATAGTAACTCCATCTATTTTATTTTGACCATCTGGATTTATTTACTTGGGTTTTCATACTCATAAGGTTAAGAAGAGCAGGTGGCCATTTAGCTTAGCCAGTATTTTATATTTTGAGAAGGAGTACAGTCTAAGTACATTTAATAAACTCCAAAGATCCATTAACATAGACTATATGGTGTTATATTAAAAAAAAGAAAATGAAAGGGGGGAAAAGCTATTTAAGTAAGAGGTTGAGTCTGCATTAATAAGTCCTGGTATGCCCCAAGATTCTGATCTTTGTTTTTTCTTCTCTCTTCATGAAAAGTGGTACATCCATTTCTTAATCCCTCTTTCCCCTTTCAGTATTGGCGTGCTTAATTCTGTCCATGCAGATCTGCTTTTTCTTCTTCTTTCTTCATGAGACATAGTACATCCAATCCCTAATCGATCTGGGCCACCAAAGGTAGATTCCCTTGTCTTCCAGCCATTTCTGAAGGAGAGCAGTATGGATGTAGTTACTCCTCTGCTTATTTTTCTGTTTTAAAGTCCGCTGCATTCTTTTCTCCCCTTTCTGTGTTGGGATGCCTCTTTCTCTCCATGCAGGTCTGATTCGTGGCCCCGCCTTTTCACTAAAGTTTTGTGTCTTGAAGGGGAAATCCTGATAAGATCATCTATTTTGGCAAGTGTGTCCCAGACTGATTTTCCCTTCATTTGGCTCGATTTTCCATTCAGTTAAGTCTGCCCCTCCAGAAATTTTTTTCTGGATTGTGATTTCTTGTGATCCCTTTATCCTTTTCCACTCCAAATATCGCATCAGCTTTAATTAGTAACTCTGTCATTATTTTAGACATTTCTTGCAAACAAACAAGTACCTCTTCTTGCCAAGAAGCCATTTCAGAAAGTGGTAAAAAGCTTTGTTTTGGTTAATTATCTTCAAAGATTTATAGCATACCAGCAGTTGCTGAGAGAGTCATTCCTCCCCCATCTCTGACCCTCTCAGCTTGCTCGGGCAGCCATGTAGTTAAGCTGAATTGCCCCATAAAACCATAAATCTGTCCACGTACTTGATGGAAGGCTGTGGGATCAGTTAAGCTGTCAGAATTGTTTTTTTATCTGTCTTGTTAAGAATCTGCTTGATTTGCTGTAGTTTTTTTTTGGTCTGTTGGACTCCTGGGTTCACAGTTAAGTAGCCATGTTGGCGCCTTCTTTGGTCCTCACTTCAGAACCGGTATCTGGGCTTCTGGAGGTTCGCCAGTCCCCCTAAGCACTTCCACCTTGTTCCAGCCTGCCTCCCCTCTCCGGGGGGGAGGGCTTGGGGGTCCGATCTCTTGGCTCCCAAGGAACCAGGAAGGTCATGGGAGGGAGCTCATAAAACTCCCCTCTCATGCTTTCACTGTCTCATTCCGGAAGTCTGGTAGGGGCACCTTCTTTGAGGGGCTATAATATGCCCCTCCGAAGTCCAATATCCCTGACACTTTGGTAGCCGTGAGAGGACAGGTAGATGTATATCCTCTGCAAATTTGATGTACTTTGCTTGCAAAATGCCACCCCCAGTCACCTAGGAATCTGTCCCCCATTTTCCCCATAGGGAATAATGGAGATCAGTGCTGGAGGGGGCAACTTCTTTTGGAGGCCATAACATGGCTCCCTGAAGTCCAATCTCCATGAAACTTGGGGGGTCATGAGAGTAGGGTTAGCAGAGGGTCCCCTGCAGGTTTGGTATATTTTGCTTGCAAAATGCCACCACCAGCCACCTAGGAACCCCCCCCCCCAATTTTCCCCATAGGGAATAATGGAGATTGGTGGTGGATAGGGGCACCTTCTTTGAGGGGCCATAACATGGCCCCCCGAAGTCCAATCTCTCTGAAACTTGGGTGGTCATGAGAAGAAGGTTAGCAGAGGGTCCCCTGAAAATTATTTGGTAAGAAAATTGCCTCCCCCCAGCCGCTGGATAGCCAGGAATGGCATTTCCCATTGGAAACTAGCCGAATCTTACCTTGCAGTTAAAATACCAAGCTGCTTCAGGATTTGGATTTACTCAAATTTTTTTCCCTCTTCAGTAAACCCAAAGCAGGAAACCTGAATCTTTTTTTGGTATACACCCCTAGATCTTTTCTAGTAGTATAGGGTGCAACAGTTACTACTCAAACTATTTAATGTGGAAATAGAATGAATGGGGAAAGAAATAACTGTTCTACCAATGGGAACTGCTACGATCAGAAATGTCCTGACATATCACTTCTCAGTCACTTGATCTGGTTAAAGTGAGGGTGGCATTGTATGACATCTTATATATGCCTGCTTTAATACACGACAGAAGTAAATGCAGTGTCTGTAGCCTCCAGTCATGTGGCTAACAAAGCATTGCAGTTCACACATACTTACCCAGATTTTCAGGTAGGGAAATGCAAATACGTAGTTTTCTACATGGCTAGAGACTATTGCTTCATTTGGTTAGAGCTATCAGTTTGGCAGTCTTGAAGCTATACCAAAATAAAGAGGTTTGTTTGTTTATTTATTTGCTTCATTTATACCCTGCCTTTCCTTCCAATGTGGACCCCAAACAGCTTACATTATTCTCTTCTCCATTTTATCCTCATAACAACCATGTGAGGTAGGTTAGGCTGAGTGTGTATGAGTGGCCCAAGGATATCCAGCAAGTTTCCATGGCAGTATAGGGATTTGAATATGGTTTCTTAGATACTAGCCTGAAATTGTAACCATACAAGCTAAACATATTGCTTGATTCGACCCCAAATACTGAAACTGTTAATTTTATTTGTTATAGGCCATTTCCACACACGTTGAATAATGCACTTCCAATGCACTTTAGCAATCCTTTGGAAGTGGATTTTTTGTTCCACACATGGAAAATAAGTTTCAAATATTCACTAAAGGGTATTGAAAGTGGATTATCCAACGTGTGTGGAAGCAGCCATAATCTACACATTCTTGAAGGGTCTCTGTTTATCTGTTCAACGCACATGAACATTGAAGCCACACAAAACTAAAGTGGTTATTTAAAGCCATTTGTATTTCACAGAATGCATTGGTTTCACCATATTTCCTACCCTAAAAATGAAAAAAAATGAAGGGCTGGTGCATGTTTTGACACACTTGGGGACACGTGGAAAGAATTAGTTATGCCTCCCTGTCATATGCCCACTGTATGTTTGTACTTTACTTGTTTACCTCAGGAAACACTAGTGGAAGTCCAGCAGAATGAGGCTGTGATTCACAGTATGAAGCAGCCCTTTATTTCCATGGTTTAGTTGGAATGCTTTACCTTTAATATTTTACAGATCTATTATACACAACAGCTAATTTCATGATCATGTACCAAATTGATTTGGAATTTTTCTCTACTTGGGATAGTTTTTAAACATAAAAATATAATGTGACTTTTCACATTGGTTGATATTTCTGAACAAAGTTGCAAAGCACTTTTCCTTCCATCCACACACTGTGTCAAGCATTAATCAAACACCTTGATGACATTTAAATATGTGCTCCTTTCCCATTTCAGTTGCTTTCATTGGGAAGTGAGCCCAACTGATTTCAGTGAAATCTAATTTTTTTATGCATCTTTGTTTAGGAACACAATCTTGATGGTTTCATTCCTGGTATTTAAGAGATGTCAGATTTCATATTGCTCCTGTAGGTGGAGCAGGTTCACACAATTATCTTTTGCAATCACAGCTTGGCTGGATCCATGAGCAACTTAAGCTTGTGAAAAAGCAAACTATATGTTCAGAAACTCAGCAACTAATTCCAACAAAAAGTAAATACATGCATATATAGATCATAGCTAATAAATTGACCATATGACTCAGCACTATCCATTTTTCCTTGCTTGTTTTCAGCATACCTCCCATAGGTATTAGTTTCATATTTCATTTGACAGAGTGAAATGCGCATTCGGGGAGCTTGCAGACATTTAATTAAACACATAGATAGCCAAGGAGCAGTATATATTAAAACATTTTATTAAAAACACAGATAAGGAACGACATTAATCAGCTAGAGAGTTCTTGCCCCTGCTTTCCTTAATGGATGATATTAGTCATTAGATCATTAGAACCAATACAGAGCAAGCTTTCGTTCTTTCTTGCCTGCCATTTTTAATGCAACTTTCTTATGAGTCACCTTCCCTTTTAGGCCATCATAAATTCGTTCCTCCTCTCCTCTCCCCCCCCCCCCCGCCTTTTGATTTGTTGTATGTCTTTCAAGGAAAGGCCATGTTAACTCACTGAGGAAGGCGGAACTGAAATGAAGGAGCCAGGCAGTGAATTAGCTTTGTCAGTTTATATCATGCTTTGATTTATATTCTTTCTAGGGTATTTTTTGAAGTGCATAAGAAGTCTTGGCTTTCAGAACTAGCATTTTATCTAGTATCTCCCTCCTAGCCACTCAAGATTGACATTAGCTACTTAAGCAAGATCTGATTTATGCATGCAAGCAGAACCTTTCTTTGAACAACTCAATTTGTTTTGAAGTAAGAATTCTAAAAGAGGCAAAATGCGTAAGGAATATATATTCCAAATATCAGAAACATAGTATGCTTCAGGACTAAAGTTTGGCCTTTAGAACTCTGGTAAAGCATGATGATATAATCTGGATTTGAAGAAAAAAAGATACATTAGACCAAGAATAAACAAATTAATCAGACGATTCAGCCTCATGTCTAAAATCCAGTTTGAGATTTTCTACCCTTTCTTCTGTCAGTTCTGGGTCTGTACTGTTTCAGTTTATCCCCCAAGTTCCACATGATTTTTTTTTACTTTAGTTTTTGTTTTGAGTTTTTTGGTTTTCCCTAAGGATTTTTCCAGTTCTTCGGAGACCACTTTTACCCCAATCCTTTTCAGGAAGCTGATTTTGAGTAGATTTTTTCCTTGTGAGTGATGTTTCTTTCAGTTTTATTTCTCCCAACCATTCCCACCCGTCTCCAACTCACTTTTTGATGATTGAACTGTCATCATTGTGAAACCACTCCACCTCCCCTTCATTTCTCCCCCTTTCTTGGTTTTGTTTTGATCTTTTTAAACCATCACTTTAATATCAATATATCAACTTACCATTGTAATTATAGGTGTAGCAGGTTCTCTGAATTCCTAGTGTTCATTTTTAAAAAATAGGAAGTCTCTAGCCCCTGCCTTTGTGGAGATATAAGGGAAAAGGCATATTTTCACAATGAAAAGGGCTAGAGACTTGCTTTTTTAATCATTAATTTCATATTGATAGATCAACCTAACATTGTGAAAAAGGTGCAGCAGATTCTCATATTTCCCAGCTTTCATTTAAAAATATATCTCCACAAGGGAAGGAGCTAGAGACTTACTTTTTGTAACAAAAAATCTGAAATCAATGAATTCAGAGAACCTGCTGCACCTTTTATTATAATGTTACATCAATCTATTGATATGAAATTGATAATTTTTTAAAAAATTGCAAAACCCCTGGTGGCCCAGGGAAGGAGGGGGTGGCCATTCCCAGCACTAGTAAAAACAGAGAAGTTTGAAAAGGACATTGCTGCCCTTGGCTCTGCGTCAGCTGAGACAGGGCTCTCCGGGTTGGACTGTGGTTGGGCCTTAAGTATGGGTGGTGGAACTGCTCCTCTTTTAGACTTCCCCATTGAAAGGCTTCCCCATGTGCTCATTTTCTACCTTTTAAAAAAATTCCGCCCTCATATAGATCTATTAATGTAAGCATATGCAAAAAATAAAAAGGAATGTGCCGCAACATCACCAATGATGCCAGTAATGACAACAGCACCCTCACTTGAAAATCCTGATTATTTAAGGCACATGCAGAACAAAATAAACTGGCTCCTCAATTGTAAAAATGCAAAGGGAGGGCAAACTTGCAGAAGAACCATACCCAAGTTGATTCCAATGCTTAGGAATGGGGGTCTAAGAAAATCAGGAATCGATTGTGTAGAAAAGCCCTTTCACTGCAACCCTAAGCAGAGTTACTCCATTCTAAGACCATTAAATGGCCTGAGAGTGGAGTAACTCTGCTCAGGATTGCACTGTTTGTCTCCTAAGAGAGAATTCACTTTTTATAATCATTTGGCAGTGGCAGTAATCAACATTATATGTGCAACTGCTTGCTTCAAGTAACATTCACCTCTCCTCCATAGAAACTTGATATACAGTAGCTCTCAAACATTCTTTCCTTCTTCAGATTCCTTCATGTTCTGGTAAAACAGAACATGCTTGCTTGCGTGCCTGCTTCCTTGACATGTCCAGATATAAATCAAATTTGTGAAGTTCTAATGAGAAATCTACGTAGTTGGAAATCAGTAATCAAACAGATAAAGCAGATAAGTAGAAAACAAGTTTCTTTTCTACAAATAAGTTGCAACATACACCATTTTTGTTTGTCATGGAAATTTCTTGGCCTTCACCTTAACTTTGGGACTCCCACAGCTTTGTTCTCAAAGTGATCAAAATTAGCTTTTAAAATTAACCTCAGGAAATACTCAACAGAAATATGACTGCTCCTTGCCTTTTGCCCTGTAAGTGACTAGATTAAATCGTTTGTTGATTGAGGAGAATGCTACTCGTCTAAAATCCAACATGTAGATGGATAACAGTAGTAGTAAGGCTGCTGGGCATAGGGCTAACAACAATCCTGGGAAGTTTGGGGGCAGAGCATGTGAAACAAGAGGGTCACTTGATGTGGTGATGTTGTTACTTCTGGATAGAGACCGTTGAACAAAACACTAGAAATTTACCATAGTCTTTGGAGGAATTCCTAGAGCTATGTTCCTATGCTATTTTGCTTCAGAAGCCATTTTGAGTGGTGGCAGGGGACAGGAGCATGGAGGCTGTAGGTTGCTATTGCAGGCAAACTGGCTCCCTGGTCTGGTAGTCTTTCAAAAACTGATTCCAATTAGTGAAATTTATTTTAGTTTTTATATAATTAGATTTATATTCCGCTCGCCCCGCAAGTGGGCTCAGAGCATATTACAACCAGAAGTTATAAAATCAAACAAGGTAGCATAAAAATATAAAAACATCAGTATAGAAATATAAAAAACATCAGAAAGAAATTTGATAACCCTGTTTTGGGAAATATACTGTTGTTTAAAAAGCATGATATGGGTTTTAAGACCAGATAATAAAACCATCCTTTTAAACTACATTGTTGGTAATTTTTGTTTTTAATTATTTTTCTTTTATTTTTCAATTGGCACAAATTAAAATATGCTTAGGTAACTTAGGGTACAGCTTGCTATTCATTGTTAATATATTTGCAATTATTCCTTTACTAATACTTGTTCTAATACTTTTACATTTCATAAATAACTAAAGCAATACAATTTTATATATTAACTAAGTTATACATAATGCATGTTGTGTTCTTATAAGTAAATATGTAAAGTAAGTAAGCTCTGATGATTTCATTAATTTCCATTTTTTTTAAGAAATGTGAGGGGAAAGCATTTTTCCCCTCATGGCTTCAAATTTTCCTGATCAGAAACTCAGCATTTAGTTAGCATCACATCTATAGTTTATTTCTAGGTTATATTATCGACTCTCAAAGGGCACACTCTCATAAGTTTAAAAAAATCCTTGGATGATGTAATGTTTCTCATTTAAGACTGAAGAGTTCATTATAACTCAGACTTCTGGACTGTGGCTCAATTTGGTTTAATTTGACTACCGCTTAATTTTCTCCAAGAATGATTTCTCTGTTCATCATCTTCTCATTTTGAAAATAAATTAAATCCACTTCAAGTGATTAAATCCAACTCATTGATGTACATACGGACATAGACCAGCACTCAGGGTTCTTCCTTAGCATTTCTTGCAACATGCCTTCAACATTTGCGTTAAGCATCCATCATCTCTCTCCATTTAGAACCAAATGAGCAAACTGGGTGGGGTTGTCCCATGTTTCAGAACATTCCCACCATAGGCTATAGAGAAAAAACACTCTAGATTGTATATAGTTTTGTCTTTTGGAAATACAGTTCCTATCAATGTGCTGAATGAAAGATTTCAAAGGATATACAAAAGGGGGGAAAGTGTGTCAGGCAATAAAAAATTCTTTGAAGCTTAGCAAGTAAAAAGGTAAATGAGAGTATGGCAAGAAAATGAGGGAACAGGATCACAACCTAGAGTGGAGATGTTTACATGAAAAAATACAGGCAAATTATTATGTCCATTTGAGGGAAATGCAGTAACAATGAGGAGGTAAAAAGCAGCAAAAGATAAGGAACAATTCAGGAGATGAATGAACATGGAAAGGGAAGAATGGGAAGAAATTATCATGCTAGAAGGCCCATATTCAGTAATGTGTGCATTGATGTCAGGGGTAGGATGGGAAGCAAAAACGGCCCAGGAAAGGGCCCTGTTCTATGACCCACCCAGGGACCCACAGCTGACAGGGGGGAGAGGAACTACCTCAGCTCTACCCGAAGAGAAGGAAGAAGGGCCTGTATGGTGTAGGGTTGCTAGGTTCTTTTACCTTCCCGGCAGAGGGCGGAGGGAACAGGCACTTACCTTTAGGGTCTTCTTGCATGCATGTGTGAAGTGATTTGGGGCTGAATAGGCCCGGCGTGAAGCCCGGGAGCACTCCTGGTGTGTGCGTTATGACATAATTCCTGGGAGCATGCCCCAGGAGGCCTATTCCCACACCTTTACCCCACCAGCCAAGTGGTGTCAGGAAGAGAAGCTGGTAGCAAGGGATCCCCTCCTCCACTGGGGTAATGGCAAAGCTAGTATGGTGGGAGCAGCTAGGCCACTCTCACACACAAGCCTTTCACACTCCTTGCCACCCAGGCAGGCAAAGTCTGGGATTTTAGTTGTGCCTTATGGTACTTCACCTGCTCTGCTACAGGGTGAACTTGATCTCCCCTCAGAGAGGGCTTGTGTGCATGTTGCCCTAACTAATTATTTGAGGAAACAGAAGCCATCTGGCTAGTAAAGTAATGCCTTATTTGAATGCAGAAAGATAAAAATTGGGATGCAGATTATAATAGAATTCATAAGCACTATTATATTCTGGCAGATCTTCACAATTTCTCCCAGGTTGGCATTAAATTTTGAGATTGGATATTTAATCATGATGCCATGTTAGATGGGCAAATTATATTAGGATCCAAATTTTCTCAGAAGTTTAAACTGATTTAAAAGGGACTATAACAGAGCTTCCTACTTTTCCAGTAGTACTTTTTATAAACTGAGTTAGCCTTTACAGCTATCCATTTTCAAACCATGCCAATAGCCATGCTAACCGGGTGATATATTCAAATACCTGTGGTTCAGTGCCAATGTCTCTGTAGAACTCTATAACGTGAAGATCCCCCACATTGGTATTTCCCTCTCCACTACAAATCTAGATTTCCCACAACTATGTTAACTATGTAAATTTGAGTCCAGAATAGGGTACCAGGTCCACCAAGGCCAAACCAGAGCCTAGCTGGTTGGGGGTGGGAGGCAGTGCATGTGTACACTCCTGAATGTGCCCATTGCACCGGAAAGTTATGTCGTTTTCCAGTGCAGTACAGAAGCTACAGGTTGCACAGGGCGGGGGGGGGGCTATTTGCCAAAAATTGCCCCCAAACTTAGTATTGGGGGAGGGGTGATTTGCTAAGTGTTTGGGGGAAATTTGCTTCTGCATCATGTAGAAGGGCATGTGCCTCATGTGCATACCTTCCCCCAGATACCTTTCCCCCCAACTTGCCAGGTCAGTGGAGGAGCCATGGGCTGGGGGCAGGGGATCTCCCACCCCCAGCAGTGGAATGACATCCATAGCCCAGAAGCTAAGTTATTATTTGTCCCAGACCCAATGTTACTCATATGGTTTCTCTCTAAGCATTAGTGGCTAAGAAAGTTTGGGCCAAGTCTGTGTCTTACCAAGTAGTAAATTGCTCAAACTCAGTGTAATTGAAATTTGTTTCAAGGGAAGGAAATTCAAACTTTTTAAAATTAGAAATTTTGGTGTCTGCTTGATTCTTGTATTTTTAAATTATGCTATGACCTTTGTAATGCTTTTTCTTTTAATTACTGTTATTTGTTACATTAAGATTGCATTGGCCTTGGGCTATCAGCGATAAACCTGAAAACTCATCTACTGACAGGAATTAAGGCCCTACTACTCAACCCTATCCTCACTTAGCAGTGCCTTCTCTCTATGAGCCTTTGCTTTGAGCAGAATTGAAAGCTGGGTGTAGAGTTTGATTTGAGGTGCCTAGAAGCCATGCATTCTGGAGCAGCAGAAGCCAAGCATTGAAAACCAGCTCTGAAGGTGAACACTGATTTCAATTAAGTCTTAGAATGCTGAAACAGGAGTAGAGGTTGGTAGAGCTGAAAAATGCTGTAAAGTATCATCACCAAGGTGTAATCATCCCTCTTTATCTTTCTATATAGCACAACTACATTGACAAAAGATGTTATTGATGAGAACTGAACAAATAAATCAGCCCCCTAATTAAATTTATAGCTTAAATAAATAGGTCAACTCATTTACTTAGTAAAGAGAATTTGGAAAGATAATGAAGTTTTGACTGGAAGCAGCCTCTTGCCCTAGAGGCACACTTATGATTAGTGTGTTAATAATCTTAGTTTTGCTCCATCAATGTTCAACATTTATTTGGCTGTTTATTTCTGTGGATGCAATATAAAAACAAAATAAATATATTCATTGGGTTCAGCACTCCATGATAAACAGACCTTGTGTGTCTGTGGTTAGGGAGTCAATGATTTTGACCAGTGTGATTCTCATATTAGTCTGCTGAACCCAACAGAACCCAGAGTAGATAATGTAAGCCAGTTACATTAATTTAAATATGCAATTTAAAGGACTTCCAAAGGTAAAGTAGAAGATGAGCCTAGGAATACTGGATGGATGTTTCAAATCAAATTAGTAACATTTTTTGTGTTCATATGAAACATGAGTATTGGTGTTTAGCTAAAGATTGGGATGAATCCAGCATTAAGTAAGGGCTTATGCCTGTGAAGTGCAACTTCCATGGCTCCCCCTCCTGTGACAGCCCAAAATGTTGTGTATTGCTGGAGCTTGAGTCTGAATGAAGACTCCTGAGACCTACATGGCTATTGGGTGTTTTTGCACTGGTAACATCCAATCATAACTGTTGCCTTATAATCCAATTGGTATGCTATAAATAATTACTTTGTATATAGTTCATGCAAACGAAGGATTCTAACTACTTGCTTTGTATTGGTTTTTGCTAAAAAGGGGTGTGGTTCTCTTAAGTATAAATTGGCTCCTAGTTTCAGTCTGTCTGCTTCCAGTCTTCAATAAAGTTGTTTCTGTGAGCTGTTAATCACAGTACTTAATACTGGCAATGAAGATGGGATTGAAGGTGCGTAGGCAGCCCCACGATGCCTAGAGCTGAATCACACCAGTTGCTGAGAAACTGTCACCGACCCAGAGCTGATACACAGCCGCTCTGTTGCAACTCACCAACAGTGAGCCATGGCCACCAAGGGCCCCTTTGAGCCTTTTGACTCAACCACCGAGGACTGGGAGTCATACATCGTGAGGTTCAAGTTCTACCTTGAGGCAAACAAGGCCACTGATGCAGACCTTCAGAGAGCTACCTTTTTCAGCATCTGTGGGCGGTCCACTTTCGACATAGCCCAGGAATTTGTGACACCGGCACAACTCCAAACAATGGCATTCAACATCATCAAAGACCGGCTCCAAGACCACTTCTCGCCATAACCGTCAGAGATCGCCAGCTGGCCCACCTTCTACAAGTGGGACCAAGCCCAGGGCAAGTCAGTTACCATTTTTGTTACAGCTCTCCAGCAAGCGGCACGACACTGCAACTTCTGCAACTTCACCGACCTAGAGATCGCACTCTGAGATGGACTAGTATGTGGTCTGTGGGATGAGAAGCTGCAATGTCATCTGTTCTCCAAAAAGAAGCTCATTTTCAAGGAGGCCCTTGTGGAGGCCCTTGCAGCAGAAGCAGCTGACCAGTCAACCAGAGAGGTGTGCCAATCACAGAGTCCAACCCTACCAAAGAGGCAGGTCTATCACGAGAGCATCAAGAGCGACTCGAGGGACAATCACAGGGTCCACAGGACTCAAGTGGTGCAGCCCAAGCATTCTGAACCACAAACCACTAATGAGTTGCCCTGCGCCAGCTGTGGAGGAAGCCACAACCGCAAGTTCTGCAGATTCCACGGCGCTGAGTGCCGGGCTTGCAGAAAGAGGGGGCATATCACATGTGCATGCAGGGCAACCAGGAGCAGAGGCTCCCTGCTGCAGACTCCACACCAACGGCAGCTGGAACAGAAGGATTCCTTCCGGCCCAAAGAATGCCACTCCGTGACCAAGTGTTCCAACCATACCACAGTCCTGAACATCAGAACGCCCACCAGGGAGAAGATAGGGGTAACAGTGCACATTGAAGGGATGCTGTGCAAGATGGAGGTTGATACTGGGTCACCGCTCTCAATCATCTTGATGGATACCTTCAAGTGTGTCCCAGGGAAGTAGACCAACAGCTCGAGCCATGCGACATACACTTGACTGACTTCTAGGGTCATCGGATCCAGGTGGCGGGTGGCGGCAAGTTCAAGGTCAGTTTCAAGGACTTTCATGGCACTGCTCAAATTTTCTGGGACTCGATTGGTTTAAGGCATTGGGAATCCATGTCACCGGCGTCCAACAAATCAAGCCAATCAGACATTGAGGCCATCTGCTCTGAGTTTCCATCCATGTTCGGTGGTTCATTGCAACGGTACACAGGACCACCAGTCTCCTTTGACCTGGACCCTACAGTGCTGCCAATCCACCTGAAAGCTCGACGTGTTCCCTTCACTCTCAAGCCACACATCAACGAGGAGCTGGAGTGGCTGATCACACAAGGAGTTCTTGAGCCTGTGTCATACGCCCTTTGGGAGACTCCCATCATCACACCCATCAAGGCCGATGGGACAATATGCATCTGTGTGGACTATAAGTGCACCCTAAATAAAGCACTGAAGCAGCACACTTATCCAGTGCCGGTAGTTAGCCACCTCCTGACATCACTAGCCGAGGGCAAGATCTTTGCAATGATTGACCTGGCACAAGCATACCAGCAGCTTCCAGTAGGTGAAGCCACTGTGGAAGCACAAACCATTGTGACTCATCGAGGCGCATTCAAAGTAAAGCGGCTCCAGTTCAGGGTCAGTATGGCACCTGGAATTTTTCAAGGACTTATGGAAGGACTGCTGAGGGGCATCCCTGGTGTCATCCTGTATTTTGATGATATCCTGATCACGGGAACGTCCTCTACAGAATTCACCGACCGCCTTCGACAAGTACTCCGTCATCTCCAGGATGCCAGTCTTAAGGTTAAGAAGTTGTTTTTATGAGCTGTTAATCACAGCACTTAATACAAAATGTCCCCCAAAGCCTGCTCTTGGGGGAGAGGGAACCCCAAGGTTCAGGATTTGGGGGGCATAATAGCTCTGAATAGCCTCATACACAGTCTGGCTGAATTTGAACTTTAAGTTGAGGAGAGTTTTGTGGCTTAATGCAGGCAAGGAGACAACATTAGGCAGCATTCTTAACAACAAATTTTATTCTTCTGTTATAGGCCCTGCTTTTTCTATCCTCTGTCTGTCTGTCTTCTGCTCCTCTCCTCCAGTGTAGTGTTTGGTGGGACACACATCTAAACTTTAACAATGAATTAATTTGCAAAGAAGCTATTAAACTGCTGATTACTGAAATACACCCTCCCAAAAGTCCCAGGAGTCAATAGAGAGACATCATGAATAGAGGTGGGCACGATCCCAAAAAAATTACCGATCAAGCTGATCGGGGATCAGCACCGGCAACAATCCCAAATCACTGATCCACACCAGTCATCTCCCATTTCTGATCCATGGATCGGGGAGGCCAAAGTGGAGGGGCGCCCCACTGTTCCCAGCTATGCGAGAAGGTGGGTGGTGGCGGCAACTGCCGGGTCCAGCGGGCATGGGGAGGCGGCAACAAGCCACCTCTCCTCAGGGAGGGGATGTTCACACACACACACACACACACACACACACACACACACACACACACACACACACACACACACACACACACACACTTAGAGCAGGGGGGGAGTTTTTAACCCAGCGATGATCCGCCTCCCCTCAGGGAGGGAACATTCACACACACTTAGAGCAGAAGGGGGGGGGGAGTTTTTAACCTGGCGATGAGCTGCCTCCCCTCAGGGGACGTTCACACACACGCACACACGCACACACTTAGAGCAGGGGGGAAAGCTTTTAACCCGGCAACGAGCCACCTCCCCTCAGGGAGGGGACATTCTCACACACACACACACACACACTTAGAACAGAGGGAGGGGAGTTTTTAACCCATCCCTGCCTCTCCAAATAGAGAGAGACACCTCGTCAACATGTTTCAGCCAGCTTTTTAAAAAAAGCAGGGACAGAATCCTCCATTCCTCCCCACCCAATTTTAAAAGCAAGCAGCCAGTCTTCCAAAAGCATATTTTATACACACACACAGAGCCATGAATGAAGTTTTCCCACAAAATACAGTGTTTTAAAAGCAGGTTAAAAACAGAGAGTGACAGACAGAAAAACAGCCATTCCTCCTACAAAGCCCCATTTTTTTAAAAAGCAAAAAACGTTTGGAGTGCCCATGGCTACAGAACACCCCCTTCCCCCTCCCTCCCCTGGGTCTCTTCTCCCAAATGGTGAGTGCGTTGCTGGCTGCTCCGTGGTTGAAAGG
This sequence comes from Eublepharis macularius, assembly GCF_028583425.1. NCBI lineage: Eukaryota > Metazoa > Chordata > Lepidosauria > Squamata > Eublepharidae > Eublepharis > Eublepharis macularius. The sequence goes on along the minus strand of NC_072790.1, from coordinate 178,523,435 downwards.
AAGCCCTGCTGATCAAGGCAAGCTGGGCTTCCATTCGGGTTTCCAGGGTGACAGAAGGAGGGCAAACTCAGCTCAGTCTTTCCCATGGCTCCGTTGCCAGGGGAATAGATTACTGGCGCCAGAGTGACTGGATCTCCGATCAGATACCGATTGCTCCAATCAAGCCCCGATCAAGCCGAACGCTGGATCGGTTGCCGTGGACGGCACCAATCTGCCGGGACCCGATCGCGTGAATGCCATTATCGTGGGTAATTTTCTATAGTAATGCCAATTGTGCCCATCTCTAATCATGAATTCTTACCCTTTGCTGAGCAGATCAGTAAAGGAGGGAAGAGAAGTCAAATTAATGGGGAAATGTAAAGTCATGTGGCTGGCTGTAAGCTAGGAGGTGGGGTTGGAGGGGATCATACGTATCTGCTAACTTGGGAGGCCAAGATTTCCCACCAGCAGCTTCTAGGGTGGTCTGAAAGCACAGCAATACAGCAACCTCTCTTAAGCTATGCTGGGGTAGGTCTTGTCAGTGCCTGAATGGGAACCCTTCTGGGAACCTTGGTTATACTACCAGCATGTAACAAAAATGGCATGTAAAGCTCATCAGATTTGAGGACCAAATTACATGTTTACTGCCATTGTCTCTTTCAATGTTTTCTTTTAAAAGGAATCAAATAGTTTGGAGTAGGGAGACTGGTATTCAGATCAGAGTCATGGCACTGAGACCAGGAGTAGTATTGTTGGTGGTCATTTTTTCACGATTGAAATCACTGTAAAGCTGCAGTAGGGAAAAAAGACAGCATACCAAATGGCAGCTGGCCTGTAGGAAGTTCTACAGCAGGTACAGCATGCAGGGAAGGCTTAAACCCCACCCCCTTTTTCTAGTGTGGTAGATTTATAATCCGCCTCCTTAACGTTAAAGAAAACATCAAATTCATAGAATCATAGAGTTGGAAGGGGCCATACAGACCATCTAGTCCAACCCCCTGCCCAGTGCAGGATCAGCCTAAAGCATCTCTGACAAGTATTCATCCAGCCTCTTCTTGAAAACTGCCAGTGAAGGGGAGCTCACCACCTCCCTAGGCAGCTGATTCCACTTTTGAACTACTCTGACCGTGAAAAAGTTTTTCCTAATATCCAGCCAGTACCTCTGTGCATGTAGTTTTAGCTGATTGCTTCTCGTCCTACCCTCTGCTGCCAACTGGAACAGCTCCTTGCCCTCCTCCAAATGACAGCCTTTCAAATATTTAAAGAGAGCAATCATGTCCCCCCTCAACCTCCTCTTCTCCAAACTAAACATTCCCAAGGTCCTCAGCCTTTCCTCGTAGGGCTCAGTCTCCAGACCCCTGATCATGCTTGTCGCTCTCCTCTGTATCCTCTCGATTTTGTCCACATCCTTTTTGAAGTGAGGCCTCCAGAACTGCACACAATACTCCAGGTGCAGCCTGACCAAGGCAGTATAGACAGGGGCTATGACCTCTTGCGATTTCGACGCTATGGCCCCTTTGATACAACCCAAGATTGAATTAGCCTTTTTTGCCTCCGCATCACACTGACTGCTCATATTCAGTTTACAGTCCACTCTTACCCCAAGATCCCTTTCGCATATACTACTGCCCAGAAGTGTATCCCCCATCCAGTATTTGTGCTTCCCGTTTTTGTGGCCCAGATGTAATACTGTGCACTTGTCTTTGTTGAATTGCATCCTATTCACAGCTGCCCACTTCTCCAGAGTATTCAGGTCTTGTTGAATTTTAATTCTATCTTCTTGGGTGTTTGCTACTCCTCCCAATTTGGTATCATCAGCAAATTCAATGAGCAGCCCTTCCACTCCTTCATCCAGATCATTGATAAAAATATTGAAAAGTACAGGGCCCAAAACCGAGCCCTGCGGCACCCCACTGGATTCCTCCCTCCAATCTGATGAAACGCCGTTGACCACCACTCTTTGAGTGCAGTCCTCCAACCAGTTCCCTATCCACCGAACTGTCCTATAGTCCACTCCACAGTCTTTCAGTTTGCCCATCAGAATGTCATGGGGGACCTTATCAAAAGCTTCAGGCATAGGTTGTCCCACATGATGGATATTTTGGCTCTAAACGTAATACCATACCTGATCTTCCATAACGTTCTTTAAGACAGCATGGACCTACAATACTTCATGGACCTACACAACCTCCTAAGCTGTTTGCAGCCCAGCTAAATTTGCTTTGCCTCTCACTGAATTCTCTAGAGTCAACCTTGCTACAGAATTTTTTCTGCCTGCCCTCTATCTGAACTGGGTCAACTTCTAAAGGCAGGACAGAGAGATTCCCAGCTATCAAGGAAAGTTCGTCTTAAAGCTGTGGTATAAATCAGGTTACAAGGTAGGCAAATCATAGTGATGCCTTTTTCATGGTAATCAAGACACTAACTTAAAATTGTATCACATATATATGGTTCCTGGAAGAAATATCCTCAGTAATCTTGAGGATATTGGGTTTCATACACAAAATCCACTGCTCTTCTTTGTAACCAGTGACTCAAAATACTAGAAGGCATGCAGTAGGTTATAAGTAAAAGTTGTGGAAAAAACAATTTTTTTCTGTATTTCCTTCCTAGTTCTAAAACTTCTTAGCCAACTAGTAATTATATATCTGCTTTCATGCAGAAAGCAAATGAGCCATAGCATTAACAACCAGCAGTGTGAGTTCCAAGACAGCATACACCTATGAGTCATGCAAAACGGCTCTTGAAATCAATTTACTATGGTAGCAAAGTAGGTCTATTGGAGCAAAAATAAACCAGAGTCTTGGGGCACCTTAAAGACGAACAAGTTTTTCTTCTACCATAAGCTTTTGTGAACAGCTGCCCAGTTCATCAGATGTGTATGGTTGATCCTCAGCAGGCAGAAGCATATACATAGATGATGAAGATAGTTTGTGAATTTGTGAACAGCACTGTGCTATGAAATTCAGGAAGTATGATCTGATGAAGAGAGCTTTGATTCTCAAAGGCTCATTCCATGGAAATTGAGTTGGTCTTTAAGGTGCTTTTGGACCCAGATCTCGCTCTTCAACTGCAGACCAACACAGCTACTCACCTGCAACTATCTTCAAGGAAGTATAGAGTGTCTTCTAGTTATGTAAAATTTAAATTAAATCTAGAAAAGTACAAAAATCATTCACAATAGCAGTCATTGATGATAATGTCATTTCAGGGTTGCTAAGCTGCCTAATATCTAGAATATGTGTCAAAATTCTTGATGACTTCTTCCCAAGCATGATCATGCTGGAGCCTCCCTTTGGAGTATCTTTTATTGGAGTGTGGTACCTTTTAGAATCCTGAAGAAGTCAGAAAGTATTTCAGGGATCTCTCACATGCCTTTGAAGCAGAATCAACTCTCTCTCAGTGTAGAGCTCTGGAACACACTTGGTACCAAATAAATATTTAATAGTGGTAGCAATAATAGGATTGCCAACTGTCCCTGTTCCTTTGCCTGTAATAGAAGCATGACATGAAGAAATTTAACTACTGAAGTTTCTCCTGGCATGGGAATAAAACAGTAGGGGAAACTGGTCCTGCTTATTTCTGCATGTCGGGTGGCTTTTAAAGGTACAAGAGCAGACTTCGGAAAAAATAGCTTGAAAGCTTAGTAGCAATCTGAGGATCCTCAGTACCTTCAAGCAATGCCAGTATCTGTGGGTTCTTCCCCTTCCTTAATTTAATTTAGAAATTAGAAAGTCTTTTGCACCTAAGTGAGCAGCCATATGCTATCCCTTTGTCTTTTAATTCCCAATTAGCGTTGCCTGGTGCTCATTTTGGCTTTTTTCCTTCCCCATAGTGATTATCGTAATAGAATTATAATTCTGCTTATAATCAAAGTTCCAGAAAGCCTTATTGGATTTGTGTAGGCTTGTGTAGAACCGCCTCCCAGCCTCTGGAGTAGACACTTATAATTTCTGGAATTGACTTCATTCCTCTGCTTTCACCTTATTAGGCAGATATTAGAGCAGGCCCGAAAGCTGGGAACATAATGGTCTTGCTGGTGGCCTTTTTACTGTAGGCAGAAGTATCTGTGCTTTGTTAACAGCAGTGTAATTTTACAGAAAGCTGTTTTTTTCCCCAGAGTCTTGAATAATCAGCTTGTTATCTAGGTAGCACAAAATAATTGCCTGCCAACACAAGCACTGCAGACACAATGAGATAATGGGAGCTAGTTGGCAAGACAAAAGCCTTGTTTTAATAAGCATACATATACAAAGATAATTTGGGGTGGGGTGGGGGAGTGTGGTGTTGTGCACGCTATATCTATGAGACATACAGATATATAGTGTGGTCTTCCTAAAAAAATGTATCTATTTGATCTACATACAGAGAACATGAGCAACTAACTAACAGTAAGATTACAGTGGTTTAATTCTTATAAAACTTCCTGAGGTGTTACATTACAGCCAATGGCATGAGAAGCAGTGGACGTCTTTCAATTGGAAGAGGAAGAACCCAGGGAGGTGAAATACAAGATGCACAAGTAGCTTCTTTCTCCTCAGTAATAAATATCCTTTAATTGTACTAAAAACTATCAGAGGAATCTAAACAAACAAGATTTCTTTCTTTCATCGCCTGTAAAGGAATGTGAAAGAAAGAAACAGAGAGAGAGAGAGGAGAATTAGTAGGTTGCATGCATCATATATAACAGGTGGATGGGAAAGATACCACCAAATATTTGCCTAGACCAAAATATTTCCTATACTCTTAAGTCTGGGGAAAAGAATCCATTCGGGAGTCTGTTCCTTTTTCTAGATGGATGAGATTTGAGTATCACCAATAGTCCAAAAGTCCCAGCCCCTAGCAACAGTCTATTTTATGTTCCGTAACTCTAGCAGTTCAAATCAAGTAATTCTTCTGAGTACCCACTCCCATTTTGTGTTATTTATCTGAGGGGGACGTGTTGGTTTCAGAGATCCAAATTCATTCTGTGCAGGCTGCAGCCATCAGGATACCTTCTATGGTCCCCCATATTTATTTATTTATTTAGTTGTATTTATTTATTTATGTCATTTATAGTTCACCTTTCTCACTGAGACTCAAGGCAGATTACACAGTATGAGATTAGTATAATAAGTATCAAGGACATTTCCATACAGTATCAAGGATGTTTCCATAAACAATGCTGTTGGGTAAATAGATACAAGTTTACAAAGACATAGTATTAGCAAGGATCCAATATGGGGTTGAAGAATTGCTGAAATAGAACATAAGCAATTCTAAGACTTACATTAAACAACATGAAGCAAAGGTAGTATATAGGAGTACATCTTTAAAGCAACACATAATATGTAAGGCAACTTAGTGGTGAAGTCTATGGTCCCTAACTCATTAGTGAAGCATCTGAGACCCCATCCCTACAATATAGCCCTCCCATTTGAGTAAAAAGCCTTTTTGAATAATTCAATTTTGCATCATTTATGTAAAGCCAGGAGAGTGAGGCTCTCCTGATCTCAGGCAGATCGTTTCACAGGGTAGGAGCCATCACAGAGAAAACTCATGTACGGGCTGCTGTTGATTTCACCCATGTGCAGCCTGACACCCTGTTCAGATGAGCGAAGCTGCTGTGGAGGAATATAGGGAGGGAGGCGATCCCGTAGGAATACCGGACCAAGGCCACGAAGAACTAATGGGATGTCCGACTTCCCAGGAAACTCTCACACTTAAAGAAGTATCAAAGTTCTCTTTCGTAGTATGAATGAGGCCCACCAGAACATCCTTTTTGGGGAACTATGAAATGGTCCCCCAAAGTCTGATATCACTGAAACTTAGGAGCTTTTGAGAAGACATGCAGGAGTAGGTCCCTGCAAATTGGGTGCACCTAGAAATCCATCCTGGTTTTCCCCATAGGGAATAATGGTGATTGAAAGTGGATGGGGACACCTTATTTGGGGGGCCATAACATGGTCTCCCAAAGTCCCCCGAAGTCCAATATCCCTGAAACGGGAATTTTTGAGAGGACGTGCAGGAGTAGGTCCCCTACCAATTGGGTTCATTTTGCTTGCAAAATGCCATTCCCAGCCACCTAGAAATTCACCCTAGTGACTGTAGGATGGGAGTGATATGCTTTTTAAAGGATTTTAAATAATTTGTTGGACCAGTGCAAGGCCATCCAAGGATCTAGCTTTCTCTCCAGCAGTCATTTCTGACCCTGGGTAATTTTTTTCCTAGGTTAAGGACCTGTGTGGATCAATAACCACACATGTCAAGAGGCTACAGTGAGAAAGGGGAAGGAGTAAAATTGCTTCCTTCTACCTCTTCCATCAGCACAGCTATACTCGTGGAAGAAGTAGGGGGGGGGATCAATTAAAGGGCTTTAGAGTCCATTGGCTTTACTGACAAGACTGTCCTTTGTGAAGTAATAGATGCATAAGCCCTGTTTCCTTTGGGTTCACAGGATGCCAGAAAACCCTGCAGCCATCCCAAGTTGCTTCTCAGTAATGCTATCACTTTCCCTCACTCTCAAAGGGATACCAAAAATAAGTCTGTGTAGTAACCACGAACAGCAGCAAATACGAGCAGCAAATATCTCCCACTTGACTGATTTCCGCATCCAGCACTCTATACCTGCATTGTCATTTAGAAGCTCCGCCTAGTTGCTGCATCTCCCACTTCACTTCTATCAGCTAACATGGGGCCAATCAATCATACTTTCTCAGTTTTGAGCAACAAAAGCTTACCCACTGCCCTTTCCCATTACTGCACATCAGATAGCAAGAACGAATAAGTGTGGTGTGTTCCCAGAGACCAGACTTACAGCATTCAAAATATAAGAAAGTTTAATTTTAAAAAATGAAGAGTATACATGGTCTGTTCAATCATCAGGTCAAACAAAGATAAAAAGAAAGGGTGAAAGTACCCAATCCTCTCATCCTATTCTCAGTTCTTAACCCTAAATTAATATTTGATTAGGACAGGCGAGTAATTCTTGAAGTTGAAGTAGTTAAAATTCAATATTAGCTTAGTTTTCAGAATTGAGACTTCTCCCTATTGTCAAGATTCCATCAGCATGTAGACAAGATGGAGTCCGTTGGTAAAGAATTAGTTCTTCATGGCTTCTTCCCGTGGAAGCAGAAGAGTAAGATGAAAAAGAGCTTCTTTCCCATATCCTGGGGATTTCTAATTCTGCTTGGAGAGTCTGTCCCCCACAACCTCATGTAGTTCTGACCTTCCTGCCTCTAGAGGAGGAGAAAGCTTTCTAGCCATTTGGCTGTCTTTCTGTCTAGTCCCATTTGTGTGTGACATTCCAGGAAGATGTTAGATGGTAAACTGTTGTCCTACTTTATCCAGATCCATTCATATGTAAGTGCTAAAGAACTCTTTGCTTGAGGATTGATGGCTCATCCCCCAACCCTCTTCTTTCTGTGGGCTTCTAGTTTGCTGCTGAGTTCCAACTCATAAACAGAGTATAGTCCAAATGGCTGATATATTGGGGTGAATTCTAGGGTGGAGGTCATTTCTCCATATCCTTATTAAAGCATTAATGGTTAGGAGACTAAAGATTCAGAGGACTGCTGCTAATAAGAATGGCAACATAGCAAGCATAGCACTTGCTGCTGTGACTTCTCCCTGCACTCCAGCATTTGATTCTACTCTTTCCCTTGTTCCATTCAGTCAATTTTTGTTGTTTATTGCCCCTTTTTAGCCATCACTCACATGGGATGTGGTGAGTTTCATGATGAATGAGAAGGGTGATTAGTAGGCTGAATCTTGTGTGAACTGATGTACAGAGGGGGTGACTTCTAGTGTACTAACTCTTGAAAGAGATATTTGGAAGAGCATGGGAAACAAGATTTGGGAAAGAAGGTTTTTATTCTAATCTATGCCAACTATGGTTCAATCTGCTATTCCCAAAAGTTTAAGTACATCCAGATTTCTTATGAATGCTGAGCAGTACTGCTAATACTCCTTTTATTTTCAAAGTAGTACTATTGATTCTATCAGGATACACGAAGAAAGCACTGGTGGGCACTTTTGGAACACGTTACTGACATAACAGTATCTCAAAGAAAGCAACTTCTAGGTCTGCGTTAATCAAGGAATCTGGGGGGAATCTAAAAGCCTGCCAGCTTCCATATTATTACCCCCCAGAACTGTAAAATGACAATGCTGACAGATACAGCATCTATAATCTGTTTCCCAGGGCTACCTGGTAATCCAGTGGAGATAAGCTTTCAGTACAGGACTGTGCAACATTTTCCTTAGGAGAAGGGGTTAGGACAGAATGGTGGATTCTTTGTGAAACCTTTGCAGATTCAGTGCCATAGTAACCTATGGCATAGACACTGTAATTGAATATAAGGGAAGCTATTGATAGGCAATTGAGGTAAATCCCATGCGGCTGAACATCTCAAGAAATAGGAGAATCCTGTGTTTACTATGCATTGCTGCATTGCAATTTGAATCCCTGGTGCTTTTGCTCATTTATTCCTAAGGGAGTTTGTTTTCCTCCCATAAAGGGTTGCTGTCAGGCCGATTTAGCCCCAGAAATGAGGCTTTGTAAAAACACATTTTTACTGAACCTGGGGATCAATAGAAAGGTTGCTGTGAGGGTTCTTTCTTTAAAGGACAATAACAACAGGAGCTTGCTCAAATGTATTGTTGCTTTCCCAAGCTTGTAGTAAGGCATCAATATAAGAAAGCCAAGAAGTCAGAGTTTAAGAAAGAGATTGGCAGAGCAGAAGAAAGGGAGAGAGAACAAAAAAGGAAAACGCTTATATACTTGATCATGTTAGAATACACAACAATGTTAGCTATGACAGTCAATACAAGCAAGATCATACGGGGTTTGGAACTAGAATAGGGAGACCAATTTTCAGTTCTTAGTTTATTTGCGAGTCCACAACAGATGATTACTACAAATCAGTCTTATAAATGCCCTCCGCCCAAGGATTCACCCCTAGTTTTCAACTATGCTGCCTGTGTATAGGAGTACAGCTGCATATTAGCAGCTAGTACTAAGGAGAATCACGGAATAGGATTTTAACTAGAACAACACTGCCACTGTGATTATCTAACTACACTGGTTAAATCATAAATTAGTCATACAACTCATAAATTTAGAATTTAATATTTCAACCATATACCATCAAAGAATCTTTAAAGATAAAGTAGGTGCCAAATGTACCCTCAAAGAATCTTCACAGAGACTTATAAACCAAGTGGTACATCAAAAATTCATCCTGTCAGCATACAATTCTTAAAGTACACAGTGCTCCAGTACAGTATACATTTCTTAAAGTGCACAATGCTCCACAAAACATTTCCTAATTGCTGTTTTCCAATTGTTATACAGTCATTAATAGTGGGAAAGTCCAAAATAAATCATGCCAAAGTTGAGTTCTTATTGTTGCAGGGCCAACAAATGCCTCCCCTTGAGGCCAGCAGGGCCAGTGCTGAGGCACGGTTCCGCTCAGTTTTGCTTTTGCTGACACAGAGCTGGCTTGCCTCCTATGTTTCGTGCTTCCTCAGGGGCATGCCAAGCTTTATACAAACTGTATAATGTTAATCATATAATAACCTTAAATGGCAACACAAGTACAGAATACTAGACATATGGAAACCGCTCTGAGTAGAAGGCTTGTCAGCCTTTCCCCTCATACTTCATTTCCATTCTTCTCAGCTGTCCAGCCAACACTTTTGTCAGTTCTGTTATGTGCTGCTTCTGGTTAAAATAACAGTGTTGGGAATACTGCACTAATGCCTTCCAGCATTGCCTTTAAATAAGACAGCACTACTGCTATTTTCAAACAGCTCAAAACAAATTGAATTGTATTTCCTCATTTATGTTGTACAGTGGCGGATAGCTGAAATGGAGGCAAGAATAATTGTAGTCAAGCAAGATAAATATTATAGATCAGAAACTTCCTAGCAGAACTCTGTCTCACTCTGGAAAATTAGAGTGTCAGTGAACTAAAGATAATTTGCTCAGAGAGTGAATGGAATGATGAGAAGCAAGAGTATTCCAATCCATCTTTCATTAGATAATTTAAGGAAGATTGAGAAGTGACTGAAGGTGGTTAAAAAGAAGCTGCTTTAGAACCAGCACAACAGCTACTTCTCACTGATACTCTAAAATAGAATGATTGGCTGTGGTATAGAGAGGATTTCTGAAATTACAGTTTTTTATTTTCTGTTAGGATTTTTAAACCACAGTGAGTCATATTGGTCTGGGTTTTTTAAACGCACTGGCTTGACACATATAAATACACAAGTAGCATTTACTGTATGTGGTCAAGGGCCTTTACAATTAAAAACACAAACAAAAAGAAACAATGTGTAAAATAAATGAACAGTAGATCAAAACAAGGTTAAAAATACATAAAAACAACCTTACCAAAATGTACTTAACTAAATAAGATTCTTCAACCTCCAGGTACTGCTCCACCTCATATTTTCTTAGTTGTCAAAGCAAACTGCACCATTCAATAGGAAAACTGATCAGAGTTTGACTGAAGAAATATTAATTTCTTCTCCACTGTGGAATGATCTAAGCCCTTAAAAATCTCAGCCAGAAATTTGCTTCTAGGTTCTATATAAAGAGGGTAGATCATATGGAATACATATTTTTTAAAAATCATATTATTGGAATCACATTTTGAAAAGAAGTGAAAAAGCAAAGTTATAGGTTGGGGAAATGAATGTCCTACTAAATTTCTTCTTTTCATGCCACTAAACATAGATTTATCGGAGTATAATCAGTGGGATGATATCTTTTATTGGACCAACAGAATTAAAAACTATCATCTAGACTCACATTCAAGTTTAGCCATAGTGTTTTTTTCACAGGCCCTGTCTCTTGAAACATTTTATTTTAAGTTTCCCAAAAGTAAAATACAAGTATTTTAAAGAGCGATGAGGTTAGATCCAGACAGCCTTTTCACTCCTCAGTATCCTACTCAGGTCTGTTCAATGGGATTTGCTCCCAGGAAAGTGTTTTTTAACATCCTACTATATAAAAGGCAAGCCTACTATATAAAAGGCTACTATATAAAAGGCAAATGATGACTCACTTTTTATCCTCATGCAGGCGCATTACCGACGACTCTGTCTTAGAGGCCGCTGCAAAGCGCCCTCTTGCCGCTGGGAGAAGGCCAGCCAAATCAACGGCCTAAGCACTCCTCCCTACACCTTACCTCAGTGCAGGAGCGTAGACTTTCCAATTTCCTGGGGGGGGGCTGGGGCTGGGCCAGAGGCACTGCTATATCCGATCCTTAAAAGAACCGGGGTCCAGTGACATCATAGGGAGGAGCCAATGACATCACAGGGAGGAACTTCCATTGCCACCATCTATGGAGCCGGGGCCATGGAGGATTTAGGGAGGGGCTCCCCACAAATTTAGGGGGACCCAGGCACTCATGAGGACCCTCCAAACAATCCCCCGGGCTGGGCCAAACCTAGGAAAAGGTGGGAGTTGGCCAGTGGTTATAGTGCTATCTCAGCAATCTCCCGCTGTGTCCTGTTTTTGAAATTCACTTTTAGGATAGTCACTTTAAGATTTACAAATATACATGCCATGTGTATAGGATAAACTAATGGTCACAAATTTGACACTAGGAAAGTCAACACAGAAAATCCTGTAGGGGAAAAAAAATTAAGTTTTCCCAGACGTTCATTTACAGGAGTCTTGATTCTGCCTTATTCATAAGGGTGACTTAGTACTGAAATTTACTAAATTGTGGCATCGCAGATGCCTTCACTTGGTAAATGTGTGGTTGAAATTTGACCCAGGGCAGAATACAAAACCATTGCTGTGCACTCGATTTCTGAGCAATGTGCAGAGTTCAGAGTAGTAGCAATCTCATTCTTCTCATTTCAAACTCATATCCACTAAGTGAATACAAGCACATTTTGAGGCGATTTAGAACACTGATAGTCACGACCCCAAAGAAAACTCACAGTTATACTACCTAGGATTGTATATACCTTGCTTTCTTAGCACACTGCTTAAAAACTCCACCTCAACACAGACATTCAGAACACATTATTAACAAAATCACATAATTAAGTGTACAATCCTTGCCAATGTTCTCTCCAGGCTGCACACAGGGCAAAAGGAATTTTTTAAAAGGCCTCTGATCTGCATTTCCCTCCCCCCTCCCCCAAATCTTGTTCATGCAGATGGGCTTTTTCAATGTTTCAGAGAGACAGCACTCAGGCTGCCATTTTAGGAATTGTCCTTTTCGGTAATAGATACCACCTCTCCATTTAAAAATGGAATGAAAATTGAAAGAGGAGCTTAGGAGTGGCTGAAACACCCCCACACACTACCATGATAAAAGTGTTCTCCCACACCCAGCCCCCCCCCCCACAAAAAACAGCAAGCAGGCAAACAAACAAAGCTATTTTAGCAAGGAAACAGAAGGTCTACCCCTTCGCAGTGTTCCATTTCCAAAATACAATGTAATGATAAAGTAACTGAAAAGTAACATAGAGACTCCTTTTTCCCTATTAAAAGGAACAGAAACTATTCTTTAACAGAGTAGCATTGATTGCAGAGAAAACGTGATGATGGGTGGTTGGAGCATGCTGGCTGGTGTCAGTGTAAAAGAGAAAGAGAAAATAACAAACTTCTACTTGCCTTAGTTTTAGAAAATAAGAGTTCTTTATTATAGGTCTCCCATACTTTGAGAGGAAAGTGGAGAGAAAATTCTTATCTACCGATCTATTCCTGAGATTAACAATCTATACAACAAAGGATAGTTCAAGGCAGTAAAGGAGTAAACAGATGCCCTGACCTGTCAATCTTTCTAACTCTCTGGTTTCTCCTCTTATGAAACTTGAAGAAAGTTACAGCGTTAGAAGTGAAGTCTTGTTGTTGTTGTTATGTGCCATCAAATTGCCTCTGACCTATGGCGACCCTATGAATGAGACTTGCTCAGATCCTGCAAACTGGAGGACATGGCTTCTTTGATTGAGTCAAGCCATCTCGTTTTAGGTTTTCCTCTTTTCCTACTGCCTTCTACTTTTCCTAGCATTATTGACTTTTCCAGAGAGTCTTATCTTCTCATGATGTAACCAAAGTACAATATCCTCAGTTTTGTCATTTTAGCTTCTAGGGAGAATTCAGGCTTGATTTGATCTAGTATCCACTTATTTGTCTTTTTGGCTGTTCATGGTATCGGCAAAACTCTCCTCCAGCACCACATTTCAAATTAATCAATTTTCTTCCAGTCAGTTTTCTTTACTCTCCAACTTTCACATCCATATATAGTAATGGGGAATATCAAAGTTTGGATTATCTTGATGTTGGTTCCCAGAGAGACATCTTTATTTTTAGGGATCTTCTCTAGCTCCCTCACAGCTGCTCTTCCAAGTCTCAGTCTTCTTCTGATTTCTTCATTGTAGTCTCCCTTTTGGTTGATGATTGAGCCAAGGAATAGAAAAACTTGGACAATTTCAATTTCTTCATTCTTAACTTCAAAATTGTGTAATTCCTCAGTAGTCATTGACATTTTCTCCTTTAACCTTCATCAGTAGTTGTTTCAAGTCTTCACTATTTTCTGCCAGTAATGTGGTGTCTTCTGCATATCTCAAACTGTTAATGTTCCTTCTACCAGTTTTCACTCCACCTTCTTCTAGATCTAATCCAGCTTTCTTTATGATATGCTCTGCATAGAGGTTGAACAGGTAGGGAGATAATATGAATCCTTGTCCGACACCTTTGCCAACTGGAAACCATTCTGTTTCTCCATGTTCTGTCCTTCCTGTAGCCTCTTGTCGAGTACAGGTTGCACATCAAAACAATCAGATGTTATGGCACCCCCATTTCTTTTAATAGTCTCCATAGCTTTTCATGATCCACACAGACAAAAACTTTTCTGTAATCTATAAAACACAAACTGATGTTCTTCTGAAATTCCCTGATATGTTCCATTAGCCATTGTAAATTTTCAATGTGATCTCTGGTGCCTCTTCCTTTTCTGAATCCAGCTTGAAAACTGACATTTCTTCTTCCATATATGGTAAGAGTCTTTGCTATAGAATTTTGAGCATCACTTTGCTTGCATGGGAAATTAACACAATAGTTCAATAGTTGCTGCACTCTTTGGCATCCCCTTTTTGGGGAATGATAATGTAGACTGAGTGTTTGCAGTGTGTGGGCCATTGTTTTTTTTTTTTAATGTAAATTGGAGCCAAGCAATTATGTTGCAATTATGTCCAACAGAGGCCTTGCAATCTGACTGTTGCTACATTGAAAGTGGGTCGAGCCAGCCTAAGGTTAAGGCCTAAGCTACTTAGTGTTGGCCATAGCCATAGGCATTTTAAGGCAGTGTATAAATTCTTTTTGTTATAAAATTTATTCTAATAAATATAAGCAGAACAGAGAAAATAAAATAAAAATGACAGCACAATTATGATTACATCAAAAGAAAAAGAAATGGAAGAGTAAACATATAATAAACAATATAAATAACTCAGGGGTTTTTTATATCCAGTGTATATCAATCCTTGAATGTGTTTGGCGTCTGTCAGAAAACAAAGTATAGTCTCCAGTATTCGGATTTTTGATCCTCCAAGCATCTTCCAATTGTAAAATTTCCATATAATTAAACACATTTTTGGGAAGTTTGCCTTCTTTGGTTTTTTTCACCAATCATTTTTTTAGATCCATTACCCCATTCATATCTCCAAAGATCATTACCTGCTTGAAAATCAAAAAAGGGTTGGAAAACATTTTCATATAAATTTTGTCTTGCATTGTTTGGCGCATATATTGTTGCTAGTGTGAAAATCTTGCCTTCCAGGAGCCTGATTTTCAAAATCATATATCTTCCGTCAGAGTCTCTTAATTCTTCTGTAGCATTTATTTGTAAATTGTTTATATAAACTGCAACTCCTTTTTAAAATGATAAATTCTTAACAAACACAGAAATATATAAGAGCAAAAAACAGGAACAAAGCCCCAAAGAATCATGGAAATTGTAATATAAATAGGAGGGGTGGACAGTCCTGTGCTTCATCTGCCATTATAACTGAGTCCCTCATATGAGTTTGTCATTGCTTGCCCCCCCAGCCAAATTTAAGGGGGCTTGAGCCCCTCAGCCGCTATGTAGTTCTCCAGTTGTCCGGGGGGGCTCAGCCCTCCTGGCCAAATCTGGGGGGGCTCGAGCCCCTCAGCCCCCCATAGTTTACACCTATGCCTCAATGCCCTCCCGCTCTGGCCTCCAGGCTGCTGCAAAGCACTCGCTTGCTGCCAGGAGAGGGGCTGCTGAATCAGTTCTCTAGAGCCTGTTATATTTTTTCACACAACAGGCATTGTTTCTAGTTATACTATAACTGATACATTCCAATAAGTGCCTAGATGCTGTAACTGGCAAGTAAAAGTGTTGAGTCACTATCCATAGGTGTAAAGATCCTGGGGCATGAATAAGTCTGTTAGCCTTCCTGACTAAAGGAGTACTGACAACATGGTTGTAAGGGAAAACTGAGTTGACATTTACCTTGCTTTGCATAAATCATGCTAACATCCGAAGAGTAACAGTTCCACCCCACCACACATGGTTGTAACAGTTATTTTCAGGAAGCCCAAGATAGAATTTTGAGTTTGTACTTTGCCTCAAAAACCAAGCATAGAGGAGTTATCACTTATAGAAATAAATGTGAAAGATCCATGACAGATTTGGCCAAATGGAAAGTCATGAGTTGAGAAAAGTTGCCTGCAAAATTCCCTTTTCTTCACCAGTATTAAAGGTACAGGAAAGTTTTATCCTTTTCTGCACCAAACCATCGTGTGACAGAAAGTGGGCAGTATTTATGGCTTCTGTAGAACAACTTTGGTCTACAAGCTGCTTATTAACCCATAGCTTGTTATTAAAAGTTGGCAGTTTAGATATTGGATGCAGTGAACAGATGCAAAGGAGGGCATGGATCCTGTAAGTTTAATATAGCAGGAAAGTTTCAACAGGTGAAAAAGTTTGGGAACCCCATCCTCCTTTGCTTCGGGTCATCTTGAGTAGAAATAAAAAGACACCTACTGTGCTCAGCCCTAAACCACATGACACTCATTGACTTCAATAGGATGTTAACTCTGTTTACGATTGCATTGCAGAAGTGGGATAGTGTATAACCTCAACATGGCACTGAGATGTTGAATAACAAAGTATGGGCTATCATGCAGGACTTCCTCTTTTCATTTTGTGAACTAGTCCAATTTACCTTTTATCAGAAAATGTTTTCTTTTGAAAGGATTCATTTTTCTAATTATATATGATACAACATTACAGAGAATAACAACTATTGCAGAAGTGAGATTAAACCCTGACAAGTAGAAAATGTGTCCTGGTTGTTATCTTTTATTTGATTTGGGAAATTAATTTTCTGTCTGGCTTGCTTTTAAAAAGGCAGTAAACAAACAACTGGAAGTCCTTGTTGCTGGCAAGCAAGTTGCCAGTTGCAATGTATAAATGAAGCACTGGAAATCACTTTTTCATTTGTTTATTTATTGAATTGTAAAAAAGCAAGGTAAACATGAAATTAATTCACCAGATCAAATCAGTTTGTCCCACAATACTAGAAGAATATAAGAGTGTAAAAAGTGAAGGAAAATAAAAAGAAGAAAAGGGGTAAGGTTAGAATTGCAGATTCTACAAGTTGATCTCCTGGGTGACATTAAAGAATGAGCATTTGCATCTGATTTGGGGAGTCCCTTTTCTTCTTGTGTTGCTGCTTTGGTTTTAAAGCTTTAGTGATGATATTGTAGCACTGTCTTTTCTGTGTGGGTTGGTGAGGGGAGCAGGAACAGGCATGAAATTTCAAGAAGAGAAGAAATCTTGAGATAAATGAAACCTTTCCTCCCGTCAGCATTGCAGCCCTAAGACAGCCTAGTAGTGAACATATATGTGAGAGGGAGAAGGGGTTAAATATGCATAGTATCCTTATTGACTGGAGGGGTGGGGAGAGTAATTGCAGTTCCACTGTTCCTCCATCCCAAGAAAGGAGCCCAGGAACAACCATTGCTTAACTCCAATAGTTTCCTGTGATTGCTTTTAGGAAAGGTGTTAGAGGTACTTTTTCATACTCCTCTTCTAACCCATGGCTGGATTAATGTCTCAGTTCACAGATGGGCTGCTCACATACAGGACACATGGTATGTATTGGGTAGGGTTATCAACTTCATAGTGGGACCTAGAGTTATTCTGGGAGAACAACTGATCTCCAGACTACAGAGATCAGCTCTTCTGGAGGAAATGGCAGCTCTGGAAGGTGGAGTCTGTGGTATACCACTGATTAGTTTATCTGCTATGATGTTCCCTCCTCCTCTTTCCCTCTTCTTTGTCCTTAAACAGCAGAAATGACACTAGGGGCATTATTTAAATTCATAAATAACTAGTTTATTTATTTTAGAGAAGAAAGATCAGGTGAAATTAGGGGTTAAAAATTTCTGAGGTTATTCAAGGTAATTCAACATAGATATCTCTGAGGTAAAATCAGTACATGCACAGACTTTATACGCTTCACAGATACTTAAATTCTTATGTTTAGAGGCTTTTGTTCCTGTGTTTTCCCCAAACACTCTAGTACACTTTCTTTTAGTATTCTTTTTCTCTTTTGGGTTTAAGAAGGCTGGTAACCACTTTCAAGTACCCCAACCCCTTCTCTTCAAACACCAGTGCTTTCCTACAGTTTTTAAATGAATCTTAAAGTCTCCAAAAGGCAGTTTCCAACCACACCAGAGATCTCTTCATTCTCCAGAGCTATCTCCCTGTTTGACTGGGTAGGGAAAGTATCCTCTCTTAAAATCTATCCCCTTTCTTTGACCTGAATGGGAGTCTGCCCCTACTTCCCAACTTTGCCAACTTTCCCCCAGTTCTCCTGTCAGTGTTAAACTGCTTTCATTTAGTATTCCATCTCCAGCCTCCTTCATGCTCAATTCCTCTCTGCTAGGGCTGAAAATCATACCCTTCTCTTTCCAGCTCATGCTACCCAATCAGATTCCTTGGAGTAGCTTGTCATTCAACGCTCTCTGTGTCTGTGAGGAATTAACCCATAACAGTTCTTCGGCTGTTTATATAGCATTTCCAGGCTTTTAAAAAGTGCAGTCCATCTCATTTACATTATTTTAGGCTGATCAGTGTGTATTTTATGCTGTTGTTATGGCCTCACATTTTAATGCCATTTTGCTTTTAGCGTCTTGTTTAAATGTCTTTGGCTTGTTTTTTTTTTTAATAATAAATTTTATTTATCACATATATATCACATAGTTTTACGCCGTATAGGTATTTCCATTATTTGCGATTAATTAGATTACAACCTGGTGGGAACCATTTTTGCAAAAGTATAGTTGAATTACGTGGTATCCTGGGCATTAAGTTAGATTTGTAATGGTCCCATGTTTTAAGCAAATTTGTCCAAAATATATTGCTAGTGATTTGAGTTGGTCTGAGGTGATGTTTACACCATATTATCGCTTGGATTGGTATCGATAGATGCAATGAGTCTAAAATTTGTGACCATAACGTTTCTTCTGTAGATCTCACTATGCGTACCACATTTGAAAGATAAGTTGAATGCACATATATTTCAACATCAGGGTAGTTGAAGCCTCCATTTTTGGGAGTTTGACGCAAACTTTGGAATGCTATCCTTGGTTTTTTATAGCTCCATAGAAAATTATTGAAAATTGTTTGCCACTGCCTTGTCAGTTTGCGAGGTATTGCAATCGGGATAGTGCGAAACAGGAATGTAAGTTTAGGGAGTGAGAAATTTTTGATCAGGTGGAATCTAGAGTACCAACTGTGCTGTTGTTTATTCCACTCTAATAGTTCTTTTTTTATTTCCTGGATTTTTTGCAAATGATTATATTTTAGTAGGTGGACCAAATTAGATGGAATATTAATGCCCAGGTATGGGAGATAGTTGTTTGCCCATTGATAGTTGTATTTTGAAGATATACTGTTTCTTGCTAATTGTGAAAGGTTGATCGGCATTACTGTTGATTTTTGTATATTAACTTCCAGCCCTGATAACTGTTTAAATTTGCCCAGGGTACATTCCAAATGCATTAATGAGATTTCTGGATTTGTAATATACAATAGCATGTCGTCGGCAAGCATACTTAATTTGTATTTTTTGGAGGCAATTGTTATTCTGTGAATTTGTGTATTATGTCGTATTTCATTAGCTAGGGGTTCTATAGCTAGCGCAAAGAGTAGTGGCAATAAGGGACATCCTTGCCTTGTGCCCCTAGTAAGATTTATTTTGTCTGATGATGTATTGTTTATTTGAATTTTGGCTTTAGCTTGAGAATAGACAGTGCTTAAAGCTTGGCATATTTTAGGGCCAAAATTCATTTGTTGTAGTAACAAAAGTAAATATGATGTTTCAAGAGTGTCAAAAGCTTTTTCGATGTCTAGCGATGCTAGCAATAGTTCTGTTTTATTATATTGTTTTAGTTGTAAACCACCATGAGCTAAGAGTATACAATCAGATATTGCCAACCTGATAAAATGCTAAATATTTCCAGTATCAGATCAACAATATGTGATTGCAGACCCCACCCTCACCACGCCCCTGTCCTGATTCTGGTATTTCTACTCCCAATTAGATCTGATTTGGAAAGAAGCAGGAATGGATAGGGAGGAGGGACCACACCCTAGTTGGTTCACAGTGCTTCAGTCCTTTAAATAATGATCTTTTGAAATTTAAAGGGCTGATGTGCCATAGACCAGCTGGTGATCAGGGCATGATTCTTATCCCTCCTTCCGCTGCTCCTGGTGCCTGTGGAAGGGGGGAGGCTTCTAATTTTATTTTAAAAGGGCATAATCATTCAGGAGTAGAGATGGGCATGAACTGGAAAAAACGAACCATGTGGTTTGTGGTTCATTGCATTTCATGAACTGCAAACCACGCACTTTCATGAACCAGCCCCGGTTCATGAACTGGTTTGTTTGGTTCATGAAAATGTCACATCCAGGCCAGCAAATTGTTACTTCCAGGCCAGCAGAAGATCTGCAGGAAGTCCATCCCCTGTTGCCTAGGAAACTGATTGATCAGTGCCGGGCTGTCTGCAGTGACGAACCAAAAAATGAACCAAATGAACCAGCCTAAAGTTCATGGCGGTTCATCAGAAACCGGCCCGGTTTATGCTGAACTTTGGTTCATATTTCGATTCATGCGCATCTCTATTCAGAAGTATTTTTCCAATATTTATTTAAAAGACTTTCCAATATGATACGATAACAATATACCCAATATTTGTGAAAATAATCATCATGCCCTTCCTGACTTTCTGATATGGAAATAAAATTATAATATTGAAGTATGTATTTGTGTGTGTGTGTGTGTGTGTGTGCACGTTCCTTTTGTGATGGGATTTTTAGAAATTCGCCCCCTAAGGGAGTAAAAAGGGGTAAAATGTGTTTTCCCATAGGGGATACAGCTTCCCTGTGTGGCTGGGAGGCTGCTCATCCCCCTTCCCCCCACCAACTGCAAACTCAGCCACTCTGCCCTGAGGTCATTTGCATATGCAGCCTGATTGGTGGAACTCTGTGTTCTGAGGTAAAAATCAGGTTAAGGAAACTGCAGACAGTATGTATGTATGTATGTATGTATACTATATATAGAGAGAGTAAAGATCCAACAAATCTCAAGCTCACTTATCTTGGACTTATGGAGTCTTGGCTTGGTCATAAGAGGTGTGCTATAAGAAAAGCCATAAAATTAAAGCTGAGTGTCTCTGTGTAATCCAATATCATAACTGAAAGTGCTAGATCTGCTGGCAGATCATGCACAAATCTTCTGTGTCCTCTTCCACTGACAAATGCTCATCTTTAGAAATAGCTTCTGCATTAAAGACTTAAGGTTTTGTGCTGTGCTAGTGGAACATTTGCTCCCCATCTTCTTTGATAACTTTTTAAACTCTTGAGGCTGTATTAAGGCTCATCTTACCCCCTTCACTTCTAGGGTATCAATAATGATTCCTTTAACATGGCTTGGCTTTGGAACCAATTTGTCCATTTGTCTTCCACCTTTCTAATATTGCACAGTTTGTGCCTCCTTCAGGTAATAATACAAAAAGTGGCCTTTGGGGAATTCCATAGCAAAGCAATCAACAACCATAGCATTGTAATGGAAAACACCGTCACTGCTGAAATTCTCCTTCTGGCAATTCAGCTTCAGGGCTCAGCAACTTACAGCAGAGCTCCTGTGCAAGTGTTGGATTAATACTAACATGGTACTAAGAGGCTATTAAGGGGAATAAAAAGATTAATAGAGGGCATGGAATTCAAACCGAAAGCCAGGTTTTCCATAATTGAGGAACTCACTTAAAATGAAATAAGTGTGCTCTGCTTTCTAAAACCAAACTGCTAGTCAGAAACAGGAAATGGTATTAATAGTGAGTTCAAATACTAATACTAATAAAAAGCAACAACAACTAAGAACAAATGTGCAGCATATTTATTCTGGTGGTCTGTGTTAGAAGAAAGTTAATTTGGACCTTACACTGACTCAGTGGTACAGCACCTGCTTAACATGCCAAAGGTCCCAGATTCAATCCTGGCATATTCAGCTGAATGGAATTATGACAGAAGATAGTAGAAAAGTCCTTCTCTGCTACAGAACGTTGAAAGCAACTATCAGTCAGAACAGACAATACTGAGATAGATGGACCAATAGTCTTATCTGATGTAAGAAAATTTCATACCTTTATGTTTTCAGTTCTCATACTTTGCCCTGTAAATCATGTCCATATTTTAAAAACATATGTTTACCGTTCGTAAGACTGTGTTAGATGCTACTATAATTCTTATAATCTATTTTCCTCAATTAATTTGGAATTTCAGATTACCTGGTCTTGTTCCCCATGTGGAAAAGATGCATTAGGAATCTTAATTGTTCATTGTTTGTTGTCCAAAGCAGCATGCATATGCAGTTTGCTGCAATTTTCCATTCATACGCAGACACACACATACACCATCCTGTGTTATTGATATCATAGAATCACAGAGTTAGAAAGGGTCTTACAGACCATCTAGTCCAAGGGTGGGGAACCTTTTTTCTGCAAAGGGCCAATTGGGACATTTATAACATCATTTGCGGGCCATACAAAATTATCAACTTAAAAATTAGTCCTGTAAGCAAAATTAGGATCTGTAGACTTTGTTATGATCAGAGTGTGGAAAATCAGTGTGTGGGCCTCTGCTAGGGTTGCCAGGTCCCTTGTGTCCCCCAGCAAGGGACTGGGATCCTGGCACCCACCTTACCTTTTTTCTTTCTTTATGTTCTGTCCCACGTGGGGAGCGCCCTTTCACCTGCGTGCATGATGACAGCACTCCCAGAAATGACATCATCACGCAGTGTACGTGATCATGCACTTCCGGGAACGATGTCACATACATGGGAGAAAGGACGCTTGTGTTCCCTTTCTCCCTACCACCACTGCTGCAGCCTGCTCATGCTGGTGGTGGTGGCAGCGGTAGCAGCAGCTCGCTATCAGCAGCGCCAACACCACCCGGTGTCATCACCACTGCCGCTTGTTCTTTCTATTGCAACGCTGGTGTAGACTGCTTTCGCCACTGCTACGGCTTGCTCTTGGCAGCGGTGGTGGCAGCAGCAACATCACTGTCACCAGCACCCCCCACTGTCGCTGCTGCTTGCTCTCGCCACAGCGGCCCAGGCCACTTTCGCCAGCACTGCAGGTTGCTTTTGGTGGCGGCGGCAGCGGGCGGCACTGGCAACAGCAGGTAGCGGTGGCGGTAGTGAGAGCAGCCTGCTTTCACTGCCGCCACCTGCTCTTGCAGTGTAGGAGTGCACCCCCACCAAGTGGGTAAGTGAGAGTGGGGGAAGGGTGGGATCCACCTGCTGTGTTCACCTATAGTGCCGCTGCTGCCGCTCATCTCTCTCCACGGTGTCTCTCCACTGGCGCTGGAGCTGCTGGGCCCGTTGGAAGCTGGACATCTAGGGCCAGACCAAATGATACGGCCCATGGGCTGGATGTTCCCCACCCCTGATCTAGTCCAACCCCCTGCCCAATGCAGGAACAGCCTAAAGCATCTCTGATAAGTATTCGTCTAGCCATTCCTTGAAAACTGCCAATGAGGGGGAATTCACCACATCCCTAGGCAGCCGATTCCACTGCTGAATTACTCTTAACGTGATTTTTTTTCTAATGTCCAGCCAGTACCTTTCCTCGTGTAGTTCAAACCCATTATTGAGAGTCCTATCCTCTGTTGCCAACAGGAACAGCTCCCTTCTCTCCCCTAAGTGACAGTGTTTTACTTAAAGAGAGCAATAATGTCTCCCCTTAATCTCCTCTTTTTCAGACTGAACATTTCTAGGTCCTGCATTTTTTCTTCACAGAGCTTTGTCTCCAGAGACCCCTGTTCATCCTAGTTGCTCTGCATTGCACCCATTCCAATTTGTCCACTTCCTTTTTGAAATGAGGCCTCCAGAACTGCATACAATAGTCCAGTTGGGGCCTGACCAACTCTGTATATAGTGGGACAATGACATCCTGTAATATGGATGGTATGCCTTTGTTGATACACCCCAAGATTGCATTCACCTTTTTTGCTGCTGCATTACACAGACTGTTCGTATTTTGCTTCCAATCCACCCATATCCCAAGATCTTGTTTACACACACTGCTACCCTCCAGAAGTGTATCCCTCATCCAGTATGCATACTTCGCATTTTTGTTACCTAGATGCAGAATCCAACACTTTTCCTTGTTAAACTGTGTCTTATTCAAATCTGCTCACTTTTCTAGTGTGTTCAGATCTTGTTGAATTCGATCTCTGTCTTCAAGGGTATTTTGCTACTCAATGCAGTTTGGTGTCATCTGCAAATTTAATGAGAAATCCCTTCACTCCTCATCCAGATCATTCATAAAAATATTTAAAAGCACCGGGTCCCGGACCGAGCCCTGTGGCACTCCACTGGACGGTTTCCTCCAACCAGACATGATGCCATTGACAACTACTCTTTGGGTGCAGTTATCCAAGCAGTACCCTGTCCGTCCAACCATAGCATCAGAACATCATGAGGAACCTTGTCAAAAGTTTTACTGAAATCCAGATAAACTACATCAGTAACATTCCCATGATCCACTAAGCCTGTCACTCGGTTATAGAAGGAGGTGAGGATGGTCTGAACCTCCCCCAAATTAAAAATTAAAAAATAAATAAATAAATACAAATAATAAAAAATTTTTTTTTTTTAAAAAAGGATGGTCTGCAGGACCTGTTGGAGACAAGTCCATGCTGATTTCACCATATCACCATGTTGTCCATCAGATGATTGCAGACTTATGCCTTTAATATCTGCTCCAGTATCTTCTCTGGGACAGAGGTCAAGCTGACTGGCCTGTAGTTCCCAGGATCATTCTTTTCCCCTCATCCAGTCTTCTGGCATATCATCTGTCCTACAAGAGGCTTGGAAGATGCTTGAAAAAGGCTCTTCAAAAGTCTTGAAAATTTAAGCACTTTCGGGTGCACCCATCTGACCCATGTCCAGTGCAGCAAGATGCTTCTCCACAACTTCTCTGTCTGTGTTAACCAGCAGCTCCAAATTCATGCCTTGCCTACTACCACCTCAGGTGGGCCTGTTCTTTCCTTCTCTCTGTCAGAGTTTCTCCATTTTCACCCAGCAATACTGGTATTGCCCTCTTTACCTTTCACTTGCTCCTCATGTGTCCGAAGAATGTCTTTTTGTGCTGGCAAGACCCTCTGGTCAATCTTAGCTCATTTTGAGCTTCTTCGCTCATTCTCAGCTGCCCTACATTGCCTAGTTACTAAAGATGGGCACGAACCAAAAAAACCCGAACCATGTGGTTCATGGTTTGTCAGATTTCGTTTGATTCATGAAAACGTCACATCCAGGTCAGCAAATGGGCACTTCCGGGCCAGCAGAAGGCCACTTCCGGGTCAGCAGAAGGTCTGCAAGAAGTCCGTCCCCTGTTGCCTAGGAAACTGATTGATCGGTGCCAGGCTGTCTTCAGTGATGAACCAAAAAACGAACCAAATGAACCAGCCTAAAGTTCGTGGCGGTTCGTCAGAAATGGGCTCTGACAAATCGCCGTTTCACGAATCACAAACGGGCACCATTTGTCACGAACTTTGGTTCATATTTTAGTTCATGCCCATCTCTACTAGTTACTCCTAGATACTCTTCTTTAGATGCATTTCCTTCCCTCTGTTTCTTAAACATCTCATTTTTCTTCCTTTGCTCATCACAGTTCTCTATTAATCCACAGGAGCTCTTTTAGGAGTGCCTGCCTTTTACTCACTGCTTTCCCTTCCAGCATTCTTGTATATGGAATAACTCTCTTTGTAACTCTATTAAAGTTTGCCCTACTAAAATCTAACATGTACATTAGGCTACAAACTCAGTACTTCACAGCAAAAGGAATTCTAGAAGGACATGATCACTTCTTCCTAAGGTTCCCACCACCTTTATCCCGTCAAATATGTGTGTGCACTCATAAAATACTTCAAGTATATTTGCCAAGTATATTTTTTCAAAAATTTCCTGCAAGAACTGCAGGGCTGATTTCATGGTTCTTCTCTTCTTAATTATCCTCAAAACATGCCATGTTCCCAGACTCATCTGGGGCCTGGGTTTGCAGAGCTGTGAAGGAGGGTACAATGCAAGGGCTTCTTCTTCTAGCAGTATGATGCATCAGGCAGCTGACTTGGGCCTTCTACAGTTGGCTCCTCAGCTGCCAATCAGACACTGGGCTGGCTGGGCCAGGAGGTGGTGCCCTGCAGGCAGACTCAGAGGGATGGTTAAGATTTAAATGGGATCATCGCACCACTGTTGGGGACTCTGGCTTTTCCCCACCCCAACCCCTCCTTGGGTTCAGTGTGGCATACAGGTTTTACTGACTGCAGGTTGTTGTTGGCTATGGATTAGTATTCTTAGTTGTCTTTCTTTCTACAGCACAACTTTGTGGTTGATGGTATCACCATGAGGCCAGATCATTTTGGGACAAAACAGGGCCTGTGTGCCTGTTTTCCCATCTTGGGGATCCCCTTAAGAAATCCTGAGGTGAGAGCTAGCAGGGGCATGGCCAGCTTGGGGGCTGACAGGACATCTTCACTTCCATGTGGCAGGAAAAAACATGTAGTGGTTTGCACCCATATGGAAATCCTGTGTCCTGCCATCCCCTGGTACCCCATCCAGCAGGCAGGCTGGGGTAAGGCTTACCATTTACCAGGGGATGTTATTTGCCTCCATATCATAAAAAGCTTCAAACTGCCCATTTCCACACAATAAGCCTCTCTTAAAGGGACAGGACATTTTTCTCCAGGCAGTGGCTACCCTCTAAAAGAGGAAGGGCACAATTTAGGTAAGGTCCTGGAACATTCTACCCTGGCTGTTCAAGGCTTGATATATTAAATTCATTGAGAAAGCTTTAATTGCACTTCTCTGTTTAATTAACTTTAGTTCATGGAATATCAGCTGGGTTGTAAACCATCACCCAGTCATTAAGGATTATGTTAAGACCTCGTACAGTTATAACAGAATATCAAAAATTTTATATCAGTTTTTTCCAGTACATATTTAATATGTGACACAAGTCTTTCCTAAAATAAAATAAGGTCTTCACAGCAGACTTTCCTAGCATAATATTTATTATTTCTTAAGCACCTGAAAAAATTCCAAGGTGCTGGAAAATAATAAAATATAGAATAAAAACTAACAAAGCCTTGCCTGCAGGCATACAATCTAAACATTCTCCCTTTGCTTTGTTCTTAGTTGTGTATCTGGTCCCTGAGGTTGTGAAGCTTGTCCCACAAGTCTAATTGCTTTCAACTTGCAAAATAAAACATTGCAGGGCTACATACAGAAATGTACCAGTTGATCCAAACCTTTACCCAACCTGTAGATAGCAGAGTCTCCTTTTAAAAAAATTACTGCTAAGGAACTGTGTCAAGAATATGAACTAGGAGTAGCAATTGTGTTGCAATACAGGTGAAGGGGTCTGAGTTAGTGAGAGTCACTTCCAGGAAAGTGACATCACTTCCTGGAAGAGGCATCATTGTGCAGGGCGCAGCCACCCCCTAGGAGTGTGAGGAGGTGAGCAGGTGATTCGGGCCTACTCACCTCCTTGCCCCTTGCTTGGGCAATGTTCCCTCTAAGTGGTGCAATGTTGTGAGCCAGAAATCTACTTTGTGACCAGAAATCTACTTTGAGGGTGTACAGAGAAATCTGACTGTGTATCAACATGCAATAAAATGAAAACCAATTTATAAAAACAGAAGTGGGAAAGAAAGGGGTTTTAGTTCGAAGCAATGTCTTTGTATTTCATTTCCTCTGTGTGTATTGTGTTTCTTTTAAATGACCTTTGCTCTCTCCTTCTTCAGACATGATCACATATACAATTAAATACTTCCAATCATATTTTATTCACGCACAACCAATTGCCTAAATTCTGTATTGTGTACTGGTGGTGGATATTGAATTAAAAGTTAGGGGCAGTGAAACTAGAGAGAATTGTTTGATTCATTGTTAAGTATTCCACAAACTCACAGTCAACTCAAAAGTTCCTACCAATACAGAGCAGAGACTGTTAACTGGATTCTAGTTGTTTTCACCACAGGGAAAGTTTTGCATAAATTATTTGGGGGGCAGAGGGCAATTTAAACTTTAACCTCCACCCCAATAAGAGCCAGTACACGAGGCCCTACTTGGACTGACATAGAAATAAGGGAGGGGGAACATGGCATCAAGGGAAGCATCTTTAGTCCGTTTATATACAGAGTGGCACTAACACCAATGAATTCAGCATTATCCTGTCCCATTTCATAACATGCACTTGCCAATATGAAGCAGACCCAGGTTCCACATGAAAATAGATGTGACTGAAGAATCTTAATGTCAGCCTGATTGTACCAGTTTGCAATTGCTCTAGTTCAGACACTGGAACAAGAAAGAGTCTGGCTCATGAAAGAGTCATGTCTCATAATAAGCACTTGGCTTAGATCAATGGACTACCTAGCTTAGTATTCAGTTGACTGGCACAGGTGGCTTTGAGATCAATGCCTGTCCATGCCCACATCCAACTCCAGCATCCAGCTGTTAGAACATATCTAAGAAGGAAGGGTTTATTTTAGCAGCAACTATCAAGATACTGTCCATAGTAAAAAAAAAAATCATTATGCAGCAATGAGTTCCAACGTTCAACTGCAGATAGTTTTATGAGCACTGATTCTGGTGTAGTCATGTCAGAAACAGCACACCCATCACAAATCCATGCATCCATGCACCTATCAACTCCAATCTAATTTCAGAAAGGATTATGCACAGTGTCACATATAGAAGCTGTCACCTGCAAAGACTGAAGACATTACCAGAGAACAGCCCTATCCACCCACCCGCAGGTTTTCTCTCAGAAGTATCCCATAAGGCAAACAAGAACGATTGTGCATATCAGTCTCTAACAAAAGGCAACAGAGCAACTCTTTTAAAGCAAGGCACAGTTTTTTAGCCACAGGGTGTTTTTTTAATGAAGATAATAAGTTCAAGCAAATGTTGAACCATCAGTACATCTCAAACTATAAATTATAAATAACCAGAAAAACACCTCGGTTCTAGAATACCTGAGCAGCAAAATTAAGCCATCTCCTTAAATTGATGAGTAGCTCTCTCCACCTCTTGAAGGGGGATGTACTAAAAAGAATGAGAGGATTGTCTATTGGAAATAATGGGGAAAAGGAATGCCAATTTTCTTGCATGGGCTCTATTGAAATACATTACAGCAAAAAAACAAGTTGCAAAGAAAATGTGGAATGGATTTTACAGAAAGGTCTCCGGGCCCAGATAGATTATTTAGGGACTGGAATGACAGGCCCCAGAGTGGAATGACAGCCCTTGGGAGTATCAGAAGGGCTCTTAGGCTGGAATAGACCCCCTGAGAGGAATGACAGCCCTGGAAATAGAATTGCTCTGGGATTGGGATGACAGATCCCTTAGTGGGGTAGCAGAAGAGGTCTGAGTCTGAAATGACAGGCCCCTGAATGGAATGACAGCCCCTGGAAGTAGAAGAGGCACTCTGGGACTGGAATGACAGGCCCCTGAATGGAATGACAGCCCATGGGTGCTATAATGTATTTCAGTGGAGCCCATGCAAGTAAACTGGCATTCCTGGTTCCCATTATTTCCAATGGGCCTTCAAGCCTCTCCCATTATTTCCAATGGGCAATCTTGTCATTTCTTTTAGTACATCCCTCAACAGAGCCCATGTAAGTAAATGGGCATTCCTGGTTCTCATTGTTTCTAGTGGGCATTCAGGTTTCTCCCATTATTTTCAATAATATTCCTTTTAATATTCCTTTTAGTACATCCCCACTGCTTCTGTTCCTTCCCCAAACATTTCAACTTCAGATAGCCTGCTCAGAATCTATAAATTCAGCAAGATTTTTTAAAATGATGCTCAGCGTTTTTTTTCTGGGAAAAGAGGTGGCGGAACTCTCAAGAGGGAAATGAGGAAGAAACACTCGGGTTTCTTTGAAATAATATTATTTTCACACACTACTGCCGAGTATTTTCAAGAGGTGCCAGAACTCCGTTCCACCACGTTCCCCCTGAAAAAAGCCCTGATGACGCTACTTAGTTTTCAGTGACTCTTAAAACTTCCACAAACAGACCTGCAAATCAATTACATCCCTCTGCTCTGCTGCAGCAGCAAAAGGCAGCTCAGCTCCCCATATTGCCGGTCTGTTGCTTTCTTCTGCCTCTCTTGCTTCCTATACGAGGAAACTTTGTCAAGCCATTGACATACCAAGCCTAGTGCTCTTGCTGCTTCCAAAGCAGCCTTAAAAGCAAGTCCTTCCTGTCGGGTTCCACCAAGGGCGCCGCCCTGTGAGACACCAGCATTTCTGACTTCAGCCTTAAAGAACCTTCAGGGAATCTGCAGGATCCCGCTTTGTGGAAGGAGGGGGGTATGCCTCACCCTCACACCCTCTCAGTCCACTTGCAGGTCCCTTCAACCTGACATTTCCCACCTGCCTTCCACAACAGCTGTCCCCATCCAGCTGTCTTACTCCTCCTCTTCATCTTCTTTCCTCCACCTTCTCTCCTCTGTTCATTCCCTCCCCCTCTCCCTCTCCCTCCCCCTCTTACACAACAATCCACCCCGCCCTGTGGGTGGACTTCCCTTAAATCCTTTCCCTCATTCCTGGCCCCACCTGCCAGCCACATCTCTCTTTTGCCCTCTAGAATTGGCCTTGGCTGCCTCAAGCAGCTGCACCTGGGGTAGCTAGTTTGGCTGCTTTGGGCATCTACAGCTGTGCTCTCTTGGTTGGCTGTAAGGTATCCTCTGATCCGAGCTTCCAGCAGCCTCAGCTGGTCCCTATTATGCCATTCCTTCCTGTTTGCAGGTTGGGGTGTGGCCCTGTGCTGCTTCTGCTGCCCTGCTGGTAAGGTTGCTGGCTGGCTGGCTGTCGCTATCTCTTGTGCCTTCTCCCTCTGCCCTGGTCCTCTCCTGGCTGTCCTTACTCCCCCTCTCGGGTCTCTTAGTCTCCCACTGGAGGGTGGGGCTAGCTGGCTTCCCCTTGCCCCATATGACTGTCTGGGGCTTGGTTGTTCCTTCTCTTTTCTCTGTTGCTGGGCATGGCAGGTTCGTGGTGTCTGTCTGAATGGCTGAGCAGTGGTCATCTGGCTGTCTCCCCTCCCCTTCTCCTGCAGAGCCTCAGACCCTGGACACTTCCAAAAATTTTACACAGTCTTGGAAGGGGGTGGGTGAAGAGAGGGAGAGGAAGTGTTCCAGAGGAAGACCCTTTACCTGAACAACCAGCTGCTCAAGGAAAAATGCACCTCTCAGCTTGGATCAAAAAGAGCACTGAAGATAACTGCAGCAAGTGCGAATGGGGCTCGCTGGTGCCAAAATGAGGCATTTGTATCGTGGAAGCCTAACAACAGCCCCTTCCCAGGCTGTTGTTGTCTTTGAGCACTCCAGGACAGGAAGAGAAGGGGTAGCCGTGTATGCTGCAAGCTCCCACTTTTTTCTTATGCTAATGAAATCTTGGGGCTCTTCTAGTCTCAAGAACCTTTTCATCTACACATTCTTCCACTACGGAGGTGTAAGTTTTAAAAAACAGCTTGCAAAAAAGTGGATATACGGCTGTGTACACAAGACCAAAGGCTCCAAGTAAATCTGCTCACAATATTCCTGCAAAATATTTATGCATTTAAACTTTAACACACACCCCTCCAGCTAGCCTTCAGGGCTTGCAAACTGGTCCTGCAAACTGGGGCAGGCCAGCAGGAAGGAAGGAAGGCAAGGGGGACTCACAACTGAAGGGTGCAGACTTGCAGACTTGCTAAAAGCTAAAGAGACACTGGGGCTCCAGGAGGAAAGGGAATCTGGTAGGTGGGGCCACCAGACACATGACCTCTTCAGAGAGGTTCCGAAACTGCGTTCTGGAGTGTTCCCCCTCAAAAAAAGCCCTGACTGCCCCACATTGTACATAACAGAGACCAATGCAAAGGATTCATTCATCTTCTCTGCAATCTCCTTTCCCTCCTTCGTCATCTAATAGTTCATCTGCCTCTTTGGCTGGTTTCCCACGTCTGGGGTATTTAAAGAATTCATATTGTTTATCGTAATGTTTTGAGCAACATGCTCCTCAAAATCTCTTTTTGCCTGCCTTATTGAAAATTATATTAGTTTTCTTAGAGTCTGTGCTCCTTGTTGTCTTTCACTTTTTAAAAAGACTTACTGCTTTTCATGGCTTCCTCGATTTTTAAATGGCTTCCTTCATTAACCATGCTGGCAGCTTCTCAGATTTGGTGGTATCTTCCCTAGTCTGTGTTATGCATTCAATTTGAGCATCAATTACTGTGGATTTAAGTGACTTACAAGCATTTTGAAGTTACCTATATAGCATAGTAATTCATTATTGCTTTCCTTATGACAAATTCTAGACAGTAAATTCTTCAAGACAGGGGGCTGGCTGCTTGTTGTTGTTCTGTAAAGTAACGTCACAGATTGTCCTATATTATTGTTAATGATAACAGTTTATATCCACCATTTCTGCAGATGAAAGGATTTGTTTTTGCACATTTTGGGTTGCATTTTGGGAATTGGGGTGGGTGGAGGAGGACAAAGTTGCATTCTGCAGGGAGAAATCCTTCTGTCCATGGAAATGCTATGGTGGATCCAAGCCAATATTTCATATATTTTCCTGGACTATTTTAATTTAGCATGGAATGATAAAACAAAAATTATAGTAATTGCATTCTACTTGTTGTGCGTTTGCACAAGGTTAATTTCATACTTGTGTACTATCTTTTAATATGAGTATAGTGTCAGCTGCATGCTTTTGCCTGTGTGCCAGATTAATTCGTTGTTTGAATGCAGCTGCCTTTTCTTTCTCAGCAATACATATACGTTATGATAGGGAGTTAGTGGCTGAGTATATTTTGATTACTGTAGCTCAGTGGTAGTTAAGATTATATATGTTAATTTTATGTAGACTGCGTTATCTTCATTCCTTTTTAACTTCACTCCCTCTAACAATTTCGTTTTGGACAATATTCTTAAATTAACATGCTGACATTCCTATTCTTCTGTCATTAAAGAGCATTTAAAGAGTGAGAGGAGTCCAAATTCCTCTTCAAACAGGACGGTATATCCTTTGAAGTATAACAGAATAGAATCTGTTCAGACCTTTCTCAAAATGCTTTATCTGCTAGAGACATCCTTCCCTATAGAAAGCAGACCAGAAGAGAATTCTCAGATAATCTGTCACAAGACTTCTCCACAAGGAAAATCATGATATGTGAAAACATGTTCCTGCATGTAGCAAGTGCGTAAACAATACAGAAGGGAAGCAGAATCTCCTAAATAACTTCTAATGAAACCCTTTATTTCTTGTTTACTTTTTTCATGGCTGCCTTCAGATATCCAATAGCTTCATCCAAATAAGAAGTTCCCAGACTCAAACATTCCCTCTTCATGTGCTTTCCTCTCATGCGTGGTACAACGACAGGTACAAATGAAAATTGTTGTGAAGTCCTAATTAGATGAAACAATGAACTGTGATTTGTTCCCTTTCCTTCAAAGCACAATTCCAAACCAAACAATTTAATCCTGGCTTAAACTCCTGATTTGTTGGCAAAAGAATACCAGTTTGTTTTTTTACCAAATTCAGATACGACAGCAAACATCACTTTGTTCCTTATGAGGAGATATTCTGTATTTTTGCTAAGCAGAGGAGGAATAGAGTGAGAGGAGGAAACACTTAGGCCCAAGAATGTCCTGACTTGTTTTTGTCTGAATGCATTCAATGTAAGGGTGAACTCACCAAGCCATTACCAATACTTCCACAAGTATAAACTTCTATAATTCCTCCATAGTTATAATAATACTTGTTTATATGTTGAAATAAAGGTAGAGTTCTTCAACACTCAATGTTAGTTTTCAATAGAAAACTTTTTAATATTTCAGAAAACACAGGTGAAGTCACCTTTTGTTGAATCAGACTATTAGTCTATTAAGCTCAGTATTGTCTATTCTACCTAGCAGCACTCCAGAGTCTCAGACATCTTTCATATTTGTTCATTTTAATTGGAGATGCCAGTGAGCCTGGGACATTCTTCCAGCAAAGCTGATGCTCTGCTACTGAGGTATAGCCCCTCACCTTTAGGAAGTAGGATTGCCAATTTGTAGAAGGCACACAACCAAGGACCCATAGACAGAAGGGTGGGATCAGTAGGTCAAGGGGAGAGTTTTGTGAGGTCACAAGGCAGAGCTCGTGTGCTGAGGGACAGAGCTTGGAGGGGTGTCAGTGGATAGAACAAAAGGATCAAGCGTCAAAGCATACAGAAAATACTAATTCATCTTAATCCAGAAAGACAACATGACTGCAAAGTACTATGTGGACAAGCAAGGGGACAGCTTTCTAGACTCTACTCAGAGGCAGTAGCTATATGGCAGTGGGCATATAGCTACTGCTCAGAGACGGTATATGTGGGCATATAGCTACTGCTTTCGTCAAGGGCAGATCACTGTTCCCTCAGCAGGCCTTTAAAATGTTTTTGAAAGGCTTGTTCAGTCTCTGTCCTTCAGGTGTTCCCATAGCATCATAGTGGTCACTGTCACTGGTATTAGCCCATTGAATGCTGGAGACTTTCAAACCTTTAGCTACCTGCTCATTAGCTATGTTGTCTACTAAGGTTGCCTTCCTAGTAGCCATCACTTCAGCTAGAAAGGTGGGAGAGTTGGCTGCTTTAAGGATAGACCCACCTTAAGTTTCATGGGGAAAGGGTGCTTTTAAGATCCATTTTACATTATTTGCCAAAAGTTGTCTCCTTTCTCATGATAGAATTTTGCAAGTGTTCTTCCCTGCTCCCACTTCGAGTGCGGAAAGGCATTGCACACATTAGATGTTAAGAGAATTTCATTTTTCTGTTTGCAAAGAACCTGTTCCTTTTGCAAGTATACTCAACAGTTTGTCACTCAGGCCCTAACAAGGGCAAAGCTACCTCAGCACAAACTCTCTCCAGATGGATTGTATATTCAGTTGAACTTTGCAACCAGCAAGCTCAATTGCCATGTCCTCTCAATGTACATGCTCAATGTACATGCAACTTCCACAAGGGCCCAAGCTTCTTCTGCATTCGCTAAAGGTGTTGCCCTGGTAGACATCTGCAGACCTGCAACCTGGCCCTCCACTGATACTTTCATGAAGCAATACTCTGTAGATGTGTATGTGAGAAAAGACTCATCAGTGGGCAAGGCAATTCTTCACTGTACACATCCCTCCCTCTTGCTCCACTGTTAGATCTTTCTGTATATGCATTCCTACTGAGATGGGCTCTCAGTGTCTCAGGACAGAAAACTGAGGGAAGAGGTCACCATCCTCTTGGAGCATATGACATGACTGTTTAGGCAGGAAAAGAGCATCTCATGTGTTCCAGCTATAGAGTCCCTTCCAAGTAGTTGGCCTGCATATGCACGATCCTGGTGTATGTATGCAAAAAAGGCAACTCAATGAACAACAAGTAAATGTCACATTGTTATATCTTGCTAGTTACTGAGACAGGTTTATTTAATTGTTTTAATTTAATTGTTTTAATTGTCACTTCTTTCCAATGCAATTGTAAAGAAGCACAGAACATCAGTGCAGAAATTTAAAGGCAATAATCCAAACATCAGCCATGATGACACAAGCTGTAAGCAGGAGTGACATGCAGGAATAGGAGCGGGTTTAAGTCCCACACACTAGCCCCTTATTTCTACAAACCACAGTCCAGCAAAAATATACAATACAACTTCAGCTGAAGAAGTTATCTCCACATCTTCTTATCACTTCATATGCTGTAACTTTCTAAGAGTCAAACTACGGTATAATGTTGCTGTTCCTCATTTTTAAAAGCTGAAAGTGTTGGCGGGGAAAGGCTTCTTAGCTCTTCCTTTCCACTCTTTTCCCAGCTCAGAGTTGCCCTGCCCGTGCTGCTTTCCTCCCCTGGGCATGCCTTATGTCCTCCCATCGTGGGTTGAATAGACGTTTGGGAAGGATTATTTTGAGCAGCAAAATGGCAGAAAGGGAAAAAGTTAACTCATCTTCCCGCTTGCCATGTAACTGCTCTTGGCTGCAGCCCATGTGGATGCTTTTCAGTAAAAATATGGTTTGGAAGAGGAGAGAGACACCAAACATGGTGTCACATCTAATTTTGCCCCTGGTCTCCCAACTGATGAAACTCAGTCATCAGCAGCATAGGAAGTGTGCTAGAGTGCCCTCTTCATAGCTTTGCATTCTGTGAGTATAATGAAAATGCTTTCCGCTGTTCATTCCAGCTCATCAAAGTCAATAAAATGAAATATTTTGATTTATTTGTTCTCCACAAGGCACCCAGTGGAAATTGCCTCTTAACTGATTTTATAGCTTTAATCTGTTGGAGTTCTTTAAATTCATGCAACTCCCCCCCCCCCCAGCATAACAATAAAACTTCCTTTAGTGTTAAGAAAGATGAACTTTATGTTCAGAATAACAATCTATCAGTTTTGCAAAGGGCTGTTAAATTGC
This sequence comes from Eublepharis macularius, assembly GCF_028583425.1. NCBI lineage: Eukaryota > Metazoa > Chordata > Lepidosauria > Squamata > Eublepharidae > Eublepharis > Eublepharis macularius. Next base: position 178,487,442 of record NC_072790.1, on the reverse strand, counting down.
TGCTCTATAATGGTGGGCAGATTGAGGTAGCAAGACCAGCTTTGCTTTGTATTTGCTTTTCCAGGCAATGGGTTAACAGAAATGAGGCTCTCCTATAATTAGTGATGAAATTTTGTATGGTTAGTATATTGAAATGCCTTAATCCAGCTGCAGACTAATGTAGGCTTTCTGAAAGCATTTAGTGTTCATTATGGGTTGTTATCTATGTATTAAAGAAAGATTATTTCCGAACGATTTTAAGTAGCTTACATCAATGTAAATTCTTTTGTTGTGTGTAACATCCTTCTGATTTTTTTTTTAAAAATCCTGCTCTTATGCCTACTGTCTTGATTCATGGATAGACTACATATGACACCTCGAGGGAATTTATGTTATATTCTATATCAGTATAGACAAAGCTCAATTAAAGTAGAGCCAAACTGAGAGAGGAGGCTGTGTGTGTGTGATTTTTATACTGCTTTCTTAAAAGCTCAGTATTACAGCTGGTTTGTCTATTTAGTATAATACTGAAATCGTTATACATTAGGAGCTGTTAGCCTCCCTATAGTGTGGAAAAGTTATTTAACCTTCCCCATGTAAAGAAGATGCTTTTCTGTCCCCAGAAAGAATAGACTGCTTTCAGTTCGGATCCAGAGATGGCCTAGTCCATATATGATGTTTGTACAGTTTTAAACTAAACCCTTTCCATTTGAGAACCAATACTTGTACAGAGCAAATGGAAATGTGGTAGGGTGGATATGTCTCCCCACTTGCAATTTTAGACGGAGAGGAAGTTAAGAATTTATCTGCTCCTCCACCTTCTTTCATATCTGGCTTAAGCCAGATGTCTGAATTTTTCATGCACCAACCAATCAGAGAACCTGTAAGAAAGGAACTTCATCAGATAATGAAGTGTGGGCACTACAGGATTAAATTTAAGACAAGGCAGTGATAAAATGAGGCAGGAGGAGGCAAAGGAAATGAGGCAGGATGAGGCAAAGGAAAGGTGTAAAGACTAGCCGGTAGTCCATAGTGTAAAGATGTAGGAAATGGATTTCTTTGTTTTCGTAGCAATTAGAGGTGGGCACGAATCACAATACGAAGCAAAAAACTGCATGAATGGGTTCGTGGGACCACATTTTCCACAAACTCCACGACTTTTTTGACCCGGTTTGTGCGAGTCATCAGTGGTTCGTAAAGCCAGACAGGCTGGCACCGCTGATCATGTGTGAAACTGACAGCCCCGTTCTCCTGCTGCTTGTGCTGTCAGCTTCACAGACCCCACGCTGGGTTCAGCCGATGGGCTGAAGCCAGCACAGGGTGAGTGAAACTGACAGCTCCCATTCTTCTGCCGCCCTGAGCGGCAGGAGAATGGGAACTGTCAGCCTCCCCTTTTCCAGCTGGCTCTGTCCCACTTTCCAGCTGGCTGGAGGAATGGGGGAGAGTTTGAAGGGAAGAATGTTCCCCATGCCACTTGCAAACAGTGCAGGGAACCTTCTTCCCTTCAACTCTCCCTCTTTCCTGCTGGCTGGAGGAAGAGGGGGAAGAGTTTGAAGGGAAGAAGTTCCCCCATGATGTTTGCAAGCAGCGTGGGGAACGTTCTTCTCTTCAAACTCTCCCCCTTTCCAGCTGGCTGGAGGAAAGGGGGGAGAGTTTAAAGGGAAGAAGTTTCCCCATGCTGCTTGCAAATAGCGTGGGAAACCTTCTTCCCTTCAAACTCTTCCCCTTCCCAGCTTTCCTGGGTGGTGGGAGAACAGGGGCTGTCAGTTTGACAGACCCCAGCGTGGGGTGAGTGAAGCTGACAGCCCTGTTCTCCTGTCCCCTGAGTGGCAGGAGAAAGAGAGCTGTCAGTTAGACAAACCCCGCGCTGGGTTCAGCCCATGGGCTGAGGCCGATGCAGGGGCTGTCAAACTGATAGCTCTCCTCCTCCTCCCACTCGGGCGGCAGGAGAACAGGGCTGTCAGTTTCACTCACTCCATGCTGGGTTCAGCTGATGGGCTGAACTCGGTGCGGGGTGAGTGATGCTGACAGCCCCGTTCTCCTGCCACTTGAGGGACAGGAGAACAGGGCTGTCAGTTTCAGATGCCCCGCGCCGGTGTCACCCAGTCAGATGAAGCCTGCGTGGGGTGTTTTGAAACGGACAGACTTCTGCCGCTTCAGGGCAACAGGAGAAGGGGACTGACAGCCCCAGTTTCAAACACCCCGCACCGGCTTCTGAAGCTGGTGCCAGGTGTTTGAATTCCATGAACTACGAACCACGAACCAATTCGTGAACTGGTAAAAGTTTGTGGAAGTTCCTGGTTCCTGGTTCGTAGAATAGCAACGAATCACGAATCAGGTGGTTTGGATTTTTTTCAGTTCATGCCTATGTCTAGTAGCAATCCCATGTACGTTTTTCCTTTAGAGTAAATGTTTTATTAAAAACAAATAAGCGTCTGACTCTCTATTGATCAAGATCCATTGCAACTCTGAATTAAACAATTTTAACACACTTTTCCCCAACAAATCATAATTAGTGTTAGTGTACTGAAAACAATATTTTGTATTATGTCTGAATGGACTCATTGTGTAGAAAGGTTTGACTGGTTTCTAAAATTCTTGTTTCAATGCACCTTGAAGGACAGTGTCTCAACTTTATGCTTTTCAGGTGAAACATCTGAAAGATTTTGTGTTAAGCCAAAAAGAACTGAAATTCTGTAACAGGAGGAGGTTGAGATACTTAGATCCTTACCAGATTTCTCTTAATGCCACAGTTTGGAGGTTTTATTCAGGTGAAACATCTGGGAATTTCCAAGCAAGCCAAAAAAAATTCATTAATACTAGTAAATAGGGATGTGCGTTTCGGCATTCAGAATGCCGAAAGAATGCCGAAACAAAAGTGTTTCGGCATTCTTCAAGAATCCCGAAACGTTTCGGGGAATGCCGAAACGTTTCGGGATTGCCGAAAGAAAAACCCGAAACGTTTCGGGATTCTTTCGGCATTCTTTCGGCATTCGAGAATCGCCATTTTGATTTTGCTAGCCGTTTGCCTTAGCAAGCGGCTAGCAAAATCCTGCTGGAAGCAAAGGCTTCCTGCAGGCTTTTAGAAGAGGGGAGGGGGGGAGAAGGAGTGAATCACTCACTCCTTCTGTCACCCCCCACCCCTCTTGCAAAGGAGGATAGGGAATCCTGCTTTGCCTTGCAAATGCAAGGTGCAAGCATTGCATTGCACTTTGCATTTGCAAAGCAGCAGAGATTCCCGCCAAAACTAACAGGTAGGGGAGGGGGAGCAGGAGGAGGGTGGCTCTTGGAGTGTGGGTGGGGAAAGGCAGGGGACTGGGGACTTTAGGAGTCACCAATCCCACTGCTGCATTCTCATGCCAGCCAATAGATTTAAATCTTTGGCTGAGGCTGCAGCAGGGGATTTAAATTTGGAGCAAGACTGTCTGGAACACTTCTGTTGCTGCTGCTGCTGAGCTGTGACCGAGAGAGGAGAAGAAGAGAGACTGCACCTGGAGCCTGGAGGACATCTGCCTGGAGGATCAACTGTGCTGGACATCCTGAGAGGACACCTGGTAGGCCTTTTTAAAATTTTTGTAAATTTTTTTGATGCTGGGCAATGTGCTGCTGTGGCCTGCCTCTGCAAAAAGGTGTTGCAGTTTATTCTTGGCATGGCCTGGGGGACAGGTTGGGCAGACAATGTTTGATGGTGGGGTGGGGGTTTCAGCATTGGTTGTTGTGCTTGCCTTCTTAAAGCTTGATCCACTGTTTTAAGATTAAAACAAGAGTGTGCCAGCTTTGGGCCTACACAGGCCAGAAGCCTTTCTTCTGGCTGGCTCTCACAGTTGTGCTCCACAATCTGGAATGGTGTGGCTTGCTTTTCTGTGTCTGGTCCCCTGCTTGCAAGGATTCCCAACAGGCTCCGTCCTGATCAACTGTGCCAGCCTGTGGGCCACACACAGGTATGGCCTGGGGGACAGGTTGGGCAGACAATGTTTGATGGTGGGGGGGGGGGGGGTTCAGCATTGGTTGTTGTGCTTGCCTTCTTTAAGCTTGATCCACTGTTTTAAGATTAAAACAAGAGTGTGCCAGCTTTGGGCCTACACAGGCCAGAAGCCTTTCTTCTGGCTGGCTCTCACAGTTGTGCTTCACAATCTGGAATGGTGTGGCTTGCCTTTCTGTGTCTGGTCCCCTGCTTGCAAGGATTCCCAACAGGCTCCGTCCTGATCAACTGTGCCAGCCTGTGGGCCACACACAGGTATGGCCTGGGGGACAGGTTGGGCAGACAATGTTTGATGGTGGGGGGGGGGGGTTCAGCATTGGTTGTTGTGCTTGCCTTCTTTAAGCTTGATCCACTGTTTTAAGATTAAAACAAGAGTGTGCCAGCTTCGGGCCTACACAGGCCAGAAGCCTTTCTTCTGGCTGGCTCTCACAGTTGTGCTTCACAATCTGGAATGGTGTGGCTTGCTTTTCTGTGTCTGGTCCCCTGCTTGCAAGGATTCCCAACAGGCTCCGTCCTGATCAACTGTGCCAGCCTGTGGGCCACACACAGGTATGGCCTGGGGGACAGGTTGGGCAGACAATGTTTGATGGTGGGGGGGGGGGTTCAGCATTGGTTGTTGTGCTTGCCTTCTTTAAGCTTGATCCACTGTTTTAAGATTAAAACAAGAGTGTGCCAGCTTCGGGCCTACACAGGCCAGAAGCCTTTCTTCTGGCTGGCTCTCACAGTTGTGCTTCACAATCTGGAATGGTGTGGCTTGCTTTTCTGTGTCTGGTCCCCTGCTTGCAAGGATTCCCAACAGGCTCCGTCCTGATCAACTGTGCCAGCCTGTGGGCCACACACAGGTATAGCCTGGGGGACAGGTTGGGCAGACAATGTTTGATGGTGGGGGGGGGGTTCAGCATTGGTTGTTGTGCTTGCCTTCTTTAAGCTTGATCCACTGTTTTAAGATTAAAACCAGAGTGTGCCAGCTTCGGGCCTACACAGGCCAGAAGCCTTTCTTCTGGCTGGCTCTCACAGTTGTGCTTCACAATCTGGAATGGTGTGGCTTGCTTTTCTGTGTCTGGTCCCCTGCTTGCAAGGATTCCCAACAGGCTCCGTCCTGATCAACTGTGCCAGCCTGTGGGCCACACACAGGTATGCTGCTTTGGCCAAGGTAACCCTTTTTGGTTGCTGGCCTGGCACTCACAGTTGTGCTCCACAATCTGGAATGGTGTGGCTTGCGTTTCTGTGTCTGGTCCCCTGCTTGCAAGGATTCCCAACAGGCTCCGTCCTGATCAACTGTGCCAGCCTTCGGCCCACACACAGGCCTGCTGCTCCGGCTTTGGTAACCCTTCCCGTTTGCTGGCCTGGCACTCACTGTTTTGCTTCACATTCAGGTTGTTTATCGTTGGTGGACCTCTTCTGGACTGGACTGCACTTGGTTGACATCGGCCTGCAGATCTCTGCGTGGAGGATCAACATTGCTGGACATCTGCACTGGTGGACTGGTAGGGTTGTTGTTAAATTTGGTTTTTGAGCTTATGTCTGCTGCTGTGCCTACCTGCAAGCATATGCTTTGGCTCTGTCTTTATGGCTTGGGCCGGGGGGGGGGGGGGCATTTTCTGGTTGGGCAAGAGGATATTGTTTGGGGGTTAGGGGGGCCAGCATTGATCGCAGTGCCTGCTTTCTTTCATGTTTCATTTTTCAAGTTTGAGTGTGGGGTGGGCATGAACTGCTGTTTCACAGGACTAAAAAATGAGTGTGCCAGCTTCTGGCCTGCACAGGCCAGAAGCTCTGCTGGGTGGATGTGTTTTGTTTTGCTGCTGGTTGGCCCTAGCCTTTAAGGGGGGGGGGCTGACTTGGCTTGTGCAACGGGGCCTTGAATTTTGGGGTTGCGTGTGCGGCGTGTGGTGTTGACTCTGCTAACATTTCCAATTTTCTTGACAGCATCGTGGAGGAGAGGAGGACCAGCTGCAAGACCGCCTGAACATCGCTGGACTGCAGGACTGGTGTTACTGTGAGCGAGTCCGGGTTCACATTTGGGTGGCCTTGGGGGTGGGTTCTTGCTAGCTTGGGAGGGGGGAGGCTCATCTTCAAAACACCACATCCACACCCCACACCGACATACCACAGAAACATCGGTCCCGCTAAATAGTGTCTCTTAGGTAGGTAGGCCAGTTGGTAGGTGATCAGTGGATAATTGCCCTCAACATAATTATTAGGGAAACCGAGCCTAGTTTTTTTTAAAAAACTAAATAGGGACTCAGCAGGGAAAGCATTAGTGAGTGAGTGTTAGGTTTGAATTCTATATATATATATATATATATATATAAATTTGTAATAGCTGTCAATAGGCTTCCCATTAGTGCCCCCATAACTAGGGTTCCACTGCCCATCTCTGGCACCCGTGGTGGTGCCAGGCCGGCCCGGGCATACTAGTGTGTGAGTGTTTAAGGCTTTGTCACCTGTTATTGGGGTTTAGGGCCAGCTCAATTCCAGAGGAATTCAGCTGATTGGCAGGCTCAGGTTCCCTGACATAAATAGGGTTGCTTAAAAAGGCACTTGATTGTTCATCTCCAAGTCACAGAGCCACTAGAAACACAGATTTATAGCAGGTTAGTTAGGTCTTGAAAACAAAGTTGACCTTTGTTTTCTAAATCTTTTCTGATTAGTTAGGGTTGAATTTGGGAGGGGAAAGTATGTCAGAGAGGAAAGCAGAGAGGGGACCCGGGGGAAAGGCTAGGGAGAAATCTAGAGGGGAGGAGGGGAGGGGGAGGGGGACTGCTGCGGCAGCCCCTCCATCTGAGCGGAGGAGGCCCTCCCCTGCGCTGCTGCCGTTCACCAGCCTGGCTTCTGGTGACAGGAAGAGGGTTCGCAAGACTCTCTTTCCTGAGGCAGCTGCTGGAGGGCCACCCCCAACCCGGGTGCGTGAGGCAGGGGCTGGCACTGGGCAGGGGCCTGCTGCTGAGGCTCCTCCTCCTCCAGTGGTTGCGAGCCAGCTGCTGGAGGAGGGGCAGCATGTGGTGTCTCCTGGGATGGGCGCGGAGCACATGACTTTCCCTGCGCTCCCGCTCACCCCAGGAACCCGGAGGATGTTGGAGGAACTGCCCGTGAGACCCCCCCTGGGGCGGTCCACCCCAGTTTCCTCTGAGGCCAGCAGCAGGCCTCTCGCGGCTGTGCAGGAGGAGAGGACGCGGGAGGAAGAGGCAGAGACTGTGGTGGAAGAGCCCACATCTCTGCCCCTTCAGCCTCGTCCATCCCCACCTGCCCGGCCGAGAGTGGGACACGGTGTGTCCGGCCAGAGCACCTCACAGGAGGTGCCGCAGGGTGGTCCCGAACGCGCTTCTCCTGGGAAGCGTGGGATGCCCTTTTCCTCCGAAATCTGGAAGCACTTCCAGACAACGGAGGATCCCCGAGCAGCCCTGTGCCTGCATTGTAGGCAGCACGTCAGCCGTGGCAAAGATGTGTGGCATCTCTCCACGTCTGGGATGAGGCACCATATGAAGAGGCACCACCAGGCGGTGCTTCTTCGGGAGGAGGGTTCGAGTGGCGCCGCACGGCCGCCAGCTAGCCAGAAGGAGGCAGGCTCCTCTGGTGCTCTCCCCCCAAGGGTACCTGCAGGAAAGGGACGCCAAGCCTCTCTCCCGGAGATGCTTGGTATGCAGGGCGCTAGTGTGCCCAGAGAGGGGATCCGGAGGGCGAGCAGGCGCATCACGCGCCACATCGTCAACATGATAGCAGTGGATGGGCAACCGTATTCCGTAGTTGAAGACTTCGGCTTCTCAGGGCTGCTCCAAGATTGCTTTCCCTGGTACGCCGTCCCTGCTCGCACGTCGTTGAGCAGATCGGTGGTGCCCTCGTTTTACAGGGCTGCCAGGGATCATGTGAAGGCACAGCTGTCCCGGGTTGCCGGGAGAACTGTGCACTTCACATCGGACATCTGGACCTGCCCAAGTGTGCAGCAAGCGTACCTCTCGCTTACTGCTCACTGGTGGGAACCCGAGTCGGTTCTGGGTGGGGGCCGGGGGGAGGTGCCTAGCACAGCTAGACAGGGAAGGATGCGAGACCGCCAGGCCGGCTACTGCAAGGCCTTGCTTCACGCCGAGGTGCTCGACGTGTCCCACACGGCGGAGAACATCGCTGCCACCTTAAGGAGACAGTTGGACGAGTGGATAGGCCAGGGACCCGCCACCGTGGGATGCATGGTGACGGACGGTGGCAAGAACATGAGGGCAGCGGCGCATCTAGTGAGCCGAGAGAGCGTCTACTGTGCCGCTCACAAGCTTCACCTAGTGGTGAGAGATGCGCTGGGGTTGGGCTCCTCGAAGGAACCCGTGGATACCCGGACCCGTGAACTCCAGTTACTTGTCCAGAAATGTCGGAGGCTCACGGGTCACTTCTCGCGCAGCGTGAAGGCCACGCACGAACTGCGCCAGACACAGGTCAGGACAGGTGTGCCAGAGCACGCTCTGATCACTGACGTCAGCACTCGCTGGAACTCCACCTGCGCCATGCTTGAGCGCTTGGTGGAGCAGCAGGCCGCACTCCACGCGTGGCTCTCCGAGCACCGCGGTGCGAGTCAGGTGGGTGAGTTCAACCGGGAGGATTGGCTCACCATCACCCAGACAGTGGAGGTCCTGAAGCCCTTCAAGGACTTCACTGTGGCGGTCTCGTCAGACACGGCGACCCTCGGTCTGGTCATTCCCCTGGTGCACACGCTCCAGAGGAATCTGGCCACCCTTGCAGACCGGGTCGCGCCCCGTGCTGACCTTGTTCCAGCGGTGCGCGCATTAGTGAGAAGGCTGCAGCAGGGCATAGCTGCCAGGCTAACTCCTCTCACTAAGGAAGAGTCATACATGTTGGCGACCATGTGTGACCCGCGCATAAAGGGCACTTTCGCCGAGCGGGACGGGAACCTCACCCAAGCCAGAGACGGGCTCTGCTCTTGGGTGAGGCGCAGGCAGGCCAAGAGGGGACGCCTGTCGACAGGGGGGACGCAAGAGGGGCCCTGCCGTGCGGGTCCCTCTGACGCCCCCTCTGCGCAGGCCCCCCCCGAGGCCACCACCGGAGTGCCGATGGAGATGGAGATGCTCCGGTGGGCCCTCGTCCCCTCTGGGGTCGTGAGGACCGTGAGAGAGGATCCGGCGGAGGCGATGGTCAGGGACTACCTCGCGGAGCCCTGCGAGTCGCTCTCCACCGATCCGCTCAGCTACTGGGCCAGGAAGGAGTCGGTCTGGCCGGACCTCTCCCTCGAGGCGCAGCGGCTGCTCTCATGCCCTCCGACGAGCGTGGAGAGCGAGCGCGTCTTTTCACATGCGGGCGACATTGTCGGCCCACATCGCACTCGCCTTCTCCCATGGAGAGTCGAGCAGTTGACCTTCCTGAAGGTCAACTCTCGCCTCTTCGATTTCTCAGGACTGGACTTCCAGAGTGACTGAGGTGAGCCCAACTTGTGGCCTGCATCCTCTATGAGTCCAATCCTTTGGAATCGCGCTCTCCCCTGTATAAAACCCTGTATATACAGTTAAAACCGGCCAGTAGAGGGAGGGTGGTTAGGAACCAGTGGCAAAGGGAAAACACCCAGCAATTTGAAAGCCCCCCCCCCAGGGTATTCAAAACATCTCCCATCACTGAGACATACCCTGTGGGACCAAATTTATTATGAGAAATAATGCCCCAGAAACATGGATTGCTACTGGAGGGAGAAACAGGTTAGATAGGGATTGCTTAGGTGTTTTTATCAGATGAACTCCTTGTAAAAAAAAATTGTAGAAGAATTGTTGTACTGTTTTTTGCAAGTTGATGTTCCGTTCATGTAAAAAAAAGGAAAAAAAACCAAAAAAAAATGTTGTGATTATGTTTTTTAAAAGTTGATTGAATGTTCATAAAAAAAAAAAACCCAAAAAAATGTTGTGATTATGTTTTTTAAAAGTTGATGTTCCGTTCATGTAAAAAAAAGGAAAAAAAACCAAAAAAAAATGTTGTGATTATGTTTTTTAAAAGTTGATTGAATGTTCATGTTTAAAAAAAAAAAAATTTGATGTTAATGTTGGGTTTGCATGGTTGGGGGATGCGGGTAGAGTGGTGGATGGGCACCGGCCAATGATGATCTCTCACAGATGTTCCCAGGTAAATTCTGAGGCTGGTGTGGGGGTGGGGGGAGACCTCTGCAGAACTGCTCCAGAAATACCATTGTCCAGTGCCTTGGAAGTGCCCAGTTCAGCTTTGTGTGTCTGAACTGAAAGCACAGCCACAGGAAATGACATAGGTTCTGCTGGACCCTGTTGCAGTGGTTCCCCCCCCATTTAGTCATGTTATGGAGGGAGAGTTGTATTAGGCTGGTAGTTATGATCATCTTCTGTTTCCATGCCCTGTTGTGCCCGCTCACTATGTAACCTGCTGTAATGTTCAAAACTTTACTGTTTGTCCATTTCAAAAGAAAAATTGTGTTTAAGATTCTCTGATGTGTAGTTAATTGTGTTGTGTTGTGCTATGAGGGACAATAAGTGTAATATGTTGTGATTTGTTGACCACTTGTAATTTGAAAATGAGAAAATAAAGGTTTTTTAAACTTAATGATTGTGTGTCTGTGTTCCCTTCTTTGATGGGAGGTTGGTTCCCAGCATAGGGAACAATGGGGCAGGCTGGCCAGCCTGTTCCTGGGGTACTGGGTGTGGGGCAGCTGAGGGTGGTTTTGGTTCTGAGACGGGCTGAGTGGAGGATTTGGGTCTGTGTGTGGCAGCTGGGGTGGGGGAACTGGGTTTGTGTGGGGCTGTAAGGAGTGGACTATGGGGGATGAGAGCACTGGTTGTCCCTTGTGCCCAAGTAGGCCCCTGCTACTGTCCTGGTGTGGGCTTCCATGCCTCCATCAGTTGCTGGCCCTCCTTTGCCATCTTTTTCTGAAATTTTCCTAGGGCTGCCAAACTCCTGGTTGGGCTTGAGTTCAGGTTAGAGAGAGTAGTTCCCTACAGAGAAACTGGCTGCTTCCAAGGGCAATCTCTTTAGAGGGCAAATGCGGACCATGGATTCTGGGGGAGATCCCTACTCAGATTTTCCTTTCCACAAGTCCCACCCCCAAATTGCCAGTAACTTCCAAGGCCAGAGTTTGCCACCCCAGAGAGATCCCGTTCCCACCCTCTTAGCCTTGGCATGAAAGTTGTAGCCCCCATGGAACGCTTCCAGGTTCCTGATTCCAAGCCCAATGACACCAATGTAAGACAATCCAGACCTCCATCAAAAATGGATTTTAAGTAGCAGTGGGATTGGGCTGCATTTCAGTCATTCACATATCTGGTTGTGTTCCCAAACATTTAGCTTATGTTTTTTTAAATCAGCGTATGGCACTGAAGGACACTTTTAAATGGTTCTAAAAACATTTTTTTATTATGAAGTATTTAATGTGGCATTGATCAAGGGCAGGCCTTTTGGCCAAATGAGCAGTATCAGTACAGTAAAATTTAGACTAAGCTCATAGGAGGAAAAAGCATTCACACTGTGAAGTGGGAAGAAAGTTTCAATTTACATGTACCATGGACTCCGAAAAAGACATGTAAGTGGGATCCAGACCAAATCAGGCCTGCTTTCTCCCTTGAAGATATCAATTGATGATAGTGCTTATGTCACATCATGAGAAGACAAGGTTCACTAGAAAAGACAATAATGCTAAGAAAAATTGAAGGCAGTAGGGAAAAGAAGAATACCCTAGATGTGGTAGATTGACTGCGGTTTGCAATACATGGACAAGGTTTTTGGGATACTGTGGAGCTCAATATAATTCTAAAGTACACCACAAGTGATTTGAATGCATAAAACATACAGACACATACACATAAAATGTATATACCCCCTCCCCACCAAATTAAAGGTTTATCTTATGCCCCGGTTTTCTCCCCCATGGGAACCTAGAGTGGTTTACACATTGCTGTTCTCCCTTGATTTGTTTCACCCTCATCACAACCAGGCTAACAATAGACAGCTGCTCCATGCCTCACATTGGAGTGACTCCACCGATGGCCTTCTTAGTTGTTGGAGGGGGTGGAGGGGGGGGAGGAAGGAAACAACGCACTCCTGCCCACTCTATCTGGGGCCTAGGTGACCAAATTGCTTGGCCTTGGCAAGGAGCCAGTGGTGGGGCGGCACTGGTTCTGGGGCCCCGTCCAGAACATTTGTCCAGGGCCCCAAAATCACGTAGACTGCCTCTGGAAAACACAACACAATTGTTTACTTAGGCTGAGCCAAGAACATCCATCAAGCCTACAAGGCACAGAATCAGAGTCTGCCAGATTCTAGACCAACTCTCTAGCCATTGCACTACAGTGGATATCTAAAAACTGTTCATACCCCCACCAGCAACTTGAACATTTTTCTCCAAAAGGCACAACTTGGCTGGGTCTCAAAAAGGACTATGATGCATGGGCCTGTCAATGCATACTGGTACTAAGGCTCTGGCCGGGGGGAGGGGGGCATTGTGCCAATGCCACCCTGGCTTTGGAAGGGGACAGTAAAATAGAAGAAATAATCTAGCTTCAGTGCCTCCCCCCCTTCTCTGTCTCTCTCTCTCTCTATAATGTGAGTGAAAACATTACTATACCATCACTGAAGCCTACAGGATACTTAGGGTCTGTTCACACACGCATGATCATTTAATGGCAATGCTCTGGCATGATGATGTTTGTTCTAGGAGGTGATGTGATCATCACACAAGGCTGGGGAGCACGCACAATTCACAGCAGGCAGATTTGGGCCACAAGGGATCCTGCTTTGGCCTGTAGGGCCCAAATCAGCCCACTGCAAAGCACAGGCATACTCTCAGGGCAGCCAGATGACATCAGTGACATCACGGCAGCAGCCCCTGGAGCGTACCTTGAAGGCTCATTCACTGACTTTCCCCCTTCGGGGTGATAGGTGAGAGTGGGGGATCCCCCACCAAGGGGAAACGGATCCCTAATTGTGTCTGAGGTTGTGGAAATCAAATGGGTCATTACCTCCATATTGCTTCTGTCTTTGAGGGACTTACATGCACATTATATTTAACTCCAGATTTCTTGATTGTCAAGGAATGCATGTGGTGGGGGGTAGGGGGGAAGGGTGGGAGAAGGGCGGCATTTGGCATGCAAAATGCCACCCCTGGCAAGACAAGCCTCTCCCAGCTGTCGGTGGTAGAGATGAGAGCAGAGCACCCACTTGGGGAGGCCATGAAATGGCCCCCCCAAGTGGGAGCAGGCTGAGCCTTGGTGGGGGGATGGGAGGAAGGGTGGGAGAAGGGCCCCAGAGGGTTGGGGGGGGGATTTTGTTGCTGTGGTTCCCCCCCATTAAGTCATGTTATGGAGGGAGAGTTGTATTAGGCTGGTAGTTATTATGATCATCTTCTGTTTCCATGCCCTGTTGTGCCCGCTCACTATGTGACCTGTTGTAATGTTCAAAACTTTACTGTTTGTCCATTTCAAAAAAAAAATTGTGTTTAAGATTCTCTGATGTGTAGTTAATTGTGTTGTGTTGTGCTATGAGGGACAATAAGTGTAATATGTTGTGATTTGTTGACCACTTGTAATTTGAAAATGAGAAAATAAAGGTTTTTTAAACTTAATGATTGTGTGTCTGTGTTCCCTTCTTTGATGGGAGGTTGGTTCCCAGCATAGGGAACAATGGGGCAGGCTGGCCAGCCTTCTCTGCGGGTGGTGGGGGGGTCAGGGGGGTGGTTGTCTGTGTGCCAGGGCAGGTGCTCTTTCCCAGGGACGATTTGGCACTGCCACCATTGTGGCACCCCTTGTCTGTGCAGAACTGCCCTGGGAAAGAGAGTTTAGGGGTTCCCAAAAGGGGAGGGCAGGCCAGCCTGTTCCTGGGGTTATGGTGGGTGTGGGGCAGGTGGGGGTGGATTTGGGTCTGTGAGGGGCTACTGGGGGGATTTGGGTCTGTGTGTGGCAGCTGGGGTGGGGGAACTGGGTTTGTGTGGGGCTGTGAGGGGTGGACTTTAGGGGCTGAGAGCACCTACTTGGGGAGGCCATGAAATGGCCCCCCCAAGTGGGAGCAGGCTGAGCCTTGGTGGGGGGTGGGAGGAGGGGTGGGAGAAGGGCCCCAGAGGGTTGGGGGGCATTTTGCATGCAAAATGCCACCCCTGGCAACACAAGCCTCCCCCAGCTGTCAGTGGTAGAGATTAGAGCACCTACTTGGGGAGGCCATGAAATGGCCCCCCCAAGTGGGAGCAGGCTGAGCCTTGGTGGGGGGTGGGAGGAGGGGTGGGAGAAGGGCCCCTGAGGGCTGGGGGGCATTTTGCATGCAAAATGCCACCCCTGGCAAAGGAAGCCTGCCTCTTCATTTTTTCCCCATAGGAAATAATGAAGAGAGATCAGCAGCAGCATGCTAACAATATGCTGCTCCTTTGCTTTCTTATGGGGAGGATGGGGGGACCTGCTTTGGGGGGCCATAACATGGCCCCCCAAAGTCCAATCTGTCTGAAACTTGGGTAGTTGTTAGAGAAGGGTTAGAGGAAGGTCCCCACCAATTTTGGGCTTATTTGGTGGGAAAATGCCTCCTCCAGGCGTCCTGAAAGACGGAGGCATTTTCCCAGCAAAAAAACCCGAAAGAATCCCGAAAGAATGCCGAAATAATGCCGAATCCCGAATCCCGAAAGAGATTCTTGTTTCGGCTTTCGGCTAATGCCGGTAGAGAATCTTGTTTCGGGTAATCCCGAAACAAGAAAGCCGAAAGTTTTTTCCTTGCACACCCCTACTAGTAAAATTTCCCAAGGTGATTATGCACAGGTGATTTATTATGTATACTCTCTTGTAAGTTGAGAGGCAGTGAAAGCTTCATTATTTGGATACCTTTCAACCTTCTTTGTAGCCTTCCCATGAAATTTACTATAATAGCAACAACAATGCATCTTTAAAAATAGCCTAGGCTGAGTTTGAAATTGTATAAATGATCCTGCCTTGTCACTCATCTGGTAAAACATCGATTTCTTTTCATGCCTTTAATCTGAAATGCTGCCCAAAAGCCAGTAACTCTTAGACAAAAACCCTGAGTGCAAGATTAATTCATTTGTCTCCTACTGAATGCTGTTGCAATTAGAGAACACTAAATATATTTTAATGTCAGCTATATTCATTCTATTGAGCTTATGATTAAATATTTTTCTGAGTCTGGCTTTAAGTGACAGCAAATTAATAAACAGCAACATATAAAGGAAGTAACTCATTAATGAAGAAACCAATTGCAAATAGGGAAGCTCTTTGGATGTAAACAGTCAAAGCCCCTGAAAAGTATTATGTAGTATTCTCATAATGTGGTTAGATAGAAATTAAGTGCTAAGGTTATAGACCAAGGTTTTTGCAATTTAAATCAAAACTGAATTAAATCAAAACCTTTGCTGTGTCAAGCTGCCAGGAAATGCATGTCTTTTTGCTCTAATTCCGTAAGCATCCAGTTTGTTGTAGTGGTTAAGAGCGGCGGGACTCTAATCTGGAGAACCGGGTTGGATTGCCCACTCCTCCACTTGAAGCCAGCTGGGTGATCTTCGGTCAGTCACAGCTCTTTCAGAGCTCTCTTAGCTCCACCAACCTCACAGGGGGATTGTTGTGGGGATAATAATAACATACTTTGTAAACCGCTCAGAGTGGACATTAAGTTGTCCTGAAGGGTGGTATATAAATCAAATGTTGTTGTTGTTATTTAAGTAGACAACAGTGTTCAGAATGGGAGCTGAGGTGGCCAGCGAGAAAGTGAGTTCAGATCGTGAGCTGTTGATTTTACTTACACATTAACTTCCACTATAGTGCTCACTCCATTACCCTCTTGCTTCTGGGTTATGTTTTCAATCCTTAATTTTAGCCAGCATGACTCTTTAATTAAATTCTGCTCCTGTCCTAGTCATTGTATGCCTCTATATGAAACTGTGTTGTCCCCTGGGCTCCTGAGCCAGATTTTGTGCATGTGTGAACTTGCTTTTATACTGGTGAGGTCTGTGCATATGAGGTATAGTGTATGTGTCAGTGGGAAATTGTTTAGTCATGCAGTCTCCTTCTATCCCAGAGTCAGGCTTCAGTCAATCACACCTCCTCATGGAACACATTGCATGTTTAGAAACACTGTTCTAGCTGAATGGTTATTGTTCTCTTGGTTGGGGTGCTTTGGATCATGGGTTAGGCTAGTAAAATGGTAGAACAAGGAACCAGAAGAAAAAAGTGCACATAAAACAGAGCTGACACCCACTATGTAACAAAACAACATTTAATACAATGCAACTATCATGACACATATGCTTACTTGCACATAAAAACACACATATAATATATTTCCATTTAAAGACACTTTATCAAAATTCCTTTCTAAAGAAGTGACCTACGTTAGTCGAGCAAACTTAATACAGAGTGCTCATCCTTCCATTTCAACAAAAATGTTTAAAGAACAGGGTTGTTTCAAACTGGATTGAAAGATTCTGTTACACTTTTTGGAAATTTATTTTTTCAGATACATGTCATATGTACCTCCAAAAGCAACAGCTGTGCACCTATTCTTTCCCTACTATATAATTGTTATCCAATAATAGGCATCATCTTTTATTTATTTATTTATTTAATTCAACTTATATACCACCTCACCACCATGTCTGGTACTTGAGGCAGTGTACAACATACATATAAAATACAAACATTAAAATCAATAGTATAATATTAAAATGAAATACAGACATTAAAAAACAATAACATAGTAAAATACAAACATTAAAACCCGTAGTAGAACACAAACATAAAAATTCATACGTCTAAAAGAGCATCTAAAACC
Organism: Eublepharis macularius; assembly: GCF_028583425.1. Lineage (NCBI taxonomy): Eukaryota > Metazoa > Chordata > Lepidosauria > Squamata > Eublepharidae > Eublepharis > Eublepharis macularius. Next base: position 178,470,719 of record NC_072790.1, on the reverse strand, counting down.
ACAGTGCCATCCCTAAGCCCTACTCATACTCATTGTCTATAATAAATTATATGGAGTCAAGCCAATATATGTATTTGAATCAACCTCCAAATGCCAGATGAAACATTCCTGCTTTGCAGGTCCTCCAGAATTTCACCAAATCGTGGAGGAAGCAAGTCTTCTCTGTTAATGCATTTCAAGGGGAGGGGGCCACAACTATAAAAACCTCTCTGGGTCAAAGAGAGTTGAACGGCCCTAGGGCCAGGAATAGAGATGGGCACGATCTGCATTACGATAAAAAAAAAACCCATGATAATGGCGTTCGCGCAATCGGGACCTGGTGGATCGTTGTCTTCCATGGCAAACGATCCAGTGGTCGGGAGGGGGCTGGACCGGGGCTGGACGGGGTGATCGTGATAGGATTAGGAAGCTAGACATTCAGGCACCAACTATCTATTCCCCTGGCAACGGAGGCAGGGGAATGCCTGAGCTCTGTTTGAAACTTGATAATATTTCCCCTAGTGAGGAAAAGCAAACAGTTGTGAGTGAAAAGGTGGCTTCCTGAGAAAAATATAAGCAAAGTGATTTGGAGTGGAAGGGGTTAAGTCTTAAGAGAGAGAGAAAACAAGAGAGCCACTTTGAGCGCCGCTATCAGCAGAAGCTGTTTTGCGCTCCTCTCCTGAGTTTGTTTAGTGCGTTGAAAGAGTTAACAACACTGAGAAGAGATCTTTTCTCCTGACTGAGTTCATTCAGTGCATTTTGGAAGACTGGCTGCTTGCTTTTAAAATCGGGTGGGGAGGATTCTATCCCTGCTTTTTTCAAAAAGCTGGCTGAAACTTGTTGACGGGGTCTCTCTCTCTCTCTCGCTCTCTATTTGGAGAGGCAGGGACAGGTTAAAAACTCCCCCCCCTCTGCTCTAAGTGCGTGTGTGTGTGTGAGAAAACATCCCCTCCCTAAGGGGAGGTGGCTCGTCGCCGGGTTAAAAACTTTTTCTCCCTCTGCTCTGTGGGGGGGGGGGCACCCCTCCACTTTGGCCTCCCCGATCGGAAACGGGACTTGATTGGATTGAATCGGAGATCTGGGGTCGTCACCAGTGCAGATCCACGGTTAGCTTGATTGGTAATTTTTGGGGGGATTGTGCCCATGTCTAGCCAGGAATCACCAACAGGCCCTGAGTTGTGGACCAGACCATTAAAGGTTTCATAAGTTAAAATCAACATCTCGAATTTTATTCAGAACTGAAGCAGCTGCTTCATGATCAAAGTGATATGTGCTGACCATGGTGTGCCGGACAGCAATCTAACAGCTGCATTCTGTACCAATTGGAGTCCCTGAAGTGCCTTTGGGACCCCTATGTAGAGTGAGTTACAGTCGTTTAGGCAAGAGGTGACTTTAGCATGAATCACTGTGGCAAGGTCAAGCTGAGACAAATATGGGGATAATTGACAGTTATGGTAGAATGCTGGCCTCACCACTGAGAACACTTGCTTGTCCACGGATAGTGTAGAATCCAGCCACACTCCCAAACACTTGGCAGAGTTCACCACTGCAAGCTGGACTCCTTAAAGTGATGGAAGAGCAGGATCCACTATCATTTCAGACCAAGCCAGCCACATGACTTCTATTTTAATTTCAGTCAACTATCTCTCAACAAACCAATCACAGCATCCAGGCACTGGAAAGGACCAAGATCGCAGCCTCTGGTTGCGTGTCCAGCAGGATATACAGCTAAGTGTCATCAACATACTGGTGGCACTCAACTCCAAAACCCCTGACAATCTCTGCTAAAGGGCACATATAAATATGGAATAACATTGGGGGGAAACTTGATCCCTGAAGGACACCACAAGAGACTTTCTGCTGGGCCAACTTCTCCTCCCCTATGGCAACCCTAAAGAAGTGTTTTTGGAGGAATGAGGAGAACCAAGCCAAAGCAGTTCCTCTCACCCCCAAGTGGTTGACCAAAAATGAGTGGTTAAGAGTGTCAAATGCTGCTGACTGATCTAACAAAATCAGCAGTACATGCCCACCTTTATCCAGGTGGCGATCATCAACCAGTGCCACCACAGCTGTCTCAGTGCCAAATCCAGGACTGAAGCTGGACTGGAATGGGTTGAATGCAGATGTTTCCATCAAGAAACTCTGGAGCTTCTCCACCACCACCTGCTCAATTACCTTGTCCAGAAATGGTAAATTCAAGATTGGGCAGTAATTTTCCAGTTCATTCTTATCCAAGGAGGCTTTCTTCAAAAATGGTCTTATTGTCACCTCCTTGAGTGAACTAGGAAATTGTCCTGTAAGAGAGAGAGATTAATAACCTCCTGCAAGAGACTTGTCACCACATCTTGGCAGAATTTTACCAACCAGGAGGTGCAGGGGTCTAATGAGCAGGTGGTAGGCCTGACACAGTTCAAAAAAAGGCCCAACGGAGCATGCAGAGACTCTGTTATACTACTGGTCCTAATTTTGGCTGCCACATCCAGGTAGAGTTTAGAGACTTTGTCCATGAAAAAACGTTGCAAATAGCCTCAGCTTGGGGCAAAATTATGCTTTAGTGCAGACTACATAGAAGGAGTAGTTAGTTGCCAAATCTATCTAAACAATTGCACTGGACATGAATGTGCACATGCAGTAGAGGTGGAGAAGTAAGATTTCTTTGCCGCCTTCACTGCCACCTCATAGACCTTCATGTGGGCTCTATAGCATGTTCTCGTAGCTTCACCATGAGTCTGACTCGAGTCTTACTCTATCCATCTCAGCCTCCTCTTAAACTCTCTTAGCTCCTCATTAAATCAAGGAACTAAAGAGAGATGAGGGTGAAGAGGGCATTGGGGAACAATCTGATTGATGGCTCCCTGAAGACGCCTGTTCTAGGACTCAGTGAGCTCAATCAAGAGAATTGGTGCTAGGCACATAGAAATCCCGCAGAGCATTCTGGAACCCATTGGGATCCATAGGTCTCCACAGGCAAGCAAAAATATGCTCACCACCCTTGCAGGGGAGAGTAGAGATCCTCAAACCCGCCTGCAGAAGGAAATGATCTGACTGTGGCATTGGCTTTTTACATACCATATTATTCAGATCCACCCCTGCACAAAAGATCAAATCGAGCATGTGGCCTGCTTCATGTGTGAAGATCTCATTGTATGGAACCAACATTATATGGAACCAACAGTCTGTATTAACAGACATGTACCTGACTACTAGTGCAGATGACTGTTAATAGAGGATGAAAACATTATGTAAGTATAGCAACGTTTTATGCTGCTTATAAGTTTCCTATTGGCATATGGCTAGACACAGTTGGTGGGAAACAGAAAAGTGGAGCTAGTCTAGCTATTAGGCATTAGACATGGGTACGAATCGAAATACGAATCAAATTTCATGATGAATCGGGCTGATTCATGTTTTGCAAAAACATGTTTTGTGGGGCCATGGTTTTCACAAAATTCATGACTTTTGGCCCAATTAATTCAATTCATTAACAATTCGTGATGCCAGACAGGCTGGCGCCAATCTATTGATTCCCTAGGTAACATAGACCCGGAATGTCTGCAGATCTTTTGTTGCCATTAGAAACCCCAGTCTTAGCCCATATAATCTTGATAGGCAGCTCTTTTTGCCAACTGGAGAGCTTCCATTCAGCCCTATATAGTGAGGAGCAGGGGGGTTAATCCCCTAGGCAACTGAGGAGATAGGCCTTTCAGTAGCCATGGGAACACCAATCTCATCCCTCCAAACCCAGTTAGGCAGGTCTGTCTGCCAACGACAGTCGTCCTGTTCTGCTCTGTGTGAGCGATTGTTATATAAGGCACCTCTCTCTGCCTTGTGCTTTTAGTTCCACTAGACAGAGAGAGAGGGAGGATCTATTGCTGGGATTTGGAGTGAGAGAGAGTGGAGTTGGGAGCTTTTGGCTGTTTTTTCTGCTTCAAAAGAGACTGAAAAGCATCTTTCTTATTTTCCTCCCTTGTCCTTGCTGAGAAGGTCTTTGGGTGAGGGTGCCTTTTTTCCTCCACCTCATCCCACCCTAGTTGCAGGCCTTTGCCTGTCTCTGGGGCCTAGCTTGACTGAGGCCTCCCTTATTTTTTCTTCGCTTGTCTTTGTTTCTTAATTCTTTCTCTGCTCTTTTGAGGGCTCACATTCTTGTTGTTTCCTTTGGTTTTATTTTGTGCACCTCTCCTGCCGGGGTGGTATGGTGGTTTTGGGGCCCTCCCCCCAAGCCCAGTCTCAGGGCCACTGCCTGGCTCTGGGGACCAACTTTATGAGTTCCAGTCAACATGTTGCAATCTTGGCCAAACTGGGAGGGTGGGTGGAAGAGAGCCTGCTGAAATCTTTCTCTGAGTTTGGCATCTCTGTGTATGAAGGGGGCTGTTGAAGTGCCCCCGGTTCTGAGGAATCACAAAACTAACGAATCGTATTGTGAAATGGGACGATTTTATGGAAGTTTATTTCGTGATTCGTGGAACGTGATGAAATGTGAAACTCTCATTTTTGTTTTTTTCCCGTTTCATGCCCATCTCTATTAGATATACAAAGCATGACAAATCTTATGTTCTTATAAATGGTGTTTGCTTCCAAGTAATGGTGAATGTGAACAGCATATAGCATTTAATGATGACACATTTCTCACCATCTTTCTAGCCATTACTGTTTCTCTGTTTGGTACTGATAGGGAGGATGCATAACCCTGGTTCATGTCGACTTTAATTAAAGCAGTATGATGGCAAAACCTTGCAGTGCCTCATATGATAAATATATGTCCTGTGATAAATGATTCCATGTGTTCATTAGATTTGCCATTTACACACCCAGTCGCCTTACTCTCGGGCAATGAGCCATAAGGCTACTGTGAAATCCCAATGTTTGTGTTTTATTTTAATTGTGCCCATGGTAGAACACGAAGCTAGCAACATGTTCCATGAAGGCTTCTTTCATCTAAGAGTTTAGTCTCAAGGTGCTAAAATAGCTGGAGAAAAATCTGTTTGAAGCTGCAGTGCTCTTTCTCTGTTATTCATTCACTCTGCATCATCCCCAAGGGCCTCATTAGAGCTGTATCCAGTTAAGAAGAAAATAACAGTCCAAGGAATTAAAATGTGAATCCTTAAAGAAGACTTGTGTGAACATTTCCCTGTCAGCTTTCCAAACTGTCCATATTACCAGGAGAAAATCAAGATGCTGAAGACCTTAGAAGCCAGCTTCTAATTTGATCTGCAAGCCTATCAGGAAATGATAAACTGATGGTATATTTATGTTGTTGCTAAATTACTAATCAATGAATTTAGCAGTTTTTCCTATAAGTGTCAACAACAACAACAAATTTGTGATTTTAAACTTTCCTGAGCTTTTTATCTTGGGCCAGATTTTCACAGGGATAGGGAATAATGCATCCCAGATACAGTTAACCAAGGTTGTCCATTATATTGAGCTCAAACCTGCATAGCCAAATCCTAGTTAAACTATTAACTCACAGCGAATAATGGTGGTCACACAGCATGGATATTGTGAAAGTGACTTAGGAAAGGATTATATATTATGTGGAGAGCCAGTTTGGTGTAGTGGTTAAGAGCACGGGACTCTAATCTGGAGAGCCGGGTTTGATTCCCCACTCCTCCACAAAGCCAGCTGGGTGACCTTGGGCGAGTCACAGTTCTCTGGAGCTCTCTCAGCCCCACCCACCTCACAGGGTGATTGTTGTGGGCTAATAATAACACTTTGTAAACCGCTCTGAGTGGGCATTAAGTTGTCCTGAAGGGCGGTATATAAATCGAATATTATCATTATTATTATTATTTATTATTATTAACAGTATTGCAAGTTGTGACATTTATTAAGTATAATAAATGGGGACCTGTGAGACTTTGGCAGGTGAATACCATCTTCCCTCCACCACTCACCCTGGCTCAGGATTCTCCTCCACTTGCCTGCCTTCAGTGCTGCTACCTAGGCAGTAAGGGGGAGCAGCAATGAGTTCTGCATCCCCTCCTGTGCCTGCATCCAGCATCACTCCTCAGCAGGATCCAGGAGGGGGATATCACTGATTCAGCAACAGGGAAAGCTGGGGGCTCTGTGCCTTTTCTCCCCTCCCCTCCCCAAATGTTGCCACCTCTGTGGTGGGAAGGGCTAGTGGGTCCTGCACTTCCTTTCCTGTCCACCTGCAGGGAGTGTCACTATCTCAGCAGTAGGTACCGTATCTCCCCTCCCACCCCTCTCAAGCTTTGCTACCTTAGCAGCTAACTGAGTGGTGTGCAGTGACTTCTGCCCCTCATCCATTGCTCTCCTCCTCACATCTGAAGAACAATCCTTGGGTTTACAGAAATCTCTTTCTTGATTTAAGTTTCCACAGATGGGACTAGACATGGGCACGATCCAAAAAATAATCCCGATTTAGCTGATCATGGTTCTGCAGCAGCACCGAACCCAGGTACCCGAACCTCACCGATCAAGTCCCGTTTCCGATACAGAATCAGGAATTGGGAAGGCCAACACGGGAGGGCGCCCCACGGTTTCGAGCACTAAAGGAATGGTGGGTGAGGAGGATGGCAGCCGCCGGGCCCGGCAGGCCCGTGGAGGCAGCAGCGAGGTGCCTCCCCTCAGGGGGGGGGTCTGTCCCCACGGGAGTGTGCCGGTACTGTCACGGGGGGGGGGAGTTGACATTTGCCCGGTGGGTGGCCTGATTCCCCCCGCTATCGGGGGACCACACCTGAAGTGCCAACTTCCGACTTAGCGTGCTTACTGCGGCAGCTGACCTCACGCACCTTCCTGCCTCGCCAGAAAGGGGCAGAGCATGTCGCCATTGGGAGGATATAGGGAGGGACTGGATGTGTCATCGGGAGGAGGGGGAGAACCATGAAGTCCCACAGATGCTGAGTGTCCCCAGCTAAGGGATCCTCTTTACGCGGAACATGACAGCAGCTGACCTCACCTACCTTCCTGCCTCGCCAGAGAAGGATGGAAGGGACAACACTCATGCCTTGAGACTGTTTTGCCAGCATACAAATTCTAATGGAAGTAATTCCTTGACTTTGTAAACAATAAGAGGAGGTACTTAGAAGGTTCGAGGGATGGGGCTTGTTGTCAGGAGGAACATGCCAGGGATGGGACATGTCATCATGAGGAGGATACGTGCCGTCATGAGGAGGGGGAGGAGGGGGGAAGTCCCACAGATCCTTCCTGAGTGTCCCCAGTTAAGGGATCCTCTTTGCGCGGCACACGACGGCAGCTGACCTCACCCACCAGGCACTAGAGTGTGTAATACTTTGTGAGCCCTCAGCCAAGGAGGTGCCCACTGAGCTTGGCCCCAGAGCTAGAAGGCAGCCCTGGAAGCAGAGAGAGAAAGAGAGAGGGAAGAGACTAGAGCCTTAGCCCACCACCACCACCACTCCCCCAGATCAGAGTGATCAGGCACTAGAGTGTGTAATACTGTGTGAGCCCTCAGCCAAGGAGGTGCCCACTGAGCTTGGCCCCAGAGCTTGGCAGCAGCCCTGGAAGCAGAGAGAGAAAGAGGGAGGGAATAAACTAGAGCCTTAGCCCACCACCACCACCACCACTCCCCCAGACCAGAGTGACCAGGCACTAGAGTGTGTAATACTGTGTGAGCCCTCAGCCGAGGAGGTGCCCACTGAGCTTGGCCCCAGAGCTAGACGGCAGCCCTGGAAGCAGAGAGAGAAAGAGAGAGGGACGAGACTAGAGCCTTAGCCCACCCTCCACCACCACCACTCCCCCAGACCAGAGTGACCAGGCACTAGAGTGTGTAATACTGTGTGAGCCCTCAGCCAAGAGGTGCCCACTGAGCTTGGCCCCAGAGCTAGACGGCAGCCCTGGAAGCAGAGAGAGAGAATAGGAATAGAGCCCAACCCCAGTTGCAACACTCCCCCCCCCAGACCTGAGCCCTCAGCCGAGGTGCCCACCGAGTTTGGCCCCAGAGCTAGGCGGCAGCCTTGGAACCAGAGGAGATAGTTCCCTATTCCCTAATTCCCTATCCACTGAAGCCCGAAGCTAAAGCTCCCTCCCTCTCTCTCTCTCTCTCTTGCGCTTTCTCTCTCCAAAAGCAGCAAGCGAGAGTTCGCCTCTGTCCCACTCCACCCGCAAGCGGAAAGTGAAACTTTGTTGCTCAGCACATGGCTATTTATAAAGCCTGGGTCTGCTACACAGGAGGGCTGTGTTTGGCCGTAAGAGCTGCCTCTCAGGCTTTGCAGGGATGAGATTCGAGTGTCCATGGCTACAGAAGAACACCCCCTTCGCCCGCCCTCCCCTCTCTTCTCCCAAATGGACGAGATGGGCACGCACTTTTCTGGCTGCTCCGTGGTTGGAAGGAAGCCCTGCTGATCAAGGAAAGCTGGGCTTCCATTCGCGTTTCCAGGGCGACAGAAGGAGGGCAAACAGCTCCGGCATTCCCCAGGCTCCGTTTCCACAGGGCTCCGTTCCCTTGGGAACAGATGGCTGGCGCCAGACTGTCTGCAGACTGCAATCCCGAACGTAAACCGATCGATCCGATCGAGGCCCAATAGAGCACCCCACCCAAGCGCTGAACTTGGAGCCGTGGACGGAACCGATCAGCCCGGTCCCGATGGCGCAAACGCCAAAATCGGGGCAATTTTCAGTCCATAATTCCAATCGTGCCCATGTCTAGATGGGACCACGTTGACTTAGATAGCTTGATTTATGTGTGCCAATGGATCATTAGAACTTCTCACAGAGATGACGAAAGATTTGCCTCAGTGAAGCACTGCATCATCTGAGTGAATGGCTCAGCACAGGATGTGAGCATGAAAGTGGTGCCAAATTCAAATGTTAACCACAATGGTGTAGGAGTCATATGGGTAGAATAAATGGTATGGTTCATCTACACAAATGTTACTGAAGTACTGAAGTCATTACTGACCCATGGGGGGACATCGCATCACAATGTTTTCTTAGCAGACTTTTTATGGGGTGGTTTGCCATTGCTTTCCCCAGTCATCTACACTTTACCCCCAGGAAACTGGGTACTCATTTTACTGACCTCGGAAGGATGGAAGGCTGAGTCAACCTTGAGCTGGCTGCCTGAACCCAGCTTCCACCGAGATCGAACTCAGGTTGTGAGCAGAGCTTGGGCTGCAGTATTGCAGCTTACCACTCTGCGCGACAGGGGTCTTATTGAAGAGGCCATAGAATTAATGGTGGAGAAATCATGTCTGAATATGATCCAGTAATGTTGGACTTGGATCTCCAAGACCTTTGATTTGAAATGTACTCCAATCATAGATATTCTACATGGCCTATACCCAGTCATACATTCTTATTCTTATGGTTGTTGTGGGTTTTCCGGGCTGTATTGCCGTGGTCTTGGCATTGTAGTTCCTGACGTTTCGCCGGCAGCTGTGGCTGGCATCTTCAGAGGTGTAGCACCAAAAGACAGAGATCTCTCAGTGTCACAGTGTGGAAAAGATGTAGGTCATTTGTATCTACTCAGGAGGGGTGGGGTTGAGCTGAGTCATCCTGTAAGAGTTTCCCAGGGTGTGGAATGCTAATGGCGGGAGGCTTCACTGTATCCTGAGGAGGTTCTTTTGCATATGGATTGGTACTTGATGTGCTAATCTTCTCTGCAGGGCTATTGTCGGGGATAGAATGTTTTGTTAGCCTGGTGTTTTTCAGAACTGGAAACCATGCTCTGTTCATTCTTAAGGTTTCTTCTTTCCTGTTGAAGTTTTGCTTATGCTTGTGAATTTCAATGGCTTCCTTGTGCAGTCTGACAAAGTAGTTGGAAGTGTTGTCCAGTATTTTGGTGTCCTGGAATAAGATACTGTGCCCTGTTTGAGTTAGGCTATGTTCAGCCACTGCTGATTTTTCAGGTTGTCCAAGTCTGCAGTGTCTTTCATGTTCTTTTATTCTTGTCTGGATGCTACGCTTTATGGTCCCGATGTAAACTTGTCCACAGCTGCAGGGTATACGGTATACTCCTGCAGAGGTGAGGGGGTCTCTACTGTCTTTTGCTGATCGTAGCATCTGTTGTATTTTTCGGGTGGGTCTGAATACTGCTTGAAGGTTATGCTTTTTCATAAGCTTTCCCATCTGATCAGTAATTCCTTTGATATATGGCAAAAACACTTTTCCTGTAGGAGACTGTTTTTCCTTGGTTGTTTGATTCATCCTGGGTTTGATTGCTCTTCAGATTTCATTTCTGGAGTAGTCATTTGCCTGAAGTGCGTGGTTTAGATGATTAATTTCCTCATTGAGAAAGTGCGGCTCACATATCCGTCTTGCACGATCCACTAATGTTTTCATTATGCCTCTTTTCTGTCGGGGGTGGTGATTGGAGTTTTTGTGTAAGTACTGATCAGTGTGAGTTGGTTTCCTGTAGACCTTGTGACCTAACTGAAAGTTTGCTTTGCGGATGACCAGGGTATCCAGGAATGGGAGTTTTCCCTCGATTTCTTTCTCCATTGTGAATTGTATGTTCAGGTGGATGTTGTTGAGATGATTCAAAAACCCCATCAATTCTTCCTCCCCATGGCTCCAAATGATAAATGTATCATCCACAAACCGGAACCATACACTAGGTTTGTGGGGTGCTGATTCTAGAGCTGTTTTTTCAAAATGTTCCATTGAGGATGACTTTGGGGCCTTGGGAGACATTTGGACCTTGCTGGACAGTGGGTTTTTTATATGAGATAACCCTCCATTATTTGTTACTGTGTCCCAGAATGCAATTGAAGTAATCTAACCGTGAGCCTGCCATCATCCAGTATCAAAGGCTGGCATGACAAAATCAGGATCTGGACCTGAAAAAAATTGTTTTTGCCTCTTGTTTTTTATTTTGCTGTAACATCTGCCTGATTAAGAGTTATATAGCACTTAGAAGCTGGAAAAACATTATGGTGTTTTCTGCATGGTTACTTTACAGCGTTTCAGAATCTATTCTGCTTCCGATGTTCTTCCGAGTTCTGTACCTGCAAGGGAGTCATGGGAAGCAGAAATAGTTTTTGTCTGTCTTTTCCCCGTTTCCCCCCCATGCACATTCCGCTATTTTTTTTAAGCTGCTGACCAGTCACTGCTGTTGCGCATTCTGTCTGTGAAGAATCAAAAACTCCCATTCTGTGTGTGTTCCCCCTCCACTTTCTTTTCACCAGGAGCTGATTGGTCTGTTTGCCGGTAACCACTCCCACCCTCCTCAGTTCTCTGAACTCCTTTTTCACCACTTTTATCAGTAAAGTGAGGAAAGGGTCATAAGACTGCTTCTTCGTTCACTTCCTTCCTCCTGGGTATGCGCACACACTTTTTTTTTCAAAGTCAGGAACGAGTCCTAACATTGCTGCTCATTCCTTCTGGCTTTAAAAGCCAGGAAAGGGTTAAATTACTGCTTTCCCCCTCTTTCTCCACATGTTTTAGGTGTCTGCTAATGTCAAAGAGGACCCCCCCAAAACAGCATTTTGCACTGCTGTTTGTGAAACAAAGCAGCAGGGAAGCTGCCAGGAGGGAATGAAGCAGCAGCATTTTAACCCTTTCCTGGCTTGGCTTTAAAAAAACTGAGAGTGGAACAAGCATGAAAAGTACATTTTCCCCACAGAACTCTACCACCAATTGCGTCTCCAGTGGGCATGGGACAGCCCAATCAGTAAATACAGGGGCGGCGGGGGGGGGGGGGTGGATTTCAATACTGCAATGTTATCATGCATGCATGCAAAAAAAAATTAAAAATGATGTCAGCTCCAGCCCCCACAAAATGCGGCTCCGAACAGACACATCTTAACTCGTCAGCAGACACGAAATTGCCTTGAGGTCGTGCAGTGCAGAATAATGGGACCCCAAGTCATTTCAGCACCGATTGGAGTGAATGCTCAGCATCACTGGCATAAATTGTGCCATGCAGAATGGACTTTGGTGCCATTTGCGCGAGCCTCAATGGAAGGTGTTACATTATTGTGTTTCTTATTCTTGAGGAGAACCACTGCATACTAGTTAAAGAATAAAGCTCACGTTTTGTGTGTAAAATGCTAAAACCCTATATTAAGGTGGACTGGGAAAAACCTCTATCTGCGTCCTTAGATACTTCTTGCTAGTCTGGGCAGATAGGGCTAACCTAGATGGTGCAATGGTTTAATCACTATAATGTGTCTCATTATAACATTTATTTTATTTATTTTGTTTTACTTCATTTATACCCATTTTCCTCCCCAATGGGGATCCAAAGCAGCTTACATTATTCTCCTCTTCTCCATTTTTTCATTACAATAATCCTGTGAGGTGAGTTAGGTTGAGAGTGTGTGACTGGCCTAAGAGCACCCAGCCCTCCTCCTCCTCCTCCTCCTCCTCCTCCTCCTCATTATTATTATTCTTATTATTCCACCTTTCTCATAGAGGGGCAAGGCAGATTACACAGTGCAAGTGAAAATACAATATAATCAACAGCTAGGACATTCACTAGGCAAGGTACGATAATGAGGAACAGTTAGAACATTCAATGAAAGAGTTAAAATAGAGGAGTATGGTAGCAGACAATTTGATAAACAAGTATAAAGCTGAACACAGAGATGAAATCTTTCTGAAACAAAGCATAACTAATTTACATGGCATGTTTAGCAATGTGAAAACTCCCTAGAAGGGGTGTGTATACAACAGCAGACAGTACCCAACAGAGGAGTGTATAGTCCCTGTCCCTACCAAGGAACTCTCTTTATGACACAGCTCTATAATCTGGGTAGAAAGCCCTCCTGAATAATTTTGCATAGTTTGCGGAAAGCCAGGCGTGTGGGAGCTTTCCTAACCTCCTCAGGCAGTCCGTTCCATAAAGTGAGGCTACCACAGAGAAAGCATGTGTGTGGGCAGCTATTGATTTTGCCCAACTGCAAGGCAGTATCCACAGAAGGCCCCATACAGATGAGTGAAGCTGCCGTGGTGGAACATAGGGGGAGAAATGGTCACATGGATAAGAGGATCCAAGGCCATGAAGGGCTTTGAATGTGGTAGTCATGACCTTGAATTATGTCCAGTAACTAATGAGTAGTAATGAAGTGACTGCAGAATAGGAGTTATATGCATGCTCCATCTAGCTTCGGGGAGTAAATGAACTGCAGCTTTCTGCACAAGCTGGAATCTCTGAGTCAACTCAAATGATGCAGAAGAGCAGTCCAAAAACATTATCTTCACAACAGATAAAAGGACTATATAGAATGCACACCTATCTTTCCCCCGTTATTGCATGGCGTTACTGGACTATGAGATGTCCCTACAATGTAAGAGATATTTGTCTACATTGGCAAAACAGCATTCACTAATATCTATGTGTTATAAACCTAAGCTTAAGAAAGTGCCTTGGCTGCAAGATCTTATGGTTATTCTATTCTGAATATGTTGCCTGCACATCTTGCATAGGTAGTCATTGTAATCTGCCTCTTATGGGCAATCCATAATCTGACATGGATTTCTCAGTCAGATTCTCACTGACATACTGGTTTTGTCTTGTAATAGGGATATGAAGAAAAGGTAGTATTGATGTTTTCTATTTACAGTAATTCCAAATGACTTGCATGAGTCAATGTGGAGGAATAAATTGTACAACCTATACAGCTAATCCTTGATCAAGATGCTCAATGGAACAGTAACTGCACTATAAAGAGGAACAATCTTGTATACCATTTCCTAGGATTATTTTCATCAGTAGTATGAGAAACAATTGTCTGTTTAGCCCGAGGGTCCAAAAGCTAGAGTGTGCTTTCATGACAAAACTTTTGCTTTTGTCTTTAAGAAATGACCTCAGGAGCATGACAGCCAAGCAAAGCCCCCAAAGTATTTTCTTAACTTGGAACCACAGGCAGGAGAAAAAGAAGCACAACTGGGAATATAGGTTCTGTCTCTCATAAGGGAGTTGTTTTTTCACAGAAGTAATATACTCTGAATATATCTAATTCTCAAAACAGCCAAATCTAAGGCTACTTAAATCCAGAGATTAGAACTGTCAATTTACAACAGATCTTTCTACAAACCTGAAAAATACCCCAGGTGGCTGTCTCTTCCTTCCTCCTTCCCTCTCTGCTTTGGGAGGGTATGAAAGAACATGCAGATTCCCTAGGGTTGCCAGGTCCTTTGAGTCCCCTGGTGGGAGCCTAGGAGCCTGGAACTTACCCCTCAGTGGCAGCTGCGTTTTTCCTTTTGGGAAGTGACATCATCACGCGGGTCAAAGGGCGGCCTGGGAGTGCTCCTGCACTCAGCAAAGGGCTGAATCACCCCCCATGGGCCCAATTTGGCCCGAAACAGGCCCATTGCAGGGCGCAGGAGCATGCCATGATGGGGCACAGGGGCACTCCAGGGGGCATGCCCCCTGCTGGCCAGGTAAGTGGGAGCAGGGGCAAGGAGGTGGGAGCAGGGGATCCCCCGCCCCCACCTGAGGGAATGGGAAGCCTAAGACTTCCTCTCTATCTCCTTTGGGGCAAGGACAGGCTGAGGGAGGGAACCTTTTCCAGGAGTTTTCTCTCCCAGTCCACCCCTGCTCACAAGACTGTTCTGAGGATAAAATGGAGGAGGGGGGTGCTGTAAGTTTCTTTGGGTCCCCATTGTGGAGAATGTGAGGTATAAATGAAGTAAAAGAATAATAAATATAGATGAAGATTGAACAGCAAATAAAAGGAAGGTTAGTTGGTGGATGGGTGTGAAGGAGAAAAGGAAGCAGAGAAAGAGGATATATGGGCTGCCAAAAGGAAGAAACGAATAAATAGTATGAGAAAAGGAATACAGGGGGAAATACAGGGAATAAAGAAAAAGTAGACAGTAACAGAACTTGGAACTTAAAAAGGAAAAAGAACAATAATACATATTTCATTCCCATTCTTCTCTACAGCACTTACCTTTTTTTTAAAGCAAAATTACAGTCTCTCCAAAATTTTCTTTTCCACTACTGCCTCCCTCCTTCTTCTTTTATATTCCCCCATTATCTTCTTAATGATCAAACCCACAAATCATCAAGTCACTATTCCTCATTTCATGCAGGAAGTCGATAAAGGGTTTCCAGTTAGCCAAAAAGATAGACAATGTTTTGTCTCTGATTAAAGCTGTAAGTTTCACCATCTCAGCTAACTCTGTCATTTTCATAGTCCAGTCCTCTATTGAAGTTAATTCCGTATTTTCCCATTTCTGTGCATACAACAACTTAGTTGCAGTAATCATATATAGAAATAAAATCCCATGCCGACTTTCCAACTGTTTGTCCATTAATCTCAACATAAAGGCTTATGGTTTAAACTGTACAGTAGTCTTTAGTATTTTTTGCATGACCATATGAATCTGGGTCCAAAAATTTTTAGCTTTATGGCAAGTCTACCAGAGATGATAAAATGTTCCTTCTTGTTTCTCACATTTCCAGCACTTATTTGACATACCTTTGCTCATTTTGGCTAATCTATCAGGAGACATATACCACCGATACATCATTTTATAAAAATTTTCTTTAAGACTTTAAGCCCCTTTACCCACATATTTTCCTACTGGTCCATCATTATATTATAACCAATTTTTTTTTGCCCATTTTACCATACAGTCTTTCACAGCCGAGCTGCATACTTCTAAGCCCATTATCTTCAGCTGACTTAGGCTGGAGTAACTCTACTTGGACGGTACAATCTTTCACTCTGTAGGCCACAGGACAGACCAAAAGGGGTGTGTGGCATTTTACTTCCTTTCTGAGACCTGTATTGTGCTGTTGCGGAAGACTTCCCGCTAGCACCCCATGTTTCCTGCCTCTGCTTCTTGGTGTGGCAGGAGAAATATATTTTTAAAAATTGCCATTGTCATACAACCCAG
Organism: Eublepharis macularius; assembly: GCF_028583425.1. NCBI lineage: Eukaryota > Metazoa > Chordata > Lepidosauria > Squamata > Eublepharidae > Eublepharis > Eublepharis macularius. The sequence goes on along the minus strand of NC_072790.1, from coordinate 178,454,969 downwards.
ACGTGATGTCACGTGGCTCTAGGAATTGCCAGAAACTCTAGGTCTTTACCATAGAGTTTCCGATTCCTTTGGAGGTGACATCACACTTCCTAGAGAGATGTCAGGTTCCTTTGGAAGTGACATCACATAGTGTGTGACAACAATGCCCTCCTGTCCTCACTCCTCCCATCTCCTGCTGGGTGACAGTCATCGAATAGCAACCTAAAAGAAATCACCCATGCAGAAATTGCCTTAGTAGCTGAATTATGTCCTAAATATAGGGCATATACCTATGCAGGCTATAGTGGGAGACCTTCTGTCCAGATCCCCACCACCACTGGCCAGGCCAGCAGGGAAGGGGCGGTTCAGCATCATGCCAACATATGGCGTCACTTCCAACATAAGACTGGTAGTGATGCTATTTAATTGGTGCAATGCCCTAGGATTCAGTCAAAACTCTGTATAGTTTAACTATAGAGTTTAGAGTGAATCCTAAAGTATAAACCCAACATGATGATGTCATTTCTGGTTTTGAGATGGAAATAACTTAACATGTTTACATTACATTGAAGAACTTGTAACCCTGTGAGTCCTAGAAATAGTTCTAATATCTTTATGTTCAGTGCTATACTCAGCAGGGAGGATCCAATTACTTTAAGAAAAACTTATATGCAAACAAACTTTTAAAAGGAATGCTCAGTGGGAAAGAGAAATTACAGGATCTCTCCACTGGGCCACAGATTGGGCTTTCCATATTGCATTTTTTTCTGTTAAACCTATAACCCAACCTATAGTCTGTGGCTTGGCACATGTGCTTGAGAGCCAGTTTGGTGTAGTGGTTAAGAGTGCAGGACTCTAATTAGACATGGGCATGAACAGAAAAAAAAGAACATGGTGTTCATTGTTCGTTGCCATCCACGAACAATGAACAAAGAACATTGATGAACATGATCCTGTTCACGAACATATTCGTTGTTCATAGGGGCCAGCAGGCTCTCCTCCAGCCATCCCTACTGCACCACTCCCAGAAAACCTACCTGAGCAGGCAGCAGCAAAGGTACCAATAATAAATAATAGCTTGGCCCCAGAGCCTGGAAGCAGGCCTGGAACTTGAAGGGGTAGATCCCTACCGCACCACTCCCAGAAACCCTACCTGAGCAGGCAGCAGGAAAGGTACTAATAATAAATAATAGCTTGGCCCCAGAGCCTGGCAGCAGCCCTGGAACTTGAAGGGGTAGATCCCTATCCCACCACACACAAAGAAAATTCAAGCTCCAATGCAGTCTCTCCCTGATAGCCAGAGCTGGGAGCCCCCCTCCCCCCTGGTCTTTTCCTCTTGTAACAAATTTGGAGCTCCAGTCCACACTTGGAAGGAAGACCTGCCTATCAAGCTAAATTGGGCTTAGATTGGGGTTTCCAGGGCAACAGCAGGAGTTCAGACAGAGTTCAGACAATCCCTGCCTAAGTCGCCAAGGGAATTGATTGCAGGTGCCAGACTGTCTGGCTTGATGAACAGCAACGAACAGCAATGAACGAAGCTTGCAACTACCACCTGTTCATTTAGAATGGGGCCTCATGAACAGCTTCTTTGTGAACAGCAGATTGGGCTGTTCGTGGCTTTTTTTAGTTCGTATTGCTCTTCGTGCCCATCTCTAACTCTAAACTGGAGAGCCGGGTTTGATTCCCCACTCCTCCACTTGAAGCCAGCTGGGTGACCTTGGGCTAGTTACAGTTCTCTGGAGCTCTCTCAGCCCCACCCACCTCACAGGGTGCTTTGTTGTGGAGATAATAATGACATACTTTGTAAACTGCTTTGAGTGGGTGTTAAGTCATCCTGAACGGCGGGATATAAATCGAATGTTATATTATTGTTGTTGTTGTTGTTGTTATGCATGTATTTTCTTAACTCTTGCTTTCTTCTTGTGGCCCAATAGCTTTCTTCTTGTGGCCCAATAGCAATAGTTAGAGGTTATATCATGTGCAGAAAAAATTGCTTAACAACAAAGCCATAGTAAACAGAAAACTTAGGATCTGCCCCTTACCTCTGGGCATGTGAAAATAACAAGGCTCACCCCTGTTTCCAGCCAGACATTACTATTTTTGAAATAAATAAATGGGTAGGTTGCACAGGGAAAGCCCAATACATAGCATACAGGACAGGATGTAGTCTGGCTTCAACATTCTAATGAGTCCAATTATTGTGGAATTATTTTTCATGGTTCTCTTCAAGCTTAGTGAGAACTAACCAAACTGCTTTTTAGTGTATTTTCATTAAAACAAAACAAAATGCCCCAATGGTAAACAAAAAAAATGATCAAGTAACCTCTGAATCAGCAAGGTTATAATTTGCAATTATTGCAGCCTTCAGACTGTGTCTGCTAGCGGCTGACATCAGTTTGCTCTCTCTCATCTCAGTGATTTGAGTATTCCTCCAAGGAAGACATGATTAAATCTACATGATTTAGTACTCTAATTCTTGTAGTTTTCAGTAGAAGGCAGAAAGATATGATTGTAATACATACAATTAACCATAGCAATTGTGCAGAAGTAGCAGGGATATTATACACAATCCATAGCCTGCAGGCCATATCTGATGCACCAAGGGCTTTCTCATGGTCTTTGCAGCACTGTGCTATCATTTGCACATTGAAGGATAATTTGGGGAGAATAAAGGGAGAAGGATACTTAACTTGATATTGTAAGTGAAGAAGCCAATCCAAATCATTTACTTCTTGGGGTCCCCCCCATGGATCTGTTTTGATAACAGTCATAGTTTCCCCTGATGGAAGAGAGTTTGGAAGAAGAACACCTTATGCTGGAGGAATAACCTCTCTTTGAGATCCACAAAGACCAACAGAAAACCTTTAGTACTGACTAAAAACTACAGTTCACTCTGCCCCTAGGGTACAGATACATATCACTCTCCACTCACCCGTACAGCTCCCTCCTCCTTTCCTCAAAGGGTTGTATTTCAGTGCATGTCTTGTGATTCCCCTCCCCCATGCATAAATGTTCATGTGATGCTTATTTAATTATTGTATTTATACTTTAGAATCTTCCCCTAATATTTAGTGTAGCCTAGCTTCCTTTGCCTATCGTCAGTGTCCACTGCCAATTTTAGTTTATGTGAATAGTATATAAATTGGGCACATAACGCACACATGAAGCTGTGTTGTGCTGAATCAGTACATTGGGCCACCTAGCTCAGTATTCTGCGCTGTGATTGGTAGCTCTCTGGGGACTGAGACAGGGAAAGGTCTATCACAACAATGGCTACCTGATATCCTTGAACTGTAAATGACAGAGATGAATTCTTTCAGAACTGCCAATGGCAGTAGTTGTTATAAGCACTATTTCTGTTACATTTCTGCTGGACAAATCTGTGTGGACAAATCAAACCGTGCCTAGTTCAATTTAGGATTACCTACTCATTTTTAATATTCCCAAAGATATTTGGTTCATAAAAGTTATATTGATATTTGGTTCATTAAAGTTATATTTCCTATCTGGGATAAGTGTATGTGTGTGTCCATGCGCCTGCTTGCACACACACAGACACACACACACACAGCACAACACTGGTTTGGTCATTATTTTTTAGTCCAAAGAAAACTAAAATGTCTGTCTTAAAGCAAGTACAATAAAATGTATTATTTCTATAGATGAATATGACACCTTATTTGAATAAGATCAGGACAGACAATTGATGTAACAGCTGAAACCAACCATTTAATGTGGATTGGATGCATATAAAATGTGAGTGCTGTAAAGTAAACTGCTGTAAAAATTACATTACATTAAACATGAATACAGCATTAATACATTTAAAGATACAGGGCTCTTTGCTTGTGGATTTTAAAGGTTTTTTGTTCTTTACTACACCTGCACAAACCATGTTTTCTTTTTATCTATATACTAGGTCTCACTTTGAAAATATTTTAACTGCTTCCCAACACCTTCCCTCCCACCCTTGTCTCTTTGTATCTGTGGTGGGTTTTGCTTTACATTGTCACTTGGGCTGGATCCATGGTGGGGGGAATTTATACTGGCTGGGTATCTCACTCCCGTTTTCAGGGGTTCCCTTAAGGGATCTGGGGGGAAGCCAAGTGGGGATGCACTCAGCTTGGCGTCCAGCTTTGCTCCCAGGTGGCAGGGAACAGTGGGGGCAGAGCCCAGGAGTTCACCTCACATACCAAGCCATGGTTGGGGCCCAGCAGGTGGGCCGGGGGATGGCATCATCAGACAGTATTTGGGTTGTGTGATGCCTGTATCTGTGCCCTACGCTATGCCAATGCCCTAATGCCTGTATCAATAAAATTGTGGCCTTTTCACGCCCAAACCTGTATGTTATTATCTGTCTTTGCTCTGGTGCCTGGTGCCTTGCACTATTGCCCCTGCAGCTGCAAATCTCCTTTGTACCTTGTGTTGCATTATGAGAATGCGCTGATAAAAATTTTATTTGAGTTATATTCTACAAGGTGTAGCTTCTTCCTCTGTAGCTCTAGAACTTTAATTTCTAAATGAGGTATGGAAATATCCAGTCTCTGATGTACAAGTAGATAAATGCATGTACTTGAACACTAAAGCGCTATTCAGTGCATCACTAGGCATTTCACACAGGAACATTATGTTTTTCTAGTAGATTTTTAACAAAAAAGCACCCTCTTGGCTTTTAAATCAGTAAAAGAGAAGTTATAAACCATTATTATTTACAGCAACAAGAGCTGTCCGTAAGTAATATGGTGGGGATAGAAAGGCAGGGCAGGCTCTGATCATTGATATTAGACCTGGGATGATTATGATCCTAATTTCTCCTGAGACATGGAAACTACATTTTCCACTCAATTCATATGATTACAGCCAGTGGATGCTTAAACTCCAGCCCTAACTTCATCACAATGGGGCAAATATAGTCTTTCTAGGTTATTGTGTTTGTTTTACTTTAGATGGGCTGCTGCAATCAGGTATGGGAAGTGCTTTTATTACAAATGTTAAATGTTATTCTTATCAGAGAAGGAGCCCTGTGGCACAGAGTGGTAAGCTGCAGTACTGCAGCCCAAGCTATGCTCATGACCTGTGTTTGATCCTGGCGGAAGCCGGGTTCAGGTAGCCACATCAAGGTTGACTCAGCCTTCCATCCTTCCGAGGTTGGTAACATGAGTACCCAGTTTCCTGGTGGTAAAGTGCAGATGACTGGGGAAGGCAATGGCAAACCACCCCGTAACAAAAAGTCTGTCAAGAAAATATCATGATGTGATGTCCCCCCGTGGGTCAGTAATGACTTGGTGCTTGCACAGGGTCCTTTACAGGCACCTTTACCTTTTTTATTCTTATCAGAGTTGTCTAGAAGGGAAAAACAAAATTCGGAGGTCCCAGGGCAAGTCATATGATATTTTTTGTACAGTGCTTGGGTTGGGTGGTTCAAGTGGTATAAGAAATAAAGGAAACCCTTTATCAGGTAGGGGCATGATAGACCTTGACAAGCAAGTTCATTCAGGTCCAACGCTGTACAGAGAGCTTTTAAGGGGAAAAAACTAAAACTTTGAATTGGTCCTGGAAATCAAGCCATCCTCCTAGCTAGTGAAGAGGGGTTCTGATTTGAGAATCGATCAAGATGGGTAGCCACATTAGTCTGTCTGTAGCAGTAGAAAAGAGCAAGAGTCCAGTAGTGCCTATAAGACTAACAAAATTTGTGGTAGAGTATGAGCTGTTGTGAGTCACAGCTCACTTCTTCAGATACAGCTAGAATGTGACTCCATCTGACCACTTTTCAAGATATAAGGACAGATGGATTCACATTCTAGCTGTATCTGAAGAAGTGAGCTGTGGATCATGAAAGCTCATACCCTACCACAAATTTTGTTAGTTTTATGAGCGCTACTGGACTCTTGTGCTTTTCTACTGATTTGGGAATGAAATACAGTCTGGTCAGGGAATTCCAGTTAGCAGTTTTAACTGTCATAGTTTGGACAAATTAAACTTTTTTACTGATATTCTGAAGCAGCTCCACATACAACATGTTTCAACAACCAAACTTGAATGTTAACAATGCACAGATAATTGTGCCAGAGAAATAAGGTAAATAGATGTGCAAATAGCAGAATGGGGCAGGTAGGGAGAGCTATCCTGTGTGGATGCTGTGGCGCTGCCTACATTAAAACAAAGCTGCAGAGCTGATAGGTAGCAGATTATGACTGAGGATGAAGGCATAAGTGGCTCCATGTAACTGTATATGTGTCATTGCTGCTGTGTGTTTCTTTAGGATTAGTTTATTACAACTCCAAAACAAAGCACTTACTTGGTTTGCTATGAAAGGAAAACATATACACAGTGTTAAACTGTAAATATTATTAATCCTAAAGCAAAATTCTAGATTCTTGAAAAACTCTTTAAAAAATTAAAGATAAGAAATTTATTCTTCAAGATGGCCCAAGTACAGACTGAATATTAGACTTTTCCTTAGGAGAATCCTGATTCTTTTAAGTAACATGCTAGGTAAATATGAACACTCCAGATTCCATCAAGATTATTGCATCAAAAATAAAAATTATTCAGGCATTTTGGTATATCAAAGGCAATACGTACAGTTCCCTGTTCATAAAGACCGTCAGGGATCCCTTTAACTGGTACAAGAAGATTTGCCTATTATTTTCTTTAGTTTTTATGTACTTCAACACATTTCTTACGTATTCAGCTGATTCTTTTCCATCAAGGCTGCAATTAGAAAGCTACAATATATTTTAACTTTCTGCTGCTCCAGATCTCATTTCTCCTTCTCCAAGTAAAATAAATGTTTGAACAATTAGCCTCATCACTACAAACTTCTGTGTATATGATTATTCATCTGAATGTTCCAAATGGAATTCAGCAACACATACTCACTTCAATATATTCTGCAGAGATTCAGTCAGGAGGCTGATAAAATCCTGCTATGGATCTAGTAAATTCTCCACTATGTTAGACCGTACCAAGTATGAACAGTGCTTTCCATGACTGGTAAAAGAGCTCTCCAAGCATGCATGGGGATGCTTGTAATTATTTGGGATGATGGTTTCACCAGCCTGTATCAGCTGTGTGCATAGTGCATACTAAGGCCTGGAAGCCAGTCTTGGCTGTATTTCGTAGTCCAGAATCACATTCCTGGATTGCAAAAGAAATTTTGAAATTTTAGGGAATCTGGTTGAAACATCAAGTTGCACCCAACTAATTGTGTCTGAGCTTATAGCAAGCTCTAAGTACTCCAGTTCTGCTTCTCATACAGAACAGCAAATGTAACTTAAGCCCTTGGCTGAAAGCAAATTAGTACATCATTTGTGCCATTTCTGGTAATCAGGCTTCTTGTCTTCTCTTTCATTACAGGTTCATTCTTGTACCTTCGTACGTCACAAAGCATGAACTTCCTCATTTTGAGCCCTTGGCTGAGAAGCAGTAGTGAAGACTGCACTGTCCAAGTAGCTGTCTACAGATACCCCCAACAAAGTGGGGTGTATATTGCTCAGGTCCTGCAGGTCAATGAAAGCAACATAAAAATCCCATTGACCCCAAGCAATGAAAAACACGGGTAGGTCTCTTATTTTTTTTTACAAAACTGGGGTTTTGTTTTAAGAGTTTTCTGTCATTTAAGGCTTTCAGTAGTTGAATTTAATAAGAACTTTTATCAAGGGAAGCATCTGTAGACCACTTCACAACTTCCATTTTCATTGAGGAAACTCAACTTCAGCCTAGATTAATGAGATCAAAGAAAGGTCTGAAGCTTTTGCACAGCTCAAATAGCCTTACTTCCGATAAAGGATATACAGGAACCAAACCTGATGTGACCTGAAAAATCCATAAGAAGAATTTCCTGTCTTTTTTAAAGTTAAAAAACAGCTGCATGTAAAGTGCTGTCAAGTCACTTCCAAGTGATGTTGATCTTATAGGATTTTCAAGGAAAGAGACAAACAGAAGTAGTTTGCCATTGCTTGCTTCTGTGTAGCATCTTTGGCCCTCCTTGAGGGTCTCCCATCTGCTAACCAGGGCTAACCCTGCTTAGCTTCAAGTTCTGAGATCTGATCGGGCTAGCCTGAGCCATCCAAGACAAGGTTAGAGCCAATTACAGGAGCCCATACCAGATTTCAGCCATATCACTCTTTCTGCCTGTACTTTTTAACCCAATTTAAAGCATGCCTTTCTACAAGCTGCTTAAAGCATGGTACCACGGAACAAATAGCAATTTGGGGAGGAGATTTAAATTGGGATGATGGCATTCAGGGGACCAGCTTAAAGCTCACCCTTTCCCAGCACTGTGGCCCTGATTTTGTGACCGTTTAACTTTTTTTAAAAAATGAGAGAGACCTTGATCACAAATCTGCCACATTTATCTATTGCAATCTGGGTTACAGATCTTAAAGTCAAATTATTACATCCTCTGTCCTGAATGTATTTGGGTGCATTATTCCCATCTACCCATGCTGGATAATTGCAGTTGATTCTGCTCACAGGGAAGCTGCTTTGCTTTTTTATTCAAGCATTTACTGTGATTATTTCTGATTAGCTGTGGTGTGTCTCACTTCTCCCACATTGTGTTTTTGATTTGCCATTTTATCTGGTAACTAAATGAGATTTAATATCAAATTTAATCATGAAACATTAGCATGGAAAAATGCAAATTCTGCTGTGTTGATAGTTTTGCTGGCTTCTGCAAAAATATGTTCTCAAATATGTCCTGAAAATGGAGTTCATATACAAGGTTTGTTTTATAAATTTTACCAGCATGCTTATATAAAATTTAACCAACATGCTCATCTAAATTCCACTTCACCCATTTTAAAACCATGTCATAGATTTTTTGGAATAACTCCCTGGTGTATTTACATGTGTCATTATGATAGTAAAAACTATGCTAGCTAAATTTTGGCTCATTTAAAGCTTCTAAAGAGAAAGGTCCCATTTACTCTCTGACTAACTGCACAATCCTTAATAGGGTTGCACCCTTTAAGGCCACCGACTTCAATGAACTTAGAAGGATATAACTCTGCTTAATATGGCATTGTAAAAGGCTGAGGTATAGTTATAACTCCTCCTTATACCTGATCAAGACTTCTCAGACAAATCTCTGACTTTACAAGGAAGTGCTACCCATATTTGTACAGCATGAAGTTTATACTAATCAGAGGGTCTTCAGTCAGTAGAGTTTGTGTATAACAATATATAATAACATTAAATCAGCCTTTCAGATGCTTTCAAGAAAGCATTTTTGTGTGCACGAAACACTTTTTTAAAGTATTGGCTCTTATATATCGAGAAGAATGTCCATGTTTCCCATAAAGCAAAAGAATTTTACTCTTTCTGGGCTCTGGCCAGCTGAAATATCCACTTCCAGTTGTGTAATTAAGATTAATTGCCAGTGATGTCTCAATTTGTCAGATTCTCTATGCGTTCTCTTAGATTGTAGTTAGCAGCAAAACAGCAGGAGCGTAGCTAAGCAGACTGATTCTGGATGCTTTAACGATTGTTTAATTTAGAATTTAATTTTAATATATGTACCACGAACATTCCTGGTGTTCTGATTACCAACTTTACCTTCATGGCTGTGGAATACATACTGAGAAGCATAATCCAAAACAGCCATCTTACTTTTTGTTTATTTAACATGGGACACTGCAGAAAGAACGATGCCATGCTACTTTGTTCCAGTGTACGATAAGGCTGATTATCTGATCGGTTAATTCTGGTTAACCAAAACTGGTTTTCTTCAAACTTGTGTGTATATATGATGACTGAGAGAGGAGGGAATTCCTGCAAACAAAAGGGGATTAGGCAAATGAAACCAAGTAACCAAACACGTAATTCACAGTTAGGTTGAGCAAGCTTGAAGGTGGACATGCCTCGTGGCAGATGGAGCTTTTTCTTACTCTTTCCTGACTGTTTGCATCTGCTGAAAGCTTCCTTCACAACTTCTACAGACAGAGATCTCTCACACTAATCTGTTCACTCTTCTTTAAGCAATAAACTGAGCAGTTTTGTAATTGATCTTAACCCTTGATGACCAAGAATTATATTGCATGCAAAATGCAGATTATTATTAGTCTCATCAACAGTACTTGGAAATGGCATTTGGATAGCCTTTAATATTTTATGCAGGGAAATAATTATACTTTTTACTGTATCATGAACAGGGTCTTGTTAACAATCTACGCAAGTAGGAACAAAATTTTAAAATACTTTAGAAAACAAATTTCCACTCATAGAGATCAACTATGTATTCAATTCATTGCCACACTGTTTCTAATTCCCCAGATGTTATGGACAAAATCCAAACACGTTCAATACAACCCTTTTGGATCCTGCCCTACATTTTCAAACTCCATGATAAACACAGTGCAACGATCCTGTTCTCAGCACAAACAGTAGTTTGCGAGTCAGAAACAACTCATCCAAAAAAAGACCAAAGTTGAACTTTCAGGGTTCATTTTCCAATCCTGCCCTCCACACACTGCATTTTGGTAAAAAGGGTAAAGGTGGGAGGCATAATTTTATCAGGACAAGGGACTTTTTTGTGGCCTTTGAGATATATTGTTCCCTTCCCTCTGCCCCCAGTATATAATAGGAACGCCTGGCAGGTGTTTAATGCTTGCTTGTTACAGCAGGCCCAGAAGAAAAAAATGTGAATGGACCAATATAGAACTGAAATAGGAGTCTCTGTTGGTGAGTAATGTCTCTTAGTTCTGAACATTAAGGAGCAGGCATTTCTAAGTCAGAAACTGGAAACCCTAACTACCTATGATTTAAAGCAGATGCTTGGTATGGATTTTTTGTATTACATGTATTAAGTATCAAGTTGTGTGTGGAAGCCCTTGTATGCTTTCCATGAACATAGGTAAGAGACAGGCTGCTAGGATTTCAATCAAATGAATGACTGTTTGTGTTAGTGGGGGAAGCAAACATCACCCTCTCCTCCCCAACTACTTATAAAAGCTGAACACTGCCTTTCATGGATGTTAAATTTGGCAGATAAATGACTGTTCCTATGACTACACCAACTGATGATATAAGCAGGTGTCAAGTGTCCATCATTTGTGCCTGCAGTTATTTACAGGACAGAAAAATGGATGGTCTCTTAGAATACATAATGAAGATTTTGCTGCCTCTTTTCTGGAGGATAAGTTTTGATTTATTTGGGCTGATAGCCTTTTATAAAGCTGCATAACCCATCTTCGTGTAAATTGCTGCTACATGTTAAATTATTTACAGCTTCTCAGGGATGCTACGTTCCCAGGACCCAAATGTTTTAATAGAGAATGGCAATCTTAAAAGAGAATTCTTAATAGAATTACAGAAAGGCAGCTGCTGAGACATCAGTCCCCTTTAGATTTCTTTTAAAAATTCAGAGGTTATTATTCTTTATTTACATGTCAAGATTTCTTCCCTTCACACATCACGTTTTTGGACAACTGAGGAAGGGCTGCTGGCTGACAAATGAGGTATCTTCCACAAAATTTGAGAGGAAGTATTTAACATCTCCCCCCTCCCCAATTATTTTCCAAGGAAAGGTGCCACAAAATAGGGAAAAGAGGATAGTTTGGAACCTAACAGATTATTAATGTAGAGCTTGGGTTAGTAATGCATCCGGTATCATGCACATACCACAACTGGTTATCCTTATAACTCAATCTAATTAGTGGTTTGTAATAAGAATGAGCTAGTAAGGATAATATTTTTTTCATGAGAAGACTGAGGAGTATGTAGTTTAGAATCTTGGATTGTAGACAAGAAACAAATCTCAGTTTGTTAAAGGACACTAAGGATTTCATACTGGTTCACATAATGAATAAATTGTGCCTTGTTCTGAGCAACTGAATGCAGCCATATCTGAAAAACTCAGTATACTCTCCCTTGAAGGCCCTCTTGCTGACTCTGGACATGTAGGACCTGCCCTATCTCTAGCTAAGATATTATAAATCCCAATGTATTTTGAGCAAAGAACACAAAAAGATAATTCCTTTTCCAAGAAGCTCCTCTAATATTTTGTTCAAAAAGACCAGTTTGCCTCCCCTACCTGTAGCTAGAACTTTTGGGGGGGGGATAAGGGGCGGTCCCTATCAACTCAGACCCCAGGATTCATTGGTGATGATGGCAGTAAAGTCAGTTGGTGGGATCTGGTATTGTGTCATGTGTTATTTTTTAAATAAAATACTTTTTAAATGCAAACTGAAAATTCAGAGAGAGGGAATTGCATCTTTTGGAGAGGCATGGCCCTTATATGTGCCTCTGTAGCTACGGACCTGTTGCTTCTTAACTGCTGCATCTACTGATGACAAAATTATTTGTTCAAACCATGTTGGGATTTGTGATGTTAGTATTGATATATTTATCTCTGGAACCTGTTTAGCTTCCATATTTTCCTGGTTTGGGATGTTGTCCATGTGGTGTGTTATGATTCTCCTGGCTGCCTCTACTTGTTCCTGACCCCGGATCTCATTCAGCCTCCCTAACATAGGTGTAAACCTAAATCTAATTATCTACTTCTAACCTCACCCTGGAGAATTGTACATTTCTTAGTGTGCAGTCCATTGTGTGGGCTTTTAAAAAATTCTATAAGACCAAAATTCTATAAGAATGCGAGCCCAAATCCAGAAGGCAAGTGTAAGATAATTCTACATCTCTTTTACATACAAAATAAATATATCTAGGGAAAGTCAAGTTTGGGAAACCTTAGTCTATTTCCACTATACTTTCCAGCATGAGCGTGGATTTCAGAAGAAATGAGCAATTGCAAGTCCTACTGATTTCAAAGGGAAGAGGTGACTACTTGATGTCTTTGACAATCAGTTCCCCTAATAGAAGAAGAAAATGTGTTTTACCAAAATTAATGCACTTGAAAGGCAGTGTGGTGATAAATTAATTTCAGGTCAGAATTTCTCATATCTCAAGTTGCTCATTGTGTCAGCAAGTATCTTTTTCTCCCATGCTAATCTGAATTACATATATTAATATCTGTTAAGGTCTCCAAAGTTCATGTCCATTTATAGGAGGAAGAAAAAGAAAGTGCTATGAGATACTACTCTCTGATTAGGGTTAATACAGACAAGCAAAGATTTTATTTGCTTACATCTTGTAGATTAAACAGTAATATGACAAAACATGAATATATATTAAGACCATACAAAAGAAATTTGTACTGTGTGGATCAGTATTTTAAAAAGTAACAGATACAACTGATAAAATATCCTGCATAAATAGACCTCAAAACACAGCAAATGATGTTCATATTTTCCCTGTGTCTAACGTGTACATGCTTCTAAGATGCCTAAAAATTTGTCTATGTAAATTATTTTTAAGCTGCCCTCTTAACCGAAGTTCTTGGGGCAAATATTTTATAATCACAGGCGTGCACACATATTGGATCTGTGTCTATTAGTTTTGTACTCCGCAGCAGGAGACATCCAAACAACCTTAAAAGCTGGACAGGTGGGAGGGCTGGTTTTTCTAGAAAGCAATTTTGATCTGCACTCAGCAGGGGGGATGCATTAAGTCACTTGGGGAAAACTTAACCTGAAAATTCAAATTGTTGTGATGTTTGGCTAATGACAAGTTGGATAGGACTCCACAAGTAGGTTTTTAAAAGTTTCAGAGGGTGCCCTTGGATCCATTTGGCAGTGTAGCGTAGAAAATGCTTGATTTGTGCAGTGCTCTTTTCCAAGAGTCTCAACAGCAGGTTTGATCCAGTAGAAAGTATCTTATGAACAATTCTGAATCTTTTTGAATACTCAATACCCATATACAGGTTTGGTTTTTTTCTCGGAAAAGTGGTGGTGGAATTCTCAAGCGGGAAATGAGGAAGAAACACATGGGATTCTTCGAAATAATATTTTTTTTATGCACTATTGCCGAGTATTTTCAAGAGGTGCTGGAACTCCGTTCCACCACTTTCCTGCAGAAAAAAAGCCCTGCCCATATAATAATAGTACTTCTAGTGGTGTCCTATAAGGAAATTTTCTGGCCAATTTAGCATTACAAAACTGAAAAACTAAAGTGGCCCTCCCACAATCAGAATGGGAGTTGGAAGCAGCAGAGGAAGATCATGTTGTAGAATCTCCTTTACAAAAGTTGCAAAATGAACATGGCTATCTGATATTTATCTAGGAACTTAATATGTGTGCACATAAACTATTGTTTTATATATAACTTTCAGCCCATGCAGACGTTGTGCTTTTATATACTGTCAGACTTGTTTTATTGTAATTGAGAGCCAGTTTGGTGTAGTGGTTAAGAGCAATGGGACTCTAATCTGGAGAACCAGGTTTGATTTCCCACTCCTCCACCTGAAGCCAGCTGGGTGACTTTGGGTCAGTCACAGCTTTCTGTAGCTCTCTGAGCCCCACCCACCTCACAGGGTGTTTTGTTGTGGGGATAATAATAACATACTTTGTAAACTGCTCTGAGTGGGTGTTGTCCTGAAGGCTGGTATATAAATCTAATGTTGTTGTTATTAAATCATTATTATAATTGTCATCAACCAAGTATTAACTTGTTCATAAATATTTCATGTGTACATAAGTACTGGTTTTTCTTTCTATAATACGGACGACAGGATTTAATGGAGTCTTTGTTATAACAGTGAATAGCTATTATATACTAGAACTGTGTATGACAAAGAGGCTAGACTAGCACTGGGGAAATCAGGGCTATTTTATTTAGATATTTATATGCTGCCTCTACATTCTGCCATAAAACTTAACAGAATGACCTTGGGTCAGCCACTCTCTTTCAGTCTAACCTACTTCACTGGGAATGGGTGAGGATAGGAGAACCAGGCACTCAACATGTAGTTTCTTGGAGAAATACTGGGATGAAAATCAAGTAAATAAACAGCAAACTGAGAAAGTACTTTCAGTAATTTCCAACAGGTTGCATCAAAAGGGAAGGAAAACTGTTCACTTATTTGGAGCAAAGAAAATGCAATGCAGGTTAAATGTCTTCCAGTCTCAGTTGGTCACTTGCCCACACCGAATTCATCCCAGAGCCAAATCTGATTCAGCATGTTATATTGTAACAGCGTTTTATTCACCATATGATTCTTGACAGACTGAAATTACTTGAAGGAGAAGAAAGCAGGAGGAAATGGTGCCAAAGCAGCAACAGAGAGGAGGAACAATGACTGCTGACAGTTGCTAAAAGCCATGAAAAAGATACAAAAATGAAATCTATGAATGTTTGGTACAGGCTTTTTGGGTACTGATGGGCCTTTGCTTTCCATTGACTAGACTGCACAAATTTTGCCACTGATATTTGTTATTCTGTAGTGTTCTTAACATAATAGTTAATATAGAGAACCTATAAGGATCCTAAGCTAGGGTTCTTCATTCATGACATTTTCATCTACACAGACAGTGGAAATTTGGGTTGTCTCCAAGAAGAACAGAAAATTGCCTTCCTGCTTTTGGATTCTGTAGCCTGCTCTATTACATTCTATATATTCTTGGCAGAACTTCTAGCAGTAGAGCTGTATTGATTTAATTCCCATTGAATTCCATAGACCTTTTTCATTGGAATAACGCAAGTGCTGTAAGTGACTGAAATTGAATTTATTGTAAGAAGACAGAACTGCAAGGGGAGCCAACACCATAGTTGCATTCCAATCCTGTTGGTTGTGTCTGTCATCTATCGCAATTTTCTTTGTCTCACAGTAGGTAGAGCTGCAGCTAATGATCGGCAGACTCTGAACTCTTATTGATCCTTTGTAATAAAGAAATCAATTATTCTATCTGGCTGCTAAAAGAGCTGATATAATTACTCCCAAGGTGCATAATAGTGTCACATTATTCCCTAATGGTACTAGTCACATAGCAATTTCATTGTATTATTTTGTTGCTTAAAGAATGCTTTGGGCAAGCTTTTCATATAAATGACTTTGTTAAGGATTTTTTTCTTTTTATAAAAAAGTAGGCAATAGCAAGGGAATTATATTTTCATAATCTATTATCATAACAGTAGTTCTTTGCTCTGACAGTTGTCTGGGAGAAATAAATAAATGGATGCTATATAAGCTATGCCATTGACATAGGACTATACATGTCCTTTGACTTCTAACAGCCTATTCTCTTATTCATGTGCAAAGAGATGTACTGTGAAAGGAAAACTGGGCTCCATGTCCCCCCAAGAGTTTCCCCCCATCTTCTAGCTTTATTTGTTTCTAGGGTTGCCAGTCCCCTACCTTCCATCCCCGCCCCCACTTACCTGGCCAGCGGGGGAGGAATGTGCCTCCAGGGGGCGCACTCCCAGGCATTGCTGTATGCTCCCATGGGCCTGCTCCAGCCTGAATTGGGCCACTGTGGAGCGCAGGAGTGCTCCCACACTCCTCAGTGGCTCGATCCAGCCCAATCCAGGCCCAAATCGGTCCAATTTGGGCCAGATTCAGGCCATATTGGGCCACTGCTCCTGCATTCTGCAGTGAGTGGATTTGGGCCCAATCCAGCCTGATTCAGGCCCAATCTGGGCCCATTTCGGCCCCCTGCAGAGCATGGGAGTAATGATGTAACTTCTGGGAAGTGATCTCATTGCACGGGCTGTAAGCGCACACACAAGGAAGAATGGGGAAAGGAAATGCTGGGTCTCCCACCTGTCTCTGGGATGACAGGGGACCAGGCAACCCTATTTGTTTCTGACAATCAAGTCCTCTTAACTCGAGACAGCTGGGGTTCCTGGATAAGTTCTTTCCATGGTCGTAGATGCAGAGGAGTTAGCCGTGTTAGTCTGTGGTAGCAAAATCAAAAAGAGTCCAGTAGCACCTTTAAGACTAACCTATTTTATTGTAGCATAAGCTTTCGAGAATCAAGTTCTCTTCGTCAGATGCCTGATACAGAGACTGGTCAAACACAGAAGGTCAAATGGTCAAATGGAAATGTCCAGAAACCAGTGGGAGAACACTTCAATCTACCAGGACATTCCATCAAAGACTTAAAGGTCACTGTAGTTCAACAGAAACCTTTCAAAAACAAAATCCAACGGGAGGCTGCTGAACTGGAATTCATATGCAAATTTGACTCTGTCAAACTGGGACTGAATAGGGACTATGAATGGTTATCACATTACCACAGGTAACAGATTTCCTTTACAGAGGTGGGGTCTGGGGGAGCTCAGTGGCACCTGGCGTGGGCTTTCGGGAACCACAGATCTCTTTGTCAGATGCATCTGGTAGGGAGAGCTGTGGTTATCGAAGGCCCATACTGCATTGGAATTGGATGGTCTAGCTGTTTGGCTTCTACAAACTAACAGGGCAAACTCCTTTGAAGCCAACTGATACACACACCAAAAGGAGATGTTTACATATACTAGCAAAGGAATGTTTTGATTGCTCCCTCCCCCTCCCCCCCTAATTGCCTCTTCCCTCTTCTGCTCTTCTGTGTTTGACCAGTCTCTGTATCAGGCATCTGACGAAGAGAACTTGATTCTCGAAAGCTTATGCTACAATAAAATTGGTTAGTCTTAAAGGTGCTACTGGACTCTTTTTGATTTTGGATAAGTTCTGACGGCTCAGTGTAGTATTCTCCACTGGGCTAGACTGACTATTTTGGAAGACTGAAAGAGGCATTTAATCCACATGCAAAGAGGCATTTAATCCACAAAAAAGTTGCTAGCCCATACAAAATTCTTTACTGACCTGCCTCCTCCCACACAATCATTTGTATCCAATTGATGGCCACAAAGAGGAAGAGAGCTACATGTATTCTAGCTTCCCAAAGACTTGGAAAAAAGGAATAATATTCTACGTAAAAACTGCCAAATGGGAAAAGTTAAGAAGCCCATCCTAACGATGCTGGTCTTCCACTCCAGACTGCAGCTCCCATTACTGTCTTTGACTGAAAAAGAAAAAGTCATAGATTAACTGCACATGGCTACGTGTCATGTTGTAGTGTTGCCCCCAGCTGGGGAACTTGCAGCAATGTCTTCTGTTTACAAGTATCTCCTAATAATACTAGCAATTTGTACTTCTGGTAAGATAGAAGCTTTGGACATTATTTGATTTTTTTTTTTTGCCGTACAGCAAAGATTGTGTTCCAGAGTGTAACACTTGAACATAAATATACAGGCAGGTGCACTGAAAATGAAATCTGCAGGATTCACATTTATTAGGTCTAAGGCAATCCTGTACTCGGCATGTTGAACTGCAAAATAGCACTTGAGTTTTGAAGGTTGCTGTTAAAGATGATAGACAGTGGTTTTGTGGTATGCACAATTCAGTCATATTGATTTTATTGGCAGATGCCAAGAAAAATAAATAAAGGGTCTTCTGTCAGATGTGACAATAGAGACTTGAACACTGAAGGTTGTTCCTTGAAACATTTTATTTCTTAATACTTCAGTCATGGTTGTTGTTGTTGTTGTTGTTGTTTTTGCTGAGTCTGACTATTAACTCCCACACTGAGGCAGAATGAATCTGCATTAGGTAGCTTAGAAGTGAAGCCACATTGCCAGTGATCATTATTGTTGGAAAATGAGAGAGTGCAAAGAAATTTCTCAACTCACTTTACATCTGTAGAATAAAAGAAAAGCAGCATAAATATCATTATCTTATACAACACAAAACAAAGACAAGGAACTTAGCTCATCACTGTCACATAGGTCACCAGTTCTGGGATTAAGTGGACAATCAATGATTCATAGAAATTCTTTAAACCTGCAAACATGTCTCCCTTGCACCACATCATTGGAATGCATGGTGCACACACTCCAATACATCCACTTTGTATTACTGTCTCCAGGCAAGATCAGGTCCTGGAACTTCTCATTTTGGAAGCTATCTGCTGTGCGCTCAGGTTGCTTGTCAATTGGGTTAACTATGAAATTCAGCACATTCTTTATAAGCAGGTTGCAAGATGGAAAGGGAAGACCTCCCTTTGCCACTCATACAACTTCCCTTGCATGCTGTAAGCTATTACATTAGGGAGTTTCCTTCCTTTTTTACCAGGAACTCTCAAAAGCCAGTGTGTGGCAGAAGAGGAAGCGGGGCCAAGACAGTGAATTTCAGTGTGTGTGACTGAACAGAGTATATCTCATTAACTGACAGAATGGTAGGTAGGCTGATTGCAAAGGGCCAAGCTAGAAGTGATGAATTACACTTGAATGGCAAGTGAACAGACTCACATGTATTCCTCCCTGTTCACTTGCGTGGAGTGCAAGTGGAGCACAAGTGAACAGGGAGGAATACATGTGAGTCTGTTCACTTGCCATTCAAGTGTAATTCATCACTTCTAGCTTGGCTCAAAAGGATACCAACAGTGCAATCCTAAGAACGCATTCCTAGGAGCAAGCCCATTAAATAGATCTGTGCAGGATTCTGAGTACACCTGTTTAGGATTGCTTGCTAATCATCCCAGCAACCAGAGTAAATACATATACATCTCTGTGTTTCTGTGTCAAAGAATGTAGGAGGCAATCCTTTCTGATTGATGTTATTTTTGTATTTTGCTGAGAAGAGTGGCAATTTGAATGCACATGCGCTATTCTTACTTGATGCCTGTAGTGTATGTTTTGTGTATCCAAGTACAAAAGTATAAATTGGTGTTCAGTGATAGCATACCATCCATATAGTCCATGTTTAAAAAAGCAAGCCTGCTATTTATTTTGCAGAGCTTAATGCCTTTGTTAGCTTCATTACAAATATTCCAAAGGGAGTAGTAAATTATATGTGGTATATTATAGCTCAGAATACAATAGTGGTGTACAATGGGATGATACTGTTCTATTTTAAAGACAATTCCTATTTCCGGTTACAATAGCAGCGGCAACGTGTTCTTGACATAGAAAATAACGCTTCCATTGCACTTGGCATCAGATAGGCATTACAGTCATATCTATTTTTAAAGGTCATACATTTCATAGAAGTCTGATAAAATTGTCAAAATAGTGAAAGCTTTGGAATACTTAATGTTGAACGGATTTGGGATTTTTCACATTTTGCTCAAATTCTGGGGAGACCAGACTTTGGCCTCCCTAGAAGGCCCAAACCTTTGTCCTATATCTTGGTAATTGAACCCCTATTTATTTTGTCTCTGCTGTGCTTTGAAGGCTGAAAAACGTCCTGCCCTGTTGAATTTGTGACCACTATCTCATCTGTGCATGCACATGATGATTGTATGTATACATACACAAACATACATTTATGGACAACATGTTGACACAGATTTTTGTGCTAATGCATCTAATGGTTTTCAAAGACCATGACTGACCTAAGCACATTTTTAAACACTTCAACATAACCAGCCTGAGAACTGAAAGTAAGAAAACAGGTATATTAACTTGCAGACGTTTCATTGATTATGGATTCAGTGCTATTCTTGACTGAATCCAGAGTTGAGAATTTAATAAGATCAGTACTTTTTAAAAATGGCAGTAAACAAAGAGCATTTCTATTGCGAAGAGAATAAATTCACCAACAGTGCCAAGGTTGCACACAAGTTGTTGAAAGAGTCCATGCTTTTTCTATGGTATTTTGTTAGAGAAGCTGACTGGGATGTTTTCTTCCAAAGCTCAGCTTGGGAAATTTACAAGATCTTTTGTTAACTAGTGATGAGGATAACAGATGGGGGGCGGGACCCAGGAAACTGATCCTCCAGGTGGCTAAAACATGCTATTAACTCCTAAGAAAATTATTTTGGTAGAATGTTTTTCCAGCCCTAATCAGGGCCATATTATTCATGACTAGGCTGAAGTTGTAAACAGTTGGCCCAGCCGCCGCCATCTTTAATAACCATTTTAACATGGCTGCTTGTGATATTAAAAATCACCAGGCCTCTGGATTTAAAATGGCAGCTGTATTGCAGCCAGAGGACCTCCAACTAACAGTTGCTGAATTCTGCCCGGGAGATCCAAGCATGAATGAAATGCCGCATAGGAATATGGAGTGATTAGAAGTGATTGGATTTGCAGTCCCTCCAGCCCCTCAGGAATCCAGCACAATAAAAGTCTCGTAGAGTCATCCCCATTTAACACATTCCTTTCCCTCCTTCCATGATGAGCTCTCCTATCCTTGATTGAGGAGCTAATCAAATGACATTCATATCATAAGTATTTACAGTGTTCCTGGGAAGATACATTCCCCCAACTAAATTCATCAACTTAGCTCCAGTGGATTTCATTAACAAACTGTACCTTTGTGCAGCGCTAGAACAAATTTTGCATTTGCCTTCACATGCCCTGGCAGCTACCAATCAAGGTAATCAAACCTTTTGTCAATCCCAGGAACTGACAGATGGAGTCTTTGTTCTAACTGCTAGGTGGGTTCTCCCACCTCAGGGCATGTTTTACCTATAAAGGTAGGGCTTTGGCCTCATTCAAATTGTACACTCTTACCAGATCCAAAGCGCTGTTCCCTTGAGGTTTGCCCTAAGCCTCTTGCTCCCTTGGCTGAGAACGCTGGCATTTGAAGCTTTCCCTCTGTGGACCCCCTGCTCTCCAGATAGATAATTATCACATCGTAAACTCTCAAATCTATCGCACCTTCACCACACCTTTTCTTAGGGCTCTTGTGTGTCTGTGTGTGTATGCATTTGCCCCCCGAATAAAAATTATCCTTTAATTAAGAACACCAGCTTCGTGTGTGTATATCCTTGGGAAAGGACTCCATAAATTATTGGTGATATAACATCCCGTGGTTACCAGCCTCTCACATAGCTGTCTTCCTTGCTTGCTAATTCCCCCCACAAATTCTATTTACTAGCAAGGAGACCAATTCAGGTAACAAAGCCTAGGAGCCCCGCAGGGACTAGGAGCCCATGATTATTATTTTTTTTGCTGAGACACACTCCCACATAACTTATAATTAATTGATTCATTTACATAACCTCTATTAATAAGATGATTAACTGCTTCCTTATTGAAGTGAAACAAATTGTTTCTTATATTAAAACGTATCCAAAAATTATATATTTTAATAAATAATAACAATTTTATTCACTTCAAAATATTACAGTATCGAACAATTATACCCCCCAAAAGGTGCTTTCCTGAAGAGTTCTACTTGTGCAATAAAAATATTTTTAAAATTGTGAATAGAATTCTTCAGGAGAACCTCAAAATGGATGTAGGGCTATGTACTGCGGTCTAGTACCTACCATACCAAGGTCAGGCTGTCAGCTGTAGTGGAGTGAAAAATTGAAGTGCTGAAGGGGGCCTGAAATACCTGAAAGCCTAGGGGCCCAGGCATGGGTTAACACAGCCCTGGCCCTGATGAGAGCACTTCACCACAGTATAGTATATCCATTGACTCTGGAAGCAAGTACTAATAATACGGAACCTATTAGAGAGAGAGATTGAAAACAGACGTTACTTCCTGAGAATGATAACTGTGATGTGGTAGAACATGGGTAAACAGATGAGTGGGATCTACATTGCAGTCCTCTAGAGGCAGGGAGTCTGACATCTGGTGCCAATCACAAAATGGCATCTCAAGGGGAGTAGGCAGTTATACCAGTTATAAAATGGTATAGTGAGGAATAAGACAGATGTATATATTAGCATTTATATCACTGGCAAGTATGTTTTCATCATTTTCATTGCTAATGGGGGAGAGCTGGGCTGTGGGGGGGGGGGAGACTTCCCTACAGTTGCTGTTTTCAGGTATGTTTGTCCTTTTTATTTATTAAAATAGTTATGTTCCAATGTTCTTTTAAGATTCACAGGGACTGCCAAGATCAGGTCAATCTCTCAGGAGTCTCCTGCTCCAACAAACAATTGTGCCCCATTGAACATTCTTCCTTGCTGCCGCCTCTGCCTAAAGCTCCCCCCCCCCTAGAATTCCTGTGATGTCTCTTCCGTCTTCTATCCATTCCTCTTCAAAATTCTTCAGCACCCTAACACATTAGCAGTCACCACAAACTAAATTGTACTCAAGAGAGTCAACCCGATGAACATTTGGATGCAGAAATCCAAGTGTTGATATGGTGTAGCCACATTATTCCTCTTTCAGTAGGATTGGAGGATTGCTTGGAGGGGATGCACATTCTGATGCATATCCAGATGAGCTCTCTGAAAGATTAGCACTGAATCTGGTCTATTGCAGCTTTACTAACCTTCACTGATGTTATCATGAAGCCAAATCTTATCTACTTTGTGATGCTGTCTTGTTTATTATGAGACCTCAGATCACGTCAGGAAAGAAAAAGCAATTTATTTAAGGATGTAGATGTAGATGCAGCTACTGCAGGCTAGAGAACAATTCTTGTGGCGTGTTAAACTGGTGAAAATGTAGCATAGGAATGCTTCTTGCACTGAAAATGTTCAAGATTGAGAATTGAATAAGACAGGCCCCATCTCAGGGCATGGCCATGGACCTGTCTTTTTTGTGTATTTTCCTCTCTAGTTTTCCTTTGTTCCTCTTGATAAACTGCCTTTCCTTTTAATGTCAAGGGACTTTTTAACATATGTGTATGGCAACTACTTGCAAGTTACTACATTTTCTAGTTACTTTGGTCCTTAAGAGTAATTTTTGTTAAAGTAGATGATCAACTTTTGAGGAGTGCTCTTACAAAAACTGGTGTGTCCTTTTGAACTTTTGCTCTTCAAAGCCTTTATTCATTTCCTAGTGGGACTTGAGCAACTTTTTCTTTGTGTTCCAGAAAATAGCAAAGTTTGGAGGAGGTTTTGCTCTAAAAAAGCCAAACTGACATGAGATTGTAGAAAACAATCTTGTCTGTTTGTTCAGTCTCTCTGATCCCTTCATTGCTGGGATTTTTCTGTTCAGCAGCTTGCTTTGTACTTGTTTCAGAAATGGATCTGCTGTGTAAAGCCCTGGATTTCTTCATCTTACACATTAATATTTTGAGATACCAGGTTCTGCAGAGGAAACCCACCCTTGTAGCATTCTGAGGCTCTCACTTCCCTGCCAGCGATCGTAAGAATAATATGTGGCCTCTTATTCTGTATAATTAATTCTCTGAGTCACTGAATAGAGTTACCAGTTATTTACAAAAAACAGCTCCTAGCTGAATAACCTTTTTTTAAAAAAGAAAAAGAAAAGAAATCTCTTTTCTTGCCCCTTCTTTAATAGGTTTACCAAACCTAATTTTCCAGCTGAAATAACAGCAGTAAAGGCTGACTCTGTTGAGAATAAGTGGAACTCTCCCTGATCATGCTGGGTTTGATCTTTTATCAGTCATGCAGTAGGATGAAAACACAGAAACACAAAATACAACCTACCAGGACTTTGTGTACAAACTTTTTTTTTCCTGCCAATGTTCAGTATAGTCAGGTTGGTCCCAGAGGTAAACTGATTATTTTTTGTATTATTATTTACCTTGTTCAAAATAAGTAATCTTCATTAAGCCAGGCCTGAACAAAACTCTCTAGCCAAGCATGGTGGCCTGCCAGGTGCTTGACAGTCTTCCTGTTTTTGGCAGTCCCAGGACACCAGCAGCACTGGACATTATCCCGGATGAGATGTCATACATGGCTAGTGAGTTGTGTTTACCTTGGAGAGGCGAGTGTTGTACAGGCTTGAATTGCACAGATCTCTTAGTGAGGCCAAATGGAAATAAAGCCCAAACCAGGATGGCTAACAAACAGGATTTGTTACAAATGTGGGTGGTTTTGGTCCCTTTAGATAATGACGACACTTGTCTGGCTGTAAAAAGCTTTACTTGTTCATTTTTGCAGATTAGGCTGCTCTTCAAGGCACAATAATAGCCACATCAACTGTTTTTTGCTGGTAAGTTGGCAACCATAATTAACTAGCAGGTAATGCTTAAAACTTGAACTTGTAACTCATCCTAGAGTTGTTGCCCAAGCTTAACTGTGAATCCTTGTAAGAAGAATTTATACTATTGTTTTCTGTTTCTTCTTTCCATTTCCATTCATTGAAATTCATAGAAAATTGATAAGCATGGTTAAGAGTTCTTCTGGGTAACTCAACATCTAAAGTAACAAATGGAATATCATCTGTCCGAGGCCACCCGTAGTAGCATCAGACTCGGCTCCACTCCCATCCCAATTCCCATAGGGGTCGGGGCAGGACACGGCTACCCTGTGCCTCCCCAACCCAGCCCCCCTTACCTGAGGCAGGGCGGGCAAGGTCAATGCAATGGGGAGTGCTCTGAGGGCTGGTGGAGCCCTTGGAACAGCTGAGGAACACCAAGGGGCACCCAACACTACAGCAAGGGTGGTGGCATGATTTTACTGGCCCACTCTTACGAAGGATGTAAAGAGGTACTCTTAGGCCTGCCCCTTGTGCCAGTGCACATCTACCCGTGCCCTACCATGGGCTCCCTTGCCCCCTCTGCCAGTAATCCACAAGCCATTTGAACGCGCCATGGATTTTGTGGGACCCCTACCCCTGACGCCCTGGGGGGCATGTTATATCCTAGTACTGATGGATTACACCATCCGCTACCCTGAAGCCATACCTTTACAGGAGATAAAGGCCCCCGGCATGGCCCAGGCCTTGATGCAGTTCTTTGCTCAGGTGGGGCTAATCCATGAGATTGTGACGGATTATGGCAAGCTCTTCACAGCTAACCTGATGAAGCAACTATGTCGCACGCTGCATGTATGTCAAATCTTCACAAGCATCTACCATCCCCAGACAGACGGGCTCACGGAAAGATTCAATCAAACACTGAAAGGGATGTTGCGTAAACTGGCACATGATCAACCTCATCAGTGGGACCTGTTCATTGACCCCTTACTGTTTGCCGTGTGGGATATGCCTCAGGCCTCCACTGGGTTTGCCCTGTTCGAGTTACTTTATGGGCGCAAACCCCGAGGAATCTTGCACCTGATGGAAGAGTAGTGGAACCCGCCAGACCAAGGGGAAGGGCACCCCACACCTACTTATGTCCAGGATTTACAGCACCTACTGGAGACCGCATGCTCTGAGGCTTGATGGCATCTGGAGGCTGCCCAGCAGGCCCAGAAGAAATATTATGACAAAGAAAAAAAAAAGGCATGACCTACAAGTTGGGGATCAAGTCCTGGTACACTAACGGGTAATCGTGCCCAGTTCAGGAGACCCCTGGTGGGGCCCCTTTCCCATGACAAAGATACTGGGACAATTATCTTACAAGGTCCAGTACGGCCCGCTACCCTGCCATAAGACAAAAACACACAAAGCTGTCCCCGGTATAGGCAAAACAACAGAAGTGGAAAAACTGCCCAGGAAATACAAAACGATCAAACACACAGTCAATAAGTAAAGTGCAACATGCTCATATATTCACACACAACTAGTCTTGTGGACTTCCTCAGGGGCATACAGTCGTCCGGAGAGCCTCCCGGCTTTGTAAATGATTTATGAATGAACTGTAACATACAGGGAGTAGACGACTGTATGCCCCTGAGGAAGTCCGCAAGATGAAAATCTCTGTGAATGATAGCTGTCCCCAGTTCAGGCACAGCATTCGGACCTCCACCTTTTCATCCAAACATCTGTTGAACATCTGTCAACAAAATAGCCACCTTCAATGCCTACACGATGCCCCGTGCTGACATCCTAATTGACCAGCTCGGTACTGCCCAATTCCTGTTGGCAATGGACCTCACAAAAGGCTACTGGCAGGTACCCATGGCCCCACAGGACAAAGAAAAGACTGCTTTCACCACTCCTCAAGGGCTCTTTCAGTTCACTACGATGCCCTTTGGTCTGCATGGGGTGGCGGCCACATTCCAGCGGCTAGTCGATAAGGTGCTGGCTCACTGTCAGGGATTTGCCAGGGCCTATATTGATGATATAATAATCTTCATCCTGGACTGGGAGTCGCACATGACGCACCTCCACACAGTTCTCCAGGCCCTGGCCGAAGCAGGGCTGCGAGCCAACCCACGGAAGAGTTGTGTGGGCTTTCAGGAACTCACCTATCTTGAGTACCGAGTGGGCTGCGGCAAGCTCCACCCTGTCCTAGAAAAAGTGACTAGAACAGAGCCCTAGACCACGGACTAAGAGACAGCTGCGGCAGTTCCTGGGGCTAGTGGGGAATTATAGCAAGTTCATACCCCACTTTGCCACCCAGGTGAGCACCCTGTCTGATTGCCTAAAAAAGACACAACCTGTGGTGATCCAGTGGACGCTGCAACGAGACCAGGCCTTCCGGGTCCTACGCTCGGCCCTCTCCCAGTCTCCTGTACTACGCAACTCCGACTATGATCTGCCCTTCCTGGTGCACACGGAAGCCTCAGAGGTGGGGCTGGGAGCCATCCTGTCACAAGAAGTGGAGAGGCAAGAGCGCCCGGTGCTTTTCATTAGCAGAAAGTTGCAACCGGTGGTGGTCAAGTATGACACAGTAGAAAAGGAGGTGCTGGCAGTCAAGTGGGCTGTTGGGGCCCTCCAGTTCTACCTTGCAAATAATGCATTCACCCTTGGCTGGCTTGGATGAAAGACCATAATCCACGTGTACTCAGATGGTACCTCTCTCTGCTTCCCTTCAGGTTCACCATACGACATCGCCCAGGTTGCCAGCACAAGAATGCAGACTACATGTCTCAACTTTCTGAAGATGACCACAGCCTGGTGCGAATACCCACCAGCGGAGAGGTGTGACCGAGGCTGCTATGGGCTCTGCTCCCACACCAATTCCCACGGGGGTCGGGGCAGGACACGGCCACCCTGCACTTCCCCAACCCAGCCCCCTTACCTGCAGTGGGACAGGCAAGGCCGACACAACAGGGAGTGCTCTGAGGGCCAGCAGAGTCCTCGGAACACCTGAGCGGCAGTGGCGCGGTGGCCCGCAGCTCAGCTGGAGCTCTTGGTGGCGCGGCTGCACCTGGAGAGCAACGCTGTGGCATGGAGCTCACCTGGGCCAGCCTCCCCACTGCCGCCGCCCCCATTGCAGGCCTCAGCCTGGCCCTCGAACTGGGGCCGCAGCAAGTGGAGGCCCTGCCAGGGCAGACAAGGTGGCAAGCAGTCCCAACAGCCCCCATTAACCCTGGGCACATAGCCCAGCCAGAATGGACGCCGGAGGCGGGTGGGGCTTGGACTGGGAGGGAAGCGGGTGTGGGGAATGGGGAGGCGGGATATGGGGATGGAGAAGGAGGAGATCTCATTTGGACAGAGTTCAGGAAGGAAGAAAGGAGCAACAGTGGGGCCAATCGGGGGGGGGGGGGAGAAGGAGCACAGGAAAGAGAGGTGCAAGGAGGCAGATTGACTGCCTGGGAAGTGGGCAGGCCAGGAGAGAGCCATAAAAGGGAAGTCTCCCAAGGAAGCTGAAGAAGAGAAGACTGGCGTGGCCTGAACCAGAGAGAAAGAGAGAAAGAGGGCAGAAGGCATGACCCATAGGCAGGAGGAGGATCAGGTGGTGCAACCCCCTCCTCTGCCTATTTCTGAGGTGGAGGGAGGCTTTCCCAAGGCATCTGGGAAGACAGCTGAGAGTGGGAGTGACCAGCTGGGCAGGGCGGCGGTTCACATCATCACTTAAGCTAACTGAGCATCTGTGAAAATTTAATCCTATTGGTCAGCCTTAAACACTGCAGCACAGATTTAGATTTGCACACTGAAATCATTTTGCATGGCTCATTCTCCCTTTCTGTAACTTTTGGGCCAACTCACCATATGTCATGGGGCCTGCTGCATTAAACAAGCATTGTCCTCAGAGGAGTTTTGATCCCATGAATCTTGCAAGATCCATGCTATGAACTCAGTTCCCAGATGCACAGGGGCCTGATTCAGGTTAGAACTGTGGCGCATGGGAAGAAGGGACTTAAGTTTCCCTTGTTTCATTTCCCCAACCTGGAACAGTCCCAGGGAGTGATTTTGGCACCCCTGCAGAAACATCTGTGTAGCCATCAGGACATGTAAATTTCCACAGTTACACAAACAGAACCTTCGTGGGGCCATTTCAGGTGTCATGACAATGATTTGAAGGGGCATTACATTCCTGATTCAAACTGGGTAGCTAGACACCTGAGAATTGAGCACAGAACTCACAGCAGATGACTAAAAAGCTCTTTTGATGGATCCAGGGAGGATATAAGTATAATATGACAAAGTTAGGCCTCTGTATAATGGCTGTTCACCACTCACAACAAAAGCAGTCAAAGGCACAGAGTTGGTAAAAACGAAGATATTTTCATTATTTTCATTATTTAAAATATTTCCATTGCACTTTTCCATATCTAGTGTCCAAAGAGGCTTACAAGTGATAAAATAGCAGTTTAAAATAAAATTCAACAGTAATCTAAAACCAATAAAACAAAATAGAATCCAGCCGCAACATCCAGGTCCAATAGAAACAAGAACAGAAAGTAATGCTTATAATGGTTTTATAATGCAGTTTTATTTATTATGTCATTTTTAATGGTTAGCAGCCTTTATGGCTCTGATTGGGCAGAAAGGCAGGATATTAATTTTACTTATTTATATTTAAAATGTATATTAGCTGCTTTTCTATCTTGTACGAACTCAAGGCAGCTTACAATACAAATAAAAATAATCATAAAATGAATACAAACAAAGCTTAAAAGCACCATTTACAACTGCCAATAAACATAGAAACAAAGTTAATTATAAATGATGTAAGTAAGTAAATAAATGATGATATCATTAGCCAAAAGTACATGTCATCACTAAACAAACTAAAATAGCTTCCAAAATGAAGCCTGTTAGCAGCGGGAGTGGGCCTGCCTACAATTCCCAGGAGCCTCTGGGCCATTTTGGCGCCCTTTTTGGCCAATCAGAACTCAGGGGGCTGGTGCTATATAAGTCTAGGAGGGAAAAGGCCTGGGTTCTTTCTCCCAGGGAGCAGGCCAGAGAGGTTTCTGCTAGGGGGAGAGGCCCTCATCCAGGTAGGGTGAGAAGACAGGCCTGGCAGACAGAGGGAGAGTGAGTTCAGTCGTGCTAGGGCCTTTTGTTTATTTTGCTTTCGCCCATTTATTGTTGCTAATGCACCTTGTTTGCTTCTTTGTTTGTTTGTTTGATATTAACTGACCTCCTTGTAAATAAACCCTTTTGTTTGGTGTTACTCTGCTGGGTCCTCACGCCTGTTTATTGGCCAACCTACATAGGTCAGAAGGGTTGGGAGGGTGCTCTGGGCCTTCCCAAGGGACCCTAAATCCCAGAGTGGTCGCAGCATAAGGTGGCTCATCCCACCTGAGGCATGACATCCAGCACTATCAACACCAGGCCGTTCTGGCTGGGAAATCCCAGTGCCTCCCAGAATCCTCCTGACCTGACAAGTGACACCAGAAGACCAAAGAGCTACCACCATCTGATACAAAAGGTTGGCTACCTCCCATCAGCTTCAGCATCTCATCACTGAGGAAGGCCACAGAGAGTCTTCCCTCTGTGCTTCCAGAGTGCCATAAGTATATCAGCCTCAAGTGATTGCAGCTGGAGAGGGGGTTCTAAAGAGAGCGTTTCACCACACCAAAAAGAACTTTGCTCCACTTGACATCCCCCTTGAAAGCAAGATTACATGATGTAAAGAGCTAGGAAAGTGTGCAGATTCATACCAGATGTTCTCTGTGTAATCCTAACACCCTGGTAAAACCACTGGCATAGAGGGTGTAATTTTGTTGAGGATATCTATTTTATCCCACCTTTGCTCTAGTGAGCCTCCATTAGATCCTCACAACAATCCTTCAAGGTGCATTAGGCTGAGAGAAAGTGATTTGCTCAAGAATGCCCAGCAAGCTTCAATGGAGTGGAGTGGTCAGTGTCTGATTAAGATCTGGGAGACCCAGGTTAGAATCCGCACTCTGCTATGGATGCTCATTGGGTGATCTTGGGCCAGTCAGTCTCTCAGCCTAGAACACCTCACCATAGCATACCTCCTTATGATATTGTAAGAAGAATGATGTGGCAGCTCTGGGTCCTAATTGGGAAGAAAAAGGGGTAATGAATATCTAAATAATTAAATGCCTTATTGGTGATTTGAACCCAGGTCTCTTCAGCACTAGAATGGCATTCTAACCACTATACCACAGGAGGAGGCCGGTGGCACTCAGCATGAGATTGCTCTTTTTAATATATAGTGTAAGAACTGTAGAATCACGTTGTTTGTGAACTAGCCATGATCAAGAAATGAAACAGTGCTAAAACAATCCAGAGGTGTTACAAGCTTCATTTCCAGGAAAACTCATACAACAACATACATTTTCTCCCTCAAACTTACCCTGCAATGCAGTGCAGCCTATTAGAAAATACCCTTAGTACATGCATCCCACT
The DNA here is from genome assembly GCF_028583425.1 of Eublepharis macularius. NCBI lineage: Eukaryota > Metazoa > Chordata > Lepidosauria > Squamata > Eublepharidae > Eublepharis > Eublepharis macularius. The sequence continues at coordinate 178,423,861 of NC_072790.1, read as the reverse complement.
TACATGTACAAAAAAATCAATATTTTCCTTAGATTGAACTATAAAATCTTCTAATCACAAATTAATCTTCACCCATCCCTTAGTTCCTTGAGACTTTTGATACTTGCATTTAATTGCATTTAAACAGGAAGCTTCACTGAGCAGAGAAATTAAAAGCGATGCTGCCTTTTTCCTGGAGTTTTTTCCCCCTATACACTCGACTTAATCAATATATTTTAATAGCTGGTGAATATCTTATCAGGCTTTTTATCACTGGCAGGGCTGAAAAGTACCTGGAGAGTCAGTAGGCAATAGTCTTCTTCTTGTTGGCCTTTCTGCCTCCCTCTCTATCTTGACAACTGAAACCAGCCCTTCTGTGCCAGTCTCAGGAGATCCAGAAAAAGAATTTTAGGGGGCCACCCACAATACACAGCCTGAGAGCCAGAAAAGAAGGAACAGGATAAAGTGGAATTCTACATAATCTGTATATTGCTATTTTATATAGATACACATTTTTAAAAGTTAATTCATAACTTTTAACTGCCACCTTTGTCACCTTGAGGCACCTAATTGGATGGAAAGACAGGACAATTTAAATAAACAACTAATCTCATAACACTCACAGTGGCAGTGGCAGAGAGAGAAACAAACCTTTCCCATAACCTAGCCTTTAAACCACTCCTCAGAACTTCTCAATAATTAACTGAGAGTTATATTCCTGCAGTGCAAAGGATCTATCCACTATATCACTCAAACATCAGAAGGCCCACACTAGCATTTCTCACAAAAAGGTTCCTAGTCCAGAGTGATCTAAGGACTACGTAGTTTCTTGCCACAAATTCTCACTTATTGAGATAAAACTGAGCATAGCTGCATGCTCAGGCTATGTCCGAGTCTGTCATTTAATCAGGCAAGAGTTGCGAGTTCTCTACTGGGAACTCAGTTCCTACATGTGCAGTGGCCTCGCTTAGATCAGTCAAAGCACATTAGGACCAGGAGGGGGCTTATGATTTCCCTCCAAGCCATTTTCCTGGAACAGTCCTTGTCCCATTGGCAGTTTCACATATATTGATGGGGTACATGCACATTTCCCCAATGGGGCAAACAGCACATGTGTAGTTGGATCAGTTTGCATAAATGGTGCAGTGGAGAAGGCAATGAGCCCTTTCTCTCTGTCTGCCATGGTCCCTATCCAAGTCAGGGCCCCATGCGCCTGGGAACTGATTTCCCCGGAGGAAGCTTGCAACCTATGTTTGATTGAAAGTCCTCGTGATGGACCTGGGCATGACCTGAGGCCTTTGTAATGTTCATTTGTAGTTAAACCCTTATAAGACTGCCCCAACACTCTGGATCCCTGCCCAGAGACCTCCCCTCTAGCATGTGAATGTATTTGGATCAAGGCAAAAGAGGGGGCATAGTCTAGTTGTTGCTTTTCTTCTGACTACCATCTTTTAAATCTATCTGGCCTCTTTGTACATAGTACTATGGACATCTCCTTCTTTGCCAGTTAGTTAAGGAATAAATGTGCAGTTACAATTTTGAATAAACCTTTGCATCTAGATACCTCAGATCTAAAGTCTTGCAAAATCAGCCTGATTTTAGATGTGATGTGTTTAAAAACTCAGATGATTTCATTTAATGTATATCTTGCAGAGCTGTAATCCTCAATGCTTTTCTTTGGTCTAGAAAGCTATTTAATCTGCTTTACACCATTGTTCGGGAAGCCAGGAAGAAGGTAAATCTGTCCATAATCAAGGCAAAATCAGGAAATCCATTCTTAACTGCTGGGTAGCAGATTAGCCTTAAAATTAAATGATTGTCCCCCCAAAGTGGGCAGATTGTCAAATAGGACAGTGCAAGAGTAGCATACCAATGACTTCTGGTGATTGATTCTTTACTCATTTGATCACAAAACAAGGGGTCAGATGAAGTGGCCAGTTTGGATTGCTTCTATGAGTCACTGTTTACAAATTGATTTCTGGATAACAGCACAGATCACTTTCCTTACTTTGGAATGTGGCAACAATTCTACAATTGGATGTCAGATCTACTATAGTAGGAACCAATTTAAACACCTTTCCTCGCAATCCCCCTCCCCCGGTCACCCATTTTCACTTTATGTATGGACAGATGGATTCATAACTGGGTCCTGTCAGAACTGTTTTTAGACAAGCAGAAAACTAATAACTTCAATCAACGGTCTTACAGATTTCATCTTTTGTCATGAAACTTTTCTCTCATGTCTGGCCTTGTTTGTGTGCATATGCACATGTGTGTTTCTTTTGGAAGCTGAGGACTCAGCTATATGTTCTGGATTCTTCTGTGTTTGTTTTAAGCCATGTTTTTCTTTTTTAGAAATCTTTCTGAAACAAAGTTTGACTAATGTACATGCCTTGTTTAGTTCTGTGGAAAATCCCTAGCAGACACGTCTACATCAGCAGACAGTGCCCAACAGAGTAGTGTTTAGCCTCCTAAGAAGAGCTACTTCTTATGACAGTTCTGGTAGAAAGCCTCCTGAATAATTCAGTTTTGTATAGTTTGTGGGAATCCAGGAGAGTGGAAGCTTACCTGACCTTCTCAGGTTAGGCCATTCCATAAGGAGGGGGCTACCACAGAAAAAGCACATGTGCTGGCAGCTGTTGATTTTGCCCAAATGCGGGGCAGTAACTACAGAAAAAACCCTGTTCAGATGACCGAAGCTGCCTTGGCAGAACATAGGGAGAGAGAGGGTCACACAGATATGAGGGACCAAGGCCATGAAGGGCTTTGAATGTGGTTGTCATGACCTTGAATTATGTCCAGTAACTGATGGGAAGCCAATGGAGTGACTGCAGAATGAGGGTGATATGCATGCTCCGTCTAGCTCCTGACCGTAAATGAGCTATAGTGTTCTGCAGCAGCTGGAGTCTCTGAGTCAGCTTTGAGGGGAGACTTATGTAGAGTGCATTACAGTAGTCTAGTCTCAATCTTACTGTGTCTTGAATCCAGGTGGCCAGATCAACCATGTTAAGGTAGGGAGGGCATCTTCCAGGCTAGTCTGAGTTGTAAGAAAGCCTTTTTAGCAACTGTATTTACTTGCTTCAGTAGCAGCAGTGCTGGATCTAGTATAATCCCTAGGCTCTTAACTGACTCAGCCAAGGTCAACTGAAATTAAACCTGTGAAAGGTCGGAAGCACAATGTCCTTCGAGATCTTTGCTTTTCCAGTCAACATCACTTCTGTCTTGTCTGGGTTCAATTTCAATTTGTTTGCTTTCAGCTAGTTGACATTGGTCAGGCAGTGACTTACTACCTCTACAATATAATTATTGAATATATCCTTCCCTTTGAAATTCAAACAACACATTTTTACAAGAAGCCATTTAAAAAGATGAGGCAGAGACATGTCTTTTAGCCACAGGTGGTTTTCCTGCTGAGGAAAACTTACAGATATCCATATATATTTCCCCAGTAGAGACAAAAGCAGCTCAGGCATAGCTTTTTCTTGTGAGAAAATTGTAGAGGAAGGAAAAGTTCATTTCTCTCTCCTTCACACTTCCTCTGCCTAGATAAAGCAAAGGCTGGTTATGAAAAGGAGAAAATAATCTTTTAAAATAAATACAGAATGTGTACCACTATACTATATGATCTACTCTGTAAAGCTGGGCTGCCTAGCTCAAGACTGATGGAGGATGCAGTACATGAGGACCAGGCTCTTGCTCTTTGGATGTCCAGCCTCAGCAGTACTGCACCCCTTAAATGTATACAAACCTGTTTCCCAAAATGTTCCAGAAAGTGGGGGTGTTTATCAAATGGAAAAGGCCAAACTCTCAAGCAGCTTAGATGACGAGCTTTTCTTCCCTGATATGCTGACTTTCCACATGAAGAGAACATTTGACACAGAGTTTCATTTAAATGTGCAATTCAAAGTAAGGGGAGGAGAGGCAGAAACAGATATGGGTTATCCTGCTACCCACTGTGGCAATGGGACCACACCAGGGACCAGAGATGTATATGCACTACTTAATTCTTTTCATGAAAAATTGAAGTAATAAAGCTCTTTCCCCCCTTACTGTTCTTTAGGGATGCAAGAATTCTCAGTAGGAGGGCATTAACAATATTTCAGGTTACACATTATTATTATTACATATTAGCTATTATTTCAAATGATAATTGTATACATAAAGCATGGGAATGATATATTTAGTGTTTCTTCTGTAACTGTAATTAAGGTTTTATGTGTGTGATGATATCAACTCTGAACTATAAATTTTAATGTGTACTTTTACAGATGGTGGAGTCTATTGTCCTTGGGATATATGTGTAATTGCCATTAATTCCAGCAGTGTAACTCCCTTCTCTTCAGCATGCATAGATTATTGATATATCCCACTATTTGAAATTCAAATAACACACTTTTATGAGAAGCCCTTTAGAAGATTAGGCAGAGATATGTCTTTTAGTGATCCTGGGGAAATCATCATAATGATTTAGAAGGGGGAAAGCCCATAGCCTAGATGTCTTTTGCATGCTAGAGGTAATGCCAGAATTCACTATGGATGCACTGCATGTTTGATCACACAAGCCCTGTCCATATGTTACAGTGGACATTCACACAGCCTGTGTGTACATGTGTACATCTGTTTGTAAGAAAGAGTCAACACACATGTATTTTGCAATTAAAACCAGTGACCTGTTCCTGGATAAATGTAGGATATGTATCACATATTCAGCTGTACATGCACTGAATGTAACATGAGAATTACTCATTAAATGTACACTGTACACGAATTGTACATGTGCTCACTGTAACTTGTGAACAGGACTAAAGTAGAATGTTTTGCATAGTTACTTCAGTGGGCTATATAAAGAGATGGAAGGATGACCGATACTTTTGTTGAAGAAGAACCAGAAATTCTAGAAAGTAAAGTAAAAGCTGCACTCAAAGCAATTAGGAGAAACAAAGCACATGGAGTAGATGGAATACCAATAGAGCTATTTCAAGCCACAGAAGTCCATCAGAATCTTAGCAAGAATCTGTCCACAAATATGGAAAACAAGACAATGGCCCACAGACTGGAAATGCTCATTCTACATTCCAGTTCCAAAAAGGGGGGATGCCAAAGAGTGCAGCAACTATCAGACTATCGCATTAATTTCCCATGCAAGCAAAGTGATGCTCAAAAGACTCTTACCATATATGGACTGAGAAATGCCAGAAGTTCAAGCTGGATTCAGAAAAGGAAGAGGCACCAGAGATCACATTGCAAATTTATGATGGCTAATGGAACATACCAGGGAATTTCAGAAGAAAATCAGCCTATGTTTTATAGATTACAGCAAAGCTTTTGAAGGTATGGATCATGAAAAACTGTGGAGAGTCTTAAAAGAAATGGGGGTGCCACAACATCTGATTGTTTTGATGCACAACCTGTACTCTGGACAAGAGGCTGCTGTCAGGACAGAGTATGGGGAAACAGAATGGTTTCCAATTGGCAAAGATGTCAGGCAAGGATGCATATTAATTCCCTACCTGCTCAACCTCTATGCAGAGTATATCATAAGGAAAGCTGTATTAGATCTTGAAGAAAGTGGAGTGAAAATTGGTGGAAGGAACATTAAAAATTTGAGATATATAGATGACACCACATTACTGGCAGAAAATAGTAACAACTTGAATTGACAACTGATGAAGGTTAAAGGAGAAAGTGCCAAAGCAGAATTACAGCTGAACATCAGGAAGATAAAAATAATAACTACTGAGGAATGATACAATTTTAAAGCTGACAATGAGGAAATTGAAATTGTTCCAAGATTTTCTATTCCTTGGCTCAATTATCAACCAAAAGGGAGACTGCAATGAAGAAATCAAGGGAAGATTGAGAGGGAGCTAGATAAGATCCTTAAAGATAAAGATGTCTCTCTGGGAACCAAGGTAATCCAAACTATGGTATTCTCCATTACTATGTATGGATGTGAAAGTTGGACAATGAAGAAAGCTGACTAGAAGAAAATTGATTCATTTGAAATGTGGTGCTGGAGGAGAGTTTTGCAGATACCATGGACAGCCAAAAAGACAAATAACTTAAACAACTGAACTGGTTGTGTGAACTAGCAGATGCAATGGTATGGAGAAATAAGATTTCTTTGCTGCTGTCACTCTCATCTCATAGGCCTTCCAGTGAGCTTTATAGTACACTGTCAGATTCATTCTGTTTCTACCAGCATTTCCATGCAGTATGCTCACTTATCTGAGTCATGTGAAACCATAGGTTCTTGTTTCACTTATCTGGTCTTGGCATACATGCTCTTGGTTGCAGTTTTGCCATCCATCAGTGAATTAGACTTATGGTCCCTAACAACTACATGGATCTGTTTTCAACCTATCTTAGCAGATCCAGTTTGGTGTAGTGGTTAAGAGCGCAGGACTCTAATCTGGAGAACTGGGTTTGATTCCCTACTCCTCCACTTGAAGACAGCTGGGTGACCTTGGGTCAGTCACAGCTTCTAGGAGCTCTCTCAGCCCCACCGACCTCGCAGGGTGTTTGTTGTGTGGGGATAATAATGGCATACTTTGTAAACTGCTCTGAGTGGGTGTTAAGTCGTCCTGAAGGGCAGTATATAAATTGAATGTTGTTGTTGTTGTTGTTGTTGTTATCCCTTCAACTAGAGAATCATAGAAACATAATAGTAAAGAGTCCAGTAGCACCTTTAAAACTAACCAACTTTATTGTAGTATAAGCTTTCGAAAAACACAGCTCTTTTCATCAGATGCATGGAGGGTATGAAGAAACTGGCCAGAGATATAGAGGTGGTGAGAGAGGGAGGAGAAGGTGTAGGGAGTGAGGGCCATGTAAATGTAAATCAGTTGCAAAAGTCATGACAGAGGTGGAGTGAACAATCCAGGCTTGGTGTGACCGCATTACTGAATCTGAATGGAATGCCTGAAGTCATTCACGTTTGGTAATGAGATAACCATCCAGAGTCTCTATTCAATCCAAGTCTGACTGGTTCAAATTTACATATAAATTCCAATTCAGCAGCTTCCCATTGGATTTTGTTTTTGAAAGATTTCTGTTGAACTATTAAATCCTTTAGTTGTAGATTTTCCAGGCTGTATGGCCATGGTCTTGGCATTGTTCCTGATGTTTCACCAGCAGCTGTGACTGGCATCTTCAGAGGTTTAGCACTGAAAGACAGAGATCTCTCAGTGTCAATATGTGGAGAAGATGTTAGCAGTTAATTTATATCTACGCAGGAAGGTGGGTTTGGACTGAGTCATCCTGTAAGAGTTTCCCAGGGTGTGGAATGCTAATGGGGGGAAGCTTCACTGTATCCTGAGGAGGTTCTTCTGCATATGGATTGGTGGTCCTTGATGGAATGGCCTTGATGGAATGTCCTGGTAGACTGAAGTGTTCTACTGGTTTCTGAATTTTTGATGTCAGATTTGTGTCCATTTATTCTTTTGCACAAAAGTTGGCTGGTTTGTCCTATGTACAGAGCAGATGGGCATTGTTATGTATTGGCTTAGCTTCAGGCTGAGCTAAGGCTTCTGAAGCCTTTGTTACTATTGGTTGTTTCTTGCTGGCAGCGGCCAATCAGATATGTATAATAAAGGCCAATCACCATGTTGTAAATAAGTTACTATGTATATAGTTTATGTAAACTAAGGATTCTAGTTATGTGTTTGCATTGGTTGTTGCTTGAAAAGGGGCGTAGGGTTTCGTGTATATATTTGGCTTATGTTGAGCTGGAGATGTTGTCTGTCTGCTTCCAGCTTCAATAAAGTTGTTTAATATGAGCTGTGAATCACAATACTTAATAGGCTTATATACACATGATATATGCCCTCATGTGCCAGCAATGCACATCTGCCAAGGATGTTAGGAATAGCAGTTTTTCCTGTATTACAATTCACTTGACTAGGCAAATAATTACAAATATCCTAATATGGGCACGAAATGATACTCCAAAATAAATTCACAGACTTGTTTACAGAGGCCAGGCAGCATAGGAACTGTGTACAGAGAGACTTCCCCACCAGTGGTTACCTTATTTTCTTTCTCAAAGATATGGGGATTTGAGTTAGTAATGGAGAAGGAAGGGACTGGCTGTTGAAGACTGATTAGCAAATTCTGTTTCAAGACAAACTTGTGTCATGGATATGGCCAGGAATATAGGAGAAATGTTACTGGACTTGACCAAAAAGATTGTGGGGAATGTTTTTTGCAAAAAAACAGAGATATTACAAATCCCAGAGGAAAATTCTTTCTTTATCTCAAGGGCATTTTTGGTAGTTCCCATTATCTATAACTGCACCCAGTAGGGATCCCATTAACCCAGTGGGGGAAGGGATCCCCCACTCCCAGCCTCCACCCCCACCACATTTCACCTGGCCAGCGAGGGGAAAAGGTGCTGGGAAGGGGCCCAGGGAACTCTGCAGTACAGTCCTGCATGCTCTGGAAGACTTCTTTGTTGTTATGCCACGACAAGGAAGTCCTCTATTGTGCACAAGAGCCCTGCAGGGTTCCCTGGGCCCATTCCCCATGGTTTCCCCCCTCCCCCCACTGGCCAGGTGGATCCTCCCATTGCATGTCCACCCCCACCCCCCGTCCCTTGCTTTCAAGCCCCCCGGCCTGGCAATCCTAGCACCCAGCCAATTAAAAAAGCAGTTATATAGTATATACCAATATACCTTAGTATACCAAAAGTACCTAAAAAGTGTGAAAATAATAAAGTAAAAAGAAAATGTATACTTTCTACCCCCACTATTCCAAAGTATCAATTTTCTCACATGCAAATCTCACTGATTTCAATGGGATTTATGATGATATAACTTGGCAAACTAGGACAGCCTGTGGGTATGCTTCAGCGCATGTTAAAAAACAACAGACGCCCATCAGTGGATTTCAATAGGCACAGGATCAGGCCCTCCACTCCCAGCCAAAAGTGCGGCCATCCTTTCAGATATTTCATTTTCCTAATGTGCTGTAAAATATGTGGAGCGAGGGACTGCGTAGGCTGAACACTTTCACATCCTCCAGCCTTAATGTAAACAGCATGTGGCAGATGGACGGCTGAGAGCGGAAGCTAATGTAGAGCTATTTCTCCTAGATATGAATAGGTTCCCCCCTCCATATGTCTGAAAGAGAAACATGAGACTCTGATGTCCATCCCTCCCCAGGTTAAGTGCAATTTTTATGCAGTTATTTTCTTCCTCTCTAAATGACATACCAGAAGGTAAATTTTATCTTGTAAATTTTCAACAGTTTATAGCAAGATTGCTAAATCACAGACAGATGTGAGATTTTTGCAGAAGATGTCAATTTTAGAAAATTGTCCAGCAAATGAAAAGAGTTGAATGCTGGCTAGAGCTCAACCAGAGCCTTACATAAGCTTTTTGGTCTTTAAGAACAGGGTATGAAGACAAAAATATTCAAAAACCTGAAGAAAAAAACCCTCTCAGGCCCAAACCAGAAAATCTATTTGGTAAGATTACCCAGGGCCAAATCCACATTACCTCCGCGCGTCCCGGTGTTGCACTAAATGTCCGCGAAACACCCGGAAGTATAGCGTCTTTCAAGTGCGATTTCTGAATCGCGCTTGAAAGACGCTATACTTCCGGGTGTTTCGCGGACATTTAGTGCAACACCGGGACGCGCGGAGGTAATGTGGATTTGGCCCATGTCAGATTAAGGTGTGGGTAGCCTGTATTTAGCATGAATGAAGGATGAACTGTTAGTTGGACTACAAATCTCTACTAACTCAAACCAAACTGTTTTTTGGGAGGCAGATGAGAAAAAGGGTTCTGCTAATATTTCTCTAATCAGTGTCCTGTTCCCAAAACCAATTATTATTTTTATTGGGGATCATAAGATGCTAAAATGAGATGAGAGAATATGTTTTCTTTCCCACCAAAAGTACTTCTAATTCAAACCTTCACACAGGGCAAAATCTACAAGGCAGTTTTCCTGCACAATCTTAATTGACATGAACGGCAGCCAGCCGTGCAAGAGCACCATGTCTGTCCTCTGTGTTCTTCATGTTGATCTTTTCTAAATTCATTTGGCAGTTATTTTGTTTCCAATGAAATGGATGTTTCAATAAAAGATCGACAATTAAAAACAGGGGTCTCTTGTGGTTAACCACCACTCTCCTGTGTACCCTTTAGTCAGTTTTACTCCCTTTGCCCTCATCAAGGGTCACTTTCTTGAATTAATAAAGGATGCTCAGTGAGGTCTAAGGTTGCATCATAAGAGTGATTAATTGTGTGGTCCTTCAAAGTCAATTGGCTTTTCAGTGGCTGATGTTAGTGCACTTTTGATTTGTTGTACAAAAAAGTCTTTGCTGGCATGTACAGAAAAGAGGTGAAGAGGAATAACTTTTATCATTGGTTGGAGTGTGTATGTATTTTTAGCATAGGCTCCTTCTGTATTTATGTAGTCAGAAGAGTATTTATTTTCTCACAATGTGTTCCATTTGCTGGCATGTGCCAAATTTTACTTGGCACCCATATTCATCCTTTTAATATAATTATCCAAGAGTTGAAATTTTGCTTTCTTTGTACCATACAGTTTCTTCTTTAGTATAATATGTCCGGGGTCTGAGCCCCAGCCCCCAGACTTGACAAGAGGGAACAGCAGGTCAGCCAGGCCGACGGGCAAACAGAGGGGGCAGCCAGCAGCCAGCAGGTCAACTGGTCAGCCAGCAGACAGTAGGTCAACCGGTCTGACTGGCAAGCAGAGGGGGCAGCCAGGGGACAGCAGGTCAACCCCCCCCATGGGCAAATGGAGCCAGAACCTGCCTGTGCCAGGGGCAAGGGGCAAAGGCCCAGGGCCTCAGGAGGCAGGGGGAGACAGAAGGAGGCCAGCGAGTCCCACTCCCCTGGGGAAGGAAAGGGGACTAAGCAAGGCAGAAGGGGACAAGGGCAGAGGGATTGGGGGCCCAGCAGTCACCCACCCAAAAACCTTACCTGAGGAGGAGAAGCAGCAGCAGCCCCAACAACCCAAAGCCACGCCCCAGCTAGAAAATAGTAGCCTGGCCCAGGAGTTGCCAAAAGCCAAGCCACTCCAGGTGGGGCTGTTGGAGGCACTCTGCAGGAAGCCCTGGGCAACCAGCCAAGGAGCCGCAGCTGGACCCACCTTCAGCCATCAGCTCAGCCAGGCAGGCCGGGCTGCTAGCCAGGGGACTGCAGCTGGACAGGCCTGCAGCAATCAGCCAAGGCAGGGAGGCTGGGCAGCCAGGGAACAAGGCACAGCTGGTGCTGGTCAGTGGGGCCAGATCAGCTACCCCAGCTGCAACTGCTTGGTGCAGCCCAAGACCAGGCTGGAAGCGGGGTGGGACAGTAGAAGGAAGCCCTATAAAAGCTGGCTGGGAAGAGCCCTGTGGTGGTGGGTGTGAGTAGGGAGTGATGATATGGAGTGAGAGCGGTGCAATGCAAGCGTGGAGGTTTGGAGGAGAACTCTGGGAGGAAGAAGGGAAAGAGGACGCAGAGGGTAAGCAGGCCAGGTTGAGCAGGCCAGCGAGTGGACTGAGAGGGAGTCTGGGTGAGGTATACTGCCCCTCCTTCCACAGAGCAGGGTCCTGCAGAATCCCTGGCCCCCCTATGACGTCAGGAGCAGACCGCCCAGTGGCAGCGGTGGCAAGCCCTGACATAATAAACACACAGTTGTGGGACTGTCCCTCCCCCCACCCATTCAGGAGCCTCTCCCAATGGTCCCAAAGGAGATGTCAGGCAAAGTGACTTCACTCCTCTTTTCCTCTCCCTGCCCTGGATGGACAGAGAGTCTCTCTTCCCTGCTTCTTCAACCTTTCTTTTATCTGCCCCCTCCCCCCAGTCTTCTATTTTATTTATTTATTTATATCATTTATAGTCTGACTTTCTCACTGAGACACAAGGCGGACTATAAATGACATAAGATCAGTACAATCAGTAGCAAGGACAAGGGTAGGCATTTCCATACAGTGTCAAGGACATTTCCATAAATAATGCAATAGGATAAAATAAATACAAGTTTACAGAGACATAGCATTAGCAAAGATCCAATACAGGGCTGAAGGATTGCTGAAACAGAACATAATCAGTTCTAGTATTGACATTAGACAACATGAAGCACAAGTAGTATATACGAGTACATATTCAAAGCAACAGATAATATGTAAAGCAACATAATGGTGGAGCCCATGGTTCCCAACTCATCGGCAAAACATCCAAGACCCCCTCCCTACAATGCCACTATCCTGGAGTTCCAGGTTACCACTGCTCTTCAGCTGCCTGCTGACTCAGGGAATCCCATTCCCACTGACCCAAGACAACTTACAGTTGAGCCAAGAGAAGGATGCTTCCTGGGTATCTATAGCAGAAGTTTATTTAGAGTTGCGGTAAAAGCAGTCATCTTTCCCCCTCCTCATGGGAGATGCTCAGTACAGACAAAGGGAGGAAAAGAGGTTGTAAAATCACACCTCTATCTGTTGGTGGAAGTGTAGACTACAGTTCCCGTTATTCAAAGTCTTAAAGAGACAACACACATTTCTGATAGAGCTAATACTAGCTACTGAGCTGTGGCAAACAGCACAACTACCCTCCTATCGGAGTAAAAAATTCTTTTTGAATAATTCAGTTTTGCATTGTTTGCAGAAAGCCAAGAGTATGGGAGCTCTCCTGACCTCAGGCAGGCTGTTCCATAGGGTAGGGGCCACCACAGAGAAGGCCCGTGTACGGGCTGGAGTTGATTTTGCCCATGTGCAGGCTGGCACCTGCAAGAGATCCAGTTCAGATGAGCGAAGCTGCCATGAAGGGACATAGGGAAGGAGGTGGTCCCATAGGTATGTTGGGCCAAGGCTAAAGAGCTTTATATGTAACCAGTACCTTGAACTGAGCACGGGTGCTGATAGGTAGCCAATGGAGTGACTGCAGGATGGGAGTGATGTTCATGCTCCTGCTTACTCCTGCTAACAGTCGAGCTGCAGCATTTTGCACCAATTGGAGCCTCCTAGTTAACTTAGATGGAAGACCAATATATAGTGCATTACAATAGTCAAGTTTTGATGTTACTAGCTTTATTATTTATTTACTTCATTTATACACCACCTTTCTCCCCAATGGACACCCAAAGCTGTTAACATCATAATTCTTTCTTCCAATTTATCCTTAAATAACCATGTGAAGTTAGGCTGAGAGCATGTGACTGGCCCAAGGTCACCCTGCAAGCTTCCATGGCCAAGTGGTGATTTGACCCTGGGTCTCCAAGACCCTAGTCTGACACTAACATTGGTTCTCAGCCTTCTCTTCTAGTCAAGTTGCAAATGTCATGCTGTAGAAAGTCACTCAGGTCAGAGTATGTGTTGGCTGCTGCTTGGCCCAGCTAATTTGTGCAAGATTTAGGGAGGCTGCCACTGGTCCCAGGCTAGTTTTGAGGTATCAAGTCATTGCTTTCTAAATGCAAACGCAGGAATTTTAAGATTGTAAGGAAATACACCTTTTCATATTAAAGGATTGTACAAATCACTCCATCACCACTGCCATTCCCCCATCCTTCCTGTAAATCTATTGTATGTATTTTCCTCTAAAAACTAAAAGTGACAACAGTTTAGGACAGCATTTGAATTAATATCGGTGTGATTTCCAGGCACATCCTTTAACTTGCAAATTTGCCTTTCCTCTACAGCCTTTTAGATACCATGTTAGCATGATTAACTTCAGAATCCCTGTGTCAGCATGCAACAGTACCTGCACACTATGGCAGTTGTTCCACAGTTCACTTGTTAACAGCTGTATCAGAGCTGAACTACACGAGATGAATTACATATGGAGAACACATGATTCCCCCACTTACATGTGATTCCCCCGCTTACATGTGTTTTCCCCGCTACTTTCCTGTTCACTCGCACATTTCAGCCACCTGGCAGTCAGATCCCATGTAGGAACTGGCATGGGTTTCCTCCTTGTTCCTCCAAGATGAAGAATGGTATCCCATGATGCACCTTCTCTTTGTGCATGCTCAAATCTTTTTCGGCAGTACAGAGCAAATTCAGTAAAATTCGGCCATTCTTTCCAATGGGAAATGTGATTTAGGACTTTCTGAGGATCTGGGGGGCATTTTTGGACTGAATGTTATGAAATATGGTGGGGACCTACTCCTCACTGTCCTCTAACAACCCCCCAAGTTTCATGAATATTGAACTTCGGGGAGCCATTTTATGGCCAGCCAAAGCAGGTGCCCCCAGCCACCTCTAATCTCCATTATTTCCTATGGGGGAAATGATGGGGGCTATCCAGGGGGATGGGGGTGGCATTTTGCAAAAGAAATCTTCAAATTTTTCAGGGGACATACTTCTGACTGTCCTCTAAAGGCTCCCCAAGTTTCATAAAGATTGGACCCTGGAGGGCCATTATATGGCCCCCCCAAAGAACGTGCTCCTAGCCGTAGGGAAGGTGCTCCGTCCCAACCATTCTCTATAGGGAATAATGGAGATTGGAGGTGTCTGGGGCACCTTCTTTGGGTGGCCATAAATGCCCCCCAAAATCCAATCTTCATAAAACTTCTGGAGTCATTAGAGTACAGAAGTAGGTCTCCACCAAATTTGGTAAAAATGGCCCCCTATAGCTCCCAAAAGCCCCAAATCGCATTTCCCATTGGAAACAATGATTGAATTTTGCTGAATGCAGAAAGAGAAGGTGCATCATGGGATACCATCCCTCGTCTCCTCCATGCTGACCAAAATTGGCACTCTGCATTGACAACTCTCTGATTATGACCATAGATACTGTCAGGCTCTGGATGACAGGATATGGCAGACAGATCTCTGGAACATTATAGCAAGACACAGGTCCTTGGTTAAATGACTTTTATTCAGAAATCAGATCATTTCCATTTTCAGGTTCATAGGTCTACTTAGGAGCAAGGCAAGCATCTAAGCAGCTCAAGCAGAAGCTTGATAGGAATGACAACATGGGAAAAATACATTTCATTTCTACCCTGGTTTTCCTTCCCCTCCCAATTCCAAATAATCTTTTGCTGCTCTTTCTTGGTGAGAACATTTTACATATTTGTGCTATCATGATTCGTTGCTAGGACGAAAGACATATCATAGTCTGAGAGGAAATGCAAGGTCATAAACATTGGAGCCCAGCAGATAACCACCTGTGGAAGCCTGAGAAACAGAGCACTAACAACAGAAATCAAGTCACCTTAAGATTCTGTTTACAATAACTAGACCAAGCTTCTAAATCAGAATTAAATGTGGCATGGATGGATGGATACAGACATACATTACATTAAACTTGGCATGGATGGATGGGTACAGACATACATGACAGATACTCGCAAATCAGCTACACAAAGTTACAGGACACGTGCATGGACTGAAGTTACAGTCAACACGGGGAGGTTGGAGCACATGTACTTCTAATCACTCGTACAAACTCACATAAGTCATCTCGTGTAGCTTAGCTCTCAGTTCACCTTTCCAAAGAAGGTTGTTTTAATTCCCCAAATCCCTCACTTGTTTGTGTGTTTAATACATTGGATTAAACACTAGAATCCTTTCCAGGTTGTTAACACTTTACTAATTGACTGAAAACCTCTTCTTGGCTTGTGGCAGTTATTTATAAAGTAAGGACTGAATTAATTGCTAGGCCAAGTACAGGTAATGTAGCACCCCCTGAGTCCTTTTCTCAATGATACAAGTCTTTAGTGTTTTATGGAGAAGTGTGATTATAATGTGCTTTAACTTGGTCGGAATTTTTTGTACAAAGCCTCGTCCTTTCCTTTTATTAAAAAGCACACTTTTTTCCTGGATGTGTTGGTATAAACTCATCTTTTTTCTAATATAGTTTAAGCTGGTGTATGGCATAAGCAGTAGTTTTTTTATTATTATTATTATTATTATTATTATTATTATTATTATTATTATTATTATTATTATTATATTTCTAAGATGACTGGAGAAGGCAATGGCAGGAAGATGACTGGGGAAGGCAATGGAATGCAGAAAGCCTGCATTCATTCCAAAGGACAGATATTTGGAAGTGAGTGTCACTGGGCTTTTATTTTTGATTAGGCATATTTAGGTCTATGGCATTGTAGCAGTGTAGAACAGTGATCTCAGCTGTACTCCTGGATGGAGTAGGCTGAAGCCAAAATTGCCTACACTTCAGGAAATTTGAGATCCGTTCTTTATTTCATATCATTAGCTATCATAAATCTTAAACATTACATTTGAATCCATAGAAGTCAGGAAGCCAGCTTCCCAAGGCAGTTTAAGAGATTAGGTGTATGATGTCACTTGAAAAACTTCATGTTTTGAGATGTAAATTGATACCTTGCAGATGTCTTGAATTTTTTTCATGCCCATTTACAGATTGTTCAATGCATTAGGATTTTTTAAAAAATCCCATTGCATTAGCTAGTGGACCTAACTCTAAAAAAATCTGATGTCCATTTTCCATGTAATTTATTGACTCCTTTGCAACAAGAAATGTAACTAGAACAGCCTATACTCCAAATGGTTCAGAAAGCAAACAGGTATCCTTCCTCAATTGGGTATATGATAGGGTTTTAATGCAGACACTTCCATGTAGCAAGCAACTTGTTATTTACCATTAAAACCTTTGATTATTTTTTCTAGATTGATTAAGGATTTCCCCCCTTTGTATTACACACTAATGAATAATCATATTCAAAACGTATAGTCATTTAGAGATTATACATTCAGGTAAATTTTACCTTGCTGCAATTTGCAAATATTAGTACTAGTGTTATGTAAATCATCCCAATACGCAAACAAATCATCTGTATGATAGTTAATTAAATATGATTTGTTCAGAACACTAATGAATAATCTCTCTCTGTCTTATGTTTAATTCTTATACTCAGCAAACCTCAGAAAATTAGCACTACAAAATCTCATCACCTTTTTTACTTCTTTTCTTCCCTGCTACAGATACACAAATCAATTTGTCTGTGATAGGCTGCATTTGTGCACCCCTTTGGTGCTATTCAGGGCATTTACCTCAGTCTTTGGCTCATAATATTTCATCTGTGTGCATCAGCCACCATGACTTTCTCTCTTTATGTCATTGCTTGGCCTTAACAAGATGCTCTTCGACATAAATATGAGACATGGGACCATATAAAGACAGCAACAGCCAAGTCTTCATAACAAAATTCACACACACACACTTCATCTGTAAATAGGACTGCTTAACCTACCTCATGCCCTAACCTGGATAGCCCAGGTGAGCCTGTCTTGTCAGTTCTCAGAAGCTAAGCAGGTTTGGCCTTGGTTAGTAATTGGATGGGAGACCTCCAATGAAGACCAGGGTTGCAGAGACAACCAATGGCAAACCACCTTTGTTAGTCTCTTGCCATGAAACTCCCACCAGAGGTTGCTATAACTTGAGGGCACTCTCCACCATCACCAACCTACCTCATAGGCTGTTTTGAAGATAAAATGGAAGAGAGGAGAATGGTGTAAGCTACTTACCCACTGCAGAGTCCTCTGATTTGACTGTGTTGAGAAATAGAATATAAGATTGACATACCTATTTTTTCATGGTTTGTGTGACACCTTAACACCTAGCAAGTTTACCATTACTTAATCAAATGCAAAACTAGTTTTTCCCCAAGGTATATCATCCCCAAAAAGGAGGGGGCCATCTTACATTTGCTTACAAGTTATGGTTATGTCCAATAATAATTTTGTGTGAGTATACATTTTAAGGGGGTCATTTTACATTCAGGCTTGCCTTCCTTTCAAGTAAATACAGTGGTATGGCATGAGCTTTTGTAAATCAGAGGCCACTTTGCCATGTCACAATACATTTGTTAATCTTGATGGAGCTACAAGATGCTTGGTTGTTTAGTTGCCACAAACGAACACATTCCCTCTTAAATTTGTTTTTAATTATGTGTAGTCTAATGGTCTGTGGGATTAATATTTTTGTTTTTAGTAAACTTACAGTGACTTAGTTTCCACACACAAAAAATGAGGAAGATGGGTAAATTTGTGTATGTGCTTCCAAAAAATGTACACAAACACAAGCCATCTTTTTCTAGTGACAACTATCATCACTGTGGCTATTCTGTTGCTATTCTGCTCCTGTATTTGTTTTCTTAGACAGGGTTGGGATATTATTATAAATAAAATATTTTTAACTGTAAGCTGAGCTGTCTTGAGGTTTGGAAGGGAAACAGGTGCAATAAATGAATGGATCTCCCATGCTTAGTTTGACTTTGATCCATATTCAAAGCTCGCGCCAACTGAGTTTTTATTAGGAACACCAGCCAGCACTACCAAGGAACTGCAAGCATAAATGCATTTCCATTGCCTTCAACCAACACAAACGACCATGTAGACTTTATTTAGTAAATACTTGAGTTGCTCTTTTTCCTTCCATCTTTTTGTTTAATTAAAAGAGCTCTGCAGATACGTTAAGAGTGGTGCATGTTTCAGAGCTGTAGGTCACAGGATTAGCCTGGTTCTGTGTTGTTGAAAATTCAACAGTCTCAAAGCTGTACTCCATCAAGGCAGGTGTGCTATGGAATGATAGAGTTGATGGAGGGGAATAAAGACAAGCATGCTATTAATCTTCAAACTATTTCCAAAGGGCACAAATGTGTTCTAATTTTCATTAAGTTTGTTATCGATCTTTACATAATGGCTTTTTTCTTCCGTCAGTTTTAAATCTGCCCTGGCAGCAGTAACTATTGCTCAATGTGCACATTTGAATCTGAGGTTAATTGACATAGGGATTTTGTAAGTGAAAGGGGGTTTAGTTGTTCCACTTTGCTAAAGCAATTGTTTCTTGACACAGTCAGTTATTTGCATCCTGCAACTAAAACTTAATCTAGCAGACTGACAACATTAGTAGTGATGGACTAAACAGCAACCCTATCTCAGCTTGAAATGGGCTGAGTCTTTCAGAGCTTTCTCAAATAACTCTTTCAGAGAACTCAGTCTTCCTCCCCCCTCTCCAAATTCCCTGAAGGCTCAAAATTCTGAGCATAGAGGAGATCCCACCAACCTTCCTTAGCCTATCCTTCTTCTGGCCCCCTTTCCTTCCCCTCATGAGGTAAGTTTGGTAAAGATGGGAGGAAAGAAAATTTCAGCGTCCCTTCCCTTTTCCATGATTTCCCTACCTGTGGTTTCTTTGCTTATAATGACAATAGCTGTCCAGCATTTTTCTTCCCTTAATGACATTAATGTATTGCTTCTTCTTACGTGAGTTTTTCCCATCACCTACCCTTTATCTTCAGTCTCTCAGCTCCCTGCTTTCAGGCTGTGGTGCTTCTCCCTGCTTTTCACTCCAATGCCTGTTTTCCTTCTTCCTTCTGCCACTATGCCTTTTGGACTCCTCTTTTGGCACTTCTATCTCCTGTGCCTGCTGTCCACATAGATGCCAAGCCTTCAGTTCGTTCTCTCTACAGATCTGTCTTCTGTCTCCATTCTCACATTCTTTTTAAAAAATTCATTTGACAAATATACAGACAAACTTAATCTTTTATAAACAAATCATATGTTATAGAACTTACTTAAATTTACATTTTAATATTTCACTTTTATTTAAATGCCTTTATTCTGTCTTTCCCATCTATCTTCATATCTGTTGATATGCATTATTCAAGCCTTCTATTTTGCTGGGAATATTAATCTTGCTGCTATCACTATATACTTAAATAATTCACTGTGCATTTTTGTAACTGCTTGGTAAAATATTTAATAGCACGTTTTTTGGATCCATCACAAACTTAACTTTTAATATCTTTTGCATTTCCTCATGTATCTCTATCCAATGTTTTCTTGCTTTTTTGCATGTCCATCACATGTGATAAATTGTTGCATCTGTGCTTTGTCATTTCCATCATTTTTCATTATATTCTTTGCTTGCTTTTGCTATGTCTTTAGGGGTAATATATGATCTATAAAACATTTTATACCAGTTCTCCCTTAATATTTGACATTCAGTAAACTTAATTTCTTTAGTCCAAAGATTTTCTCACAGACTTATCTGTAAATTTTCTCCAAAATGTTGTATCCATTTTGTCATACAATTTTTACTTACTGTGTTTCAGTGTCATATTGTAATTACATTTTATAATTTTCCCCAATAGGTGTCTTAAATCTCCAGTGATTAATTTTTCAAAATTTGTTTTATTCCTTAGTTGCTTAGCTATTTATTCTTTCAATTTGATACCATTTGATAATATAATAAACATGGGATGTTTCTTCCTTCATCTTGGACTGTTTGCCAAGATTTTATTTTTCCTTGTTTATCCATCCTGTCTCCATTCTCTGCCAAATTTTGAAATTCCGTCTTATACGCTCTAAATAAGGCTATGCTTTTACCCTAGTTTACCTCATGGCCATTGTAGTTATCTGGCTCCAGATATTATGAGTGCCATTTGCAGCTGAAAACTGTTTTCTGCTTGAGCTCCATTCTGCATCTATAAATATAGGCCTTAGTTTGACACAGCACATGTTGCAGTAGAGTGGTGATTTCCTATTTCCTGGGCAATCCACTCAGCCCTTGTGGTTGTTTCATACAGAAGTTAAAACTGCAATGTAGGGTACCTATAAAGCCCTATGTGAACTGGGACCAGCATATCTGCAGGACTGCCTCTCCCTGTATGTGCTCCAGAGGACACTCTGATCAGGGAATAAACAACTACTGGTGGTCCCTGGCCCCAGGGAGGCCCGCCTGGCCTTGACCAGAGCCAGGGCCTTTTCGGTCCTGGCTCCAACCTTGTGGAACTCTCTGTCTAATGAGACCAGGGCCCGGCAGGACTTACTATCCTTCCGCCAGGCCTGTAAGACAGAGATGTTTCACCAGGCATATTGTTGAGGCTAGGCTAGGCCTCCACCAGCCTAAACAGAGGAGGAGAAGGGAAGATTGGACCCCTCCCACACAGAGACATCCACCATCCAATTTTTAAATGAAAGTTTAAGTGGGGGTTTGATAGCCTCCATTCAGCTGAGTGCTGCTATCTTGAATATTTTTAATTTTACATTGTACTGTTGCACTGTTGTTGTTTTTAAACAGTTTTGATGTAAAGGTTTGTAGGAATGTTTTTACTTAATGTAATCTGCCCTCAGCCTGCCTGTGCAAAGAGGGTGGAATAAAAGTTGAAAGTAACAAACAAACAAACAAATAACACTACACAGAAGCTATCTTTTAGTGACTACCACACCACATACAACAACCAATATGGCTTGAGAGACAGTGTAGTATAGTGGTTAGAGTGTCGAACTAAGATCTGGGAGACCCAGATTCAAATACCCACTTTGTCATGAAAACTTGCTGGGTAACTTGAGGGCAGTCACACACTCTCAGCCGTATCTACCTCACTGGATTGATCTGAGGATAAAATGGAGGAGAGGAGAATAACAACAACAACAACAAGAAGAAGATTCGATTTATATTACCGCCCTTCAGGTATATTAACACCCACTAAGAGTGGTTTACAAAGTATGTCATTATTATCCCCACAATAAACACTCTGTGAGGTGGATGGGGCTGAGAGAGCTCCGGGAAGCTGTGAGTCTGACCCAAGGTCACCCAGCGGGCTTCAAGTGGAGGAGTAGGGAATTAAACCCAGTTCTCCAGGTTAGAGTTCTCAAGGTTAATTTTAAAAAATTAAAAAATAGTATCTCTTATTCTGTGTCCCATTGATTTTAAATTTCACTTCTGATAGCATTCAATGAGAATAAAATGAAGTTTATTATTTGGTCCTTGAAAATAGCTCTTGACTTTTTAATTAAATGCCAGAGTCCATTATGCCTGACTATAGAATCCTTTTAATATCGGGCATATAATTTTGGCCTGCAAACTGCTGACCTGTATTAAGTACAGTAAATTCTCCATAGTAAATAACATCCATGCACTTACAGAGATACAATATCAAATACATTCATTTGGAGGCATTTATAGATCTGTGCCTGGTGGTTTTAATGTGCAATTTGGATAGTTCATCAATGAAACTGTCTGGAGATTTCACGCTCTAAGATTAAATTGTCTCTGCAGTATCCCTTGCAACAGCACAGGCTGCTTACAGCTCATCTGGCTCATGCTAAGTTAAGTCAGTAAGGTGGAAAATATGGCTTAAAGATGCTTTGAATGTTCAAGCTATAGCATCTTTAGGCTAAAAGGACCGAGAGGGGCATCTAGCTCCCCTACTGCCCTTGGAACATAAACTAAAGCCATAAAAAGTCTTGCTTCTATGAAATAACATAGGAAAAGCAATGACCTATTGTACCATTCTTGGTACCTTGCAAACTTAAATATCTGCAGTCTATCCCAATATGTGATTTCTATTTTTCCCTCCATTAGGAAACTCAGAGACTGAAACTCTGGCCGTTTTCACAAGCACCATAGGAGATTGCGCAAACTCACAGCATGAAGGATCATCCCCGCACGATCTCCAGGCACGATCCCCTTTAATGGCCCGATGATGTTAGAAAAAGTGCCATTAAATGGGATCATGCCGGGAACTTGTGCTAGGAAGGCGCTTTTATGCCGTGAGTTTTGTGCGATCTTCCGGGTGCATGGCCCTTTGAAAACGGCCTCTACTTTATGTCTCTTCTGCTCAGAATCTATAGTTTTCACAGTCAATTCATTCCCATCCTCATCTTTTTCTAATTGCCAACTCTCATAATATCTCATTCACCCCTCTAATTCCAAGCCCTGGTAGCCATCCTTCCATTTGATAACTTCATTCATACTTTCATATGGTTCAGCCCCTCTGTAGGAAAACAAAAGATGCTACAGTGCCTCTTTGATCCCCAAGTAAGTCCTGTCCCTTCCCCTCCTGCTTCTTTTCCCTCCCTTCCTCCCACATCTTCCTTGACTACTACAGAGGGCATTTGGCATTTTATTTTGAAACATCTGGCTGTTTTTATCTTACGCATATGAGTTATTTTGTTGATGGACCACTATAGTGTTTTTATGTGTTTAAAACTTGCTTTGTTAGCTACCTTGAGTCTAAGGAAATGATATAAATGTTTTTTAAAAATCTTCTGTTTAATATTCTGCACCTCGACTCAACCTTGCTTGCAAGCAGCCATTTCCAGTTGCCCGACCTTTATAACACAGATAGAGGGTGGCTCCAGAAGGTTTCATCCTCCATGCATGTCCTTATAAAGTGAGACCCTAGTGTCCACCAGAACTTTTTGTATTGATTTAATTATTAGGATTAGGTGGTAGGAGATCAGACCTTGAAGTAGTATTTTGGGGTGTCATGGGTGGGGAGGTGGTATTGGTTGTTTACCCTATGTGTATCGGTTCATCTGTAATCCAGGCAGTGCATGGGGCGGGAAGATATGGCACTGAGAGGAGCATTGGTATAGAAAGACATGTGGGGAAATGTGGTAGTGCTTGCTGCATGTCTAATCTCTGTCCCATCCCATGAAATAAGAATGGCAGGGATCTCTTATGTGGCTCTGCTATGACTTTGGTGATTCGTAATACCATGTCTGTGAAAAATAAAATCTCTATAATATCTGAACTGTTGTATGAGGGATAGGTAGACCTGGCTTGCTTGACTGAAACTGGGCTGGATGGATCTGATATTAGTTTGGCACAACTGATTCCAAACTGAACGATGAGTGTGGTGTAGCAATTCTTTTCCATGAGGCTTTTTGGTCAGTAGATACCTGGAGCAGAAGGAAGGGAGATTTGATTGTGTGTGTGTCTATATATATTGTTGGGTATTAGGGACAGGCTAAGACTACAGCTGGTTTACTGCCCACCAGGCTTACCAGCAGGGACCCTGACTGAGCTTATCAAGGTGACCTTAGATTTGGTGTTGAGGACCCCAAAGATTATTGTCCTTGAGGATTTCAACATCTATGCCAAGGCTGCCTTTGTCAGATTAAACTCAAAATTTGAGTAGTTTCAGTTATCTTAAGTCACGATGGGCCCGATACATGAAAAAGGACATATGCTGTACCTCAGTTTCGGTACTGATTAGGGAGCTGGAGGTGAGGCCTTGTTGTAGTCATGGTTGAGCTTGCTGCTTCCTCCTTGTAATGGACCCATTAGAATAATCTGCCCAAAGCGATTAATGGATCCTGCTGTTTTCCAGGAGGGTCTGGGGGGATTTTCCCTGGTAAGTGACTCCAAGAAGGCCCTTGAAGTGGCATGGAATAATGGGCTGGCTGGAGCCATAAGCAGGGTCACTACTTGGCATCCTCTTCCATGCTGTGGTAGGCCTCAGAGCTCCATGGTTTATCAGGGAGCTGGGGGATATGAAGTAGACTGGGAGATGTTTAGATCATACTTCTGTAACTTTTGGTTGGACTACATTAATGAGCTGTCTTTGATGATAATCTAGAAATTTCAGTCGATTCAGTGTATGTCAGCCCAATTATTGTCAGGGGTAGCCTGACAATATCTCACCTATAAAACAGCTACATTAGCTGCCAGTTTGTTTTCAAGCCCAATTCAATTCAAGCCCAATTTTGTTATGACCTTTAATGCCCAAGACCCATATTTCTAAAGAACTGTGTTCTCCCACATATGCCGGTGTGCCAGCTCTAATCCTTAGGCTGTCACCTACTGGCTTCTTCCTCACTAAGGTAGCCCAGCTGGCATCAACCAAAGCACATGCCTCCCTCCACTGCAGCTGCTGTAGAACAGGTTACCTGATGGGAAGAGGGAGGTGCGTTCATTGGAAATTTTTATGAGGTGCTGCAAAGCCAATTTATTTCTGACGGCATTTAATGGGAGTAAATTGCCAGCACCTTTTGAGAGGACAGGAGTAACTTACGGTTTTAAGCTGCCTTGAGCCGTGAGGAGAGGTAGGATATAAATATTTGAGAGAATGAATTGAATATTTATCACCATTGTCATATTTTGACCTTCTCACATTTATCCAGAACTCTGCTGTCAAAATCATTCACTTTTCTCCTTCCACATGAGGTGCCTCTTGTTAATCCCTGCACTGGCATCTTCTTTACTTCCAGATCTAGAACAAACACTTTGTCCTTCAAAATATTCAAGGCAAATGTCACTCCAACCATTCATTATTTTCCATTTTCACATGACATACTAGTTTGTTTAGAGGTGTTACCATATGCATTTGTCATGTTGAGTTAGTAGCTGACCACCTCTGGAATCCATCTCAAGAATTCTGAGATGATTTTACATGATATTTTTAGCCTGTGGCAATATTGATTATGATCAAATGGAGTGAAGTTTTTAGAGTCTTCCACTACACTTTCTGATTTCAAATCATCAAGGCAATGGAGACTGTCTAGCCTTCCTTGTCTAAAGGTTTCCTTCTAAATTACTGCCACCTACAACTTCCTTTTAAAATTCAGCAATGATTTATGTCAGGGATCCCCAATGTTGTGCCCATGGATACCACAGCTCTCACTAACACCTCCTCTGGCACCACCAAGTGTTTTTAGAAAGTGGGCAGGGCCAGGTGGGGTTTCTGCCCAGGAGGGCATCTGATTGGCCATTGGACATCTCATTGTCTGTGTAGATTTTTAAAAATATGTATTGGCAGTAGCTGCCACCACACCACAAGGATCTTCACTGCATGACTGAAAGTGAGATGCGTGTATACAATAAAATATTTTAAACAATATGTTCATTTTAAAAAGTATCCTGTTAAACAGATCTGCTGCCTGAAATGTTGAAGAGCTCCTATTTGAGTTATGCATGATCTCACTCCTTGACATTTTGTGATTGGCTGAGGATCACCCTGGCCCGAGAATAACAAAGGCAACAGGCCCTGCCAGCAAAGGCCCCACCAGCCCTGCCACTCAGCGGATGCCCATTTACTCAAGCCAAACTGGGACCCGATCTGTGTCCTCCTCGCTTGATGGGCCGCCCAAAAGACCATACTGTGCCCGCAGATCAAAATTCTTTGCTTCTCTTGGCGAGACAAAGCACCTACAGAAAAAACCAATTAGTAACACACTTAAAAATGCAGCAAAGGTCTAACATATGAACGGTAAGCTGAGGACTTCCACCTGCCAACACGTTGAATTGTCTGGACCAGGTAGCCCATAGCAGCGGCTATCAATGCTGCCCCAATCTGAAAGGAATGGGTGCCGAATTTAATGCCTGCTAAGACCCTTGAAGTCACCACCCAAAACTGATAACGGGTCAAAGGTCGACTGTCCTCATGTCTAAAAAGCATACCTTGTTAATCCCCGCAAAGCCTCAGGTACTGGCGTAAGGCCTGCACCAGACATAACTCCAATTCCGAACAAGGCCCCAAAGTCAGGCTGCTGAGTAGGGGTTTGCACCTGAAGTGGGAAAACAATTAGGAATAACCTGAATTCCAAAGTGGGAGTCTTATCTTCAAGAGAAATAGACTGCTTATCCCAGGATTGCTATAACTGGAATATTGATTTGATCAAATCTTCAAGTTGGTTCTGTCTAATGGGGCTTACCAGAAACAGTTGTCAGTCAGAGTTTGTTTGTTTAAAGCATTTATAGGATGCTTTCCCACCCAAATAGGGTCCCCAAGTCAGTGGACATCTGATATTAAAACATTTAAAACATTAAATAGCATTTAAAATGTATATATATATAAATACAATAAGAACATATCAACATACAAACGGACACAGAACCAGAGAGGAGAGCCAATAAGTTTACTGGGAGTATACCAAATGAAATAAAAGAAGTCTTTACCTGCTGTTGGTCTGCTGGAAGGCAACGACAAATGGAAACAGGTGAATATTCCTGGGGAAGGCATTCCAAGGTTCCAGTAACACAACTGAGAAGGACTTTTCCCAGGTTGCTACCTGTCTAGCATCAGGTGGTGTGGAATCTGAAGCAAGGCCTTCAAAGATGACCGGTGTGGACAAGTAGGGTCATATGGAAGAAGGTAGTCATTAAGGTATGGTGGTTCCAAGTCATAAAGTTTAAAGTTTAGAGTTGGAGGTGGCTGTAAAATCTAAAGGGATTTGGTTAAATAGTATATAAGCTTCTTGGCCTTTTGGCTAAGATCAAGTGTAGTGTGTAGAATATAAGCCCATCTGTAACAGTATTTATCCAAAAAAGAAAGCATTTACCTCTGCTGGATGCTATGAAGCTACATTGTTACTGTATCATTCAACCAACAACAGTTTTAAACACCAGAGTTAAACACTACTGAGAAATAATTTTTAAAAATCTTTTTCTTCTTTTGTACACCTGCCTCCTGTCCCCCTGTCAAAGTTACAGATATCACATCACTCCTCAGAGCATACACTCATGCCATAGCTTTGGTATAAAGAAGTGACATTATATTAAAAGGGAGGAATTTTCTGGGGCTTTCACAGCATGTTGGGCCATCGCACTCTTGTTGTGATGTCATTACATGACTGATGCCATCTCTGCTAGCAGTAGCCAATAATATAGATGGTAACAGAGAAACCAAAAAGGGCCCTGGTGGTATAAATACCAGAAATTGAACCCTATTATAATTTAATTTTTATGAAGTTTCTAGTTATTAAAGTGCCAAATGCCAATCATGTGCAATAATAGTAAGCATTCATAAAGTTCATAAATATGCCACTAAATATTCAAAGATACAAAACATTCAATGAGTATAAATACATGAAAACATGTCCAAACACAGTCCAATTAGTGAACAGTTCATGAAATATACTGTTTTGCTTCGGTTTAAAGAATGTTGTTCATTGTAGCTCAATCATGAAATGGACCTTCCGGGATCCAGTTTAGCAGAAGAGCACCGAGGCTGAACGTTACATTCAGTATACAGCCAACAGGTAAATTGACAGCATCATTCTCAATTCTCGTTTTGTATTTCCACTTCCTCATAGGCTTATTTTAACTGAAAAATATTATCAAATATGCAGTATCATGTACTCAATCCTTTTGAATATCCCTTATATACACAAGGAAAAAATATCCATCATATACACATGGAAAAAAATACTTACAGGTCCCACATAATACAGTAGCATATCACCAAGTCGGTAAAGGTAGACAAAACAATGCCATAAAAAATCCTCTAACTGGATTCCAATTTAAACACTCCTCTCATTTAAAGGTGCTGCAGTCCTAACTGTTCTTAATTTAAAGGAAGCAAGAAAAATCTATTTTATTATCCAGACCATTAGAAAACAAACTGTTCAGCCTATAGATCCAATTTGACTCCAAAAGTCTCCGTGTACTTTCATCCTGACCGCTTGTTTCTACTGCACATAATACTGATACCTTAAAGTCCCTATTAGAATGGTGACTCTGCAAAAAAATGCTCTACTAAGGGTGCTTCTATTATTTTGTTTTTAATACGAGAGATATGCTCTTGTATTCTAAACTTGAGGGGATGTGCAGTACTACCCACATAAAATAGAGAACAACTACACTGAATGATGTAGACTACATTGGGTGTCCTACAGGTCAAAAAACCCCTAGAGTATAGAGGTTTCCCTGTAGCTGGATTCCTTATTTCAGACAGTTTTACCATAAATTGACAGATATTATAATCCCCACACGGAAAATGACCTGTGGGTGATTCTCGGATCACAGCCATAGCTTTAAATTCCAACGACACAAGCAGGTCCTTTAAATTTCTAGTCCTCCGAAAGCCAATGGAGGGTGCATTTTCACATCCTTTAATAGAATCTATTAGATTCCAATGTTTTTGTATTATCCTGTTGATCTCAGGGGCTAAAGAAGTAAAATTCAATCCCCATTTAATCCTATTATCAACAACGTGCTGATTAGGGGTAAGAAGATTGCGGTGTGAAATGAGTGCCACTCAGTTATTCGCTGTCTCTATCACTGTTTGTGGGTAACCTCTTTGAGCAAAAGCCTTGCTAATAGCCTGCTACCTTGTCGGTAATCTGACTCCCTAGTGGAATTACGTTTAATTCTAAGATATTGACCAAC
This sequence comes from Eublepharis macularius, assembly GCF_028583425.1. NCBI lineage: Eukaryota > Metazoa > Chordata > Lepidosauria > Squamata > Eublepharidae > Eublepharis > Eublepharis macularius. The sequence continues at coordinate 178,395,044 of NC_072790.1, read as the reverse complement.
CGGAATATTTCTCCTCAATTGGCTGGAATGAAAGGAAGAAAAATGCAAATAAGAACTTCGGTCAGTAATTTTTTTAAAAGGGCAGACACCCAAAGAATGCCCAGTTAATTTATATATAGTAACCTCAAGAACACTTACACATTGTTCATTACGCTGCCAGGTAAACTTTATGTTTTCATTTATATTATTCAACCAAGAGGTCAAGGGCTCAGCTTGTTCCCTATTCTTCAGTATAAATATGACATCATCAATGTACTTTTTACAGAATATAATTTCACTAAGAAAAGGATTATTATCCAAATTAAGAATAATGTCATCCTCCAACTGGGACATGAACAGATTCGCAATACTCGGGGCGGCAGAACCACACCTTTCATTTGGTAATAACATTGGTTATCAAATTTAAAATGCGTTCCAAAATTATATCCAATAGGCTCAAGAGGAACGGGGTGGAAGGATACTGCGTATGTCTTTTATAAAGAGCTGATTCCACAACTTCTCTAGCCCTATCGTGGGGGATGGAGGTATAGAGAGAATTAACATCTAAAGTCATCAGAAATGCTGTGCTAGGAACTACAAGGGACTCAACCATACTAATAAGTGTTATTATATCTTTACGATAAGACTGAGTACGTTGTACTAATGGTTGTAAGTGATGATCCAAAAATATTGCCAATGGTTCTAAAACTCAGTTGGTACCTGAGACAATGGGTCTCCCGGGTGGCGGGAGTCCCCCCTTGTGGATCTTTGGCAAAGTACAGAAAACCGGAGTGTGTGGTGATTTATTTATGAGAGCCCGATGAGTCTTTAGATCTATTTCATTGGCCACTAAAGCTTCATCCAGATCCACTTTAATGATGTTCTGTATTCGTGCCAAGGAGTTAATGGGAATGAGTTTGTAATCAGTCTGGATTCTCAACTGTCTCTCAATCTCCTGTGTATAGTGTTCCACATTTTGGATCACTATGCCACCCCCTTTTTCCGCCTGTTTGATGACAATATTACAGTCACTTCTTAAAGAGTTAATAGCCTCCCATTCAAATTTACTCAAGTTGTACCAAACCCATTTAGGTGTGGATTCTAATTTCTCTATATCTTTAAGTACCATACGCTCAAAAGACTCTGTCAGTGGATCTGCAACCTGAGGGGTAAAGGTAGATCTATATCTAATACCTCTAAATGATGATTCCCTTGTCTGGTCTCCAATTTTTTTTTTAAGTTTTATTAGTCTGGTAAGTTTAAACATGTCTAGTCCTAAAGGCATTGTAACCTGGAGTGGGTACAAAGCCTAGCCCCTTATTCAAGACTGTTCTCTCAACAGGCATGACAGTTCCGGATGACAAACTAAACACTAGATCTTCGGCTTGCCTCATCTGGGGGGATGTGACTGATATTTTCCTAAAAAACAACCCCTGGAGTAGGATGGTACAGTTCTATTACGTAAGGATCTAATATTGGAACTCTCATTGCCTGAAGTGTCCATCTCAGATGGTTCAGTAGTTTCAAACTCCGAAGTAGCGTCCACAGAACGCGCCCATGAAATTTTCTTGTGGGGCTTAGCATTTGGATCGTCTTTCCACAAGTAAATCTTTCCACTGGTATAGTCTCTCTGGTTCCTATTAAATTTCTTAACTTTCAGTTCCCTTAATTTATCTTTACCTTCTTTAATACAACAATCAAGATCTTCCTTTTTAGACTCAAACTCAACTGTGATTTCTGTACTCTTAAGTTGATCTTCTACCCTAGTTATCTCAGTCTGCAATCTATCCACTTCCGCATTAGCTGTCTTAATTAACAGAAGCATCAAGTCAAAGGAACATCTATTCAAAATAGCTGCCCAGCGGGTCTTAAATTCCTCGTCTTCCAAAAACATGCCAGGAGGCTTGTGGATACACAAGCCCCTGGGAATAAATTTGTGTAACAAATAATCAGTACTCATTGAATGTTTTGTATCTTTGAATATTTAGTGGCATATTTATGAACTTTATGAATGGTTACTATTATTGCACATGATTGGCACTTGACACTTTAATAACTAGAAACTTCATAAAAATTAAATTATAATAGGGTTCAATTTCTGGGGGCCTTTTTGGTTTCTCTGTTACAGTCTATTTCCGGTGGTGCCCATATTGGTTAGTGAATAATATAGATGTGGGCAAAGGAAATGTTGTCACAAACCTGGGTATTGCCTAAATGTTAAGGGAAGAAGGAAGAAAACTCAACAAGAAATGCCATTTTCAGCAGCAATCCAATATAGTACATGATGTGTGGTTCTAGCCTGAAGCTCTACTAAATTTCAAAGAGTTTTTCAGACCAAAACTTTTCAGCTAAATATACGCATGACTCATCTATGCATACTTGTCTGCTGACTAAGCTGAACACCCCCCCCCCCTTAGAAATAATACTTACTTAAATCAACATTATATTAACAATCGGCAAAGAACTGCACTTTTAAAGCCTTCAACTTTTTGTTTTAGTTGTTTTATAAAGCATAGTAACAGGGAGGAAAGTTTTAATTTTTAAATTTCCTGTAAATTAAATGATTCAAAATTAGTTTCCATTTGCAACTGCCCAAAATATGGTTTATAAAATATAAAATATTATTTAAACTAAGAAAGAACATTTTATGGTATTTTAAGTTTTGTTACATTGATATGGAAGCATTAATAGTTGCTCTACATGAAACCTCAGTCCATTTTAGCTCCCAATGACTGATTTATGCTCAACAACCACTATTCAACAAGGTCTACTGTTTTACTGTGAATACATATTTTCATTGGCAGTACTATTATATTTACAAAAAATATGTTTGAAAATCTTACAGTACTCACAATGCTTTCTTTCTTTCAGTTGAATACCTTTTGCAATGATTTGTTCATATACATAAGCAGTAATTTGAGTGGTTTTTCACTTGCAGAATTGACAACATACAGAGTGGCCAATAGTTGTGTAGCTGCAGTTTGTGTTTGCTCACAATTTCCTGGATTATTTATTTGTCTATTAAAATATTTATTCCCTGCCTTTCCTCTTGGTTCAGCTGGGGTTGCATGTGCCCGAGTTCATCACCAGCAGCCCATATATCACTGCTGGCAATCAGAAGGCAGAGGGGCAAACCACTGAGTGTTTGCCCACCACTGGCACCTTGCAAGCCGAACTCTACATCATACATTAAAAATGTTCTTAGGAAAGCAAAGATATACAAGGCTACTACAAGAACTACTGCATATCTGAGAGCACAAGGAGGAACAATGGAAAACACTGGATTTATAACGGGGCAGGTTTCATCATTAATATCTTTCATACTCAACATGGCCCCATCTATGGATACTTACAGCTGGAGATCAGGGCCGTGGACAGACAAAATAGATCTTTCTAAAAATCTGAGGAAAAACTGATATTTGCAACAACAAAAAAATCTGAAATCTAAAAAAAGGGGGGAAGGGGTTTAAAACTTCACAATAAGGGAGGGAAGGAGTGAAAGTTGAAAATGGGTGTGGATATAATTAGGTTGGCTGTGGGATAAGGAGAAAAGGATGTGGAGAAATGGGAGAGGCTAATGGAGCTTTCAGGGAAGGAAAAAAAGAAATAAGGGGAGGAAAAACTGAGATGTCTCCCAGAAGTCCCTGCAGATCCCCCCCTTGTTATATCTAATTCTAAAATAGGCCATAGAGTATGGATTGATAAATCTACACAATGGGGTCAGGAACAGAAAGCGTTGGTGGTGGCTCTATGAGCCTGGGGGATGCCACAGGCTTAAAGAAAAAGTATGAAAGTAAATGAAATGTAAAATATGCAATGCTTAAAAATGTAATTACAAAATGTATTGGGGGATTCAAAGAACTCAAAAATGGTAGTTTCCTCAAGAAAAGTATGAGATCCTGCAGGACTACATTGTGAGATCTTGTTAAGTTCTTTTGAGGATTGCAAGGAAACTCTTCAACTAACGTTGCCAAAGCTTCCAAGCCTCATTTAGTTTCAGCATGGGAGAGGTGGGGGAGAGACAGGCTGAAAGATGTAAACTATAGGAGGAAGGGAAGGTAAAGCTGGAGGCAGGAGGAGCAAAAGTAAAAATGTGAAGATGAGGAGCAGAATTTGAAAACAGCAGTGGGGGGGGGGGAAGAGAAAGAATGGACCAAGGGGAGAAACAGAACCAGGTAGGTGAGTGACAGAAAAGGAAAGGAGGGCTGTCAGGGATGGGAAAGCTGAAGATGGGGGGGGGGACAGGCTGCAAACACTGCTGATGAAAGGAAAGAGGAAAAACAGGGAGAGAGGAAATGAGATCCCCCCCAAGTGTTCTCATGGGTTCTTCAACTATATATCTGTAATTTCTAACTATCTTTCTCCAGTTTTACTTTTTGTTTGAACAAGGTAATAAATAACATTCCATGGACAGAAGTCTTTTGCCTGCAGAAATATTAGTCTGGATCCAAGCCCATATCTGTCCTAGTGTGGAAATGAAGACACAACCAAGTTTGGGAAGGTGCAGGTTTCCTGAAACTTAGAAAGTATTGCAGGATATGTGACTAGGTATTGCCAGATCATGACTCTAACAGGTTTTAGAACTGATTTAGCAAAGGTTGGGCTGGTTGGAATGTTTGGAGAGCACGTACTTCTTGTAGCTGTTTACTGTGCCTAGAGCAGGAATACGCAGGGAAGCTCTCCAGTAGACACAAGTCCACAGTTTGAGGTTGTTGTTGATTTTGGCTGTCTGAAAATACATAAGGTAGCCTCACATTTTCCAGATAAATTGTGGTGAATGCAAAAGAGCAGGAGTCACAATCGAAGTTCATTTTGCAGTTCTGCCATTGATTTTACTGAAGTGACCTTGAGCTGCTCAATAATTTCATTGTACCTACAATGTCCCCACCTGGGAAATGGGGATAATAACTCTTTCCTCAAGGGACACAGCAAGTACTCATTAAGGCTGATGAAGCACCCTGCAAGCTACAAGGCTAGACTGGACTCCAAAATTGTTTGAGTTTGTCATAATATTTTAGAAATGGTAATGTACAGAGAAGGAGAACAATCTGAGCTGAACATTTTAACCAACTTTAACTTTTCCCGTCTTTCATGCTCAAGGGAGTCAATTGTTTGAGGCAGGAAAATATGCAAGCTGCCTTCTAATTAAAGCTGGGTCTGATACAAAGGCTTCCAAGTGCTGTAATTTCTGGGTACCGTATGAGTTTAATTATCCCAAAGGCAAAGCTGATATGTTTCCAGTGTAAGGGCTATATGCTTTACTGAACGCAACCACCCTGTAACAAGGCTAAGAACTGCAGTGATTTTAATTGCCCCTTAGAGATTGTGGTCTTAACTTCAAACATCTTGACTATCATTTATAAACAAGACCAAGCCAAAGTATATAAATTAGGGATTGGCTTAAGTTGAGCCTCCAAAGTGATATGTGACAGAGTTGTTGTCATTACAGGAAGAATTTGTATTTCAGCATCTGAGGATGCCTCCAAATAAAGCCAAGGTGCTAAAAGAACAATAGCAAGATATTTTATAATTTTAGTTAAGAAAACAGGTAAGAGACATAAGGCAGACCAAGCATTGTTTTCGGTAAGTGAAGGCCCATTAGTGAGAAAGATTTGGTCATGCTGAGATAGTACAGATGAGTGTGGAAAAATAGCAAGGAGGGGAAGAATTTGTATCGAAGAATATACATTAAATAGGTACCTGAAATAGCTCCTTCACTAGGAGTACATGAAATAGCTACTTCATAGCAAAGATCTTTTATAAATACATTACATCTGGGGTGGTGCTTGATGACTGAAGAATGGCTAATGGATTTATATTAAAGGAGGAGATAAAAAGTACAGCTGGCCTGCTTCTTTTAGTTCTTCCTACCTAAGACCTTAAAACAACCAAGAAAGGAGAGCAAAAGAGAGATTAAAGATTGCAAGATAATCCAAAATGGGATATAAAGCAGCATAAATTCATGCAATGGAGAACATATTCAGAAATACCCCCCCACACACCATTAAGACAAACATTTTGATTTCTCCTAGCACTTGGGAGAAATCACAAGTCCAACGCTTGCCATAGGGAAAGACTGCCCACCAAGTAACCCCACCCCCTCATCATCAATGTCATTGTTCAAAAACAATACCATCAGCAGGAACTAAAGGACATACAGAAATGATGAGAAAAATATGCACAAAAAATATTTCTATCTACAAGCATGGGCAATATGAATTATTTCCAGGAGTTTCTAGGAAGAATTTTCATTCTTATATGGAATGAGGTAGACACTAAATATAAGCTAAAGTGGTCTACCTCCCCTCCCCAAGAATATTTTGTTAACTTATATTTTCTGATTCCAATTTATGTTATGGTAGGCCCTAAGAAGGGAGGAAGGCAGTAAAGGCCCTAAAATGTTAGTTAGATTATCCAGTGAGCGACAAGCCTACTGTCCTGCCACAAGTGGAATGTGATTGTGCCCCATGTAGGAGGAGGATCAAAGGTGTGAAAGTGCTTCAGGCCATTTGGTTCTCCTCTACAGAATCTGTGTTACTGCCATGATCATGGGAGACCAAGTCCAGTGTGTGGAGCCAGCCAAGGCAGACCAGAGGGAGAACTTCTTCCCATTGGTCTGTCCCAGATATATAAAAGGAAGATGACTGGAAGCAGGTAAAACACCCAGCACTTCACCTTGGCTACCCAACCTCCCACCTAGTGTTTAATGTTGTCTTTGGCAATTGCTTATCCCCTTTGCTATAGCAGTTGGATGCCTGCTGGTTAACAGAGCTAGGAAAGAGTTTTACCCACAGTTGATATTGGCTGGGGAAGAGTGGGATTTTTGTCTTCCTCATAGCAAAAAAAAATTCTGGCTGTCCAGATAAACTTTACATATTTACTGTTGCATCTGGCTAGGAGTACATTTGAGATCTGAACTGTCAGAGGAGGGCAAGGAGAGCCCTCCAAGCCAGAAGGCGCAGTGCCAGACTAGCAGCACAGCAGTGGCCTAGCGTGAAGAGTGATGATGAGTGCTTGCAGGAGCAGGACTGAGACAACTGGCAGGTGCATGATGCGTGAGGCTTAAAAGTAGCAGAGAAGGGAGTGGCTATGTAGAAGCAAAGTGTCTACTTACTACTGACCTTGCTTCTTGTGGTCAGAACTGATTCCTTGTCTCTGATCTTGACCTGTTATTGTGGACAAGATTCTGGAACCCCCTTTGGACTCAAAACTGAGTGTTGTCTAACTTGTGCCTGAACCTTGGAACTGTGATTTGTCCTGCTCTGACAGCTTGAGAACTTTCCCCTGCCTGCTGCTTGTGTGAGTCTGTAATTGGGACAGATAGACAAAAGAGGTTGCAAGACCTTGATTGGTGTACCAGGGTGTGACAATAGGAGCTGGGAAGGCTTTGATTAAATGTTCCCAGTGCCAGACAATGAAGCTACAGTTTTAATTAAGTATCTCTGGGGTGGGACAATGAACTTAAAGTTTAGATTAGATTTTCCTAGGAAGAGAACTTATTGGAGATGACTGATGGCCCTGAATTGTTGGAAAAGGTTTGTTTCGATCAATCTCAAATGGAGAAGGGAGATGTCTGAAGATTTGTTAAGGAAAATCCCTCAAGCACCTTTCTTGTCAGGAATACTGCACGTCCCAAGGCAGGGAGGGCAGGAACCAATCACACCTAATCACTCTGCATTCCATTGGCATTCTGTGTGCATTCCAAGACGGCAAGTTTTTGCCCAGCTGGGTGGCTTGCTACTGTGGCTTAAAGCACATTAGAGAGAGGGCTTATGAGTCTCATAATCATAGTGCATATAATATCACAAAGAGCTATGCAAATTGGTTACACTGCCACGTTTGCTTTAAACGACTTCTCTCCCTTTAGTTATCCCCCCCAAAGCTGGTAATGGTTTCACTCTCAACTGCTGGGCTGTCAGCCCCATCTGCCATTCCCTACCAATGCCACACCAAGAAGGAAGGATTCTATAATCAATCAAGTTGTGGTCTGATTTCGCCACTTAAATGTGTATGGTTGCCCCACTGCTTTCTTCATATAGAAAATGGACACAGTTGGGCACCAGGATTACCATTACAAGTCTACCCTCTTTAGAGACAGCAGAAGCATTGCTTAGTTTCTCCTCTCCGTGGGTATCCTCTTTGTTTTCTCTGTGCCTGGCAAGTAGAAATGTGATAAATCCTAGCTTTTTCACACTCATTTTTATAGCCATACAGAACTGGTTTTGCTTACTAGTAGAGAAACACTGTGAATTTCCATTACCAAATAGCTATACTGTGGGTCAGTATAGGGCTAGAGCATTAGGGTGGTTGATCTGTTGTGTATGTATAGCACATAGCACAAAAGGCCTCTTGCTGCTGGGTCTTGTTTTTGTGTGTGTAAGTGTGTAATTCAAATAACAATATTTAATTGTTCTTGTTCTTAGTTAGAGAAAACAAAGCCTTGAGTAGTTGCACTGCTAATTTGAAAACATGAAAATTACAACCATTATGAAGTATGCCCAGAGAGCTTTCATACATTTAGAAATACTTACTATCCATCATCTTGGGATCATGGTGTGCTTGAAAAATACCTTCCAAAGAGAAAAGCTGTGCTTTCCAGGCACAATTTCAGTTATTTGAGCCTTACAGCAAGAGCCCTCTGATAGACTGGCTCTGTCAGTCTCAATAATCTCCCCAAAGATTTTATGAAAGGCATCTTTTTCTTGCTAGTGAAAATGGTATTACTGGCTATGTGTTCCCATGAAGGCTTTTGAACTGAATTATCTAAAACAAGCCAGTTTGGTTAATCATTAGACATGGGCACCAACCACATTACGAACCAAAAACACCCATGAACTGCCTGATCGTCTGTTCACGACCCAGCGGTTCGTGAGGGTCCATGGCCAATGAACCAACATTTGTTGGAAGCCCGGTTTGTTGCGTTCGACCATGGTTCATGAAGCCAGACAGTCAGGCACCATCAATCAATTCCCTTGGAAACGGAGCTGGGGGAATGCCTGGACTCTGTCTGCACTCCTTCTGTCACCCTGGAAACCCGAATCGAAGCCCAGCTTACCTTGATCGGTGGGTCTTCCTTCCGTTCCAACCATGGAGCTGCAAATTGGTTACAATTGGTTACGTGGGAGAAGACACCCGGGGGGAGGGAGGGGGGAGGGGGGTGTTCTGTAGCCATGGGCACTCCAATCTCATCCCTGCAAACCCTGATAGGCAGTTCTGATGGCCAACCCCTTGTACACTGGGCCAACGTCAACTGGTGACTCTAATTGTATCGAGTGGGGGTTTCCTGGGGGCCTTAGATTGGAGAGGGTATAACTCCAAGATCCCTATTGCAATCTTGACCAAACTTGTGTGCTTGCTGGAGGAGAGCCTGCTAAACACTCCCTGTGAATATGGGCTCTCTAAGTGCAACGGGGGCTGTTCTGACACCCACGAACCACAAACAGTGAACCGGTTCGGTAATGGGAAATGTTCGCTATGGTTCATTTGTTCGGGTTTTGCAGTGGCACTGAACCATGAACCACAGGTTCGTTAATTTTTTTTGGTTCGTGCCCATATCAATCATATCTTTGTCTTACCAGCATCACTCCCATTAACCATAGTATGAGAGTAACAAAAGTTTCTAAAGTTTGCATGTGCTGCAGGAGCAAAAGTAGATACTGTCTGAATTTCTGGTCTGCAGAAGTATGAAGAAATTTTGTTGAGAGCAAATTCTCTGAGGATTTTGAATACTTCAGTTTAAAAAACTCCAAGAAAGAACACAAAACTGCATCCTTTTTAACAAGCCCTAAAGGGAACCATATATAATAAATAGATTTGAAAAAAAGACTGAACTAAACTTTGTCAAACCACCAGAATTTTTTGGGTTGAATCTGGAATAAGTTTTAAAGTTAACAGAATATCTGTAATTATTTCTACCATTCATGAGTCAAGGTATCTCTGAATTTCTCTCATATTACTGCAACAGTAGGCTTTAGGGTTACCGTCGCTGCCTGGAAGTGACATCATCACACTGAGCGAATCACCATGTTGAGCAAATCGCCACTCTCTAAGAATCATCCAGATCTCTGTGTTAAAAACCATGGAGATCGGTGTGTGTGTGTGTGTGGGGGGGTCCTAGAGTGCTATGGTAATCTGTTTTTTGGCCAAACATTACATCACAGTGTCACAAGATGTCGATCCCTGTCTGCACTCCAGTCTTCCCACCAGTTGTCAGCAAAGTGCTGGCAGTCCTAGTAGGTTAAGGCACTGTCATGAGATCAGTGAGTACACAGAACTCTCTTTCATGACAAATGACAGAAGTTGACTTCACTCTCATTTTATTAACAATCTTGATTACAACAGGAGATATGCTTAACAGCACTGCCCTCTGATTGGAACCTCACCTGGACCAGAGCACAGAATTCCTTCTCAGCAGAGTTGGGTTTGGTATGGGAGACTCAGGGTCAAATCTACACCTTGCCTTTTGAAGCTTACTGGGTTACCTCAGGCCATTTACTCTCTTTTGGCCTAACCTACTTTATTGGGTTGTCGTGAGGATAAAACAAGAAAAAGAGAACCACAAACACTGCTTTGATCTCTTTAAAGGAAAGATGGCATTAAAAAGGTACTAGGTAGATAAATGCTGGTTAACATCCACCAGCCTTCCTCTTCTGCTTACCATCCTGACTTGACCCTTTGCCTCCCGTGTCCCCTTCTCTAGCAATTTTTTTTTCTTTTCCTTGCCTTGCCTGGTATCACACAGGCCCACCTTACAGCCACAGCTTCTATACCCCTTTCCCAGCCTTGTGCCATGGCTGGACATGGAAACCAGAAACTGACCCCACTGGCCAGTAAATCCACACAGCCACTCCAGCCATGATGGCAGGGATCCCCCCCTCCAAGCAGCCCCCATGGCTTCTCTTCACTCTGGGAATCTTCCTTGCTGCAGGATGCAGCCAGGTATTTCCCTTGGTGCCTGACAAGCAGCCACTCTTTACAATCCCTTTATTACCATTTTTATTGTGAATCATACAAGTGGACTGAGGTGGAGAAGCTGAACTTAATGGCTTTAACCAGTGAGGGTTTATGAAAGTAAGCAAACAGATCATCTCACTGAAGCTTCAGGAAGTTGTCACTTGGGATCACTCATTTTTCCTCCTCTTAGCTAAATGGAAAAATATAAATGAGAAATACAGTACATGGAACACTTTGATATCCCACTATAAATCCATTTTGCCATTTTATGATTCTGTTACGATATAGTATACAAATAATGTATTTGCATTTCCTCTGGGCTTCATTGCACAGTTTAAGTCATGGTGCCTTTATATATCATGCCACAGTGACTGAAGATCAGCACTACCTTGGCAGTCAAATTTTCAGCTGCAAAAATGAATGCTGCATCTCCAAAAACAAACAAGGACTGCCTAACTGAGTGAAAATGGTGCTTACAGCCACAAATCCTAGTGAGAGCTTTTGTCTTATGCATACCAATTCAGAAGCAAGCTATACCACAAGGGATTTGTTAATCTTGAAGAGGATTCTTTACGGTTTTGCAACAGGCTAACATGGCCACTGTTCTGCAATTTAAATGGCTAGGATAGGGCAAGTGTAAATTTAAATAAGTAAACAACACGGTAGTTATGTTATCTGGAAAACAATCCATTTCCTAAATAGAAGCCATAATAATATGGGTAGTTTCAGATGAGTAACCATTTTGGTCTGTGGTAGAAGAGTAAGATTTGAAGGGAGCTTTGACTATTGAAAGCTTTTACCCTAGAAATCTTGTTAGTGTTTAAGATAAGACTGCACTGAAATCTTGTTAAAATAATCTGGGAGATAATTATCATTTATAAATTCAAACTAGAAAGTCTGTCTGTTCCTCAGCTGGTCTTAACTAAGGCACAAAGGAAACCATGATGTTTCCACAGGTTAGAAAAGGGTAGAATCTCTTATTTACAGGATCCAAAGTCTATATGTGATAGAAATGATGACAATTTTCTTAAGTTTCAAGTCCAAAGTAAATTCATATGCCTTACTAAGTGCCAAGCTATACGTTACATTTTTAACTGGTTGAGTTTGGGAACCTCTTTTCCCACAGCCACACAGTTGCTGCGTGGACTATTTAAAAATAAAGGAGAGCCCAACTACACAGGAAACGTGGGGGGCAGCTCTTAACTTCCACTCAGCACCATTTTCATGGCTCAAAACAGCCCTGAGGGGAGTTATTTATCCCTTTTTACCTGCTCTTTGTGCAGTATACTGTACAAGTGGAGCAGCGAAAGGGGTGGAAGGAAGGAAGGATCCTCAACCATAAGAAAGATTGGGCATCAGGAAACACTGCAGGCAGTTTACTTTTGTTGAGAGGCTCCTCAATTTGCATGGTTAGACATAAGCTAAACTACCTTTCACCTATAAAGCTTCCTCAATTTAATGATGAAAACTGATGCCAATACAACTTGTTACCTTTTAGTGTGCTACAGTATCAGAAGGCATAGTAAAGTATGTATTGGTTAAATAAACTATTGTTTGGTTATCCAGAAAAACTGTTATTTACACAGAATAATAGATCTGATATTTATCAGTGGTCAGCTATCTCAGCTCCTCAGCTTAAAAGTACAGTCATGGTTTGTAATGTTAAAGTGCTGACTCCACTCATATCAGTCAGAATGAGACCTAAGAAGACATCTGGTTTATGGCAGAATAATGCTTAAAGAACAAGGACTACACCACACATTGCCAGTGTCTCTTATCTTACAGGACATAAAAGGAGGGATATCTGATTTTGATCAGATAAAACTTGTAGTATGTTGGCCTTCCTGGCTTCTTAGCAAGAACTGTTTCCCTACCCAGTTCCATTTCAGATTGGCAAGTTTTCTTTCAGGTATGTATTTCTAGTTAAAGTTGCCTATTGATTATGAATCTTTTGTGTGAATTCTCCATTATGATATTTAACAAATCTGCTGATGAGAAAATAACCCCCCCTCATTCTCTGTGTGCAATTAGTATTGCCGTTGTCAATTGCCTAGGGGGGAAATGACCTGTCCCTTTAATAGAGGGTTAATGGGATGTTATTTACTAGGTGATGTTATTTATCACCATGCCCTTAAAAACTTCAGCTGCCCATTTCTACACATTAATAGGACAAGACATTTCCTCTCAGGACTGTTGGCAACCCTACTAGAGATATGGGGATGAGGCCATGCATTACAGATAGGCCAGCCACATAAAGAAGCAACTGAACCCCCAAGGGAAGATAGTACTTTTGTTCCTTCCTCAAGATTGATCATAAGAAGGGAGGAATGCTTCCCTTCTTGAAAATTGTACAAGAATAACTAATAGACTCATATCTGACAAAGGGAGCTTGACTCTCAAAAACTTATACCCTGGAAAGTCTTGTTGGTCTTTAAGGTGCTACTGGCCTTGAACCCTGCTCATCTACTGCAGACCAATATGGCTACCCACCTGAAACGAATAACAACTAACAGTTACTCATAGCCATAGCAATAGTTTGCCATCTCAAATCCCCGCTCCAATTACTCAAATCCCTGCTCTCAACTTAAGTATCAATAGTCATAGATCACACCAACCCCCAAACTGTGCTTTTTAGGTAATGTGCTGCTTAGTCACAATGTACTTATAAACCTTAATCAAATGTTTGTGTGTGTTAAGTGCCGTCAAGTTGCTTCTGATCTATGGTGACCCTATGAATGAAAGACCTCCAAAAGTCTACTCAGCCACTAATGACCAGCTCTCAGATACCCTTTTATTCCCAAAAAGAGTCCAGTAGCACCTTTAAGACTAACCAATTTTATTGTAGCATAAGCTTTCGAGAATCAAGTTCTCTTCGTCAGATGCCTGATACAGAGACTGGTCTCTGTATCAGGCATCTGACGAAGAGAACTTGATTCTCGAAAGCTTATGCTACAATAAAATTGGTTAGTCTTAAAGGTGCTACTGGACTCTTTTTGATTTTACTACCACAGACTAACACGGCTAACTCCTCTGCATCCTTTTATTCCCAGGAATCAGAGGTTGCAAAGTGGGAAAAAGTTTTTTCTTTTTTCCCAAGAGTATTATGAAAGTCACCCAGTTCTCTAAAAGTATTATTAAATCAAATTGAAAGTAACATAACTACCATGACCTCCCTCTTCAAATTACTATTTCCACTCCTACAGTGTTTAAACCCCTCTGTCATGTTTTTAAGTTCTACACAAGTCTTCCAGAACCTACCCCATTCACAAAATATGTTCCTTCTGTGTGCGACTTCCTTAGATTATTTCCTAACGGTTGCCAGAGACCCAGCTAGCATTGATGCCACACCCCACCCAGTAAATTTAGGTATTTGCTAAGAATTGATTGTGGTGGCTGTGCAATAAGAAAGACCATATTCAGGTGTCCTGCACAATTTACACACACAAAATAACATCATCGCAGGCATATCCAGCGCAAGATATTTTGGCAGTTGAGGGACGATATGCAAACAGGGCTCCTCTGTGTGGTGCCCTACACACACTGCACACTATAAAGGATAATAATACACATCTACCTTTCGGGGCTGTTGTAAGGATTACAGTATATGTGAAAGTGGTAAGTTTTGTTATGATAGCAATATAGTAGGCTCAAACTGAGTCTCTATTCACTTAGAAATTTCCTCTGTTGTCTGGGTTTCTTGGGTATATGTGTTTTAGACTGGCAGCAATTAAAGCCAAATCCATCATTATTTTTACTGTTTTACATAATTTATTTTAAACACAGCTTTTTGTTTGTTTCCTTAGTCTGTGAAGTGAAGGATTTCTTTTTACTGGCACAGAATATCAACAATTTAGCCTTCCATTCAGGTTTGTTCAACATAAAGAGCCAAATCTTTCCTGTTGTTCAGGAAATCCAAATGTATATTCAAACAAAGAAGGGAAGGGGGGTTACAAGGAAACACTTTATCAACTCTCTTAGTCCATCTGTACTACCGCACTAGAAGAAACATCACAGGCTTTTTCAAACCTATTTTGTTTTGAAACAGACATCAGGGAATAACGGAACAGAATATGCGGTCAGTATTACCTGAGGTTTTGGTACAATCTGAAAATGTCAGCCTTTGACAATTATATACAGCTGCTTTATTTCTTTTGCTGTTGTAGGTCATGCAAATGGGCTCTAACCTTTTATTTCATAATGTCACAAGCAGTAAGAATTGTCCCTGAGGATACCTGGTGGGTTCTGTTCTCTTTTTCCCCCATTTATATATTTAAAAAATACAACCTCAAATACTGTACTTCTCATCAAGGCACAACACTAGTTTTAACCTTGCTGGAGATCAAAATCCTATTGTGATCAAATGGCACTTTTCTTCTCCTGAACAAAGGATATCAGGCTTTGGCTTTCATGTTAGTAAAATAACTATGTTGCTTACATAAAGAAAATTGACATCCAATTAAATACATTTGATTAAACTTTTGTTTCTTTGGACTGTCATTTTTGAAATTAGCAAATGTGCCTTTTTGCGGAGGAAAATAGGAAATAAATTCTTCATTCGTCTGGACAGCTGCAAATAAAAAACAAAGGTACAGCTCAGCTTCAGTGGCAAAGGACCTGTACCCCCTATTTTAGCCTGCTCTTCTTTCAAGGAGCTAAGGGCAATGCACATAATTCACTGTTACGTCCCTCCCCATTTTGTCCTCACAATAGCCCTATTATTTATGGCAGAGTAGAGATTTGAATCTGGGTCTCTCAAATTCCAGTCTGACACTCTACTTTCAACACACTGGCTTACATTTAAATAGTAACCATTGGATTTTATTTTCCCATTACAGCCATTCTTTCAGGACTCCTGTAGTGGTAGCTGGTGAATTGTGGAATTGGTGTGGCTATAGAGGGAGTATGTAGACTATGAAATTCATTGCTTGAATGTCATGTGTCTAAATTGTGTTTTAGTTCAGATGAAGTGACAGAATATTTCTATTCTTAATCAGAAGGTTCCTTTGTCTAATGTGTGGTTTAGAATTGATAGATCTTTGGTCCCTTTCTGGGATCATTTGGGGCTCATGTGACCATGCATTGTAAAAGGAACTCCGCTGTAAGTGCTATAATCCCTCTCGTAAAGTCTCCAGTTGCACAGTCCTTTCTACCAGATTTATGTAGGTTACATATTCTCTTGCACATGTTTGAGAAGGTCAGTATTAATGTCACATCTCTCTAGGAATCAGTCACTAGGAATTGCCAAAAACTCTATAGTAAAACCATAGAGTTTCCAGAAATTCCTAAAGAGGACTGACATCAATCCAGGTTTTCCCCAGAAGTGACATCACACCATCACCTAACAGCAATTTTTAAAGATTATTTTTCTCTCACTGGCCCCAGCAGCAGCAACAGGAAATGGAAGCCAGGGGCAGCAGAGGGGCTTTGCAGTCCTAATTCTGCCCATTGTTATTACCTCATTCTGTTGGATATATATAGACTAGACCTAAAATTAATTTTGACTATGTTCTACTTTAACACAGACTAGATGCATTTTTAAATGTTTTTAGAAATTATGTAACTGATAGAATATACATCTAAGACAACTTACTTAAATAACATTGCTTTAGTTTGACCTCAGCTGCCTTAGCTTTCAGTTTGTTTCTTGGCCTAATTCAAAATGCTGATTTTGATCTTTAAAGCCCCCAAATGATTAGGACTAGGATTCCTGCAGGAACATCTTTTCCAACATAGCCTACCTGTGTGACAAGGCTTTTTTGCTGATGGCACTGGGACTATTACAGAATGCTCTAGGCACATCTGGCCTTTAATAAGATGGTTAAAGCATTATCATTAGACTTTTGCTATAAGTGACATTTAGTTGAGAATTATTATAGCTGCTGGGATGGGGTTGTATTTTGATTCTCTTAAAAGTTTGATGTTGGATTATTGAGACACTTTGGGGTTATTTTATGCCATTATATTTTATGCTTTTCCTTTTATTGCTAGGGTCTTTTCAGTGTTTTGCGTTTTGTGATTGTTTTCTAGTTTTGATTATATGTGGTGTGGGGGGGTTAAGTTTTAACATTATCATTTAGAGTTATAAGCCACTCAGGAATATTTTTCACCAAGAATTGGGATGAAAATATTTTAATAAATAAAACCCATGAGTTCTGTCTGCTGGACATAACAGTCTTGTAGTTTCCATGAATACTCAGTCCACAATGAAAGAGGCAAGCGCCTCTGACGTGAGAGAGGTGGTTATTCTTTTAAATTCACTTCACTGCTTGATTCACTCCTTGAACACATAAACAAATCAGTAGCTGAAGTGAGTTCAGAGATTGTTCTTCCAAAATAACCATACAAATATTGGGGTTCCACAGGCCGAGTGCAGGAATTACAGTTAAATCAAGCATAGTCATTGCTTTTTCTCAGAAATCCTGGGAACGGATAGGTAAATAACTCTGTCATCATGCCATTTGTTTCCTTTTGTTTGCTGCTTAAAAACTAAAATCACTGTGCATATTGGTTGTCTATAGTCAGGGAGACACTGTGAGTAGCAATTTCAAAAGGATATCATGCAGTCTGATGGTTGTGTGGATGAGCCTCTATTCAGAATTTCTTTGCCTCTGAAATCAAATAAATGATGGCTCACAGAATAGCAGTCCACTCACACAAAAGAAGCCTGGCCATGTTAAACATGCTCCACAGCCTGCATAACACAAATTAGAATCTAGTACTAAGCCATGCCACACATGTCTTTTGTTCTAAGCTGGATACTACAGTGTATTTTCAGGAATCAAAAAGTTCACACCAGATGTATAAAGGC
The DNA here is from genome assembly GCF_028583425.1 of Eublepharis macularius. Classification (NCBI taxonomy): domain Eukaryota; kingdom Metazoa; phylum Chordata; class Lepidosauria; order Squamata; family Eublepharidae; genus Eublepharis; species Eublepharis macularius. Next base: position 178,377,304 of record NC_072790.1, on the reverse strand, counting down.
TCATAATGTAGGCGAGATGTCTTCTTGGCACTGTGTATAGATCAAAAAAATATTCATTTAAGTTGAGTATTTACAGTACTACATTGTTCCAAGGCCATGCTAGAATGAATGCTTGAATTTGCCTTGCATAGTATTTTAACACAACAGGAAAGGAAACAGGAAAATCAATATAAACATGAGGAAATACTAAAATAATACATGAATTTTATTTGTAAAGGTCCTCCAAGTGAATCAGACCTGACTGGGTTTTCCAGCCAGCAACCATATTTTCTCTCTGACTAGCTTTGCTCATAAAAAGAGGAAGTTGCAGAAAATACACAGAGAAAGATAAAAGTTTTCCACATTGCACAGTCCCATGAGCTGGTAAACAAATGTTGCACAACAAAAGGAGTGCCTCTATTGCTTTGACATGTTAAGCTGCACTGGACAAGCTTGGTCATGATGGCTTCAAGTTATTCTACCACAGCAACAGGATAGTATAGTTATACCACGTGAGCAGCTGCCACTGTCATCAGATTCAACTGTATCATGTAAAACTGGTGTTTGGTTTGTTGCATAGAAATGAACTATGGGAAGATAGGAGGAGGATTAGAAACAAGTCACTAGGGGCCTTGCAAAAGGTTCCATCAATGCCTTGAGTAAAGAATTAAGGTTGCCACCTTGCCAGGCTTATATTTTCTGCCCACATCAGTTTTCAAAAGGACCCTGAAATGATTGATGTCTGAGCCTGTTTAAGTACTTTTAACACTAGTAGTGATTTTAACAGGTAGTTTTATATAAGAAACACCTGGGAAATTTCATAAATAATTTTGTGTTTCATGCATCTTAAGCACCATGATTGACAAGTTGACAGGTGCCATGAATCTTTCTTATCAGCAGCTTCTGTTGTGATTAAATTTTTTCCCTTTGTGATCCTCTTCTTGCCTAGTAATATTTTCCCATGTGTTGAGTCTATCAGATGCCCTTTTCATGAAGTAAGTTTGAATTTAATCCTAAGTAAGGGAAAAGAGATACATGAGAGACATCCAGGCAAAACAGGATGCTCACATAGTATATAATGTTTCTATACACCCACTACTGGAGTCTGGAACTCTAACTGGTCACCAATTCCAATTCTAATAATCTTTATTGGCATAGTACACGCATCAAAAAAAAAAAGAAAATGGCAATACAATACAATTTGCCAGTTTGTCAGCATGAGAGCAGAGTGGGTTACAGGTAATTGTGACACTAGCAGCTAATGATCCAAAAAAACCCCCAGCAATAACCCTCCCCCCCCCACCTCAGAAACCCAACAATAATCTCAGGTGTCACTATTAGCCTTCTTCCTCCTGTTTCCCCCCTTCCTCTCCTTTCCTTTCCCCTTTTCTGATTTTTCCCTTTCTTTTACCCTCAGTATGTTTACCAGAAACTCTGCCACCTGCTCAGTAATTTCAGGGAGTCTGTCTGCTAACAAAAATTCCACACCTCTAGTAGATGCTATCTTAAAGGTTTGAAAAAGAGGACTGATCAATCATGAGTGCAGCTGAGTAAACAGCAGGCAGTGTAGAACTATATGCTGAATAGAGTCAGGTTCCCGGTAGTGACACCTGCAGAATCTTGCCTTGTGGGGGATACCCTTATATCTGCCAGTGACCACGGCTGAGGGAAATATATTAAGTCTAGCCAACATAAAAGCTCTATGCTGAGATGTGATTACTAAAGTTGAGAAATACTGGGCCATAGCGTTTTGTGAAAAGGAAAGGCCTGAAAACCAGGGGGAGCAAGTTCCCACTGCTCCAGCATTTATCAGCTGCAACGGAATATCCCAAATTCTCCTCCGGATTGTTCTAAATATATAATTTTCACTAGAGTTAACCAGAGAGTCTAGATCAATGCCCAAATAATTAATTTTTTCAGATATTAATTGGGATCACCTAGAGACAAACGAATCAACCCTTATAGAAGCAATAAGACTATTGGGGGGGAGGGTCAAAAATAAAGGGGGAGGGGAGGGGTGGGAAGCATATAGTAGGTATATGGGGAATAAGTAAAATGTAGCAATAATATGTGTATGTTAACCATCCAAAGAAATCTATTTAAAAAAATAAAAATAAAGATGTAGCCAGTAGAGATGGGCACGATCCAAAAAATTTTAACAATCCAGCGGATTGTGGATCGGTGCTGACGACAATCCTGAATTAACGATCCATGCCGATCATCTCCCGTTCCCGAGCCGTGGATCGTGGAGGCAAAAGCGGAGGGGCGCCCTGCTGTTCCCAGCGATACAGGAACGGTGGGTGATGCCGGCGGCATCTATGTTTGTGTTTGGCCGTCTGTGTTTGGCCATCAGAGCTGCCTATCAGGGTTTGCAGGGATGAGATTGGAGTGCCCGTGGCTACAGAACACCCCCTTCCCCCTCCCTCCCCTGGGTGTCTTCTCCCAACTTGTGACTGCTTTGCTGCTCCGTGGTTGGAAGGAAGCCCTGCTGATCAAGGAAAGCTGGGCTTCCATTCAGGTTTCCAGGGCGACAGAAGGAGGGCAAACAGAGCTCAGGCTTTCCCTTGGCTCCGTTGCCAGGGGAATAAATTGCTGGCACCTGAGTGTCTGGATCCCCGATCCGAGCCCGATCGCCCTGATACAGGCTTCTCCCAATTGCCGGATCGTTGGCCTTGGCCGATCATGATCCGCCGGGTCACGATCGCACGATTGCCATTATCATGGAGGGGGGGGGTTGATAGTAATGCAGATTGTGCCCATCTCTAGTAGCCAGTATTTAAAGGTAGCAATCCAAGCTCTAGATTCTATGGAATGCAAACGTAACTCAGCACATAGAACAAAATAGCCAACCAAAATGGGGATACCAAGCATATGTTGCAAAAAAATTGCATTAACTCATTCAGTCTTTGTGTTAAAATCCTGAATCCACACTGGTACCCCATATAACAGTTGGGGAATTACTGTAGCTCAGAAAATCTGTAAAGCACCCAAGACAAATTGGTTGCCTTTTTGATAGTGAAAACAGATTATAGCAGCCATCTTGTTCTGGTCACATGATGCACTTCATAAGCAACAACATGGAGAAACTCTTCAAATAGACCAGGCCAATATTGATCATATGATAATAGTGCACAATAAATGTTTCAGAGACAATAATGACAAATATGTTCACAATATTAAAAACACGTTAAGATTTAAATTTTATCTGCACAGTCACATTTGGAGAAGTCAAAAATGGATACAGGAATAATTTCAAAGCCAGCATTGTTGGCACAGCCTGCTCTGAGGCATGGAAGACTTCAGCACTGGAACTTTGAATACCACATCACTTGGCCCTGTACTAGTATAATTTTCTTGTACATCCATTCCCAAGTGTGGTGTAATGGAATGGACCAGGAAGATCCAAGTTCAAATCCTCACTCAGCCATGAAGCTCAACCTACCTCACAGAGTTGTGACAATAAGCTGTTGGAGGCAACTGAATGATGTACACCACTATCAACCCCTTGGAGGAAGGGCAGGATACAAACTTAATGAAGTCTAGAAATGAATGTGATGCAGGAGTGGAGAAATATCAAGAGTTCTATTGCAACAATGTCTGCATTCTTTTATAATTGACATTGGAGTGTTTTACCCACACCATACAAGAAAATCATTTTTCAAAAGTGAGTATCATGAGTAGAGATGGGCACAAACAGCAATACGAACAAAAAAAAGCCATGAACAGCCCAACCCGCTGTTCGTGAGCAAGCTGTTTGTGAGGCCCCATTCCCGGCGAACATGTGTTCGTTCCAAGCCCTCTTCATGGCGTTCAGCAGCCGTTCGTAAAGCCAGACAGTCTGGAGCCTTTCAATCAGTTCCCCTAGCAACATAGGCATGGATTGTATGAACTCTGTCTGAACTCCTTCTGGCTTTCCTTCTGGCTTGTAACCCCTCAAAGTAGCTTCTAGCAGACAGTCCAGTTTTTTCAACTGTGAAAAGAAAATGACAGGAAAGGGGGAGATCCATGGACTCTCCTTTCCCCGGCTCAAGCCATGGATCATGGCTTTCCCAGGGTCCAATCTCTCTGAAACTTGGGGGGTCTTCAGAGGACAGTGAGGACTATGTCCCCTGCAAATTTGGTGGGTATTGGACATTGGGAAGGTCAGTTTGTAACCCCTCAAAGTAGCTTCCAGCAGACAGTCCAGTTTTTGCCACTATGAAGAGAAAATGACATGAAAGGGGGAGATCCATGGACTCTCCTTTCCCCGGCTCAAGTTCAGCTAAGTCCCAAGGGAGCCATTCTGGCTCCCACGAACCTCCAACTACGACCATGTTTGTGAACCTGTCATGTCCGTCGATGTACATGAATCCTTGTTCGTGGATGGCAACCAACAACGAACATCATGTTTGGGGTTTTTTTTTCCTGTTTGTGCTCATCTGTAATCACGAGGAAGCATTTAGCCAGGTTGCATCACTTCTCCATGTTAGTATCTTGGGACATCTAAGCACCCCCTTCAGAGAAATATATTCCAGTGTCCCAATATTCCTCTGTGCTGAAGTTCTTCCAGCTTCATTTTGGTCACACAGTGCTTTTAGAAATTCTTCAAAAAAATCTAAGCTAATTACTTTTTAAATCAGCTGTCCCTTCCCATAAGCAACTATTAGTTGTATTCTTGGTACACACTGTGTATTTTGTTCTTCCTTTCAGTAAGAAAGATAATTCAGCATCATCTCAGCAAGTTTGAACCAGCCATGGGGAACAAATTCAATATTAAATTACAGCATCTGCTCCCTAATTCTTAAAAAGCAAATAATAACCAATTTTATTTTTCACATTTATGTTTCTGGTACTAGGGGTGGTGTTGTTTTTTAGAAAAGATATATTCTTTTCTTGGCATTCTATTCCAGATCATCATTTTTATTCTTTTGTTTATATGGAACTATAATAAAGAAGTTGTCTTTTCTCTAAGCAATATATTTTTATAGATGCATCTATATTCAATAAGTATTTTGGAAAGAAATGTAAAAATACTGGCATTTCAGAAAGGTATGTATATTCCCGTAGAGAGTAGTGGGATTTTTACATAGAAACAAAGTTCATGATAGAAATATGACATATTCAACCAATATAAATAAATACATCTCACTGCTTATTTTCCAGTGTTCCTTGAGCTTTAAATGTTTTTCCGTCTATGTTTTATAGAGTTTAGGATAATAAATTTTAAATGATTGGAGTGTTTGTTATTGGTTCAATGTGTTAAGTTATTTTCTAAGAGTCATCCCAAGCGATACTGTGGTTTAGGAACCCTAATAAGTGCTTGTACATCAAAATGAACTTCTTTCAAGGACTGTCAAGAGAAGGCTGGGATAGTGGTACAGAATTCCAGGAACCCAGATCATCCTGGATCCCAGGCAGGGTGCCACTGAGGCATAGTAGTACTATACTTGCTCTGATAATCATTAATATGTAATTCTAAATGTGAGGAGGCCCCAGGGACATCTATGTGTGGGAGTCTATGGTGGTTCTTGGCAGGGGCGGCGCCAGGGTTTTTGCCGCTCACGGCCAGCCAGCCGGGCACCCTTGTGCACGCGTATGCGCGTGCGCGCACCAGCATGCGTGATGACGTCTTTTTTGTTGCTGACGTCACACATGATGTCATCACAGGAGCACGTGTGCCGCCGCCAGCCCGATTGCAGCAGCGGGCGGCTGTGACGGTGCGCGGGTGGCCTCTGAACTTTCCCGCTCGGTTGCCTGCGCCGCCGCAGATGCCTGCCCGCGTCTGCTGTGCCCGGCTGGGGGCATGTGCTGGCGGTGGCAGCGGCACAGGGCAGGAGGGATAGGAGGCTGCAGCTCTGTGGCACATGCTCCCGCCCCCCGCACCTCCTCCAGCGCTCCCTCCAGCACCCCGTGCCTGAGGCCACCGCCTACCTGGCCTCAATGGGCGCGCCAGCCCTGGTTCTTGGCAACCTTGCTTCTGTCCTAGGGAAATTCTGTCTCAACCAGGACTTCTCTACAACAACCTGACTGTCTCATTTTCCCATTCCTACTGCTGTCTTCAGCAGCAGCAGTTCTGCTTGCATAACCTTCAACAGACTAATCTCATCTATGTGAAAACCCACAAAGAAGCTCTATCTAATAGCTTTAGACATACTCCATAGGTATGTCTAAATGTCCATAGGTATGTACCTACTCCATAGGTATGTCCATAGGTTTCATAGGTATGTTTTCTATGATAATGATGTTTTCTCTGATAACATCCTATTCTGCTGCAAAAATCTTACATCATGGTTTCCTTTTTGTTCATTTTATTTTGGCGTGTTGTTCCCTAGATCACAATGCAAGTATGCATTGTTTTGTTTTACCCATGGGAATGAAATCAACAATGGGTGTACTAATTTGCACTGATTAGCACCTGCAGCTCAGAAGGGCACATGGGCTGAGGTACTTGAATCACTCCCCCCAACAGGTGGTCTCCTTCATGGGAAAAAATTAATTGTTAATTTTTTCCCCTGCAGAGAGTGTTTATATTCATTCCTAGTTAACAGTCACAATATAATACCAGGCTAGTTCTAGAGGACTTTGAAGTGGCTCTTTAATGATGACTTAAATGATTACAATAATGAGCGTAAACCTGCTTCTGACAAGAGATTGGACATCTGCTGTTCAATTAGAACTAATTTAGCTTGTTTAGACGTGATCTGTGGTAATGCCATGCAATATAACTCAAAGTTATTTCTCTCAACTTTGTACTTCTTACACAAGTGACCAAAAAAATTTCTCACAAAAAGCTGATGAGTCTGTCCACAGAAGGAAGGGGCCACCACCATTTTCTTCTTTTGCTGTGTCAGTTACACATTATCACATTTTCAGAGTTGTTAGACATACACTATACATGGTAACAAAATGACCAAGAAATAGAATATTGCATCATAAAAGTATAATATAGGTTGGATCATGAAAACCAAAGTCCAAGAAAAAAGAGAGGGTCCAGTATCAAAGTCGAATGTCTAAGACATGCCATGATGACATCCATAATTTGTTTTATTTACCTAATTTTCTAAAATATTGTACAAAACTACAGAACAAAAATTTACAGATAATAACATTCACACCACTGACAGTGCCCTGAATTAATCATTATTAAAATTATGGACAGACACTGCATTAGAGAGACATAATCCCAACAGGCTACAGCAACATCTCCACCCTGCCACTTAGGCCTATATTGATGTATCACCGAATACCCCAGGGGGTACAGTTGGGAGGGGTTAACTTCTCCCCCCTTCCATACCTAGTTATATTTGCCACGTTAGCCCTCTCATGACTGCGGTTTTGCATGTAGCCTAGCATTTAAAAGCAAGATTTTATAGTCTAGTAGGATGTTATGTTCATCAATATCACTCCAGTTGGAAGAAGAACCATAAACAAACCACAAATATCTAGGGAATTTCCAGAAATTTTGAAGGCATGGGGAAAAGTTTTTCCCCAGGTTTCTTTTAGAGGGAGGCACAAAACTTTGAAGAAAAAATGAAATATATACAATACTTACTGTTGTATGAAACCAAGACTTCATTCACCGATTTAGCAACATAATTAAATCATTTATATCTTAGTATATAAAAATCATACGATTTGGTATATTTATGGAATTTAAAAATACATTTTTTTCTGTATGAAAAATAGCAAATATACCCAATAATAAAAAGTTGCAAACTGCAGCACCATATGCTTTTTTAAGTACTTCCCCAAATTACCCTCAAATTTCAGTTCTTTGCTTCATATTTTTTCATGCTACACATTTTAAGTGGGAAAAACTTTGCCTTAATAAGCATTTTACACATTTGAAAAGATAAAATATTTCCTAGGAGTTTGTTTTTCAGCACTTCTTCAAATTTTTGAATTTCTTTGGCAGAAAAATGGGGGGGGGGAGAGCAACCCAGCACCTTCTGCAAAAGGGAGGTGGCAGAGCAGGTTTATATGCCCACAGCTCCACCCACCTCCAATGCCCTTTTGCCGGGAGAAGGGAAACTGCCTTCCCTTCCTCCACGGCAGCAAAAGTGGCCCCCAGCCCTAGCGCTGCGCTTTTGGGTGTGAAGGGGCCGACTTCTCCCACCACTCTTTCCATACCCGCTACTCTACTGATCCTGGCACCATTCCCTCCCCCATTCTGCTTTCCAGAACACATTACCCCAATTAGCCCCTGGGCCAAAAGCAAACATACAAAGACAACTTAAACACTAGAGTCCAGACACAAGTTCTCACCTGGACAAGGACAAGAAAGTCCAGAAACCAGCTCCTGCCCATTTCTGAGCAAAAAAAAAACACAAATGCAAACAGCTGTGTCACCTGGTATAAGACAAACAAAACAAAATGGTGTATCCTCATCTTCACTCTTGCACAAAACAGCAGCCCAAGCACTGTACTCTTCTGCCAGATTTGCTTCCACTGTCCTGAAGACAATAGAATAATTTCTCCAATTGCTGTATCCAAGGCTCTCAGTTCTCATCAGATGACAGGCCCACAGATTGTGAACAACTGGCCAGCAGACGTTTGGCTCTTGCCCTTCGGCTCACACCACAATCAAACCTGGATTCAAACACCAGAGGGCACTTGTGAGGACAGCCAGTAAGCCTAGTGGGGCAGTAGGTATGGCAGCCAGCAGCCTCAGGAACTGCCAAGTTCCTTGAAACTAGTCTTCTGCCTCTCTCTCAACTTGAGCCTGTATTTAAACACCACAGGGTACCTCTGAAGACAGCCAAATGAGCCCCAGTACTTTCAAACTGCTCCTTTGCTATATTTCAATCACAAATACAAATTTTCCTTTTTCAGTGTTGACATTTTCTCAAGAATGTAGTAATTTCTAAACGTTTTCTTTCAACTTTATAAATCAAGAATGAGATGGACTTTTACCAAGCAGTCTTTCCCAATGTTGAGTCAAAAATACCATTATTTAACATTTTTTTGCAATTACTTTTAGAAGTTATTAGGTAAATATTCATAATTACAAGGAAGAGTGTAAGGTTTTTCATTACAAAGAAACATCTGATACATTTATTTAACATGCTCCTCAAGTTGGTCAAAATTAGATATAAGCGTTAGGAAAATAGCTGTGTTTGCTCTTAATCTTCCATTGCTAAAGATACATCTGTTAAGTAGCAGATGGTGAAATCAAGGGGGATATGTACTTCTCACCTAATGCGCTTTTCAGCTGTAATAAAACACTATTCTCATGTGAGCACAGGAAGAAAAGGATGTGTTGCATAACGCACTTGTAAGGAACAAACTTTAATAAAAGGTTTCCACCTCTACTATAGCTAAACATTCCAGTTTTGTTGCTGAATACTAAATTTCTCTCTCATTCAACTTCTGGTCACTGAAAACTATTGACCTATTTTTTACCAGTTCATTGTTCATTGTAGTGAAAACTTGCCCCCCTACCTGACGCCCCAGGACCTGGCTACAGTGATCCATGCAACAGTCACCTCCAGGCTAGATTACTGTAACTCACTCTACGCTGGGCTACCCCTGGGCCTGATCCGGAAACTACAACTGGTCCAGAATGCGGCGGCACGGGTCCTGACTGGTATACCTTACCAGTCACACATCACACCTGTCCTGCGCCAGCTGCACTGGCTTCCAGTTGAATTCCGAATCAGGTTCAAAGTGTTGGTTCTTACCTTTAAAGCCCTGAGTGGGTTGGGACCGGCATATCTTCGGGACCGCCTCTCCCTGTACGTTCCCCGGAGATCGCTCCGATCAGCGAATAAATATTTACTTTTGGTCCCCGGCCCTAAGGAAGCCCGCCTTGCTTCAACCAGGGCCAGGGCTTTTTCAGTCCTGGCCCCAGCCTGGTGGAACGCTCTGTCAATGGAAACCCGGGCCCAGCGGGACATATTATCGTTCCTCCGGGCCTGTAAGACAGAGCTGTTCCGCCAGGCGTTTGGTGATTGAAGGGGGCGGGCCATGTCGGCCTCCCACCTTTGGGGTGGGGAAGGTTCTCCCCACCACTGCACCTTGTTAATTTGTTTTATTATTTGTATATTGATTTTAGTTTTTGTTTTTATCAATTTTAACTGTTCACCGCCCAGAGCCCCTGGGATGGGCGGTATATAAATTGAATAAATAAATAAATAAATAAATAAAAACTCACAGCATCCTTTGAAGCATCACAGCTTTCAATAAATGGACATATAGATCTGAGAATTTGAAGATTGCCTAACAGAGCAATGACTCAAATGCTGCCTGATGGCCTGCCTCCCAAAGTTGTTCTTTGTTAGCTTGTACAGAGATACTGCTGTCTCTGAGAAATCTTTTACAAATCTTCTGTAGAAACCACAGAACCCAAGGACTCTTTGCACCTCCTATGCAATTGTTGGCATCTTCCACAGGGTTTTTTGTTTTGTTTTGTTTTTAGCACAACAACATGATGTGATTTCTTGCAAGTTGGCACTTATTTCCTGCCAGTTTAAATCCAGACTCTTTGAATAGTTCAAATAGTTGAAAAGAATCCTTTCCAGGCCCAACAAATGTTCCTCCCATGTTCTCTGGAAACAAAATCACTTATGTAAGCAATGATGTCTTTAGATTCTTAAGGCTATCAGCAACTCTTTGAAAGATATTTGGGGCATTTATAAGCCCAAAAGGCATAGTGAAAAGCATCCATCGAGTATAACAAAGGCATTTTCCTTCTAGAGCCTCTTAAATTTAGTAATTTCCAGACTAAATCAAAACTACTAAAAACTTTGCTCCAGTCATTTTATCCAATGTATCTGCAGTGTTTGAAAGCTGAGCAGTTTATTTAGCTTTCTGTAATCTACAAATCTCTATTGGGTTTCTTTGCAGTTACTATTGTGGAAGCCCGAGGTGATGCGGTGTGATTTAAGCATTTTTCCATCATGTGAGTTAACTTTTCTTTCACAGTGGCCTGAAACGCTAAAGGGATTCTACATGGGGACTACTTCATGAGCATACTCCCTTGCTTTAGCACAACCTGATAGTATGCTTTATCATATCTTTCAAATTCTTCAGTATTATATGAAAACACACTTGAATACTCTAGGAGTTTGTTTCAGTTGCTTCTTAGTAGTGCCTTCTACTACTGCTTCTGTCTAATCAGGGCCCAGTTCACTTACTGATTGCCCTTAACTTCCACATCCTGAAGAGGCTTTGAGACAGCAGTTACCTTAGATACTGTTCCTAAGGTCTGGTTCTTTGTGAGTTGTAATTGGTCAGTTACATTAAGTGCTTTAACACAGAACTCTCCTTTTGACCCAGCTTGAAACAATGTTCTATTGAATAACAGGCCTGGGTGGATGATGTTGGGTTCAAATAATCCAGTACTTTCCTGGCAACAACTGTTTACCCTCAGGGATAACATGGTATGATGTCAAGGCATCACTAACACTTTAATGTTTCCCAGCCATCAGTGTACCCATTCACATAGTAGCAGGTGCCTGCCCTACTCTTCACTGAATCAGTTCTTATACGTGCTAATGTTGGCCCTTCTGCGTCTCCCCAATGCATCTTACCTTTGCTTGGATAATTCTATTTCCAGTGACCTTTTCTTTCTCATTGTCAACAGATGTCATTTGGCCTGGGACTCCCTTGGAGAACTGTTGCTGCTTTTTCCCTCCAAGACTGCTTATGAATTGCTTGGAAGTAGGCCTTTTCTAAATGCTCAGCCACTATTGTGGCAAGTTGTTTCTGGAAGGCTGACGATGTTATGAAAGAGTCACTAGAAAAAACAGCTGATGACCTTAAGGAAACACTAGTTTCTGCTTCCATATTCTGCTCTCTGTGCACAATATAACCCATTGGTTTGTCTAGTATAGCATCTTCTTTAACAAGCAGGACTATGAAACTCCTCTGTTTCATACTGACTTTTCTCACAAAATTCTTTCATGACCTGCCACTGGATATAATTCCCTCCCGACAGTGCCAGCTCCACTTTTTGTTGGGCAGGATCAGTTTCATTTAAATTTTCATTTGGACTGGAAGGAGCAGGGAAAGCTTTATCAAATAACATTCTCAGACCACATAAATAAGAATGTAGAGATTCTTCCTCTTTGCTCCCCTTGCTTGCCATTCCTTTCTGTGTTTCAGAAGATCAAGACCACCCTCATACTGGCTTTTAAGTGCTTGCAGAGCTCTTGTAGGAATGACATGCAGCACAGGGAAGCAGCAACAGAAGGTAAAATGCCTTGGCATCCCCCCCACAAAAAAACACTGCCAGATTCTGTGCTATCTTCTCATCTCCACTTATTCAAAGAGACCAGCAACTCAAAGTCAGCCAGGCATTTGCTGACTCCAGACCCATCTGAGCAACCAGTAAATTTCTTCTCAGGCAATAAGGCTTTTGCCGTCTTGAAGCTGCTGCCACCAGTTGTAACACACTTATTAAGAAGCAAACTTTAATAAAAGGTTTCCAAGTGGTCTCCAGTGCAGCCTCTAGCACAGATCTTTAAAAGGTTACTACAGTTAAACAGTCAACTTAGAGCAGGACTAGAACCAATACAAAGCCAACCCAAACACTTTGATATGCAATAGCACCAACTACTGGCAGGGATGGTTATATAATCATTACTGATGCTGGAAAGGAGGATAGAAATAAGACACAAGTTTGGGAAGGTACGTAGTATGGAACAGAGAAGGGAGATGGTACATATAAATAGGTTGGAGAACACAAGGATAAGGATTAAAGTTCTCCAAAGAAGCAAAATATAGAAAATTACTTTTAAGAAACTGTCAACTGTCAATATTTTTTTTTTCTGTCTGAGCATGGACACTGGTCAAAATGCTTTTCCAAGTTTTGTAGTACTTCAAGTAGCAGCCCGGGAAAGACCAGGTTAGCCTTCAGGAGGATGCCTAGATCTGCTGAAGTAGACATACATTTATATATTCCATAATGAATGAAATAGACAAGTACCATGGCTTGATACGAAGGCACGTGATTAAGCAACTTTGCTGAAATTAAAAAACTCCAGGTCTGATTAGAGTATGTCACCATAAGTTCCAAGAATGAAAGGTGGATGTATAAAGTAATAAATAATCTGTACACACACCCTACTGGATAGTGCTGGTGCTCAGTATTACATTACCCGTTCCTTATCCATGCAAAAGGTATTTTGCAGTTGTCTTTTGTACAGGAATTTCTATAATACTCCTGGCTCAGTAACACCTAAATGTGTGTTTGGATTTTAAATTCTTGATCCATGCAGTTAGGGCTTTGAGTTCCCTTAAAAAATGTCTGTTTCACACCTTTGAGGTTGACCAAGAGCTTTAGAGGCAGGGTTTAATGTATGCCCTTGGATTCAAATCAATGCACTTCCTCACATTATAAGTGGTATTTTGATAAATATCCATTTTGGACTTTTAATCATATTTTCTGCCAGCATTCTGCAAACTTTAAAGCTTTAAGCCCCTTTGTTATTGCCTTCTCCATGATTTAGAGTCAAGCCGAAAAGACAGGTCATAACCATTCATGTTCGTAATATTTATGATGCATCAATATTGCTTTCAAGTCACTTGTACAAGCAGTGAAAGAAAGAAAATACATCACAAATACAGTTTAAATTATGAGTATACCTAGTTTTCAGTCAATTAAACTATTAATCAAACGTATAATCAATATTAATTTCATTTTTACTGGAAAAATTATGAGAAGGTTCATGAGTTATTAGCTATAGTCAGACAATGTTAGCTGATAACTATAATTTTCCCATTTGTTTATTATCTCTTGAAGCTGCTGCTTACTTTATATCCAGCTTTTAATTAAACATGGGGTTACCATTTATACTCATAAATTATGAACCTCTAGAATTGTTTGCTCTACTTAGGAAACCATTGTTTTTGTTTGGGGGTGATATGAGAAACTTGGGGACCATGATAGCATTTCCAGTGCAGGGTGTGTTTATGTTGCATGGGTGGGGAAAATATCTGTTGTGGGAGATGTCAATTTAAATCAAGATCATTTCCTCCTGAATCATTTTCCTGACCTTAGATAATCCCTCAGAGATAATACTTGCCTTGTTGGGGGAAACATATAGGCGATCCATATATTTTCCTTAAGGGATGAAATAGAAACTGCCTAGGAGGCACGAGTTCTGGAGAATAGTACAGAGGTCCTAGTCAACCACTGCCCTCTCTCTATACTGTGGTCCCAATCTGAATTATGATCTGTTATCTCTCCTTTACATACCATAACCTGACAATGGGAGAATACAAGTAACATATCCCCTGATATATATGCCATGTGTGTATCATATAATGTATTGTCTGTGCATGTAGTGGTAGAATAGTGCCTATCTCCATCAGTATTCGATTCTTTTGTAGTTATGAATGGATCACAGCAAATGCAAGGTTGATTTATAAAGTGGACCTGGTCAAAATTTAAACTCTTAACTTTTAAACCAGAGATTTCACCGATTACATCTTCATTCACAACCTACACATTTCCCCCCTTCTCTGTTCCAAAATGCATAGTTCTCATCTCATTGCACATAAGGCTCTGTGGCCACTGGCAACATCATGGTGACCAATTCTGAAGACTGCCATGGTCCACTGATAATTTCTTGCAATGTTGTGGAAATATTCAGGTAAATAATTTTGTTAAAGTCTAACCACCTGATATTCTTCTATAAGCCATGTAGAACTGTAGTCCTTGGGGCAGAGCATGATAACACACACACACACAAACATAATTGTGGTATGACTGAGGTTTCCAAGCCTTTTCTTCTGTCCTATTAATATCAGATTAAAGATGATAGGGTCTAGGCTTTGGAAAAAATGCATTAAAGATATCAGGAATATAGCACATGCAGGAATAAAGCACATGCACGTTGTTTGTGCCGCAGAACCCCCTCCTTTCAACAACTACACATTTTAGATAAACATTATCCTACTGCCCATCACAATTAAATCAACCAACTGCAGCAATGATTTGACACAAATGTCTGAGATGTATGAGATGTTATGTCTCGATACAGCTTGCTAGTTTATCAGCTAGTACTTATTTCCTCAACTGCAAGTCTGGAAACATTTCCAAATTTCCCTACAGCAACAGCAATTTGCAGGCTGCTGTTCCTCTAGTGCAGCACTCCCATAAGAATCCACCTGTTCTTAATAGCTTGATTGTATTCTGCTCTCACACGTGAACAAAGGAAAGATGGTATTTCTGAAAACCGCATGAGTAATCCAGGAAAAAAAATAGTAGTAGAAGGTCTCATCAAGGTCTTGTTTGCTACTGGAAAAAATATGTTTCTTTTCCAGCGGTGAGATTTATGGACCCTAGTAACACCTGAGCACCTGAATCTGCTGCCCAGAGCCCCAACGTTTTCATGACCTTACAGTCAAGCTCCAAGAAGACCCTTGCAGTTGTAGTAGCTGCCAAGATTAATAATGCTTTAGCTGCAGTGTAAAGGAGCTCTTCCTATAATACAAACAACACTGAAAACCAAACATCTTGTCTTTGCTAGAGTCTGGGTCATCCCTTCAGCAACAGGGAGTGAAAATTTTAAAAATCCATAGTCTAAATCTTACAAAATCATGAATGATGTTCTGGAAATAATTCCTTTAAAGTTGTGAAAGACATTTTTTCATGTCCCACAAGATCATTTGCATGGTTTTAAGACTTCATATTGGAGATACCCAAGGTTCCAATAAACATCTGAAGTGTCAAAATCAGGGTTTTGTTTTGTTTTTTCCCTTCTTCAATACATTATAATTTTTTGGGGATTCCATAAATATAGATAAATTCTTCTCAAATTTTGTCAAAGTCTCTTTATGTGAACATAAGCAATCCTTCCTCTCCCCTCATTCCTTGAGGCATAGTGGGTAATTGGCGACCTTTCCTATACTGCTTCTAGTGCACCACTCAGTCCTCCATTGTAGCCAACATGCAGGAGATTCTGGTCGATTCAAAAATAGGTGTATTTATTGCTTCCAACACAAAAAGGACACTTACTGATGAAGAACTCCAACTCACACTGAGCAACCACCACCTTAATGTTCTACACAAGACAAGAGTGAGGCCTCTTCAATACAGGTGTTAAGGGGAAAACAGAACTTAGAACTTACAAGCTCACTTGAAGCTATACATACATGCATAAATGATACTGTCCTCTCTTTTAGTATCAGAATTAGGTGATATTAAGTATTCCATGTTGCAAAGTACAAATTTTATCTTTCTTCCAGAATCATCATAAGTATAAAGGGAAAAACCTTATTTATGTATTTACTTCATCTATTCCCAGCCATTCTTCTAGGGGTGGCAAACAGCGGCCAAGCATTGTTTTAGTAGCAGCTACCACCACAGTGTTAGTTTTATTCTCTCTCACTCCTCTTTTTCAGTGTATTTTTAAATACTCACTCTTCTCCACTGCACTTGGGCTTCCTCTGCGTGTGTGGCTTTGCCTTCTGTGGCAACCATTTTGTGGTTGTGCCCACCACCCTGTGCCAGAATTCGAGAAGTGCCCACAGGCTCAAAAAGGTCAGGGACTCCTACATTATAGCATATTAATTGTTGCCAGAATTATTAGCATTTGAACAATAAATATATCCTTGAAAATATATTGTATGTATATCTACACTACTATATACGTAGGAATTATCAATAGGTTTAATTCTCAACTTGGCCCCCTCGTGGTTACTTAAATCTGGAGACTGGGGCCATGTAAAGACAAGTCAGATCTTTTTACAGACCTGAGAAAAGCCTTGGGGTTGCAGAAAAAAATTCATGGGGGTGGGGTTAATATAAACCCAAAATGATAAAAGGAAAGCCTGTAGATGTATTGTCGAAGGCTTTCACGGCCGGAGAACGATGGTTGTTGTGGGTTTTCCAGGCTGTATTGCCGTGGTCTTGGCATTGTAGTTCCTGACGTTTCGCCAGCAGCTGTGGCTGGCATCTTCAGAGGTGTAGCACCAAAAGGGTTGTGACACTGAGAGATCGCTGTCTTTTGGTGCTACACCTCTGAAGATGCCAGCCACAGCTGCTGGCGAAACGTCAGGAACTACAATGCCAAGACCACGGCAATACAGCCCGGAAAACCCACAACAACCATCGAAAGCCTGTAGCCTTAAGAAACAGATGCCATCATTGGTCATTGCTATGTAACCACTGTAATTTTCAAGCCTTGGTTTCTGTCAGGACAAGGCAGGAGAATGGGCAGGAGACATTTCCAAGGCTGTTTTGGCTTTTGAGAGAGGGCTTATCAGCAGCCACCAGGCAAACTGAAGGACTCACCCTAGCCCAGTTGCTTGCTACTGTTCAACAGCAGCCACCCCACGAGAGACAGGCCGTTTCCACACGGCTTACCTTTTGCCGGAACACAGCATCTTCATGCACGAAATCGCGCCAGGAAGATGCTGTTATTGCGCGATTTCGCGCGAGGACACGCTGTGTTCCAGCAAAAGGTAAGCCATGTGGAAACGGCCACAGTGTAGTGGTTAGAGTTTCAGATGAGGATTTGGGTGACCAAGGTTCAAATACCCACTCTGATGTGGAAGCATCCTGGGTGACTTTGGGCCAATCACACACTCTCAGCCTAACCCACCTCACATGGTTGTTGTGAGGATAAAATGGAGGAGAGAAGAATAACGTAAGCTGTGTTGGGCTGCCATTGTGGAGAAAAGCAAATGAAGTAACTGAAATAAAGAAATACAAAATATAGCTAAAGATGCAGAGAAGATAAAAGGTAGGAATATAAAGTTAGATTGGTGGGAGGGTAGGAAGGACAGAAAGAAGCAAGGAAAGGTAATGATACAGGGACTTCTAGGAAAAAGAAAATGGGAAATTGTTTGGGGAGGGGAGGTTACCCCCGCAAGTCCTTGTGGATTCTTTACCACACAATTGGGCTAAACTCCACCATCACTGCACAACTTGCCCATAGTTTTCAAAGACAGAAGCTGCCAGGGAGAGGAAAAGAGGGAAAGCTGAAAGCAGGAACAGAAAAGGGTAGGTAGGTGGGAAGGAGAGAAGGAAGCAGGAAATGGGATGCATGCTATGGGGAGAGAGAAATAGTGTGTGTGGGAGAGGAAATAATGGGGAAGAGGGAAATGAGATGCCCCCCCACAAGAACCATTTCTCACTATCTAATACTGTCAATCGTCTTACATAAAAATCATGCTACTCATTTTGAGTAAATAAAACCTTGTCTTAAAAAGCATTTCACATTCATGGAGTTGCCAGAAGTTGGAAGTGACTCGACTGCACATAACACACACAGACACAAATTCTTTTCCAAAGAATTTCACATCAGGGCTTTTTTTCTGGTGGCACATGCCTGGCACATCTTTCTGCAGTACTGGCAGTTCTTTCCACAGTACCAGCACCTCTTTCGGCTGGTGGGCTTGGAACCCCAAGGTGGAAAATATCATGAGTGCCAGAACCTCTTTTTTTAAAGAAAGAAAGCACAGTTTCATGCAATCAATTTTTGCTCACTCATAAAACTTTCTTTTAGCACTATCAAAAATTTCTGATTTTTCTGTTGGAATTTTTTTTTAATCCCCAGGGGTACATGGGCATTTACTTACACCTTCGATTGCTTTCTTAATTTATAAGTAGATGGTTTTTCTCTGACCATCATCTCCAAGGTGGCATCTGTAGAAGGTTCTTCATGTCAGGTCATCTCCAAGATTCCCTAACAAAATACAGCATTCCTTGGGGTTAACTGCATTCTATTTAGGCCACCTCATCTCACTGTTTGAAGGAATGACCAACAGTGAAAGGTTTCTCTTCCAGTTTGATGGAAAGAGGAGGGCTATCTCCCATTGCCATAGCCTATTTCCATTCTCTGTCCAGTCTTAACCAGTGATGAGGTTTTCTGGAGAAACAGTTAGTTGCCATCTCAGTCGGAATGAAAGGCAGACACAGTATTTGGGTTCCAAAATTGGTCGCTTTATTAAATTCCAACAAGCAAACATAAACTACGGCAAGGGCCTAACTAGCAGACCCTAGGGTCACTCCTGGATCTCTGCCCTGACCTGTCTGGGTGAGCCACCCACTGCCCTGGGTGCAAGCCATCCAGCATATGGCTGGGACCCGGCCTGGCCAGCCAAAGTGGTTCACCCCTTTAAAGCTCCTCCAACCGGCCGTACAGCAGCAGGGGGAGACTGGCTTGTCCAGGGGTCCCTCACCAGGGCATCTGTCCTTGCAACTGGGCTGTACAGCAGCCAGTTGCTCCTGACAGACCCCTATTCCCCACCAATTGGGAGGTGCCAAGGGGATCACCAGCCTGCTCAAATTTCCCCCTAACTTAAATCCTGCCACCAGGGAATGCCAATTGCCTCCCTCTTCTCACAGTGCAAGGTAGGCAAAAACTCTCCCTCCCCAAGTGCCAATCAGGGACAAGGAGAGAAAAATTCCTATCTGGCCCCCAAAGGGGACTGGCTAATCCTACACTGCAATAGGGTGGGGTGGGTGGGCTGAGCATGAGGCGCAACTGAGGGCTAAGGGGGCGGAGAAGCCTAATAAGGCTGCAAACTCCAGCCCCTGAGCGAAAGCCCTGGATTACCAGGTGAGCACCTTCTCCCTTCCTTCTTCCGAGGAGACAAAATGCAGCCCCCGTCTTAAGTGGCTGTTGCCACTGGCTGGGAGGGCTGTATTGCCACCTCAGTTGGAATGAAAGGCAGACACAGTATTTGGGTTCTAATTTCTCAATAGATATGCACGTTCAGAGGGTCAATTCTTGCTCAGCATTTTTCCCACTTATATGAATGAATTCTTTAGGGAGAATGTTTGAAGTTACCAACCATTGCCTTCTCTTAAATCCAGTATAGGATGGTACTGACTTTTTTAAAGACTTTTGTTTTGGATGCTTTGGTTCTTGGCCTGTATACTCTATGGGTATTTTCCTTTTATGGTTTGGAATGGATGGTATTCCTTGTGAAGGTCACAGGTAAGTATAAAGCAGATCATAAAGGGTGACTAAGCTGAAGAAGAATAGCTGCAGTCTCCTTTGGCTGGTAATTGTCTCAGCTTGGTATACACCCACACGAAAGGGTCACTGTGCCTTTCTTTTCCTAAATGGTTTTATTCATGATGATTGACTTCATAGATTTGCTAGAGCCCTTTACTGAATGCAAAGTAACACATGATGCTCTCAGGTCTGGGCTCACTGTCACAGAAGTGCTGACCAATGTATTCTGGGATTGATTGGGGGGAAGGGGTGAGTTGGTATCTAGAAATGAGCAAAAGATGAAGAGAAAATCAGCTCTAAGCCATTTGTTTCTCTCTTCCAGTTTCGTTACCATGGACCTATTTGCACTCAGTGTGCCCTATTAGCTTCCTAGCAATAAAATACTGATTATAGCAGTACCTTGCAAACTTAATGTGATTATTCTTATCCTTGAGAGAGAGGCAATGGTTGTTACCTTCACCTAACAGATGGAAGCTGATAAATGTAGCAAAATAAGCAGCTTGTCTGAGGCCATGCCGGCAAAAGGTCCAGGAACCAAAACAATTTGCAAAATATGGGATCATAACAGCTGGACTGAGAACTCTCCAAGGATCCTGAGAAATTTTTCATTAAAAATTAATAAAAAAAACAAGCGTGTTTTTAGGCCTCAAGGCTATATAACCACTGCAAATGGGGGCATATATTATCAGTGGCAAAATAGAGGTGGTTTGGATGGGCAGTTGAGTAGTCTAGAAATAATATTGTAGCACTTCCACTGCAGTTAGGAGCGGGGGCGGGGCACTCAGGGACACGTGTGCAGGCAGTACACCAGAGTGCTACATCACTTCTTGTGTCAAACCAGAAGTGATGCCATCACATCAGAAAATATTCTCTAGGATTTGCCAGAACAAGTAATAGAGTTTTGTGCAAATGCTAGACTGTAGCCCCCAGCATGTTAATGTCACTTCTGGTTTGACATCAGATGTGACATTGCACACTGACACAATGCTGATGGGCCCACCTATTTTTACTTGGGGAAATGTCTAAGAGATATCTAGCTAAAGCAGAAGAACTGGCACCCCTAGTCTTTTATTCTGTGAGATGCAGAGCAAGAAAACTGATTACATATTAGATTACCCAGTTAATAAGCCATCAGCTGAACATAGCAGGAACTTTAAGGTCAGTTCATACCTTATAAAGTCCATGTCCCCCACTTCACAGGTCCACAGATGTGGTCTTAATTTTCAGACATGCCTGGACCAATTTTGTATCGACATCTCTGCCATTTTTCTGACCTAAAATGGCCCCAGGGAGACACTAGCTGCACCACTGAGGAAATTTACATGTAGACATCAATACATTAATGTTTTCCCAATGGGGCAAACATGAACCCCAACAGTTGGCACAGGTTAGGAAAATGGTGCAGGGAGAAGGCCAAAAGCCCTTCTCTACCTGCAGTCCTAATCCAAATTGAACCTGTGTTCACCTGGGGAATTATGTTCCAAGTATGGCACTCTAGATGCATGTCTGATTGATATGATCTTTGATGGCTGGGACAGGGGAGGTTCAGGATTTTTCAGTATGTGAATGGGCCCTGATTGTCTCTTCTGGACAATTACATTCCTGGATTCAGTCTTCTTCCTCTCAGTTGCCCCAGTATCTTCGCATCAGCCTTCTTTACATTTAACCTTTAAGAACAGAAATGAAATCTGAATGTGTATCTCTGTCTTCATCATGACAATGCTCATCTCCACTGGCTTGATGTGTCTTTTGATATGACTGAAGTGGGACATCATGTGGGACAACTTTTTGGCACAAGTTGTTGACTATTAGTAAAGCGGCATCATGATGACCAGCATCTCCTAGCCCTGCAGCAGTACCGATCTGTCAATGCTATGTCATTTTGCTCAAAGGATGCTTATGTGGTACAAACTTTAACTAAAGTCAGGAAAGTTCTGAAAAGAAAATCAAGCTGAAGGGGCCCTCTCCGCTTTCTCCGAACATACTTCTGTTTAATTCCTTGCATTTATCAATATATGTATCAATCTGACAAGGTGAGCTTGACTCTGGAAAGCTGATACTCTGGGAATCTTGTTGGCCTGCAGGGTGCTGCTGGGCTCCAATTTTGCTCATTGATACAAAAGTACCTGTACAAAGATGTATATTCTATCTGGATTGTGTTGTTTTACTCAGTTTGCATCTTTTATCTTACTCTCTTGTTTATTTGGTATATGGTTTTATCTTCAAGCTTTGCATGGAGAGATAGGACAGTAAGAAAAGGCCTGTGTACTTCTCTAGTGTATTTAGTGTTGTTCTGAAAAATGCGAGTGTAAGCTACTAGCTGGTATAGCTCAGGAGGGGCAAAGTCAGTAAACAGGGGTTAATGGTGGAGGGAGTCTGTTTACTGGGGAAGTAGATTGGATTTCATGGGATCACCTTGTATGAGGGTTATGTCTCTTACACTGTAAATTGCAGTCTGGTTACTGTGTTGTCCACTTCATTAGAGCTGAACCCCTTTGAAAGAGAAGTAAATGAGAAAAATCCATCCAATCTATCCAATAATAGAAAGACAAAGATTTATTTCAAATAATAACAGACTGGCACTTGGGTGTTTAATGTGGCCTGCATGCAAACGATCCTAGATCCAATCCCTTGCATCTCCAGTTAAAAGGATTAGTTAAAAGACCTCTACCTGAGTTGCTGCCAGTCAAAGTAGACAGAAACATCCTGAATAGACCAATGGTGTGGCTCAGCATGAGGTAGTTTCATGAGTTCATGTATAACTGTGAATTTGACTTGTTTCCTGTGTTAACAAAAAAACCCAAAATGAGTTCTGCAGAGCAAAAGCCAAATCAAGCACATAGCATCAATAATATACATCTATAAGGCTGGCCTCCAGGGAAATTCTGAGGGCTCCCAGATTCTTTATTACAGCATTCAGCACATTTAATTCTTTCATTTTGTGACTGGCTGTGCAAAGGACAGCAAAGATTTAAGCATCCCTTAAGCTTGCTAGCCCTTTGGGGAGCAAACAGTCATTGTGTATTTTGTACAGTGCCTATTACGAAGAGTATCTGGTCTTATGACTGAGATTCCCAAAAGACTTAGCTATAATAAATATAATAACTGCTAGCCTGAAAATAAATAGTAACCAGTTACAACCCTGTTCTGGTACCTTGAAAGGAACCAGATGTATATCTGAGAAAGGATCAGTGACAGATTACCTTAACAGATAGGGCAGCTAATGCCCAATTCTTGATGCATCAGCTGCTTGTTGGTGGTAAGAGAGCTTATTTTGTGAAGAGGATGCTGCTGAGCTTTTGGTTTCATTGATTCTGAAGTGCCAGTAATTTAGTTTGATGCATGAATGTATAAATCAGTGGAAGAAGAGAGTTGCCCAAAGAAATAATCTTGCATAACACTGCTTTTGGCTACCTGCCTCTTTCAGAATCTAGCACCTTGTGGACCATCTCTGCTTGATCATTTGGCCCTAACATGATCTCAGCTAAAACAGCCTGGCTGTCTACTGTCTCCAGCACTAAATATTGCTACTGTGATGTTTCCTTTTGCTTGCAGGTCAGGAACAGTACTACTTGTGTACTGTTGTTTTTATTGTTTACTAGCATGATGCCCATGCTTCGCTACGATATTTAACTACTGCAAATCCAGTTATAATATTTATGGGTATGTAACATTTTTTGGGTTGTGGGTTGTTGTTTTTTTTAGTAGGTTTTGTAGTATAATAGCATAGTACCCGAGCTTCACAAAGGTGTTTGAATAAAGCAAAGCGTGTTGATGCCGAAAACTGATGAACTGAATTTCGAAATGTAACATTTATTGAGGAGATTTTAAAAGGAAAAGATTCTAGTGCAACAAATAAAGTGGATGTATTTTTCTACTGAAGGACCTCTTTGTAGATCTCATTGGTGGTTTTCCCCTCAGGTACTAGGATCACCAGGCTGCTGGGTGAGCTCCCTCTGGAGCAGGCCACGTAAAACTGCCCATGTGAGAAGCAGTCCTCCCTCAAGTCAATTCCTGCCACCTTCAGAGTTTGCCCCTGGGACTTGTTGATTGTCATAGTAAACTAAAGAACAGCAGGGATATGAAGTGCAGTCAAAAACTCTTCAATTAATATATTTAGAATGTGTTAAAGTGCAAAAGTGCAATACAATACATTCAATAAATACAATAAATATATCAATAAATATATCAGTAAATATTGCTATGCAAAATCAATTCATGTTTGCCTGTCCAATGAATTTCAAAAGTTCTGAAATGTTTTTTAATCACAGAGAGCACCAGGAAGTAAGGGGGATGGAATTCTGAATCGCTGGTCTCCACTAGGTGAATATAATGCCAAGAGGCAGATGCCTCTTGGAGCACTTCACACAGGAACGTGGGGAAGGTCTGAACCACTAGAGATATTGCCCAAGAAGAAGACGTGGTACGAAACGGGAATTGGAGAATCGTGCCTGCACCATCCCGTCGGCAATTCTGCCTCTTGGCATTATATTCACCTAGTGGAGACCAGCGAGTCAGAATTCCATCCCCCTTACTTCCTGGTGCTCTCTGTGATTAAAAACATTTCAGAACTTTTGAAATTCATTGGACAGACAAACATGAATTGATTTTGCATAGCAATATTTACTGATATATTTATTGATATATTTATTGTATTTATTGAACGTATTGTATTGCACTTTTGCACTTTAACACATTCTAAATATATTAATTGAAGAGTTTTTGACTGCACTTCATATCCCTGCTGTTCTTTAGTCTACCTTGGTTAACAGGGATATCCCCTAGTGTTTTTCCTTTGGATTGTCATAGTAAAGCAGGCCTTGAGGGGGAACTGCAGTCTCTTAAATTCAAAGGGGTTGTCTGATGGTATGAATGGTATGCGTGGAATGAACCCCAACCACCCCCCTCCCTGAGCACTGCCAGTGAACAATATGACCTCGATGACGTTCCTGTGGAGGGCTTTCACTCACAGTCTGGTACCATAGCAGAGTTTGGGTTGGTTGATGTTCCGGAGCAGCATCACTGGAGCCACCATTTTGAGGAGATGCTTGTGGTCTGGGAAGCCAGGAGGGTTGAGTGTGTTGAGGAACTCCATGGGGTAGTGGACCACATCATCCATTTGCACCACTGAGTCCACAGATCTGTACTCCATTTCTGCCCTACTGAGGGAGTTGTGTTTCATTAATGATGGCTGCCTTGTCATTCTTTGGGGGTCAGAATGGCACGCTTGAACAGCCTGTCCATGGACTTCTCCATGATGATGACGATATCAGGGTACATCGTGGCTGTTAGGTCTGCTAGGGTCATCACTGCTGTGCCCAAGCCTGCAGGGATGGTCACTTTTCCCTTGGACTCAGGACTTGCTCGTACTTGGCCACTGCTGCTCAGTGCACCACAGGAATAAGATGTGCATATTTCTTTGCCGCATCTCTAAGTTGTTTCCTCCTTTTAGCATCGGTATATCTTGCACAACGTCTGCCAGGAGGCTTCTTGGGAGCAGTGAGAGATGATGGCTGCAAGAGGTGTGAGGTGGAGTTGAACTGAGGGAGGGATGCTGTGGTGGGCCCTTCGGCAGGTTTATATGAGAGGTTCACATTGAAATGGCCCCTAGAAAGGTCTTGCACCATCTCCTCATGAACATTTAAAAACAGTTGGCATACTGACTTTTATATAAAATCCCTTTTCACGAGTCTTGTACTGTCTTTCTTCAACTGTCTGCAATTTCCTTTACCTAATTTTTACCTCAGCACAGATGACCCATCAGCCTGCCAGCCACAAAGGAACCCTAGACTGGGTGGTGTATTTTTACTTCAGGACACATTCAGTGACTCCCAATAGCAAGTTATACTCTTTAGAATGTTGGAGAGATGACCAATCAAGGCCGCATATGCAAATGACCTCAAGGAAGAGTGGCAGTTGGTGGGATGGGGGGGAGGACCCTGCCAGCCACACAGGGAAGCTGTATCCCTATGGGAAAACACAATTTACCCCTTTTTACCCCCTTCGAAGGCCAATTTCTTATAATCCCTTCTTAGTGAGCCTCTACACCACAAAAGGAACGTCCTCCCCAAATTACACGCTTCTAGGTCCAGGGGTTTGGGCTGGGCATTGATGAGTTAGTCAGGACACTTGTCTTTATATATAGAGATAACATTTCATATATGATATAACATTGATATATAATACAACATTTCAATTACCAGAGTACTTCTCTGAGCATCTGGGGTTGTCTTTGCTCTCTACTGGGAGTTTTGTTTTATGAGATAGTATTCAACAGCAATATGCCCCATTCCGTCATCTTTTTCAGCTGAATATGTTGTTGACCCAGCCTCAAAGACAAAATCTCTCTATATATACAGTCTTGATATAAGCCTTGTCATGAGCGAATTGTGTTATCTGAAAAATAAAACAATTCTATCTTGGGCTCACAGTAATGGTGAAATGATTCCAGTTTCTTTTTTTAAAAGTCCACTTTTCTGGAACATGGAGCCGGTGTCATGAGGAGCAATACTCAGAAGATCCACAAGTGGCATGTCAAAGAGTCGCAGGTGGCTCCTAAGCCACTGAATGAGTATCACTGCAATAGCATCATCTTACTGAATATCTAAAATAACACAACAGTCTACCTCTAGGCTACAGTCTGGGACACTATGCTCATGAACATAATCATACATCATGGTCTGAACCCAGTGGCTCCTCCCGGCTGGCAGCCAAGCCCCACCCACAGTTTAAATGGCCATTTCCCTGCTGCTTGGAGTAGCGGGGAAATGGCCATTTAAATTCCTGGCCGGGCAGCCAAGCCCCGCTGTTTAAATGATCAGCTGCTTGTTGGGGATCTCCCTGACAAGCAGCTGATCCGCGGGTTTAAATGCCCCTTTCCCCGCCGCTTTGTAGGGGCAGGGAAAGGGGCATTCCTGTTTAAAACGAACCAAACGAACCAGTAGACCAGTTCGTGGAATTTTGTGGAAACAAGCTTCCAGGAACCACTGGTTCACGAACCACGAACAGGGATGGTTCATGGGTTTTTTTGGTTCGTACTCTGGTTTGTGCCCATCTCTACTCCAGACCAACATGGCTACCCACCTAAAATATAATCATATGTCAAATATGAAAAGGGGGGGGGGAAAGACATGAAAGGTGGTGGCATCCATTTCTGGTCTTATGGACAACTCTTTCCAAACACACGTCTACTATTCCATTTCAGAAGTGTACTTACATCACGACTGGTCTTGTGGTGGGAAGTTTGTTTCTCCTTTATTATTTTGGGTCACCTAAATATAATATAACATACACGCAGCAATCTCAATCCATTTTCATAACCTGCTTTCTCTTTTTGTGCATGGTTGTTGTTTTACCATATTTTAAATTTTTATTAGTATATTTGTTGGTAAAATTCCAGTAAATAAAAAGTTGAAAAAATTACCTATAAATGATGACACTCAACACATAGTTGAGGGTCCACCTTTCCTTTGGACTCGGGATACGCTCCATCCCCTATTTTTAGTAGGAGTTCAGAGAATTCCCCAGCGGACACCTCACCTCTCAAGCGGACCCTCTTAGTGAGAGTTTCCTGATGAGGGGCTACAGATATGATGCCTTGACACGTATCTCCCCAAATTTCACGTTTCTAGGTCCAGAGGTTTGGGCTGGGCATTGATGAGTCAGTCAGGACACTTGCCTATATATTTATAGATATAGATTGCTGGTTTTGTTTTTTAATAATGCACATGTTTTATTTTGAAATTTGAAACTGCCACAGACTCCTACATAGAAAGACTTCTGGGATATAGATACTTTAAATGAACAAATAAGTAAATAGCAGAAGGTGTTAGGAAGCAGCTGAAGGAGTCAAACTGACTCCCCAGAGATTAAACTAGATCAAACCAAACTAAATAGAATTAGCCTGGTAAGGGAAATCAAGCACTAAGTTTCTATGCGTCCTTACCTACTCAGGCATTTTCTTTGGCTTTCTGGTAATCATTAATGATTGTTCACCACTGGTCATCACCATGATAGACATGTCTACATAGTAGAGATGGGCACGAACTGAAATATGAACCAAAGTTCATGATGAACCAGGCTGGTTCGTGGTTTGTGAACCGGCGGTTCGTCAGAGCCCATTTCTGACGAACCACCACAAACTTTAGGCTGGTTCATTTGGTTCGTTTTTTGGTTCGTCACTGCAGACAGCCTGGAGCCAATCAATCAGTTTCCTAGGCAACAGGGGATGGACTTTCTGCAGATCTTCTGCTGACCCGGAAGTGACAATTTACTGACCTGGATGTGACATTTTCACGAACCAAACAAACTGGTTCATCAACCAGTGCAGGTTCATGAAAGTTCATACTTTGTTGTTCATGAAATGCAACAAACCACGAACCGCACAGTTCATTTTTTTCCCAGTTCGTGCCCATAGGTTATTGCCCTAAATAGAAACATGACCTACCCATGAAATGTTGTCAGTGTTGCCAGCTACAATATTAAATAAGAAAACAACTAAGCACTTGTAAATCAATGATCTTATGCTAATGTTATAGAATGATTTATGACTTTTATCAGTTAACAGCTATGGAGGAGATCTTAGTAGCGCTGACAGACGCCTCTTTATACATTCCTAACGTAGATTGCACAGTATTTGAGTGATTAAAGCAATATGATTTTTATAAATTAAATTTTGGAGATTCTGGACAACAGATAATGATTTTCAAATATAGCAGCATAGATGTAGAATTCATGGTATATTTTCCGGTATTAGCTGTTCTGGGTTACACCCTACCATTTTGCTCTACCAACAGCAGCACATTCTGACACAAGAGCTTCTTGTGCTGGAGGAAGGGTCTCTGCATTGGGGAAAGCTACTCATATTATTTATTTCTTTATATTTCCATTTGCAAAATTTATACCCTGATTTTCTGCCCTTATAACAGCTCCCAAGGCAGCTAACAAATTAAAAAATACATAATAAAATCACATCTTAGAAAACATTAAAAACAAGAAGTAACTCAACATTAACAAACAAAATGAGAATTAAAATACATACAAAAGCATAAAAACATCAAATAAAACAGCTGGGCAGAATAGTTGGATACAGCCCAATATTTATTGATACTAGATCTAAATAATTTCCAGCCTTTCTGCTCTAGATTAATTTATAATTTCATTTCAGCATTTTTGAACTTACTATTTGCTTTTTTGTTGCCTACTGCTTGAAAGCAATTTATTAAAATGTAGTGCTAAGTAAGACTAATAAAATAAAGGAAACTGCATTATACTAACTAAGGAAAATTTATTAAAACAATCTGATTTAATGTAACTAAATGTCAGCTCATCAATCAGTTGGATTTCCATTGGTTTGAGTAATGTTTGACATCACTGGGGCATCTGAAAACACGTGAATTTTTTTTCATATTTCCATGCATAGTTTTATGTAGAAGGGCTTTGATGTTTCACAGGTCCCAGATTTACAATTCTAGACAAATTCTAGAATAGGCATGATTCACCTCAGTAAGCATGAAATGTAATATATGCCATTAACTCCAAGCAGCCATGGTTTCTCTAGCTGTGACAATGTGACTGTTTAAATGGGGCATTACCTACTACATATGGTTGTTTTATTTCCACTTATCCCATCAGGATACCAAGTAATCTCAGTAAGAGAAGTAGATGTTTAAAGGCTCTTTTGCTAATCAGAAGGTCATGAATCTCCATAGGAACACAGCCAAAGTCTCCACTGTGGTAATTATTTCCATTAGGCATCTACTGACTACAGGCTTGCTCATTTGTGTCTACAAGCAAAATTAAAGTTTGGAACAAAGCAACATGAAAGAGACAGAATTCTGCCCTATGACTTGTTTCTATTCTGTTTGCTTTGAATATGTGATGGAACTTGTTACGTAATTATTTATAATCCATGAAGAAGTTTGATTTCTCCATCATCAGTGGGCTGCTTCCTGCCATCTAATGCTCAGGGCTTGTGTTGATATATATTATATATCATGCTATATACTATACTATACACCTTTCAAATACAGAATTGAGTTGAATTGAATTGAATTGGTGTAGTGGTTAAGAGAGGCAGAACTCTAATCTGGTTTTTTTTAAAAATATCTTATTAGTTTTCTCAACGATAGGAATAGGGGAAAGGGGAGTAGGGAAAGGAGACATAATAGAAAAATCATAGTCGCTTGAATCAGCATTCTACTTATCTACATATCATATCATTTCACACTACTAATCGTTTGATTGTGGTTACTAATAACAAATTACAATATTGCCTTCATATGGTTACTACATTCAGGTCTTTATACTTATTTTTCATCCAGTTGTAGAAAGGGGTCCATGGGGCAGCAAAATCTTCCATTTGTCCTTTCATTAGTGAAGTTAATTTGTCCATTTCCTCATTTTCCATTATCTTCGCTATTAGTTCCTCCTGCTGAGGTGTTATTTGTCATTTCCAATAAAACTCTAGTAGAATTCTTGCCACTGTTACTATATGTATTATGAAATATTTCTGGTCTTTGTTCAGCTCTTCTGGTATACAAAAATATCTCTGGTTTAAAGGGAATTAAGATCTGTAAAATTGTTTGTAATAATGTATGCACCATTAGCCAAAATTTATGTACCTCTTTACAAGTCCGCCACATATGTATGTTTCTCACATTTCCAGCAGTTATTTGACATATTTTTATACATTTTGGCAAGTCTATCTGGAGTTAAGTACCATCTATAAAACATCTTATATAGATTCTCTTTAAATGCAACTAACTTAGTTATTTTAACATTCACTTTCCATATTTTACTCCATTGCATGGAATCAATACTATATCCTAGATTTTGTGTCAATTTAGTCTTATATTCTTCCACCCCCTCATTTCCCATCTTCATTTGCATTACAAATACATACATTTTTAATCAGTTTTTCATCAGAATTACATAACAGTTTTTCAAAAGCATTTTGTTCTAAGTTTCATCTTCGAGAGGCCAGGCAACTGGCACCCTATCTTTCGCCCCGGGACCTGGCCACAGTAATCCATGCAATGGTCACCTCCAGGCTAGACTACTGCAACTCACTCTATGCTGGGCTGCCCTTGGGCCTGACCCGGAAGTTACAGATGGTCCAGAATGCAGTGGCACATGACCTTACTGGAACGCCAATCCGAGCGCATATTCATCCTGTGCTGTGCCAGCTGCACTGGCTCCCAGTGGAGTTCTGGATCCGGTTCAAGATGTTAACCTTGGTGTTTAAAGCCCTTCACAGACTGGGACCAGCATACCTGCGGGACCGCCTCTTCCATTACATCCCCTGCAGGGTGTTGCACTCTGCAGACAAGCAACTCCTGGTGGTCCCTGGCCCGAAGGACATCCATCTTGCCTCAACCAGGGCCAGGGCTTTTTCTGCCCTGGCCCCGGCCTGATGGAACGCTCTCCCACTGGAGATCCGGGCCCTGTGGGAACTGTTACAGTTCCACAGGGCCTGTAAAATGGAGATGTTCCGCCAGGCCTTTGGCTGAGTGCCAGCGGGTGTTCTCCTTCTTCCATCTAAGACCACCACTTCTTCTGGGGCTGCCCTCGGCCATCTGCTAGGCCAGAAACGGACTCTCAATATTTGTTTAAATAGCCTGCTCCTGGACTATTTTAATGACTTTTTAAAAAATTATTATTGATTTTGTGTTTTTGTGACTTTTAATGTATTTTTTTAATGTTGTTAGCCACCCTGAGCCCATCTGTGGGGAGGGCGGGGTATAAATCAAATCAAATAAATAAATAAAGTAAATAAATAAGTAAAAACCTCCCATTTTTTTATCTTTATTGTATCTGGGTTCAATCTGTGCCCTTGACCACCAGTCTAAATTAATTCCTTGTCTCTGTTCTTTTGTTTTTAATATTCCTTTATCATCTAGAAGGTCTCTAGAAGAACTCTGATCTGAAAAGCTGGGTTTGATTCCCCACTCCTCTGCTTGAAGCCAGCTGGGTGACCTTGGATCAGTCACAGCTCTCTCGGAGCTCTCTCAGCCCCACCCACCTCACAGGGTGATTGTTTGGGGGATAATATTTGTAAACCGCTCTGAGTGGGCATTCTCATGAAGGGCAGTGTCTGTCTGTCTGTCTGTCATCATAATAATCATCATCATCTAATGCGCTTGCACACTTATTGCTAATAAAAGTATATAAATATAGTAGCAAAAAGGCAAAAGTACAGTGAGTTTGAATAAAGTAGATTAATTAATGCTTCAAAGCAAATGAGTCTGTTTGCACCCACACACGCATGCACACACACACACAAAATCACATTTAAGTGAATGGTGTACCTCCAACCATCCATGCATATAAAGCGCATAGAGTTTATCTTGTTCTTCTCCATTCCTGCAGCCCTTTCAGGGAAGTGACTGAGATAGTCCATATGCTTACATAAATGTGAATTGTCACATTTCCAACATTTGCTGTAGTCACAACGTAGGCTGTATCCAGCAGAGGATTTCTATGGATAGAAGGCACTTCTGTCTACAGAGTACAGATTCCATGCCTTCCTCCTCTCATTGCAACCCAAGATTCCTCCCCCCCGCACCGATGTTGCTCTGGGGGAAAGGAGAAGACCACATGGAGAGAGCTGAAGGTCTATCATGGGAAAATGGTTCCTCTACTACCCACAGAAATTCTCCCTGGAATCCATTCCTATGTGTTGAGTGTCATCACTTATAGGTAATTTTTTTCAACTTTTTATTTACTGGAATTTTACCAACGAATATACTAATAAAAATTAAAAATATAGTAAAACAACAACCATGCACAAAAAGAGAAAGCGGGTTATGAAAATGGATTGAGATTGCTGCATGTATGTTATATTATATTTAGGTGACCCAACATAATAAAGGAGAAACAAACTTCCCACCACAAGACCAGTCATGATGTAAGTACACTTCTGAAATGGAATAGTAGACGTGTGTTTGGAAAGAGTTGTCCATAAGACCAGCAATGGATGCCACCACCTTTCATGTCTTTTTTTTCATATTTGACGTATGATTATAGTTTAGGTGGGTAGCCGTGTAGGTCTGGAGTAGAGATGGGCACGAACCAGAGTATGAACCAAAAAATCCCATGAACCAGCCCTGTTCGTGGTTCGCGAACCAGTGGTTCCTGGAAGCTCGTTTCCACAAACTTCCACGAACTGGTCTACTGGTTCATTTGGTTCGTTTTAAACAGCAATGCCCCTTTCCCTGCCCCTACAAAGCGGCAGGGAAAGGGGCATTTAAAGGGCATGATAGAAGTGTACTACACAAAATAATACAACCCACTTCACCGTTTTTGACAGCAGTTGTGTTTGTGTGATTCTCTGATGTGAAGTGAGTTATGTTATTTTTATGTAGTACACTGCTTTCATGCCCTGTTGTGCCTTCCTACTGTGTAACCTAAAGCAGTTAAGGAAATAAAGTGCTTTTGACAGCAATATTTTGGGGTGATTCTCTGATGTTAAGTGAGTTGTGTTATTTTTGTGTAAGATACTGCTGCCATGCCCTTTGGTGCGCCCCCCTGCTGTGTATCCTAAAGCTGTTCAAGAAATAAAGTGTTTTTGACAGGAATCGTGTTTTGTGATTCTCTGATGTTAAGTGAGTTGTATTAATTTTTCTGTGTGGGGGACTGCTGGTGCAATGTGTCATAATGCTTTGCCTACTTGTACTTTGAAAGGGAGAAAATAAATTTTAAAAAACTTTATTTTGTGTTGTTCGTGTTCTATTCTTTGTTGTGCAGTTGGTTCCCATCATAGGGAACAATGGGGCTGGCTGGCCAGCCATCTCTGTAGGTGGTGGGGGAATTTGAGGGAGGGTGTCTGTGGTTCAGGTGCTCTTTCACAGGGACCAGCTGGCACTCAGAAGTGCCATTGTGGCACCCCTGGGCTGTGCAGAATTGCCCAGGGAAAGAGAGTTTAGAAGTTCCCAGCATAGGGAACAAAGGGAGAGGGCTGGCCTTTGCCAGCCTGTTCCTGCAGTTATGGGTGTGGGGCAGGTGGGGGTGGATTTGGGTCTGTGAGGGGCTAATGTGGGGATTTGGGTCTGTGTGTGGCAGCTGGGGGGGGAATTGGGTTTGTGTGGGTCTGTAAGGGTTGGACTTTAGGGGCTGAGAGGACCTACTTGGGGAGGCCATGAAATGCCCCCCCCAAGTGGGAGCAGGCTGAGCCTTGGTGGGGGGTGGGAGGAGGGGTGGGAGAAGGGCCCCTGAGGGCTGGGGGGCATTTTGCATGCAAAATGCCACCCCTGGCAAGACAAGCCTCCCCCAGCTGTCAGTGGTAGAGAAAAGAGCACCTACTTGGTGAGGCCATGAAATGGCCCCCCCAAGTGGGAGCAGGCTGAGCCTTGGTGGGGGGTGGGAGGAGGGGTGGGAGAAGGGCCCCTGAGGGCTGGGGGGCATTTTGCATGCAAAATGCCACCCCTGGCAAGACAAGCCTCCCCCAGCTGTTAGTGGTAGAGATGAGAGCAGAGCACCTACTTGGGGAGGCCATGAAATGCCCCCCCCCCAAGTGGGAGCAGGCTGAGCCTTGGTGGGGGGTGGGAGGAAGGGTGGGAGAAGGGCCCCTGAGGGTAAGGGGGCATTTTGCATGCAAAATGCCACCCCTGGCAAAGGAAGCCTGCTTCTTCATTTTTTCCCCATAGGAAATAATGAAGAAGATGAGCAGCAGCATGCTAACAATATGCTGCTCCTTCGCTTTCTTATGGGAGGATAGGGGGACCTGCTTTGGGGGGCCATAACATGGCCTCCCAAAGTCCAATCGGTCTGAAACTTGTGGGGGGTTTAGAGAGGGGTTAGAGGAAGGTCCCCACCAATTTGGGGCTGATTCGGTGGGAAAATGCCTCCCCCAGACGTCTGGGAAGACGGAGGCATTTTCCCATTGAAAAGCCGAAAGAAAGCCGAAAGAAGCCGAAACGTTTCGGCTTTTTTTCTTTCGGCTAGCCGAAACGTTTCGGCTTTCTCTGAAACGTTTCGGCAAACCCGAAAGAAGCCGAAACACTTTTGTTTCGGCTTTCTTTCGGCATTCAGAAAGCCGAAATGCACATCCCTACTCATGAACATAATCATACATCATGGTCTGAACCCAGTGGCACCTCCCGGCTGGCAGCCAAGCCCCATCCACAGTTTAAATGGCCATTTCCCTGCTGCTTGGAGTAGCGGGGAAATGGCCATTTAAATTCCTGGCCGGGCAGCCAAGCCCCGCTGTTTAAATGATCAGCTGCTTGTTGGGGATCTCCCTGACAAGCAGCTGATCCGCGGGTTTAAATGCCCCTTTCCCTGCCGCTTTGTAGGGGCAGGGAAAGGGGCATTGCTGTTTAAAACGAACCAAATGAACCAGTAGACCAGTTCGTGGAAGTTTGTGGAAACGAGCTTCCAGGAACCACTGGTTCGCGAACCACGAACAGGGCTGGTTCATGGGATTTTTTGGTTCGTACTCTGGTTCGTGCCCATCTCTACTCCTGACCTACACGGCTACCCACGTAAACTATAATCATACGTCAAATATGAAAAAAAGACATGAAAGGTGGTGGCATCCATTGCTGGTCTTATGGACAACTCTTTCCAAACACACGTCTACTATTCCATTTCAGAAGTGTACTTACATCATGACTGGTCTTGTGGTGGGAAGTTTGTTTCTCCTTTATTATGTTGGGTCACCTAAATATAATATAACATACATGCAGCAATCTCAATCCATTTTCATAACCCGCTTTCTCTTTTTGTGCATGGTTGTTGTTTTACTATATTTTTAATTTTTATTAGTATATTCGTTGGTAAAATTCCAGTAAATAAAAAGTTGAAAAAAATTACCTATAAGTGATGACACTCAACACATAGGAATGGATTCCAGGGAGAATTTCTGTGGGTAGTAGAGGAACCATTTTCCCATGATAGACCTTCAGCTCTCTCCATGTGGTCTTCTCCTTTCCGCCAGAGCAACATCGGTGCGGGGGGGGGTAGGAATCTTGGGTTGCAATGAGAGGAGGAAGCCGTTTCGGCTTTCGGCTTATTCGAAAGAGATTCTTCTTTCGGCTTTCGGCTTTAGCCGAAATTTTTTGGCTTGCACACCCCTATTCATGAGCATAGTGTCCCAGACTGTAGCCTAGAGGTAGACTGTTGTGTTATTTTAGATATTCAGTAAGATGATGCTATTGCAGTGATACTCATTCAGTGGCTTAGGAGGCACCTGCGACTCTTTGACATGCCACTTGTGGATCTTCTGAGTATTGCTCCTCATGGCACTGGCTCCATGTTCCAGAAAAGTGGACTTTTAAAAAAAGAAACTGGAATCTTTTCATCATTACTGTGAGCCCAAGATAGAACTGTTTTATTTTTCAGATAACACAATTTGCTCATGACAAGGCTTATATCAAGACTGTGAGCCAAGCTAGAAGTGACGAATGACACTTGCCTGGCAAGTGAACCGACTTGTCCTGGGTCTGAGTCCCAGCCCCCAGACTTGCCAGGAGGGAACAGTGGGAGGCAACTGGGAGGCAGCAGCCCTGCCACCCCAGCCAGCAACCAGGTCCAGAACCTGCCTACTCCAGGGGGAAGGGGTGCAAGGCCAAAGCCTCAGATGGCTGGAGGGAGCAGGGAGAGACCAGCTAGTCCCACCCTCCAGGGGGAGGAGAGGGGGCTAAGCAGACCAGAGGAAAAGGGCCAAGGCAGGGGGAATAGGGACCCAGCAGCAGCCCAAACAGAACCCTTACCAGTCAAGGAGGAGAAGCAGCCACTACAGCCCAGAGCCACACCCCGGCTAGAGGACAGTAGCCTGGCTCAGGAGTTGCTAGGAGCCAAGCCCCTCCAGGTGGAGCTGCCACAGGCATTCTGGGGGAGGAGATGGGTAGCCCCGCCCAGCATCAATGAGCAGGCAGCCCAGAAGCTGGCCCGGGCAATTCCTCACGAGCAAGGCCAGGGAAGCTCAGCAGCACAGAAGCCGGCTGGGGTAGCTCCTCGCAAGCAAGACCAGGGAAGCTCAGCAGCACAGAAGCCAGCTGGGGCAGCTCCTAGCGAGCAAGGCCAGGCAAGCTCAGCCGCTCAAAGGCCTACTGGGGCAGCTCCTCGTGAGCAAGGCCAAGGAGACCTCAGCTGGGGATGGCTCGCATTCAACCCCACCCTGCCAGCAAGGCAAGGAAGCCTAGAAGGGGTTAGTGATAGGAGGGAAACACCTGAGGGAAGGCACAGCTGGGCCAAGTCAGGAGAGTGAACAAGCCTGGAAGGAGGGCGGGGCGGAGAAAGGAAACCCTATAAAGGGTGGCTAGGAAGAGCTCTGAGGTGGTGGGTGTGAGTAAGGAGTGATGGCATGGAGTGAGAGCAGAGCGGTGCGAGAGTGGAGGCTTGGAGGAGAGTTCTGGGAGGAGGAGATGATGGAGGACATGGGGTGAGCAGGCCAGGTTGAGCAGGCCAGCAAGTGGACTGAGAGGGAGTCTGGGTGATGTATACCGCCCCTCCTTCCACAGAGCAGGGTCTTGCAGCATCCCTGGTGCCCCTCTGATGTCAGGGCCTGCCCAGCTGGCGCCCCACCCAGCGGCGGCAGCGACAAGCCCTGACAAGATGTGTATTCCTCCCTGTTCAGTTGCCATTCACTTGCATTCCACTTCATCAAATGGAGAGCAAGTGAATGGCAAGTGAACAGGGAGGAATACACGTGAGTCTGTTCACTTGCCAGGCAAGTGTTATTCAACAGTTGTAGCTTGGCTCTGTGTAGATATAGAGATTTTGTGTTTGAGGCTGGGTCAACATATTCAGCTGAAAAGATGGCGGAATGGGGCATATCGCTGTTGAATACTATCTCATAAAACAAAACTCCCAGTAGTGGGCAAAGACAACCCTAGATGCTCAGAGGTACTCTAGTAATTGAAATGTTATATTATATATTAATGTTATATTATATATGAAATGTTATCTCTCTATATAAAGACAAGTGTCCTGACTGACTCTCAACACCCAGCCCAAACCTCTGGACCTAGAAGCGTGGAATTTGGGGAGTACGTTCCTTTTGTCGTGTAGAGGCTCACTTAAGAAGGGATTTTAAGAAATTTGCCTCCTAAGGGGGTAAAATATGTTTTCCCATAGGGATACAGCTTCCCTGTGTGGCTGGCAGGATCTTCCCCCCTACACCAACTGCCACTCTTCCTTGAGGTCATTTGCATATGTGGCCTTGATTGGTTATCTCTCCAACATTCTAAAGAGTATAACTTGCTATTGGGAGTCACTGAATGTGTCCTGAAGTAAAAATACACCACCCAGTCTAGGGTTCCTTTGTGGCTGGCAGGCTGATGGGTCAGCTGTGCTGAGGTAAAAATTAGGTAAAGGAAATTGCAGACAGTTGAAGAAAGACAGTACAAGACTCGTGAAAAGGGATTTTATATAAAAGTCAGTATGCCAACTGTTTTTAAATGTTCATGGGGAGATGGTGCAAGTCCTTTCTAGGGGCCATTTCAATGCGAACCTCTTACATGAACCTACTGAAGTGCCCACCACAGCATCCCTCCCTCAGTTCAACTCCACCTCACACCTCTTGCAGCCATCATCTCTCACTGCCCCCAAGAAGCCTCCTGAAAGATGTACAAACGTGAAATACAAAATGTGAAATTCTAAAGCGTCATCACCGTAGTATCATCACAATAAATTAATCACAGCAAGGTAATGCAACACTAAGTAGCGTGTGTATCCTCAGAAAAGGGAAAAATCCCATGAGTTCTCTTTATGAATAATCTTCAATATGTACACTGAGGGTTCCCGCTGAAACCGCGGGGGCAGATGGAAAGTCCCTCCGGAGATGGTGGAGAAGAGCTGGAAGACTGGGAGGAGAAGGTGGAATATGCAGGTGGAGAAAAGCAACCGGGAGTCCCCAACAGGGGACCTCCCCGCCCGACAAGCTTCCGGATATTTCAAGCTTGTTTCATGAGCACTTCTTCGCGGGGCGTTATTTCTCCTACCACGAATTTACTGGTCGCTGGAGGAGCATGTGACCGTTTAGGCGGGAAAACGGTTGCTGAGGCGTGCGACAAACGGCCCCTTCGGAGCTATAGA
The DNA here is from genome assembly GCF_028583425.1 of Eublepharis macularius. Taxonomy (NCBI): domain Eukaryota; kingdom Metazoa; phylum Chordata; class Lepidosauria; order Squamata; family Eublepharidae; genus Eublepharis; species Eublepharis macularius. The sequence goes on along the minus strand of NC_072790.1, from coordinate 178,338,392 downwards.
AGCTATAGAAAATCCTCCGGCGGCTGGCCTGCGCCATGAGCACTTTGGAGCACTCCAAATCACACACCCTTGAACTCCAGAGACTGTCCCCTACAAGAGGACATGTGCTGGTGCTGATCCAGTCTCTGGTTCTGGACCTAAGTCCTCGAATGTGGCCTTTCTCTAAGCACCCTGTATTAGACATGGCTTTGAATAAGGAAGTGGTGAAAATATAAGCCCTCTGAAACCCCAAACAAACTGACTGGTATACTTAAAGATATATACACATAATATTTACCTCACAGCATACTATGAGAGCGCGAGAGAGAGAGGGAAAAGGAAACCCTTGCAGGATCCTGAATTAACCCAAAAAACAATTTAAATTAAGATCCAAACGATCCCCTATGCTCCTGGTTTTTTGAAACCCAATAGTGGGTGGAGATTCACACACCCCTATATCCGCTATAATGTGCCACTGAACCTACTGAAGTGCCCACCACAGCATCCCTCCCTCAGTTCAACTCCACCTCACACCTCTTGCAGCCATCATCTCTCACTGCCCCCAAGAAGCCTCCTGGCAGACATTGTGAAAGATATTTTGATGCTAAAAGGAGGAAGCAACTTAGAGATGCGGCAAAGAAATATGCACATTGTACTCCTACAGAGCACTGAGCAGCAGTGGCCAAGTACGAGCAAGTTCTGAGTCCAAGGGAAAAGTGACCATCTCTGCAGGCTTGGGCACAGTAGTGACAACCCTAGCAGACCTAACAGCCACAATATACCCTGATATCATCACTACACGGAGAAGTCCATGGACAGGCTGTGCAAGCCTGCCATTCTGACCCCCAAGAATGACAAGGCTGCCATTGTTAATGAAACACAACTTACCTCCCTCGAAGGGGTAAAAATGGAGTACAGATCTGTGGACTCAGAGGTGCAAATGGATGATGCAGTCCACTACCCTGTGGAGTTCCTCAACATGCTCAATCCTCCTGGCTTCCCAGCCCACAAGCTTCTCCTCAAAATGGGGACTTCAAAGTGGGAGAAAACCACCAATGAGGTCTACAAAAACATCCTTCAGTAGAAAAAAAAGAAGGTTGTACGTGTTTTTCACTTTATTTATTGAACTACAATCTTTTCCTTTTAAAAATTTCTTCAATAAATGTTACATTTCAAAATTCACTTCATCAGTTTTAGGCATCAAGAGGGCTTTTTTTCTGGGAAACGAGGTGGTGGAACTCAGGACTGCACAATGACATCACTTTGGGTCATCTGAAACAAGGAGGGAGTTTTTTAAAGTTTAAATCGCCCTTGGTGAAAATGGCCACATGGCTGGTGGCCCCGCCCCCTGATCTTCAGACAGAGGGAAGTTTAGATCACCCTCTGCGCTGCTGGCACAGAGGGCGATCTAAATTCCCCTCTGTCTGGAGTTCAGGGGGCGGGGCCACTGGCCATGTGACCATTTTCAATAGGAGCTGGAACTCTGTTCCCCCGCGTTCCCCCTGAAAAAAAGTGCTGGGTATCAACATGCTTTGCTGCATTCAAACACTTTTGTGAAGCTCGGGTACTATGCTATTATACTACAAAACCAACTCAACTCCCGCCCCCCAACCCAAAAAAGTTACATACCCATAAATATTATAAGTGGATTTAAGGTAGTTAAATGCCGTAGCGAAGCACGGGCATCAAGCTAGTATTATATATTATTGTTTCTGGGTGTTTGAGTTAGTGCCCAGGGCATAGTTGATGGGAACTACAAATGTGGCTCCCTATGATTCACAGAGTGAGTACCACTGCATTAGTGCCATTGGACAGATACTAAAATTTTTAAGATAAACTTGTTTCAGAGCTTGTTCAATGCTCAACAAACCCTGCTTTGGTTGCCAAATTGGCAGGGAGTGGCTACCATGATATGGAAGGAGACAAATATTGTGCTTGCCCTGGTCACTGGCGGCCATTAAACTTGTGCTCCTGTCACTTGGTTCCAAAACATGTTGTAAAGGTGATGCAGCCTGCCTGGGAGCCAGTGAGAATGGCATGGAAGGAAATGCACCCCTTTCCTGCACCATGCACACACATTTCTGACACTGTTGACTCCAAAATGGGCTGCAGATTACCTTGCACACTGCATGGGTGGCACAGGAGGAAGCACCAAGGTGGGCCATGTGGGAGGAAGCCTTTGCTCCCCTAACTTGCTCAGCCTTGACTGGAATCACCTCACATTTCTGTAGCTACCATTGAGCTCCAAGACTTGGAGGGTGGGCAGCACAGCTTCTCAAGGTGGGCAAAATATGTTGAGTGAATTCAAGGTATCAAATCATGCTTAGGCTGAAGTTTGTGGGATTGATTGATTGGTGATTAATTGAATTGATCAGATATTGGTCAAGAGGCCAACAGGAATTGCAACCTCTGCCAATATTTTATAGCATATCTCAAGGCCAACCATTTTCTTCAGTAAAAGACCAAATCTTACCCTTATCCCCATTATTTACAGTGTCAATACCACACCTTATGATGCAATCATTTCTGATACACACCTATACATCTCAAGTCAAGAGCCTTCAATAGATGACCACATTTTATCCTCATTTCCATCTAAGTGCAACAACTGGGTGTCTGCCAAGTAGTAATGATGATAGCACATTCTTCCCCTCTAGCCCTGATATTGTGGACATACAAATCCCGTTTGTGGAACTCTGTGTATCAAGTAGATGAACATACAGAACTCAGAATATAACATTTCACTTACAGTTTTTGATGTGTTGTTCTATTGCCCTACATGAGCTTTCAGAATTCCTCACTGTAACAATTTTAAAAGTCATATGGTATTGTTAAAATGTAGACAGAAAGGGATTAAACAGAAGCAAGTATATATTTTTGTGTTATTTATAAGTATACTTGCTTCTCAAACAGCTTCCAGAATTTTTATTCTGGTTTAACAGCCTTGATGTACTACTCTGATCATTCTCTGTATATATTTCCTTTTGTTGAAGAATCAACTTATGTCTCTGGGGTTTATATTTCTGAGGTTCTGTGATAGCATTTTCATTATTGAGATGGCATACCTCCATAGAGTATCTTTATTACAGATGTCTAGCAAAACCTTAATCTCATGGAGTCTGCAGAAACTCTAGATAGTGGGTTCTCCTATGCTGAGGCAAGTAGCTGACAAGCACAATTAACTACTGTGATGTAGGCATGACCCAAGGGCCTCTCTTTATGCTTCTTCCTTCTGGTTGCTACTATATGCAGACTCCATAAACATACAAGTGTTGTGGGTTTCCCCCCCTCCCCCCCTGTAACTGAGATTTGATATTTCCCAACACTATATAGTCATTCAAAATGTATTAGTGCTAGTTCAGGCACTTCTGAACTTTTCATCATCCAGGAGTTGGAACATTGAGTAACAAACTAAAAATTCACAAAACCTCTGAGCTAGGCAGATACAACGGTAGCTGTGTTCTATAGGTGAGATTTTATTCAGCAGTATTGATTGGTCTTCTTGGCAGATACTCAACCTGGCAGCTTTCTGGCCCGTTTGTTAAGGAAACCTTGAGGCCCAAGAGTCCTAAAGAATCGATAACTCTTAATTTTGATGAAAAAGGCAAAGTCCTACTTGAAAGTGCATGTGCTTGACAGTAGGAAGATAAGCTTGTCTTTTGATTAAGTTCTTCATACTCAGGATATATCATTAACATGATTCAGAAGAATAATGTAACACATCAGGCTAGAATAATGTACAGGCTAGAATACCACTGTGTATTTCCAGAAACATCCTCCTGCACACATCCACAGTTTTCTCTCTCTGTTCATCCATATAATGGGGCAGCTGATAGACAATACCCATAACCTTGATAGTTTAGTTATTTTATGTATAACATATTCTGAAGGATTTTCAAAAGAAGAACATGAACAGTTTTTCAGAACAAGGAACACTGAGTGGAAACTACAAGATGGTTGATTTATATCAAATGCTGCAGATTCTTTTGTAATTGTAAGATTCTGTTGTAATTATAAGAGCAGGTCAGGCATGGAACAAGCACTAGAGAGGTTTTGGATTCTTCTTCCTTTGAGGTTTTCAAGAAAAAGCTGTATATGCATTTGGCCAAAGGATAGGGCTTACAGTACTTGGAACAAGGGTTTGAAACTTACAGCACTGAATTGTATCCTATTTTCCTCATAAATTAGTTGGAAAGAGATAGGAAATTGGTTCCAATGCAATTGCCTGAAATGGTGGTGGTCAGTAAGGTGAAGCTTGTAGCAGAGATTGGCTGAGCTATTATTGTCATCACGTTATGAACTGGTCATGGTGAATACAGCAGCAGGCTATTATTGTTCTCACACAGATACCACATATGCACATCAAAATCACAGGCAGGCACTTTTCCCATCTAATGCATAATGTAGCACAGATCATACAGTCCACAGTGGAATGTGGTTTGTATATCATATATGTAAATGTGAGTTTATGCACTAATGGTCACCCTCAAGCACTTGAAGGACTAGGATCACTGCGGCCTAATTAATCAGCCCAGAATACATATGTGTGCTCGGAGAGTACACAAACAGGAGCATAAATGTCTGCCTCCTTTAAAGGAGGCAATTTACAAAAAAATCCCTAAAAGTAGCCAAATATGTTGAAGAGAAAATGAGATGGGTTACACAGGCTTTGACCAAACTATCATATTGCTTGTGTAATTTATTATTTGGAATTTTGAATGAGGCAGTGGATGGAGACTACCCAAGCCTCCTCCAGAGATGTGCTGGAATTTTTTTTTCAGTGACTAAGTGAGACACCTGAGGCTCCTGTTTCCATTTCTCCAGCATCAGGCAAAGAACAGATAAATATAATTATCTGTCCAGGTACCTGGCTTAAGAGTAGATGTCTTGCATTCCTCTCTTATCTTGTGAACAGAAGTATTCTTTCATACTCTTGCAACATGGGGCGTTTTCACACATCTTAACGGCTCCGGTATGTCACACAAAGCTCCCACAAGGACAACATCTTCCCGGCGTGATTTCATGTGAGAACCAAGTCGTGCCAGGAAGATGCTGTCCTTGCAGGAGCTTTGTGCAATGTAATGGCGCCATTAAGACATGTGAAAACGGCAATGGCTGTCAGTGAAACACAAAACTGTACAGATGCCTTACCACACTGGTCACCCAAAAGAAAGAGTTTTTTAAAATTATTATTGAAATAATCTGACAGGAATTTCACCAGTTTGGGGGCAAAGCATAGGGAGGGAGGAAAAATTGTCAAGGTAGTTTGGCACTGCTTAAAACTTCCAATCATGCAGAACTTTAATTCTTCTTGCACAACGTCTGCTCCCATGAACAGGTGATGCAAAAGATAAGAGAGAAAAGAAATGTGAATTGGTATAATGCATTTTCTGACCATTCCACTGAATTCTTATCTGTGTACTTCCATAGACAGTATGTACTAGAGCACATTCTTGCAAGAAATGTGACTTTTCCAGAGAAGCTTAGAATGCGGGCAATATGATGTGTGCACTATTCCTTCCACATCACCTTGTGCAACTTCAGAGCTGTTGAAATTTTAGCATGTGTATGAGGCATAAACATACCAGCTCTCACTTACGTATTTTCTGACATTCTCAGTGTTAAGTGGAACAACTGTGCAGTGGAGGAAACCCTTCCCTAACCCCTAGAGGAACATACACCCATAATACATATTAAGTTAGCTGCATGCTCAAGACATATCTGAGGCTCAGCACTCACTTGTGCTAGAAATCAAAGTGGAGCTTTCCCATATTTTAACAGAAAACCACTGAGAAGGGTCCATGGGAATTGCACATTTGTATAGATTTGTGATCTGTACAAACATAAGTAAACCCTATTGCATCAGACCAGTGGTACATTTATTCCAGCATCTTGTCTCATACAGTGGCCAGCTAACTGCTCTGGAGGTTCAACAAACTGAGAATAAAGGCCAAGACCTTCCTCTGATGCTGGCTCCTAGCAGTGGCATTCAGAGATTTGCTGCCTCTGTATATGGAAGTTCTCCATCACTAATAGCCATTGATGGACCTCTCCTCCTTGAATCTACCTATGCCCCTTTTAAAGCTGCCTATGCTTGTTGCCACCAGGTACTACAGTTTGATTGCTGTATGTTCACACATTATTTTAGCACCTGGTGGGATTAGGATCTGTGTTCTGGATAACCCTCACATTGCTCTTTAACCATTCTCTGATCTAAAGAACACTACCATTAATTGCTAATCTAATTAATTGACACACTGTTCTGAAATATATTGTTTTTAAAATCACCAAACTAAACCTAGAATAGCCTTTCAGAGTACTAGTAGAGGAAGTATATGTAGAATTTCATCTTCTTTTCTTCTTTTTTTAAAAGCGAAACTTATTCTCATCTAGCCTTATAATAATATTGTCTGGTCGGTAAATGCTGATCTGACTTGACATTTACGCTCCCCTTCAGCCTCACCGTGAAGCTTCGCCTCTGTATTCTCTAACAGCAATTTAATTTGAATGTGTCCCCTAGACAATGTTATTAAACAGTTCCATTAATTCAAAATGCTCCTGTCTTCAGACTTCACGGTGATGTACTCATGTCCATAAAGAAGTTTCATACTTGAGTTAGAGGCATTTTTTTAAAATTCATCATGCTACATATTTATCTTTTTACTTATTTAACATTTTGTGTTTCTTATTGTAAGTTTAAAAAAAAAACCTTTCTACTTATATTTTGAACTGGCAATGCAATTCCAAAGTGTTTTTTATGGGCATTGTAAGGATGTCCAAATTGAATCAATCCCCAGGGCATATCACACAATGGCTTATAAATGACATTGTCTTGTAGAAAAGCCTGATTTCAGGATATAGAAGATCAGCAGTGGCCTAGTCTTAAGGACTAGTTGGTGTCATTTCCTGATACAAAAGGTGTGCATGAGAAGATACAAATGAACAAATGTGAGATGGATTCAGTGCCCAATCATTTAGGAGATTCAGGCCGTTTAGGAGAACTAGAACCATGGCTTTTAGTGACTTCATCTGTGATGGCAGCTCTAAATCTGAAGGCATAGCAGTTAGTCTGCTGCTATTAAAGTAACTAAAGTCTTGTGCCACTTTAAAGATTAATGGATTTTTTGCATAGATTTTTGAGAGCCAGAGTCCACTTTGTAAGATGTGTGAAATGTTACATTCACCAGGCAGAGAGATTTATACCCAGAGCTACGAACAGCTGGTAGGGGAGGGGGGTAGTATGATCACAGGCGAAAAGGTCCAGTTTCCTAAGCCAAGCTCTGTCACATTATAGTGTAGCGCACAGATGAAAACAAGATCCAGTTAAAAGAGAAAACAATCCACTCAGAGTGGGTATGCACACACCTGTCAATAAATTGGCAAAGTCTGATTAATCTAAATAGTGTGCATAAACCTATAGGTAGAAACAGTTATGTTTTCTAGTGAGCTAAACATGCCAAGTCTCCTCTGAGTTCATGTCTAATAATATCAAGTTTGCATATGGATTCCAGCTCAGCAGCTTCTCTTCAAGAGTCTGTTTTTGAAACTTTTTTTCTGAAGTACAGTCTGGAAAACTGGGCTAAAACTAACAAAATGAATTTCAGCAGAGATAAATGTAAAGTTCTGCATTTAGATAAGAAAAATCAAAGGCACACTTGTTGGATGGAGGAGACTTGTCTTGGCAGTAGTACATGTGAAAAGGATCTAGGGGTCTTAGTAGATCATACACTGAACATGAGTCAGCAGTGTAATGCTGTAGCTAAAAAGGTAAATGCAATTTTAGGTTGTATCAGCAGAAATACAGTGACCAGATCACACAGTGATGGTATTCCTTTGCTCTGGCTAGACCTCACTTGGAGTACTGTGCTCAGTTTTGAGCACCACAGTTTAAGAAGGATGTTACAACATGGAATGTGTCCAAAGGAGGGCAACAAAGATCTTATGAGGAAAGTTTGAAAGAGCTGATTATGTTTAGCCTAGAAAGGAGGTGACTGAGAGGTGATATGATAGCCCTTTTCAAATGTTTGAAGGGCTGTCACATAGAAGATGGAGTGGAGTTATTTTCTATTGCCTCAGAGGGTTGGACCAGAAACAACGTTTTAAACTTAAAGCAAAAGAGTTTTCTACTAAACTTTAGGAAGAACGTCCTGACAGTTAGAGCAGACCCTCAGTGGAACAGGCTTCCTTAGGAAGCGGGAGTGGGGCTCTCTTTCCTTATTGGTATTTAAGAAGAGGCTAAATGGTCATCTGGCAGCTATGGTGATTCTGTGACACAGATCAAGAGAAGCAATGCATGAAGGGATGAGCCCTTTCTTATATGCCCATGGTAATGTCGATCACCACTTTAGGGTCACAAAGGAATTTTCCTCCAAGCCAGATTGGCTATGGTTCTTAGAGGTTTTCCACCTTCCTTTGGGCATAGGGCAGGGGCCACTGGGGAAAATGAGGGGTGGAGATAGCTGTGAATTTCCTGCATTGTGAAGGAAGCTGGACTAGATGGCTGTTGGGGTTCCTTTCAGCTCTATGTTTCTATGTTTCTACTACAACCTTTAAATGTGTTACTGAATGTCCAGGGAATAATAATAATAACAACATTCAATTTATATATCGCCCTTCAGGACAACTTAATGCCCACTCAGAGCAGTTTACAAAGTATGTTATCATTATCCCCACAACAAACATCCTGTGAGGTGGGTGGGGCTGAGAGAGCTCTTAGAAGCTGTGACTCACCCAAAGTCAGCCAGCTGGCTTCAATTGGAGGAGTGGAGAATCAAACCTGGTTCTCCAGATTAGAGTCCCACACTCTTTTAAAAAATTTATTTAACAAAAGGGGGTACAGAAAAAAGGGGGGTAAGAAGGGGAGGAAAATCAAGACGAATATATGACTGTGCTGCAAAGATTATTAAAATACAGAGCTCAAAAACCAATACTTTTACCAATACTAAAATAGAAATTAATATAATTATTAATTAATTGTTAAGCTTAACTAGTATATATTTTTCATCTGTACTACACAAGCACAATTCAATCCTATTCCTGCTTATTTTTTAATATTAATAATAATAAAAAGGACCTTGTTATTTCATTATCACTCCACGCTATCTTTTTCCTTTTTAACAATAACAATTATCGACAGTATCACTACTTGTTTCTTGATGCAAGTATAAGTATAAATATGAGTTACTACAAGAGATTTTAGTATAAATATGAGTTACTATAAGAGATTTTAACCTATTTCTATTCCTTATAAAAAGAATTTTTTATGTCCCTTCTGCATCTCTTTACCTTGTGTTTATACTTTACTTTTCAATAAACGTGTTAACTTTATACCAATATTTCCAAATTGTACAATCTGTTTTACCAATTATTTACCTAAGCTACCAATTATCTTTATGTAATTGACTATCTTAAAATCACATCATAAAATATATCAATATACAATTGCTTTCCAATTTCCAGAATTAAGACCTCATAAAATTTTATCCATTATAAACAAAATACCTTTCCCATTTCTCTTCAAATGTGTTGATAAGGTCTTCTATTGATATAATTCGTCAACTTTGCCACCACTGCATATTCTGACATTTTATCCTTCCAAATTTCTCTAGTGGGAAATTCTTCTTCTTTCCCTAACCCACACTCTTAACCACTACACCAAACTAAAATACTCCCATACTGGTTTCTAAGGGTTCCATTTTCAACATCTGATTTGTATTCATTTATTCTCTTGAGCCGAGACAGTCCAGTAAAGCACTTAGTGGCATGCAAGTCACACTATTCAGATCCATCCTACTTCATCAATTTGCTCAATTTTTTAAGGGTCTGGAATTGGCCTTGCTTTTGTTGGGATGAATCTTTGATGGCTAAGGTTGAAGGTCCCTTAGCTTGGACTGTTGCCATGCCTATATATTAGATATTTGGCAACAAAGGAAAAACCATACCTGAAAGATGTACTTGTTAGTTTAAGACATGTTATGCTTTCCCAAGATAAATGCCCTGCATGGAAGTAGTGTGAGTGACTCAACAGTAGTTACAGGTAGAGGTGGACACGATCAAAAAAAAATTACCGATCAAGCTGATCGTGGATCGGCGCCGGCGACGGTCCCGAACTAGCGATCCACACCAATCATCTCCCGTTTCCGATCTGTGGATCGGGGATCGGGAAGGCCAAAGCGGAGGGGCACCCCGCTGTTCCCAGCTATGTGGGAAGGTGGGTGGTGGCGGCGACTGCTAGCAACTGGCAAGCAACAGCTCTACCCCACTCCACTGCTAGCAGAAAGTGAAACCCAGCCTGGGAGCACGTGACTATTTATAAGCATGGGTCCCATTCTGCAACGCAGAAGGGCTGTGTTTGGCCATCAGAGCTGCCTCTCAGGGTTTGCAGGGATGAGATTGGAGTGCCCATGGCTACAGAACACCCCCTTCCCCCTCCCTCCCCTGGGTGTCTTCTCCCAACTGGTGAATGCTTTGCTGCTCCATGGTTGGAAGGAAGCCTTGCTGATCAAGGCAAGCTGGGCTTCCATTCGGGTTTCCAGGGCGACAGAAGGAGGGCAAACACAGCTCAGGCATTCCCCTGGCTCCGTTGCCAGGGGAATAGATTGCTGGCGCCTGTGTGTCTGGATTCCCGATCCGAGCCCGGTTGCCCCAATCAAGCACCACCACCACCCCCCGAATGCTGGATCGGTCGCTGTGGACGGCACCGATCCACCGGGTCCTGATCGCGCGATCACCATTATCGTGGGTATTTTTCTATTGTAATGCCGATCGTGCCCATCTCTAGTTACAGGTATTGCAAATCTGAGTACCAAACAAGCTGAGAACTCACTGGGTGGTCCTGAGCTAGTCACTTAATCCCTCGAAGTCCCAATTTCCATGTCGATAAAATGAAGAAGAATTGTTTCCCTTGAAAGGGTGTTTGGAGTATCAACTGTCTAACCTCATCTCAATACTCTGAGATTTGAAAACATTCTGGAAACAATGTTTACTTGTTATTCTCCTAGCAATTTGTTGCCTTCTCGTTTCATGGAGAGCAATTTCATTTTTGGCAAAGTTCACTTTGTAAAATCAAGTGTAATCAGGCTCATGAATACAAGGGGAAGAAGAGTGTGAAGGGGTTGAATCTGAAGAGCAATCAGGCATTAAGGAAGCATTATAAAAATCTAATCTATTTGCACATCAGATGCAAAACTCCACCTAAGGCATAATTACAAAAAAGTGTTATCAGCATGTACTGCATTGTTGTCATCATTCTTCCACAGGAGATAAAAGAAACATATTTGGGGGGGGGGTGTTATTCAGTTTTACTTCGGGATGGTGAACTACTTTAACTACTCTTCTGTGCAAGTAGTGTAAATTGTAAGATTGTTTGCACAAGCAATTATGCTAATATACACTCTCCAATATGAATGAGATTTGGCTTGGAACCTATTCTAGCAGAAAACTCCCTTCCTCCTAGCTACCAACCAATACATTGAGAGTGGGTTTCTCTACAAAACAACATTTGATATCCTATAGCTTTCCTGTGAGACAAGCATAGTTTCCTGCCAAAATCAACATGGGATAACATTTAGGACTGTGAAGTCAGTTATTTATTCATCAAGATCCAACCCAAACAATGCCTCGTCATTAAAATAGTAGATGATGTTCCAGATCCAAACAGAATGATTTCTGATTAAGAGGGGACTCACCCATGTCCCAATACTGGGTGGCCCCATCAGCATATATTGGCACCCCACAATCGAACCAAGGCAAACAATGTTGGCAAATTCAAAGTTTATTAGAGTGGAGGACCTGAATAAATAGATATACTGCACATGCCTCTGATAGTGCATGTTGTGCAGGGCAATTCCACTATCTTATATATCCTCTTATAAACAAACTATCAAAGAGTTAAACTATCAAGTTACTTCTACAGGACTGCAAAACTAGGGTTACCAGGCCCCCTCAATCTCCCAGCAGGGGGACAGGTGCCTGGCACTTACCTTTTGGGAGAGGGAGGTGCTCATGTGCAGAGAGCACGTACACCCCCACAGGCACGATGATGTCACTTCAGGGTGACATCATCGCATGGCTGGGTGCTGCAGAATGCACCTGAAACAGGCTGTTCTGCCACGGATCGGGCCTGTTTTGAGCTCTGTGGAGCGCAGGAGCGCTCCTGCGCTCCATAGAAGCCCCGATCCGGGCCAAAATGGGCCCGATCCCGGTGGCTGTGGTGCACAGGAGCACGCTGCATGGCGGGGGAGTGTGCAAGGAAGTTGTGCCCCCCCGCTGCCCAGGTAAGTGGAGGCGGGGGCGGGAGATCCCCCGCCCCCACCAGGGGTCTGGGATCCCTATGCAAAACACATATATTTAGAACAATATTCAGAACAGCAGGTGTCTACAAAGTGTTACTATTGACACCCTTATGCCCTGTTGTATCTTGAACACAATGACACACCTGCTTTATGTACAATAGACAGGTTTTTATTCAGCTCTCACTCTGGCTCTGCCTGCATTTTTACTCAGCCTCTCAGTCAAGCCTCAGCAGCCACTAATTTGCTACAGGAGCCCTGAAGGACCAAGACTGAAGAACACACAAAGCAGAAAGCTGTCCCTAGAGGCTGCTTGTACACATTATAACAGGCACCTCTTTTTGCATACCAACAGGGGTACATTCAAGAGACAATAAGGGGAGTAGGGCTACAGAAGCATGGAGAAATTTTGGGCCAAGCTACAAGTGATGAATGATACTTGCCTGGCAAGTGAACAGACTCACGGGTATTCCTCCCTATTCACTTGCCATTCTCTTGCAGAGACCCTAGGCTTTGCTTCCCTCAGTGCTATGCAGTCTGCATTCCTGCTGACACTAAACATGAATGACACAGAGGGTTAATAGTACTGAGTACACATGCAGCTTGGGCGATATGAAAGATATCAGTGATGACAGAGGAATGTATTATCTCTATATGCAAGAGGTTGCATTTATTGTATTTAAGGATATTGCAGCTGTGGAAGGATGTGATATGCATGAATCCTCCTGCTCATGTGGAGAGCAGCAAAAAAAAAGAGTACACAGGCACAAAGAGCTAGTCTTGTGCCCCCCCACCTTATTTCTTTGTGCTCCCAATCCTATATTTTAACATATGCAGTTTAAGATATATTGCGTTACAAGAAACCAAAATGAACTTCTGTAAAAGAAACATGCAGTTCATGAAAGCAATTATATGAGTCATCTGGAACATCCACTTTGCAGGCACCTTAGGTAGGGGCCATGCCTTAGTGGCAGAGCATCTGCTTGGCATGCAGAAAGCACCAGGCTCAATCCCCAGCATCTCCAGCTAAATGAATCAGGTAGGGCTGGTGATGTAAAAGACCTCTGCCTGAGACCCTGGAGAGTCACTGTGCTAGTCTAGTCAATACTGACCTTGATGGACCTAGGGTCTTATTTAGTATTAGGCAGCTTCATGCATATTCAGTATGCTTATGCCACAATGTGGTCAGGATTGCACAGGTTGATTTGTATGGGGCATGTGGATAAATGGTGCTGCCTCACAGCTGAGGGCTGAATTATATCGCCTGTCATCCTTTTCAGTTTCATCGTGCTGTGCATTGGATCTTGATGACCATTTTCATAGCTACATCTATAAAGCATGTGAAAAAGCAGCTAAACAGTGCTGCACTCAAAAAGATTAAACATGTACAATTTTAAATATTATTCTTTGCGTTAAGGTTAGGGAGGAGGATTAAAGGTGTTTTTTTCTGTGAATTACTTGTAAGATATGCTGGTCCCAGTCCATTTAGGGCTTTATAGGTTAAAATCAAAAACTTGAACCTGATCTGGAACTCCATGGGAAGCAAGTGTAGCTGCTGTAGGATTGGAGTGACATGTGCCCTGTAAGGCATGCCCATCAGGACATGTGCAGCAGCATTCTAGACCCACTGTAATTTTCTGGTCAGACGCAAGGGAAGCCCTGCATAGAGTGAGTTACAGTAATCCAATCTGGAAGTGACCGTTGTATGACCCATGTTGTTAGGTCATGGAGTTGAAAGATAGGGGCAAGCTGCCTGGCCTGCCTAAGGTGGAAAAAAAGCAGACCAAGCAACTGCTGCAACCTGGACCTCCATTGATAAAGAGGAGTCCAGCATCACGCCAAAGCTCTTGACCAATGGAATGGGCACAAGTGGTGCCCCATCAAAGGCTGGGAGCTGGATCCCTACATCTAATGCCCCACAGCCCAAGTACAGGACCTCTGTCTTCGCAGGATTTAACTTCAGTCTACTCTGCTTCATCCATCTGGACACAGCTTCTAAAGCTCTAGTTAGGGCGTCAGGAGCAGGGTCAGGCTGGCCATCCATCAACAGATACAACTGGTTGTCATCTGCATACTGGTGACAACCCAGTCCGAAACTCCATACCAATTAGGCAAGGGGTGCATGTAAAGATTGAACAACAGAGGAGAGAGTAACGCCCCCTGTGGGATGCTGCACACCAATGGTTGACATGCTGATAACTTCTCCCCAAGCTCCACCCTCTGTCCCTGACCGTGGGGAAAGAGACAAGCCACTGTAAGGCAGTTGCTCGAATCCCCACATCGCTGCAGCAGTGGATCAATAGTTCATAGTCGACCATGTCAAACACTGCGGACAGATCTAACAACACTAGCAGCACCAACCTTCCTCAATACAGATCCCTATGAAGATTGTCTGTGAGGGTGACCAGTACTGTCTCCATCTTGTGGCCCGGGCGGAAACCAGACTGGAATGGGTCCAGGACTGAAGCATCTTCCAAGAATAAATGCTTTTCGGTACATGCTTTTTAATTCTGGTTGTGGTTCTCCCACTACTCAATCATGCTTCCATATAGACTCCCACCGCTCGACCAGGCTTCCAAAAACAGGTGCCATGGGAAGGGGATGGTCTGTTGGCTGATCTCCCAGTGATGCACAAGTGCAGTAGACAGTCCCTGCAGTAGCCAGGTCCAGAGTAGCAGGAGACTGGGCACAAGGCAGGGCTTAGAGTGGTAAGTATACCAATGAGAGTGAGAGTCTTAACCCTATCCATAGGCAAGTCCTTCAAAGTCTAAGTGGTGGCAGCAGGTCCAAGAGGGAAGGAGTGAAAGTCCCTCTGAGGGCTGGGGAGACAACTGGGTAGCATGTGCCAGGTGGAGACTTAACTGTTTCTGTTTATCCCTAGGCACCCTAGAGGGCAAGAAGGGGCTGTGCGCATGGGCCAGTGGTGCTGTTCTACCACAGACAAGATTCCCAAAGTGGGATGTAATAGGTGGGCCAATGGAAACTGTTTTTCTTCATTAAATGAAAATCATTTCCAATTGTCCTTTTCTGGAACAAGATACATGAAAGCAACTGTTTTCCAAGCTGAAGTGCAATTTAAAATATTAGTCTACTCCTAACATAGGGAAGGTGTGAGAGAATGAATTCCATATTATAGCATTTAGTCTCATCAGTTGTTTTACGTGCTGGGTGTTATGGTAAACTTGCCTAGGAAAGATTTTCAGAACTCATATAGTGTTGGTGTAGTGGCCAACGTACCGAGTTAGAGTCTATAGCTGGCATGCAAAAGATCCCAGGTTCAATTCTGAGAATCTCCACTTAAAGGATCTCAGTTAACAAGTGTTGGAAAAGATGCTTCTCTGTCTTAAGCCCTAAATTCATGGTACTTTGTTCCCAGGTCTGTCCCCAAGTTCGCTCCCAGGACAGTCAAGTACATGTGAACCGGCAGTTCTCAAGTAATGCTTAATTTCACAGTAATGTGGAGGCCCAATTCAAATTAAGTGAGGAGAGGGAGCTTATGTGTGAACCATGAGTACATACATAACTGTCAATGCAGCAAATAGTGATTCCCTGGGCTCACTTAAGAATGTAAGAAGAGAACTGTGTGTGTCCATCTTGTCCAGCATCCTGACTCACTGTCATCCTGACAGTGGCTCACCAGTTACTCTGGATAGCCAACAATAGGGCATAGAGGCTGAGGTCATCCCCTGATGTTGCTTCCTGGTATTGGTATTCAGAAGGTTTACTGCATCTGAATGTGGAAGTTTCCTTCCGTCACCATGTCTCTTCAAGTTGGGGAAATGGTGCACAGGGGCTTAAGGCCCCTTTCCCCAAACACCATACCCCGTATCTGGCACCTGGGAATCTAAGTTTTACCCAGAAACTCCCAGAACTCATATTCTGTACAGTCCCAGGCAGACCAAAGAACAATAGACCCTGAGGCCCCAGAGAACTGCTGACAGTCAGAGTAGATAGTACTGAGCTATATATGGGCCAGTGGTCTGACTATGTACAGCACAGGGTTTTTTTTATTTGGTTTTAACATACGGGGTTAGAATGATAGGCAGAAATTCTCCTGCCAGATGGTCTGGCAGCTGTGTGGGGTCATTGTGGCTTATAGCAAATCCATTCAAGGACTGGTCAAATTTTGCATTTTGGTTGAAGGCTCTCCAGCAGCTCTGATGAGGCACTGGTATCAGCAGGCTGAGAAATAAACATGAGATAATGAACATCAGGAATGGGGAATGCTAGCCAAGGATATTTAGGTGGGGTGATTTTTTGGCTGCCAAAGGGCTTGATCAGGGCTAATTTAAAGTATTTTCTCACACAAAGCAGATACCAGTGGGAGCAAGATGACCCCAGACAGTGCTAACAGTGCCACAGGAGCTCAGCATGAACTCTGTTGGCAGCAGCACATGTCTGAGAGGAGACAACAGGCACAGACTATGCCCACCGCCTCTTCCCAGCCACCATCTGGAGGCATGCGGCATATTGGTGCCCTCTTAATTGTGCTACTCCAAGCAGCTGCTTGGGTGGCATGGCTGAGACATCAAACCCAGGGCTAGTTCTCTGCCCACTTGGAGCCTGGGAATTCCTGGAAGTAACTGAGAGAACTGTCACCATTTTTTCTGGCTGGTGAACTATTTAAAGCTTCTCTAGTACTAAGGAATCCTAATTATATTCTTTTGGAATATAATTCCGAAAGAATATAATTCTTTTGGGATGCCGTAACTGCATGGGCAGCACCACATCAAGTTCCTTGTGTTCACAGCAAGTTTGAATGTCTTAAGAGACTCATAATTGAAAATTTGAAATCTTGTGGAAAATAGAGGCTCATCTCAAATCTCCCACTGTTACAAATGCAACCGCATGAGGTACTCTGACTATTGGTGCTAAGCTAAAGCATATGTTGAAAGTTATCAGAGAGATGCTGGGCTAGCTTTGGCTATTGTCATTGTCCCACTAGGGTGGCTTACCTCATCTCCCGAGGACCTCCAATATGCAATAACTCAGTGCTAATTAGCTTATGTCAAATATAAATCCTGTCAAAAAAGAAGATAACCAGCCTCAAGAGCAAAGCCCTCTTCTATAGTTTTTTCAGTAATTTGAAGTTCAATTGATGACAGCTTTCTGATTCATTTCTCCTTTTCCCTCTTATTCTTTCCCCTCATGGGCAGCCCAAGAGAATGTGAGACTGTATTGTCGAAGGCTTTCACGGCCGGAGAACGATGGTTGTTGTGGGTTTTCCGGGCTGTATTGCCGTGGTCTTGGCATTGTAGTTCCTGACGTTTCGCCAGCAGCTGTGGCTGGCATCTTCAGAGGTGTAGCACCAAAAGACAGAGATCTCTCAGAATGTGAGACTTTTTTTTTCTAGCTGCAACCAGGGATGGATGTAATCTGTTCACAATTCACACAGCATCTGTTCTTCGTTTTTCTGTTCCACTTGGTCATGCAGAATTATTGCAGAGGGAAGATTTCACTAGCTGTAAATACAGAACAATATTTGTGGACAGAGGAGGATTATCTTTGGATTTCCTATCACAGATTCATCCTATGGGAAGAAGCATCTCTCCAGGGACCTGAGTGTTATTCCTCACTCTTTATTTTTATTTTTTATTAACATGTTGCTTGCCATTGATGTTGTAAGGTTTTCATTGTTTCTTCATTTCTTAGGAAATGTATAGAATTAAAGAGTGGGAAGTTTGTCCTGAAATACATTGCTTCTACACATTTCTAAGATGGAAAGCAAGAAGAATAAATGTGGAGGCCCTATTTATTTTGCTCTAATACATTTCTGACAAGGATGGTTACTTAATTCATGGGTTGAATGATATGAAGATGACTATCCATATTGTTAGTTTTGTTTTATTTGTTGTTATGCTTCAAAATTGGACATTGTACCATTATATATTTGCATACATTTAATCTTTTTAACATTCAAATAACTGTGTTAGGCCTGGAGTAAACATGATGCCTGAAGTATGGTGTAATTGTGATGGCAGCTGCATTTTAAAAACGTTGTCAGCAGGTCTTCATGTAAACAGCATCACAACTAGTATCTATGCATGCAGCATTAGCTTGCTAGCATGGCTTATGCCCAGGCTATGGGTCCGTGGCATGTCATGGTTAAATGTGTAGGTGCCAGAGACTTGGTATAAATGTGACACCAGCTATGTGGAACCTACATAGGTCAATATTTTTATTGCCTGGTTTCACATTTAGACTCTGAGAAAAGTGGCCAATTAACTTCTGGATATATTTCATTCTTCATTTTTTTAAACTTTTGAGTCCTATATATTCTGTCATGTCTGTGTACAGCCATGCCATGGTTGTCTATTTGTTATATTGCTTGTGCCAAAATATGCGGAAGCTATACTGCTTTATTACTAAATTGATATGTAACTCTCTCCGATCATCTATAAACATATTGCAGAAGTTACTTCCTTGAGACCCAGAAAGGGCCTATCCTGTTATCTTAGAGAAATATATAAGTCTTGGCTAGCCATGACCTTAATGTGTCTAGATGCCAGCTTTCACTCTTTTTCCCAGATATTGGGAATACTTTATTGTGTACCTGATGCATAGTCATAACTGAATACATCCTCACAGAACATTTGTGGGCTTGCACGCCAAAACCTTAACTGTCATTTGGAGCACGGGAAAATTAACTATAACATAGACTGCTTGATTTGAATTGTCACTTCTGCCAAGCTCCATGATGGAGAACAGACCTGAACTGCATAGATCTTAATAAAGCTATTTCTGCTGGAACCAATGTGTGTTCACCGTGGATGGGCTTGAGCGGGCCAGGGACTGACACATTCTTTCATTAGTATATTATCCAGTCCAGGGAGACTAGAGAGGGCTGCCACTCAATAGTAGAGCATCTACTTTGTACATTCAAGGTCCCAGGATCAGTATCCAGCATCTCCAGTTAAAAAGGTCAGGTGGTAGATGATGTGAAAGAACTCTCTTGGTGACCCCGAAGAGATGCTAACAGTCATTGTAGACCATAGTGACCTTCATGCACCAGAGATCTGGCTCTGTATAAGGCAGCTTCGTGTCTTCATAATTCAACATGAATATACTGGGTGATAGTGCATAATCAAGCTAAATTGTAAGTGCAAAAAAGTGGGATTTTAAATGTTCTTCTTCAAAGAGATGCCATTGAATGGACAAGAAAATGTGTACATTAAATATATTCTGGGATTATATTATCATTGGACTTGGTCTACCTTCATAAACAAGAATACTGGTGACTTTGTTACCCATAGACCCAGGGTTGCATGCATAGGGGGCATTCCACATCTGCAAGGAATATTGATCCCAAGGAATAATAAGTACATGATTTCATTGGATTTATTAAACTGATCTCAGATATATCCCTGGATTTGGATAGATGACCCCTGTGTTGTGTGGTACCGTGTCTGTGATGGCCTGGTGCAAAGGGACAATGACCTGAAGCACCTATCATCGATGATCCTGACTAGGCACCTGAAGACACACCACCCGAGCCTGTGGTCTCCATCCTCGGCCAGCAAAACATCCGGCGGGGGGAGACTGAGGGCTACCAGCTCCTCTGAGCTGGGATCAGAGGGAGGGTCATTGGAATCCACCCCAAGCAAGAAGCCTTGCCCCAAGGGTGCTCTTGGTGGGAGCGGAATGGTCAGGCAGGCCGCCCTTGGGAAGGTTGTTCCATCGGGGTCGGGGATAGTGCCGTTGAAAAGGATGAGGTCAAGGGTTCAGGAGGAGGGCATCTGTGTTGTGGCAGAGACGATTGCCCTGCAAGGATTCCCCCTATTCGTCGAGGAGGGCATGGGCTTCCAAAGGCTGCTTCAGCACTTTGCCTGACCTCTACCACTCTATACGAGACGTGCCCAGGGAGCTGTCGGCCGCCAAAAGCCATACAGTACACTTCACGGCAGACCTCTGGAGTGGCTGCTATCACATGTACCTTGCCATCACCGCCCACTGGTGGCAACCAGAGGACCTCCGCCACCCCAGGCCAAGAATGGGCACCTGAAAAAAGGTGCCATGCTTGACACCGGGCTACAGGGTAGTTCTTCTCCAGGCCCAGGGGATGGATGATGTCCATACTGGGAAGAACATCACCTCCACTGCAAAGGTGGTTCTGAGGGAGTGGACGGCCGAGGGAGAAGAGATTGTCCATAGCTTCATGGTGACGGATGCCGGAAGCAACATGTTGGCAGCCCTGAAAGAGGCATCCCTCCCGGGCCTGGTGTGCATGGCGCACAAGCTGCACCTGGTGATGAGGGATGTTCTTGGGCTCGGGAGAAAGCCAATGGACAGCTGGGACGCCATCACCACCCATTGTGGATGCACAATCTGATGGACAGCTGCCGGTGCATCGCTTCCCACTTCTCCCGCAGCATCAACTCTTCCCACAAGCTGTTCCAGAGGCAGGGGGAGAGGGAGGACCCCAAGTACCAACTCTTTCAGGACCTGCCCACCTGCTGGAACTCCACCTACGATATGATATGTCATCTGGTGGAGCAGAAGGGCCTGTTGCAGGACATCCTGTCATTGCCAGAAATTCTGAGGAGGGGAGAGGAGATGAGCCTCAGCTCCATAGAACGGAGAGTCCTTGCCCAGATGTACTGGATGCTGAAACCTTTTAAGGAGGCCACCGAGCTCTTGTGTGCATAAGAGGCCAGCCTGGGTCAGGTCATCCTCCTGATGCACAGGCTCGACCAGTTCGGTGGCAAGGAGCTCAAGCATGAGAAAGAGCTGCTCCCCAGGGTCAGGGATTTTGTGAGGAGGATGCAGGCAAGCATGGCCGAGTGCTTGCATCCTCTGTGCCACGAGATGCCGTGCAGCATAGCCATGTGGGCGGGTCAGATGCAGCACTGGAAAAAGGAGGTCCGCACAGCAGTGCTCCATTTCCAGAAACAAAAGGCAGGACAGACAGAACTGGGCAAGGGCATAGGGCTGGTGGTGGAGAAGGAGGGGGGGAGAGAGACACGCCAGGAGAGACCCACACAAACGGCCCTACTTGATCTCTGTCCCTCGTTGGTGGGCTGTGTGGTTGGCCACAGCACAGTGGGAGTGTGTCTTACAGTGGGGGGCTCCATGGGGGCTATAGTGTGAGAGTACCTTGCGGAGACCACCAAGCTCCCCCATTCCAACCCGTTGGAGTATTGGGCAAGTAAATCTGCCATATGACTGGACCTGTCCATCGTGGCAAACAACATCCTGTCCTGCCCTCCCACCAGCGTGCAGTGCAAGCATGTGTTCTCCCACCTGGGATACCTCCTCCATCCCCACCACACACATCTGCACCCGGACCTAGTGGACACATTGACCTTCATCAAGGTCAACCTCAACCTACTTGGGTATCCCTCCATGAACCTGCACCTACCTGGGCTCTGAGCTACCCCAAGTCTCCTGTGGTTCTAGGCCCAGCTCCTCTGCAGTGGGCTGTAGCGCCCCTCAGTTCTTGGGGCTGTTTCCACAGCTGGTAACCCTTTGTCCTCCTCTCCCAGACAAGTTCCTGTTCCCTCTTTCAACCTCTCCCTCTCTGGATGGCACCATTATGACCCTTTCCCACAACTTGTACTGCCCATCGCATCCTCTCCCTGACAGTCCCTCTTTCAACCTCACCTCCTCTCGATGGAACCACTACGACCCTTCCCAATGACCTCTCCTGTCCTGCCCATCCCGTTCTTTCCGTGAAGGCAGGAAGGTGGGTGTTGTCAGCTGCTGCTGCTTTCGGGCATGAGGGACTACCATGGCACTGCCGCCACCTTTGGGCCTTCCCGGTCCCGCCCCGCAATGTGGCTGGTAACAACCCTTTGTCCTCCTCTCCCTGACAAGGTCCTGGACGTTCCCTCTTTCAACCTCTCCCTCTCTGGATGGAACCAATACGACCCTTCCCAATGACCTCTCCTGTCCTGCCCATCCCGTCCTTTCCGCAAAGGCAGGGAGGTGGGTGCTGTCAGCTGCTGTCACTTTTGGCCGTGAGGGACAGCTCAGCTGCTGTTGCACATGTGGTTGTACGGTACCACACAGTGTCTCCAATCCATGGCCCCTTCTGTCCCCTCTGAGCAGGGGGGAATGGATCCTGCTCCGTGTCTCATGTCCTTTGCATGAAGGCAGGAAGGTGGGTCATGTCATCTGCTGCTGATGTCCCATGACTCAGTGGGTTTCTCGGCCAATGAAGGGGGCTTCCTGGTCCTGCTCTGCGATGGAGCCGGTAACCCTTTGTCCTCATCTCCCTGACAGGTTCCCTGATGGTCCCTCTTTCAACCTCTCCCTCTCTGGAACTGCTCAGATGCCTCCCAACCTCTCCTGTCCTGCCCATCCTGTCCTTTCTGCAAAGGCAGGAAGGTGGGTGCCTCACAACTCAGTGGGTTTCTTGGCTCATGTCTCACCAATGAAGGGGTCTTTCCGGTCCTGCTTCTCGATGTGGCCGGTAACCCTTTCCCCCCCTCTCTTTGACAAGGTCCTGGTCCCTCTTTCAACCTCTCCCTGTCTGGATGGTGCCCAAACGACCCTTCCCCACGACTTGTCCTGCCCATCGCATCCTCTCCCTGACAAGTTCCCAGACCAGTTCCCAGACTTTCAACCTCGCCCTCTGTGGATGGAACCAATACGACCCTTCCCAACAACCTCTTCTGTCCTGCCCATCCCATCCTTTCCGTGAAGGCAGGAAGGTGGATCATGACAGCTGCCACTGCTGTCCTGTTACTCAGTGGGTTTCTCAGCTCACTGCTCGCAAATTAAGGTGCCTTCCCGGTCTCACTCCACAATGCAGCCAGTAACCCTTTGTCCTCCTGTCCCTGACAAGTTCCGGATGGTCCCTCTTTCAACCTCTCCCTCTCTGGATGGTGCCCAAATGACCCTTCCCCATGACTTGTCCTGCCCGTCGCATCGACTCCCTGACAAGTTCACAGTCCCTCTTTCAACCTTGCCCTCTCTGGATGGAACCACTACGACCCTTCTCTACAAGTTCTCCTGCCCATCCTGCCCTTTCTCTGAAGGTGGGAAGATGGGTTATGTCAGCTGCCACCGCTTTTAGACACGAGGGGTAGCTCAAAAGCTGTTGCTGATACGGTTGTGCCGCACAGTGTCCCCCATTCCATGGCACCTGCTGTCCGCTTTGAGCAGGGGGGGATGGGTCCCTCCCACCCTTTCCATGAAGGCAGGAAGGTGTGTGCTATCTGCTGCTTTGGGGCATGAAGGGCAGCTCAGGAGCTGTTGAACATATGGTTGCACAGCACGGTGCCCCCTATCCATTGCACCTGCTTTCCCTTCTGAGCAGGGGGGAATGGGTCCCACGACTCCCACCCTTTCTGTGAAGGCAGGAAGGTGGGTGCTGTCTGCTGCTGCTGGTTTTGAGCACGAGGGGCAGCACAGGAGCTGTTGCTGATATGGTTGTGCCGCACAGTGCCCCCTATCCATGGCACCTGCTGTCCCCTTTGAGCAGGGGGGAATGGATCCCACGACTCCCATCCTTTCCACAAAGGCAGAAAAGTGGGTGATGCTGGTGACAGCCTGCCTGTACTGCCTGCACAGGTAAGCTGTCTCTGAGTGGTGTGGATTCTGTGGAACCACCGTCTTCTGTAGGGTGTGCTAAATAGACTGCCATGTCTGTGACGGCAGGCTGGTGGGTTATGTGGGGGGCAGCCCATAGCTCCCCACGTGGACACCTACATGTCTGCCCACAATCCCCCCTTTCCACGATGGGGGGGAGGCATCATCCACTGCCTCAATGGCCAGCACATGAGCCTCCGCTTCTACATGTTAGGGGTGGGCTCCAACTCCCATCCTTGGTTCTTTCCTTCCAACTTTCTAATGATGGGATAACCCAGATATTTATGCAATACACATGTCTCCCCAATATGCCTGTACACAGTATCTGTCTCTTCTGTCAATCCAATACAAGTATTCAATGTATCCATGCATCCCTCTATCCTACACACCTATCCCATACAGCTATGCAACTGTCTATTAAGAAACCTATCTATCTCATGTACCTAAATGTCCAATGCTCCATGTCCACCAGTGTGTTTGGGCAGCAATAGCCTCTGCACCACGCAAGGTGTGGACAATAGCATTGGCCCCGATGCCATGATGTCCCCATCTGATGGACGTATGTTGGTGTCTCTGACCCACCAGGGTGTGTGCTTGTGTGTGCAAGCCCTCCATATATGCCACCATGTCTTGCTGGAGGGTATTCTTTGCAGACTGCTGCTGGGTCATACGCAGTGGATGCCAACATGACCCACATTACTGCCTTGGCAGAAAGTAGCCTCTGGGAAGCCTGGTGGGTGGGCACATGGGGGGTGCTGCTGGTGAGCAGCCACACACCCCACCCATAGATGGGAGGCCACCACCTCCCCCAGCCCACCAGGCCCAGCGGCCACTCACCTGACCCACCTTCTGGCCTTGGCGGAAAGTAGCCTCTGGGAGGCTTGGCGGGTGGGCACATAGGTAGTGCCACCGGTGAGCGACCAAACTCTCCACCCCCTAGAGGGGAGGTGGCCTGCCTACAAGTTTACTGTTTGTACACAGGGCCAAAGTCAACTGGTGGCTCCAGTTGTATCGAATGGGAGTTTCCTGGGGGTGTCCGATTGGGAAATGTATAACTCCAAGATCCATATTGCAATCTTGACCAAACTTGGATGATGGCTGGAGGAGAGCCTGCTGAACACTCCCTGTGAATATGGGCTCTCTAAGTCCAACTAGGGCTGTTCTGGCCCCCATGGACAATAAGCACCAAACATGTTCATTAATGGGACATATTCGTCACTGTTCATGTGTTCGTGTTCATCAACGGCAACGAAAAATGAACAGCATGTTGGTTTTTTCCCCCCTTCGTGCCCATCTCTAGTTTTCACACTAAAGAATGAATAATCTCTTTGATATACAAGCACCTGTCTATTGACTAAATGAGTTCTCAGTGGTCCAGGAGGTCAATCTGAAGACTCAGATTGGCTAAGATCTTTTTACATAAATGAGAGAGAGAATTGAAAAGGAGCTGTTCTTTCTGATTGTGTGTGTGTGTGTGTGTGTGTGTGTGTGTGTGTGTGTGTGTGTGTGTGTGAGACAGAGAGAGACTTTTGGGAGAAAGTTGCTGAGGGAAGAAGATGCTAAAATACCACCCTCTACCATAAGACCATCCCTAGAATACAACATTGTGTTTTTAATGCTATGCACAGTTACATATTTTGTTGCTAATTTATCGTGACTGAGTCAAGGGTTTTGTGTCATTGCTGAAGCCCATAAATCAAAGGGGAGCTTAGGAATTGACGCCTGAGAGGAAGTAGGTTGCATTAGTAACAGGAAACTGGTTGATTTTTTAAAAAAATAAGGCAAATTGAATAATTAAATGTCTTCAAATTATTATAACTAAAATTTGCCTAATCATTAGGCCATAATTAGTAATGTGGAACATACTCCAAGTTAAATAATAATTATTTCTTTTGTTTTAATATGAATTAAAATAACTATGATTAAACCTGCTGTTCAGTAGCTGAGTAGCATCATTGTAGTGTATCAAGACTGCTAGTCAATATGGCAGGATTGCTACCCTGGTGAGGAAAGTAACATCCATTGTTTCCTCTTTCCCCCCCTCAAAGTTGAAATCTGTTTTATTGTTTAATCATTGCTTAGAAAAGAATACCAATACAAATTCTCTGTCTCATATTATTCCAACAGTTCTTCATTAACCTGGATCATCATATTGGAGATGGCATGCAACCTTGTCAATCTTAGTAGTAGTAAAGAAGCATTCCATTATTCATAGTATAAACAGCATAATCCATTTTTGTAATTCCTTAGAAATTCCTGAAAAAATTTAAATTATTTCTATAGAAACTAGAGAAGTGCACTTGTAGGGGGAAAACCCTGGAATTTTTCAGGTTCAGATCTCAAGAATAACATAAATATTGGTATTCTGGGATATTTGGGTCCCATGGTGGTGATGACAACGACAACAATTGGATGTTATCACAGTCCACTAGATGTTTGGGCTGGAATGATTTGGTCCTTCACCTACTTGGATTTTATCCAAGAATCTAGGAGTCAGTGTGACATCGCCTTAGTATGTGGCATGTTCCAAGTAGTGCAGCTATTTGCAACTGTCCAGTTGTTCTCCTGTCTGTGTCAATATCATATAAATGTTTAGCTAGTCTATTTGGAATAACACTTAGTGCTCCTTTCACTACTGGAATAATGGTTATACATTTCTCTCAGAGAAATCCAAATTTTGTTATCTTTTCAACTTACATTTCTTCAGTTCAGCTGCTACAGCAATCAGTTTGACCTTCTTACTTTCAACCACTGCAATATCCAGAGTATTGTGTTTTAATAGACATTTGGATTCTGAAATCCCACAAGATCTAACTTTCTCATTTTTAACAACTTTCTCGGGCTTATGTTCCCACTAGAGATGGGCACAAACTGGAAAAAATGAACCATGCAGTTCGTGGTTCATTGCATTTCACGAACTATGAACCACAAACTTTCACAAACCTGTACCAATTCACGAACCAGTTTATTTGGTTCATGAAAAATCACATCCAGGTCTGCAAATCATCACTTCCAGACCAGCAAAAGGCCACTTCCAGGTCAGCAGAAGGTCTGCAGGAAGTCCATCCCCTGTTGCCTAGGAAACTGATCGGTGCAGTGACGAACCAAAAAAACAAACGAAATTAACCAGCCTAAAGTTCATGGCAGTTTATCAGAAATGGGCTGTGGCGGGACTTCCAGTTTGGGATCCATGGAGGTCTGACGCAGCTCTAAGAGCTGAGCTGTCTGTGCCGCTGTTTGTGGAGGCTGGAGGGGCACAGATTGCCCATGGCCCCCTGTTCTCAGGCGGAGAACAGGCAAGTATGCACTATACCTGAGGGCGCATTGATCTCAGGTGGTGGGGGGCTCTAAGCAATGAGCTCTCTCCCGCCCTTGAGGTCCCACCCGAAGACAGGTTTGCTAAGATCTCTGCAGCGGCTCAGGAGTCAACTTTACTGGCATAAGACCTACATGCCCAAGCTTCGATAAGCAGTAAGGGAAGCGGATTCGTTTGATCAAAAGAAGCAGCGATTACAACCCAAGAAAAGACGTTTAAGAAGGTAAAGATTGCTATCTCTCAAACCGGGACAGATTTAAGCAAGGAATAAAGTTTAAAACTGGATTTAAAAACTGCGACAGATTGACTAAGTGAAGGGGAAGATTCCGGCAAGGGAAAATTTAAAAAGTGACATTTTAAACTGTAGTTAAGGCGGAAAATTGGATATTGTTTACATACCTGCGGTGGGAAGAGATACCGGATTGTGGGAAAGCTTGAATATCGCGAGAACTGCTGCAAACTGTAAAGGAACAGGAAGTACGTCAGGACCATAAAGAGACTGGCAAGAGGCGGTCTGTGTTAATATCAGAAGAGGAAGTTCGCCATTTCGGAGAAGGGCAAGGTTTTGGCTTCAATGAAACAGGAAGTAGGACATCTTGGAAGAAGGTAAGGGTGTTTGCTTCAAGTTAAAACCATAGAGAAAAAACGCCCGACATTTTGGACTGAGTAAAATAACTTTCAACAAAAACCGAGCAAATTGGGACTTTTTAAAGCAATTGGAAGCAATAAATCAGCGCCACGGATTTAAGGAAAAGGGCAGACTCGTGGGAGCGTAGCAAATCTAGCCCCACGATGTTGAAGAAGGAGTGGCAAGCTGCGATGGAGAATCTTGATAAAAAAGTTTCCGAAGTTACAGAAGGCAACAAAGAGCTCAAAGGTATGATACAGGAGATGGCAAAAGATTTTAGAGACTTTAAAGAGACACTTAAATCGGAAATGGCAGAACTGGTAAAAGACGTATCAGATACGCAGCAGAGAGTAAAGGTAGTAGAAAATACGATGGATTTGCAGAAGACAGAGATGAGAGGATTGAAAGCAAGAGTGACCATCGCGGAAAGTAAACAAATGGAAAAACAACTAAGATTTCGTTCGATCCCGGAAACGGAGGAAAAGACCGCCCGAGAGCAGATCACAGAAATTCTGGCAGAGTACCTGGGGAAGGAGGAAGAGGAAATTGCAGCTCTCCTAGATGTGGTGTATAGAATCAACTCAAAATTTGCGTCTCAGAGGAAGCTACCAAGGGATATGATTGTGCAATTTACGACAAGAAATACAAGGGAATTAATTGTGACCAAACAGTTTCAGGATCCATTAGAAGTTGATGGAAAGGCGGTAAGAATTATGAAGGAACTGCCCAGATCGGTGTTGTTGGAAAGAAAGAAATATAGGGAGCTAGTACAGATGTTAAAAGAAATGAAAGTAAAATACCGATGGGAAATACCAGAG
This sequence comes from Eublepharis macularius, assembly GCF_028583425.1. Lineage (NCBI taxonomy): Eukaryota > Metazoa > Chordata > Lepidosauria > Squamata > Eublepharidae > Eublepharis > Eublepharis macularius. The sequence goes on along the minus strand of NC_072790.1, from coordinate 178,309,829 downwards.
GGACTGACATTTGAATTTGGCGGAGCAAGAAAGAGCATCAGATCTGGTCAGGAAATGGAGGATTTTATTAGTAAAAATGAAAAGGACTTACCAAAACCCACAAAGGCTTGATCATGGAGTGTAAAGTTTTATCTTGGAATGTAAATAGACTAAACTCACCCTGTAAACGTAAGGCTATTTTCCACTGGCTTGTAAAACAGAAATGTAAAATTGTATGCTTCCAAGAGACACATATTAGAAAGCAAGATGTAAAATATTTGAAAATGGCAAAACTTGGAAAAGAATTTGTAGCTGCCTCCAAACAGAAAAAGAGGGGTGTTGTATTGTATATAAAGGAGGAACTACAGCCTAAAGTGGTGTTAAGTGATGTAGAAGCTCGATATTTGGCGGTGGAAATAATTTGGAATTCAAAAAAGACATTGGTGATTGGAATTTATGTGCCTAATGGTGCAAAAGAAAAAATTTTTACGGACTTAAAAAAACAGTTAGATGAACTGTCTTATGATCAAATAATATTGGCAGGTGATTTTAACGGAGTTACGAATTTGGAGGAAGACAAGAAATCTAAGACTACACAAAAAAAAAGAGGACTACTACCAAAGTCATTTTTTGCAATCACGAAACAGGAATGTTTAGAGGATGTATGGAGGAGACAGTACCCCAAGAGTAGACAATATACATATTACTCTGCAAGACATTTTACACTATCAAGAATTGATATGATCTGGGCCTCCAAAGAACTGTTGCTTTGGACTAAATAGGTGGAAATAATGCCAAAGGTAGGCTCAGATCATAATCCAATTGTGTGGAAATTTGGTAAGAATAGTAAAAGAAGAGGATGGAGAATAAATGAGGACCTGTTACAAATGGAAGAGAATATTGTGTTGCTGCGAAGGGAGACCAAGTTCTTTTTGCAATGCAACTTGAATAAAGAAGTATCGACAAACAAGGTTTGGGATATATATAAGGCCGTGATCAGAGGGATACTAATGGACTTGAATGCAAGAGATAGGAGGAAAAAGGAGGAAAAAAGACAAGAAATTATGGAAAAAATTAAAGACAAAGAGATTCAACTCAAAAAGAGATCAGGCAAAAAGAAAATATACCAGGATATTAAAATATTGCAAGAACAGTTATCGGCAATGAATAACAAAGAATTGGAGTGGAATTTAAAGAGGATGAATCAGAGGTCGTTTGAAGGTGCAAATAAACCGGGGAAATATTTGGCATGGCAACTAAAAAAGAGGAAAGAGAAGAAAACCATTAGTACGATACGAGAAGATGACAAGTTACTAAGTGATCAAGTCGCTATTAGTAGAGCCTTTTTTAAATTTTACGCAAAACTATATCAAAAAAAAGAGGTGAACAAAGATTCAATAGCGGAATATTTAGATAAGATGAAACTTCCAACAATCTCAGAAGGATGGAAAGAGAAATTGAATAAGGAAGTGACAGAAGAAGAAATAAAAGAAGCTATTCAATCAACAAAGCTGGGGAAGGCCCCAGGTCCAGACGGATTAACGGCAAAATTTTACAAAATAATGGGCCAAGAACTGGTGCCCCTCCTGAAAGAGGTAATGAATGGTGCTATGCAAGATCAGGAGATTCCTGACGCTTGGAAGGAGGCCAATATATCATTGATTCCAAAAGAAGGACAAGATTTGACTAATGTTAAAAATTACAGACCAATTTCACTGTTGAATAATGACTATAAAATATTTGCAAAGGTATTGGCAGAAAGAATTAAAGGATGGATGTCGGAATTCATTGCAGAAGAACAAGCAGGATTTTTACCTAATAGACAAATTAAGGACAATTTGAGAACAGTAATAAATGCTATTGAATACTACGATAAGCATTGCGATAGAGAGGTTGGTTTCTTTTTTGTAGACGCAGAAAAAGCATTTGACAATCTGAACTGGGACTTTATGTTTGCCACTATGGAAAAGCTGCAAATGGGAGAAAAGTTTATACAAGCAGTTAAAGGAATTTATAAAGACCAAAGTGCAGCGATTGTAGTGAATGACGATTTGACAAAAAAACTGAAAATAAACAAAGGTACAAGGCAGGGCTGCCCATTGTCTCCATTGCTGTTTATATTGATCTTGGAGATACTGATGATCCAGATACGAGAGGACGATACAATTCGAGGTATAAAGATAAAAGAGTTTACTTACAAGGTCAGAGCATTTGCAGATGACATAATGTTGATTGTAGAGGATCCAGTCGACAATATGCCAAAGGTAATAAAGAAGATAAAGGAATTTGGAGACCTGGCGGGTTTTTTTGTAAACAAAAAGAAGTCGAAGATATTATGTAAAAATATGACTAAACAGAAACAACAAGAATTGATGGAATTAACGGACTGCGAGGTAACAAACAAAGTAAAATATTTGGGAATTGAATTAACTGCAAAAAACATAGACTTATTTAAGAATAATTATGAGAAGCTGTGGATACAAATAGAGAGAGATTTGATAAAATGGAACAAGTTGAATCTATCATGGCTCGGCAGAATTGTGACAATAAAAATGAATGTTTTACCTCGCGTGATGTTTCTGTTACAAACGATTCCAATTATCCGAGACTCTAAACAATTTGAAAAATGGCAAAGAAAAATTTCGAATTTTGTGTGGGCAGGCAAGAAACCACGTGTTAAAATGAAAGTGTTACAGGATGCGAAAGAAAGAGGTGGCTTGCAACTGCCCAACCTAAGATTGTATTATGAAGCAATTTGTTTGACATGGATAAAGGATTGGATAATGTTGAAAAATCGCAAACTTCTGGCACTGGAAGGTTATAAGAAAATATTTGGATGGCATGCATACCTATGGTACGATAAAATAAAAGCGGACTCTCTGTTTCTGCATCATTATATCAGAAGAAGCCTCTTCACAATCTGGAAGAAATATAAGATGTATCTGGAAGACCAAATCCCCTCTTGGGTGGTCCCGTATGAAGTAATAGACCCGAGAACTGTTGATAACGAACAGAAATGTTTAACTTACAAGGAGATAACACAAACACAACATTTAATGTTAAAAATAAAATCAGAAGAAGAATTGTCTCCTTGTTATAACTGGTTTCAATACAGACAGATCAGAGATCTCTACAAATCGGACTGTTCAAGAGGAGGAATAAGAATGGAAAATTCAGAATTGGAAGAAGTAATGCTACAAGAAGGCAAGAAACAAATTTCAAAGATTTATAAGATACTTCTAAAATGGTATACTGAGGATGAAACAGTGAAAGTACAGATGGTGAAGTGGGCAATAAATTTTCATAAAGAAATAGCAATGGAGTCCTGGGAGCACTTGTGGAAGAATACAATTAAGATCACAATGTGCATGAATATTAAAGAAAATGTGTATAAGATGATATACAGATGGTACCTAACACCGAAAAAAATTGCGCTGGGGAATGCTAATATGTCAGATAAGTGCTGGAAATGTAAAAAGCATGAAGGATCATTATATCATATGTGGTGGACATGTGAAGTAGCTAAACAGTACTGGGGAGAAATAACTGAAGCAATAAATGAGATTTTACAAATACAAATAAATAAGAACCCAGAATTGTTGCAACTGAACTTGGGAATGGAGAATGTTCCAGCGCAGAACAGAACATTGTTATTCTACATGACAGCTGCAGCAAGAGTATTGTATGCGCAGAAATGGAAAGTGCAAGAAGTACCTACTGTAGAGGATTGGATTTACAAATTGCTGTACATGGCAGAGATGGACAAAATGACACGAAAACTTAAAGACCATGACCCAGAACAATTTATGGCAGATTGGGCGAAACTGTGGCAGTTCGAGCACTTTTAAACTATGATACTACAAACAGCTCTCCCTGCCAGATGCAAGACTTAAAGGTCGCTGTGGTTCAACAGAAACCTTTCAAAAACAAAATCCAACGGGAGGCTGCTGAATTGGAATTCATATGCAAATTTGACGCTGTCAAGCTGGGACTGAATAGAGACTATGAATGGTTATCACATTATCACAGGTAACAGATTTCCTTTACAGCGGCGTGGTCTGGGGGAGCCCAGTGACGCCTGGTGTGGGCTTTCGGGGACCACAGTTCTCTTTGTCAGATGCATCTGGCAGGGAGAGCTATGGTTATCGAGGGCTTATACTACATAGAAATTGGATGCTTTTACTGCTGCAAACTAACACGGCAAACTGACTACACACCAAAAGATGTTTACATTTACTAGCAAAGGAATGTTTTGGTTGCCTCCCCCCTAATTGCATCTTGTCCCTCCTCTCCTTCTCTCCCCTCTCCCCCCTCCTCTTCTGTATTTGACCAGTTTGTATCATGCATCTGACGAAGAGAACTTGATTCTCGAAAGCTTATGCTGCAATAAAATTGGTTAGTCTTAAAGGTGCTACTGGACTCTTTTTGATTTTGCTACTACAAACTAACATGGCTAACTCCTCTGGATTTTGACTTATATGTGTATTAAAGTCTCCTGCTATAATAACAGAGATTTCTGGGTACAAAAACATTAAATTACTTATGTACTCTTCAAGTTTAGATCATTGCTCTTTGACCTGTAATTGATGACACTGGGAGAGGGGGAAGATAAACATCAATAATCAAAACCAACTTTGACTTCGTAGTTGTGTCAACTTTGTAGACACAAAAATACCCAGTCCACCTTTAGAACGGCCTCCCTTGTGACCTGGAATAACTTTAAGTGAGTATGCAGCAAAGACATTCATTACCAGTTCCTCTTGGGACCATGTGTTCTGGAATGAGATTAAATAGAACTTAGACATACTCAATAAAGGAAGTGTCATTAGTATTGCTAATCACCCTGCAATGTTCCAAGGGAGCAATGTAATAAGAGAGTTTTCCTGGTGCAAATGTAATAATAATAAGAATAACATTTGATTTCTATACCGCCTTTCAAGATAACTTAATGCCCACTCAGAGTGTTTTACAAAGTGTGTTATTATTAGAGATGGGCACGATCCAAAAAAAATTAATGATCAAGCTGATCATGGATCGGCGCTGGTGACGATCCTGATTTAACGACCCTCACCAAGCATCTCCCGTTCCCGATCCGTGGATCATGGATCGTGGATTGTGGAGGCAAAAGCGGAAGGGCGCCCCGCTGTTCCCAGCAATACAGGAATGGTGGCTGATGCCGGCGGCATCTGTGTTTGTGTTTGGCCATCTGTGTTTGGCCATCAGAGCTGCCTATCAGGGTTTGCAGGGATGAGATTGGAGTGCCCATGGCTACAGAACACCCCCTTCCTCCTCCCTCCCCTGGCTGTCTTCTCCCAACTGGTGACTGCTTTGCTGTTCCGTGGTTGGAAGGAAGCCCTGCTGATCAAGGAAAGCTGGGCTTCCATTCGGGTTTCCAGGGCAACCGAAGGAGGGCCAACAGAGCTCAGGCATTCCCCTGGTCCCATTGCCAGGGGAATAGATTGCTAGCACCTGAGTGTCTGGATCCCCGATCTGAGCCCGATCGCCCAAATCCAGGCCCCTCCCGATCGCTGGATCGTTGGCCATGGACGATAACGATCCTCCAGGTCACGATCGTGTGATCGCCATTATCGTGGGTTTTTTTCGATCGTAATGCGGATAGTGCCTATCTCTAGTTATTATCCTCACAACAATCACCCTGTGAGATTGGTGGGGCTGAGAGAGCTCCAAGAAGCTGTGATTGACCCAAGGTCACCCAGCTGGCTAAAAGCGAAAGAGTGGGTAATCAAACCCAGTCTCCAGATTAGAGTCCTGCCACTCTTAACCACTACACCAAACTGGCTCTCAGTAGTCAGTTGGGGGATTTAGAATAGCTATAAAAGAGCTTTTTGTCTCTATATTCTCTGAGAAAAGTGTCATATGTTGATCTTTGTGCAGATCCTGCTGCATCAAATGCAGACTCTCCTGAGGACATTCTAAATCCATGGATTATGTTACTTCAACAGGTGTTATTACTCCTCTGTTTGAAACGGGTGGAACATCCATGGACAATACAAAGAGCTCCTTTTTGTGCTGAGGTGAACAGATGGAATTGGCCACAGTAGATTGTCACGTATTGCCATTCATTAATGGACTGTCCTCTACAGTTGATAAAGAAACACGTATTATATTGGGGATATTAGTCACTCCCGAAGCCAACCAGTAATTTTGAGAATCCATCTTGTCAGCACAGGTGCACTTATCTGCCGGCTCACTCAATTCTTCATAAAGTGAATCTACATTCAAGTTGTTCTTATTATCAGCCTAGGTATCAGAGATTTGTTTAGGCATTTCAATTATATCCTCTCCCCATGTGCTTCTTGGAGACTCTGTCATAGAGTCAGCAGGATTTGCAAGCACAACTTGGTTATTCCCTTTAAAAGTTATCAAAGAGATTAGTGGGTCCACCAAAGCTTATGTAGTTGTTAGAGTTTACTTAAGCTGAGGCAGCCTCATACTATCAGGTTAAAAATTCTTCATTTCTGTCTTCAAAATTATCAATATAATATCTGAGAACAAACTCTCACCCCTTTTTTTCTTTTTATTTCTCTTCAGTACCTCTTAACAGCTTCATTTGTGTAGATTAGATCTTTCTCTATACAGAAAAATTAAGTGCTTCAAACAAGGGCATAGTGAAATACCCCAGTCAAACCTATTATATCTCGCTTTCACTTTCTGTCTCTTGTTCCTTTCATTGGTTAGCCTTCCTTCCACATTGATCTAGATCTCTATTAAAGCCTTTTCCCCTTCATTTTATCAGACAACCAGTGAAACTTATTAACCTATAACACTCTCAAAGAGATTTTTTAACTCTTTCATCTCTCCACAACTCTATGAAAATGTTTCTTTATCATTCTGAGGAAGCTATCTTTTTAACTTTAAAAAAGTCAAAAAGACTTTTGTATGTGTATTTTTGCTGTGGTTTTAACTCTTTTAATGATGCATTTCATTGGTTTTAATGGTATTTAAAATATGGTTTAATTTTTTAGCTGCCTTGGTAATGAGGACAAAAAGTTGGGGTATAAATTTTGTAAAATAAATAATAATAAACCTATGGGTTTCAGACATTAAATCATTTTCAGTACTAGCTGCTTCACTAGGAGCATCTTAAATGTATATATTTGCTTGAATGTTTATATTTGAAGGGATAAACTTGGGTCCTGAAGGCAAAGCTTTATCCAGTATCCCTCGTTTGTCTTCATTGTTTTACTGACTCTTTTCATAACATCCATTCAACCATTCAGGGATTACAAAAGACCCTGTAAAATTTATCACTTACTCAGTCAGGCCCCTTTGTGATAGCAAGTGCTGTCTTGGGATGTGATTTTGTTGGACTTCTGCCCTTGGCATTATACTCGGGTGCTGACTGCCACTAGGCTAGAAACAAAGCTGGGCTTTTCTTCATCAGAGCAAGGCAACAGACGGTAGCACTACAATAATTCTGTCATTTTGATTTAGCAAGAAATTTATGTGAAGCTATAGCACTTAGAGAGCCATATGTTTTGTACAGTTGCAATGAACTGAAAATAAGGTACAATATTTAAATAATGAAAGGAGATCTTAAAATAGAGGCTTTCTGGAAACCTTAAACAAGGCAGAATAGCCCACAGGTCAAAAGCATCATTAGTCAAATCAAATTTGATTTAATTGATAGTAGTTTATCCATTTTATCCGTCGTTTATCTCTCATATAGGATTTTGGTGTTATGCTTAGATTCATATATGATCCAGATGATTATTGATTATTCAGATAATGGATGACCATAGATATATGACGTGGATAATTATATGATGTAGTTATGCTTTCTGTGTATATGCTTGAGTTTATTATCTGAAATAAATGAAAAACCTTTTTAAAAGCATCATTAGTAACTATTAAGGGTATACAAAATGGAACAAACAAGCCAGAAAGACACCTGGAAATCACCGTTTTATTTCATTAAAGCAGTTTCTGGAATAGTAAACCAAATCTAGGAGATCAAGTTATAAAAATACACTCCCACCATTTCATTTCATTTCAGATCTTCACTGAAAGAATCTTGTTTTTCTTAACCGAATTCACCAATCAGATCTCAAGGGGAGAGAGCCCTTACATTATTAACAGCCAAGAAATTATATAAAGCTATTCAAGAAAAGAACCTTAGCTGAACGAATGATCAAATCCGAGACCTCAGATTAAGTTTATACACGCTTAAATTGAAATCTGATTCAGACATGGAAAATCATTTAAATAAATTGTTACATATTCTCTGTCAGCTTGAGGCAGCGGGGAGTACAGTCCCAGACAGTGAAGTAATTGCCACTATGATGGGAAGTTTACCAGTGGCATATGAAAATATTGTCACAGTCCTGAAAAATGTGCCAGATCTCTCCATAACCGCTTTTACCAAGAGCCTAATGGATGCTGCTAGGAAGAAAGCAGTTTACAGCTCAACTGATAATTTCCAAGCTTTTAAATTGTCGGAGAGATCAAGCAGAATGGATGTAATTTGCAACCTGTCTAGGAAGAAAGGCCACTTTGCAAGAGAATGCCGGTCAAGAGATATTTTCCCCAGAGGGCGAGATCTGCCCAGAGAACAAAGAAGCAGCCATTATCATTACAGAGAGCCACGTGGTCGGGGCTCAGTGAGATCACGGAGTCACAATGCTGCCAGGGGATCAAGCAGGGAGAACTTTGCTAAAGATGATGATAAATAGAATTTTAGACACCGTGTTTTCATGATTAACTATGGTTATGATGGAGATATAAAGGCTCTATGGATGCTGGACAGTGGCGTAGGTTATCATCTAACTCTTAACAGAAAATACTTTACTGAACTTTATGAGAAACCTGAGATTCAACTCTTTCAAGTTGATGGGACTGCTATTGAAGCAGTTGGTACGGGAACCATCCATTTAAGGCTAAATGATCTTAATGGGTATGTTAATTTCTTAACCCTGAAAGACTGTCTTTATTTGCCCAATGCTACTGAAAATATTATCTCGATGGACAAGATGAGTATGGCTGGAATTGACATTCAGATAAGCCACAATGAAACCTCAAAAATTATTTCTAAGAGGGACGAGGCTGAGGTCCCAATTGTGAAATTGAGAAATTGTTTGTACCTGAGAACAGAAATTGATGTAGTTGCCAGCCTAAGAGAAAAAGATTGTACTCATGAAAACTGCTTTTTTTAGTTAGCACTTAAAACTCGCACACTGGAGCATTAAAGCTATCAAGAGGCTGTTAGAGAACAATGGAGTCCCCTTTGATGTTTGCAGTGCTAGTAAACAAATATGTGAAACTTGTTTAAAGGGAAAGGCAACTGCTCCAAGCTGCAAGCTGCATGAGAGGATCGAAACTTCTAAGCCTCTACAAAGGGTTTATTCTGATTTAATTGGTCCTCTGAATACAACAATGAATGGGCATAAATATATTTTGACGATCCTAGATGACTTCAGCCGTTATGCATTCGTATATTTACTAAAAGCCAAAGATCGGACAATAGACAAATTTAAGATCTTTGTGGCTACAATGAGAAATCAATTTGAGAAAGCCTCTAAAGTGCTATTTACTGATAACAGAGGTGAATACTGTAACAATGAATTCCAAAAATATCTTGAGCAGGAAGGAATTAATCATGAAAGAAGTGTGGCATTCAACCCTAAGCAGAATGGGACGATTGAAAGATTCAATAGATCTTTGCAAGAAATGGCCAGATGTCTCTTATTTCAAAGTGGACTTTCTGATAGCTGCTGGGGGGAAGCAATTATGACTGCTGCCTATATCTATAACAGAACATTGCACAAAGCCATTGAGGAAACTCTCTTTTACTGCTGGAATGGGAGAAACCCAGGATCAAAGCATATCAAGTCATTTGGTACCAAGGCTTAAGCTCATATTCCTAAAGAGAGGAGGGGCAAACTTGAACCCAGGGTAGAACTGGACATTCTTGTGGAATATGCACCAAAAGGATTCAGAATCCTAAACCCTCGCATCTTTGAAGTGAATGTTTCTAATGCTGTCTCTTTTGATGAGAGGTGTCTGTTCACAGGGAACAAAGAACCTGACTCAGCAGCACTACCTAACTGCAAAAGGGATACATACTTCTGTGATCTAGTTTTGAGGCTGCCTAATGCTGATGCGGATACCAATCTCCAGGAGGAAACCAAAGAGGCCTTTCCTTCAGAACGGGCAGAGGCCGGGATCCTACCACAAGAAGGGGAGACAGGTGAAGCCTGGCCAGATAACACAGAGACAGAGATCAAGGTAAGATGCTTAGCAAGGGAAAACCAAGGTGTGCCACCACTGAGATATGAATCCTGTGCTAAAGTGCAAACTGCTGATGAACCAGCGGACTGGACTGAGATGCTTGAATTGCCTGAACATAAAAAAGGCAAATGGATTAATGCTGCAAAGGAAGAGTTCAACTCACTTCACAGGAACCAAACCTGGACTCCTACAAAACTGCCAGCTGGAAGGAAACCCATTGGGTGCAAATGGGTATTCAAAGTGAAGTGCAATGCAGATGGGAGCTTTGACAAGTACAAAGCCTGCCTCATTGCTAAAGGATATACACAGAAGCCTGGAACCGACTTTTCTGAAATTTTTGCCCCAGTTACAAAGCGTTCAACAATTAGAATTCTACTCAGCACAGCAGCTTCCAGAGGATTGCATATTGAACACCTTGTTGTTAAAACAGCCTTTCTCAATGGAGAACTGGATGAAGAAATCTACATGACACAACCAGAAGGATTTAAAGAAAAAGGCAAAGAGACTCTAGTTTGTAAACTAAATAAAAGCATCTATGGACTACGTCAATCTGCCAGAGCATGGAATGAGAAATTAAGAAAGCTACTGTCAAAGTTGGACTTTAAACAAGGTGAAGCTGAACCTTGCATATTCACAAGGATTATAAATGGACAATACCAGTACGTTCTACACTAGTGGCCAAAATTGTGGAAACCTTTTGGGAAAAGTGCATTTTTGAGGTTTGATGGCTCATAACTAGAGATGGGCATGATCCAAAAAAAATTGCCGATCCAGCTGATCGTGGATCGGCACTGGTGACGATCCCGACTAAACGATCCACACCGATCATCTCCTGTTCCCGCTCCGTGGATCGTGGATCGTAGAGGCCAAAGCAGGGCGCGCTGCTATTCCCAGCTATGTGGGAAGGTGGGTATTGGTGGCAGCCCCCAGGCCCGGCGGGCACAGGGAGATGGTGATGAGCCGCCTCCCCTCAGGGGGCAGGGGGTCTGGCCGCTCACCAGCAGCACCCCCCATGTGCCCGCCCGCCAGGCCAAAAAGGAGCGCGCTGGCGAGAAAAGAACGGTGGGTGATGCCGGCGGCATCTGTGTTTGTGTTTGGTTGTCTGTGTTTGGCTGTCAGAGCTGCCTATCAGGGTTTGCAGGGATGAGATTGGAGTGCCCATGGCTACAGAACACCCCCTTCCCCCTCCCTCCCCTGGCTGTCTTCTCCCAACTGGTGACTGCTTTGCTGCTCCATGGTTGGAAGGAAGCCTTGCTGATCAAGGAAAGCTGGGCTTCCATTCGGGTTTCCAAGGCGACAGAAGGAGGGGAAACACAGCTCAGGCATTCTCCTGGCTGTGTTGCCCTGGGAATAGATTACTGGTGCCTGAGTGTCTGGTTTCCCAATCCGAGCACGATCCAGCCCCGATCCAGCCCCCCTCCCGATCGCTGGATCGTTGGCCGTGGCCGATCACGATCCACTGAGTCACGATCCCGCGATCGCCATTATCGTGGGGTTTTTTGGATCATAATGCAGATCGTGCCCATCTCTACTCATAACACCACTTTTGGGGGGAGTAATACCATAAAATGATATATCAATGGAAAGATAATTTAATCAAGAATGTAATGCAACAAAGTTTGTTCAATTATCTGTATTTTATCAAATGTTATAGCCAAATAATCAGGAAAAGGAAGCACAACTTGCTTAGGTTGATATGAAATAGCTTTCCTTCATTTGAATGTAGCCAATGAGCATGAGTCTTTAGAGAGCCAATCAGGTGTCATCTTGTTTTGGCAATAAGCCAATCAGGTCACAGTAGGATTCAGCTATTGATGTCATGTATTCGAGCTGAGAGGAGGTCATTTGTCAGTGTGTTATGTGATTGCTATCAAGTTGGTTAGTTTGTTTTGTGTTCTTTCATTTAGTGAGCTTGTAAAACATAATAAAATTAAAGAAATGGCACAAAGAGTTGACTGGTCACCCAGAAAGCGATGTAAAATAGTACTATTAAGTGAACAAGGCTACAGTTATGAAGAAATTAGAAGAAAAATTGGTGAAAACTTAACCAAAGGTGGCATTTCTAAATTTTTGAAGAGGTATAAGGCAACTCAGTCACTACAAAACCAGACTGGTAAAGGCAGGAAAAGGTGCACATAAACAAGGGATGATAGAAGAATTGAGAGATTGAGCCTAGGTGACAGAAGAAAATCATACAGAACAAAATGACGCAATTCAATGTGAAGTTGAGTGCAAGGACTGTTCAGCGCAGACTGGAGGAATTTGGTCTTAATGCTAGAATTCCATGAAAAAAACCATTGTTATCTCTCAAACAAAGGTTGAAAAGATTAAACTGGGCTAAAACCAATGTTAACTGGACAGCAGAACAATGGGACAGTGTTATTTGGAGTGATGAGACCAAAATCTCCCTGTTTGGTAGTGATGGCATAAAATACGTGAGAAGAATCGGAGAAGATTTGCATCCTGATTGCATTACACCTACCGTGAAACACCCAGTTAGTGTTATGATATGAGGTTGTATGACATCAAAAGGTGTGGACAGAATTTGCGTGATAAATGGCAATATAAATGCCCAAAAATACATAAATGAAATACTTGAGCCCAAACTGAAGCCTTCCACACGTGATCTTTTCCAAGATAATGAAGCATTTATATTTCAACAAGATTCAGCTCCATGTCATGTTGCTGCTGTGTGCAAAAAGTGGTTTCAAGATAATCATATCCCACTGTTGGAATGGCCTGGGAATAGCCCAGACCTTAACCCCATCGAAAATCTATGGAGCCAACTAAAGAAACTGGTTAGTGAGAAGCAACCCAGCAATAAACCGCAATTAATAGAAGCAATAACTCAATCGTGGTTTCACATAACAGCTGCAGAACTAAAAAACTTGGTTCACTCCATGGGAAGGCGTTGTAAGGCCATAATTAAAGCAAAAGGTGACCCAACTAAGTATTAACTTACATGGTGAGAATTGTTGTATAACTCATTTTTCTATGTGTTTCAATTTTCTTCTTTATAACTACTGTTCTAAAAAATTTCCTTCATAAAAGTTATTGCATTACATTCTTGATTAAATTATCTTTCCATTGATACATAGTTTTATGGTATTACTCAAAAAAAAGTGGTGTTATGAGCCATCAAACCTCAAAAATACACTTTTCCCAAAAGGTTTCTACAATTTTAGCCACTAGTGTATCTTTTGTGGATGACCTGATTCTGTGTTGTGATAGCAGTGAACAAGCTAAAGAAATTGTTGACCAACTGAATAAGGACATTGAAATAAAGCAGTTGGGTGAACCCTGCAGTTACTTGGGGATGCAAATCGAGAGAACCCAGAATGCAAGTTTTCTTCTAAGCCAGAACACAAAATCATGGAACTCGTGGAATCACTAGGGATGCAGGATACCAGACCAACAGGGACACCACTAGATCAAAATTACGTCCTGAGCAGAAAAAAAAGTGCACCCAACCAGACTGACTGGGAAGCAATCAAAAGGGTAGCCAGATACCTGATTGGAACAGCAAACCTGAAACTAGAATTTTCACGCTGTGACCCCCCAATCCTAGTGGGATTTTGCTGAGGAGATAGACAACTAAAAGTCAACCAGCGGATACCCTTTCTTCTATGGAAACAACTTGATCAGCTGGACAAGCCAGAAAAACTCTCATCGCCACATCAACTACTGAAGTTGAATATGTGTTTGCTGCACAAGCCTGTGATGAGCTTGGATGTATTATCAACCTACTTTGGAATAGAAGAACCAAACCCCATCACTCTATTTGAGGACAACCTAGCCTGTATTGCTTTAGCTAAGAGTGAAAGCATCAAAGGAAAAATCAAACACATAGTAGTGAAACATCTCAACGTGAGACAGCTGCAACAGCAGGGACAAAGACATTAAATACTGTCCTTCTGATGAGATGGTTGCTGACATACTGACAAAGCCACTCACCAAAGTAAAGCTTGAACATCTATGGAAGAAGATGAACCTTCGTGACTTCCACTCCAACACTTGAGAAGGGGCTTGTTGGGGATTTGCAAGTGTTTCCATTTCAGTCACGCGTTAAACATTTGTGTTACTTACTTAATTAGTAAACTTACTTTGCATGTAACCATTCGGGCTTCGAGAAAGGATTCTCACCATAGAAGGGGGAGTCTCTAAGCATAATGAAGTAGAATTAGGATTTCCTATTGAGCAACTTGTTTATTGGGGGAGTGTAATTAAGAGATGCTACGTACTGAAGTTTTATTGCTCTTTGTTCAGTTGCTGTTTCTCCTCTTTCTGTTACCTTTCTAGCAAAATGTAGCCTATTAGCAATTTATTATTTTCTTCCAAAGTAACCCAATTCTTTTATCCTCTGAGTAAAGTATTCTTACAGAGCCACACTGGAGTGTGTGTTTATTCTCATTACTTCCAATGCACATAATCACTGCATAATCTCTGCTGATTTCTAACAGCTTCATCATCAGCAAATATGAATAAACTCTCTAAGTGGAAAACTGGTCATATTAAACAGAGACATTGGCACCTCTGTTTAACATGTATTTAACAACAACAGTAGGGCAGAGGGTGTACAGAAGAGAGATGTTCTGCTTAGAGGGCTTGAGAACTGATATTTTTTAGGTTGTTTCCTGTACTTTTCCAGGTTATTTTAGAAAAAAAATTCTAATAAAAAAGTGATGGAAATATGAATAATGGCTGTTGTGGGTTTTCCGGGCTGTATTGCCGTGGTCTTGGCATTGTAGTTCCTGACGTTTCGCCAGCAGCTGTGGCTGGCATCTTCAGAGGTGTAGCCCCAAAAGACAGAGATCTCTCAGTGTCACAGTGTGGAAAAGATGTAGGTCATTTGTATCTACTCAGGAGGGGTGGGGTTGAGCTGAGTCATCCTGTAAGAGTTTCCCAGGGTGTGGAATGTTAATGGCGGGAGGCTTCACTGTATCCTGAGGAGGTTCTTTTGCATATGGATTGGTACTTGATGTGCTAATCTTCTCTGCAGGGCTATTGTCGGGGATAGAATGTTTTGTTAGCCTGGTGTTTTTCAGAACTGGAAACCATGCTCTGTTCATTCTTAAGGTTTCTTCTTTCCTGTTGAAGTTTTGCTTATGCTTGTGAATTTCAATGGCTTCCCTGTGCAGTCTGACAAAGTAGTTGGAAGTGTTGTCCAGTATTTTGGTGTCCTGGAATAAGATACTGTGCCCTGTTTGAGTTAGGCTATGTTCAGCCACTGCTGATTTTTCAGGTTGTCCAAGTCTGCAGTGTCTTTCATGTTCTTTTATTCTTGTCTGGATGCTACGCTTTGTGGTCCCGATGTAAACTTGTCCACAGCTGCAGGGTATACGGTATACTCCTGCAGAGGTGAGGGGGTCTCTATTGTCTTTTGCTGATCGTAGCATCTGTTGTATTTTTCGGGTAGGTCTGAATACTGCTTGAAGGTTATGCTTTTTCATAAGCTTTCCCATCTGATCAGTAATTCCTTTGATATATGGCAAAAACACTTTTCCTGTAGGAGACTGTTTTTCCTTGGTTGTTTGATTCATCCTGGGTTTGATTGCTCTTCGGATTTCATTTCTGGAGTAGCCATTTGCCTGAAGTGCGTGGTTTAGATGATTAATTTCCTCATTGAGAAAGTGCGGCTCACATATCCGTCTTGCACGATCCACTAATGTTTTCATTATGCCTCTTTTCTGTCGGGGGTGGTGATTGGAGTTTTTGTGTAAGTACCGATCAGTGTGAGTTGGTTTCCTGTAGACCCTGTGACCTAACTGAAAGTTTGCTTTGCGGATGACCAAGGTATCCAGGAATGGGAGTTTTCCCTCGATTTCTTTCTCCATTGTGAATTGTATGTTCAGGTGGATGTTGTTGAGATGATTCAAAAACCCCATCAATTCTTCCTCCCCATGGCTCCAAATGATAAATGTATCATCCACAAACCAGAACCATACACTAGGTTTGTGGGGTGCTGATTCTAGAGCTGTTTTTTCAAAATGTTCCATGTAGAAGTTTGCTATAACTGGGCTGAGTGGGCTCCCCATGGCCACCCCATCCATCTGTTCATAGAATTCGTTGTCCCATTGGAAGTAACTGGTTGTCAGACAATGGTGGAATAAGGCTGTTACATCCTCTGGGAAAATCTGATTAATAAGTGCAATAGTGTCTTTTACTGGAACCTTGGTAAACAGGGATACAACATCAAAACTGACAAGTATGTCTTGTGGATTGAGTTTCAGAGAACTGATTTTGTTGATGAAATCTGCTGAATCTTTGATGTAAGACGAGGTTTTCCCAATGTGGTCCTGCAGGAGATCGGCCAGATGTCTAGCTAATTCATATGTCGGTGAGCCAATGGCACTCACAATGGGTCGGAGTGGGACTGAATCCTTATGTATTTTGGGGAGTCCATATAGTCTAGGTGGCTGTGCTTCAGTCTTGCATAGTTTTCTGTGCGTGTCAGAATGTAGTGAGGAATTCTTGATCAGCGCATTTGTTAGCCTGGTGATTTTGCAAGTGGGATCTCGTTTTAGTTTTTTGTAGGTGGAGGGGGCCAGGAGTTCCTTAATCTTCTTTTTGTATTCCTCTGTTTTCATGATCACTGTAGCATTGCCTTTATCAGCTGGTAGAATGATGATGTCTGGATCTGCATTGAGGGTCTTGATGGCATTTCTCTCCTTGCGTGTTATATTGCTGGTGGGAAGCTTTGCCTTTCGTAGAATCCTGGCTGTCTCTCCTCTTATTTCCTCAGCTTCCTCTTCAGGTAGATGACGAATGGCAGCTTCTACATTTGCAATGATGTCTTCCACAGGAATTCTGGTGGGGGTGACTGCAAAGTTTCCTCCCTTCGCCAAGATGGAGGTTTCTTCTGGTGAGAGTTGATGGTCTGTCAGATTGATGACAATGCGTGCATTGTCGAGCATTGGGCTTGTCTGTCTTTTTTCCTGTAGTTTGTTAAACTTCTGCTTCTGTCTGGATGTGTGGTTGGTAAAAACTTGTTCCATCTTCCTGTAGGTGAGATTATCGACCTTGTCCCAATCCTGACTTCTCATTTTATGGCTGGTGTTGATATGCAAGCCAAATAGCTCCTTGTCTGTGGCAGCAAGTTCTCTGCGGGTAGTGTGGATTCTTTCACGTAAGAGGGCCTGTTCTAGACGGTCATAAATGTGGTTCGCCTGTGTGGTTTTGAAGATTCTTTTAGTTGTGAGAAAAGATGGAATGGTTCTTGTGTCCCTGCAGCGTAGGAGAAAGGTTAAAGAACAGGGTAGATGTGCTTTCTTGTTCCGAAGTGTTTCCAATCTCCGGGTCTGTTGGAATGTTTCCTCCCCGTAGAGGTGTTCGATGTATTGTCGAAGGCTTTCACGGCCGGAGAACGATGGCTGTTGTGGGTTTTCCGGGCTGTATTGCCGTGGTCTTGGCATTGTAGTTCCTGACGTTTCGCCAGCAGCTGTGGCTGGCATCTTCAGAGGTGTAGCACCAAAAGACAGAGATCTCTCAGTGTCACAGTGTGGAAAAGATGTAGGTCATTTGTATCTACTCAGGAGGGGTGGGGTTGAGCTGAGTCATCCTGTAAGAGTTTCCCAGGGTGTGGAATGTTAATGGCGGGAGGCAGTGAAGCTTGGGGCAGTGAAGCTTCACTGCCTCCCGCCATTAACATTCCACACCCTGGGAAACTCTTACAGGATGACTCAGCTCAACCCCACCCCTCCTGAGTAGATACAAATGACCTACATCTTTTCCACACTGTGACACTGAGAGATCTCTGTCTTTTGGGGCTACACCTCTGAAGATGCCAGCCACAGCTGCTGGCGAAATGTCAGGAACTACAATGCCAAGACCACGGCAATACAGCCCGGAAAACCCACAACAGCCATCGTTCTCCGGCCGTGAAAGCCTTCGACAATACATCGAAATATGAATAGTTTGCACAGCAGCTGATATAAATTATCCTAGCTACAGGGCAAGGTTGTTTTCTGGTTTCAAGTTTCTAGTCAAAAGTGCTAGGATGTCTGAGCAACAGAATGAAACATTCTTGTATTTTCAGAGTATCTACGGAAAGCGTGGGGATGACCTCAGCAAAAATTTTCATGTAGATTTGGCAGTGTACCGTATGGTCCCATCTCTAGAATCGAAGATAACTCCTACTCCATGGGGCTTTTGCTCTGTGGCACCTCTTTCCAAGATAGCTGAGGGGGAAAAAACAATTAGTGGAGCATTTGTGCTTTAGGGAAATGTTTGTGAAGCGGGCACCTGCTTTGTGCAAATTGGCCTGAAATCCACCTACTCTTTTCATGTGGATCACTCACATCTGAAACAAACTGTTTCAAGACACCAAGCTGCTGATTTTAAATTAATCGGGCCCCAAGTGAGCCTTCTGCTGTCCTGAATTCCAGCAACATAAAATACCTGCCTGGCTTCAGCTCTGGAAGTTTAATATGGATTCTGTGGTAAACTATGGGAGGCCAGAGAATTTCAAACTAAAGTTTATTGCGCCAGTAACTCAGAAAAGCAATTCCTAAAACTCTTGACACACTAAGCAAGGGAGTTATTGGTAACATAGAAATAGAAATCATTGTTGAGAGCCACCATGTGCGTGGAATTAAAATCCATCTGTCTTGGAAATGTTAAGCAATGTTACACACGACATAGATTCTCCTACATTTCAGTATAAGTAGTCTCCAAAGTTAATTCAGCTCCTTGTTTTTTATTTTATTTATTTTTGAAGGAATAATGCTCTATTTGAACTTCTATCAGCATACACCCAGCTGCTTTTCTTACCTGATTTTTAAAAGACTAGACTGTGTTAAAGAGTTTGGGGGATCCAGATGGTGAGTCATATTTGGGGCACCACATGAGTCTCACTTGTAAATCATACTCATATCTCTGCAAGCACATATGCACATAGAGAGGAATCTGTCTAGTAGAAATCAGCAGCACAGAAAACATTTCCTATTCTGTAACAAACTAGGATATAGTATTTCAAATTTCATCGAAGTTAGGACTGGGGCTTCTGCTTTTCACTTACAGTACAAGATGCAATCATCATATTCTAAGGAGAAGAGAATTTTTCAAATCATTGCACAGAAGGCTAGCTTGATAATTATTGTAAATTCACCACAGTGATTCATGCCTTAGTTCCATCTAGACTAGACTATTGAAATGTGCTCTGCTTGGGGCTACCCTTGGAGGGTGTTCAGAAGCTGCAGCTAGACTGCTGGTTGGAACCAGCTATCAGTAGCATATGACCCCAATACAGCAGCAATTATGTTGGCTACCAATCTGCTTCTGGCCCCAATTCAAGGTATTGCTTTTCTCCTTTAAAGCCATACATGACTCGGGATTGTCTGAAGGACAGTCTTGTCTCATCTGCTCCTGCTCAGGATTTAAGATCACAGGGAGAGGCCCCCCTGTCTTGTCTCATTAACTAAAGAAGCAGATTAGGGGGGGTATTCTACAGAAGGCCTTTTGGGTGGCAGTCCCACAATTATAGAACAACCTTCCCAGGGAGGGGTACCCCACTGCCTCACTGTTTATCTTCAGGAGGCAGCTGGTGTTATTTATGACTGCTTTTAATTAACTTATTTTTCTCTAGTTACTCGTAGTCTAAAATTGTGCTTTTAAATTCTAGTGGTGGAGATAGTGTGTATTTTATTATTCTTTTTTTATGTATTTTGTAAACTTTGCAAACTTTTTTCCCGATAAAATAGCTCAAATGCACTCTGATCTAGATATAGGGAAGACAGAAGTAATATTTAACAGACCATCCAGTCTGTTTCTGAATCATTTTGATCTAGTAACGATGGATATTGATAGAATTCTAGCATCAGTGAAGGCCACTACTGGCTACTATCCCATCCTGGCCATTAAAATCTTGTAAAGGCCCCATAAAGGAGCCCTTTATGTTTATTATAAATCGGTTACTAACTCAAGGCACCTTCCCTCAACCTTTCAAAGAGGCAGTCATTAGCCCACTACTTTAAAAAAAATCCTTGATGTAGCCAGTTATCATCAAGTCTCTAATCTGCTCTTTCTGGGGAAAATGTTTGAGAGAGCAGAAGCTACCCACTCCAGGCCTTCTTGGACAATTCTTGTGCTCTGCAACCTTTTCAGTCTGGTTTTAGGCCATGCTATGGCCTAAAACCTGGTTGAAAGAGTCCAGATCACAAGACAGCTCTAGTAGTTCTAGTTGATGACCTCCCCCTAAATGTAGACAAAGGCATGCTTGATTGTTGCTCCTCCGGGATCTACCTGCAGCCTTCACTACAGTAGACCATGCCATCCTCATGAAACATTTGGAGGAAAAAGTAGGTATCAGGGGATGCTCCTTGGACTGGTTTAAATTGTTCCTTATGGGACAAACTCAAAGAGTTGCTATTGTAGACCAGCTTTCCTTAGTGTGGGAATTATTTTATGGGGTTCCACAAAGCGCAATCTTATCTCCCATGTTATTCAAGCTTTATGTAAAGCCTTTAGGATAAACCATTTATAGTTATAGAATTTAATGTCATCAATATGCAGAAGATACCTAGTTCTATATCTCGCTATCCAAATCCTCGGATGATGCTGTAGAGGTACTGACTGAGTCACTGCTTGACAACTGTTGTCAAATAGCAGAAAGCAAACAAAATTGAACCCAGACAAGACAGAAATGGCAAAAAAAAGTCTTCTCCCAACTTAGACTAGTCTGGAAGATGGCCCCTACCTTGACATGGCTTATCTGGCCACTTGGATTCATGCCATAGTAACATGAAAGTAGACTACAGTAACTCACCCTACATAGGCTTTTCAACTCTAGCGAGTGTAAAATGCTGCAGCTCATTTACTTTCAAGAGCTAGATGGAGCATGCATATCAGTCTCATTCTGCAGTCACCCCATTGTCAACCCATCAGTTTCTGGGCTCAATTCAAGGTCATCTTTATTCAATTCAAAGCCCTTCATGGCCTAGGCCCCTCATATCTGAGGAACTGCCTCTCTCCCTTTGTTCTGCCATGGCAGCATCACTTATCTGACCAGGGCCTTCTGCAGGTACCACCCTGCAGTTGGGCTAAACCAATAACCACCCATACATGCATTTTTTCTGCATTTTCCCACCTTGTGGAATGGTCTGCCTGATGAGGTCAGGAAAACTCCCACTCTCCTGACTTTCCTCAAACTATGCAAAACTAAATTATTCAGGAGGGCTTTATACCCAGATTATAGGGCTCAATAGCTCAAAAAGATACCTAAATACCTTGGTTATAGCTCAAAAAGATACCTTGGTAAGGGACAGGGACTACTAGGTTATCGGGTACTATGTGCTGATGCAGATATGCTTCTGCTGGGTAATTTGACATTGCTAAAGATATCATATTAATCACTTATGCTTTAATTCAGAAAAGTTTCATCTATGTGTTTTGGCTTTACTTTTCAAATTTACGGCTACCATACCATATTGTATTCTGTTTTACATTTGTCCGGTGATGCTGGCCTTTTGTCCACCCTCACCACCAGCCCTGCAGCAGCAGACACCCCCTTTAGGCCCTGCAGCACAGCCTCTGGCAGTACCTCAGTTGCAAGAGCCCCTCCAGGCCTCCAGGCCTCTCTCACCCTTAGGCCAATTACAGCCGATGCCCAGGCACAACTCTGGGGAACAGCCTGCAGCCACTCAGCAGACTCACCTGTCTCCTGCAGTTCCCCAGATGGCTCCACTTCATCCAGGCTCACAGGAGGTTGCCATCAGCACAAGTTAGGCAGGCACAGGCCCTAAAATGCCAAAGGAGCCACTGGGGAGGGTTCAGAAGCAGCAGGGGTGAGCCAGGCAGAGAGCAGACCAAATGCCCCACCCTCGGTGGGGATGGAGTGGGTGGGGCCAGGAGACTGCAGAGTCTACCCATCCCTCCTATCAGATAGGCTGGGAGCAGGGCCAGTCAGGGAGATGGAGTGGCAATTGGGGGCAGAGCCAGGGAGATGGGGCAAGGGGAAGCCTTTAAATTCAGGTTCCTGTGAGGGCCGAGGAGGATTTTGCAGGGAGAGACAGCTGGAGCATGCTGCTACTCCCAGGGCAGGAGAAGGAACAAGATGGTGCAACCCCCTTCTCTGCCCATCTGAGGCCAGAGGACACCTGCCTGGAGAGCTGGTAGGATGGCAGGCCATCTGGAGAGGGCGCCAGTGCGGGAGGATCCTCACAACATTGAATGTCCCAACTGCTGATCATTTTATATTTTTGCTGTGAACGTCCTAATTATTGAAAGTCCTAGTTATTGTTCATATTGTATTCACTTGTAGTATGTAATCCACCATGGATCTCAGTGAGGAAGGTGGACTGTAAATAAACAGCAACAATAAGAACCACCTGCTCTGAATTTAAAGAATCTTTCAGAAATTTAAATGCTATAGAAGGCATTTGGAAAAGCTCTTATGATAGTAACAATATCCTTTATGGTCTTAAAAGAACAGTAAAGGAAGCTCTGGGCAGTCCAAACTAGGTAATACCACCTAGTGACTTTTCCCCTACACGTCTCCCACATTTTAGTGTAAAATAAGTACAGGTTAAGCAACACCACAACATAGTCCAACATATGGAAGTTCCTTTGTACCATTCCTTTTCAGAGCTCCTATGATCAAATGATCTTGAGCAATGACTAATAAAATAATAAATTAATTTTGAAAGGAAAATATATTAGATATAAATTTAGCAACCAACAAGGTTATATTCGGATCACTATCTAGCATCAGATAGGGAAGAATCTCCCCTACCAGCAACAACATATGGAAGTTTACTTAATGAGTCACTTATCTCAAAATTACAATGGCTTTGGGATAACTAATCAGAGTGGGTGAAAGATCTCTTTACCAAGATCTCCATCAGTTTACCTTGATGTGGTATAGTGTTATTAGAGGGGTTCAGATATTACTTCCACATGATGATTGTAAATTCTCAGGAACAGGATGTTATTAATTTTAGTTAAACTTTCCAGTTTCCATTTAAGATAATATAATTAGCTGTTTAATTCTTTCCTTGTATAATAATTGATGTCTTTCATGTCTTTCCCCATCATAGTCTGTATCCAAATTCTAGACATGGCAGTTCTTATACTGAAGTATATACAGTTCTGGTCATTCCATCTCAAAAATGGTATCAGAAAGTTAGAAAAGATGCAGAAAAAAGCGAGCAAAATGATTGGTGGGTTGAAGCCCTACAAAAAGAAGCTATTATCTTTTAAAATTGAATGATAGTGCATGTTTTTTTTAAAAAAAAAAAAACTTACTGTACACTTTTTTATGGATCCAACTGGGTCAAAGAGTAGTGAAGATGTACTAAATTGAATTGTACCCAGAAACATATGGGCAGCCAGTGCACAGCATGGACCACTGTGGTGAGATCACACTTTTCAAGGAATGGCCATAGATAACATCAGCCAAAGCTGGTAAAAGGCACTGCATGCTACAGATGGGATCTGGGCCTCCAGCTGAAAGCAGGGATCCATCAGTACCCCCTCCATCATAATACCGTGATTACTTGTCATTATGGTTATCAGGTGATTTTTAAGAGCCAGCATTGTGTAGTGATTAAAGCATCAGACTAAGATCTGGGAGCACTGCCGGCGCCAGTGTTTCTGGCACCTGTGGCACCTTCCCCCCCCTCACGTGCGTGCGTGCAGCGCGCATGCATGCCACGGACTGCGCAATGATATCATCATGCGATGATCTCATCACACAGCGCAAGCTGGGGGCATTTGCTGGCGGATGGCTGGGGTGGCGGGCGGAGGCTGCTCCATGCTCTACACGCTGTCCCAGCAGCGGCTCGTGGCTGCTGCACCCGGCTGGGTCATAAGAATAAGAAATCTTATTTGCTTTTATGTAGTTTTCTTTCAAGAGGGGGGTTGACCCAGAGGAGTCTGCAAAGAGATTAAAGGAATAGACAGAATCACAGGCCTGGGTGGTGGGAGAACATAGCTACAGAACTAACTTGAAACTCCCCCCCCCGCAGTGTTCACACTCCAGCATAGCAATACAACCAGATTCTGTCCAGCCTATACTTTCAAATGCTGCTGTGGCCCTGTGGTGTCATAGCCAGGAATAGTGGTTCAATTGAAATAGAAGGGTGGGGAACCAGGCAGATGCTGTTCCAAAAAACTGGAAAGGTCAATACAAAATGTTGGGGTTGAATATTTATTCTGATCTGCACCACATACAGCCATTCAAAGCAGACTTCTCCTTATCACAGTTAGCTATCCTTTCTAGCAAGAGAGAGTTGAAGTATGAGTTCCCCTGCTGCTTACCTTGCTTGGATGACTCCATGGTATCTTCAAACCTCAGATTGTTGCTATCACTTTTCCTTGCTTTTCACTTTAAAGGTATACGATCCTTATCAACCTCCCATCCCTGCCCCAGCCAAGAAACTTAGAATTCAGAGTCCTTCAAAGGCGAGGGATAGCTCTTTAACCCTCTCAGACCAGTAAGCCATAAAAGGTTGCTTTAGGTAAGTTGTCTCCCTTGGCTACTATGATGCCTTTGAATGCCTTCAGTTATTCCCCTGTGTGACCCTCATGAAATCTGTTTATCGAGACCCATTTATGTGGAACAAGCCACAACATCAATTGAACTGAAGTCTACTCTCAATTAGTGGTGGGTACGAACAGCAATACGTACTAAAAAAACCCACGAACAGCCCAATTGGCTGTTCATGAACAAGCCGTTCTTGAGGCGCCATTGTAAACGAACAACTGGGCATCGCAAGCCTCGTTCGTTGTGTTCGTCTGCTATTCGTGAAGCCAGGCACTCAGGCGCTGTCAATCAATTACCTTGGCAATGGAGGCAGGGACTGCCTGAACTCTGTCTGCACTCCTTCTGTTGCCGTGGAAACCCCAATCAAAGCCCAACTTAGCTTGATAGGCACATCTTCCTTCCAAGTGTGGAGCTCCAAGTTGGTTACATGGGGAGCAGAGACCAGGGGGGGAGGGAGGGGGTGTTCTGTAGCCATGGGGACTCCAATCTCATCCTTGCAAACCCTGTTAAGAAGTTCTAACTGCCAACCACAGACCTCCTGCTTTGCTCTGTGGGACCTCTGGTTATAAAAGGAAGTGTGCTCCAAGCTCTAGCTTTCAGTTTCAGCAGGCAGTGGAGTAGGAGAGAGCTGTTGCTAGCATTTTAGGAGAGAGACAGGGAAAGTGCATTGGAGCTTGAATTTTTTTTGTGTGTGGTGGGATAGGGATCTATCTCCTCTGGTTCCAGGGCTGCTGCCAGGTCCTGGGGCCAAGCTCAGTGGGCACCTCAGCTGAGGGCTCAGTGTTCTCTCCTTCTCATTCCTCTTTAATTCTTGTTTGCTGGCACAATGAGGCTTCGGGTGGGGGCCAAGGGTGGTCGTGGGGAGAAGTGCAAATATTGACCTGGTTGTCATGCGGGAAGCATACTGGGTGGGGCTCGGGGACAGCAGAAACCTGCTCCCCAAGATTCAGCTGTGGGAGCTGTGGAGGAGGCCATAGAGGCCTTGCCTCTGGGGGAAGAGGATCTCTTTAACCTTTTCAAGGAGGAGGAGGAGGAGGGTCAGGGGTCCATAGAGGAATGGTTGGGCTTTGATGAAACATCCATCCCATCCCCATCCCAAACTCTCCGTGCTGTCCCTACCTGCAGTCCACCCCTCACTCCCAGTGCCAGCTTTGCAGTGTGACCTGTAACTCTTTGTCCTCCTTCCCCTGGAACATTTAGTGGGCCACGTTTCAAGCTCTCTGTATGGAGGCACTTTTGGGCCCTTACAAATGACCCCTGTGTGGTGCAGTGCTGTGTCTGCAATGGCCAGGTGCATAGGGGCAATGGCCTGAAGCACCTGTCATTGACGGTCCTGTGTAGGCACCTGAAGATGCACTACCCGTTGCTGTGGTCTTCATCCTCACCCAGCGAACATCCGGCAGGGGGAGAAAGAGGGCTACCAGCTCTTCTGACCATGGATCAGTGCGATGGTCAATGGAATCCACACCAAGCAAGAAGCCTTGCCCCAAGGGTGCTGTTGGTGGGAGCGGAACGGTCAGGCAGACTGCCCTTGCGGAAGTTGTTGGTCCTCATCTGTGGGCTGTGTGGTTGGCCGCAGCACAGTGGGCACGTCTCTCGCAGTGGAGGACTTGGCGGGGGCCATGGTGCAAGAGTACCTTGCGGAACCCGAGCCCCCCCAGTCCAACCCGTTGGAGTATTGGGCAAGTAAATCTGACATGTGGCCAGACCTGTCCATCGTGGCAACCTATATCCTACCCTGCCCTCCCACCAGTGTGCAGAGCGAGTGGGTGTTCTCCCACCTGGGTGACCTCTGTTCCAGCTGCGTACGTCTGCACCCGGACCTGGTGGACATGTTGACATTTGTTAAGGTCAACCTCAACCTGTTTGGATATACCTCTCTGGACCTTGACCTGCCTGGGCTCTGAGCCACCCCAGTCTGCTGTGGTTCTAGGCAACGCTCCACTGCAGCGGCCTCAAGATCTCTAGCCTGCTGACTGGCTTCGGGGCAAAGCAAAGCAGTAAGGTGGGTGCTGTCTGCTGCTGCTTTTGAGTACGAGGGTCAGCTCAGGAGCTGATGCACATATGGTTATACAGTACAGTGCCCCTTACCATGGCACCTGCTGTCCCCTCTGAGCAGGGGGGAATGAGTCTCGCGACTCCCATGCAGGAAGGGGGGCGATGTCAGCTGCCACCGCTTTTGGGCACGATGGACAGCTCGGGAGCTGTTGCACATATGGTTATACAGCACAGTGCCACCTATCCAGGGCACCTGATGTCCCCTCTGAGCAGGGGGGAATGGGTCCTGGCCGTGACTCCCATCCTTTCTGCAAAGGCAGGAAAGTGGTTCATGTCACCGTCAGCCTCCACTTCAACACAGGAGGGGCGGTCAAGTCTCTCCAGCAGCAGTCTGCACATTCCTTCAGGGTGGATCCCGTCACCCAGGGTGCTTAGTTTGGGCTGACTGTCCTCCCGGCTCCACCGTGTCTGGCTGGAGGGACCTTCACTGCAATGCCATCTTCTGTAGGGTGCTGAATAGACTGCCACTTCCATGATGGCAGGCCGGTGGGTGATGCAGGGGGCAGCCCACAGCTCCCCACGTGGGCACCTACCTGCCCACAATCCCCTTTCCTAGGGGAACCAATGCCTCCCTCATGACGGGAGGGAAGGCATCCTCCACAGCCTCGATGGCCAGCACATGAGCCTCCACTTCTACATGTTAGGGGCGGGACCCATCTCCCACCCTTGGTTCTTTCCTTCCAACTTTGTAATGACAGGATAACCCAGATATTTATGCAATCCACCTGTCTCCCCAATATCCCTGTGTACAGTATCTGTCCCTCCTGTCAATCCAATACAGGTATTCAATGTTTCCATGCATCCCTCTATCCTATACACCTATGTCATACAGCTTTGCATCTGTCTATCGAGAAACCTATCTATCCCATGTACCTAACCATCCAATGCTCCATGTCCAGCCAGAGTGTTTGGGTGGCAACAGCCTCTGCACCATGCAAGGTGTGGACAACAGCAGTGGCCCTGATGCCATGATGTCCCCATCTGGTGGATGTATGTTGGTGTCTCTGACCTACCAGGGTGCGTGCTTGTGTGTGCAAGGCCTCCATGTATGACACCATGTCTTGCTGGAGGGTTTTCTTTGCAGACTGTTGCTGGGTCATTTGGTTATTTGGCGGCTGCTGACATACCCACCTTACTTCCATCCAGAAAGTAGCCTCTGGAAGGCGTGGTGGGTGGGCACATGGGAGGTGCTGCTGATGAGCAGCCGCATATCCCACCCCCTAGAAGGGAGGCAGCCTGCCACCACCTCCCCGAGCCCACCAGGCCCACGTCCGCTGACATGACCCACCTTACTTCCATCTGGAAAGTAGCCCCTGGGAGGCCTGGCAGGCGGGCACATGGGGGGTGCCGCCAGTGAGTGGCCACACCCCCTCACCCCCTAGAGGGGTTGCAGCCCACTGCCACCTCCCAAAGCCCACCAGGCCTGGCGGCGGCCGCCATAACCCATGTTACTTCCATTTGGAAAATAGCCTCTGGGAGGCCTTGTGGGCGGGCACATGGGTGGTGCCACTGGTGAGCAGCCACACTCCCGCTAGAGGGGAGGCAGCCCACCACTGCCTCCCCAAGCCCACCAGGCCCAGCAGCCGCCAGCATAACCCACCTTACTTCTGTCTGGAAAGTAGCCACTGGGAGGCCTGGTGCGCGGGCATGTGAGGGTGCTGCCGGAGAGCAGCCAAACACACTGCCCCCTAGAGGGGAGGCAGCCCGCCACCACCTCCCCGAGCACGCCAGGCCCAGTGGCCGCCGACATAACCCACCTTACTTCCGTCCAGAAAGTAGCCTCTGGAAGGCCTGGCGGGCAGCCACATGGGGGATGCCACCGGCAAGCAGCCACACACCCCACCCCCTAGATGGGAGGTGATCCATCTTTGAGTCCACCACTTGTACATGGGGCCAAAGTCAACGAGTGGCTCCAATTGTATTGAATGGGAGTTTCCTGGGGGTGTCAGATTTGGGAATATATAACTCCAAGATCCGTATTGCAATCTTGACCAAACTTGGGTGATGGCTGGAGAAGAGCCTGCTGAACACTCCCTGTGATTATGGGCTCTCTAAGTCCCAAGGGGGGCATTCTGGCCCCCATGAACAACGAACATCAAACATGTTCATTAATGAGTCATGTTTGTTACTGTTTGTTTGTTTGTGTTCGTCCACAGCAATGAACAACAAACAGTGTGTCCATTTTTCCCCCGTTCATGCCCATGTCTACTCTCAAATACTTTCACGTATAAAGCAAGTGACAAAAAGTTCATGCCTGGTGGCCAGTCTAGGACTAAAACCACACTTCCTTATTTCAGTAACTGGCTAGTCTTGTGCTATCATATGGGTGGAAATGTAGCCATTTTAAACGAACATGGGTATGTTTGCTTATAGTCAGTACAAGCCTGTTTTGTTGCCCTTGCCGTCTCACACTCAATACATCTAGGCAAGTGAAGGCTAGTCTTCCCTTACCAACATGAGGCAGGTGGGAAATTACTACTAATTATATATCATCACCAAGTTACATAAATGAATATGCTTTAACCACCTCAACCAACCTTTCTTAATACATTATTGCTAATATGAAGTGATTTATCTGTATATCCATATCTGATCCTGTTTCTGTGAAGTATTTTCCCGAACTTAAAAAATACCATGGTAACATGGAGCATTTTTTTCTGAGGAACTTGCTCACCATGTAGAGATATGAAGTAATTTGAAGTGACCTCTTCTATCTGTTAGTTTTAACTTGTACATCGTGTTTACTTATATGTCATTCCTTTGAATTCAATAGACAACCTTCTTTTTGTTAAAGAACTGCAGTCTTTGTTGTTCACTGGGTTATGAAGCATACATTATCATACCTTAGTTCTTGACCCTTGATATCTAGGCCCATTAATTCAGGGCTTAAATAAATAAATAAAAAGTAAACGGAGGAAATGGTGCATTTTAATTTTGAAGCTTGTCAGAGTGTTGGGAAAGAAATGCAGTCCACCAGAGTGAAGTAAATGCATTAGAGATATGAGACTGAGAATTACAACTACTAAAAAACCCCTTGAGAGGAACTTATTGCTTTGAATCTAAATAACAGATTTTGTAAATGGATGGGCTGGAGGGGCCGTATTTGAAGCATGCCTGTGTGTTACATATTTCACAGCTCCATTCACAGAACAAGAAAGTTGTGCATCTTTTAAATCACAGGGAGACATCTGCAAGAGATTTCAAAACACAGATCTGTGTCTGAGCAGAGTGATAAAAGTGCCATTAGTTGGGGTTATCCATTTTAGTAACATTTCGGCTCTCTGGAAGTCTTTTCTCTTGAACCGAAAAGAAAACGTTTTTGCAAGGCAAAGCCATAAAAAGGGCAGCCTAGAAAACCATTCTGATGGTGCAGAAGTAGAGTAGTCACTTTTGGAAATGTGCATCTTGTAAGCTAGCCTTTTCCTTACAATGCTTGTTCTGTGTTTTTTCTTTTTACTGTGTGATGAAAACAGATGGGTGCTTCTACAGGAAACAGTTGGACACCTTGAGACACCATTTCGAATCTCTTTGGAATATATTTCTAGTGGGAACCAAAGTGTAGCTGCCATTGATTCATTTGCTATGAAGAACTGCAGCACAGGTAAAAGGACTGACTTTATTTCATTCTAACATTTACTGTTGCTTGTGGGATAGGGGGTGTGGGGCAATAGCTTATTCTTAATTGACTTAAATGTTAAGGTGGTAGAAATACTTTGGACCCTTTCCCCATTTAATTTCTTTGTCCACATCCCCAACCACCAACCCAGGTTTTCTCCTCCCGTGTTTCCTAACAGGGTGTCAGCACTAAGAGCAAATTTTGGGGAATTCTTAAATAAATAAGGAAGATTCTTAGTGGGGATGCCTGTTCTTTTGTTCCATTTGCTTTAATGGATTAAAGAGAGAGAAAGCAGGAAACGTTTCAAACATTTGCTTCTGAAAAGAAAAGACAGAGGGAATCATAACATTTTTCTTTTGAGCTATTATTTCTTGTGTTGCCATGGTTCAGCTTAACTAATAAGACCAGTTCACTGTTGTGAGGGATGCTGTACATCCCTGTACAAATTCATAAGAAAGCCTTTGGTTTCAGATCAGGGGGAGCTAGAGCATCACCAAAATATTGTCTACAGTGAAATTCATTCTCAATGCAATCCTAAACAGATTGATTGATTTCAGTGGGCTTAGAATGGAGTAACTCTTCTTAGGATTGTATTGTCAATCAGATTTGTCTGAGGAATTCTGAGAAAAGCCAAAACACTAAAAGCAGTATCAGTAGTGTTTAAAGCATCAGTCTAGGATATGGGAAACCCAGGTTTGAATTCCTGCTCTAGTTAGTAGAGAATCGTTCTGGGTAACATTAGGTCAGTCACACACTCTCAGACAAACCTACCTCACAGAGTTGTTGTGAGAATAAAATGGAGGGGAGGAGAAAAATGTAACTCTCTTTAGGTCCCTACTGGGGAGAAAGGTGAGGTATAAAAGACATCAGTAAATAGAAAGCATCCTTTCATCCCTAAGCTGACCATACAATTCAACTATCATGAAATTTGAAGCAAATCTTCTTCTCAGACAAAATATGTACAGAATGTCCAAGGAATGTTGAAGGAAGAAGTCTTCTGATAAGAACACCAAAAATTTTCAGGGATGTTTAGCTTATCACTAAGTGAAATCCAAGCATTCGTTCAGTATAAAATTCAGGAAGAGTAGTTTGTGACTTGGCCACATTGCATGCTACGTTGTGAAAGTTGCCTTTCATGGCATCTATTAGATAGCTAAGAATTCCAGTTTCTTTCCTGAATAGAAAGGGTTGTTTCTAGCCCTCAGAGTCACACAGTTTATGTTCAAAAAATTCAAGTCAGAGTATGCTGCACTGACACTAGCAACAATTTCTGTTACTATTCAGCAGCTGGTGTTCAGCAACTTTCACTGCCTCTGAACATGGAGGTTTCAAAAAGCCATCATAGCTAAAAGCTGTTGATAGTATTGGAGCACGATGGTGACAGATGAACAGCTTCTCTCAGTCACCCCACAGTGCACCTTTTGAAAGATCAAGATACCTTATCTTGATTCACCTGGTTATTCAGATTAACTGGACTATCCTCTATTTTTAAACTGAGAGTTGTTGATAGACCACTCCATAAATTCATCTGGCCTCCTCCTAAAACCATTAAGCTAGTAGCCATTGATACATCTTGTGACAATGAATTCCATAAGTTACTTATTTTCTGGGTGAAGAAATACTTCCTTTTATTTGTCCTGATTTTGGTATGCAACTGCTTAGTTAGGTGGCACTGACTACGCCTTACAAAGTTCTTGCATTTGTTGGTGGAGATCATGAGGACTTTATATCAGATACACAATGAGAGTTTTGAGCTTCCCAGACTTACACTGGCCCTTCTCTACTCATCATGACTGCTTTGCTTGGGAAGGAGCAACTTCAGCCTTCCTCCAAGCATTGCCAGTATCAGCCTGGGAAGTTCCTGGAGATTTGGGAGTAGAGTCTGTTGAAGGGGGAATTTAGGGAGGGACCACTTAAAATGCATGGTATACCATAGAATCTGCCCAATGAAACTGCCATGTTCTTCAGGGAAAATGATCTCTGTAATCTGGAGATCAACTCCAGTTCTGGGAGAACTCCACCTCCCATTTAGAGGTTGGCAACCCTATTTCCCTTCCATGCTGTGTTTATGTTCACAGATTGCCCCATGGAACCACTGTCCTGGTGTGAAAATTGCATGTAGCTATATAAGCAACATGATTCCACATCAGAGCCAATAGATGCTCCATGGGGTAGTTCATGTGCATGGGAGGGTGAACCTACTTCTTCCCATACACCACGGTTGCAATAAAAAACATCTAAGTTGTTGTGTTGTCCACCATCAAACATGAGGACTTTACAATGTTTAGGGAGGCCTGAGTTCTTACATTATGGGAAAGGAAGAAAAAGTTATCTCATTCTGCTTTCCCTGCAATATTTATTTATTAAAATATTTATACCTCGCCTTTCCTTTTGGCTCAAGGCAATATACAGGCAATATGCACCATTTATGAGCTTCTAGTATGTCCCTCTTTACTTTGGATTTTTCTGAATTAAAATAACTGTTATTCATGAAGAAGGTACCCAACTCCTGAATCATGTTAGCTGTCCTTTTTCTGCAGCTTTTCCAGCCCTAATATATCCTTTTTGACGTGGGCTAACCATAACTGTATGGAAGATTCCAAATGTGGCCATAAAATACACAGTATTGCCTTTTCCCCCTCAAACCTTTTCATAATTATTCTTAGCATGGAATTTACTTTTGTTTATTGCTACCATATTGTGCACATTGAGCCTACATATTCAATAAGCTACCTACTTGCTACAAACTCAAGATCCAAAGACTTGGATGAAGGAATAGAAGGGATGCTAATTAAATTTGCAGATGATACTAAATTGGGAGGGGTAACATACAATAAAAAAATAGAATCAAAATTCAAGATGATCTTGACAGGCTGGAAAATGGGGCTAAAACTAGCAAAATGAAATTCAAGAGATAAATGTAAAATTCTGCATTTTAGTAGAAAAAATCAAATGCTTAATTATAGGATGGGTGAGACTTACTGGGAGTGCTGTGTTCTATTTTGGGCACCACAGTTTAAGAGGGATGTTGACAAGCTGGAAAGTGCCCAAAGGTGGACCACAAAGATGGTGAAGGTCTGGAGACCATATGTTTAGCCTGGAGAGGGGACAACTGAGAGATGATATAATAGTCATTGTCAAGTTGGACAACAATGTAAACAAAAGGGGAGGAATTGTCTGACACATAACATACTATAATACAGAAAGTGGGTAACAAAGGTGGAAGACAATGCAGTGAAAGGAAGGTGATACATACA
Source organism: Eublepharis macularius (assembly GCF_028583425.1). NCBI lineage: Eukaryota > Metazoa > Chordata > Lepidosauria > Squamata > Eublepharidae > Eublepharis > Eublepharis macularius. Next base: position 178,276,192 of record NC_072790.1, on the reverse strand, counting down.
AAAAACATTGCAATAGACTACAACATGGATCCTGTTCCAAGGATACTGTTTCAAAGGAACAGACCTTGTCAGTACTCAAGCACCATTACCAATAAAAGAGTTTGCTTGACCTCTCCTTCCAGCTTGGCTAGGGCAACCTATGAGACTGCCTGGTGTAGTTTCTCCACAAATAGATAGATGTTTTGAGAAAAACATAAAAGATACTCAAGGCAAATTACCAAAGGTTTGTTTTGACATGATTGATAAGAGGGGTTTGGTGGATGTTTGGAGACATAAAAATGGGGACTCAAGAGAATATATATTTTACTCTGAGAGACATAAATCTTTGTCACATATAGATATGGTCTAGGTATCAAAAATCTGATGACCAAAATTGGTAAAGTGGAGATACTGCCAAAGTCTTTTTCTGACCATAATCCTGTAAGTGTAAGTTATAGAACCAAATTCAATACATTTCACTGGCAATTAAATGAATCTTTACTACAGAAAGAAGCAATTGTAGAGGATTGTAAAAAAAGGCTGAAAATTTTTTGAATTAAATTTGAATAAGGGTACAGATTTAAGAATGGTTTAGGACACAAGTAAAGCATTTATAAGAGGCCACTTTATATGTCATAATTCAGAATTAAAGAAAAAAAGCAGGATAAAATGCATGGTATTCTGCAAGAAATTATTTAAAAAGGAAGGAAAATTTTAAATGATGCTGGAGAATGTCAAGGTGCAACAAGAAATAAAATGCTTACAGCAACAGCTATCAATGTTAACATTAAGGGATTTAGAGAAAAATTGAACTTTGCAAAGCAGAGAAACTTTGAATTTGCTCATAAACCAAGAAGGTGGTTGGCATATAGACTGAGAAAAGAGAGAGAGAAAAAAATGATTTTAAAATTGCAAGATGGGAATACTATGCAAACAGAAAATGGGGCTATTCAAAAGACTTTTTAAAAGTATTATTAAAAATTATATAGAAGGCAGGATATTTCTTCAAAGAAATTGAATGATTATTTAACAAAACAGAGAAGCTACCTAAAATTATGGAAGAACAAGAACAGGTGATGAACGGCCCAATAACAATTCAAGAAGTGGTGGAAGCAATTAAAAAGATGAAAAGTGGGAAATCACCAAGTCCTGATGGATTATCAGGCCGATATTATAAATGCTTTGAAGGTGAGATTTTAGTACCTTTGCAAAATACAATGAATTCGATTTTGTTGGGTGGAAAGATGCCAGAGACTTGGAAAGTTGCTAACATTACATTGATACCCAAAGAAGGGAAAGATTTGACACTAGCAAAAAATTATAGACCTATATAATGACTACAAACTATTTACTGCAATATTAGCAGAAAGACTTAAGTATGTTCTCAAAGACTTTATTCATGAACATCAAAGTGGTTTTTTGCCCCAAAGACAGTTGAAAGACAATATCAGAACTGTACTGGATATAGTGGAATATTTGGACAAACGTAACAAAAAACAAGCAGCTCTAATTTTCTTGGATGCGGAGAAGACCTTTGACAATCTGAACTGGATTTTTCTGTTCCAAGTGTTGGAAAAGATGAATTTTGGGGAGAATTTTATAAAATGGGTGAAATCAATTTACAGACTCCTGTAAATTATTGTTAATGGAGAATTAACTAAACCATCCAGGATTATACCCAGACTCCTTACCATTGGCACCGGCTCAAGAAGTGCCCCACCAAGGGCTGGGAACCATATCTCCAACCCTGGTAACCAGATGCAGGACCTCCATCTTCACAGGGTTCAACTCTGTTTTAACCACCCAGTCACTCCCTCCAGAGCTTATCTGGGGCGAAGTTCTGCAAGCTGTCCATCAACAGATAAAGTTGGGTGTCATCAGTGTACTGGTGACATTATTTAACATTATTATTTATTATAGAAAATTTGTTAGAGACCATCAAGGTGGCTAACCAATTAAAAGCACATATAATAAAAACACATCTTGAAAACCATGGGGAAAAAATACTGAAATATACATATAACATACTAGAGCTAAAATATGTATGTGTGTCCTCAAATCACATCTGACTTATGGTGGCCCCAGTAAGGAGGCTACAATGAAAATGAGAAACCGAGGTGCTTTGCCATTGCTTTCCTCTACAGAGCCTTCCTTAGTAGTCTCCCATCCAAGTAGCCACCCTGCTTAGCTTCTGAGATCTGATGAGATCAGGCTATACAAAATAACAATTAAAACTTTGGGCAAGAAGGAGGGAACACCAAACAAAAATGTCTTCACCTGCTGTAGGAAGATGGCAACAGAAGGGAACAGATGAGTTGCCTTGGGGAGACAGTTCCAGAGTTTTGGTGCCATGATTGAGAAGGCCCTTGCCATCCAATCCAATATTAGAAGGCTGGTCCACCCAAAGCAGGGTCTTAAAGGCTGTCCACAGTAGTTGGGTAAGTTCTTGGGGGGGGGGGGTGATGGTTAGATGGTCCTTCAGGTATGGTGGTCCCCAACCATTATAGGGCTCTGTAGGCACCTTGAATTGTGCCCAGAAGCAGATTAGCAGCCACTGTAGATGGGCCAAGACTGAAGTGATATGTTCCTTACAACCCACTGTGAATGCTGGAGAAAAGGGCTCCCCCTACAACCCATTCAAATCAACATCCTGGCTGCAGCATCCACTCAAAGGCACCATAGGTTTCCCAAGATTTATGTTACATCTTCATCGTTGCAGAGATAAACATCATCCTCTTCTTTAAAAGCATGGGGTAGATCCTATCCCTGTCCTCCCACTCTACCGAGCCTAAGGAGCCTTCCTCCATCTCAGGCAGTAATGCATGGTGTAGCTCTTTAAGTGAAAGTGCTTGGAAGGTATAACTCTGCTTAGGATTGCCCTGGCAAAGTTAGAAGAATAATTTTTATTGAACAAACATTTATAATTAAATATAACGCTTTCTAGCTGATAAGAATCTTCTGGAGTAGAGGTTAAATGAAGAAGCTGTAGTCAAATATTTGTAGATGTTAAATATTCTGATTCTGTTGACTATTAGGCTTTTCACTTTTTAAAAATGGTAAATTTGCATCCTCCTTCAGGTGCAAAATGTTGGCCCACTAAACAGCATTGCATTACTTTCTTTGGATTTTAAAAAAAAATCATTTTGTGACATGCTACCCATTAATACATGAACCCAGAGCAAAGAATTTACTAACCATTTTTGTCATTGTAATTTATAATTGACATTATTAACAGTCACCCAATAATTTTTCCATTCCACAAGTACAGTAATTGGTACAACAATATTTAGTAAATGATGGCAATTTCAAGTAATAAAAGCCAAGTTCGTTTCCTGAATAATATATTGACTTATTAATAGTATTTAATGGCTTTCTTTCTAATACTTTCATTTGTTGAGTAATTAATTTACTGAATTATTTCACCCAAAAAATCTTAATTAAATTAATTAAATTAAAGTACATAGTAATATGCACAATCAAATTACAACTGGTTGTTTTTTATTCCCTTAACATCAGTAAATTGAACATGACTAAGTAGGGGATTTTAAAAAAAAAAAAATAGGAGAAAAGAGGCTTGGTGCTTGTTGCATTTAGTGGTATGGCATGCCTGATAAAAGCATCTTTTCTCAAACTCAGCAGGCCTGAGAAGAAGCAATTAGCTTTAGGATTTCATGCTTAGAAGTGCAACTGGAAAAGCATGTTTTTAGTATTGTTTTATAAAGTTAACATCTGAAATTACTCAGCAGTAATCCTATTAATTGGCACTTGGGTTTCAAAGTATCTGCAAGCAGGGAAAGCCCTCTCTGTTGGCCCACCAGCAGCTGTCAAAGCTGCTCAGCTGGAAAATTGTCCCAGCACAGCAAGTGTAACAGTGGGGGTCAGGGAACTACTAATCACCCCCTTACATAGCAATCAAGGATCCACAGCGCCTCCACCTGTGTTTCTCTCTGCATGGTCCTATTTGCCATGCATAGGATGCCACTTCAATTAATGATTTAAGCCATTTTTCACCCCCTTCATCAAAAGTGGATCCATAGAATGGGGATTTGTATCGATTAACAATGCATTTGAAATGCAGAGGCCAATTAACAATCTGGGCTACTGCAGTGCAAACAGGAAGCAGAGCAATCTTGTTTATTTCATCAGAATCCCTAACCCTCCAGTGCTTCATTCAGCTCAGAGCATTCTCTGTTCTGTATGGATACCACATAAGGATATATTCCTGGAGCACTGATTCCTGCTCCCTGCATCATCAAAGTAAAGCATGAAAGTTTGGCTGTGACACGCTCTTCACTCATGACTCTGAAAACATTACCATAACTCTATGAATAGGGCATAGCTATGAACACTGCTTCAAAAGCTGCATGTCCTTTTCATCCATGTGTGTTCATTGCTTCATCTTCAGTTTACCAACTCCATGTTATCTCAAGTCAGTTCCAAGATATGTTGCAATACAGTCCATGTCTAATTTAATTATATGTGACATTTCTCTATTTTTTTTATTCAACATCCATCCAGCTTGGTCTTCTCTCATAGGTTATCAATTTTTAAAGAGGAAAATATATTTTTATTATGTCACACAACTACACAGATTGATTAAAATGTCCTTTAAAATTCAAAATATTAATGACTTACAGAAATTTTAGACTCATGAGGCACTTAAAGCTTTTTAAGAGAAATGGGTGCTTTCCCCAACCTACTTTGCCTCACTGGAAATCAAGGATGATCAGAGCCATAAAGAATCTTTCTCTTTTTCCAAATCACTATGTATGATTTTAATTTTGACCTTGCCCTTAAATTAAAGTCTATTCTAATAGAAAAGCTGTTGATTCAGTGTAAGGAGATGAACTCCCTTATCTTCTTTCTCAGCATCAAATTTATTTTTATTACCATTAATTGGGGCCATTTAGTTTCTGTGGCATTTTAACTGCTTGAATTTACAGAAATTGCAGAGCAGCAATACCTCATATAGCAAGAGGTTATTTCAAGCCCCAAATATTGTTCCAACTTAATAAGAAAGCTCTGTGCAGTAAACCAGTTTGCAAGCGGATTACAGTCTGGTTTCATTCTTTTTTATTATTTCTTGAAAAGATTATGAGTTTTAAATAGACCGTAGACTAGAAACCTAACCTAGAAATATTTGGCAAAGCTGGCATACTCTGAAATAATGGCTATTTCTGGCAAATAAGTGGAAACTTGCAATGCAAAATAGGTGGAGGATTCTTTATGACATAAGTGGTTGATTTGTGTCCCTTTGCACCCAGATCTGTCAATTTCACATGATTGATGTTGTGCAGGAATTGGCAGAACATGCAGCTGTACACATATATGCAAACAGCTTGCCCCACAAAAAGCCTCCGCAACACAGTTTAAATGTCAAGCAGTCATACCATGTGGCTGCTTGTTATATGAATTGTGCCCAACTTTATACTTTCCTAAATAAACGAGAGAGGGGTTTTTTAGAAGATTTTTCTCAAAACAAATTTCTTGTTTTAAAATAATTAGCCGTTGCTCTTTATACCACCATTACACTTGCAACTCTATATTATGCCAGTTCTGGAAGATTTCATTAGGGCATTCTGCATACTACAGATTATTTGTTTCAGAATATTAGGAATGAGCCCAGACTGGAAAATAAAAGAGAAAGAAAAAGATCTGGTGGTGAAATCTACCTAGTCATACATTCACTGAGAAACTTGGAACTCAGTTTCTGCCATTATGTTTGGTGACTTTCTAAAGATTGTATAACATGTTATGTTTTTGATACAGAAGTACATCCATAACTAATTTCTGTGTCTACAAATGTCACAGAGATATTGTTGATGTGTGATAATAACATCATTATCCATGAGTCTTTTTTGGAGAAAGTAAGGAATCAGAGAAGTGTTCTCAAGGATGGAGTGAGAACTAGCTCTGGCACATGTTAAGATCCACCTGTGTTGTAATATTCTGCTCTGTGCTGAGGTGTTACGAATAGGGTGGGGGACTGGGAACCCAGCACTCACCTTCCACAGCGATTGGCTTCCCTTCTCGCATGCACTCCTAGCGTGCGTGATGACATTACTTCCGGGAAGTGACGTCATCACGCAGGTCAAAGGGCGGCCCTGCATGCTCTCCCACACTCGTTGAAGGGCTGGCTCACCCCCCTGCAGGCCCAATTCGGCCTGAAATGGGCCCATTGAAGGGCATGAGGGCATGCCGCAGTGGGGCGTGCTGCGTGCCAGGGGGTGCTCTGTGCTGCTGGGGGGCACCCCAGGGGGCACACACCCCACTGGTGAGGTAAGTGGGAGGGAGGAGGTGGGAACAGGGGATCCCCCACCCCAGGCAGGGGGTTGGTAGCCCTAGTGATGAATATTTTATTTACTAGGTGCATCTGGGTTTCTGGGTATGAAAATCAGAGGTGTTCACTGTGATTGCTCCATAATCATTAAGGCAGTCACCATAAACTGGCTGGCCTGATCCTATCCATGTTTACTTCAGGGTAAATCTCAATGAGTTCAGTGAGATTTACACCTTAATTAAGTATGGGTAGGATTGCAGACTTAAATGGACAAAGTCAAAGTGGTGACAATTCTGTCTGTTCAGAATAATTGAGATATTTTCAGTTCGGTCTTGTGCTACTAGAGAGTGATAGGAAAGTCCCTGGTTTCCAAGAGTTTCCAAGATATGTGTCTCAAGATGTTCTAGGTAGTTGTCTTCAGGAGCCACACTCTTCCTGTTCACTTTCATTTGCTGTACTGGCCCTTGTCTTTTCTATTCTGTTGAAGGGGAATAGGCTTCCTGAGTGTGCCCCTGAGGTGGTGTAATGATGTCACTCATGGGAGTGACATCATCATCTGCCCCAGGAGCTCATGGCAGGTTGATTTGGGCCCCAAATAGGCCAGATCAGGCCTTTTGGGGGCACAAATCGGTCAGCTGTGAAGTGCAGGAGCACTCCCAGCCTCTGCACAATGATGTCACTTCCTGGGAGACATTTAAAAAGGTGAGTGCTGCCCCCCCCCCCCGTAGAGGATAAGGGGACTTGGCAACCTACTCTGGGCATAGAGCAGTGGTCACTGAGGGAGTGAGGGGGAGGTAGCTGTGTACTTCCTGTGCACAGGAGGGTGAACTAGATGACTTTTGCGGTGCCTTGCAACTCTGCGTTTCTAAGTAGTAAAAAAAAATAGTATGCCCCTGAAGCTTGTACATTTATACAGGTTTCAGGATACTGGAAAATAAATGGTTACAGCACGGAATGTAAAAGAAGTGAGCCAGGTAGATTTTGTCTACACAACTTGTTTCTTAAAGCAACGCATGCTGCTTCGATTAATTGACCCTCCCAGTGTATTTTTCTTTTTGATTTCAGATTTTACTGCAAACATGAGGCTTTTTTCAGGTTTGTAGAAAGATCTGTCTTGTCTATGCATGGCTTCAGTCTCCAGATTTAAATACCCACAGGCAGATTTAAATACCCACAGATACGTTGCGAATTAGATATATTGATTGGGGCATGGGTACAAGGGGTGAACTGCTTTCCTCCTCTCTCATCCATCACAATACTATTAATAGTTTTATGATGGATCCCACTTCACTCCCCCACTGTGAGGCAGATTTTCCTGCCAAAATTCAGTTTGCCTGATTTTGCTGAGCAGCCCCAAGTTGCATGTTAATCTTTCTGGATGAAAGTCTGTTTGTCCCACCCTGACAGTCTGATTTAATTTTGGCTTTTTAGCCCAGCCCAGGAACTCGTTGCAGAGAAGCAGGAGCCATCTTCCTTTTTGTTGGAGATGGCACTGGAGACTGTATAAAATTTTTAAAAAGAAATAACAATTCTATTTAATAGGCAGGAATGGAATAAGTGTAGTCAGGGAATGAAAGTGCTAAGGTAAAATTTTGGTGGTAGTACAGAATACACTTTGAGTAACAGGCAAAATAGTTTCCTTGAAGTTTAGTTTCTTCTTGGTTCTTAACAGTGAGAGGTGTTTTACTTAATACTTTAGTTACAACAACATTTCTTCACAGAGTTTCCTATGACAGTTCAGGTTTCCTGGAATTAGTATAAAACTGTTTTCCCTTCACAACAGGCTCAGTGTTCTCCTCAGAGCTAACTCCCTCTAGAAACTGGGCAGGAATTAATCTTCTTCTAAAAGATATAACTTTTTTTTTTGCTTGAAAGGAAGTCTTCTCCTACTACCCAATCATGCTTGTCAAAACACACTCTATGATGTCTGTGTCACATGGGCTTCAGCTTAGGCTGACAGTTATGCTAAGAATTCTTAAACAGAATTCTTCAGGACAGTGATCTTACAGTTAAAGCAAAAGACTTCTCTTTCCTCACTCTAGAGGGGAACCTGTCTGCCCTTCCCTGTCAGACTCACTTACAAACTCTCTCTCTGAACAATCCTGTCAGAAACCAACTGCCAGCCCTTCAGCTGGGTTATAACTGACCAATCAGAGAGGAGGGAGCAGCCTGTCACTCAAGCTCTCTATTGCATGCAAGAGTTAATGCTTTCCCTCCCAGCTCTCTGATTGCTGCACGTAGGAAACCTGCTTTCAAGTGCAGTTCGTCACAGGTTTCGTATAAGGATACTGCTAACCTTACTGTGAGGATATACAAAATAAAGGCATATCTGTGAAAATTCGTTGTTCCTATGGTGTTACAATTATCAATATCATTGATATACATAAAACCACTAGTAATGCCTGAAGCACAGGATAATAAAGCATGTATTATGTTCATGCAATATCATTAATGAAACATTAAGACAGAGAATTTGAGCTCGGAAAGATACATTCCTTTCATGGAGACAAACTGCACATCCCATATTTTTCATAATGCCGTTTAGTAATGTGCTATCTCAGCTTAAACATTGCAAAATTGATTAGCTCTTCTTCATTTTGTTAGAGAAAGTTGTATAGACAAAATTGTTGTTCAGGACTAGAGTCAGTAGCTAAGCCCCTGTCATTCAGCCTTCTTTTGATTCTACACTGCTTGCTTGATTAACTTGCTATTGCTGCACACTATCAGCCTGGGGTACTTGCTACTCGTCTTTACTGCTCTTCCTCCTCCTGAGAACTAATCAGGGACCTGTCCAGCCCTGCAAATTACAGGCAGATATTCAAGACAGTGTAGAGCTATGAGGATGATATGTGAAGCTTTTTTCTCAGAGAAGAGAAGACACAGAATTGATACCAGTCCCTTATGTAGAAGCCCAAGGTAGACACCTTGGTTAGGGTAGATCGATGTCACTTTTCTGTGAAGCTCTATATGTGTTTTCTATCTTTAAAGACTGAAGACAGAGATGTATAATTGTCATAATGCTGACTGTATTCCCCACGATGGGCAAATTCCAGTATTAAACTGCTAGGACTGTCAGCTAGGATAGACCTTCTGCCGAGTAGAAGCTTGATGGGCAGACAAGAGAGTCAGGCAAGTGATAACCATATTGCTGACTGGACAGATGTTCAGATATGACCCAAATAGCTGAACAATAGATTTTCAATTAAGGTTTATTTTCCAGAGGAGCACACTCAAAATATTTTAGTCTTTAATAACTTTATACCAAGGGTTAAGAACAATCAATATCAATTAAGCATCTTTAACATATTTCAGCCATTCATTTATAACTCACAATCAGAGTAGTTAAATTATCTGTCAAAAGGTAGATTGCCCACCCCTACCACCTAACATCCACTGGATACTTTTCTATTGTGTTCTCCCTAATAAGCGCTATGGATTTTTTGAGCATGGAGCCAAGAGCAGCAGTTATTCCAGATTAATCAATCCAGACTGAAAGTCTATGATTTTAGCCACATGCTTTCAATGAAGAAAGGCCAAACCGTACAGAATGAGTACTATGGCAATCCATTACAGTTCTTTTTGAAGTCAGAATTAATGATGGAAGAATTCCACCGTGAAAGACTTTCTGCTGTATTGATCTTTGCAAGTGTCTTGGCCTTCTTGCAATCTCCCTGTTCTCATTTTTATAACTAACTTTGCCTTGAGCAACCTGTGCAGCTTGTGTGGCCTCATCAGCTTATTACTTCTGGCAGATTCAGCCTCTTGCTCATTCTATCTCAGTCTGGGTCAGGTAGTTCTTCTTGCTCATGATGTGTATCCTTCCCTTTTGTTTTTAGTCATAAAGCTCCATTGACTGTCCTAATTGTATCACAGAACCCTCAAGGCAGCTATATATTCCAGCCAAACAGCCTCATTCTCATTTATTGGCTTGTGACGTTCTCACGACCTCGTGAAGCAACCTTTAAAATACCAGTTTAAAATACCATATCCATCTGATATGCTTCAGTTTTCTTTTTAATGCTTAAGAAGAAAATAGCTGCTCATATATCAAATATGCACTAACATATTTAGACACTAATAGAAGTAAAAATAATAAGAGATATAGCACTTACACTACCAGTACACAAAATAATTAAGACCAGGTTCCTATGCTGAACACATCATTTCCAGTTTTGCTGCTTTTCCATAGGGATTGTGCATGTGAAGTGCTTTTTTCAATTATTTCCACATTCACACAGGATTTGTGGGGAACACCTCATTTTTCTCTGCATTGTTTCCTCCTTCCCTCCTTCTGGAAACCCCCATATTCTCACCTTTCCCAGCTTCCTTCTTTCATCCTTTCCCACCAGCCAACCTACCTTTTCTCTGGTTTTCTTATCTTCAGCTATATTTATTATTTAATTTATACCTCCCTTTCTCCACTGTGGGGATCTAAAGCAATTTTCATCATTCTCCTTTCCTCCATTTTACCCTCACAACAACTCTGTGAGAACTTGCTTCTTCTAGATCCTGATCTGAAACTGTAACACTGGTTTCCTTGAAGTGGCTGCTTGTGAACAATAGCAAGCAGCCAATCCTCAGTCAGTCATGCAAGTCACATGGTAGCAAGTCGTCCTGATGAGTCCTCCCTCAAAGGCCAAAAAAGCCCTGGAAAGGGCCCAGCTTCATCCCTCTGCCTTTTACTGACAGAAATCAAGGCTTGAAGTTTGTGTGGTTGCCTAACACCAGCACTAAGGGCATTCATTTCCTAAAAATAATGTGCGGTTTTAAAAAAAAGTTTGCTTGTTTTTTAGATTTCAGACCTTTTGTAAACCTGGGGGAATTTTCAGGCTCACAGAAAGATTTTAGTTGTCAGATCAGAAGAACACCAAATGGATTTTTTTTTTTTACATTGGTGCACCTTTATACTGGCTGGTCAATATACCCACAACTATTTTAGGAGAAATGAATGGAATCACAGCAAACATAGATGAGTTTTCAGTAGAGAAAAATATGGTATATATGGTATTTATAGAGAGACCAGGCACTTCACTCATGGAAAGGGAAAGAATAGATAAGCTGTCATTTGTTGAGCTCTTGGCTCAATAGTAGGCTTTGGTGGGACTAGTGATGTTTTAAATGTAATTCAGATATTTTTCCCTGGCCTTATCACTCATTCTGTGTTTTCATATTGCTCAGCCAAGCAGAAAAGCTGGTCTACAGCAGGTAACATTTTTTTCTGAGGCATCCCTCTGAATGTGTGTTGACGCTTATAGCTGCAGATGTGTATACCATCTGTGTGGAAGAAGTTAGAAGTGTAAATAAAACAATTCCTTCTCCCATTAGGGAATGGATTCGTCTTCCAGATTTTTCTGTCTTATCTCAGGCAGCTAGCTGCTGCTTCTTGGACAACATCTAACCATTTCTTCATTTTGTCCTCTGTCCTCTTATTTATTTTTAGCAACTTCAGCAAAACTTCTTCAGCATTTTTTCATGGTAGCATACAGACAGCAAATCTTAAAAGTTTTTTAGTGGCAGATTTATTTTTTTTGACCACATGAGACATGTCCAGACCTTGGGATCACATCACCAAAACAAGCTATTAAAATGGTACCTGAATTTTGTATAATCAGTTTTTCAGTGCTGTCCTTCCAGTTTAGTGCACAAATTCCAGATCATGGCAGAAATTAATGGGCAATATTCCACTTAGGCTGGAAGAAGTTCCTCAAGCTTAAGTTATTCTTCATACAATGGAAGAGCCACTTAAGCTGGAAGAAGGCATAGTAGAGAGATATGATACTGGCCAATGTGTAAATAACCAGAGTTATCGTGGGAAATCGTACCAGGAAGGTGCATCGTTCCGGGAGTTTTGCACGATCGGGTAAGCAGTGTGAAAATGGCCTAAGATGTCTTCTTAGTAAATCCTGTATTGCTTAATGTGAACTTCTACATGATGCAGAGATCACAACTGGTATATGCATCGATGATACCTTGCAATTAACCACTGAGAAAAGTATTTATATGATATACTGTATCATATGTGAAGGCAATGACATTTATAGCTGGCTTAAATAAATGATTAATAATAAGCAAAAGATGACTGTTTAGAATCACTATGATAGATATAAACTAGGTTTTAGTCTGCTAAAAAGACAGAGGCCTTAGTCATCCATACATGTAACAGATTGTCATCATCTTATGCAACAGATACCATAGAAGAAAACTAGAAAAGGAGGAGGAGAGACGTAATGACATGTGACTTCGACTGTGAAAGTGCCAGATGTATTGAGAGTTAGAGAAATGCAGTTCACCACTTTAATTGGTTGAAGTCTTGGAAGTTTGCACAGGGAGGGAAAGAACCTTTCTTCAGTACTGATCTGCTTTACATTAATGCTCCCTATGAAAGAGTTTATCCCTTTCCAAGTCTCAAGACCAGTCACAATGTTATCTAAATAATTCAGAAATAATTTGTAGCAATCACTGTCTTGCTGGAGGTGCCCATTGCCTGTTAGACTGCATTGCTTATTCAAAGCACAGAACTGCTAGAAAGGCTTTCCTTCAGATAGCTCTTCCAGAGTGACTTAACTAAAAAATTTCCCTGTTTTTTAGGATGGAAATCCCAACTTTTGCATTGGGTCCTGGAAATCTGATATAAAGTGTGAAGGTGTCACAAAACCTGCTTTAATTGGATGGATTATAAAGTTTAGATAACTAACACAACTAGTTCCCTATTTCGAAAGGCAAATTCCCTTTTCTCAGCTTGATTGGTATCTGGGAGGCCCAGGTGTGAATCCCCACTTTGCCATAGAAGCGTATTTGATCAGCTTGTGAAGCTTGGTCAGTCTCTCTCTCTCTCTGAGGATAACCTACCTCACAGGCTGGTTGTTATAAGGATATAATGGAGAAGGAAAATGATGTTGTAAGCCACTTTGTGTCCCCATGGGAGAACAAAACAAAGTATAAATAAATGTGAGTATGAAATTTCCTGCATTAACTTTCCATCATTGCTCAAAGAAGGGTGACAACACTGGGGAGGAGAGTTGTCAGGATGGACTGTAAGCAGAGGAGGAGTGGTGAGACACTTCAAGTAGAGATCCTATTCCCCCATGGGGGCAGGGGACCCCCCAGTTTCACCCTCTGCCCCCCACCACCACTCAGGGGGTGGAAGGTGCAGGAATGGGCCTCCTGAACATACTTCTGGGGTGGCATGATGACATCAGTCCCAAGAGTGACATTGTACCACCCTGAGAGCACTCCCATGCTTCACAGTGGGCCAATTTTGGCTCAAAGTGGGCCCATTATGGGCCATAATGGGCCCACTGAGAAGCTTGTATTCACCCCCACACCTGCATAGGGGGCACGAGCACAAGGAACATGCTGAGAAGGAGGAACAGGTAAGCACCAGGTCCTCACCCTCCCATTGGGAGGACAAGGGGACCTGGCAACCCTGGCTTCAAGGGAACTGATTCTTTTGAAAGGAAGAAGTGTTAGCAAAACTTGTTGGGGGAATTCCTGCTGTTCATTTTCAGATTAGAGACTCTTTTCTAGTTAAGCAGATAAACATAAAATAGGGCAAAAGAGAGAATCGCTGAACTCATATCCACTATTGCAGCAGTCTTTAACCTTTCCTGACCTGGGACCCAATGAGCCGCATGCATGTGATATCACAGTCATGTGAGGGAGAATGTTATGGCCTCATACTGTCAAGGGCAGTGGAATAAGTCAAGGGTCAGAGCATTAAGTTGTCCTCTTCTCTGCTAAGTGACCACATCCTGCTGTCCTGCTGCTTCTCGGTGTGTATAGAAAGAGAATCAAGAACAATAGCACCCTTGCTCTCTACACATGTGCACTATCAACAGGTCCTTCCCAATGGGAGCAAAAAACAATGGCTTGTGACCCAGCAGGTTGGTGGGCATCCCAAGGCATTTGTTGAAGACTACTGCACTACTGAAGAAGTACAAAATGTCTATGTAACACATGGAATAGTGGATAAAGAAGTTTATTAGCTGTAAAATTTAGCATATGCTTAGAGTGAATGTTATGCAAAACTAGAAATATACACATCAGTTTATAAAATACTAGCAGGTAAATGTCTGCTGAACACGGGACTGGAAATTGCTGCCATATAGACTGTGTTTGCAGATGGAAAGGGTTATGTTAATAAAAGCTTGGTAACTTATCTAAGGCCCTTGACAACATTTTTCCTGGCCTTTGCTCATGTGCTTTTAACAGAAGCTTGACATGTAGACAACAATCTAAGCTGTGAAAAGCAGAACATGATGGGGTTGCCAACTGGAGGTTGTGAAATTTTTAGAGATTTAGGTTTGGGGAGGGGAGAAACCTCAGTGAGATATAATGTCATAGAGTCCACTCCCTCAGCAGCCATTTTCTCCAGAGGAACTGATCTCTGTAGTCTGGAGATCAATTGTAATTCTGGAAGATCTTCAGGCACCATCTTGAGGTTGGCAACCCTAGTACATGCAGAGATTGGAATAGCATTTTCTGATCAAGTAGCAAACTGAAGCTGAAATATAGCATACGGAAAACACAGAACTGCAACTGCAGCTTTTAAATACTAGTATTGTGCTATTCCCTTGAAATTTTGTACTCTTCCTCTAGAGTTTTCACCTTGCCATTGAAATTCTTAATAATTCTTGCTTTGATACTATTACTTACCTTGGATTGTTCAAAACAATAATGAGACAATGCTAAAACTTAAGCTATCCTTTAATATTGCATCATTTATCCTATTACAATGAATGTGCTAATGAAAGGGATGTGCTCATTATTCTGTCACCAAGGATGAATCTCTTATTTGCTTATTTTTGTACTCTTGCATGTGAGAGGTATCATTTGTTAAATTGCAGCAGCTGCGGCATTGATCCAGAATACATGCGTACATAAGCAATAAAAGGCACAATCAACCAAGAAGATCTGTTGTGGTTTCATGGGAGTTGAGATGAATGAAAGTTGCAGAAGGTCATTCTTTTTAATGGGGCCTGTGCTGGAGAAGATCCTGGTAGATGTGCCTAATGACTTTAGAAAGCCATCTGCCTATACTTCTAACTTCATTGTGGTTTGGGTTGGTAGACGGAAATGGTGTTGCAATCTATACAAATCCCAGCCGTTGTCTTAGACTTTGATTCATGCCTGGGTGTCCATTTACAGTTAAAGCCTTCTTTCAAATCCAATTGTGTAAGATCACCTGCTGCTAGTGTCATTCAACAGGCAGGATGTTTTACCTGTAATAAGCCACTAAGAGCTAAAGAGTATCTGATTTTTTTGCATTATGTAAGTCAATATATTATCTTTATTAGAAGCAGTTAATACTACACGTTGTTTATCTAAAGATTTAAGAATTCAGCACAAGTTTCTTGATTATAGGCTTGTTATGATTTAATAATTTTAAACAGCTAATTGCAGAAATGCTGCTAGAATCTTCTCTGCACACATCTTTTATTATGTCCATCTTTAATTTAAAATGGCCCTTGCCTTTATAGTGTGCTAATCTGCAGTGAGTTCATCTGTTATGTTATTTGCATGCTACGTGCAGTTATCACTTGGTACCTTAAACATTTGCTATAATACTTTTATATGTCTTGAATTATTATGGCTTTTATTATAACATGTACCCATGTGTCATCAAAGTCGCAACCAACTTATGGCAACCTGAGCGAGAGCCTTTCAAGGCAAGTGAGATGCAGAGGTGGTTTGCCAGTGCCTGTAGCTGCAGAATCTTTCTTGGTGGGCTCCCATTCAAGTACTAAACCTTAGCTTCCAAGATGTAACAATCTCAGACTATATTATGCTGCCTTCCCTCCTTGCACTTATAATACGGTCACATAATTTCTTCTCTATATGGATCTTAGTTGTACGAAGAGTCCAGCATGTTTTAAAAGTATTGTTGACCAACTTGAAATTATTCAGGTCAAATTATGTCAAATCCCTACTATCTCAGCACCTATTAAATTCAAAGCACCACCCATTTCTACATGGATTTAAGTACAACAAAAAGATATCAGATCATGTGATGCTTTCTGGCAGCAGGAGAATATCATACCTGGGGTCCAAGGGATATTGAAAGCACCAGCCCAGTCACTGCCTTCTTGCGCAGGTTGTTTTATTGGTCACTGGCCAAGGTCCAGTAATTGGACACTGTCATGTCTGCATACCATTCATCCATGCCATTCATATATTCTCTGCTCTCTGTATTGATCTGATCACACTGTGTACCTGTATGTTTCCATGTCATGCTCATATAATGTACCCATTATAATCATGCCATCCTTGGTCTGCCTGAAAACAAAAGTATTAATGCTAAGGGAAAGTAGTCAGCTTGTTATCTCTAAAAGTATGCTTGACCTTGCAGCTGTATTGTAACTTTTCACAAGAGACAGTGGAAGTTTGATTCCTTGTAATCTTCTACATTTCTCTGCCCAGACAAAGCTGTTGTGTTCTCATGAGACTTTGGGATTTTCACGCCTAGTTGCTAACTGCTCAAGGGGAGGGGGGAATCATGCTTAGAGATGGACACGAACAGGAAAAAAACCCAAACACGATGTTCATTGTTCGTTGCCATGCACGAACAGGGAATCACGAACAACCACGAACATGACCCTGTTAACGAACATGTTTGTGGTTGGCTGTTCATGGGAGGGAGGGGGGAGACTTGGAAGGGAAGAAAGTTCCCTGCACTGTTTGCAAATGGCATGGGGAACCTCCTTCCCTTTAAAGTCTCCCTTCTTCCAGCTGGCTAGAGGGAGGGGGGGAGACTCTGAAGGGAAGAAGGTTCCCCATGCCATTTGCAAATGGCGTGGCGAACCTCCTTCCCTTCAAAGTCTCTCTCCTTCCAGCCGGCTAGAGGGAGAGAGGGGAGACTCTGAAGGGAAGAAATTTCCCCATGCCATTTGCAAATGGCGTGGCGAACCTCCTTCCCTTCAAAGTCTCTCTCCTTCCAGCCGGCTAGAGGGAGAGAGGGGAGACTCTGAAGGGAAGAAATTTCCCCATGCCATTTGCAAATGGCGTGGGGAACCTCCTTCCCTTCAAAGTCTCTCTCCTTCCAGCCAGTGAGAGGGAGGGGAGACTCTGAAGGGAAGAAGGTTCCCCATGTCATTTGAAAACAGCGTGGGGAACCTCCTTCCCTTCAAAGTCTCCATCCTTCCAGCCGGCTGGAGGGAGGGGAGACTCTGATGGGAAGAAGGTTCTCCATACCATTTGCAAATGGCGTGGGAAACCTCTTTCCCTTTAAAGTCTCCCTACTTCCAGCCGGCTGGAGGGAGGAGGGGAGACTTTGTCAGGAAACCCCTTACAAGCCATGTGCAGCAGCAGGGAGAAGGGCACTTCACCCCAGCAGGCTGCACTCAGCCGCTTGTCAGGGTTTCCCCTGACAAGCAGCTGAGTGGGGGGATTTAAATGTCCCTCTTCCTGCACTGCGCAGCAGCAGGAAGAAGGAAATTTAAACCCCGGCAGGCTGCAATCAGCCCTTGTCAGGGTTTTCCCTGACAAGCGGCTGAGTCGAGGATGAGCTGCCCCTGGGCTTAGATTGGGCTTTCCAGGGCAACAGGAGTTCAGACAGAGTTCAGAAAGTCCGTGCCTACTGTTGCTAAAGGAATTGATTGAAAGGCGCCAGACTGTCTGGCTTGATGAACAACTGATGAACACCACGAAAAGGGCTTGAAATGAACACATGTTCATTGAGAACGGGGCCTCACAAACAGCTTGCTCACAAACAGCTGATTGGGCTGTTCATGGCTTTTTTTTGTTCGTATTGCTGTTTGTGCCCACCTCTAATCATACTCCTTATATGTGCTCTCCGGGGCACATACTGGGAGAGACAGTTCCTCAGGTATGCTAGTCCCAATCCGTGCATAAGCTTGTAACACCATTCCTGCCAACTTACCCTTCTATGGATGTACCCATGAACTTACCGGATCTCTAAAATAAAATCTTTCCATTCAGTGCACTGGAGTGCTTGCTGGGAGGGGTTTGGGGGTTTATCTGCCATGGACTGCTGTCCCTAGAACTGACAGTATGGTTAGCTTCACCACTTTAGGGTTCCAATGCATTACAAGAGAGAAGAGCCATAATACAGTAACCTGCTTCCTTACCTAGGAATCACTCCAAGACAACTCCACTCCATCTCTCAGGTTTCATCTTCTCTTGCCTGGCTTGGTTTCTTCTTTCAGACACTGCTCCTTTATGTTCTTCCTCCAGCCAACTGACTCACCTCCCTTTTATAACTCCAGCTAGTGCTAAGCCCCACCCTTCTTTTATCTGTTCCCTACTCCTTAGCTAGCTCTTGTTCTCCATAGCCATGCTCTACCTTATTCCACTTGGCCTCAGATAGTCATTGCTCTCTCATGTAGACTCACTTGCTCCCTCATTGTCTACTGAGGCTTCCTGTGGCACAGTTGCTGAGGCTACCACTTTTTGTCAGTCTAAACTCTGGTTGCTTTTGTATGATGTGCTATAAAAAGAATCACACAGATAATTGTTTCCAAATTGATGCTTGCATTTTACACACTTGCCTATGTTATCTTGAAGGTTTTTAGAAATTACCATGGTACAAAGCCATCATATGCAATCTACCAGATCTGTTTTCTGTTAAGATAAATGAAATTAGAACATCCTAACATTTTTACCTGTGCTTGTCATTAGTTTAGTTAGTTTAGTTTAAGTTGTTCGGTGTTTAACCTGCCCTTCCCACAAGTGGGCTCAGGACGGGGTACAACAGTCATAAAATACAATTGCATAGCAAATTCTACAATAAAATTCAGCAATTAAAATTATATATATACAAAAACCTGATATAGTTGGCTACACATTCTTGCCCCCAGCATACAAAGAGGAGGCAGACAGACACACAAGCTGTACTCGAATACCAGAGACCAGTGGAAGGCTCAATGATGGTCCTGACGCTGGCCTCAACCGTAAGCCTGTGGAACATCTCCGTCTTGCAGGCCTGGCAAAATGATACAAGATCCTGGTGGGCCCGAGTGTCCTCAGACAGAGAGTTCCACCAGGTTGGGGCCAGGACCGAAAAGGCCCTGGCCCTGGTCGAGGCCAAACGAGCCTCTCTAGGGCTAGGGATCACCAGTAAGTTCTTACTCGCTGAACAAAGTGCTCTCCGGGGCACATACTGGGAGAGACAGTCCCTCAGGTATGCTAGTCCCAATCCGTTTAGGGCTTTAGAGGTTAAAACCAACACCTTGAAACAGATCTGGAATTCCATGGGGAGCCAGTGAAGCTGCTGTAGGATTGGTGTAATATGTGTCCTGTATGGAATACCCATCAGGACACGAGCAGCAGTGTTCTGGACTCGTTGTAGTTTCCAGATCAGACCCAAGGGAAGCCCTGTGTAGAGTGAGTTACAGTAGTCCAGCCTGGAGGTGACCGTTGCATGGATCACTGTCGTTAAGTCCTGGGCTGAGAGATAGGGGGCAAGTTGTCTGGCTTGCCGCAGATGGAAAAAAGCAGTCCGGGCAACAGATGTGACTTGGGTCTCCATAGACAGGGAGGAATCCAAGATCACGCCAAGACTTTTAACCAATGAAATGGGCACCAACGGGGGCCCCCCAAAGGCTGGGAGATGGAACCTCGCATCCGACAGCCCATGGCCCAAGTACAGGACTTCCATCTTTGCAGGGTTCAACTCCAGTCTGCTCTGCTTCACCAAACCAGACACGGCCTCCAAAGCTCTCAGAAGGACATCCGGGGCAGAGCCAGGTTGGCCGCCCATCAACAGATACAACTGGGTGTCATCTGCATACTGATGACAACCCACTCTGAAACTCCACACCAGGTGGGCGAAGGGGTGCATATAAAGATTGAACAACGGGGGGAGAGTATCACCCCCTGTGGGATGCCACATACCAGTGACTGGTGCGTGGACACCCTCTCCCCCAGCGCTACCCTCTGTCCCCAGCCATGGAGAAAAGAGACAAGCCACTGCAAGGCCATCCCTTGGATCCCCACATAGGCAAGACAGTGGGCCAACAACTCATGGTTGACCATGTCGAACACCGCTGAGAGATCTAGCAATATCAGCAGCGCCGACCTGCCTCGATCCAGGTGTCTGCGGAGATCGTCCGTGAGGGGTCCAGGACAGAAGTCTCTTCCAGGAAAGCCTGCAGCTGTTCCGTCACCACCCGCTCAATCACCTTTCCCAGGAACAGGAGGTTCGATACTGGATGGTAACTGGATGGGTCTTTGGGGTCCAAAGATGGCTTTTTAAAGAGAGGCCTCACCACGAGGTGAGCAGTCTGGCATACAGGAATTTAGCAAATATTTCCCAGAGTAGAGATGTATGGTTTCCCAATTCCATTGTATTTGTGTTTTGAGCAGTCACATTTTCCTACAGTCTAGTGGGGATTTCACCACTCATTTCTAATAGGGTGCCTTCAGCACTTTGATTCGTTTAAATGCCTGGACCTGCTCTTGGATCCAAACTTGCAGATGGAGCAAAAGAATGTTACTGTTGCTGTGAGTGCCTTTTTGCAATTACATCTGCCTCAAAAACTATGAGGCAGATGTACGAGTTTTTTGATATAGCTGTCCTGGCCATACTCATCTATGGCTGTTTCCACACTGCCCTATTTTCGCAGTAGGGTAGCGCAATGGTGCCGTTCAATTCACATTTTTCCACATGTTCCCAGAATCCAATCATGAACATCCCGTTAGCCTCTCGTGAAACTCCCACTACAAATGATCTCTCCTATTTTGCATATTTTCCTTGTTGTGATGGGATTTTACCACATTTTCTCCGACACGTGAGAAACCTGTGTTTCGCTTTTCCTGACAACCGTCACAAACATGTTTTTTCTTCTCCCACTATTGTTCTAAGATTGATTACCTCTCCGCAGTCAGGTCATGAGTACTGTCGGGGAAACATTTTTTTGGCTACCTGCAGCTTATTTAACTTAACGTTTCTTGGGTTTTTAAAAAATAAATCGGGCAAGTATTGCACTAGTGCATACAGTCATACACACTGACTTACCATATTAATGCTAAGGTTTTCTTATTTGTTGTTTCCTAAGGTTATCTTTTGTCTTGTTTCCTTTTTCTTTTTTCTATAAATAGGGCATCTTGCACTATTGCGATGCCATGTAGGTGTGGATTTGTGGTTCCAGCACTGTGTAAAAAAATTGATTTTGTGATTGAATTCAGCGCTATTGCGTAAATTCAATTTCACGGACCATTTTTTGGGGGGGGATACTGTAAAAATGAGGGATGTGTTTATAGGGCATGTGTGTCACCTTTCAAAAGTGAAACTTAAAGTCAGTTATCAGGCCTTCCATCACTGGATAAAATCCCCCAGGGACCAATTACAGTAGAGAGTTTTGGCACAAATTTCAAACTTGTGACCATTGCTCTCGCAAGGGTGGGCAATCTAGCTGGGCAGCTGATAGATTGTGGTGCCGTGTGTATCCGCGCCTCTCTCTCAGTTTTGTCTTTGCTGCTGAATATCCAGGAACCTGTTACAAGTTCTGCACTTTCTGGAGACACATCTAAGATAGGCCACATAAAGTTTCATCATGCTCTGAATCAGGAGCAGAACCATTCTTGCTACCACTAGCACTACTGCCGCTTGTAGAGCTATGGTTCTCAGTCTTTGGATTGGTTGATCTCCAAAGATAAAGGCTGTCCCAAGTGGGAAGAACCTTTTAAGCAGTTCAAAATTGGGCTACATGGCAGTCTACCAATAGAAGTTGGGGGAAAGTGTCAGGAGAAGAGACAGCCTATCTGTGGAATTCTTGGGTTGGACTTACTTTCGATTGATGGAAAGATCAGTATAGCATTATTCTGACCTTTGGAAATGAAAAAAAAAGTATGGCTTTGATTATGTCAGTGCTAACACCACTACACCCTCCCGAGAGGGTGCAGTTTAGAGCAGCATGAGGACAGAGGGAAGCACAAAAAAAGCAGAATATACATGACAGTAGACTGCCATGTGTACAAACTTGTGAAAAAATTGCATGGGAAATGGCAACAGTGCAAAAATAAGGCAGTATGGAAACAGCCTATGTTATTGTAATTTGGGCTTCTATTTCTGTTAATAAAATAAACTATAACTGTTGCAAAATCCAGGCAACTGGTATAGTCTGCAATATTAGATCAACAGCACCAGTTACCAATCTCTTCCCAGGCTGAAATCAAGATGCTGGTTTGACCTTTTGATGCCCTACATGTCCTTGAACCCACAGACTTGAAGTACCATCTCTGCCCATATGAGCCTGGGCAGACCTTACAATCATGATAATAGTGAAGAAAAGGGCTTCCAGCAGTGATCTTTTTAAATCTCAGCTGTGAGACAAGATCTCTTCCTATTTTCATCTGTCACATGTTGAATGCTGTATTACTAAACTAATCATATGGAATAGAATATTTCTGAGCAGTGTTTGAAACTTGAAAATCTAGTACTAGATGCTTGACATGGGCAAGCCACAGTTCGGACTGAAGTCAGATTCTCATTTTTTTTTTTTTATAAATTTTTTTATTTTTCATAACTACAAAACACTACACCAGACTATCACAAGGAAAGGGAAGAGGGAAGGGACAAAGGGGGGTGGAAAAAGAAAAAGGGGGGGGGAATGAACTACAAACACTAAACACTACACTTCAATGTTTCCCTTCATACTGTCATAATACAAAAATAGCTCCATAGAATAATGATGGAGTGGTTAATCATACAGAGAATAAACATTTCAAATTCTGATTAAACTTTCCTCCCCCTTCTGGGTCCCGGACGCAATTCTCTCTGTGCAACTGCTGTTGCGATGCTCTCCTCCTCCCCCCCCCCCTCCGGCTCCTCCTTTTCTTCGTTCTTGGTGCAGCAGAGTTCTGGGTTTTTATTCTCAAAATCCTTTAGTTGATCTTCTGATAATATCTTATAGGCCTGATCTTTATATCTGAACCATATTCCTTCCGGGAATAACCATTTGTACTTTATTCCATGGTCCCTCAGAAGAGCTGCAAACTTTTTATATTTAAAACGCCGTTTCCGGACTAGAAATGGAACGTCCTTCAAAATCTTGACTTTCAAACCCATAAAGTCCAAATCCGCATTGTATGAGTTATATAGGATGGTGTCCCGAATCTTTTTAGTTGAAAAGTCAATAATGATCTCACGAGGCAACTGTCGCTTTGTTGCATATTTTGAAGAAGCCCGACGGACCTCCAAAATGGCGCTTTTAACCTCTTCTTTAGTCGTCCTCGCGGGTGTCGCCAGTAGTTCCGAGACCAAATCCCACAGATCCTCATTTTCCTCCTCTTTCACGTTTTGGAGACGCAAAATTGTCTGCGTTCGTTCCACCTGTAGCCCGATCAGTTGGTTCTCCACCAACTTCAGCTCCTTTTTTGTAGCCTTCACAAGTGACGCACTTTCCAGAGCAGACTTTTCTGCCCCCCCTGCTGCTGCCTTAATGGTTTTCACCTCGCTTTCAATTAAGCCCACCCTTTGATCAGTTTCGTTCAGCTTGTCAACAAAGGGTTTTATGGCTTCCACCACCGCCCTGCGCACCAATTCTTCGAGCGACTCCCCTTTCTGCAAGGTGGCCGAGATTGACTTACCGAGAGCGGGACTTTGCTTCTTTGCTGCCATTTTGGGGGGGGGGGCAACAAAATTCTGGAACTCCACGAAGGGGAAGAGCGAGTCTTCTTCAGATCAACCTCTCCTTCACAAACGCTTGTAGAACAGAAGGGATTCGCTTGTTTACAGGCTTCCGCCTGTTTCTTTTACTTGCCGTTTCTCGTTGCCCGGCGGCACTCGAGGCGCCGCGCACATCTGCCGGCCTCCATAGGGACAAACGGGCAATTCCCTCCCCGCATTGATTTCGGGGAGTTCTTCCCGCCGCGTCCCGGACCCTGGCTCCCTCCCTGGGAGTCCTGGGGGCTAATCCTTGCGGATCAGCCGCCCGGTCAGGGTGCCCGGTCGTTTCCTCCCGGACCAGCCGAGAGGAGCGTCCGGCATGGCTGAGAAAACGAAACCGACTCCAGTCAGATTCTCATTTTGATCTTTCACTAAGATTCTTTCATTTGTGAGATTGATAACCATGAACTTTTAATGCATCAACAATGAAGTCTGATATGGTGTACATTACCAATGGAATGTTGTGATTTATATCTTCACTCATGGGATTTGTAAGCATCAAATTTACTGCATTAATCAGTGAACATCAAATCAGTTTGCAAAATACATGTAAATCAGATTAATCTGTCAGTTTAACAGCCAACGTAATTTTTAATGTAAACTTGACATTAACTTTAATTTCCATACTATTAGCAGCTGAGAAAGGAACATCAACTCAACACTTACATAATGCTTAGCAAACATTAAGCATTCGTTTAGCCAACTTTGGAAATTCATTAAGACAATGCTCTTTTAAATGGTGTAAGGGGTCAAGAGCCAGTTTAAGATAGAAATGCAAATTACATGAGGTCCTTATGACTATCCTAACCCCTCTAATAGAGATTTTATTGTGTCTACACTGACTACCCCAACCATCCTTCAGAAATCCCTAATGTTTTTCTCTCCATCTTGGTATAGGGTAGGAAGGGTATGGTAGGAAGATGAAGCAATAAATGCTGTGCCTCTGAGCTATGGCTCTTTCTCTATGGTCTGTGTAATTCCATCAAGAAAAAAAAATTGGATGTCATGACCTATGTTTAGAACTCACCTGATTCAATGAGAACAAATGATGTGAATAATCAGAGACATTTCCTATTGTGCATGCAGAGTGTTTCTTCTCATAGATGAGAACAGTGAATCCCCAGTACACATATGACTGTCCAGTCTCCCATTGCCTCTAATCATTTTAATCTGCAATTAATTTAAAGCAAGAAGTTTAACAGAATCTGTTGCAGTAGTTGCTTCTGCTGTGTCTGCCTTCTAGTAGAAAGACGTTAGTCCACAAGATTGTAAATCCAATACGTCTTTTCTGCCAATTCTTAAAATCGCCCTTAACTTTTTGCAAAGGTCTGCTGTGGTCCTGTCACTTTTTGCTAACATAATGACTATTATCTGTGACAAACTTGCTGGTATTGAATCTCAGTGGGCCCCCACATTTTGTAATGTGTTGCTGCCTCTGGGATCGGGGTTCATTGATTTCATCCCTATTAGATGCTTGGGCAAGGCATTTCGATCATTTTTGCTACACCTTGGTGACAGGCTCTTCAAAATTATATGGTGCACTAAAAAACAGCAGTAATTACATCTGGAGGGGGGAAGCTGGGGAAAGATTCCATCAAAGTGGAGCTCAGGGCATTGAGTGCAAATGCCACCACACTGAAACCTGCCTCTTGCTGCCACTCAAAGAAACACTTTGCGAAGTTGGATGACCAATTTAAGAGTCATTTCTTTGGTTTAGGCACAGATTTCAGGGCAGTTAATTTTGCTGCTGCTATCTCATTGAACTTTCTAAATGTAGATTTTTGATGCATTATGGATTAAAGGCTGCAGCTCTGAGATGCAGCAGGTGTGTTAATATTGGTCTAGAGACGTTCATTATAGTTGGTACAGTGCTTTCTCTTTGTATTAAGTGAGCAGTACATGGTGGGGAAGGTGCTGGCTATCAGAAAGCATAGCCAACTGACTACCTTACACACCACTATCTTACATACATCCCCAATCGGCAGCTGCTGCTTAATAGGAAAAGCCTAACTAAAATGTGTAGAAAAGGGAATGGGCATCAGGGAAAAGCAGATGCAGTCTGAGGTCATCGGCAGAGGACAAACACAATTATAAGAGTTGCAAACGAAATCTGTGGCTTCCGATATAGATGCCCTGGAGAAAGTATGTACTTTTTCATGCAGTATGCTCACATGGAAAGCTATTTACTCAGACTGCATATGCTCATCCTGGTCCTATGGATCTGACCAATAAACATTCAGCCATATTACCTGAAATAGATAATGGCTAGAGACAGACAATAGTTTTTTGCCCCTGAGAGGTGAAGGTAGTATGATAGCAGATTCATTGCCTATAGTGTTCACACACCTCATTAGATCTGTAGTAAAGATATTGCAGGGTGTTAGAGTGTTTCCAAAACCTGCAAATTCTTCTTGATCTTAGATGGTGGTAGGTTAGGCTCAGAGTAGCAGAGTCTCTATTAAACTGTCTTCAACTATCTTAAAAACTATTAAAGGCTGGCATCATGCACAACAGATCATGGGAGAATCTATCTCCTCCCCTGCTCCATCCCTGCTATGTGTTGTCTCTCTCTCCCCATGGCTCCTGCTTTCTCATGCCTCTCTTCTCTGGCCTATACATTCAGGGCAGCCAAAAGAACATGTGAACATTGACTCTCCACAATGAGGCCTGTTCACATAAATGGAAGACTTGTTTTCATTATTTCCCCTCCTTCCTCAAATGCGAGAAATTGTATGAGCGTTCACATAAGTGAGTGGGTATTATTATGGATGAATGTATGATTTAGGCAGGAATTGCGTGACATTTCTCTTTTCATGTGATGAATTCGCTCATTTGTAAGGTTTCACATTCATCTGTCACCTCAGGAATTCATCTCAGCAACTCCGTGAGGGCTTTCCCATGATCTTTTTAGATCATAGCACTTATAATATTTCCACTGTACTCTTGGAGAAGGAGGCTTTCAGTATAAGCTAGTGTGATGGACTGTACTTTTGAAAATTTTAGAAGTGCTGTACAATTTTGAAAAGTTTAGAAGTGCTGTACAATCAGCTGAAGGACTGTTAATGGTTAATTCTTCACAGAAACAGAGAGCCTTTAGTGACAGGCTACTCCAAGGAATTTGATTGGGTAGCATGAACTGAACAGAGAAAGACATCTGAAGTGGATGCTGGTGAGAAGGGAGTCTGATTTCAGCCCTAGCTGAGAGGAGTCAAGTACTGACAGTTTGGGGATTCCGCCCCAACTGACAGCAATTTAACACAGACAGGAGAACTGGGCGAAAGTTGGCAAGGAAGATTGGGAACTAGGCAAAGACTCCAGTTTGAGCCAAAGAAAGGGGATAGATCTTCTAGTGAGAGGAGAATTTCCCTGCCCAGTCAAACAGGGAGTTAGCTCTGAAGAATGAAGCGATCCCTGGTCTGATGTGGTTAGAAACTGCCTTTGAAGACCTTAAGAATCAGTTAAAAACTGAAGATGAGTACTGGTGTATCAAGAGAAAGGGTTGGGTACTGGAAAGAGGGTACTAATCTTCTTAAAACCAAAAAAAGTAAGAGAATACTCAAAGAAAGAGTACTAGGGTGATTGAGAAAACAATGGAACAAAAACCTTCCTACACAAAGATTTAAGTAACTGTGAAGAGCTTAAGAAACTCTCATTAGTCTGACACATAAGTCACACTAATGAAGCCTGTTTACCTAGATTGTAGTAGATACTTCAGATTAATTGGATTGGATTAATTTGAAGTCATTTTTGTAGGTAGTGTGGACAACAGTGGGGTGACTCTCTTCTGCTGTATTATTGCCATTTCTCTGTGCAAGAACTCCTACAATGTCATTTGAGAAATGGGTCCAACCAGCATTTGTGTACTATTTTTTCCAATAAAAGCAACGCAGCAGGCTGCTATCCTCCAAGAAGCAAGCCTCTTACTCTCATTTACTTATTTACTTTGCAATAACAGCAGTTCTTATGAGTTTCCTGCTGTGCATTGTAGAAATAAAGTAATCTCAATCCTACTACAGGCCACCCCTGAGACAGAATGAGACAGGCATGATTCCACTGTTGCAGGGTTCATTAAGAAGTTATGTGTGGCATAGAAAGTCTAGATTAAGAAGCTTTCTCTGAAATTTTCTGTTTAAGAACATTAAGCAGATATGCTTGGATCAGTGGCTGGATTCATTAGACTGGTACTGTGGATGCTAAGGTTCTGTACCTGTTTCTTATGCCATCTCAAAGCGTGGCAGGTGGGAAATCATATGCCTTGTTTTGTACTGTTTCCCTGTCAAATCCTTAGGAAGAAAACCTTCAAAGGAGAACAGAGTTTTATTTCTTTTTCTTGTCATTATTGGGACTCCCTTGGCAGTGTTAGTATGAGATTTCCAGAAGCCACATTCATTAAATGGCTTAAACAGAATTTCTAGGAACCAGAGACAGAAACAGTGACTGTCACAGTCTAGTTCCCAGTTGAGTTTAGAAGTATTTGACATGCCATCAATGAAGTCTTCAATTGGCCCAGAATAGGAACAACAAAACTGATTTCCAGACATGTAAACACTACAAATGTAGCACCAGATGGCTATCATATTGGGCAGGAGGAAAAATCTAAGGGAAAAAAAAATCTGTGGTTTACTTGCACAATTAGTTACCATGTGATGACAAGTCCTTTCTTTACTTTAGTCTTTCATTTTTTGACATGTTAAAAAGTTTAGAGGCTGAAATGAATTGACAGGGAAGAAAGGTAAATAGGGTTTCTTGATTGACCTGTTGTATAAAAGCATGATGCTTATTGTTACAAATGGACTGCCAAACAAAATGGAAGCTGGAAGCAGACTAAGATACTGAGCAATGGTAAGCAGTAGAAATGCCCAGGATTCCATTTAGCTGACAGTTGGAAATTGTGCACATATAATTATTGAAGTAGCATTTCTCCCTCTTCTAGATCCACTGGGGCAGTGACAGCTGGAACTACAGCTCTGGTTTAAAGCTGGAGGCAGCTGCCAGCAAAGAACTATGGAGCTAGGGGGATGGACAGTATAGAATTAAAACACTTAGGAGCCTGGAGGAAGAGGAGGTCTGCCACTTGGAGAAATTTAAAAAAATAAACCTCTGGCCTATAGGGCTTCCATGTAAGGAAATAAACATTTGGATATCAGCAGGCAAATTCCAAAGTAAGGAAGAGCAAGACAGAGGACAGAGACATACATAGAAGAAGTAAAGCAAAGTGGATCCAAAAGAGGAGCAAATGTTCTCTCCTGATACCTAAGGGCTAACAAACTTTTCATCAGACTTATGTTAAGTGGAATTCCAGAGAGGAGAGTTCCCCCCAAATGAGTTGCCATAGCTGAGAAAGCTCCATTTCCAGTAGCCACACCTCTGACCTCCAAAGGTTTCCCCATCAGCACAACAATTATATCCTGTGCCACGTCCTGAGCACCACTCAGGACCAAGGACCAGGTCACCTCCTTGCTATTCAGGTTCATGGCCATCTTTTCCAAGGCACAATGATTTATGGTACCTACATTTGTCTCATTCTTGTGACCTGAACAAACATTCATCCAATCAATGTGGGTGTAGTTGAAGTAACCCAGGTCACACTTATGCCATCAGCAGCTAGCTCAATGGCTGCCCCTTGCTTGGGAGTGGTAGGGGTACAATGATTCAGGGCCCCAGAATCACCAAAACTGCCCCTGGAGGTCAAAGGCAACTGCCCCTGGAGGTTGCCAATGTGGGGATTTGTGGAACAGCCCTGCAATGGTTGAACTCCTTCCTTCACAATCGGGGACAGAGGGTAGCACTCGGGGAACAGATGTCTGCTCACCATTCTTTGGTATGCAGCGTCCCTCAGGGGGCGATTCTTTCTCCAATGCTATTTAACATCTATATGCGCCCCCTCGCCTGTTTAGCCCGCAGCTTTGGACTGGGTTGTCACCAGTATGCGGATGACACTCAGCTCTATCTGCTGATGGACGGCCAGTCTGATCTCGCTCTGGATTCCTTGGCCAAGGGTCTTGAGGCTGTGATGGTATGGTTACATCAGAGTCGCCTGAAATTGAATCCCTGAAGGTGGAGGTTCTGTGTCTGGGTCATGGGGCAATTGAGCTGGGGACCTGGCTCCCAGCCCTCGATGGGGTACAATTGAAACCTTCACCAATGGTGAAGAGCCTGGGTGTGACCTTGGATGCCACACTTTCAATGGAGGCCCAGATCACGACCGTTGCCAAGTCTGCCTTTTTTCATCTTCAACAGGCCAGGCAACTGGCGCCCTATCTTTTGCCCCGGGACCTGGCCACAGTAATCCATGCAACGGTTGCCTCCAGGCTAGACTACTGCAACTCACTGTACACTCGGCTGCCCTTGGGCCTGACCTGGAAGTTACAGCTGGTCCAGAATGTGGTGGCACGTGTCCTTACCGGAACATCAATCTGAGCACACATTCATCCTGTGCTGTGCCAGCTGCACTGGCTCCCAGTGGAGTTCCGGATCCAGTGCAAGGTGTTAACCTTGGTGTTTAAAGCCCTTCACGGACTGGGACCTGCATACCTGCAGGACCGCCTCTTCCATTACGTCCCCTGCAGGGTGTTGCGCTCTGCAGACAAGCAACTCCTGGTGGTCCCCGGCCCAAAGGACATCCGTCTGGCCTCAACCAGGGCCAGGGCTTTTTCTGCCCTGGCCTTGGCCTGGTGGAATGCTCTCCCGCTGGAGATCTGGGCCCTGCAGGTCCTGTTACAGTTTTGCAGGGCCTGTAAAAAGGAGATGTTCCACCGGGCCTTCGGCTGAGTCCCAGCAGGTGTCCTCCTTCTTTCATCTAAGACTACCACTTCTTCTGGGGCTGCCCTCGGCCATCTGCTAAGCCTGTATATGGACTCCCAATATTTGTTTAAATAGCCCGCTCCTGGACTATTTTAATGATTTTTTAAAAATTATTATTGATTTTATGTTTTTGTGATTTTAATGTATTTTTAATATTGTTAGCCGCCCTGAGCCCATCTGTGGAGAGGGTGGGATATAAATCGAATAAAATAAATAAATAATAAATAAAGATCTAGAAAAGTCCTACTAGGAAAGGAGCTAGTTATGTTTAGCATGAAGAAAACTGATGGGAGGCATCATCATGTTCTTCAAACACCTGAAGGAAATTCTTGTTCTGTGCCACTCCAAAGGACAAGACTAGATCTAATGAGTGTAAATTAAAAGAGGATAGATTTTTGTTGAACATTATAAGAAATTTCCAGATTGCAATGGAAACAATTATCTAAGAGGATAGGTAAGTTCTCCTTCTCAGGAAGTCTTCAGCTAGAGGCTGAACAATTATTCATTGGGAATGCTCTATCTTTGGATTTCCTGCAGTGTACAGTGGGTCTTAATAGCTTATAAGGACCCTTCTAATTCTAGGATTCTATGACTGTATGTGTGAAGTGCAATCAAATCATAGCATCTTATGGTGTCCTCTGGTGGGATTTTCAAAGCAAGAAATAATAATAGTAACAACATTCAATTTATATACTGTCCTTCAAGACAACTTAACACCCATTCAGAGTGGTTTACAAAGTATGCTATTATTATCCCCACAACAATCACCCTGTGAGGTAGGTGGGGCTAAGAGAGCTCCAGAGAGCTGAGACTGACCCAAGCTCACCCAACAGAGATGGTTTGCCATTGCCTGCCTCCTCATAGCAACCATGGTTTTCTTTAGTGGTCTCTCATCCACATACTAACTGGTACTGACTTTACTTATCTTCTGAGATCTGATGAGATTGGGCTAGCCTGGACCATCTCAAGATAATTCCCACTCTGGAGATAGCTGATCTCCAACACCAACCCTTTGAGTTCATTCCATGAGAAATCATTTAAACCAATCCAAGGCACATCCCTTGATACCCACTTCTGCCTCCAAATGCCTCAACAAAATCAACAAAGGTCAAGTACTGGAAGCAGAGGAAAAGAGAGCAAGTATGAGGTATGGAGAGGGAAAAGTGCAGGACCATTCACAGAAAGCCAAAGTTCTACAACACTCATGGCTCATTATACAGACTGCTCCTGTGCTAGCTGCCTCACTTGAAGGGTGTTTCAAGACTGATCCAATTATTTGGGATGCTGCAAACTACACAGACACCACTCCATCTTCTCTGCCTCTCCCCCAGCAATGCTCTACACTCCCCCAACTGTCAATACCATCTGCATGAGCAGGGTAAAATCCTCAAGTAAAGAAGATGTAAAATATTTGATGAAGTCCTGGGGAGTGAACATCATCAAAGAGGATGACATTTTTGATTTGCATTCCTATTTTCCAAGTGTGTGGGGCAGAGGTGGAGGTGAGAGAACAAGTTTCCCCAGATATGTAATCTTTGTAAGTGGTTTATAATATATGCTAGAGGGGCTCCTTGCTTTTCGTCACAGAGCTCGCCTTCCGCTGCTGATTGCTGTTAATTCTACAATGTGTTTTAGAAGCTGTTCATTGATTATTAAGCAAATCACAGTAGAAAATGACACATTTTATGGGCACCCTAGCAAAAACCCAGTAAAATCTGCCTCATTTCCGAACAAGATTAATAGGGAGGAATATTCCAAGGTAGTTTGTTACAACCAGTTATTTTTCTGTTTATTTTCTTTGGAACAATGACATAAATATTAATCCAATATCAACTTTTATAATTGAAAAAGGGAGCATGTGAAACATTGGTAGTTTTATGCTCAAGTCTGTATTTAATTATAGTTTTAAAGGAAACGATCTGCTGGGTAATATCATGCTGCCAATGGTATCCAAAACTTATTAGGAGATACCTCTCTGAATGTTTAAACAAACCCTGGACCAAGAGTCACCTTATTTCTAGTCAGCTTCATGGCCAACTTCTCCAATGCACAATCATTTATGGTATTTTTTTTGTCTAGAAAAAACATTCACCCAATCTGAATGTAGTTGAAGTCACCCATTTTTGCATTTCCTCCTGTAGATGTATTATATCTAGGGATAATTGGCCCAACTGAGTTTCTGAAATGCCTACTATTTCTATGTTCTCTTTTAACACCAAGTGTTCCAGCTTTCCTATCTTAGTTTAGACTGTTCTAACATTTACATGTACTTTGTTTCTGTCCCCAAAGACCCATGACATGCCATTTCCCCTGTGGCCCTCAAAAGTCTTCCTAAAGGAATATCAGGATAGAAATTAATAAAGAAATTAATGAAATATTTTATACTTGATTACAGTAAACTTCCAGGAGATTAATCTATGCACTTAAAAATTAAAATGTGCAACCCTAATAATAATTACATTTGAATTCCACTGATATTGCAAATATTTCAAATTTTCCAAACGTTTGTTCATTTATTAAAATATTTACTGCAAAACCAACCAAGAGGCATATCCCCCCCCCCTAAACAGGCCTACTCATATGTAAGTCCCATAGTATTCAATAGTGCTTACTCCCAGGAAAATATCTTTAGAATTGCAGCCTATGACTGAAGTCTGCATATTCTTCCTTCAAATGTTTCCAAAGCTGATAGGCAGGGAGGGAGTCTCCCCTTGTGAGG
This sequence comes from Eublepharis macularius, assembly GCF_028583425.1. Classification (NCBI taxonomy): domain Eukaryota; kingdom Metazoa; phylum Chordata; class Lepidosauria; order Squamata; family Eublepharidae; genus Eublepharis; species Eublepharis macularius. Next base: position 178,242,784 of record NC_072790.1, on the reverse strand, counting down.
ACTCAATTAACAGGGAGACAATGTCATTGCCCAGTTAGCAACAAGAAAAAAGATGCACTCCTGCACATGGTGCACATTCCCCTTTCCTATCAACAGGGTTAATTAATAATGTTAAGGTCTCTCTGCTCTTGGGTAGAGACGGGCATGAACCGCAAGATGAACTAAAGTTCATCATGAACCGGGCCAGTTTGTGCTTCGCAAACCAGCAGTTCATGGAAGCCCATTTTCCATGAACTTCCAGAAACTGGTCTGCCGGTTGTCTAGCGGAGCCACAGTGAGCTCATTTGCCTACATTGGTTCAGGCTTCTAAGATCTTCCAGGCCCAGATTTGGCCTGACACCCTGGGAGTGGGATGTGCAGCTCAGTTAATTAATTGCACCTGTGAGCTGTTGCCAAATAAGGCGTCCTTGAGAGACAAGGGAGTCTTAGCTCTGCAAGTACTCCTTTTCAGTTCTCAGGCTAGTAACGCTGATTGCAAGTGTGCCCCTGATTGGCTGACAATCATAGAAAGATGGCTTCTCTCTGTTCTCACCACCACGCTTCACACTCTAACCGAGACTTCGTTGGATCATCCTATGCTACCTTATTCCATCAGCATGTGAGAGACTTTGCTCCATGCCAGGCCTGAGATGCCTGTACCTGCCTGGTATGGTTTATGGACTTTATTTGCGAGTATGAGCCTCAAGCCTCTTCAGAGAAATGCAAGTTAGCAAGCTCATGTTTTTAGTCAGTTAGTTTAGTAAAGAATAGGTAAGCTGTTTGTTATTTTATTGCCATTTGCTTGTGCCTTAATGGAGTGGTTCCTGCACCTTGCATACACTCTTCTAAGTTAATAAACAACTATTATATATGTCTTGTGTCTTGAGTGTCTGACCAACTGTGTGCAAAATCCCCCAGAAAAAAGAACCCAGAGACTGTTGAGTCTCAAGTAATAAGGGTCGTCCACCCACCCACCCACCCCCTGGAGGCCTGCTAGGAATCTGAGCAGCTGTGATCAGCACTTGGAATGGTGGGCAGGAGGGTGACCCCTTGACACTAGTTCGTTTGGTTCATGTTAAACCCCAATACCCTTTTCCCTGCCGCTGCTAAGCAGCAGGGAAAGGGGCATTTCCACCCCCGGATCAGCTGCTTATCAGGGATCTCCCCAACAAGCAGCTGATCCATGCCTGCAGGGGTTAAATGCCCCTTTCCATGCCACTTCACAGTGGCAGGGAAAGGGGCATTTCCACCCCCGGATCAGCTGCTTGTCGGGGATCTCCCCTTTTCCTGCCGCTTTGCAGCGACAGGGAAAGGTGCATTTCCACCCCCAGATCAGCTGCTTGTCAGGGATCTCCCCACCAAACAGCTGATCCAAGCCAGTGGTGGTGAAATGTCCCTTCCCGTACCACATCACAGCAGCACAGAAAGGGGCATTTAAATCCCATGAACCATGAACCGGTTCACAAACTGGGGTAAGTTGATGAAAGTTCATGGTTCGTGGTTCATGAAACAGGACAAACCACAAACTGCACAGTTTGTTTTCCCCCTGGTTTGTGCCCACCTCTACTCTTGGGATCTGATTGGTGAATGCCCTTAAGGAAAACAAGATGCTTCCATGAGAGCCCAGTGGCTGCCTGCTGCTGCTGCCACTGCAAAATAAGAACCAAAACAAATACACACGAACTTTTTGGTAGGATGGTGTGGTTACAATTTGGTTTCCCAGATTTGTTTCATCATTCTGGAAGCTGCTTTAACTAAACAAAACAGTGATTTCCAGGTGTATTTCTGGCTCTTTTGCTTTGTTTTGCACACCCCTAATGGAAACCGCTCCTACTTTATCAGCTTCTTTAATCATAATGTCTGGATTATTTTTGATATTGTTTATTGCATTTCTACCCTGTACGGGTGTTGTGTTGTGAGAGATGATTGTTTGATCACGTCAATTTGGGCTCAGGAGCAGAGGCAGTCTTTGTAGAGATCCTGTTGCATTAGATGGGTGGCAATTGTTGGTTAATGGGTTATCTGTTGATAAATTGGAGAAATTGCAGCTATTCAGCAGTAAATTGTGGCTATCTGTTGCTGCTCCCACAAATAGTGATGAATAACGTCCCTTGATTCAGACTAGCCTCAAACTGTTCCTGAGAATTCTTGGTAGAATTTTCTGACACCTCAGAAAGACTTGCCTTATTTCAAATGCTTTCTTTTAGCTTTCTGCTTTCCACAGGCTTCCCTACAGCCAGTTTCCCTTCTGCCCCATCCTTTTCTCCAACTAACCTCGCAGTGAAAGAGGAGTGTAGCAGCTGCTGGAGAACTTTCTGTCGTGGGCCGAAGACAGTGAACTCAGCTTTTCTTCTAACATAACAGATCCATGAAATTATTGCAAAAGTCCAGTAGCACCTATAAGACTAACAAAAATTGCGGTAGGGTATGAGCTTTCTTGATCTATCTTCATGAAATTATTGGTGTTGGCTTTTACGCTCTCATGAAAAATATACAATTTATGAGCTGGCTTTCTCTTCTTCTGGATAGAGACTCATATTGAGGAACTCTGGCAGATGATTCACTCAGATGTAGGGTTTCCTGTCTTGCGCTGGCAACCCCTGGGGAGTTGTGGGGAGGCACGTCCTGGAGCATCATGGACATAGTGATCAGAAGTGATGTCACACACACCTCTGTTTTCTTCCTGTGAGAGATCAGGGGAGAGTTAGCAGGAGTAGGAGTTTATCTGCCATAATGGGGAACCTGGTAAACTTACTGAGATCTCAAACAAATCAGAGGGGCCTCTCTAGCAAGCATACAGAGCATTCTAGGGTTGCCACATCCCCTTACATTCCCAGTGGGAGGGAGGGACCCAGCACTTACCTGTATTTTCTTCTTGTGCATGCACAAAACACGCACATGTTCCCAGATCAGCATGATGACATCACTTCCAGGAGTGACATCATTATGCAGGCCCCAGAAGTGCTCCCAGGCTTTGTGCTGGGCCGATTTGGACCCCCAAACAGGCCAAATTGGCCCAATGTGAAGCCTGGGAGTACTCCTGAGGCTTGCACAATGATTTCACTCCTGGGAGTAATTTGTCACACCATACTGGGAGCGTGCCCCAGGAGGCCTATTCTCACACCTTTTCCTCCTCTGGCCAGGTGAGTGGTGGTGGGGGAGAGGAGGCTGAGAGTGGGGGCAACCCTAGTGCGTTCTCTTCTCAATTTCACATCTGATTTCTCAAATTCTTCCCTGTAAACATTTTCTTCTCCGGCTCTGTTGCTGTAGGTACTACTTTCCTTCTTCTTTCTTTTCCTGGGAGTGGCCTTGTTCCATTATCTCTTAAAGTTTCCTCTTTAATCTTTCTTGCCTGCTTGCTGTGATGAGCACACCCTATTCCAGAATTTCTTTCTTTGCCTTCATGCTGAAACTTGCTCATATGGGCTTCTCCTTAGAGGTAAGGCTCTTTTTTCACTAAACTTCCAGCACCATCATGGAAGGGGAACATGAAATGAGCCTTAAATAAGGCTTCTAATCAGGTATATTTTGCAGGTTCTGCACTGGCTTAGATTGGACCATGGTGTGCGATGAAAAGATGCTTAAGTTTTTCCTCAATTTTCCTAGCTTGAAATGTCCCTGGTGGCCCATTGTGTAATACCTCCAGGGTTGCTTGGGAAATTCCTAGACATATTGGGTTGGAGCTTGGGGACCATAGAGTTTGAGAGGGGAGGGAGCTCAATGGGGAGGAGATGTCATAGAATCCAGTCTTTGGATTTGCTATTCATCCAGGGGACTGTTCTCTATGGTCTGGAGACAGGAGTCTCTCCAGGCCTGGTCCAACACTCTAACTTAGAGTTGCCAAGTCCCTATACCCTCCTGGTGGGAGAGGGAAGGGAGCCCAGCACTTACCAGGAAGTGATGTCATCATGCTGGCAGCGGGCATGCTCCTGTGCTTGGAGAGGGGGCACTTCAGCCTGTTAAGGGCCAAAATGGCCCCTGTGAAGTGCAGGAGCATGCCTGCTGCTGATGCAATGACATCACTTGAGGAAGTGATGTTATAGTACCTAGCCAGGAGCAAGTCCAGTGTGCACTTTCCCAGGTTGCCTGCTGGTGGTGAGCAATTGCCAGGCAGTTTGCCACCTCCCCCAATCACCAGTGATCAGTGGTCAATGTAGAAAAGCCCCAGGAGATTGATTGCCACCAGTGAGCAACTGGTAACCCTCTTCAAACCACTCCACAACATTGGCTGTCTTATCTGCAAGAACAGCCTGAAAACTAAATGTAGAGATAAGAGAAGTAGCCACTTTCCTCTGTGATCTGAATATTCATTTTGCCTGATGAAAAGTTTGGTGAAATTCAAACGCGTGCAGCATCTAAATGATCAAATAAAAAGATCTCACATTCCATCCCCCTTCCACTCCATGTCCATAGAGTTCACTCCACAGAGTATAAAGCCCAATCCCATAAGTGTAAAACAGAAGGAGTTTCAATAGAAATATAATTAGTCCCCATGGTGACATTTTGCATTTGTATGCACTAAGAATAGAATTTTAATGTTGTTTGTACACAAATAGCCACCAGAAATAGCTGCTCATGAAGGTTTTCCTCCTGAGCCGTCCCCACATCTTTTGTAAACAAAGGCATATTTATACAATATTTAATTAATTAAGGTGTCTCACAGCTTGGTGCTCTGTTTTAATTTGCACTGCCTTAGCCAAAGTGTGGCATTAAAAACATAGCCTAGATCCTGGAAACCCATAATCTGGTAATTAAAAGTGAAGTCCTCCTTGATCCTCCTTGTATCTCTGGGGGGATTCATTACTGTTGTTCAATTTAATTTGTCACATTTTGTTGTTGGCATCTAGGTGTCTCTGAATCAGACGTGTTTAAAGACTGAGCACAAAAGGATTTTATTGGTTCTATTAAACATGGTGCTTAGAGTGACTTGGGAGTTAAGGCTCTTGTTTTTCTATTACCGTGTTGTGCTATTGACTCACTGGGTGACCTTGAATATACCTCTTTTATCACACTGCACTTCATATTCCCCAAATCTTTTCAAGGGGGATGGCAGTAAAAATAGCTTAGGGTAACTGGAGGCAAGGTGTTATCAGTGACAAGCCCTAAACACCGGGAAGGTCTAACAGAAGGACATCAGAACTGAAGACAAGGCAAAGAGTTTGTACTGACATTATGTTTTGTTACATTTCCTTGGCACTTGAGTCATTTGCTCTTTACTAGATGCTTTCTTGTAATTGATGGTTCAGAATTCAGTGATAGAAATTTATAAATAAAAGGGTTCCCCCCCCCCAAGGGAGCAAAAAAGTTCCACTAGTAGAATAGTATGGATTCTGTGTCCTGCACAAAATCTGCTTTGTAGTATCTTCTTTTGTTGACTTTCCCCCTGTAAATAGTGTTATGGAAAGTAAAAGATTTCAAGGTGAGCAAAGCCATTCCTGTGACAAAAAAGTACATAAGGGCAGAGATGGGTCTGCCAATATTCCCTAGACTGAAATAGCAGCCCTCTTGTGTATTTATGATACCTCTTTTCTTCTATGAAGAGTTATGCCCTGAATACCTCTCTCACCAATTGCTCAAGGCTTTTCACCAGCATTGCATACTGTATTCTTTTACTGCGCAATAACCTAATCTGTTGGCTTTGATTCAGGACTATTATGTAGTGGGTATGACAGTTCAAGTGATTTCCAATAACTCTTTCATTAACAGGAACATTACCACTGAAAGCACAAGCATCAAACGGCAGTTATAAAACAACTCCCCACCAAAACACACCCACAACTTAACTCAACCAATAGCAAACACCGGGTATCCAGAAACCCTATTCGCTAGTTCATTAGTCTGTAGGAGAATCCTGATTGGCCAGCTCAACAACCTGGCCAATCAGAATGCAGCTGTAAGGAGCCTTGCTACTAAGGCCTTTTACTTGAAGCTCCCAGTACACTACACCCCTCCCCCCTAAGTCAAGATTGAACCTGATGACAAACATATTCCTTTAGATAGTGGGGTGGAACCCACTCCCGCTGAGAATGCTACAGTCTATTTCCCTCCATAGCACAAATCCGCCGCCATAGATTGCTCTGGTGCTGGTGCCACAGCAGGTCTGGAACACAGTCCCGGCGAACTCCCCATAGCATTTGCCTCTGGATGCGGAGTCATTGGTGGGGCTGGAATCGGCCTCACAGGAGTCCCTTCTGCACTTGGTAATGCTATGAGTTCCGGTGCACTGGCCGCAAGGATGTCTCCATCTGCCGCTGCTCTTTCTGGCCATCTTCGTCTTAGCTGATCCATATGGTGATGCAACTCCCGACCATCAGTCATGAGCACCCTGTAAGACACTGATCCAGTCGCTCTTTGCACTGATGTCAGCAACCAGGTTGGGCCGTCGCCATAGTTTCAGGTGTAGACCAAATCTCCCGGTTGGAATGCTCTTCCCTCTCCCATGGGTAGCTGTGGCTCTTCTGGTGACAGGTCCAGATGCAGTCTGTCGAGTGTGGTAGTGAGCCTTCTGTGCATCAGGAGTTTCACTGGGCTGCACCCTGTGGTGGAGTTGGGCATTATGTGCTGTGTAGTAAGAACGCAGCCAATCAGGCATGCCAGTTTCCCTGTGTGATCCTGGAGAGACTGTCCTTTGTTGTTCTCACCATTCGCTCTACCTGCCCATTGGTCAAGGGGTGAAACGGAGCAGATGTGATGTGCCGGATGACGTTGTCAGCCAGGAACTGTTGGAACTCTGCCACCATGAACTGGGCCTCATTGTCAGACACGATAGTGACTAGAAGTCCATGTGTTGTGAAGAGGCAATGGAGTGCCAGACTGACAATGGTGGTGGACATGGTAGCTAATGGAACGACCTCCAACTGCTTGGAGGAGTCCACTACTATCAGGAACACTTATCCTTGGAATGGCCCTGCGAAGTCTATGTGGAGGTGGGACCATGGCATGCATGTCGACTCCCATGGGTGAACTGGAGCTTGGACTGGGGCTGGATGTGACTCTTGGCATGGCTGGCAAGTATGGACCCACCCTTCAATTGCTTTGTCCATGCCAGGCCACCAGACATAGCTGCAGGCAAGTGCCTTCATGTGCACGATGCCTGGGTGGCTGATGTGCAGTGCCTCGAGGACAAGCTGCCATAGCTTGGGTGGAATAATGACTCAGTTCCCCCACAGCAGGCAGCCCTTATGTATGGAGAGTTTGTGCTGTGGGAACTGAATGGCTCGAACTCCTCGGCCAAGCAGCCCTCCGGCCACCCCCTCCACACCCAGTTGAGAACTCGGGCCAGGGTGTGGTCCTTGGCAGAGTGCGCAGCGATGTCAGAGTTGCGGATCAGCAGATGGGGCAGTTCTTCGAGCAGCAGAACGTGGTGGGCCGGTGCTGTGTTGACCGCAGTGTCCAGCAGCGGAAGGCTCTGGAGGCATCTGCATGGCCTAATGCCTTGCCCGGGCGATGTTGTAGGTCATAGGAGTAGGCGGACAGGAACACAGTCCTGTGCAACATCCATGGGGACATGATCTGCAGCATCTGCCAGTCCAGTGTGAAGAGGCCCAGCAGCAGCTTGTGATCTGTGATGATGACGAAGTTCTGGCCATACAGGTAGTTGTGGAACTTCTTGACCCCAACAACAATGGCCAGCACCTCTTTGTCGATCTGTGCATAGTTGCGCTTTGCTGACAGCAGTGTCCTGGAGAAGTAGGCAATAGGGGCCTCATGCCCGCAGGAAATCTTGTGGCCGAGGACGGTCCTGGTGCCATATCGCGTGGCATCACAAGCAAGGACAAGGTGCTTCTTCTTGTTGAGGTGCATTAGGACACTCTCTGATGACAAGAGGTCCTTCACAGTGGCGAATGCTGTGGCTTCTTTTCAACCCCAGGCCCAGGGTGTAGAAGACTCCAGGAGGCGATGCATAGGCTCTGCTGCCAACTGGAACATCTCCCTGCCCTCCTCCAAATGACAGCCTTTCAAATATTTAAAGAGAGCAATCATGTCCCCCCTCAACCTCCTCTTCTCCAAACTAAACATTCCCAAGGCCCTTAGCCTTTCATCGTAGGGCTTAGTGTCCAGACCCCTGATCATTCTTGTCGCTCTCCTCTGCACCCTCTCGATTTTGTCCACATCCTTTTTGAAGTGAGGCCTCCAGAACTGCACAGAATACTCCAGGTGCAGCCTGACCAAGGCAGTATAGAGAGGGGCTATGACCTCCTGCAATTTCGACGCTATGGCCCCTTTGATACAACCCAGGATTGAATTGGCCTTTTTTGCTACCACATCACACTGACTGCTCATATTTAGTTTACAGTCCACTCTTACCCCAAGATCTCTTTCACATATACTACTGCCCAGAAGTGTATCCCCCATCCAGTATTTGTGCTTCCCATTTTGTGGCCCAGATGTAATACTGTGCACTTATCTTTGTTGAATTGCATCCTATTCACAGCTGCCCACTTCTCCAGAGTAGTCAGGTCTTGTTGAATTTTAATTCTATCTTCTTGGGTGTTTGCTACTGCTCCCAATTAGGTATCATCAGCAAATTTAATGAGCAGCCCTTCCACTCCTTCATCCAGATCATTGATAAAAATATTGAAAAGTACCGGGCCCAAAACCGAGCCCTACGGCACCCCACTGGACACCTCCCTCCAATCTGATGAAACGCCATTGACCACCACTCTTTGGGTGCGGTCCTCTAACCAGTTCCCTATCCACCGAACTGTCCTATAGTCCAGTCCACAATCTTCCAGTTTGCCCATCAGAATGTCATGGGGGACCTTATTAAAAGCTTTACTGAAATCCAGATAAATCACGTCAACAGAGTTCCCCCGATCCAGTAAGCTGGTCACTCGATCAAAGAAGGAAACCAGGTTGGTCTGGCAAGATCTGTTAGGAACAAAACCATGCTGACTTCCCCAGATCACTGAGTGGTCCTTCAGATGCTTACAGATTGATCCCTTTAAAATCTGTTCTAATATCTTCCCAGCAACAGAAGTCAGACTGACCGGCCTGTAGTTTCCCGGGTCATCCTTCTTCCCTTTCTTAAAGATTGGGATAACATTAGCTCTTCTGCAATCTTGTGGCACATCCCCAGTCCTCAGGGAGGCTTTGAAGATGATGGACAGGGGATTTGTATTCATCCAGAGCAGCCAGATGCCTCTCCACAACCTCTCTGTCAATGTCAACTAGTCACTCAGGTGTCCTGTCACATTTTCTACTATCTCTAGATGTGCCTGAGTTCTTCAGGGAGAAAACAGAGGCAAAAAAGTCATTAAGCCTGTCTGCTTTTTCTCTGTCCTGCATCAGAGTTTCTCCATCTATCCCAACAGCGGTCCAATTGCCTCTTTTACCTTGTATTTGCTTCTCACATATCTGTAGAAGTTTTTCTTATTGTAGCGAGCCCTCCTGGCCAGACCCAGCTCGTGCTGAGCTTTGGCCTCTCTGATGGCTGATCTGCAGTACCTAGTAACACTCATATACTCCTCTTTAGAGGTCTGTCTTTCTCTCCATTTCCTGAACATTTCCTTTTTCTCCCTTAGCTTACTCAGGAGCTCTCTGTACATCCACATCGGTTTCTTGGAGGCCTTACCATGTTTCCGTCTTGCTGGGATAGTGAGGGCTTGAGCTTGCAAAAGCTCTTGTTTGAGAAGGGCCCACCCTTCACTTGCTCCTTTCCCTTTCAGCACACTCCCCCACGGAATGACTCTCATCAAGCCTCTGAGTTCATCGAAGTTGGCCCTACGAAAATCTAACCTACGAGTCTGGCTATGAATTTCCTTGGCCCCCCCACAGCAACTGGAATTCAAGGAGGACATGGTCACTTCCCCCTAAGGTCCCCACCACCTTCACCTCATCTACCAATTCTTCCCTGTTGGTTAATATCAAGTCTAGTATGGCCAAGGCCCTTGTAGCTTCCTCCACCTTTTGAAAAAGGAAGTTATCAGCCAGGCAGGTCTGGAAATTGCGTGATTCATGACGCTTTGCTGAGCCTGTCTCCCAGCACACATCGGGGAAGTTGAAGTCACCCATAATTACAAGGTTCTGATGTCTGGATACTCTCCCAATCTGTTCAAAGAGGGCAGCATCCATTTCTTCTTGCTGGTCAGGTGGTCTGTAGCAGACTCCAACAATAATACCCTTTGTCCTTCCTCCCCTTATTTCTACCCATATGCTTTCCACTGGGCTGTCCACTCCATTCTCCGTAACTTCTTTACAATCAAGCCCTCTATTGGTGTCTCCTATTTTGCGTATGGAACTGGCTCCAGGACTCCCTGCTCGATCAGCCAGTCCAGTTCCTCATCTATCTTTAACTTGAGAGCAAAAGGAACTTGGCGGGGATTTGGGCAAATGGGAGCCACTGTTGAGGTCAAAGGATACTGGTGGGCTGGTGTACTTCCCAAGGAACCATCGAACACTGTGGGGAACTCCGTTACAGATGGCTGTGACATCAACATAGCTGATCTGTTGGACGCCCGTCACTAGGATGCCCAATAGTTGGAACCATTCTAGGCCAAGTAGGGTCAGTTGGTGGCCCCCGACAACTAGCAATTGAAGTGGGCCCTTAAAGTCCTTGTAGGTTACCTGGAACATGCTGATGCCCACGACTGGCACTCGGCAGCCCTGGAAGTCTTTGAGGAGCAAATTGAATTATTCGGGCTAGTGGCTGGATGCCTTGGAACAGATGTGCTGGAATGTGCTGGAGGAAACAATGGACTGTGCAGACCCGGAGTCGACTTCCATCTCACAGGGCACATCTTGTATCCTCACCGTCACCTTCATTTTGGTGCATGTCAGTGTTTGTAGCATTAAGACGGAAACACTGTTGGTTCCAGCTGGCGCATATGTCTTTCTGGTTGCTGGTGGTAACATGTGACTTGCTCATAGTGATGCATCATGGAGCCGAGCAGAGAGGCAGACGTGGGCAATGTGTCCAGTTTTCCTTCAGTTCCTACATTGTACATTCTGGAACCTACATGACGTTCTCTGGTGGGACCCCTCACAGCTGGTGCAAGGGACCCCCTGGAATGACTGCATCCCCTCTTGCTTCCGGCTGGCGACCTTTGTGTGCAAGACCTCCTTGTTGTCCTCATCCATAGAAAAGTCCTGCATGCATCCCTGGTGGACAGCTTTGGTCTTGCAGGAAGGAGGGGGGCTGTGCTCCTGTTGGACCTCCTTTGTTGACTGCTCTGCGGCTTCTGTGGCAATGGCCTCCTCATAGGCCGTCTTGAAGTCCAGGTTCCTCTTTCTGAAAAGCCATCTCTGGAGCATCTCATCCCAGAGGCCACACACAAAGTGATCACAGAGGGCCTCCTCGAGGTTGGAAAATTCACACAGGTATGCACCCTTTCCCAGCAGTATGATGAAGGCGGCAATTGTCTCTCCCAGGGCCTGGTCTCACTTATAGAAAGTGTGGCAGCATGCAATTCTGGAAGTCTGTGGTGAGAAGTGCTCTTGTAGCTTGGCCTTGATTGCTGTGAATGAGACTGCCTCTAGTTCTTCCAGTGCCATGAGAGTGCAGGCAATCTCGAAGGTGGATCGCCCACAGACGCTGAGGAATGTGGCCTTGGCATGCTCAGCATTGGTGATGTCATTTGCTGTGAGATGAAACTGGAATCAGGAGACATACAAGTCCCAGTCCTTGGCAGCAGCGTCAAACGGTTCGAAATGGCCCTTGGTGGCCATACTGACGGCTACCCTGAGTGCATGTGTACCGGTTGGCTGAGGCGACAATTCCTCGCCAGTAAATGATTCAGCTCTAGTCTCAGGACTGCCTACCTAAGCAGGATCCTACCTTTGTCGCCAGTATTATGTAGTGAGTACAACAGTTCAAGTGATTTCCAATAACTCTTTCATTAACAGGAACATTACTACTGAAAGCACAAGCATCAAACGGCAGTTATAAAACACTCAACTCCCCACCAAAACACACCCACAATTTAACTCAACCAACAGCAAACACCAGGTATCCAGAAACCCTATTCACTAGTTTGTTAGTCTGTAGGTGAATCTTGATTGGCCGGCTCAACAACCCGGCCAATCAGAATGCAGCTGTAAGGAGCCTTGCTACTGCCTTTTGCTTGAAGCTCCCAGTACACTACAAGGACCGTAACAGTTTCCTTTTTTAAAAACATAAGAATGTTTAAGCTTGCAATGGATATGGCAGTACTTATAGAGTACCTTCAACTCTTAACATGTTCAGCAACTCCAACATATTCACAGCAAGTTTTGTCTAGTGGTTAGAGCATCTGGAATGTGCAACTTTAAATCTCTACTCTTCCATGAAGCTTGCTGGGTTACCTGGGCCAGTCACACTATTTCATCCTAACCTACCTCACAAGGATGATGTCAGAGTAAAATAGAGAAGGAGAGAATTATGTACACTGCTCTGAGCTCCATAGAAGGGCAGGATAAAAAAGTAAATAAATACATACGATTTTACAACCTGTATGGGGGAACTGATGGTAGGAAAGCCATTTACTAGTATTGTGTGTTTAGACATCTCAGAATAAATCTGTATAGCTACGGCCTTTGGCCGCATAATTTACAATAATGATTTGTTTGATTTTTTTACAGTTAAAGTTAGAGCAGCAAAGTCTTCCCAAAAGGCAAAGTAGGGACAGTGATATATAGGGACAGTTGGATATGAAAACGGCACTAAAATATTTCATGAATAATTGGTAGCAAAAAATCTTCTGAAAACAGTATCATATAGTTGTCAGGTGTTCATCTGCCATACTCAACAAAACCCTGTGTAATGTTTGGTTGGGCTCTGATGCTATGGGTGTAACTAAAGATTGAAGCTATTGCTTGACTGTGATGTGAAATAGATCCAGAGGAGTTAGCCGTGTTAGTCTGCAGTAGCAAAACAGCAAAGAGTCCAGTAGCACCTGACACGCATCTGATGGAGAGAGCTGCGGCTCTCGAAAGCTTATGCTACAATAAAGCTGGTTAAAGGTACTACTGGACTCTTTGCTGTGATGTGAAAATATGCATAGGAGGGGCTGTCTCTACTGTTATCTGTATGTTCTCCCACACTCCTCTTGCCTGAGCCTGGGAAGAAGTGCTGGCACAGACACTCACAACCTTGAGACTTTTCCTGCATCAACTCTGCTCTTTCCCACCTAGAGGCTTCCGCTTGAATTTAGCTGGTTGTTACCTAAAGGGGGTGGGGATTTAGAAATTTGCCTGTGCTTAGAATTCTACATATGCTTTGTGCTTGTAGAGAAACACCATTCCTGTCAAAGATGGAATAAGCACTGAACTGGTAGCTTATCAATAAAGTTCTTTAACTCATGCAGTGTTTTGAGAGTTACCTGGCAAACCCTTACAACGGTTAATTCATCCACATACAGTGAAATTCAATCTGGCTACTAGTTACTACTTATCAGGGCAAATTAAAAAGAACAGACTCCTACAATTTCTGAACCACCAAAACAAACACAGTTTATTAGCCACGTGTGGTTACTCCATAGGGGAAGGGAGATGGCAGTGTTAGAACGCATAACGTATATATGCATGTAGATCCAGAGAAGACTACATTTCTCAGATGTACATTTGAATGCACATCCTGATCTGCAGCTAGCACAACCAGTCACACATAAGTACATACTGGATTACGCAGATATGCTGAAGAGGTGCTTGGAGATTGCTGGAACCTAACAAACTGAAGCACAATCCTGATTAGACTGAAGTGTTGGTGCTGCTAGCTGTTCTTCAGACCAGGATGATGGTTTATTGCCTGATCGGCGTGAAATAATCCATACTGAACAAATTACCGTTTTACAAGATCTTTGTTGGCTACTAGTTTGTTTAAAGATACAATGCAGAATGCTGGCTTTGTCCTGTAATGCTCTTAACAGTCTTTACCAAGGGTATCTGAAGAAACATTGCCTCCCATTTGAATAGGCCCAGTCACTGAGATTCACTTCATGGGCTCTTCAGGTACTCTCTCTTTCAATAATAACTAATAATAGGCCTTATCATCACCCATAGTACATTTCTAGGACACCTTATCTGGCATCTTTGCTGTTTACTACTACTACTACTACTATTTAAATTTATAGTCTGATCTCCCTGCAAACTGGCTCAGAGCATCACATCTGTTTAAAAGATATCAAATAAAACAGATAAAACCGGTAGCATAAAAATTAGATACAATTTACAGATTCGCCCTCAGTAGCACACATAGCACAGTATGGTATACAATTCTGGGTCCGTGGGGGCCATTGACAATCATCACATCAGAACAACATGCCCCTCCCCCCGGTAGGAAGCCGAGTTGGAGGCCTGCTTGCCTTGACTACCAAAGACCTGGTGGAACGTCACTATCTTGCAGGCCCAGCAGAATGATAGTAAATCCTACTGGGGCCAAATCATCACAGACAGAGAGTTCCACCAGGCTGGGGCCAGGGCCAAAAAGGCCTGGGCCCTGATTGAGGCAAGGTGTACCTCCTTGGGGGCCAGGGACTCACCAGTACATGTTTGTCTGCTGAACCGAGCAGCCTCTGGAGAATATAGGGTAAGAGATGGTCCCATAGGTATGCAAGTCCCAGTCTAGTAAGGGCTTTAAAGGTCAAAACCACCAGTAGATGTTTGTCTGCTAAACCAAGCAGCCTCTGGGGAAAATAGGGTAAGAGATGGTCCCATAGGTATGCTGGTCCCAGTCTGCTAAGGGCTTTAAAGGTCAAAACTATTGGGAATATATATTTAGTTTGGTTTAGTTTAGTAACTTAGCAGAGTAACATAGCAGAGCCATTTAGTCAGAAGCATTTAAACCCTTTAAAACGTGCATTAATTAATTAATCTTCAGACAAAATCATAGAAAGATAGAACTTACAGTTTATTGTAGCAGATTTCTTCCATGGCATATCTTCTGGTAATAAGAAGGAAAAGATCCTAATCTAAAGAGTTACATTCCCTATTCTAATGCCACGGCCTGAAACTAGGCAGCAAGGTTGTAGGTGTGGGTTTGTGGACAAAAAGAAGGGCTCCATAAGGAGCATGGAGGATTTACATCTTTCCTCTTTGGAAGACCATGTGGAGAGAGAGATTACCCAAGAGGCACAGAGGCAAGAGAGGAGGAGTCAGTAGGCGTTCCCACCCTAGACAAGAGAGTGGCAGATTGCTAGACTTATACATTACATTCAAAGAGACATGCAGCTCCCCCAAGTGTCCAAAGGCAGGCTGAGTCGCCTATTCCAACAAAAACCACCAGTAGATGTTTGTCTGCTGAACCTAGCAGCCTCTGGAGAATATAGGGTAAGAGATGGTCCTGTAGGTATGCTGGTCCTAGTCCACTAAGGGCTTTAAAGGTTAAACCCAACACCTTGAACCTGATCCAGAATTCCACTGGGAGCCCGTGCAGCTAGCGCAGGACAGGTGTCATATGCAACCAGAACGGAGTCCTGAAGATGTGCCGCTGCATTACACCAGCTGTAACTTCCAGAGCAGGTCCAAGGGCAGCCCAGCATAGAGCAAGTTATAGTAGTCCAACCTGGAGATGACCGTTGCATGGATCACTGTTGCCAGGTCATGGGTCGAACGGTAGGAAGCAAGCTGCCTGATCTGATAGAGAGTAAAATGCCAATCCGGCAACTGCCACGATCTGGGCCTCCATCAATAATGAGGCATCTAAGACCACACTTAGACTCCTTACCATTCAAGTGAGTGCAAGCGGTGCCCCATTGAGAGACAGGAGCCAGATCCCCGAGCCTGACAGCCTACTACCTAGGTATAGGAACTCTGTCTTCATTGGAAATTTTTAAAATTTTGTTCTGCTTTCGGGTAGTTTGATATTGGCTATTGTTCTAAATAACTCTTGTCAGGACTAAAATTCAGCTAGAGGCATGCTCCTGACAAACCCTAATGATCTTTACTTCTTAGTTGGATATTCTTGCCATTCTCAGATGCTTCTCAGGCATGGGACCCAGTATTCAGTATATCTATTGACAGGGCTTTTTTTCACCTGGAACGTGGTGGAATGGAGTTCCGGCACCTCTTGAAAATGGTCACATGGCTAGTGGCCCCGCCCCCTGATCTCCAGACAGAGGGGAGTTTAGATTGCCCTCCATGCTGCAATCTAAACTCCCCTCTGTCTGGAGATCAGGGGGCGAGGCCACCGGCCATGTGACCATTTTCATCAAGGCTGATTTAAACTAAAAAACTCTCCCCTTGTTCCAGCTGACCCAAAGTGACATCATTGTGCGGTCCTGAGTTCCACTACCTCTTTTCCCAGAAAAAAAGCCCTGTCTATTGATATGGGTTAGACTGTTTCTAGTCTATGAGAGGCCACAAAATTCTGTTACTCCTTATTCTTTACCACTCTTCAAGGCTGTTCTGTTCTGGGCCTCTATTTGGCATGTTTAGCTGAAAGCTCAGGGCAGCCATTCTTCATGAAAGTATCTTTTTGAAAAAAGCACCTTCCATGATCTTTGTTAAGTCAAGACTAGCAACTGTTCCCTTATATTCCTGGCAATATCCTGATATTAGATTATAAAGTAGTATTTACTGTCATAGTATGTATTTACCATCATTACTAATTATATAGGTACATATAACTATATAGAGAGAGGGGTGTGTGCATGCTTGCATGTGTGTATGCCTAACATACAACATAAACAAGACAATATTTTTGAACCTCTAGCTCAGGGATCCCCAACCATTTTGAGCCTGCAGGCACATTTGGCATTCTGAAAAGTGTGATGGGCACAGCAACAAAATGGCTGCTGCAGGAGGCAGAGCCAGACGCAAAATAGCTGCTACAGGTTGTCTTCAGTCACACAGTGAAGATCATGCTGTGGAAACAGCTTCTGCCAAAGCAATGTTTTAAAAAATCTGCACAGCCAATCAATACTCCAATGGCCAATCAGAAGCCATCCTTGGCAAAAGCTCCAACTGGCCCCACTCACTTTCTAAAAACATTTGGTGGGCACCGGGAAAGGTGTCAGTGGGTGCAATGGTGCCCATGGGCACCATGTTGGGGACCCCTGCTCTATCTGTTGTATTCCGGGATACTCTGTGCATGGATTTGCAGATCTAACCTTGCTCTCCTTCCCTTCTCAAACTGAACAAGTGTTTGTGTATGAAAGGAAGGCAGAAAAAGAGAATGGAAACTATGGAACAATCAGCAACGTTGTGCATACATTTATACACAATACATACCATGCTGTATTGATAGGCAAATCAATTTGTACAACTGCTTTTTGCGGGGTGGCATTAGGGAAACAAGCAAGAAAGCAAGGATATCCAAGACACTTTGTGTACCTTCTATGGGTATCAAGATATGTGAAGACAACAAAAAAGCTCTATGGAATAAAAAGACCAGTTTTCCACATCCCTTCAGCTTTAAAAATAAGTTGGGGAAACAGTGCTCCCAGAAAACCCAGGAAAAAGCTGCAAAAAACTGGGACCCACTACTAATGGCACAAAACAGGGTGCGGAGGGCTGCAAATAAATAGTTGCAATTTGAGGAATGAACCAGCAAAATTAACTGGTTCGGAAAGGGTCTATTTCTTCTGCCATGTTGCAGCTTGAAGTGCCATTTGTTTAATTTTACTGCTTAAATAATAATTTATAAGACTGCTAGCCAGCCGTGGTACAGCTTAATGACTGGTGCGATTTATGGATATAGAAACATGGTTGTAAATATAATGGATGTCTTCCACAAATTCTTATTTTATTTGAAATCATTTCCTTCCTTTGCCAGTTGCTTGTTTTTGCACAAGACAGGATCCAGGTAAGACCAATCCACTTTCGTCTCCTGGGCTCTGCTGAGTGGAAGAAATGGAGAATAGAAAATGAAAAGCCAAATTAAATGTCCATTTTTAATATCAAATAAATCACTCTAATTAAAAATTAATTAAATGCCCCAGCCCCTGCCTCTGAGCTTGAATACAAATGCCTTTATTTGAACATACATTTTTTAAAAACATTCCTCAGCATGTGTATTGAGCTCTTTCTCTCATACACGTTTTGCCATCTAATCTGTTTCTCTGTCTGAATTACCCCATCTGTATGCAGGCTCTGAATATGGAACACAGAAAGCTGAATAGCAATTTATCTGGTGACATAAACCCCCAATAATTCACACAGTGTACATTGCTCCTGTTTGTGTACACTGACCTATATAATACAAGTGGTGTATGTGTGTGTAATGCATATCTAAGCTCATTCAAGCCCCTTGTCAGCTGTGATAAATGAGCAGACAAACACAGTATGTTGTTTCACAGCAGTAGCGGGTAGAAATTTCCTGACGGCTGATTGAGAATGATGGTTTTTAAATGATTGCAATCAATGGCCATTGGGAGACTAAAATGCTCTGCATCCTGGGAGAGAAGCCTAGAAGGCAAAGGAGGCTTTGGAGTGTCTTAGTTTGGAGCTCCCCTAGTTAGCCAGGGTGTGTCAGTCTGAGGGTTTTTCAGGAATCACTCAGTGCCATGTAGGGAAGCAGTGCTTGAATGGCTAGTAGATAAGTCAGGTTCAAATCCCTGCTCCTCTGTTATGAAGCTTAATGTGCAACTGTGGAAAAATAAATGGGGTTCTTCTATTATGCTGGCAATGTGGAAGCCACTGCAGTTTCTCACCTTCCTATGCCACAAATGCTGTAGCTCCTTCCTGTGCTAACATTACCCCACTTTTTGACAGGGAAGGAGTAGCATGGGGATGGAGATGCCACAGCCAGACATAATGTGAAACTATGGTTTATTTGGTTACTTTGGGAAGCCAGAGTTTGGCACTCAGAAGATGGTTCAAATTCTGACTTGCCCCCATTAATACTTGTTTGATTGCTTTCGCTCTTTCCTCTCTCTCCCATGCAGAGGCCCAGCTGGCATCCTGACTTCTTGCAGCGAGGACAGTGCCAAGGAATATTTCAGGATTAAGTCAGGATGTTCACGTTCATGTGTTACACAAAATCAGATTTAAGACCACAGTAGTTAAACCAATTTCAAACCATGGTTTTCGAGGCTGGTTTGACATATCCTAGTTAGTGGAGAGGCTTGCATCTGAACACTCACACTAACCAGAGACTGTTGATTTTGCCTTGTACCTAATACATTGCTGATACTAAATGAACATTAAACAGAAATACTGTGATTCCCACCAACCAGATCAATTCCATCACTTTGTGAAGCATTCTGATATTGCTATTCAAATAATAATGGTACTTGGCTTGTGTGAGCTGAGGTTTATTTTTCTTTGCTTTTGTGCAACCCCTTGTTGAACCTTGCTAGAGTGAATTTGCAGCATCCAGATGCACACAATGGATGCTGCTTTTAATGAGACGTGTGGCAGCCTTCAGAATGATATAGAGCCATCAACTAACCATAGGTGTAAACTATGGGGGGGCTGAGGGGCTCGAGCCCCCCCCCGGATTTGGCCAGGGGGGGCTGATCCCCCCCCAGGCAGCCAGTGAACTACATGGGGGCTAAGGGGCTCAAGTCCCCTCAGATCTCACATGAGGGTCTCAGTTACAATTGCCGATGAAGCACAGGATTGTCCCCCCCCCCTTCCTGTTATATCATAATATAATTTCTATGATTCTTTGGGGCTTTGTTCCTGTTATTTGCTTGTATGTATTAGTGTGTTTATTAAGAATTTATCATTTTTAAAGGTATTGCGGTTTGTATAAACATTTTACAAATAAATGTTACAGAAGAATTAAGAGACTCTGATAGAAGATATTTGATTTTGAAAATCAGGCTCCTGGAAGGCAAGATTTACACACTAGCAACAATATATGCACCAAACAATGCAAGAGAAAGTTTTTATGAAAATGTTTTCCAATCCATTTTCAATTTTCAAGAAGATAATGATTTTCGGAGACATGAATGGGGTAATGGATCTAAGAAAAAGATAGGTGGGGGAAAAAAATAAAGACGGCAAACTCCCCCAAAATGTGCTCTCTCCCCCCTCTTATCAAGAAACTATTTTTGAAGTAATATCTTAAACTAGAAACAGAGCCCGTTGCACAAATAAATACAACGGGCTCTAGAAAGCTGGGGCTGGGGAGAGCTGGTGGGGGGTGGTTAGGACGGGCTGTCAGGTGGGGGGCAAGGGGGTCTGGGGAGAGGTGAAAAGCAGGAGGGGTCTGAGGAGGGATGGCAGGTAGGGAGGCAATGGGGGTTTGGGGAGGGCTGAGAGGCAGGTGGGGTGTGGGGAGGGATGGCAGGTAGGGAGGCAATGGGGGTTTGGGGAGGGCTGAGAGGCAGGTGGGGTGTGGGGAGGGATGGCAGGTAGGGAGGCAATGGGGGTTTGGGGAGGGCTGAGAGGCAGGTGGGGTGTGGGGAGGGATGGCAGGTAGGGAGGCAATGGGGGTTTAGGGAGGGCTGAGAGGCAGGTGGGGTGTGGGGAGGGATGGCAGGTAGGGAGGCAATGGGGGTTTGGGGAGGGCTGAGAGGCAGGTGGGGTGTGGGGAGGGATGGCAGGTAGGGAGGCAATGGAGGTTGGAGCTGAGAGTGGCGCACCACGGGTCCAGGGGCCTCTCAGGGCTGTGTCGCTTTGCTCGCACCCCCTCGCCCCAGCTCCGTGCAGAGTGGAGTGCCGCTGCTCCAGCGGGCCTCGCAGGGCGGGGGCGCATTACTCGTGCCCCCTCGCTCTGGGTCTGCGGAGAGCGGTGCGCGCGGCTCCGGTGGGGCTGACACGGCAGCAAGCGCTTCACCCTCGCCCCGTCACCCTGTCCCTGCCGAAAGCGGCGCAGCTCAGCTCTGGTGGAGGTCAGAGGGCAGCGGGCCGCAGGCGCTTCTCCTCCACCGTGGCTCCCCCGGGTCTTCCCGGCTTGCCACCCTTCCCGCCCGCCTCCAACTGGGCTACGAAGCCCGTGGCAGCCAGCCAGGCCTACTCGCCCGGCCCTCTGCCGCTAGTGGCGCTCTTCCAAAGCGGCGTTCCACGGCGCCCTTTTATGCTGGTGCGCCCGTGCAGGTGCCCCAGCATAAATGTACGTTGTCGGGAAGACGCTAAAGGAATTATATAGTAGGATAGTATATGATGGCTTCAGTGGGTTAAATGTCTAAAAGATTTTTGATCCTACAAAGAGAACACAAAGCTTACAAACTATCAACCAAGCTTGCATCTCTTTTACGTTGTGGGCGACTGAAGCAGTTTACATAAATAAAAGAAAGAACCAAAGAGCATGTGAGATTTTAACAGCCATAAATCCAGAGAGCATTTACCTCAGAAGTCTCTCCCCTCTCTTCACTTCCCCCCATCTTCTCCAAAATGTGTTTAATTATACGGAAATGTTACAATTGGAAGATGCTTGTAGGATCAAAAATCTGAATATTGGGGACTATACTTTCTTTTCTGACAGACACCAAACACATTCAAGGATTGATATGTGCTGGATATAAAAAACATGAGTTATTTATATTGTTTGTTATATTATGTTTACTCTTTTTCTTTTGACATAATTATAATTGTGCTATTCTTTTTATTTTCTTTTTTCTGTTCTGCTTATATTTATAAAAATAAATTTTATATAAAAAAGAATTTATACACTGCCATAAAATACCTTTGACTATGACACACTAATTAGCTTAGTCCTTAACCCTGGCTGTCTCCACCCATTTTCAATGTAGCAACAATCAGATTGCAAGACCTCTGTTGGATATAAGTGCAATATAAGTGCATGGCTACAATTTACATTCAGGGAATGTTAGAAGATTCCACTTCTAATGCTGTCCTATTCCTCAGGTTTCATAGGGGGAGAAACCAGAGAGTTAGAAAGATAGACTGGTCAGAGCATCTGTTTACTGTTTATTCCTTTACTGCTCTTTGATGTGTAGATTACTACTCGGGAGTAGAGATGGGCACGAACCTAAATACAACCCAAAAAAACCCACGAACCAGGCTGGTTCGGGGTTCGCAAACCAGGGTTCGTGGAAGTTCCTTTCCACGGAACTTTCACAAACTGTATGCTTGTTCGTTGAGTAGTATTTACAGGGGCAGTTTAAATGGCCATTTCCCCAGTTAAATGGCCATTTAAACTGCCCCTTTAAGGGCCCTGCTGCAGCAGGTCCCCCCTCCCCCACCTGCCAGCTGATAGTTTAAAGGGACCTGCCTGGCAGAGCCCTTTAAACTGGCCAAACCCCAGCGGCCCTCCTGCCCTTCAAGAGGCTGAAAACGGCCTTCCTGCTCTTCAAATGTCTGCTGCGGCAGCCATTTGAGGGGCAGGAAGATCGTTTTCAGCCTTTTCCATTGCCCTGCAGGCCCCCAGGGAGGTGGAAGAGGCCGAAAACGGCCTTCCTGCCCCTCCTGGGAGGAGAGGAAGGATGCTACACTGCAGGATAAGGTAAGTGTGGGGCTGGGCTGGGGCTGAGGGGGTAGGGGTGGCTGGGGTTTCGGCAGTTTAAAGGGCCATGCCAGGAAGGTCCCTTTAAACTATCAGCAGGCAGGCTGTGGAGGGGGGGATCCCCCCTGCCGCCTGCCAGCTGATAGTTTAAAGGGACCTGCCGCTTGCAAGGCAGGAAAGGGCTCTTTAAACTGTTAAAAGCCCCTTTCCCTGCCACTGTTAAGGCCAGAAAGGGGTATCTAAACCCCACGGACCGCGAACCATGAACTGGTTCATAACTGGTCCAGTTCTGTGGTTCATGGAACCCATGAATCACGAACCTGCTGGTTCATTTTTTTTTGTTCCATGTCCATGTCTACTCATGAGGACTTCCTCCTCAGAACAGATCTGTAGGTAGGAAGCTCTCTTCACTTTCCTATCAAAGTATGGAGTTTCTATAATAAAGAACTCTAACTTCTTTTTTAAAATTAAAATTTTTCTAAAACTACTTCCCTTTTAAAACTTATACACTCACACCAGCCAGCACGCTCCAGCCACCCATCATCACGTTTTCTCTGCAGTCAATGCTACTCCGTTAAGGACCAGTTTCTATTCCTTTTAACAGGGAAAAAAGAGTATCTATTTTACTTTCCAGTAACCTTATCATTATATTGTATTTCAGAAATGGAACACTGGGAAAGGGTAGGCCGTATGTTTCCTTGTTGAAATAGCTTTGTTTGTTTGTATGTTGCTTTTTTTTTTGCTGGGTGTGGGAGAACAGTTAGTTTTTTTTCATGGTAATGTATGGGAAGGGGCCGCTTCAGCCACTTCTAAACTCCTCTTTCAATTTCCATTCCACGTTTAAATGGAGAGGTGGTATCTATTGCAGAAAAGGACAATTCCTAAAAATGAGTGCTGTCTCTCTGAAGCAATGAGAAGCCCTATCTGCATGAACAAGATTGGAAGAGGGGGGGGTGCAGATCAGAGGCCTTTTAAAAATTTCTTTTTGCCCTGTGTCCAGGCTGTGATTTGGTTAATAATGTCTTTTAAGGTGGAGTTTAAGCAGTGTGCTAAGAAAGCAAGGTATATAAAATCCTAGGTAGTATAACTGCGATTTTTCTTTGGGGTCATGACTAACATGGTTCTGAATTGCCTCAAAATGTGCTTGTACTCACTTATAGGATATGAGTTTGAAGTGAGAAGATAGGAGTTTGCTAC
Source organism: Eublepharis macularius (assembly GCF_028583425.1). Classification (NCBI taxonomy): domain Eukaryota; kingdom Metazoa; phylum Chordata; class Lepidosauria; order Squamata; family Eublepharidae; genus Eublepharis; species Eublepharis macularius. Next base: position 178,219,338 of record NC_072790.1, on the reverse strand, counting down.
TACTTTGCACTCTGTTCACTGCTCAGAAATCGAGTGCACGGCAACTGTTTTGTATTCTGCCCTGGTTCAGACTTCAACCATGCATTTACCAAACGAAGGCATCTGCAATGCCATAATTTAGTAAATTTCAGTACTAAGTCACCCTTATGAATAAGGCAGAATCAAGACTCCTGTAAATGAACGTCCAGGAAAACTTTAAAAATGTTCCCTTACATGCTTTTCTGTGTTACCTTTCTTAGTGTCAAATTTGTAACCATTAGTTTGTCCTATACACATGGTATGTATAATTATAGATCATAAAGTGACTATCCTAAAAGTGAATTTCAAAAACAGGACACAGCAAGAGATCGCTGAGATAGCACTATAACCACTGACCAACTCCCACATTTTCCTAGGTTTGGCCCAGCTCAGGGGCATTGTTAGGGGGGGTCCCCATGGGTGCCTGAGTCCCCCTAAATTTGTGCTGAGCCCCTCCCTACATCTCCCATGGCCCCGCCTCCATAGATGGTGGCAATGGAAGCCCCTCCCTGTGATATCATTGGCTCCTCCCTGTTATGTCACTGGCATAGCAATACCTCTGGCCCGGCCCCAGCCCGGGCCAGAGGTATTGCTATGAATTGGAAAGTCTACGCCCCTGCAACTAACAAACACTGGAGGGGGTTCACAATCATCAATACCCCCCCCCCAATCTTGTGGCTTGCAGATTACATTTAGTGAAGCTGTGAGCCTAATCACAATATAAGAGTCGTGCTCAGTGAAACAGAGCTACTCTAAGCCAGTAAAAAAAGCAGACAGCAATACAGAGTACCCTCTTTAGGAACCCAAGACCTTTATTTAAAAGCCTTTTGGGGGGAGAACTTTTTCCCTCCTGAATTGATTTACACAGTAAAATCATCTAGGAAAGAAACAGTGGTTGTTTCCCTACATGCTTCATTAATTTTTAGTTTTGTCAGGCAATATAAATAAAAGTATCAAATGCACATCTAATTGAATCACTAGTGAATCCCAAGTCCCTGTTGTGCCAAGGAACATGATGTAGCTGTGTTGTTTAGCAAGGCTGGCTGGGTCAGGCAAACAATGGCTCATTCTGTCAAGGGGGTTCAGGTACCGCCTCTGTTTTTCTGTTTATTGTACAAAAGATAAATTGGAGTTGTCAGCATGAGGGATTTGCAACCCTGATGTGCTACTGATGTGGCATCACTCAAACACAGTTCTAGAAGATGCTGGAGTCCAGAAAGAAAGCAAAGCTGCCAAAATAAGAACATGATGTCTCTCAAACTTTGTACTTTATTCTAAAGTCTAGACAAGAACATGTACATTAAGCTCTTTCCTTCCTTCCTTTTCGAACACGGATGTCACCATCTTTGCCTGAAGCTTTTATGTTTTCTGGGATGTATAATTGTAAGACATTCAGCACTTCCCTATAATAATATAGTCCATAGTATTTTAGCTGCTTCTGTTGGCTGCTAAATGCTCTTATGAGGAAATTAGTACATTTATTGAAATACAATTAAAATCTGTGAGGAAGGCCACCATGATAGTTACAAGGATTCTAGGGCCTAAACTGTAAACAGGAAGTGATGTCTTGCCTGGCTGATGAAACTGGAAGTGACATCATGGCCACTGGAGACTATTAAGGCAGCCCTGGTGAGGGACAAGGAAACAAGGAAATTCTGCACTTGAGGCAGTATAAACTGCTCATCTGGAAGCAGTCTTCTCTTCTTCTTGCCCTTTAAAAAAAATAAACTGACTATGCACATGTCTACCTATCGATCTATCTTTGACAGCCTTATTTCCACTGACCCCACTCACCCAATTAAATATACAACAAGCATCTTTCACCAATATTTGTATATCATAGGGCTGAGTCTGTATCCCATTTAAATTTTTAAAAATCTGACCAGTCCAGCAAACTTGTTTGTATGGCTGGACATGTGTCTGTGTTCATATGTAGTATATGACTATAAAAATACATTAACTCACTCTCCCAAATCTCTTCCCAAGTATCCTACAATCATGATAGAAGGGAGCATGTATAGGCAGTGATTATGCAAATACCTTGGAGGGAAAGTTTTCATTTTCAAGTCTCTTTTATGTAATTTAGTCATGTGCTATACTATACCTCTACTGGTGTACCTATGGCTGATTACAGTAATTAGGAAGGTTGCATTTCTTGCAAGTTTTTCTTAAAAGCAAGCACTGGGGAGAAAGTATACAATATCTGGAATAGAGCCAAAAGCATCAACAATTTTATTTTCTATCTTCTGAGAGATCATAACAAAGAAGGAAGAGAAGATAAACAAGTTAAAATTAAAGCTATAAAATTATTTGATGGCTTTTTTATTTTTACAACTCTGTGGAGCTCATGCCTCACTTTTGGCATCTCTCATTTGTTTTACTCTGTAGGGTTATGTTTCTTAAAGTTATCATGAAAAGATATTAGGTTGTTGACTGAACTGTAGGTATCTACATAGAAAAAAAAACAGAGAGCACTGTGGTGCAAGTTTCTGTTTCCTTCAAAGCACCAGGTTATCTCAAGAGTGGCAGAATTATTCAGGACAAGTGGGGAGTAGGGCTGTAAGTCAATGACTAGCCACCTGTGGGAATCCAGGGGCAGGGGAAGTGATGGCATGCCTTTCTGGGAGTTGCTGGAAACTATTGTAAAACCATAGCAATTCCTAGAGTGGGCTGGCATTACTTCTTGATTACACTTGCAGCAAGTGTAAGTTGGTAGCCCTACTGGAGGAGAAGATACAGGGACTTGAGGCACTCTTGTCCACACTCCATTTTATAAAGGCAAGTGAGGAGTTCATGGACAGAACACATGAAGCATTCTTGAGAGGGCAACAGGAGGAGGAGGAAAGGTATCTTAGGATTTGGAGGAGCACCCAACACAGGAGGTGGGTACATGGAAGTGGCTCTATGTGGCTCTAGGTAAAAAGGTTAAGGACCTGCGAGCACAGGTTGTATTTTCATCAGTTTTGTTAGAGCGAGTGTTAAACAACGCTGCGGAATTAAACGCCGAGCTGGTCAGAGAGGCAAAAGCTTTATTTGAGGAAGTTACATACTTGAGGGAAAGAAGGGAGAGATAGATCCTAGCTATCTGACTACATCTTGCAGAGACAGAAAAGAAGTGTGGCAGGAGAGAGAAGAAGCAGGATATTGCCCTGTTTAGCCCAATAGGAGACAAGACAAGGAAATGACCCCCAGGAAACAAGAGAGGTGCTACTCTCACTGTCCTAACTAAGTGATCCTTGCTGCCCCCTGCATGGTAGGCTCTTCTTACTTCTTGCTGCTGCAGTACACCAGACATTGTTATTTCTAACAAGTTCTTCCTGTTGAAGGCCATGGTTTAGGAAGGGAAAGAAGAATACTGCAAATAAATGGGTGGCTACGTAGATGGTGTCATCAGAAAAGGTTTGTTTTTTTGGACCATGGCTTATGCTGTCGAGATGAAGCTCTTCTATCGAGAGATGGTTTGCACCTCACAAGGGTAGGAAAAATGTGTTTGGTAAGAGCCTTGCAAACTTGATAAGGAAGGTTTTAAACTAAATCCTATGGGGGAGAGAGACAACAATTCACAACCTAATTAACTGGAGATGAGAACACTAAAGATTTGCAGGGAGTGGCACTTATGCTAGGAAACATTAACTCACAGGTAAGTACAGAAATAAAAACCTCAGGGCATATAGCTAATGGATTCTGATGACTCTCTACACTAATGTGCTATGTATGGGAAACAAGCAGGAGGAACTTGAAGTCCTAATACAAGAAGGGGATTATGACATAATAGGCATTACTGAAACTTAGTGGAATGACACTCATAATTGGAATACTCGGTTTTAGGCAGGGCTTTTTTTTCAGGGGGAACTCGGGGGAATTCTGGCACCTCTTGAAAATACTCGGCAATAGTGCTTGAAAATAATATGATTTCAAAGAATCCCGTGCGTTTCTTCCTCATTTTCCTCTTGAGAGTTCCGCCACCTCTTTTCCCAGAAAAAAAACCCTGGTTTGAGGGATACAACTTGCTTAAAAGGGACAGACAAATAAAGGGGGAGGAGTAGCATTATATGTAAAGGAGGTATATGCTTGTGAGGAAATATATGTATCTGAGTATGGAAGTTCAGTTGAGAGTCTCTACGTAAAAATAAAAGGGGTAAGAAATAATAGCGATATTATGGTGGGGGTCTGCTATAGACCACCAAGCCAGCAGAGGACTTGGATGAGACACTCCTAGAACAAATTACAAAGTTCTCAGAGAGACAGGATACAGTGTTCATGGAAGATTTCCATTAACCAGATATCTGTTGGAAGTCTAACTCTGCTAAAAATGAAAGGTCAAATAAATTCCTGACTTGTATTGCTGACAATGTCATTTTTCAGAAAGTAGAGAGGGAAACAAGAGAATCTGCTATCTTGAACTTGATTCTTTCCAACAGGGAAGAACTGATTGATGGTGAAAGTAGTGAGCACCCTGGGTAGCAGTGACCATGTAATTTTAGAATTTACAGTTTTGGGGAAGGGAAAAGCTGTATGTAGTCAGACATATAGGTTGGACTTCAGGAAAGCAAATTTTAACAAACTTAAAGTTATGCTGGGTAAAATCACATGGTCAGAAATACTTAAGGAGAAGGGAGTTCAAGAGGGGTGGGAGTTTCTTAAAGGTGAAATATTGAAGTGACAATCACAGACAATTCCTATGAGAAGGAAAAACAGGAGGAGCCTAAAGAAGCCAAGGTGGATCATAAACAGCTTTTTAAAGAGCCGAGAAATAAAAAGACTCATTTAAGAAATGGAAGGAGGGCCTTATAAGTTATAACCAAAGATGAATATAAACAAATAACCAGTGCTTGTAGGGAGAGTGTTCAAAAAGCTAAAGCTCGGCCAGCAAGAGATACTGAAAACAACAAAAAAGGGTTCTTTGCTTATGTTCAAAGTAAGAAAAAGAGCAAGGTAGGCCCATTGCAGGGACAGGAAAGTGAAATTGTAACAAGCGATGAAGAGAGGGCAGAACAGCTCAATTCCTACTTTTCCACAGTCTTCTCCTGTGAGGGAAATGGTGCTCAATAGGGATGTGCGTTTCGGCTTTCTGAATGCCGAAAGAAAGCCGAAAGAAAGCCGAAACGTTTCAGCTTAGCCGAAAGAAAAAAAGCCGAAACGTTTCGGCTTCTTTCGGCTTTCTTTCGGCTTTTCAATGGGAAAATGCCTCCGTCTTCCCGGACGTCTGGGGGAGGCATTTTCCCACCGAATCAGCCCAAAATTGGTGGGGACCTTCCTCTAACCCCTCTCTAAACCCCCCCCAAGGTTCAGACCGATTGGACTTTGGGGGGGCCATGTTATGGCCCCCCAAAGCAGGTCCCCCTATCCTCCCATAAGAAAGCGAAGGAGCAGCATATTGTTAGCATGCTGCTGCTCATCTTCATTATTTCCTATGGGGAAAAAATGAAGAAGCAGGCTTCCTTTGCCAGGGGTGGCATTTTGCATGCAAAATGCCCCCTTACCCTCAGGGGCCCTTCTCCCACCCTTCCTCCCACCCCCCACCAAGGCTCAGCCTGCTCCCACTTGGGGGGGCCATTTCATGGCCTCCCCAAGTAGGTGCTCTGCTCTCTACCACTGACAGCTGGGGGAGGCTTGTCTTGCCAGGGGTGGCATTTTGCATGCAAAATGCCCCACAACCCTCTGGGGCCCTTCTCCCACCCTTCCTCCCACCCCCCACCAAGGCTCAGCCTGCTCCCACTTGGGGGGGGGCATTTCATGGCCTCCCCAAGTAGGTCCTCTCAGCCCCTAAAGTCCACCCCTTACAGCCCTACACAAACCCAATTCCCCCCCAGCTGCCACACACAGACCCAAATCCCCACATTAGCCCCTCACAGACCCAAATCCACCCCCACCTGCCCCACACCCATAACCCCAGGAACAGGCTGGCAAAGGCCAGCCCTCTCCCTTTGTTCCCTATGCTGGGAACTTCTAAACTCTCTTTCCCTGGGCAATTCTGCACAGCCCAGGGGTGCCACAATGGTGGGCACACTTCTGAGTGCCAGCTGGTCCCTGTGAAAGAGCACCTGAACCACAGACACCCTCCCTCAAATTCCCCCACCACCTACAGAGATGGCTGGCCAGCCAGCCCCATTGTTCCCTATGATGGGAACCAACTGCACAACAAAGAATAAAACACGAACAACACAAAATAAAGTTTTTTAAAAATTATTTTCTCCCTTTCAAAGTACAAGTAGGAAAAGCATTATGACACATTACACCAGCAGTCCCCCACACAGAAAAATTAACACAACTCACTTAACATCAGAGAATCACAAAACACAATTCCTGTCAAAAACACTTTATTTCTTGAACAGCTTTAGGTTACACAGCAGGGGGGCACACCAAAGGGCATGGCAGCAGTATCTTACACAAAAATAACACAACTCACTTAACATCAGAGAATCACAAAACACAATTCCTGTCAAAAACACTTTATTTCTTGAACAGCTTTAGGATACACAGCAGGGGAGCACACCAAAGGGCATGATAGAAGTGTACTACACAAAATAATACAACCCACTTCACCGTTTTTGACAGCAGTTGTGTTTGTGTGATTCTCTGATGTGAAGTGAGTTGTGTTATTTTTATGTAGTACACTGCTTTCATGCCGTGTTGTGCCTTCCTACTGTGTAACCTAAAGCAGTTAAGGAAATAAAGTGCTTTTGACAGCAATATTTTGGGGTGATTCTCTGATGTTAAGTGAGTTGTGTTATTTTTGTGTAAGATACTGCTGCCATGGCCTTTGCCAGCCTGTTCCTGGGGTTATGGGTGTGGGGCAGGTGGGGGTGGATTTGGGTCTGTGAGGGGCTAATGTGGGGATTTGGGTCTGTGTGTGGCAGCTGGGGGGGAATTGGGTTTGTGTGGGGCTGTAAGGGGTGGACTTTAGGGGCTGAGAGGACCTACTTGGGGAGGCCATGAAATGCCCCCCCAAGTGGGAGCAGGCTGAGCCTTGGTGGGGGGTGGGAGGAGGGGTGGGAGAAGGGCCCCTGAGGGCTGGGGGGCATTTTGCATGCAAAATGCCACCCCTGGCAAGACAAGCCTCCCCAAGCTGTCAGTGGTAGAGAAAAGAGCACCTACTTGGGGAGGCCATGAAATGCCCCCCCCAAGTGGGAGCAGTCTGAGCCTTGGTGGGGGGTGGGAGGAAGGGTGGGAGAAGGGCCCCAGAGGGTTGGGGGGCATTTTGCATGCAAAATGCCACCCCTGGCAAGACAAGCCTCCCCCAGCTGTCAGTGGTAGAGATTAGAGCACCTACTTGGGGAGGCCATGAAATGCCCCCCCCCAAGTGGGAGCAGGCTGAGCCTTGGTGGGGGTGGGAGGAGGGGTGGGAGAAGGGTCCCTGAGGGCTGGGGGGCATTTTGCATGCAAAATGCCACCCCTGGCAAGACAAGCCTCTCCCAGCTGTCAGTGGTAGAGATGAGAGCAGAGCACCTACTTGGGGAGGCCATGAAATGCCCCCCCAAGTGGGAGCAGGCTGAGCATTGGTGGGGGGTGGGAGGAAGGGTGGGAGAAGGGTCCCTGAGGGTTGGGGGGCATTTTGCATGCAAAATGCCACCCCTGGCAAAGGAAGCCTGCTTCTTCATTTTTTCCCCATAGGAAATAATGAAGAAGATGAGCAGCAGCATGCTAACAATATGCTGCTCCTTCGCTTTCTTATGGGAGGATAGGGTGACCTGCTTTGGGTCCAATCGGTCTGAAACTTGGGGGTTTTTTAGAGAGGGGTTAGAGGAAGGTCCCCACCAATTTTGGGCTGATTCGGTGGGAAAATGCCTCCTCCAGACATCCGGGAAGACGGAGGCATTTTCCCATTGAAAAAGCCGAAAGCCGAAAGCCGAAACAAAGCCGAAACAAAGCCGAAAGCCGAAACGGCTGGCCGTTTCGGCTTTCGGCTTATTCGAAAGAGATTCTTCTTTTGGCTTTCGGCTTTCGGCTTTAGCCGAAATTTTTTGGCTTGCACACCCCTAGTGCTCAACATGACAATAACAGAACACATGAAGAGGGAAGGGAGTTACAGCCTAGGATCAGCATACGGGTAGTACATAAAAACCTAGTTCCTTTAAATGAAACTTAGCCCTCAGGGCCAGATGAATTGCATCCATGGGTACTAAAAGAGCTCACAAATAGAGATGGGCACGATCCAAAAAATTTTAACGATCCAGAGGATTGTGGATTGATCCCGAATTAACGATCCACACAGATCATCTCCCATTCCCGAGCCATGGATCGTGGATTGTGGATCGTGGAAGCAAAAGCGGAGGGGCGCCCCGCTGTTCCCAGCAATACAGGAACGGTGGGTGATGCCGGCGGCATCTGTGTTTGTGTTTGGCCGTCAGTGTTTGGCCGTCAGAGCTGCCTATCAGGGTTTGCAGGGATGAGATTGGAGTGCCCATGGCTACAGAACACACCCTTCCCCCTCCCTCCCCTGCTTAAGATGTTTATAAAGCAGTGTTTCATGAACTTTTTAAAATGTCTTGATTAAACAATTATAACTATTTTCATTGTAATGCAAAGCAGCATCAGGAGGCTGCTGTTGTTCAGCAAATGAGAAGTGGGGAGGTTAACCCATTACTTTCCAGCTGTTACTCTGATCAAAGTTTTCCTGAAGCTTTTTTTGTCCCCTGCAGGAGAAAAGACAGGAGTCGCCATACCTTTTTCCTATAGAAAGAAAGCAGTTCGTGCAGTAGTGTTGTCAACTTCCAGGTGGGACCTGGAGATCTCTCAGAACTACAAGTGATCTCCAAATGACAGAGATCCATCCCCTGGAGAAAATAGTAGCTTTGGAGGGTGAACTCTATGGCATTAATACTCCCCTGAAATCCCTCCCACCCCCTTCCCCCTCCCTCCCCTGGGAGTCTTGTGACTGCTTTGCTGCTCCGTGGTTGGAAGGAAGCCCTGCTAATCAAGGAAAGCTGGGCTTCCATTCGGGTTTCCAGGGCGACAGAAGGAGGGCAAACAGAGTTCAGGCTTTCCCCTGGCTCCGTTGCCAGGGGAATAGATTGCTGGCACTTGAGTGTCTGGATCCCTGATCCAAGCCTGAACGCAATGATCCAGGCCTCTCCCAATTGCTGGATCATTGACCATGGACGATCACGATCCGCCGGGTCACGATCGCACAATCGCCATTATCGTGGGTTTTTTCTATCATAATGCGGATCGTGCCCATCTCTACTCACAAATGTAATTTTTGAGCCTTTGACCATTATTTTTGAGAATTCTTAGAGAACAGGCAAAGTGCCAGAAGATTGGAGGCAGGCAAATGTTGCACCCATCTTTAAGAAGGGGGGAAAGGAAGATCCAGGTAACTACCGACCCATCAGCTTGACATTTATAGCTGGAAAAGTCTTAGAACAAATTATCAAACAGTCATTCCTTGAGCACTTAGAACGGATGGCTGTGATTACTAAGAGCCAGCATGGGTTTCTCAAGAATAAGTCATGTCAGACTAACATATCTTTTTTTGAGAAAGTTATTACCTTGCTGGATCAGAGGAATGCTGTAGACATAATTTGTCTCGATATCAGTAAGGCTTTTGATAAGGTTCCACATAATATCCTTGTAGACAAGTTGGAAAAATGTGGTTTGGATCCTATTACTATTAGGTGGATCTGTAACTGGTCGACAGATCATACCCAAGGAGTGCTAGTTAACAGTTCCTCATCCTCTTGGAGAAGAGTGACAAGTGGAGTTCCTCAGGGATCGGTCCTGGGACCTGTTCTGTTCAACATTTTAGTAAATGATTTGAATGAAAGAATAGAGGGAATGCTTATTAAATTTGCAGATGATACTAAATTGGGAGGGCTAGCAAATATGGTAGAAGACAGAGTCAGGATACAGAATGATTTTGACAGGCTGGAAAACTGGGCGAAAACAAGATAGAGAGAGAAACGTAAAGTCCTGCATTTAGGTAGGAAAAATCAAATGAATAATTATAGGCTGGGGTAGACTTGTCTTGGCAGTAGTATGTGAAAAAAGGATCTAAGGGACTTAGTAGACCATACACTGAACATGAGTCAGCAGTGTGATGTGGTAGCTAAAAAGACAAATGCAATTTGGGGCTGCATCAACAGAAGTATATGCAAAGTGTTGGTATCACCCTACTCTGCTCTGGTTGAACCTCACCTAGATCATTGTGTTCAGTTTTGGACACCACAATTTAAGAAGGATATAGACAAGCTGGAATGTGTCCAGAGGAGAGCAACGAAGATGGTGAGGGGTCTGGAGACCAAGTCCTATGAGGAAAGGTTGAAGGAGCTTGGTATGTTTAGCCTGGAAAGGAGATGACTGAGAGGTGATATGATAACCAAATATTTGAAGGGCTGTCATATAGAGAATGGTGCAAAGTTGTTTTCCATTGCCCCAGAAGGTCAGAAGGTAGCACAGTGAAGCAACCGAAGACTTTAGACATGAATTGTGCTTGCAGTTTTCACATTCATTAACTAATGAAGCTACTACCACCAGCACTGAGCCCAGGATCCACATCAGGCCTAGTGCCATCAGCAGTGACCAGGTGGGGGCAAGGAGCCTGTGCAACTCCCTGGTACCTAGGGCTGCCAGGTCCCCATGTCCTCCTGGTGGGAGGTGGGGGAACTGGCACTTACCTCCCCCCATTCTATGCGCAGATGTGTGCTCCCAGGCCACGCGATGACATCACCTCCAGGAAGTGACATCACCATGTGGGCTGCAGCTGCCCCCGGGAGCACTCTCACATTCCATAGGGGGCCAAATCAGGCCAGATTTGGCCTGAATCAGGCTGGATCGGGTCCAAATTAGGCCAGATTTAGGCTGATTCAGCCTGAATCAGGCCCTGAATCGGCCGGAATCAGGCTGCTATGGAGGCACATCCCTCTCCCACTGGCCCCACTGGGGGCAAGGGGTGGAGGGTGGGAGTGGGGGATCCCCCACCTCCAGCAGGGGACTAGCAACCCTACTGGTACCCCCCCTATGATTTTCAGGGCGGGGCTTATTCATGTTTAAATATTATTGGGCCTATAAGAAATAAGTTAGCACTGGTCACTGTCAAAAAACTGATTTCACCTAGTCTGTTTCTTGGCTTTTTCAAACCTTTGTTTCAGGTTTCTAGGCCTGGTTAAGTACAAAAGGTCTGCGCCTGGAAAAATACCATCAGTGTGACTTTTGCATTTGGGGGGGTTGGGCGTTTAAAGGGCCCTGCCACTTGCAAGCCTCAGGTCCCTTTAAACTATGAGCTGGCACGGGGCAAGGGGGGATTCCCCCTGCTCCTTCCAGCTGATAGTTTAAAGGGACATGCTGCTTGCAAGCCGCAGGAAACATTTAAACTGCCCTTTAATATGAACCAAACAAACCAGTAGACCAGTTTGTGGAAGTTCGTGGAAATGAGCTTCCATGAACCACTGGTTTGTGGGGGGTTTTGGTTCGTATTCAGGTTCGTGCCCATCTATAGTAACAAAGCCTGTATAGTATTTTCAGATAGTTATTTTTCTTATTTTTTCCTGTTCTGCACAACTTCTGTGTTTGTACTTTTTTGCACTCTTCTAATAAAGGCGATTAGGGCTTTTCACATAGTCAACTTATTCCTGATTTTCTTTGCTGTTGATCCACAAGCAGGGCTGACTTCTTGCTTAATATTCTGTAGGACTGGGGCTTGTCTCTCAGTCTCACAGCTAAGGGATAGTCAAAGAAACTGATGGTGGTGATGTTACCCCATGCTGTGAGGGTTCACTCCCCTGGTTTGAGTGTTTTGGTTCTTGAGTGCCCCACTCTGGCCCTCTTGTGGGATGGGGGCCTGTGAGAGTCACTATGTGGTAATTAGGTAATAATAATTAGGTAGTACAATCAGTTGGGATGTTCTCCATGGTAAGTCTCATTGAAAGAACATGGTTTGGCCAATGTCTATATATTTCAGAAAGGCTTGAATAGACACAGAAAACTACCTGATGGATCACACACCAGCAGTGGCTATATTTATATATTCAGCCATATCATCATCATTTACATCCTGCCCTTCCATCCATAAATAGGTAGTTAAGTTTTTGTTTTTGTTGGAGAACTCATACAATTACATTTATAATTTTAAAAAACCTAAAAAAAAAAAGCAGCTGTGCTGGATCAAGGCAATGGTCCATCTAATCCAGCATCTTGTTTCATACAGATGCCATGCAAGCAGGGGCAGAGGAGCCAAATCTTCCTCATGTTACTGCCCTCAGAATCACCAGCCAGCCAACAGCCTTCACTAAGGTCAACAATGTTACAGCTATCATCAGTTATACCATCAATTAAAAAATTTAAAATCAGTATTATAAATAAAATTATACAGCAGCATAACCAATAACCGCTCTATTAAAAAGTAGTGTCTTAAATGTTTGGTGTGCCTGCAAAAATGGAGCCAGGGAGGGAGGGAGTTTGGAATAGATACAGAAATGGGTGTCTCCTATGTGACCTCACGTTGTACATCCAATGGTAGGAGGCTCATAGTCCTCTGACAACAGCCTTACAAATCTGTACAAACATTGTATTTTTTCTTACTCTTGAGGAAGCCTTAACAATATATCTCATTTCCAGGTCTAATATTTCATGAAATCTGTTCTGGGAGCCAGAACATAGCCTGCTGAGGGGGAACATTATGGACCAGTGCTGTCTGCCTGACTCTAAACTAACAAACAGTTGAAAAATTGCAGTGCATGCTGTTTAACCCAGCACTACTTGTGGAACATACAGGGATGAGGGGAATGAATTTAGGTGATCAGTCCTCTTCCTGAAACACTTTCCAATAAATTACACCATAGCAATTTACAGGAGGAAAAATCTCCTGGGAAAATCTGCTACTCAGTACTTGTTGAAACAAATGGGAATTTCACCGATTGCATCTGGATTGTTCACACAGACATACAAAGACATATGAAGATAATCAGATGAATGAACAGACTATGATGATAATGACTCTTGAGAATCAGTCAGTATGAATAGTAATCCCACAGGCAATTCACTGCCTTTAAGCTTCCTGAGCACTATGGTCATTTGGTGGAGAATTGAACAGACAACATAACTAGGCATGCCGCATAAAGAACTGAATGGTCTCTCTGTTTCTTTTGTCTCTAGGCTCTCCTTCTGCTCCCAAAATGGCACTACAGAGTTCCTTCTGTTGCCGGAATGGAACAGTGATCAAGCTTGGACAGGTGTGTGATTTCATCAGGGACTGCAAAGAGGGAGAAGATGAGGGGCAACTGTGCAGTAAGTAAATTCAGGATTGAGATTCCCTAACATTCTCCTGCCTTAGACCAACAGGGACTACCTAATGCCCGCCTCGTAGCAAAAAAGCATCTGAAATGGGACTGGAAATGCTTCATGGTATACATGAAATCAAACACATGTCTGACCCTTTCTCTAGGACATTTCCCCCGTCTAAATCGCCCATCCAAGCCTCTATTTTCCATTCAAGAGAAAAAATACAAGTACCATAGGGGGACTCATATATTTTCACCCAGCAGCTCTGGGGAGAAGGTGATGTAAATACAGAAGACTTCATGGAAAAGGATTAAACACCCCTTATCCTAGCATTTACGGGTGTGATTTTCCCTAGTTGACTTTTATTTTAATTTTTTTTTTAAGTGGGAGATCCAATTTTCATGACTTGTCAGGTTTGACCCCCACCTCAGTCATCTAGGATATGGGCTATTCAATCAAATTAGGGGTTGTTTGTTTAAATCAGCATACCCTGCATCTGAGTCAAGTCCTTCCATTTTGCACAAGTTATGCATTGAGGTCCAAGTTTTCCAAGGTGTTTGTTTGGGGTCTATATTTTTCTCCAATACTAAAATGCAGTGCTGATTTACTCAGTGTAAGGTGGGAGACTAGCTTGCCAGATTTCCTGTTATCTGATTAATGTGCTGAAGAAGTTACATGAAAATTCTGCTCAAAGGAAGAGACTTTTCCTGAACAGCATAGCCGAGGTCTGTCCAAGGACTGAAGACAGAACCACTCTGAAATCAGAAAAGGAGCTGCTACAACAGAAGGACAAGAGAGAGTTGATTCGTGCAGTGGAAACACCGTAAAACAGAGTGATTCAAGCTTCAGTCACTGAGTGTGGGACGGCAGAAGTGTGAGGAATTAATTTTAGGGAATGGGTTTTTCTGGCATATCCTCTTGTTGAGACAGGAAATGAGTTGTGTGTATTTTGGATGGAATACAAACAGGTGACTACAATGCACTGACAGTTCTATGGAGGCCATTTTATGAGTGAAAACCTGTGATGAGAGAGAGCTGATTCATCTGCACTTAGAAGGGAGCCAGCACAAAACTACCCACAAAGGAAATAGTGATAGAGCATTTTTATAATAATGCAGAGGTCTTCCTCCACAAATATACAGCAAGTTTTCTATAAACTGAGGACTTATATGCACAGTCATGTTTGGATTACTCAAAACACAGGCCAGATAGTCTTCCTTTCTATAGCAGTTTTATAACTGGCATACTGACTTCTTCTCATTGCACAATAATGGCTCTGCAAGGAACAAACACATCTGCCAGAGAACACTGAGGGAGTGAAGGAATTTGAGTCCAATGTCTTCTTGACACTGCTTGAGCTTCATTAAAAAACACCACCCCCCACCATTACGAAAAGCAAAAACCTGAGGTCAGTCAGAGGATGAGGAGGAACAGTTACCTATTTCACAAGTATAAAATGCCCCTGGTTTGGCATTTGATCTGTGGTGGCTCTTATGTGCTTGCAAGTCATCATTTGAAGAATCCTTTTTTCACATTTTGTGCCATCTTTCCACCCAATTTAGGGTCCAAGGCAGTGAGCAATGAAAAACATTAAAACCAACTTTAACATACATATACATCAAAACAAAACACATGAATAATATGCATGTGTGAGCTTCCCAGGGCCAGGCTGACCACTAGACACATGTAGGTAATTGCCTAGGGCACCAGATTTTGAGGGATGCCAAAAAGGTGAGAGGAGCCTCCTGTGCTGGCTTGAATGGAAGCTTGGCCTTAGCTGGCATGTAGAATCTCGTTATCTGTTGACGCTGGTCTTCTGTCTCTGCTAGGATGGCACATGGAGGGCTTTTGAAGTTCTAGACTTCTCTACTAAAAGGGGGCAGCAAAGTCACAGATCACCTAGGGCACTAAAAGACCTTGGGCCAGCACTGGAGTTCCCACAAACTCATTTTTTTTGTGAATCCTGCACAAAGCTTTTGGTAATCTGGATTATGCTAATCAGAGTCTGCTCTGTATGAACCAAAAGAGAACCAGGATAGTTTCTGATGAACGTGCTAGAGACTATAAAGCTTTCAATGGAATTGCAATAAATAGCTGTCATGGGGTTGCAATATGTAGGAAGAATTACAGTAAGTGAAAAAGGCTATGCATTCAGAATACAAGACAGCCAGAGGTTCATAAAGACATATTTATGACAGAAGAAAGTGGTGCACTGGGCTACCTGTTGCTCTTTTAATACATCTCTATTTCTACTTTCACAATAAGCTTTCTTATTTTTTTCCCCTGGGCTCTAGGCAGTGTGTTTGCTGTTTAGCTATCTCCCCCTGACTGTTTACTTGTTTACACCACACTGTATTTAGCACACCAGAAACTAAAGTGAATCAAACTGGACTTCCTGCTGAGCTGTTTGAAGAATTCTGTATGCCCTTGAATCTGACACTTTATTCAGGCAATATTCTGGGGATGAGCAGAATTCTCAGAAGGCAGGGGTTGGAATCTTCTGTCTGATTTGGACACTGGAATCCAGAAAGAGATAAATGTTACCTTTAAAAAAAAATCTTTACAGTGTAAGTCAGTTTGGTGTAGTGGTTAATGTGATTCATATAGCCCGGAAAATCCACAACAACCAATGTGATTCATCTCTGCCTCTATATTGTTGGTCACAACTAGAGATGGGCATGAACCGCATTATGAACTTGAAAAACCCATGAAAATGGTGATCGCGCAATTGCAATCCAGCAGTTCGTTATCGGCCACAGCCAACGAACCAGCGGTCGGTAAAAGCCTGGTTCGGTGTGTTCGGACGTGGTTCAGGTGGTACTGTCCCTGCCTCCCGGTGGTGCTGTCCCTGCCTGCAGTCCACCCATCACTCTGTCTTCCATTGCCAGTTCCGTGGCACATCCAGCAGCAACCCTTTGTCCCCTCCCCTGGAACCATTAGTGAGCCACAGTTCAACTTCAATGTTTGGAGGCAATTTTGGTCCCTTCCTACTGACCCCCGTGTGGTGCGGTGCAGTGTGTGTGAGGGCCTGGTGTGCAGGGGCAATGACCCAAAGCACCTGTCATCGATGGCCCTGACTCGGCACCTGAAGAGGCACCACACGAGCTTGTGGTCTCCATCCTCGGCCAGCGTAACATCCGTCGGGGGGAGACTGAGGGCCACCAGCTAGTCTGATCTGGGATCGATGGGAGGGTCTCCGGAATGCACCCCAAGCAAGAAGCCTTGCCTCGAGAGTGCGGCTGGTGGGAGCGGAAGGGTCAGGCAGGCCGCCCTGGGGGAAGTTGTTCCATCAACTTCCATCAGCTGGGACGAGGGAACCTTGCGGATACGCAATCTGCTGGACAGCTGCCATCATATCGCTTCCCACTTCTCCCGCAGCATAAACTCTTCCCGCAAGCTGTTCCAGAGGCAGGGGGAGGCAGGGGACCCCGAGCACCAACTCTTCCAGGACCCACCCACCTGCTGGAACTCCACCTACGACATGATATGTCGTCTGGTGGAGCAGAAGGGAGCGTTGGAAGACATCCTGTCCTCTTCGGATGTGCTGAGGAGGGGAGAGGAGTTGAACCTCAGCTCCATGGACTGGAGAGTCCTTGCCCAGATGTCCCAGATCCTGAAACCCTTCAAGGATACCACTGAGCTCTTGTGCTCCTACCAGGCCAGCCTGGGTCAGGTCCTCCCTCTGATCCACGGCCTAGACCAGTTTCTGGCCCAGGAGCTCCAGCAAGGGCAAGAGCTGCTCCCCAGGGTCCAGGACTTTGTCCGGAGGATCCAGGCCTGCATCGCTGAATGCCTGCATCCTCTACACTGTGAGGCGCTGTACCAACTGGCCTCCCTCTGTGACCCCACATCAAGGGCAGCATCGCCACGCAGGCGGGTCAGATGCAGCACTGGAAAAAGGAGCTCTGCAGAGCGGTGCTCCGTTTCCAGAGATAGAGGGCAGGAGAAAAGGAACCAGGCAGTGGCAAGGGGCAGGCGGTGGAGGAGGGGGAGGAGGAGGGGGAAGACGTGGGAAGAGAGCCATGCCATGGAAGAGCCACCCCAACGTACACATTCAATCTCTGGACCTCGTCGGTGGGCTGCATGGTTGGCCGCTGCACGGCAGGCGCGTCCCTCTCAGTGGAGGACTCAGCGAGGGCCATGGTGCGCGAGTACCTTTCTGAGTCCCCCGACCTCCCCCATGCCAACCCATTGCAGTATTGGGCGAAGAAATCAGACCGATGGCCAGACCTGTCCATCATCGCCACCAACATCCTTTCCTGCCCTTCCACCAGCATGCAGAGCGAGCAGGTGTTCTCCCACCTGGGAGACCTCCTCCATCCCCACCGCGCACGTCTGCACCCAGACTTGGTGGACATGTTAACGTTCATCAAGGTGAACCTCAACCTACTGGGGCACCCTCCCGTGGACCTGGACCTACCCGGGCTCTGAGCCACCCTGGGGTTGTAGCCGGCCCAGCTCATCCACAGCGGGCTCAAGCCTCCCTCAGTTCTCAGGACTGCTTCCATGGCTGGTGACTCTTTGCCCTCCTCTCCCAGACAAGTTCCCATTCCCTCTTCACACGTCTCCCTCTCTGTATCTGCTCAGATGCCTCCCAACCTCTCCTGTCTTTCCCATCCCGTCCTTTCCACGAAGGCAGGAAGGTGTGGTGCTGCCAGCTGATGCCGCTTTTGGGCACAAGGAACATCTCTGCTGCTGTTGCCGATGTGAGAGTGGCACCGTACAGTACCCCCCCCTTCCATGGCACCTGGTGTCCCCTCTGAGCAGGGGGGAATGGGTCCCTCCCACCCTTTCCACGAAGGCAGGAAGTTGGGTGCTGTCTGCTGCCGCCGCTTTGGACCCCGAGGGGCAGCTCAGAAGCTTTTGCTGAGCTTGACAGGTTTGAGCTGCACGGTGCACCCCTATCCATGTGTACCTACTGTCCAGTCTGTGCGTGGGGGGAATGGGACCCACGACCAGTCACGTGTCCTTTCCGCGAAGGTAGGAAGGTGGTTGAGGTCTGCTGCTGCTGCTTTTGGGCACATCCTTTCCGCGAAGGCAGGAAGGTATGGTGCTGCGAGCTGATGCCACTTTCTGCCACGAGGAGCAGCTCTACTGCTGTTGCTGGTGCTAGCATGGCACCGCACGGTACCCCCCCCCCCTTTCCATGGGCACCTGCTGCCCCCTCTGAGCAGGGGGGAATGGGTCCCTCACCCTCACACCCTTTCCGTGAAGGCTGGACGGTGTGTGCTGTATGATGCTTCAGCTTTGGGCCACGAGGGACAGATCAACTGCTGTTGCACATAAAATTGTACATCACGGTGGCCAACAGCAGCAGCGGTCCCCTCTGGGCAGGGGTGAATGGGTAATGCTGCCATGACCAGTCACATCCTTTCCACAAAGGCAGGAAGGTGAGTGATGCTGGTGACAGCCTCCACTGTGACACAGGGAGTGGACAAGCCTCTGCCACAGCAGTCTGCACACTCCTTCAGGGTGGATTTTGGATCCCTCCGTCCTGGTCCTGCTGCGCAATGCGGCCAGGAAGCCTCGGGCTCAGCCCTCCTCTCCCACACAAGTACATGGTCCCTCTTCTCACCTCGCCCTCTGCAGAACACTCAGTCCCCTCCCAACGACCTCTCTGGTCCTGTCCTATTCCATCCTTTCCGCAAAGGCAAGAAAGTGGTTGATGGTGGCTGCTGCCGCAGAGTTCCTCAGTGGGATCCTTGGAGGAGGCCTCTTGGCTGTTAGGATTTTCCGACTTCACAGACCCTCTGTTGGCTCCCCATGGCTGCCAGGCCTGGTGGCCACTATCAACACCCACCTTCTGTACACTGGGTCAACATCAACCGGTGGATCTAATTGTGTCAAGTGGGAGTTTCCTGGGGACCTTGGATTGGAGAGGATATAACTCCAAGATCCCTTTTGCAATCTTGTCCAAACTTGGTTGATGGCTGTAGGGGAGAGTCTGCAAAAGACTCCCTGGGAATATGGGCTCTGTAAGTGCCACGGGGGCCGTTCCGTGTCCAACGAACCGCAAACTGGTTCGGTAACGGAAAATGTTCATTGCAGTTTGCGATCTTGGGATCGTCGTCAGCACCGAACCGGAAACCGCAGAGTCGTTAAATTTTTTTGGTTCGTACCCATGTCTAGTCACAGCCATCCTGTCCAGTTACCACCCCATATTGAATCTCCTATTTCTGGGTAAGGTGATTGAGTGGGTGGTGGCAGAACAATTGCCGGCATTCATGGAGAATGTCTCCATCCTGGATCCATTTCAGTCCAGTTTACTCCCAGGTCACAGGACAGAGATGGCACTGGTTGCCTTGATGGATGATCTTTGTAGACATCTGGATTGAGGCAGGATGGGGCTGCTACTGGGCTGCTACTCAGGATGGGGCTGCTACTCATAGCAGTGTTTGACATGGTTGACTATAAGTTGTTGACCCACCACCTTGCCAATGTGGGGATACGTGGGACGGACTCATAGCGGCTGATCTCCTTTCTCCATGACCAGGGACAGAGGGTGATGCTTGGGGAGCAGACTTCACCACGCTACCCACTGGTATGTGGCATCCCCGAAAAGGCGATACTCTCCCCAATGTTATTCAACATCTGTATGTGCCCCCTTGCCCCGCTGGCTCAGAGTTTTGATCTAGGGTGTCCTCAATATGCAGATGACACCCAGTTATATCTACTGTTAGATGGATGACCAGATGCTGCACTAATAACAACAACAACAACAACAACAATAACAACAACAACAACAACAACAACCACCACGACAACATGCAATTTTTACATCACCCTTCAGGACAACTTAATGCCCATTCAGAGTGGTTTACAAAATATGCCATTATTATTTCCACAACAAAACACCCTGTGAGGTGGATAGGGCTGAGAGAGCTCTAGAGAACTTTGACTAGCCCAAGGTCACCCAGCTGGCTTCAAGTGGAGGAGTGGGGAATCAAACCCAGCTCTCCAGATTAGAGTCCTGCGCTCTTAACCACTACATCAAACTGGCTCTCTGACCAGGGCTTTGGAGGCCATAATTGGGTGGTTGTAACAGAGTCAACTGAAGTTGAACCCTATGAAAACAGAGGTCCTGAATCTGAGTCATGCATCGACAGGGTTGGGAATACAGCTTCCGGCCCTGGATGGGGCATCATTGGCACCGATGCAGTGGTGAGAAGCCTAGGCATGGTCCTGGATGCTTCCTTGTCAATGGAGACCCAGGTCAAGGTCATTGCCAGATCTGCATTTTTCTGCCTTCAGCAGATCAGGCAGCTTGTTCCCTACCTCTCAACCAGTGACCTGGCTACAGTGATCCAAGCAGTGATCATCTCCAGATTAGACTACGCCGGGCTGTTCTTGATATTCATCCAGAAGTTACAGTTGGTCCAGAATGCAGCAGCATGCATCTGCATGCTGGGACCCATATATGACATGTCCTGTGTCAGCTGCACTGGTAACTGATTGAATTCCAGGTCAAGTGTAAGGTTTTGACTATGACGTTCAAAGCCCTAAACAGACTGGGACCTACATACCTATGGGACTACCTCTTACCATATGTTCCCTAGAGGGCCCTTCATTCGGAGCAACCAACATCTTTTGGTGATTCCTGGCCTCAAGGATGTTTGCCTAGCCTCAGTCAGGGCCTTTACGGCCTTGGCACCAGCCTGGTTGAACTTCCTTTCAGTCAAGACTAGGGCCCTGCAGGACCTGTTACAGTTCCGTTGGGCCTGTAAGATGGAGATGTTTCCCCAGGCCTACGGTAGTGGTTGAGGTTTGGGTGAGCTACTTGGTTGGCCTCTCTAGTGTGGCCTTCATCTGCTGTTTAGCTGAGATATCTGTAACCTTAATGAATTTATGATCACACGTTGCCACTTGGATTTGGTTTTAATTTTATATCTTGTACTGTATTACTGATTTTATATTGTATTTAATATTGATTTATTATTAATGCTGTTACCAACCACCCTGAGCCTGCTTGCAGAGAGGGCGGGCTAGAAATGCAATAAATTAAATTAAATTAAGAGCAGCAGGACTCTAATCTGGTTTGATTCCTCACTCCTCCTCCTGAAGTCAGCTGGGTGACCTTGGGGCAATCACAGCTCTCTCAGAGCTCTCTCAGGTGATTGTGAGGATAATAACACACTTTGTAAACTGCTCTGAGTGTTGCATTCAGTTATCCTGAAGGTCAGTATATAAATCGAATGTTGTTGTTTTTTAAAAAAATACTCATTTAAAGACCCCAGAGCTGGAATGAGAGAAGCAGAAAGCAAGGAGTTGTCACATTTAACACTTTGAGCACATTAGATTTAATATTGTACTGATTATGTAAGAATCCACTAGCTAAGAATACATATTACTTTCTATATAAAATCTTTCTTAAGATGACAAGACAGTAATCGAGCAAATACATAAGTTTCAAAGTTGCTAGCACATTGGCTTTTGAAAATTCAGTATATCTAAAGAAGGCCAGCATCAAGTTTGTTGCACAACCAGGCATTTATCAGTAACCCTGTTTCTATAGATGAAGAAATAAAACCACCATATTGTAAGTAACCATAATAAACTCAGGCATCTTCATTCAGAGCCTCAAAAGAGTGCTCCAATGCATACACACACAGCTTTTACCTCTGTAGATTTATGCAAGCCAGTATATGTGAGGATGGATCTTTCATGTTCATTGCAGTAAATGTATTTGTTCTGTTGAGCAGAGGGCCCATGAAAGCGTTTTGCCCATTGTAAATTATTGAATCAACAAAATAAATTCTCATCTTACTTGCTATGTTTGTTATTAAATATATTTTGTATTTTTTAAAAATGAAGTGATAATATAGTGAGGACAGAAAAGAAAAAAAAGGATTATATAACAGTTATACAAATCAAAGTAATTATAGATAACAAGATATATAAAGCAGAAAGTATATCTTCCCAACATCCCCTTCATTAAATTTTTAAGACATTGTCTGACTGCAATAATACTTACTTATGTTGGGATATATTTATACTCAACATTTTCGGTTTTCAATTTATATTCAATGTTCAACATTTTAAGTTTCAAATTTCATAGCTAATCTTTTGCAACTGTATGATTAATTTCAGCATTATTGCATATACAATAATACACACTTTCACCACTTCTGCCTGGCCACTATAACTTTTAACAAATAGATAATATATCAAAATACAAAGGGAGAGTCTATTATATATCTCACAATAAAAATGATAACAAGGGATGCTTTTATTCAAAAACTGCTTCTCTATAGATTTATATTCAAGATGTTAAATTTAAAAGCTTATTCTCATACTGCTTCTATATTGCAATACATTTGTATATAATTTATATACAATTCTTTTTTATTTAAAAACTGTTTCTCATTCTAAATTTGTCTCTTGCTTGCATAATGCTCATTACATCTCTCCTCAGATTTCATGATTGATCTCTTTCTCAAATAAGTTGTCAATTTTGTCATTACTGTATATTCGGCAAGTTTATTTTCCCATTCTTCTAAGCTGGAACAAATCTCTGATTTCCATTTTGCTGCGTAAGTAATTCTAGCTGCTGTCACCATATATTCAAATACCTCTTCCAGGACTTTTGGCAATTTATTGGGCAATATTCCTAATAGCATATTCTTATCTTCTATAGGAATCTAAACTTTAATATATTCTGCATTTTTCTATGTATTTCCTTTCAGTATCTTTTTGCTTTTTTGCAAGTCCACTACATATGGTAAAAGGTTCCATCTATAGTTTGACATTTTCAGTGTTTCCCTTTATACTTTTTATCTACTTTCTCAATATCCTTTGGAGTAATATACTATCTGAAAAACATTTTGTACCAATTTTCTCTTGATGTCTGACTGGCTGTAAACTTAATTCCTTTTTTTCATAACCATTCCCATTGGTACATAGATATTTGCTCTCTAAAATTCTGTATCCATTTAATCATACATTTTTTCACTTATCCTTTTTCTGTTTTTAACTGAAGTAATAGCTTGTATATTCATTGTAATAAAGGCTCTTTATGTTTAAAAATCCACTGTTCAAATTCAGTCATCTTTCTTAAAGCTCCACCTTCCTTGTTTATAATCTTTCTTAATCTTGAAACTATCAATCAATTTCATCTTACTTGTTATCTTGATGTATTATATACTCAGTCACAACTGGCTGCTTTAAAAAGTATGTCCAGTATCTATTGTGGGAATTATGGCCTTCCGAAAATATCCTATGTAGAACACAGACCTGAATCTAGCCATGGAGCCCTGTTTGCTGGATGCCTCAATCAGCAATATCACTATTCATAATTTTTCTCTCATTTTTTAAAAAAATTATTGGGTTTTTATAGTAAATGGGGGGGGGGGGTTTACAACAAAACATAAATATTTAGCAGATTCATATACAAGACACATATCCATCCGTCCAGATACAAAAAGCCACTATATATGTAATTAGCACCCCATATACCTTCAAAATTCCCTTTTATTTTCTATAGTCTTTATTTAATTTCTATACTTTTTAATCCACTTACTCTGCTCCTTATATCATTTCTAATATTTTTTTCTTTTGTGTATCTTATAGATAGATCACATTTCACCTCTTTTACCTTTTAATCAGGGATCTTAAATCCCTAATCATTCCAGGAGTGGGAGATGGAAATAGCAAAACATAAAATATCAGCAG
Organism: Eublepharis macularius; assembly: GCF_028583425.1. Taxonomy (NCBI): domain Eukaryota; kingdom Metazoa; phylum Chordata; class Lepidosauria; order Squamata; family Eublepharidae; genus Eublepharis; species Eublepharis macularius. The sequence goes on along the minus strand of NC_072790.1, from coordinate 178,195,434 downwards.
GACAGTAGTATACATCAACATAAAGAAAAGAGCAATTTTTATGCTAATTTTGCCTCTTTCTTGTATCTGTTCTGGCCATGCCTTCCAAACTTGTCTACTTGAATTTTCATAATAGTAAGGGAGGAGAGGCCAAATCAATATTTAGTTTAAAGACAATTTTATATTCTATTAAAAATATCTCTTTCATCTATTTTGTTCCAGCCAAACTTATTTGCTTGGGTTTTCATATTGATAAGGCTAGGGTGACCACATAACTATATAGATAAAAAACGCAGTTTTGCATTTTAAAAATAGTAGCTCCTTCATCTGTTTTATTTTGACCATCTGCACTTGTTTACTTGGATTCTCATACTTGTAAGGTTAAGAAGAGCAGATGGTCATTTAGCTTAACCACTAGTTTGTATTCTAAGGAGTACAGTCTAAGAACAATTAATAAATTCCAAAGGCCCATTTATCACATTATCACTATCACTTTAACAGTAGATATACAAAGTATATATAGATTTTCACTAAATCTATATTGCATATTATTAAACATATAGAGGAAGTCTAAATCATAATCCATATTTCTCCTTCTTTCTTACTTTCAAAATAAAAAAGAAAAGAGACAACAGTAGTAAAACCAGAGAGCTCTATAATTCCATCAATCTCCCTCTCTCAACTCTTCAAAACATATACAGAATATATAGTGTTATATATATATATATATATAAATAAGGAAAGAAGGGAAGAGCTATAAAAGTAAGAGGTTAGGTCTGCATTATTGGCTCCTAATCTGATTCTGATTCTTGTTTTTTCTTTTTTCTTCCTATAAAGTAGTACGTCCAGTCCTTAATCCATCTGGGCCACCAAAGGTAGATTCCCTTATCTTCCAGCCATTTCTGAAGGGGGTCGATATGAATGTTGTTACTCCTCTGCTTGTTTTTCTGCTTTAAGATCCACTGCACTCTTTTCCCCCCTTTCAGTAGTGGCATGCTGGATTCTCTCCATGCAGGTCTGCTTCGTGGCTCTGTCTTTTTTTTTTTTTTTGGTACTGCTTTGTGTCTTCAAGGAGACGTTCTGGTAGCATCGTCCATTTTGTAGACTGTGTCGCAGACTGTTTTTCCCCTCGTTTGGCTCTATTTTTCTTTCAGTTAGATCTGTCCCTTTAGAATTTTTTTCTGCATTGTCATTTCTTGTCATCCTTTTATCCTTTTCCACTCCAAATATCCCATCTGCTTTAATTAGTAATTCAGTCATTAATTTAGATATTTCTTGCAAATTAGAGAGTACTTCTTCCTCCCAAGAAGCCATTTCAAAAAGTAAAAAGCTTTGTTTTGGTTAATTATGTTCAAAGATTTGTAGCTTTCCAGCAATCTGCTGAGAGAGTCTCTTTAGAATTCCTCTCCCGTCTCTGCCCCTCCCAGCTCGTTCAAGCAGCCATCTCGCAATCAAGCTGGATTGCCCTCGTAAAACCATAAAACAATCTGCTTACTTGAGGGAAAGCTGTGGGATCACTTGAGCTGTCTTAAAGTTGTTTTTTATATGTCTTCCTAAGAATCTGCTTTTTGCTATGGTTCATTGTGGCTTGCCGGACTCTCGGTTTTGCAGCTTTGTAGCCATATTGGCTCCTTCGTTGGTCCTTTCTTTCAGAACCGGTATTGGGGCTTCTGGGGGTTTGCCAGACCCCCTAAGCTCTTCCACCTTGTTCCAGCCTGCCTCCCCTCTCCAGGGGGAGGGCTTGGGGACCCGATCTCTCGGGTCCCAAGGAACCAGGAAGGTCACGGCAGGGAGCTCATAAAACTTCCCTGTTGTAATTTCACTGCCTCATCCCGGAAGTCCTATTCATTATTTTTCTCTCATTGATGGGGGCCATGAAGTCATGCACCAGCCTTAGAAAACAACTTGTCAAGATCACCTTGAATCTGTATTTCTTTTACTGTAATTTGCAATCCCTCCCAATTTAGTATCATCTGCAGATCTGTTCCTTCCTCAAAGTCATTTATAAAGATGTTGAACAACACAGGGCCCAGGACAGATCCCTGAGGCACTTCACTCATCGTCACTCCTCTCCAAGAGGGTCACGAACCATTTACAAGCACTCTTTGGGTGTGATCTGTCAATCAGTTACAAATTCATCTAACAGTAGTAGGATCCAAACCAACATTTTACCAACTTGTCAACATGAATATCATGTGGAACCTTATCAAATGCCTTGATGAAATCAAGATAAACTATGTCCACCACATTCTCCTGATCCACCAAAGCAGTAACTCTCTCAAAAGCCAGTTTGGTGCAGTCATTAAGAGCACAGGACTCTAATCTGGAGAACTGGGTTTGATTCCCTACTCCTCCACTTGAAGCCAAGTGGGTGACCTTGCATCAGTCACAGCTTCTAGGAGCTCTCTCAGCCCCACCCACCTCACAAGGTGATTATTGTTGTGGAGATAATAATGACATACTTTGTAAACCACTCTGAGTAGGTGTTAAGTTGTCCTGAAGGACGGTATATAAATCGAATGTTGTTGTTGTTAAAAAAGAAGTTAAGGTTAGTTTGGCACAATTTGTTCTTGAGGAACCCATGCTGGTTATTAATAATCATAACCATCTTTTCTAGAAGATCAAGGACTGTTTGATGATTTGTTCCAAAACCTATCCAGGTATGGATGTCAAGCTGACTGGTCAATCGTTACCCGGATCCACCTTCTCCCCCTTCCTGAAGATTACTCAATGGAGCCCAACTTTCTGCTGCAGACTTTGTGAAGAGTTTGGGGATTTGGCTTGATTTAATTTGTTGTAGCGGTTAAGAGCAACGGGACTCTAATCTGGAGAACCAAATTTGATTCCCCACTCTTCTGCTTTAAAAGCTAGCTGGGTGACATTGGGTCAGTCACAGCTCTCTCTGAGCTCTCTCAGCCCCACCCACCTCACAGGGGTGAAGGGGGTGGGCACTGTTACCAGCTTCTTGCCTGATCCTGGCCGGGTGAAGGGGGTGGGCATTGTCATCTTCTCCTCACCTGATTCTGGCTGGCTGAAGGGAGGATGGCATTGCCACCTGTTCCAATCCTGATCTCTGCTGGGTGATGTTGGGGGTGGGCATTACCTCCTGTTCTGTGCCTGATCCAGGCTGCGTGAAGGGGGATGGGCATTGTCACCAGCTCCTTGTCTGATCTTGGCCAGGTGAAGGGGGGATGGGCATTGCCACCTGCTTTGGTTCTGATCCCAGCTGGGTGAAGGTGGGGCAGGCATTTCATCCTGCTCTGTGGCTGATCCCAGCTGGGAGAATGGGGGTGGGCATTGCTACCTGCTCCACTCCTGATACCAGCTGGATGAAGGCAGTAGGGAGGGCATTGCCACTTGCTCCATGTCTGATCTCAGCTGGATGAAGGTGGGCATTGCCACCTGCTTTGCTCCTGATCCGAGCTGGGTGAAGAGGGGATGGGCATTTCCACCTACTTCACTCCTGATCCCAGCTGAGTGAAGGCAGAGGGTGGGTATTGCCCCCTTCTCTGCGCCTGATCCCAGCTTGGTAAATGGTGAGTGGGCATTAACACCTGCTCTGCGCCTGATTCCAGCTGGGTGAAGGGCAGGCAGGCATTGCCACCTGCTCCACTCCTGATCCCAGCTGTGTGAAGGTAAGGAGTGGGCTTTGCCACCTGCTGTGTTCCTGATCTCAGTGGGGTGAAGATGGGGAATAGACATTGCCATGTCCTCCGCTCCTGATCCCAGCTCAGTGGAGGCGAGGAGATGGCAGGCATTGCCACCTGCTCTGCTCCTGTTCCCAGCTGGGTGAAGGTGGGGGGCGGGCATTACCACCTCCTCTACTCCTGATCCCAGCATGGTGAAGGCAGGGAGGGTGTGGCCATTGCCATCTCCTCCACTCTTGACCCCAGCTGGGTGAAGGCAGGGGGCAGGCATTGCAACCTCCTCTGCTCCTGATCCCAGCTTGGTAAAGGCAGGGGGTGGGCATTGCCCCCTGCTCCGCTCCTGATCCTGGCCTGGGCTTCTTACCATGACACACTCTCTGGAGGTCTTGTTGCCTCATCTAAGCTTCCCTCCACAGCAGCACCCTCTGGTGGTACAACAGGGTAGGAAGTGTGTTGTCCTGAATACACTTAGCCTTTTTTATAGTAAGATATTATATTTTTGTATTGGTTTTTAACTGTTATAATTGTTGTGAACCACTTCAAGATCTTAATGAAATAGAAGCAAAATCAAAATTGAATTAAAAAAAAGTACCTGCCATTCTCCAAGAATTCTCAAAGTTGATAGATAATTACATCAGTAAGTTCCTTTTCTACCCTAGGACGCAATTCATCTGACCATGACGACTTGATTTCATTTAAAGAAGCCAGGTGTTTACATACTACCCCTGTGCCTATCCTAGGCTGCAACTCTCTTTTTGCCATGTTGAGCACAGTTCCCCTTGCAAAAGAAGACTGAGGCAAAGAAGGAAATGAACAGTTCTTTCCTCTCTTTATCACCTGTTAAAATCTCACTTTCCTCTCCTCACAATGAGCCAATCACTTCCTTATTCTTTTTGTTGCTCTGAAGATAACCAAAAACCCCTTTTTTGTTGTGTTTAGCATCTCCCACTAGTCTAAGCTCATTTTGAGCTTCAGCCTTTCTCTCCCTACAAGTACTAGCAATTTGTTTATATTTTTCCTTGGTTATACAGACCTCCTTCCATTTCTTAAATTTGTCTTTTTAAATTTTCAAATTTGTAGAAAGCTGTTTATGGAGTCACCCTGGCTTCTTCAGGTTCCTCTCATGTTTCCTTTTCATTGGAATTGTTTGTGATTGTGCTTTCAAAATCTCCCTTTTAAGGAACTCCAACCTATCTTGAACTCCCTTCTCGAGTATTTCTGAACAGGGAATTCTACCTAGCATAACTTTGAGTTTGTTAAAATTAGCTTGTCTAAAATTGTAGTCTATATTTTTGACTACATTCAGTCTTTCTCTTTTACAAGATCTTAAACTCCAGATACATGGTCACTACTACCCATGGTGCCCACTACTTCACCTCATCAACCAGTTCTTCTCTGTTGGTGAGAATCAAGTCCAGGATAGCAGATTATATAATAATAAAACATTTATTAAAAAATCGAAACCAGTAAGCTAGTTTTTAAAAAGATACTCCTAGAAAGTTCTGTTTTACATAGTCTGGAGAAAGACAAAATCATCGCAGCTTTCCTAATTTCCTCCGGTAAGTTGTTCTACCAGGTAGGAGCTACAACTGAAAAAGCCCAAGCAACAACATGCTTACCCAAGAAGTGCTACTGGAATGCTTTATCCTATGTCCAGGAGTTACTGATCAGTTCTTGTGACACTCTTGCAGAAAAACTTCCCTCTGGCTTCTACTGTTCCTTTGAAGATGGAGACTGTGGCTGGACTCAGAGTTCATCAGCCTCCCAAGAGGCACATTTGTGGCGGATTGGAAATCTACAGCATAACCAGTTCTGTATTCTGAAAGGTATTGCAGCGTAAGGTTGCCAGGCCAAACCTGGCAACTGGTGGGAAGGTCTGGGGGCAGGGACATTGGGGGGGGGGGCAACATCAGTTGCATTGCTGTGTCAGTTCCAAGGAAGCCCCAAAGTGATGTAGAGTAAGCTTTATGTTTTATCGGAAACTCTATGGTTTTACCACACAGTAAAACCACAGAGTTTCTGACAATTCCTAAAGATACCCCACGTTGCTTCTTGGTTTTCCCTGGAAGTGATATAACAATGCAGCAGATGTTGCCAGGTTGTAAAAAATTTTCTCCTGTCACTGCTCAGAGTAGCGTCAGGCAACAAGGGCTGCTATTGGGACATCTCCCTCTATAGCTATTGCAGGGGGGCCGTTACCATGCTATTAGTGCCACCTAAGCAGAGTTATATCCTTCTAAGCCCATTGACTTCGATTGAATTAGAACCATTTAACTCTGCTTAGGATGATGGCCCTGTTTGAGGAGCAGCAGATGAACAACATATCGTAAGCAGAGGGGTGACAATCTTTTTTATTAGGACCCTAATTAGAAATGAATCTCATCAATATTTCAAAAATGTGTGGGAAATGGTATAAAAATCCTTCCGATGGTTAGCCTCATAATCTTATACACAGCCTTTGCAGATGTTACAGGAGGGTAGAATGTATGAGTACATACAAAATTACTTGGGAGTTCTAAGAATGGAACTCCCAGAATCATGTAAGTGTGGCCCATAAAATGTCTGAAAAGAGTTTATATCTCAGTTTATTGTGGAAGGAATCAGAAGCTGTTTCATATCCAAGATTCAGTGATGCAGCATACCAAGATTTCTATTTCTTTGGAGTTCTCTTCCAGCATCCTTTATGATGCTAAAAGTGACCCTCAACCTCCAGCTCCAGATAAAATATTATGTCTGCATCCTTCATAACAGCAAATGTTCACTTGAAATCAAATTTTTAAAAATTGGATGCATTTTAAAAATTGGATGCACAGATCAAATGAAAAAAAACCAAATCCCTAGGTGGGGATAAAACAAAAAATATTGTTTGCGGAGGAAGCAGCCACAGCACTTGCATATGATTCCAAGGAGAGACCCTAGTGTATATGAAACTGCATTACTACATCCAAAGAATATTGAAAAATGCCCTTTGCCATATGTTATCCTTCTGGAATAAAGAAACACCTAACGTTTATGCATGCTTGTGTGAACACACACACACAGGGTTTTGAAACAGAATAGAATGGAGACCTTCAGAAAAGTTCTATTAAAGCTTTGACTAATCTTGCTCTAACAACACATTTCTCTCTCTCTCCTTCTCTCTCCCCCTCCCCACATTTTTTTCCAGATTGTTCTCTTTTGCTTAACACCAGTGAGAGCTCAGCTGCAGAAGCAGTTGTAGTGGCAAGTGCTACGTTTCCCTCACCAATGAAAAACTCTCCCTGTGAGGCAAGTATTGCTGCTTAGCTGTATACAGGAAAAGTACACCCCTTCCTGGCTGGCAAACTATTTGGATTAGCAAAAAAAAAAGAGAGATACATAATGTACCAGTGCAAGCCCCCTTCTATAAGCATTTAATTTGAATTTAACTCGAAGTATATGGAGTATAATTGGATGGAAAGATCATAATCTCCAAAATCAGGGCTTGGAGACTCCCAACCTCTTTCCTGCCCATCCACCTCCCCCCACCCTGCTCGCCAGCTGTTCCTGCCCAACCTTCCCTTTTTGTACACAGACTTGATTTTCCTACCTACCTACACATTCAGTCTTCCCTCCAGCCAACCCCCAACCCACCCTGCAGGTCTTCTGTCATTTCCTCATCTCACCTTTCCAGTCCTACTTGTCACAGTGAGAATGTATGTACAAAAAACAGAGTGGTGGCGAAGCCAAATTTTAGCAGTGGCCATTGCTAACACAAATACAGTGCCTGAACTCCTTTTCCCACAACATCGGTGCACATGTAGATGTTGCTTTAACTATATGACCAGATGTTACATACACACAATTTTTTTTAACAGTTTGTATTTTTCTGAAGGTGCAGGGGTTCCCCAGGGTTTTCAGAAACTTATCCTAAAGCAGGTTGTCTAGCTATGTGGATATTTTTGATCCACCTGGTTGAGACATGTATCTGGCACAACCTCGGTAATTTGGAGAGAAACACCCTCAAACAATTCTGCCAAGGCAGGAATATTTTTGATCCACATCAGTGTGGGAAGGGTACACATGGCTATTAGATATTTAGTAGTTTGGAACTTGGGAGGAAAGGCCTGATCTTGAAAGATATCAGAAACTAAGTAGGGTCAGTACTTGGAGGGGAAACCACTCTTAGCAGTCAGGCCCTCTCCCCATACTAGTTAAGAGACCAGTAGCACCTTTAAGACTAACCAACTTTATTATAGCATGCTGACAAAGAGAGCTGTAGTTCTCGAAAGCTTATGCTCCAATAAAGTTGGTTGGTCTTAAAGGTGCTACTGGACTCTTTACTATTTTGCAACTACAGACTAGCATGGCTAACTCCTCTGGATCTACTTCCTCATACTAAAAGGGCAGTTTATGAAATGGAATATCATAAACCCCTTGCCATAAGTCCTAGGCACCTCCCCACCTAATCTCATCAACGTCCCTGCCATCTTTCCTCTCTCACTTACCTAATGAGGCTATTCAGCACATCTGATAGCCTTCCTGCCTGGTCAGTAAATCAGTTGTGACTTGATGGCACTTTATACACTCACGGTTTGGAAACTAGGCTTTGAACCCAGAGAAAGACCAGATGCCCATCTCTGCTGTGAGGAATGGGGCCACCACTAGTGATCTCGTCCTTTTAGGAAAAGGAAGCATCATGAAAACTGTCCAAAAAAAAGAAAAGAAAAACTTCCCTCAAGTTTTCTTTTAATTGATTAGGGACAAGAGCATGGTAAAATTAGGGAGCATGGATTTGACCACCAGGATGTTCTCTTCCTCTGAACTATAGTTTAATCCTATAAATGACAGATTCACGTTAAGTAGGTAAGGAATAAGCATTGTAGCATTTGGCCTTTAGAAGTAATTAACATTGCTGGAGTAAATCTTTGGTGCTCTTTAGCAGTGTCAATAAAATTACATACCCAAGAGGTGTATAAAATTAAAATTGGAAGCCGCTTTACCAGTGATGCTGCAGAGAGTAGATAATAATTAAAATGGCATTGTGCAAACGTGAATTACTAGGCATGGGATGTGAAAAGATCTAGGATTGTGCATTTTTGTAATTACATAATGCAAGACATAGAAAGAAGAGTACATATTTCGAGATGTCCATATTTTTTAAATTTGGATTTTTCTATTAATTATTGTTAATGTTCACATTAGGAGTGCCCTCTGTATTTAGACACCCATTTTGAGAGACAGTTCTGGGAGAGCTAATTTTCAGAGGAATTACTTCACAGTGGATGTTTCTAAAAAATACGAACTTGTTGGGAATGAAATCCCTTTAAGCTACAATTGTGGACTACAAGGCAGAGTCAGTCATATCCTTGTAGTCTCTTATCCTCTCTCCTGTTGCATTTGTCTATTTTTTTCCAGCTGATTTATACACCCTGATCAGCCTTTTTTCCCTACCTGGATTACATCCTTTTTTCTTCCTCACTTGGTTCTTATAATTAGAGGTGGGCACGAACTGCATTATGAACTTCAAAAACCCACAAAATTGGTGATTGCAACCCGACAGTTCATGATTGTCCACGGCCAATGAACCAGCATTCGGAAGAAGCCTGGTTCAGTGCATTTGGCTGCGGTTCGGGAAGCCAGACAGTCAGGTGACATCAATCAATTCCCCTGGCAATGGAGCCGGGGGATTGCCTGAACTCTGTCTGCGCTCCTTCTGTCACCCTGGAAACCCGAATTGAGGCCCAGCTTACCTTGATCGGCAGGTCTTCCTTCCAACCACGGAGCTGCAAAGCGGTTACAAGTTGAGAGAAGACACCCGAAGGGGGGAGGGGTGTTCTGTAGCCACAGGCACTCCAATATCATCCCCGCAAACCGTAATAGGCAGCTCTGATAGCCAAACACAGACCTCCTGCATTGCTCTATGGGACCTCAGCTTATAAAAAGCACTGCACTCCCAGGATGGGTTTCACTTTCAGCGAGCAGTAGAGTGCTACAGAGCTGCTGCTAGCTACTTGCTAGCCTTTGGGGAGAGAGACAGAGTATAATCGAGCTTGGATTTTGAGGATAGGGATCTATCTCCTCTGGTTCCAGGGCTGCTGCCAGGCCCTGGGGCCAAGCTCACTGGGCACCTCGGCTGAGGGCTCACATTATTAGTGCCTGATCGGGTCAGGTCTGTGGGAGCAGTGGGCTAGGGCTCTAGTCCCTCCCTCCCTCTGGTGCCAGGGCTGCTGCCAGGCCCTGGGGCCAAGCTCACTGGGCACCTCCGCTGAGGGCTCACAGTATTAGTGCCTGATCTGTTCAGGTCTGTGGGAGTGGTGGGCTAGGGCTTTAGTCCCTCCCTCCCTCTGGTTCCAGGGCTGCTGCCAGGCCCTGGGGCCAAGCTCACTGGGCACCTCCGCTGAGGGCTCACAGTATTAGTTTCTGATCGGATCAGGCCTCTGGGAGTGGTGGGCTAGGGCTCTAGTCCCTCCCTCCCTCTGGTGCCAGGGCTGCTACCAGGCACTGGGGCCAAGCTCAGTGGGCACCTCGGCTCAGGGCTCACATTGATTATTATTAATCAGTGCCTAATTGGATCAGGTCTGTGGGAGTGGTGGGCTAGGGTGTTAGCTTCAGGTAAACCCATATTAATATGCGAGAGAGGGATCTTGGCATATCTTGGACTGAATAGACTTTCCCCAGATGAAGAGAGCAAGGATACAACACAAGCCAGGACATAAATTTAGTAATTTTATTCAAATCAACTTGTATAGGTTACAGGAAAACTTTTAAAAATCATGGTACAAAACCTGGCCAGCTAAAGACAGCATAACTAAAAAATACTAGCAATGCAATAAGGCATAATGAATTATCTTACCAATCCTGAAGATGTCCCAAGAGGTCTGTATTGATGAGAAGAGGGGGAGAGCTTCACCAGATCTGAAAAGGAAGGGAGAGTGATAGGAAGGAAAGTAACTCCTTCCTTCTCTCCTTCTTATTGATTCCATCATCTTTACTGCTCATTTTATATCTTTTTGAAACAGCATCGCCTCACCTCTCCACCAATAGGATTCCTCATAGTCATCTCTGTCAGGGAAACCACCTAAAAATTGTAACGTCTGCAAAACTATCAGGTCACTTTGATCCCTCAATATTTACTATCATTGCTCAAATTAATGACAACATGCGTCAACAGAAAGCCCCTACGTTTTAGCCCGTTATTGCCACGTAGCTGTCCAAAGGTTCATTTAGACTCCATTTTGTTTGGTTCAGTATATCCGCAGTTCCTTATAACTATATGATTGGAGCTATATATGATGATATATGCTTAGTGATTGCTAAGTTATTCCATGTAGAGTTGTAATAAGATCAATTGGAGCATGAATATATGAGTATATATGCATGTACTATGTATTTTCAGCAAAAGCAATCATATAGTCACTGTTAGTAAGATGACAATGTCAAGACAGCATTCTAAATGGCAGGAAGAGATTTCTCAGTGGGCAAGCTCAGTGGGCACCTCAGCTGAGGGCTCACATTAGTGCCTGATCTGGTCAGGTCTGTGGGAGTGGTGGGCTAGGGCTTCAGTCCCTCCCTCCCTCTGGTGCCAGGGCTGCTGCCAGGCCCTGGGGCCAAGCTCAGTGGTCACCTGGGCTGAGGGCTCACAGTATTATTACTAGTGCCTGATCTGTTCAGGTCTCTGGGAGTGGTGGGCTAGTGCTCCAGGCCCTCCCTCCCTCTGGTTCCAGGGCTGCTGCCAGGCCCTGGGGCCAAGCTTAATGGGCACCTCGGCTGAGGGCTCACCAAATGATTATTATTATTATTATTATCACAATCATTATCATTTTCATTATTATTCTTATTATTACTATTATTATTATTAGTCACTGTGCCTGTTCTGTCCAGGCATCTTGGTGTGCTGGGCTATGGCTGTAGCTCCAGCCTCTGGTTCCAGTGCTGCTGCCAGGCCCTGGGGCCAAGCTCACTGGGCACCTCAGCTGAGGGCTCACACAGTATTATTAGTGTCTGATCTGGACAGGTCTGTGGGAGTGGTGGGCTAGGGTTCTAGTCCCTCCCTCCCTCTGGTGCCAGGGCTGCTGCCTGGCTCTGGGGCCAAGCTCAGTGGGCACCTGGGCTGAGGGCTCACAGTATTATTACCAGTGCCTGATCTGGTGGTCAGGCATCTTGGTGTGCTGGGCTAGGGCTCTAGCCTCAGCCTCTGGTTCCAGGGCTGCTGCCAAGCCCTGGGGCCAAGCTCAGTGGGCACCGCGGCGGAGGGCACACAGAGTCATCTCCTTTCCTGTCCTCCTTAATTCTAGTTTGGTGGCACAATGAGTCTTCCTGTTGTGCTGGCCGTCAAGGGTGGTTGTGGGGTGAAGTGCAATGGCAGTCCTCCTGGTTCACTTGTGGAAAGCAGTATTGGGTGTGGCTCGGGGGCAGCAGAGAGTCCTCCCGCTCCCCAATTCACCTGTGTGGGCTGTGGAGGAGGCCAAAGAGGTCTTTGCGCAGGGGGGAGAGAATCTCAACATTTTGAGGAGGGGTGGGTGGGCGATGGACCCCTGGAGGAATGGTATGTGTGTTATGAAAGATCCCTCCCGTTCCCATCCCAAACTCTCAGTGGTGTCCCCGCCTGCAGTCCACCCCTCACCCCATCGTCCATGGCCAGCCCTGCAGCACAGCCTGTAACTGTTCGTCCTCCTTCTCCTGGGACAGTTAGCAGTCGACGTTTTAACGCCTCCATATGGAGGCACTTTTGGGCCCTTCCTGATGACCCCTGTGTGGTGCAGTGCCGTGCCTGTGATGTCCTGGTGCGCAGGGGCAAAAACCCGAAGCACCTGTCTTTGACGGCCCTGACTCGGCATCTGAAGAAGCACCACCTGAGCCTGTCTCCCTCCTCACCCAGTGAAGCATCCATTGGGGGGAGAAAAGGGGTGACCAGCTCTTCTGGGCGGTGGTCAGTGGGAGGGAGCAGAGCGCACCAGCAGGCCGCTCTCGCGGAGGTTGTCCCCTCGGGGTCTGGGACAGCGCCACTTAGAACCTCAAGGCTGATGGCTCAGGAGGCGGGCTTTCGCGTCTTGGCAGAGACGATTGCCCTACATGGCTTGTCCCTATCCAGCGTGGACTGCGTGTGCTTCTACAGGCTACTAAAACATTTTGCCCCTTGGTTCTCTATGCCGTCACCACACACCCTTGCCCGTTGAGTCCTGTGGGTATCTCGAATGAAGGCTGGCACATTTGGGTCAGGTTTAGCCAGGTCCAGTCCCACTGCTAACAGGCTTCTGAGACCTTGATAGGCCTTCCTGGCACAGCCAGTTCATCATGACACCTCCTTTCTGTGAAGGCAGGAAAGTGGGTGATGCTGGAGGCAGCCTCCTTTGGGCACTTGTGTACAGCAGCTCAGTAACTGTTTCACATATAGTTAAGCTGCATGGTGCCCCTATCCATCGCAAATGCTGAGCCCTCTGAGCAGGGGGGAATGGTTCCCTCGACTCATGTCCTTCCAGGAAAGGCAAGAAGGTGGCCAATGTCAGCTTCTGCTGATGCTGTCCCGTTTCTGTCTCCCCCTCTCAGGAACCACTCTGACTCATCCAAGCAATGTCTCCTGTCCTGCCCATCCCCTACTTTCCGCAAAGGCAGGAGGGCAGGTCATGTCAGCCTCTGCTTCACGATTGACTATCCTGTTACTGCTCCCTCCTTGGTTACACAGCTCGGTTGCGATCGTGCAGCTGATTGTACCATATAGAGATACAGTCGGTTGCACAGTGTGGCGGCTTCACTTTCACCCCTGTCATCCCCTCCACTGGACCCCTTTCAGCTGGGTGGGAATGTGTCCCGCAACTCCCATCCTTTCCGGCAAGGCAGGAAGATGGGTATTATGTATTGTCGAAGGCTTTCACGTCCGGAGAACGATGGTTGTTGTGGGTTTTCCGGGCTGTATTGCCGTGGTCTTGGCATTGTAGTTCCTGACGTTTTGGCAGCAGCTGTGGCTGGCATCTTCAGAGATGTAGCACCAAAAGACAGAGATCTCTCAGTGTCACAGTGTGGAAAAGATGTTGGCAGGTCATTTATATCTACTCAGGAGGGGTGGGGTTGAGTTGAGTCATCCTGTAAGAGTTTCCCAGGGTGTGGAATGCTAATGGCGGGAGGCTTCACTGTATCCTGAGGAGGTTCTTTTGCATATGGATTGGTGCTTGATGAGCTAATCTTCTCTGCAGGGCTATTGTCGGGTGTAGAGTGTTTTGTTAGCCTGGTGTTTTTCAGAACTGGAAACCATGCTCTGTTCATTCTTTTCCACACTGTGACACTGAGAGATCTCTGTCTTTTGGTGCTACACCTCTGAAGATGCCAGCCACAGCTGCTGGCGAAATGTCAGGAACTACAATGCCAAGACCACGGCAATACAGCCCGGAAAACCCACAACAACCAAGGTGGGTACTGTTGGCTGCCGCTGTATTACTCCTCAGTGGGACCCTCGGTTGAGAACCTACGGTTGCTGGGGGATCTTGCCACTCCCTCACCACATGTCAGACAGAACAAGACAGAGAGACAGATAGAGTGTTGAAAAACGAAAACAAAACCATTGGAAAAAGATCGACACACAAGCATACATATAGATGAAGATAAAGGAATGTAGAAAACAATATTGTTATAGAAAGAGAGAGAAAATAACAGCTAGAGATGGAAAGAAATAATAAAGGGCACATATATACGTAGAAAAAGATAGATTCAGATAAATAGTGGTGGAATCATAGGAAGAAACAGAGAGAGAGAGACAGTTACAAATAGTCAGTGAGAGGGAGATACAGAGAAACAGATAGAAAGGGGCACACAGATATCAACCGTTCTAGAAGTAGAAATAGAATGCGAATGCGTCAAGGAGATATAGGATTGAACAGAACTCGCCACATCCATGGAGAAAAGGATTGAAAATCAAAAACAGAGAAAGAGACAAACGTTACAGAATGTTTCAGTATAATGAAAAATACACTAGAATGTATGCACAAACATTAGAGAATGTATGTTAACAGTTAGAGAATGGTATATGGTTGGAGAACTGTATGTAGAAACAGATAGAGATTGAAATAGAAAGAGAGGGGATATCACCTGCCCTCCAGCCCTCACCAAGAATACCAGCGCGCTCCACTTTGGCCTGGAGGTTGCAGGGGGATCTTCCCACTTACCCCCCACATTACAGGTCCTCTCCCTCCCATCCTTTCTGGCACGGCAGGAAGGTGGCTACTGTTGGCTGCCACCACAGAGTACCTAAGTGGGACCCTCGGGTGAGGACCCGCAGTTGCTGGGGGATCAGGCCCCCATCCAAATATCATGTCCTCTCCCACCCACGCCGGGAATACCAGTGCGCTCCACTTTGACCTGGCGGGTGGGCACATGGGGGGTGCCGCCAGCGAGCAATCAGACCCCCTGCCCCCTGAGGGGAGGTGGCTCATCGCCGCCTCCCCATGCCTGCCAGGCCCGGCAGCTGCTCGCAGTACCCACCGTTCCTACATTAGCTGGGAATACCAGCATGCTCCTCTTTGGCATAGTGGGTGGGCACATGGGGGGTTCCGCCGGCAAGTGGCCAGACCCACCGCCCCCTGAGGGTAGGTGGCTCACCACTGCCTCCCCATGCCCGCTAGGCCCAGCAGCCGCCGGCAGTAGCCACCTTTCCTACATTAGCTGGGAATACCAGCTCACTCCTTTTTGGCCCGGTGGGCGGGCACTTGGGGGGTGCCGCCAGTGAGCGGCCAGACCCCCCACCCCCTGAGGAGAGGCGGCCCGTCTCCACCACGCTGTGCCCACCAGGGCCGCCGGCCGCTGGCAGTACCCACCTTTTCTACATTGGCTGGGAATACAAGCACACTCCTCTTTGGCCTGGCGGGCGGGCACATGGGGGGTGCCGCCGGTGAGTGGCCAGACTCCCCCGCCCCCTGAGGGGAGGCTGCCTGTATCCACCTCCCTGTGCCCACCAGGCCCGGCGGCCGCCAGCATTACCCACCATTCCTACATTAGCTGGGAATACCAGCGTGCTTCTCCTTGGCCTGGCGGGCACATGGGGGGTGCCACCAGCAAGCAGCCAGACCCCCCACCCCCTGAGGGGAGGCGGCCCATCATCACCTCCCTGTGCCCGCCAGGCCCAGTGGCTGCCAGCAATACCCACCTTCCAGCCTGCACCGGTAATACCAGCACGCTCCTCTTTGGCCTGGTGGGTGGGCACATGAGGGGTGCCGCCAGTGAGTGGCCAGACCCCCCATCCCCTGAGGGGAGGCAGCCCGTCGCCACCTCCCTGTGCCCGCCAGGCCCGGCAGCTGCTGGCAGTACCCACCATTCCTACATTAGCTGGGAATACTAGCGTGCTCCTCTTTGGCCTGGCGGGTGGGCACATGGGGGGTTCTGCCAGTGAGTGGCCAGACCCACTGCCCCCTGAGGGTAGGTGGCTCACTGCCGCCTCCCCGTGCCCGCTAGGCCCAGCAGCTGCCGGCATCAACCACATTCCTTCCCTCGCTGGGAATAACTGTGCACTCTTTGGCCTGGCGGGCTGGCACATGGGGGGTGCTGCCAGTGAGCAGCCAGACCCCCTGCCTCTTGAGGGGAGGTGGCTCGCCACCAACTCCCCGTGCCCACCAGGTCTGGCAGCTGCCAGCATCAACCACGTTCCTCCCCTCTGGTAATACCAGCAAGCTCCTCTTTGGCCTGGTGGGCAGGCACATGGGGGGTGCCTCCGGTGAGCAGCCAGACCCCCCACCTCCCTGTACTCGCCAGGCCCAGTGGCGGTCAGCATCACCCATCTTCTTTACACTGGGCCAACATCAACCAGTGGCTCTAATTGTATCAAGTGGGAGTTTCCTGGGGGCCTTAGATTGGAGAGGGTATAACTCCAAGATCCCTTTTGCAATCTTGTCCAAACTTGGGTGATGGCTGTAGGAGAGCCTGCAAAACACTCCCCGGGAATATGGGCTCTCTAAGTACAATGGGGGCTGTTCTGCGCCCCACGAACCGCGCACAGGTTCAGCAGCGGAAAATGTTCATTTCGGTTCGCGACCTCAGGATCGTCATCAGCACCTAACCACAAACCGCAGCGTCGTTAAAAAATTTTGGTTCGTGCCCATGTCTACTTATAATTCATAAAGCCATGAGTGCTGCATAATCAAATAATTGTAGAATGTTTGCCAGAGATTTGAGTGAAGAAAGGCCAGTCTGGCTGAGCTTCTAAAATATAACCAAGAGCTGAAATATAGAATAGCTAAATGTAAGGTAAATTATAACAGAGCTAGGATTAGCACAAAGGTTATTTTAACCTGCTAGCAAGAATTTTTCTAGTTGCCTCTCTTCAGTTTCAAGAAAGAATGGGCAACTCAATTCTACACAGTTACTTAAAATTCAGTGAGTTCAATAGGGCTTATGATTTCATATTTTTCATTCCTGCTGTTTCACTATGAAAATCCCTGTTTCATTTTATTTCTCTCTTGTGCAAAATGATGTATATTTGTGCCATTTTCTAGTACCATTTTTCCTACAAAACCAACACATTTTTCAACTTTTATTTTTTTCATTTTTTACATAAATTTTATCGAAAGATTTTTTAAAAGCAGATACAAATTTTTAAGAAAAAAAGAAAGAATAAAGAAATGAAAGAAATATATAGGAAAAACTTTCAATTTTCTCTATGACAAATATCAGCATAATTTTCTGTATTATCATATGGATTTGTAGCCAATATTTTTTAGCTTTGTCACAAGCCCACCAACGATGATAAAATGTCCCTTCGTGCTGTTCACATTTCCAGCATTTATTCGTAATATTTTTATACATTTTAGCTAATTTTTCTGGAGACATACCAATGATACATCATTTTATAAAAATTCTCTTTAAGCGTAGAACTTAGAGTAAATTGCAGACTGTTCATCCACATATTTTCTCATTGTTCCAATTGTACATGTGTTTACACATTTTAGGAATAACATGATCATTATTTGTACATAATTCTGTTTCGAATTCAAATTTCTTTTATTCAAAACCCCATAATTTTTATGTTTTAAGTTTCTCTAACAATTGC
Source organism: Eublepharis macularius (assembly GCF_028583425.1). NCBI lineage: Eukaryota > Metazoa > Chordata > Lepidosauria > Squamata > Eublepharidae > Eublepharis > Eublepharis macularius. The sequence goes on along the minus strand of NC_072790.1, from coordinate 178,177,818 downwards.
ACATAAAAACATTGACACCTATAGCCTTTAGCTATCAGATCTTCTCTTGACTTCATTTTACAGTCCCCTTGTGAAAAATCTAAGAAGTCCCCATAGTTTAGCTGCTTTTGTTTAATTATCATTTCTTGCCTATAAAGTGCTTCCTGCATTGAGAACCACAATGGTAATTTCTGACATAGCCTCAGTTTATATTTATCCCGTATTCTCAAAATGGCATGTCTAATATAATTTTTCAACTTTAGACATTCCTGCCATTCTCAGAATCTTTCTGCACCTGGGCCTTAGTACATCGTATATTTTGATATGTTAGATGGCTGATCTACACAAGGCCATACAACTGTGTTACTCCACTATTTCTCCACGATTGTTCTATTCTAGGCCTCAAGACTGTCTGTGTGGCCTGTCTAGTTATGGGGCCAGAAGACTAGCTATGTTTCTGAGTGCAAACTTTCTTAGCATCTGTTCTTCTATAGTCCTAGCCATATCCATGACAGAATGTAAGCAGGTCTACAGAACCAAAAGTGGAAAGTAGAAAATGGAATCCACTGACAAAAATATAAATCAATGTAAAAAGTAACAAAATAAGGAAACACTCTCTCCTCACTGCTCCCAAATTAAGTGTGCATAGGATTTCTGGTTTGTTCCCCCTTTCTCCTGCCTCCTCATGCAACTTTCATGATTTAGGTTTAGGAGACTCTGTTGTTTGATTGCATTCACTCCTGGTGAACATCCTCCTTCAGACAAGAAGAAACTTGCAATTCCATTTTAAACATATATTTCCTGCCCTGCCTTTACCTATTGTTCTCTCCCTGTCATCCTTTCCCTACTTTTTCTCCAAGCATGCTGCAAATGGAAAATCTAAATATCTTAAAAACTTCATTCACAGGCCAGCAAGAGTGGGTATTTTTCATAATCTGCCTGCTATCAACTGGATGAATAATTTCTCAACATGTATTATTTTTTCTCCATGTACATAAACAGAGTGAATAATTAAAACTGCTTCTGGAAGCAGATTGGGGTAAAGAGAGAAAAAGATGCCCTGTCTCCATCACTCCATCACTTAAAAGCCAACCATGCAGATCTAGCAGCGCAGCTGTTGGTAATATCAATTCAAAAGAGTTTGGCAATGGCTTCCTCTTCTTGCCTTTCATATTGTGCAAGAGCTTCAATTCTCAACAAACCTTTGTGGCTTCAAAGACTGGAGAAATGAGTCTGCGAGCAGAATAATTCAGCAGCACTTCTGAGCCGATAGCAAGGAGAGAACCAAGTCATTGCCCCTAATTATCCCAGTGGATAGGAGCAAATGATCATCTTCATAATAGAGTTAGAGTTGGACAATGTGGTTGTAAAATTAAAATTCTTCTTTTCCATATTTATTTCCCCTCCATCATTTCTCAAGTGAACAGGCTTAGAGTCACATGTTAAAAGTGTCCCCTCCCTTTACCGTTAAGCTCTGACTGCTCAAATGAGCAGCATTTCACAAGGAGACTGTGTTCTCCGGCAACTGGAATTTCACAGTAAATTTCATAGGGATTCTGTTAAACTAAACATGATGGGTCAGCAATTTTCACCTCGGGGCCAGTCCCAGTAAAGACTCCAAGTCAAGTTCTTTTGCTTCTCCCCTAAATAAATGGAGAACTTCATTTTCTTGTCCTTTATATACAGCACAAAGAAAAAAAGGGGGGGGGGACTTAACCCAAAAAAGATGAGTAGAATAGGAGGGTTAAGCTAACACTACAAAAGTATAACAAAATTACATATATTAATTAATTATAAAGTGTACACAGCAAGAACAATAAAAATTTTATACGATAAAAGTCTGAATATCAGACAACATGGTAAAAATATACATAGTTAATGGATCAAATGACCAAAAACAATGTATCCAAATACTACATATCAATAGACAGTTGATGGACTATCTAAAACAAATGGATCACACGTGTTTCGCCTGCTAAAAGGACTTCATCAATGGTCAATAAAATATATTGGTAAGCCACACACATCCAGGAGTAAATAAAATCAGTAATAAATATACTAGAATAAATTGAAAATTAAAAGCCAGGAGTTGCTGTCTACAACTGTTAAAGAGAGAGAGAAAACAAAATTATTATACATTCAAAACTTGATAGCATGGGTTTTTTAATTTATAAACCAAAGTTAAAACAATTATTACCGTACATGATGTGTGGTTACTAAGATTTATACATAAAACCATAGATTGTTTCTCATAAAAACTTCACCACTTCACCTGGCTATTATATTCAATGTTGTTCTGAAAATAAATAATATACAGTACCCCGTGCCCTCGCCTATGGGCTTCCAAACGCATATAGTAAGATAATTGACCAAAGACTCTTTCAAACTGAAGAAACTATAACTAGAAGGAAGATGCTGGACAGGGTGAACTTATGATCTAATGTAATGACCCTTATGGCAACTCAGTAAATAAGGTTTGCTTTATGGTCAGAATCTCGCTGATCTAGATCTTCAAGGCTGGGCAGGAAGCTTTGCCCCAGAGTGACTCTGTGTTATAGGGTAAGGGCATCCATCTATAGCATGAGGCTTGTACCTAACAAGATGGCCACAGAAGGCACACTGAATTTCTCTGTATTCATCTCCATTCCTGAAGTTCCTTTTGACCCCTGGAAAGATCATTCCTGGGACTGCAGGACCCTCCTGGAGGAACCGCTGTAGTGAAAAGGAGAGAGGGACCTAGAACAAAGCGCAGGTTGTTTTTTGCTTGTACGATGTGCATCTTAAATTCAGCTCTAATTGTAAATCAAAGTATGTGTGTAAAGTGCCATCAAGTCGCAGCTGAATAAAGGCAACCCCTGCTGGGGTTTTCAAAACAAGAGCTGTACAGATGTATTTTTAAGAAGATAAATTTGGGAAGAATAAATAGAAGGCGGGCAGTATGGAAAAAGTAAATTTTGGAGATATTAAAACTGAAAGTATAATGCTTGTTAAAATAAGATAGGTGTTATAGAGAAAAATGGAAAATGAAATATGTATTATTTTTCTTTGTTATTTTCAGTCTTTGTTCTTTTTCTCTCTTTGTATTCTTTTTCCTTTGTATTATTTTTCCTTCTTTTTTTCTTCTATTTCTTCTGTTTCTCTGCCCTTTTTACTGGGCTTTTAATCTTATTAATAAAATAAAATGTTTACAAAGAGATGTACAGAGGCAGCTTGCCATTGCCTGCCTCTGCATAACATCCCTGGACTTCCTTGGTGCTCTCCCATCCACATACTAGCCAGTCCTGCTTAGCTTCTGACATCTGGCTAGCCTAGGCCAGAAAAAAAAATAGGGACCTGATGTGGAAAACTTTAAAAACAATTCTTCCCCATTTTAACATCTCCTCAGTCCCTTTCGTTAATTCTTTTTCTTCTCCTCTTCTCCTTTGCCTTCTGTCTTCTTCTCTCTCTTTCATATCATCAATTCACCACTGTCCGGAGCAGGACCCTCCTGCCACGGACTGGGCTCAGCCCATCCCTGCCCCACCCACCCCCTGTGGCCCCAGCGGAGCCCATCCTCCCGCCGAGCTCCCCCAACTCACCCCGCAGCCAGGGAAGGAGGAGGCTGAGGAGAAGTAGCCGAACCAGGCGCCGGAGTGACGCCCGACTGGGAAGGGGGCAGGAGGAGGTGATGGAGGCGGGCGCGGCACCGCCGATGCGGCTGTCGCCCAGGCCGCTGCTGCCAGCAACGCGGCCCGCGCAGACGACCCCGGAGGCACAGTGCTCCGCGCTGCGGCGACAGCTGGGGCCGGAGGGAGGAAGGGAGAGGAGCCCGGGGGAGACCAAGCTGGGCGGCCGGGCAGCCAGCCGGCCGGCATAATGGCGGCTGGATGGGTGAGGCCCACGCCGGGGCGGGGGCGGGCCCGGATGTCAGCGGCAGCCAGGAGGCAGGGACCCTTGGCAGCTCGAAGCCCGATTGCGGGGTGGAGGGCTGGGAAGGCTCCCCGGTGTAACAGGCCAAGCCGGAGCGGAGGAAGGGGAGAAGAGATTGACAGAAGACAAGAGTGGGGAAAAGGGGAAGGAGGCGGGCCGGGGCCGGGGGTTGCTCAAGGAGGGACAGGGGAAGGCACCAATGATAGAGGGGAAAGCTTGGCACGGGGAGGGGGAAGAGGGGAGCACGGCGAGGGATTGGTGGAGAAGGGGGAGGCTGGTTGAAGTGGTGGCATAAAAGGGAGACACCCAAGGATGCCGAGGAGGAGGAGAAGTGGGGAACGGAAGAGCATGCGCAGAGTAAGAAAGAGAGAGAGGGCAAGACGCAGGCTCTGGCCAATGGGTGGAGGCTGAGGCCAGTGCACCGACGGCTGTCCCCGTCAAGTCTGAGGCGGAGGGGACTCCCTGCCACCATCCCAGCAAGCGCCCAGAGGCACGGCAGAGTGGGGAGGGGCGGCGGGGGGAGGGGCGGGGCCTCACAAACACCTTCACTGGATCCTGCTCTACTATTTCTGCCTGTCTGTTTCTGTCCCCATCCTCTTCAACAGTCCCTGGCCCACACCTTTTCTAACTCTCTCCTCCTCCTCATACACACCATTCTCATTCACCATAGCATTCCTTTTTTTCTCCTTTCCCCATAGCTTTCCATTTCCATTTCCTTCCACCTTTCTCACCTTGCCATGATTTTTTTGTTTCACATCTGTTCCCCTCTTCCCTTCTCCATGAACCCCACAGAACCCCACAGAGCCTCTGCCATTTTAATAGCCATTTTAATATGGCTGCTTATGATATTAAAATATCACCAGGCCTTTGGATTTAAAATGGCTGTTGTATTGCCACCAGAGAGCCTCCCACAGTTGCTAAGTCCCACCCGGGAGATCCAGGCATGTATGGAATGCCACAGAGGAACGTGGAGTGATTGAGAGGTGATTGGATTTACAATTCTGCCAGCCCCAAAGGAATCCAGTGCAACAAAGGTCTCACAGAGTCATCCCCACTTAACACATTCCTTTCCCTCCTTCCGTAAGATCTCCTGTCCATGATTGAGGAGCTAATCAAATGACATTCATAAGTATATACAGTTATTCCTGGGAAAGTACAATCCCAACCTAAATCCATCAACTTAGCTCCAGTGGAATTCACTAACAACCTATCTCTGATGTACAGCGCTAGGTTTAGCGATCTTCGCCAACTCCATCATTTTCACAATCCAGTCATCCATTGAAGGCAATACTGTACTTTTCCATTTTTGCGCATATAAAAGACTAGCTGCTGTTGTCATATATAGAAATAGGATGCCATGTCCAACTTTTTGTTTATTAGTCCCAGCAAAAAAGCTTCTGGTTTAAAATATATATTGATTTTCAAAATTTTCTGTATTATCATATGAGTTTGTAACCATTTTTTAATGTCCCTTCATGTTCACATTTCCAACATTTGTTGGACATACCTTTACTCATTTTTGCTAATTTATCAGGAAACATATACCACCGATACACCATTTTATAAAAGTTTTCATTAAATGTGGAACTCAAAGTGAATTTGAGCCCCTTTACTAGAGATGGGCACGATCCAAAATAAATTAACGATCCAGCCGATCATGGATCGGCGTCGGCGATGATCCCCAATAAACGATCCACACCGATCATCTCCCATTCCCGAGCCATGGATCGTGGATTGTGGATCGTGGAGGCCAAAGCAGGGTGCGCTGCTATTCCCAGCCATGTGGGAAGGTGGGTGCTGGCGGCAGCTGCTGGGCCCGGCGGGCATGGGGAGACGGCAACGAGCCGCCTCCCCTCAGGGGGCAGGGGGGGTCTGGCCTGTGTTTGGCTGTCAGAGCTGCCTATCAGGGTTTGCATGGATGAGATTGGAGTGCCCATGGCTACAGAACACCCCCTTCCCCCTCCCTCCCCTGGCTGTCTTCTTCCAACTGGTGACTGCTTTGCTGCTCTGTGGAAGCCCTGCTGATCAAGGCAAGCTGGGCTTCCATTCAGGTTTCCAGGGCGGCAGAAGGAGGGCAAACACAGCTCAGGCATTCCCCCGGCTCCGTTGCCAGGGGAATAGATTGCTGGCGCCTGAGTGTCTGGCTTCCTGATCCGAGCACGATCGCCCTGATCAAGCCCCGATCCAGCCCCCCCCCCGATCGCTGCATCGTTGGCCGTGGCCAAGCACGATCTGCTGGGTCCCGATCGCGCGATTGCCCTTATCGTGGGTTTTTTTCGATCGTAATGCGGATGCTCTAATCGATCGTAATGCGGATGCTTTTTTCGATCATAATGCTCTACCCTTTACCCACATATTTTCCCACTGGTCCATTTGTATATTATACCCAATATTTTTAGCCCTTTTACTATACAGTCTTTCACACATTCTTCTTTCATTTTAAATTGCCTTAATCAGTTTCAAAGCCCTTTTCTCCAGACCTCCCACTCTCTCCCTTTCCTTTTCCCTTCATCTTTCTCACCCCCCTCTCTTCCCCAGTCTCATGTTGCCCTCTGTAGATAATCTTGTTCCCTTAGCACCCCCTTTACCACCCAGCACTGCCCTCCTCCCATCCTTCACATCCCCTCAGACTATCCTTCTGCTACTCCTTATGCCCACCCACTGCCACTCCGGTATCTGAAGATAGCCCATGACACAACTTAATACCAATATTGTGGCATCCTAATGGTTTCTATGGCAGCCAAAATGGCCTCCTAACTCTCATGAGAGCCCAGGCTACATTTGCTTATCAGTCTGCATCTTGTCCTCTGTCAGAGGAGGTGGCAGGGGAGAGAAGAAGCCAGCACCTCCACCTATATTGATGGTGTGCATTTCAAGGAAGGGTGGAGGGCTGGGCAAGCCCAGTCCTTTGGGTGGGGGCAGGGGCAGGGGCAGGTAGACAATGTCTCCATTGCTGTTGTCTAGACCAAGACAAGCTATGATTGCTGCTCCAAGGTAGCAAATCTACCAAAGACCATGAAGCTTCAGCACCTGGGTAATCTCCATTCAGTGGGAATGCTGGAACGGATTTAAGTTCCCATGTTTCACTTTGTTTTTGCATATAAGCCATGACCAAGAGCAGAATGTTAAAATATTGTTCTTATAGCATTGTAGTCCTTTCTAGAAATAAAATGTTCAGAGACTTTCCTAGCTCAGTCTCAACCTAATTTGTGCAGAGGTGTGAATATTTCAGACAAGCATTTTCCTGCATGTCAAATCTTCATATTTTATATATGCCTCTTTTTTAAAGCGATTCCATCTACTATAGCAGGCAAAATTGTTTCCATTGCAAGTGACAGTAAACTACATGCCCCTAATAATGAATCCATCCATCCACACATAAAACATACTCTGACCTTGTAGAGATGCCACAAGTCACAGGAGGATTCGACCCATCTAAATCTGTATTGGATCAGTGTTGAAATAAATTCTGCTACAGCTGCTATCTTCTCTTCTATGCTCCTATTGTATGATTAAGTTTCTCCTGAGTTTTCTGAATACGAAACTTCCATTTAACAGGCATGCACATTAGAAGACAAACTTCCAGACTTCTCTGCCACAAATCTCTTCCTCAATCTGCCTGCCTGGGCTGTGCAATAGATAACAAGGAAGGCAGAAGCCTCCAGGGGGATAAAACTTTAATTACAAAGCAGCTGGCATGGGTGACCTTCCTATATAGGTTGCCACCTCTGCTAGAGAAAAGAAAGAAGGCCATGGCTCTTTTGCATATGTTAATTCATCCAGGATGCAATCTTCAAATTATGCATAGCCTAATACTAAAGCTCCACTAGGAAATATTTTGGGACAGGAAATCATAATCCAGTCAGGTAACGCTAAAACTGTCCAGCTGGCAACTCTAATTCCTGCAAAATGTAAGGTCCATTTTTGTTGCCAACCTTTAATGCTTCATATTTTGCTCCTCCATTGTGAGAGTTTCAGTGCCATCTTAAGGAGATTGCCACCATTTTAAGTACATTGGAAGTCAATGAAGGCTGGGACCTTGTTTAAGATGGCACTGGAACTGCTAATGGCCCCTGATTGATGGAAGTGTAATGCATTCATCCCAAATCGCTGTTAGTTTTTCATTGAGAATATTACATTTAAGAGCCCCATCATCATTAAAAGTCTAATATGTTGATCAAGAACTTGAAATGGGTTGGTGCTTTAAGATTCCTAATGGGAAAAATATCACACTCCAAAATATGAGCAAACTAAGGATATGGAGCATCCAGTAATAGGAAAGAAACTAGTAATACAAGCTATGCATCATGCCAGCAACTTGCAGGGTCTCTTGACTAATGATTTCTTCATGCTCTGGAAATGAACCCTCTGATCCATCCTGTAATGTTTGGAGGTGGTAGAATCAATCAGGAATCCATTTGGCTTTATAGTTAACATTGATGCTTAGGGTGCATCCTGGGTCTAGTATACTGCCCAGGAAGGTAATCACAGTTCAATACAAGCATTGGAGTTGTTGTAGTTATGCCTCACAGTGATTCATTTTAACCCTGAACCTAGTCAACTAATAGTGTTCCTAATTCATTGTACAGTTTCCTATTTAGTGAGTCAGCGAGGCTGTCAGAGCACCGATGAGACTATGTTGGCCTACAATGGTTGATTACACTCTTAATGGTGTTTCTGACATCTTGCTACTCTGCTGCAAATTCGTTTCAGGGGAGAGGCTTGGTGGGCGTAACCCCATAGAAACCATAGCACCAAGACTCCAGAGTCAGATCTTTTAAAGCATGTCTCATGACTGTTTTTTAAGGCTCCATCACACAAACAGCACCATCTGCAGTTGCTGACGAGATCACCTGTAAGATGAATGCCAGTCTCATCGGAGCATCTTGACTCGACTCATCCAGATCATTGCTCTTGGTCAGTTCAGCAGATGTGAAAGGCCCTGGAATGTCCTGCTGCAGAGATCTGAAACCACAAGACGAGAAGCCAAAGATGTCCATTCAGGCTGTATGCCAGCTGATTCAGTCTAAGCCAATTCATTACAATCCATGTACTCTTCCTTGTGGCTATGCTGAGCTCCCATGTACAACGCCAGGCATTCCCTTTTCATCCATCCAGCTGATATGTGCAAACTATAGCATCCATGAAAATTTGTCAAATGTTTTAGCCTTCAGTCTTATATTTTGGTAACAACTTAGGATCACATGATTTGGGTGCTGCTTAAGGGTCTACAATAATGCTTCTGTATTGGCTGGCTCCTGTAAAGTTGAGCAAGATCTCCTAGCTGCAGAAAGCAGTGAGCATATTTGACACAGACGTTTTTATAGGGTTATCACTGGACCTTCTAGGGGCTATTGGTAAAAGGAATCTTTCTTGCCCAAAGTCCTTCCTGTTTCTTCTTTTGGATGCTGATACCCTGACTAACATCCCTGGGGTCACCATATTCAACACCTGCTATAGGCTCAAGACTTGTGGTGGCCTTGCCAAAAGCAAGAACAAATTACTCCATTAGGATGCACAAGTTCATGTCCTCCAGTTCTTTATGCTGCTTTTCCCCTCTAGCCATCAAAAAAGCACAACTGATGATGGGCAAGGAGGGATCACAAAAAAAGGAAGCAAAAAGTCACTGAACAACTGGCATCATTTTTTCCACACTGTCAACCAGCATAATCTGAGGGGCATGAAATTATTTATGTGCGGGAATAGACCCATTCTCTGCTTTCGAGCAAAAGCAGAAGAAAAAAAACAGACAAAATTTTCTAACAATCCATCACAGCATCAACGGAACTTCAACAAGGCACATTTCCCAATATTTTTGTTGCCCTGATCCCCCAGCAGTGACCATTCCTGCAACTTGAAGGGAGCGGGAGCAGACCTCAAGCCTATCACTTTTGAACTTTGATGGTATCATTACTTTTTAAAAAATGCATATGCTTTACAGACTACTTAAAATGCTAATTTGCTTCAAATTGGGTTTCTAATCATTAATGCTTGAATAATGTCTTGATGCCATATAAAATCTCCCTCCCTCCCTCCCTCCCTCCCTCCCTCCCTCTCTCTCTCTCTCTCTTGTGTTAGAGAGATGCCAACACATCTTTTTAGGCACCAAAAGTTTTAAATTGATTATCATGACATGATTAACCTTTTTAAAATCAGCAGTTAGAGTTGTTGCTCTCCCTTTGTATGCTATCTCTGAACAATTAATATCAGCCAACCCTTCTGAGCCTAAGAAAGGCACTATCCGCCAACATTTTCAGCAATACTATTTACTACACTTCTCAGTATGACACTTGGTATGAGACCCTGCAGGAACACCATGTAAAGAAGAGCATTTTAATTAATTGTTTTAAGTGTCTAAAAGCAGACTGCTAGAAATATAGACTTTAAGAAACAAGCATATAATAGATGCCATGCTAGCATTTTAAAAAACATCCAAGTTTAGATTTTGGGAGGAAAAAAATTGGGGAGGGTTATACTTGCGATACGTTTAATCACTGATGCTTAGCTTTCTGAATTATTCTGTTATATTTTTATTTTTTAATATATTGTTTATTTTTTCATTTTATGATGTTAGCTGCTTCAGGCAGATTCTGGACAGCATGGGTTATAAATCTTTCAGTCAAATAAATAAATGGAGCTCTTCAAACATCAAAGAACCTCCAGAGAATTAAAAATGTACAATTGTATACGTTGCTACCTCTTACGGATCAATGACTGGGTTTGAAGCCATGGAAACAAAGAGGGATTTTTTCAAAAAAAATGCACTGAGACAAGACCCAGTACTTTGGTTATACTCTTGATGCCAGTGAATGTACTATATCATCATTAACTTGCTTTGCTCAATAGTTTCATATTGTTCTTGTGACTGCATAAATCCGTGCCCACAAAAGTTATATTTTTCTTGTAATGCTTATTAATAACAGGTAGGACTTTTTAAACCTACGCCTATTAGGAAACTGGCCAAATTGCAAAGGAGTATATTTCACCCTGATAATAAGAGTAGGCAAGTTCTAAAATGAGAAGACGGCAGGAAATCATTTTATATACATGAATAAAGGGCCACAGTGGGACTTAGTTACACTAAACCTAAGTGAAATCCTGGGGACCACTTTTGGATATAGTACTTTAATTAATAAAAATCCAAATACCACTGGCTCATAATTGGAATGTCTATAATAACCTGCAGAGAGGAAGAAAAAACTAATTTTTAAAAGGAATATCAGGGGGGATAAGGGTATAATTGCTGGCAACACACTCTTATTGTAGACATTCCACTTCTCTCAGCAGCTGCCTGAATATAAAAGAGTTCATTACTGGAAGAACTGTCAATTTTAAGTTGTATCTATTAGGCCATGTCTAAAGGGAGAGAGTCTCTTACTGCTTTGGATCAAACAAATATTAAGTCTCCTTTTTACAGAGGTATGTATACTTAATATAGAAAAGAGTAAGTGCTATATGTTAGATGTTAGAGATTTCATTCCTGGCCTCCAGGTGAAGCAGCTAAAATGTGCCTTGAAAAGCAAGAGCTGGAACAAGAAAATCAACAATAAAGAAATATACCATACAGAGCACTGGAAATAGCCATTATGCTGTCGATTCTATCATACAACAAAATAGAGCAACACGGTAATGTAATTGTCACAACAGAGAATCTCCCGTGTGGTATTATGTCTTCACAATTGTTTTAATAAAGGATATATTAATTGAGTACTGTTTCACAAATTTGTTTATACAGAGTAAGGGATGTAATAAACAATTTGTATATTCTTTTGTTTCTCTTGACACAACCATATACTACACCATATATTGCAACCTCCCTAGACCTCAATTATACAGGCATCTTATGCGTTCTAAAAACAATTCATTAAAGTGTCCCGTGCTCAAAGTGCTATCATGGATGTTATTAAAGTGCAATTGCTTTTGGCATCCTATGACACTATTTCTCATATAGAACTCGATTTGCCTTGCATACAGGTACAATACAGGTACAGTATAAGGGTAATTCCAGACACTGTGAATGTCACAGATCAAAAAGACCTATAATCATAGGTACACGTAGTTGGTTCTGTGACTGCATTCTCTAACGGACGGTCCAGATCCTTGTAAGGTCCGTTTCCAAGCTTCTTTCTCAAAGAGCACAGATGTCAAAGATTCATCATAGTTAACCTTCCATATCCCTCTTTGATTTGTCAATTACTTCCATTTGACATCTGTGCTCTTTGAGAAAGAAGCTTGGAAACGGACCTTACAAGGATCTGGACCGTCCGTTAGAGAATGCAGTCACAGAACCAACTACGTGTACCTATGATTATAGGTCTTTTTGATCTGTGACATTCACAGTGTCTGGAATTACCCTTATACTGTACCTGTATTGTACCTGTATGCAAGGCAAATCGAGTTCTATATGAGAAATAGTGTCATAGGATGCCAAAAGCAATTGCACTTTAATAACATCCATGATAGCACTTTGAGCACGGGACACTTTAATGAATTGTTTTTAGAACGCATAAGATGCCTGTATAATTGAGGTCTAGGGAGGTTGCAATATATGGTGTAGTATATGGTTGTGTCAAGAGAAACAAAAGAATATACAAATTGTTTATTACATCCCTTACTCTGTATAAACAAATTTGTGAAACAGTACTCAATTAATATATCCTTTATTAAAACAATTGTGAAGACATAATACCACACGGGAGATTCTCTGTTGTGTCGATTCTATCATGGCACACCTTAATAACTCTCTCAGGGATGTGGTCTCAAGTGGAACAAAATCAAATGACAAAGTGGGTGTTCTATAAGTAGACCTGTCAATTAGGAGACATTTCACTTGCCGCCTATGGGTGAAGGCCATAGGGAGAGTGCGCGGCGCGGGACAAAGCAGACATACACAGAACTGGAGCAAACAAGGCCACAACTTTATTAAAAACAGCGAGTAAGGAGTATTGGCATAGCAGCTGGATCAGATCCCAGCATCGGGTGACCTGCCTGTCAGCCGATGAACCACATCCCCCTCGGACCCCAGGCCAGGGGAGGAAACCAGGAGTGGCATGAAGGGGGAGATCACCCGGTATACACCCCTTGGTGACTCCCATGCCACCTGGGAGTGGCGTGCTCTGGCAGCCCCCAAGCTGGGCGTGCCCCTCACCGCTCACCCCCAAGACTCCATAAGGGAATCCCCTTAATGGGGGGGCCTGAGTGCACAGGCCCCAGCCTCCCCAACAAATGGGATCTGATCCAATGCCCACCGCAAAAGTTGTGACAAGAAACAACTAAAACTAGGGAGAGGAGGGAGGGTGATCGTCCGAGGGCGAGAGAAGGCCGGCGCAGACTGGAGGCAAGGCAGGGAGGTGGCGCAATTTAAACCTCCCTGCCGGACCAGAGGGAAGACCGCATGACTGCGGTCCGCGCCGGCTCCGCCCCTTGCAACGAATCCGGGCGGCCGTGATTGGGCGCCCGCGATTCAAAGCAATTGGTCGCGGGCCCCGTCGGGAGTCGGAAGGATGCCTGCGACCAGGAAGCCCAATGCGAGTCTCCCGCCCGGCCCCATCGGCGGCAAAACAGGCCCACGGTAAGTCGGGGGGGGGGCTCGCCTTGCCACCTATGGGTGAAGGCCGTAGGGAGAGTGCGCAGCGCGGGACAAAGCAGACATACACAGAACTGGAGCAAACAAGGCCACAACTTTATTAAAAACAGCGAGTAAGGAGTATTGGCGTAGCATCTGGATCAGATCCCAACATCGGGTGACCTGCCTGTCAGCCGATGAACCACATCCCCCTCGGACCCCAGGCTGGGGGAGGAAACCAGGAGTGGCATGAAGGGGGAGATCACCTGGTGTATACCCCTTGGTGACTCTCATGCCACCTGGGAGTGGTGTGCTCTAGCAGCCCCCGAGCTGGGCATGCCCCTCACCGCTCACCCCCAAGGGCAAGAGAAGGCCGGCGCAGACTGGAGGCAAGGCGGGGAGGTGGCACAATTTAAACCTCCCCACCGGACCAGAGGGAAGACCGCATGACTGCAGTCCGTGCCGGCCCCACCCCTTGCAATGAATCCGGGCACCCGTGATTGGGCGCCCGCGATTCAAAGCAATTGGTCGCGGGCCCCGTCGGGAGTCGGAAGGACACCCGCGACCAGGAAGCCCACTGCAAGTCTCCCACCCGGCCCCATCGGCGGCAAAACAGGCTCACAGTAAGTCGGGGGGGCCTCGCCTTGCCGCCTATGGGTGAAGGCCGTAGGGAGAGTGCGCAGTGTGGGACAAAGCAGACATACACAGAACTGGAGCAAACAAGGCCACAACTTTATTAAAAACAGCGAGTAAGGAGTATTGGCGTAGCATCTGGATCAGATCCCAACATCGGGTGACCTGCCTGTCAGCAGATGAACCACATTCCCCTCGGACCCCAGGCCGGGGGAGGAAACCAGGAGTGGCATGAAGGGGGAGACTGGGCCCTCCGCCAAACCCGCCTCTGGAGAAGGTCTGACCAGAGGAAGAAGGCATCAGGGAAGACTCCACGGAGATAGTCCAAGTCGGTGCACATGGCCTGCCGCAAATCTGGGCCCTCTCGTGTGCCCAAATCGTTTTCTCCGAGCTGGATGATGATTGCGTCCAGAGGGCCTAAGCGGCGCACCTGATGCAGAAGGGTGGGAACCAGGGCCTCCCAACGCATGCCGCGGACTCCCATCCAGTGAAGCTGAAGACAATCCTCCAGGCCCAGGTGGGCCCCCCAGCCAGATGACTCGGCATACTTCCCCACCCAATGGACAATGCTGTGGCCACATAACCAAACCGACCTCCTGGAACCTGAAACATGGAACATAAGGAGCAACAGTCTCAATGAGATGGCCCAACCATGGGACGAATGTAGGTCCTGAAGGCCCCCGAGCGCCAGCGACCGATGGCCTGGATGGCTTTTGGGGGGAGGTCCATATCGGCCGCAACTGTGGCCGTCCCTATCCAGAAGGAGTGGGTCCCAAAATCCTGTGCTGGCAAACCACACAACTGCACAGAGGCCCTCAGGATCGCAGAGAACTGGTACCGGGAGAGGGGGGACCCATCCCTGTGGATCAAGAATGGCCCAGGGAGGGGAGGCCGGAGCGTCAAGAACTGCCCGACCGCCTGGACTGGGCACAGGGACCACCCCCGCGAAGCCTGCAGGCAGATGATATGCCCCTTCCCCCACTGAGCTGTTTTAGAGTGGTGGAGCCTGATAGACACCCGCCGGGAGGACCAAGAGACATCTGCGAAGGCCACAGCACGGCCGGAGAAGTCCGCCCTCGACCCGGGCACCAGCTTGCTAACCCTGAAAGCCCCGTAAAAGGCCAGGATGAAGGCTGTGCGGAAAAGCTGGGCCTCGTAAGGGGACTTACACAGCCTGGGGACTGCCCTCACAATATGCCTGAGGATGCCCAGAGTAATGGGCCACCTGTGATCACGCCGCGGTGGGACCAGGCGGGACCAGCCCTCCACTGCACGCCGCACGAGGAAGCAGTCACAAGGGTCTGGGAAGCTTGCCGCCTTGCTAAAAAAGGAGATGGCAGTGAGATCCTTGGGCACGGTCCGAGGAGCACGCCCCAGATTGCGCAGATGCCCCAGGTAGTGGAGAACCATGGATTGAGATGTGGGCCATGACCCCCCCTCCCCACATCCGCTGGAGAAGGCCAGGAACCTAGTGGCCGCAGCGGAATAAGCCCGCAACGTGGACGGGGCCACAGAACTCAATACTCCCTGCATTATGGTGGTGTGCCAATCGTCCAGAGCTCCTCCGAGAAAGGGTCGGGAGTGCGCCGTGCCTCCGGGGCCAGGCTGAAGAACCTCTCCATCTGGAAGCGAGACAAGGCGTCCGCCAGGCCATTATCGACGCCTGCTATATGCTGTGCTGAAAAGGTGACGTTAGTACTAAGGCAACACAACACAAACCGGCGGATGAGCCACATGACCCGCTCAGAGCGAGATGACTGCCTGTTGATGACCCTGACCGAGGCCAGATTGTCGCACCAGAAGGTGACTCGGCGGTTCCGCAGGAGGCCTCCCCAAATGGTAACCGCCACCAGGATGGGGAACAATTCCAAAAAGGTGAGGTCCCTGAGGATGCCCAATCTGGCCCAATGGGGGGGGCCAGCGCTGGGCGCACCAGCACTCCTTGAAGTAAACCCTGAACCCCAGGCTCCCGGCCGCATCAGAGTGGACCTGCAGGTCAGAACCCAGATCCAAGGGGGATTGCCAAATGGCGACCCCGTTGAACCTTCTCAGAAAGCTGAGCCACACACAGAGGTCCGCCTTCATGCCCTTGGTGAGCCTAATGAAATGATGAGGGGTGCTGACCCCTCTGCACGCCCTGGAGAGGCGGGCACAGAAGGCCCTGCCAGGGGAGATGACCCTGCAGGCGAAGTTCAAATGCCCAATGACCGATTGGATTTCCCTTAGAGTGCACTTCTTATGGTGCAGAAGGCCCACAATGAGATCTCTGAGGCGGGACAGCTTGTCCCCCGGGAGCCTGGAAACCCCGGCCAGCAAATCCAGCTCGATACCCAAATACGTGAGCTGCGACGCCGGGCCTTCGATCTTACCCTGAGCGAGGGGGACCCCCAATTCCACTGCCATGTCCTGGAAAACCCTTAGGTGGTCTGCACAAGCCGAGGTGCCAGGGGGAGCAATTATCAAAAAGTCATCGAGATAATGACAGACATGGGGGGACCCCATGTGATCCTCGGCCGCCCTCTCCAGGAAGGTGCTAAAGGTTTCAAAGGCGGCGCATGTGACTGCGCAGCCCATGGGCATGGCCTTGTCGAAATACCACCTCCCTTGGAACTTGAATCCCAGCAGCTCGTGGTCCGAGGGGTGGACCGGCAGCAGCCTGAAGGCTGACTGCACGTCACATTTGGCCATAAGGGGTTTTCGGTTTCGTTTTCTCCGCCATGTCGGACGCTCCTCTTCGCTGGCTCGAGAGGAAGCGGCCGAGCACTCTGTCCGGGCGGCTGATCTGCGAAGATTAGCCCCCAAAACTCCCAGTGAGGGAGGCTGGGTCCGGGACGCTGCGGGAAGAGCCCCCTGGAATCAATGCGGGGGGTTAATTGCCCGTTTGTCCCTACGGAGGCCGGCGGACGTGCGCGGCGCCTCGAGTGCTGCCGGGCCATGAGAAACGGCAAAGAGCAGAACTAGGCGAGAGCCTACAAGTAAGCGAATTCCTTCTGTTATTACAAGCGTACGTGAAGGAGAGGTGAGATCTGAAGCTAAGAAGGCTCACTCTTCCCCTTTGCTGAGTCTCAAAATTTGGTTGGCGGGCCCCCCCCCCCAAATGGCAACAAAAAAACAAAGTCCTGCCCTTGGCAAGTCAGTTTCGGCTGCCTTAAAGGGAGAATCGCTGGAGGAAATTGTACGGAGGGCGGTTGGTGAAGCTATAAAACCCTTTGTTGACAAGCTGAATGAAACAGATCAAAGGGTGGGCTTAATTGAGAGCGAAGTGAAAACCATCAAGGAAGCAGCGGGGGGGCAGAGAAGTCTGCTCGGGAAAGTGCGTCACTCGTGAAGGCTACGAATAAAGAGCTTAAACTGGTGGAGAATCAGTTGATCGGGCTACAAGTGGAACGAACACAGACAATTTTGCGCCTCCAGAATGTGAAAGAGGAGGAAAACGAGGACTTACGGGGTCTTGTCTCGGAACTATTGGCGACACCCGCGAGGGCAACTAAAGAAGAAGTTAAAAGCGCCATTTTGGAAGCCCGTCGGGCTACTTCAAAGTATGCAATGAAGCGTCAGTTGCCACGCGAGATCATCATCGATTTTTCATCTAAGAGGATCCGGGACACTATCCTATACAATTCATACAATGCGGATTTGGACTTCTTGGGCAACAAAATTAAGATATTGAAAGACGTCCCATTTCTAGTCCGGAAAAGACGTTTTAAGTATAAAAAGTTCGCAGCTCTTCTGAGAGAACGTGGAATAAAGTACAAATGGTTATTTCCGGAAGGAATCTGGTTCACCCATAAAGATCAAGCCTTTAAGATATTATCAGAAGATCAACTAAGGGATTTTGAGGACAGGAACCCAGAATTCCAGTGCACCAAGCAAGATGAAAAGGAGAAGTCTGAGGGGGAGGGGGAGGAAACGAGCACTGCGGCTGCAGTTGCGCAGAGAGAACTCCGTCCGGGACCCAGGAGGGGAAGAAAAATTTAACTTGAAATTAAATTGTAATTTGCATTTAGTAAGGTCAACCACTCCATCAATATAATATAAAGCTTTAACTTTTGAATAATGGCAGTATGAAGGGAAAACAGAAATGTAGTGTTTAGTGTTTAGTGTTTGTAGGGTACCTTCCCCTTTTTTCCACCCCTCCCTCCCTCTCTCTTTTTTCTCTCCTCTTTCCTATCCCTTGTGTTATTGTAATCTTTTGTAGTTACTGTTCTGTAGGGTATGTATGTATGTAGTAGTTGTATGTTAG
Source organism: Eublepharis macularius (assembly GCF_028583425.1). Lineage (NCBI taxonomy): Eukaryota > Metazoa > Chordata > Lepidosauria > Squamata > Eublepharidae > Eublepharis > Eublepharis macularius. The sequence continues at coordinate 178,159,489 of NC_072790.1, read as the reverse complement.
ATATTGAAAATAAAAAATTATATATATATAAAAAAAAAACATTTGGCCATAAGGGCACCCACCCCACAGCCCTGCACCAGGCGCACCGCATGATTGAACAAGGAGTATTTGACCGAGCACAGCTCAGGCGAGATGAGGTCATTGACTGACGAACCCCTGGGGTAAGACAGGTGATGGATCAGGCGGTACTCGCCTGGTGCCTTCTTAGGGACTACCGCTAGAGGTGAAACCCTGAGGTTAGGGAATGGCAGGGAGAGGAAAGGTCCAGCTACCCAGCCGGCAGCCACCTCCTTGGCAATTTTTGCCGCGACTACCCCTGGCATCTCTCTGGCGGATTTTAGGTTGCCTGATGAGGTGGCTACACATGGGCCTGTGAAGGGGATTCGAAACCCATAGGAAAACCCTTCCAAGAGGAACCTGGCCATGGAGCGGTCGGGGTAGCGTGCCAGGAGAGGGGTGAGGGCCTGGAGCTGGACCGGGATGTGGGCCAGGACAAGCCGCCCAAGAGGGGGGTCAGTTGCCGGCATCTGCTCCTTGGGAGGCGCTTAAGGCCGGTCCCCCGTCCTTCTGGGAGGCATTGTTGGAGGACCGGCCGCCTCAAAAGGGCTGTGAAGCCGCTTGCCCACGGGGGCAGGACAGGCGAGAATGAGGGCCCCCGCATGCATCACAGTTGTGCTTGAAACTGCATTTCGAGCGGTGACACCTGCCCTGGTTGTACTCCCAGCACAGGCCGCGGGATCTATCCCGCCGCGAGGCCCAGCGCCCAGGGCAGGGGGGGGGTCGCCCTTCCCCTTCATATGGGGACCCACCAGGCAGAGCCATAGCTTCTGGCTGATCAAATCCCACCCGGCCGTCGGATTGTGGGAGGCCCTGTTTCGGAAAGCCTCATCATAATCCATGGCTGCGTTCTCCCCAGCCAAGGCCCAGGCCCGGAGCACATTGCCCAAATGGTTAGATAAATGCCAACCCCTGTCTGGGTAGGCTGCCTGCATGACCCCCATATACACGGTAAAACCCTCCAGCCAATTCGAAAAAGTACGCTCAGCCAATTCCTTCTTCTTCTGTCTTTTGCTGCGCTTTGAAGGGGGGCTGGACCACCCGTCCTCCGCCTCAGGCCTTAGCAGGGAAAAGACATCCATGTAATAACCATCTAATATCCGGTTGCGGACCTTGCAGGCAAGGTGGATGCCAGGAGGGTCCTCGTCATCAATGAATGAAGTCCCAGGAGGGTCCCCCTCCGAGCCCCACACCTCGCAGGGGGCGCCCTCCCCGTTCGCATCCTGGGCCCTGTGCTGCCGGGCCCAGACGGGGAGACCCAGGACCCTGGCTGCCACCTCCCAATAGTCCCCCCCAAGGGCCTCGTCCTCCGACGAGGAAGACTCACCTGAGCTCCAGTCGCTGTCTGACTCCTCGTGCCGACTGCGATGGCTGCTCCTTTTACAGGAAGACTTCCTCCTCTTACTTGGGCATCGACGCTCTCGGCTGCTGGCCTCCTCTGAGCTGGACGGAGAGATGGCCCTCTGCCTGCGAGCTGCTGCTTTCTTCCAACTTGGCCCGCTGTCCTTGGGCTGAGGGATCTCACCCGGAGTGGGGCAGGCGTGGCCCCGGCCGCCTCATGCCCAGAGATCCCCAGGCTGTCCACACAAGGAGCTCCAGTGCACGTGCGATATTTTGAAGCGCGTCAGTGGACTCAGGGCCGGGCCCCGCTTCCTGCCCTCCTGCCCCGAGCTGCAGCCCCTTCCTCTTTGCAGGGCCCCCCACCCGCCAGCCTTGGCTGGCTTGGAGCCGGTCTTCCCCCCAGCCACCTGCTTAGAGGCCCCTTTCGCCGTGCCTGCCCTTGCAGTGGCCGCACGAGGCTTATCAAGTCTGTGGGGCTTTCGCTGACCCTGGGTGGCCCTGGCCTCACTGACCCCTCCACCTGGCTCCCTGCGAGAGGGAACACTCGGCAAGAGGCAACTGGCCTGCGGTTTGGGCCTCCTGGCTGCCTTTCCCCCCTTAGAGCCCCCATTTCCAGCCATTTTCCCCTTCGGGGCCATCTCCCAGCCTCTTATACAGGCACCACTGCCTGCTTTGCTCAACTGCAGTGAGCGCTGCTGTGGAAGCTCCCCCCCGGCCTATGAAGCCCCGCTGGGGATTCCTGACGAGGGAAGTGGGCACTGGCTCAGAGCTTGCCTCCCTACTGCACGTGGAAGGTGGGGGGGCGCTGAGCTCTCACCACTCTCCGCCTTCCCTTTCCCTGCCGGAGCTTGATCTCGCCGGTCACTCTCCTCCTCTCACCGGTGCTTGAACCTGACGCTCTTCGCTCTCCTCCCTGCCGACGAGAGCTCCCGACATCCTCCGCTTGATCTCGCCGGTCTCAGCTCTCCTCCTCTCGCCAGCGCTTGCCCTCGATGCTCTCCACTCTCCTCTTCCCCAATGTCCTCTGCTCCACCTCCTCTTCACCGGAGCCGAAGGGATCTGGCTCACTCCGGCTGCACAGGGACGAAGGTCAGCTTGCACTTCAACCTGCTGCAACCGCGTGCCTCCCTGCTCCGGTCTTCGCGCTGCTCTCCGACGATTGTCCGAGGGCGAGAGAAGGCCAGTGCAGACTGGAGGCAAGGTGGGGAGGTGGCGTAATTTAAACCTCCCCACCGGACCAGAGGGAAGACCGCATGATTGTGGTCCGCGCCGGCCCCGCCCCTTGCAACGAATCTGGGCGCCCGTGATTGGGCGCCCGCGATTCAAAGCAATTGGTCGCGGGCCCCGTCGGGAGTCGGAAGGATGCCCGCAACCAGGAAGCCCGCTGCAAGTCTCCCGCCCGGCCCCGTCGGCGGCAAAACAGGCCCCTGGTAAGTCGGGGGGGGGCTCGCCTTATTAGGCAAAGGAACCAGTGCTTCCACACGGCACCATTTTTCTGTGTGGTTCTCATTGCTGCTGTGAATGCAGAGGCAGTCAAAATGGCAAAATATCAGACATATCTCTATAACATTATAAAACTATTGCAATATGTCAAAATGAAATATTTGTAAAATATTCCAGTAGTACATGGAAAGGAAGGAAATATTGGCTATGTTCTTGGGAAAAGAAAATGATATTGATGTGGGCAGGACCTTAAAAAAAATCCACACCTTTCCATCCACATCTGTGCAAACATGCTTTGGCTGGGATCTTTCAAAAGAGACTTTCTCAAATAGGAAAGATTGCAACGAAGCAGGGGCAGAAAGTGCATGTTGATGTCATGCAGGTAAAAGACAGCTCCTGGAAGCCATAGCAGAATAAAACAGCCACATGGAAGCAGCCCAAGTGTACATTCAGCTCCCATTTCCAGCAGTTGACTGACCATATTTTATACTTAGAGACAGAATTCTGAGGAAGCCCCACTAGAACACATTGCAGCTAATTATAATTCTCTGATGAGCACAGCTCTGTAATATGTTTACAAATAAATGCTTGTTGCACTAACACTTAGGGGTATGCCTAAGACATTCTAAGCCCATGCCTAAATAGATAATGTGGGATGCATTCTTAAGACTAGGGGAGGGTTCAGGACAAACAAGCATTGGTTCTGCACTGACACTAGAGGAAGCTCAGCACTTTGCTTCTTAAATGGCTCGAAATCTAAGAAAAGGTGCAAGGAGTAGTGCTGGTGATGACATTTCCTGCTCCACAGGAAGCAGAACAAATGAGGATGGAGCTGAAGGAGAGGTGTAAAGGTTTACAGATGGGCTTGGCAAAAGACGTTTGAAGAGTTCTACTCTACAGTAAAGCCCTAAATATGTGTCTTTTCCAGTGTTTCACACCACAACTTCTGTAAAGCATAAAACTGTGTATATGACAAAGGTAAAGCTTGCTTGTATCATCTGCAAACAATGAGCAACCTGCTCATACCACCCTCCCTGACTCATGCAACCATAAGCAGCAAGTATATGAAAATGTACCAATTAGCCAATTGTTTGGGAGACCATGTGGGAAAACATTTCTGGGGTCATACACTGCCATTCATCCTTGCCCTGAAAAGGTACCAGTGACTAGGAGGATGAGAAGAGTTTGGTGATCATGCTCTGTGCTTGGTTTTAATTGCCTTTGTACCAATCCTTCCCTTGTAGCTTCGAATGTCATGGCTCCTCCACGGTGTCTTGCTTGGAGATGTTTCTCTGGTCCTTGTCGAGAATAAGACTGGGAAGGAGCAGAGCAGGAAACTCTGGCACTTTGATAACAGAAAAGGACTGGGGGTCTGGCAGAAGGTGGTCAGGCCTCTCACTGATGTGTCAGACAGGTAGGACACCTTATATTTCTTTTGCATTAGGTCCCTGTCAATTCAGTGGTTTTTTAAATTCTTGACAGAACTGCTCCCAGGGACTGAAACTGCTTGTGGCGGGGTAGCCAGAAAAAAACTCATTTTTTACTTGTTCTTGCTGTCTGATGAGCATATGTTCGACATCATTGTGATGGGACACAAGGAAGTAGCCTGTTCTGTGTGTTATGTTGGGCTTCTATTGGTAAGAGACAGTGCATCACATCCTGTGCTTAGACAGAATCCAAGAGCAGCTCCACAATGAACATATTACTGTTGTCTAGTCATAAGATTACCAAGACATCTAACCTAGAAAACTGCCTTTTTCATCTCTAGCATTCACCAAAAAGTAGACCAGATTAGAGATGGGCACGAACAGAAAAAAAAACCCGAACATGATGTTCATAGTTGGTTGCCATCCACGAACAGGGACTCATGAACAACCATGAACATGACCCTGTTCACGAACATGTTTGTGATTGACTGTTTGGGGGAGCCAGCAGGCTCTCCTCCAGCCATCATCCAAGTTTGGTCAAGATCCCTACTGCACCACTCCCAGAAACCTGACCTGAGCAGGCAGCAGGAAAGGTGCCAATAATAAATAATAGCTTGGCCCCAGAGCCTGGCAGCAGCCCTGGAACTTGATGGGGTAGATCCCTACCGCACCACTCCCAGAAACCTTACCTGAGCAGGCAGCAGGAAAGGTACCAATAATAAATAATAGCTTGGCCCAGAGCCTGGCAGCAGCCCTGGAACTTGAAGGGGTAGATCCCTATCCCACCACACACAAAGAAAATTCAAGCTCCAATGCATACTCTATCAAAATGCCAACAGCAACTGTCTCTCTTCCTCTCCACTGTCTGCAAAGTCAGAGCTGGGAGCCCCCCTCCCCCCTGGTCTTTGCTCCCTTGTTGTAACAAATTTGTAGCTCCACACTTGAAAGGAAAACCTGCCTATCAAGCTAAATTGGGCTTAGATTGGGGTTTCCAGGGCAACAGCAGGAGTTCAGACAGAGTTCAGACAATCCCTGCCTAAGTTGCCAAGGGAATTGATTGCAGGTGTCAGACTGTCTGGCTTGATGAACAGCAACGAACAAGGATTGCAATGACCACCTGTTCATTTAGAATGGGGCCTCACTAACAGCTTGTTCGCAAACAGCAGATTGGGCTGTTCGTGGCTTTTTGTTGTTCGTATTGCTGTTCGTGCCCATCTCTAGACCAGATTACTAGTATTTATTTATTTACAAATTGTATACTTTGCATTTCTGCCCAATCAGGGCCACCAAAACATTATAAGTAATATTAATTAATTAAATATCAAGTTGCAACCAACTTACGGTAACTCCTCATGGAGTTTTCGAGGCAAGAGATGAGCAGAGATAGTTTGCAATTGCTGGAATCAGATGGGAGTGCAAGTTAGAACTGAATGTCATCCACAGATTGGTGACAGCCCAATCCAAATCTCCAGATGACCTCACCCAGCAGTTTCATGTAGATATTGTAGAGCATGGTGGACAAGATGGAACTCTGTGACATTCTGTAGGCCAAAGGCAGGAAGCTGAGCACCAGCTTCCTAGCATCAGCTTCTGAAACCTGCCTTCCAGGTAGGACACCACAAAATGGTGTCTCCCAGTCCCAACTTCAAAAGGCGGTCCAAAAGTATTCATCCATACACTCTTTGAACACTACCAATGAAGGGGAACCCAACACATCCCTAGGCAACCGATTCCACTGCTGGATTACTCTTAACTTGAAGAACTTTTTCCTAATGTCCAGCTAATACCTTTCCTCCTGTAGTTTAAACTCAGTGTTTTGAGTGCTATCCTCTGTTGCTAACAGCAACAGCTCCCTTAGTGAAAACCTTTTAAATACTTAAAGAGAGAAATCAGGTCTCCCCTCAACCTCCTCTTCTCTAAACTGAACATTTCCAAGTCTCTCATTCTTTCCTTGTAGGGCTTGGTCCCAGACCTCTGATCATCCTGGTTGCTCTCCTCTGAACCAGTTCCAATTTGTCTACATCCTTTCTGAAGCGAGGCCTCCCCAACTGCACACAATACTCCATGTGGGGCCTGACCAACGCAGTATATAGTGGGACAATGACATTCTGTGATTTGGATGTTATGCCTTTGTTGATGCACTGCTACCCAGAAGTGTATTCCTCATCCAGTATGCACGCTTTGTATTTTTGATACCCACATGGAGAACCCAGCACTTATCCATGTTAAATCACATCTTATTCAAATCTGCCCACTTTTCCAGTGCATTCATATCTCATTGAGTTCTATCTCTATCTTCAAGTGTGTTTGGTACTCCTCCCAGTTTGGCATCATCTGCCTGTGGCACACCGCTGGACACCTCCCTCCAATCAGACATGATGCCGCTCTTTCAGTGCATTTATCCAGCCAGTTCCTTATCCATCTAATCATCCTAAAGTCCAGTCCACAGTCCTCAAGTTGTGCTTCCCCTATCCATATCATGGCATAGATCAACCACCAGGATGACCTGAAGCCAGACTGGAAAGAATCCAGATAGTTTGCATCAACTAGTAAACTCTGGAATTGTATAGCCGTAACCCATTCAATCACCTTGCTCAAGAATGGTACATTCAAGACTGGTTGATAGTCATTCAAATCTTCTGGGTCCAGGGTGGGTTTCTTTAATAGTGGATACACCACAGTCCGTTTCAAGGCTGAGGCAACTGCCCATCTCTTAGGGAGGCATTAACTGCCTCTCAGAATGTCACTCTCCACCACCAACACCCCTGCAAATTTAAGCAGCCAGGAATTACAGGAATTATATATGCAGGTGATGGGTCTCTCAACCAAGAATCCTGCCTACATCCTCAGACTGAATAAATCAAATAGTATCCCAAACAACTGGCTGTGTCAGCATCCTGAAACTATCTGATTCTGCTAACGTACAGTCCACATAGGTGCAAATGTGAGAGATTTTATCTGCACGGTGTCAAGCAAAGTAATTGAGCAAAGTGGCCTCTTGCAGGCCAGATGCCACTAGGCCTCTAACTACTTGGAACAACTCCTCTGACCTATACTGTGCAGATGCAGTGATGGTAAGAAACTCAATGCCCTAGCAGTAATGGATTTCATTAGAAGGACTACCTTGTCTCCTTAAATATTATGTAGAAAATGCATTTTATCTTTCTGGCTCTTGAAAGGGCACAAAGACTGTTAATACAAAGGAGACATTACCAGTGCATAATTAATACAGAAGATAAAAAATATCAACATTTGTCTTATTTTACCATTCCTTTCCACTGCCCGTACCTTCCATAACAAGGCTTAGTTGTTTCATCCCATTTAGCTGTATTTCATTTATCACCACTTTACTAAGAATACTGCTTTTCTATTTTGCTAGCACCTTTTAGGAGTTTCTGTTTATTTATGCGTAGCCCAGGTAATATTTCTCTCTGAAAATACATTCATACTTCTATACTTATGTTATTACCTTATGAGGTCCTCATAAATGTTAACATTCTGTATATGATTTTTCCTTTAAAATTTTTCTTTATTTAAACTATAAACTATACACCATAACATAATAAACATAGAGAATAAGGGAAAAAAACACAATTCTAAACATGACACACTAACAATACATTTATCTATATAATTAAAAGGGAAAGGGAAAAGAAAACAACAACACCTAGATTACACTACAAGTTGAGTTCCGATTTTCTCCGCAACAAGTATATATCATTTCTAGAGTCACACTTATTCTAGGTTAGTCACAAAACCCCTCTTTTTCTATTGTTCATGTTTCTTAATCCATAAATGCAGATGTCATCAAATCCTTATTATCCATTTTATGCAAAAAGTCTATTAACGGTTTCCGTTCAGTCAAGAAGTTAACTAATGTCCTTTCTCTAATAAATGCAGTAAGTTTTGCCATTGATGCAAACTCCAAACCTTTTGTCAACCATTCCTCCACTGTAGGCAATGTTGTAGTTTTCCACTTTTGTGCATAAAGTACTCTTGCCGCTGTAATAAAGTATAAAAACAGTGTTCTAAAGCTTTTTTCCCAACTGGCCATCCATTATTCCCAACAGAAAAGTCTCTGGTTTCAGCTGAAGTTTAATCTTCAAAATCTTCTGAATCGATGATTGTATCTGCAACCAAAAACTCTTTGCTTTCTTACATGTCCACCACATATGAAAAAATGTCCCTTCTTGTTTGGCACATTTCCAACATACATTTGATGCTCCCTTATACGTTCTAGCCAATTTTTCAGGAGTCATATACCAACAATACATCATTTTGTAAAAAATTTCTTTAATATTAGAGCTTAATTTAAATGTCAGCCGTCTTGTCCACATATTTTCCCATTGCTCCATTAATATATCGTGCCCACAATTTTTTGCCCATTTAATCATACATTCTTTTACTTGCTCTTCTTCCATCTCAAACCTCAACAAAAGTTTATACATTTTAGAAATAACATGTTCATCATTTGTACAAAAGGCTATTTCAAATTCAGTTTTAGATTTCTCAAAGTCATAATGACTCTTGTCTAATTTGAATCTCTCCACAATTTGCATATATGGAAACCACTGACAGGCATGACATTCTGCTGCTAAGTCCTCTCTTGATTTAATTTTAACTTGGTCCTGAGAGAATTTCAATAAATCCTGATAAGGTAACCATTTAGGTGGACTAACCATTTCCCTTCTAAAATGAGCTTCTTGTGATGACAGCCAGAGAGGTATTTTCGAACAAAATCTAAGTTTGTATTTATTCCATACTCTCAGGATTGCATGTCTTACATAACGATTATTAAACTCTGTGTTGGCTTTAACTTTGTCATACCATAGATAGTCATGCCACCCAAATTTTAGATCATGCCCTTCCAGGTCCAGTAATCGTCTATTTTTTAACAGTATTCATTCCTTCATCCAAACCAAACAGTTAGCTGCAAAATATAATCTCAAATCTGGGAGGCCCAAGCCTCCTCTTTCTTTTGCATCCTGTAGAATCTTAAATTTAACCCTTGGCTTTTTGCCTTGCCATATAAATCTCAATATATCCTTCTGTCACTGCTTAAATGGTACCTCTGTTGTCAATACAGGAATTGTCTGAAATAGGTATAACATTCTAGGAAAGACATTCATTTTAATTCTTCCCAACAGTGATAATTGAATTTTATCCCATCTTAGCATATCCCTTTTAATTTCTTTCCAAGTCTTAATATAATTATTTTGGAATAACATACAGTTCATACCTTTTTCTTAACTTTAAACCCTGTTTTGCTCTCAAGTTTCATTTAATCTTGTATTTTCATATTTTTAGTTAAGACTTTGGTTTTATGCTCATTAACCTTAAAACCGGCCACTACACCAAATTCTTTGAACTTTGTCGTTAGAGTTTCAATTCAATAGTTGTTGTAAGATCTTGATATGTTGCAATATATTAGTATTTCCAGGAGCTCTCTTGAGTTCTTCCTCTTTGCTCTTCATCTCCTCCAAAATACGTTGCTTTTTTTCTTGGTTCTTTGTTCTCAATTGAGTATTATATTGAATTAGATAACCTCTAATATATGCTTTACTTGCATCCCAGACCATTCTCGTATCTGTACCTTTGTTTAAATTTAATTCAAAATATTCTTTTAGTTTATTTTTAAAGTTTTTGATAGTTCCTTCATTTTGTAACAGAGCTTCATTTAGTCTCCACCTAAAGGTACCCCTTTTCCCCCTATAAGTCATGGATACTGGATTATGATCTGAAAATGTCTTGGGTAGGACCTCTGTTTTAACCACCTTGGTGGCAATGTCCCTTGATGTCAAAATCATATCTATTCTTGAGAAAGATTTATGTGTTTCTGAAAAAAAAGTATACTCTCTTGCGTTACCATTTTTCTGTCTCCACAAATCAATCAGACCTAAATTGTCCATTAGATCAAAAAACGCTTTAGGTAGTTTACCCTGGTTCATTTTAATATGTTTCTCAGAGCATCTATCTTTGGATCGATCACTGCATTCCAATCCCCCATCAAACAATAGTTTTCATATGCTAGATCTGTTAAACAATCCCCCATTTTTTTTTATAAAATCCAGTTCTATTCTCATTTGGAATGTAAAGACCCAACACTAATGTTTTTGTCCCCTGTACATCAATTTCTACTGCCACATATCTTCCATACTCATCACTCGTTATCAATTTAGGCTTTAAATGGGGCTTGATATATAAAGCAATTCCATTCTTCTTTTTGGTATCTGCTGCTATAAATTCTTCACCCAAAATTTTATGTCAGAAATTTTATAGCTTTTCTCCTAATATGGGTTTCTTGCAAACAAATCATATCAGATTTTAGTTTCTTTAAGTAGTGAAAAATTTTCTTCCTTTTTGGGACTGAATTTGCTCCATTAATATTCCATGTTAAACTTTTGTAATCCATAGCACCATGATATTTTAAAATTTAATAAAATGAGGGGGGGGATTCCAATATATGTAAAAGTAAAGAGCAGAGTTAAGTATGGGCATCCACTTCCTCCTCCTCTTTGCTCTGCTCCAATTGATGCCTATATTTTTCAAGAAAGTCTCTGGCTTTATGTACTGAGTTCAGTCTAAATCTTCGCGCTTGAAATGTAAAAATCACATCTTCTGGAGTATCCCATCGAAAAGCAATATTTTTCTGTTTTAGCTTTTCCACCAGAAAGCTATAATCTTTGCGTTTACGCAGAAATCGGATGGGAATTTCTTTCAAAGCTATAATCTGGGCACCACCAATTATTAATTTTGTGATATAGTGCTGTTGTAGAATTTGCTCCTTCACTCTTCTTCTTCTTTTTTTTTAAAGAATTTTTATTGGATGGGTTTACAAACATAAACATAATAATCATTATCATTTTCCACCCCATTGCATTTTCCCCATCCTTTCCCCCCTCCCTTTTCTAATGACTCCCAACAGTTTTCCATACCCAACTTAACCTAAAGAATATATACTATAAATTCTTAAAATCTATAATAATATATATAATATATATCTATATAATACATACTAATCTAGTCTATTTAGTTGTATTCACTATCTTAATATAATACTTATCTAAATTAAGAGTATAAAAAATATATAAGTATATAATAGGTACATATCCTAACTATATATATATATATATATATATATATATAATATACTAATCCTTAAATACCTATTATCTATATTATAAATCTATTGCTTCTATTACATCACTGACATATTGTATATACTCCCTATTACCTATACAACCTTATTGTTCAACCTTATTACTTCCCATACGAATACGCTGTCTTACTCTTAACTTTATAATACTATAATACTAAAACTCTATACTATTCCAATAAGATATAATAAAATATACCCCCTTTTAACCTCAAGTAAGTTTCTATCTCCCCCTTAACAACGATCCAAAGACCACAATTTCCCCTTCATGTCCCACTTTTTCTCCACATATTTCTTGAATTTTTCCCAGCTTAATGTATATTCCAATACTTCTTGCTCTTTCGATTTCCTCGTTAATTTGTCCATTTCTGCCATGTTCAGAACTTTCAAGATCCAGTCTTCCATAGATGGTATCTCCTGAGTCTTCCACAACCGTGCATAATACATCCTGGCCGCCGTAATCATTTAAAATACCATAACTCTGTCCATTTTATCAAAGTCTTCTAGGTTCATACATAATAACAACAATTCCAGGGTTTTAATTATATTCCTTTGTAAAATATCCAACATAACCTTTACTATATCCCCCCAGAACTGTTTTGCCTTGTCACAAGACCACCACATATGATAAAATGAACCTTCATGTTGTTTACATTTCCAACATTTATCAGACATCTGACTATTACCATTGGCCAACTTCTTCGGTGTTAAATACCATCTATACATCATTTTATAAACATTTTCTCGCACCGTGGTACATGCTGAAATTTTAACTGTGTTTTTCCATACCTTTTCCCAAGCTTCCATTGAAATTTCCCTATTACAGTTTATTGCCCATTTAACCATCTGAACTTTAACAACCTCCTCCTCTGTAAACCATTTCAATAATATCTTGTATATTTTAGAAATCATTTTCTTCCCCCCCTGAAGCAAGCAGTTCTCAATCTCAGAATTTTGTAGCCTAAAACCATTTTTCCTTTTGTTCTTCTCATACAAATCTTTTATCTGCATATATTGAAACCATCCATATTGGAATAGCAATTCGTCATTGTCTTTAAGTAAATAATTGTTCTGTTTTATCTCAAGAATTTCTTTATATGTCAACCACTCTCCCCTGCATATTCTGTTCTTGGATTTACTACTTCAGCAGGAATAATCCACATTGGTATAGTCTCTTTCATATATTTCTTGTATTTGGTCCATACAACAAACAAGCTTCTTCTTACATAATGATGTAAAAACATAGAGTCTGCTTTTACTTTGTCATACCATAGATATGCATGCCATCCAAATAGTTTATTATATCCTTCCAATGCTAACAGCTTCAAATGCTTCAATGTCAACCATTCCTTTATCCAGTCCAAACATACCGCTTCATGATATAATTTGAAGTTTGGTAATTGTAAACCTCCTCTTTCTTTTGCATCATACAGTACCTTCATTTTAACTCTGGGTTTCTTTCCAGCCCAAACAAAGTTTAATATCGTTCTCTGCCACTTTTCAAATTGTTTACTATCTTTAACAATAGGTATTGTCTGTAGTAAAAACATCATTCTTGGAAGAACATTCATCTTAATTACTGCAATACGACCTAACCATGACAAATTCATTTTGTTCCATTTAATCATATCCTTATCTATTTGTTGCCATAGCTTGTCATAATTATTCTTATATAGATCAATATTTTTCGCTGTCACTTCCACTCCTATATATTTAACTTTGTTCACAACTTCACATTCTACCTTGTCCATCAACTCCTTTTGCTGTTGTTTAGTCATATTTTTACACAATATTTTGGACTTCACCTTATTTATAACAAATCCAGCTAAATCTCCATAGTCTTTCATTTTCTTCATCAATTTTGGCATGCATTCTACTGGATCCTCCACTATCACCATTATATCATCGGCAAAAGCTCTGACTTTATATACAAATCCTTTTGTCCTCAGTCCTCTTATTGAATTGTCTTCTCTTATTTGCCTAAGTAAAATCTCCAATACCATTACAAACAGAAGTGGGGAAAGTGGACACCCTTGTCTTGTTCCTTTTCTTATTTCCAACCTTTTTGTTACATCCGAATTAACAATTATATTTGCAGATTGATTTTTATATATTACTTTTATTGCTTGTATAAATTTCTCCCCCAACTGCATCTTCTCCATTGTTGCAAACATAAACTCCCAGTTCAAATTGTCAAAAGCTTTCTCCACATCCACAAAAAAACCCAACCTGCTTCCCTGGGTTTTTATCATAGTACTCAATGGCATTCAGCAATACTCGTAAGTTATTTTTTATTTGTCTTTCCGGTAAGAAACCAGCTTGATCTTCTTCTATAAATTCCACTAACCACACCTTAAGTCTTTCTGCTACTATCTTAGCAAATATTTTGTAGTCATTATTAGTTAGAGATATTGGTCTATAATTCTTAACATTACTTAAATCTAATGTCTCCTTCGGTATCAATGTAATATTAGCCTCATTCCATGTATCTGGCATCTCTGCCCCCTCCAATGTCTCATTCATCACTTTTTGCATCAGTTGTTTTAAATCCTCTACCATCACTTTATAAAATTTTGCTGTAATTCCATCCGGTCCCGGAGCTTTACCAACTGTAGTAGCTTGTATTGCTTGCACCACTTCCATTGTTGTTATTTCAGCACCAAGCTTCCCTTTCAGCTTCTCCGGCACCTTAGGTAAATCAATCATGTCAAAATAGTCTCTTATCTTTTCATAGTCCACTGTTTTTTTCTGATATAGTCTTGCATAATATTTATAGAATGCTCTCTCAATCAGTCCTTGATCATATAATTCCTTCCCCTCTTCCATAATTTTACTTATTGTTCTTTTTTCTCTCTTTTTCTTCAGTTGCCACGCCAAATATCTCCCTGGTTTAATAGCTCCTTCAAATGATTTTTGCTTCATTTTCTTCAGTTCCCACTCCACTTCCTTATTTTCCATAGCCCTAATTTGTTCTTGCAATAACTTTATTTCATACAACAATTTCTTTTTACCTGGCCTCTTTTTCAATTGCTGTTTTACTTGAATAATTTTTTCCGGAATCTCTTTTAACTTCATTTCTTTTTTCTTTTTGTCTCTACCATTTAAGTCCATCAACACACCTCTAATTACTGCTTTATATGTATCCCAGACCTTATGTGTTGACACTCCTTTATCAACATTACATTGAATAAAAAACTTTGTTTCTTTTTTAAGCACCTCCACACATTCTGGGTCTCCCAAAAGATCCTCATTAATTCTCCATCTCCATTTCTTGTTTCTCATTCCAAATCTCCACATCACAGGATTATGATCTGAGCTAATTTTCGGTAAAATATCAATCTCTTTAGTAAATACTACCAGTTCTTTAGACGCCCAGATGATATCTATTCTAGAAAAGGATTGATGACTAGTTGAGAAGAAAGTATATTGCTTCGATTTAGGGTTGTATTTTCTCCAAATATCCTCTATATTTTCTTGTTCCTGAATTTCAAAAAATGATTTTGGTAATTTCCCTGCCCTTACTTTACTTGGTGATGAGCTTTTATCCAACTGTAAATCCACAACTCCATTCATATCTCCAGCTACAATTATATGATCATAAGTCCATTGTTCCATTTGCTCTCTTAAGTCTTTAAAAAATAAATCCTTAGAACCATTCGGTGCATATACTCCAAGTATCAACGTTTTTTTGGCATTACATAAAAATTCCACAGCCAGGTATCTTCCATTTTTATCAGAAACTATTAATTTGGGCTGCAATTCTTCCTTAATATATATAACAATTCCCCTCTTCTTTTGTTTTGTTGCCAAAACAAATTGTTTTCCTAACTTCTTATTAAATAAATATTTAACATCTTGATCTCTAATATGAGTCTCTTGTAAGCAAATCATATTACTTCTTTGTTTAGATAGCCAATGTAACACAGCTTTTCGTTTAGAGGGTGAATTGAGTCCATTAACATTCCATGAAATTAATTTGTTCTCCATAATTATAATCTACTTGAGCTAGGAAAGTCTTTTCAATTCTCCATCAGAAAGACGTCCATTGCATATTTTGACTTAATCACTTGTCTCCCTGATTGGAATTCAAAAGTCACTCCTTCCAGCAACTCCCATCTATATCTAATTTCAGCTGCCTTCAGCTTTTGTATCAAATCTCTATATTTTTTCCGATCTTGGAGCACTTTTCATGGTACTTCTTTCATAATTTGAACCCTTGTCCCAGCTATTTCCAGTGGAGTCTCGAAATGCCTTCTAATAATTTCCTCCTTCATTCTCCTCGTGGTCAATTGGACAATAATATCTCTTGGTAAATTCTTTTGTTCTGCATACTTTGAGTTGACTCTGTACACGATATCCAAGTGTATCATCATTTCCTCCTCTGTTTGTTCTAAAAATTTTGCCAATATTTCAGCTACTTGTTTCAGAGCAGATCCACCCATTTTCTCCAGCACACCCCTCATACGAATTTGCCTATCCATTGCTTTACATTCCATCATCACAATTCTTTCACCCATACCCATAGTTTCTGTCTTTATAGCCTCTGTTTTTTTTCTCCATCCTGCACCATCTGTTGTGTTTCTTGCACTTTTTGTTAGGTATTCTGTAAATCTGTTTTTATTGCCTCCATCTCTTTTTTAACCTCCGTTATTTCCATCTTAATCACTTCTTTAATTTCCATCATTAAATTTTGCTGCAGTTGCTGTACCATCTCCCAAATCTCTTTATTTCCCTCCGTTATTTTTTTGTCCAAATTCTCCATAGCAGCTTGCCAGTCCTTTTCTTTTTTTGAAGCTATCGGGCTTGCTTTGGGCCCCCACGAACTGCTCTCTTTCTTAACTCCATCTTCCTTTTAATTCAAATCTCAATTCTTTTATGTCAAAATTTCAGGCGTCTGCCCTCAGTTAAAATGGCGGTTAAGGCTTCCCTTACCCTTAAGATGTCGGGCGATGTTTTTCTATGGTATAAAATGTCGGGCGATCTTTCTCTATGGTAATGATGTCAACACAATGATCTTCCCTTACTTTCAGTGGTGAGCATTTTACTTCCTCTTCCTCTTCCCTTACTTTCAATAGTGGGCGCTTCACTCCCTCTTCCCACGTTGTTTTCCTTCCGGTTCTTCCAGCTCTTCCTGACCTCTCCCTCGCCGCTCTGTCTCCTCTCCGTCTATTATACTTTACTGTAGCCACTTCCTGCCTCACGTCACTTCTTCCAATTCCCACGATCCTCCCTCCGCGTCACTATCTTGCCAACCGCAAGTATGCAAAACAATATTCTTTCTTTGCTCTTTTTAGCTCTTTCTCACTCTCAAACTTCAAATTAAACAACTCAGTTCTTTAGTATGCCTTTTCCGCTTAGTATCTCAGTTCTTCATTTTTTTATAAAATCGGTCTTTGTTCAGTAAAACAGTCCGTTGGGGGAGATAGTAATCTTTACTTAACACAAACTTCTTGGGTTGTATTCACTGCTTCAAACATCCAATTCTGTCCAATTCTGTTCCTGAGGCTTGGGGTATGACGAGCCTATGCCAATTTAATGACTCCAGAAGCTGCTGCAGAGATTTTAGCCGCCCTTCTCTGAGGAGGATCTCAAGGCTTGGGAGGGAACCCTTAATTCAGAGCCTCCCACCCGCCGAGACCCTTCACTCTCGGGGCTTCAAGCATTCCGGCCTGATTTCTGACTGAAATCAGGGGGCTGTGGGTGATCGATGCACCCCACCAGCCAAAAACAGCACTTCGGATGGTCCAGAGCTCCGGATCACAACGGTCTCGCCATTACCCCCAACCGGAAGTCCCATTACCCCCAACCAGAAGTCGCTCCTTCACTCTTTTTCTTACGAAGTAGACCAGCACATCCCTTGTGAGCTTTCTCATTTTAGCAAATTTAGAGTTAATTCTGTATATTCGATCAATTTCCATTTGCATTGCATCCTGATCCCAGTCCAAAAACTCCACCAAAGCCACAGTCATTTTGTCTACAATATCCTCACCATCTTCTTCTGGGATCAATCTAAACCTCATGGCAAATTCTTTTTTTTTGCATTTCTAACAGTGCCAAGCTGTCTAATTGTTTTTCAATCAAAATATCATGAGAATGTTCTTTGTTTTCTATTGTCTCAACTTTCTGCTTAATTTGATTCACTTCTACAGAAACTTGTTTCATAGATTGGCCCAATATTTGTTCTTACACAATTTGCCTGTAACTCCTCAAAGAAGTCCAGTTCTCTAGAGGTCCAAATTTGGTTGTCTAAATCAGTTCTAGGGCAGGATTTGAGTCCAGTGGCACCTTAGAGACCAACAAGATTTTCAGACTGTACGCTTTCGAGAGTTAGAGCTCCCTTCTTCAGACACAATCAGTTCTAGGGTTCTGGCAACAATCAGTGTAATTGTTTTATATGGGTTTGTAATATTTTTAATAAGAAAAATGTGTTCAAATACATGTGGAAAGTGTGGTATTATATTCTGCTCCATGAAACTGTGTTTCATGGTGGTGTAATATTAAAACGCTAAAACAAAACCTGTACATGTGTAAAAGAGAGAAATATGATCTTATTGATCAGTCTTATTGATTTGTCTATTCAAAATCTGGTGGGTGGTTATCTTTTATTTGTGTATATATAATATGATCAGTATACATGTTGCTTTATAGAGTAATATAAGCAACTGTCAGGTCCCTGCCCCAAGTAATATATATTTTATATTTAGACTGGAAATTGATGGAAGATAACAGGGGAGTAAGGAGGGAGAGTTAAAAGTAGCATGAAATGGACTCAAGCAAATGCAATGATATATATTTAGGCTTCAGTTCATTTCAGTTGGCAATAAGGGTTTAATCTGAGTGAAGAATATTATCTCCTTGAAAATGCTGTTCATCTTCAGTTCTGAGTATCATAGTCTATGGGAATGTCATGCTCAAGTGAGGTAATGATGATAAATTCCATGTTTACATCTGACCAGCCAGATGAAGCATTAATGTTCTCCTCAAACACAGTAGTGATAATAAATTACACCAGAATGACAACTTGAAAATGATGATGTGGATATTCCTATGCAGCTCCCCCTCCACCCCCTGCCCCAAGCATTCCAAAATACCCTATTGCATATATCACCTGTACTTACATGGAGCACAACTTTCTGTGAGATATGGCCTGAGAAGGCAAGAAGCAGGAAGTAGGATGATATGAGGACTGTCTAGACCATGACAGATTTAGTGCGATTTCTTGTACAGATTCTCAAGCTTTCTCAGCCTACCATCCTTTCCCCCCTCTGTTACAGGAGACTTAGAAAGTAATTGCACCAATAGTAGGCTGGTGCTCTATTCTCCTTTCTCTTTTTGGAACATTCCTTTACAAGTTTATAGGCTGGGCCCATAAAGAGATAGCTAGGTTGAATCCCAGAGAGATCCAGTACAGGGAACAGGACATACATATTATCCACATTATGATGATTAATCAGAAGAAACCTTAGAACTTACAAACATAATGGTTAATGCAGCTCAGTAAAAAAAAAAGCTTGGAACGTAAGATATTGGACTCCGATATAGAAGGAGACTCTTAACTAAGAATGCATGCTCTGAATCACTTAATGATAAGTAATTATCTCTTAATATCTATGTAGTCTTAATGTCTACTACCTGGCCTCCTAACAATCAAGATGGTTGACAAGAAAGGGTAGATATAAGGGGGGGGGGAGGAGACCTGATCCTGAATGTAGTCTGTATTTTATAAGATCTACCAATCTGATAGCATATTAGAAAGTTAACTTTAAAGGAAAATTGCAGTATGAAGGGAATACAAGACATGTAGATGTAGTGTGTGTTTTCTGTTTATATGTTGCTCTTCCCTTTCCCCCAGTCCCCTTTTTTCCTTTATATTTCTGTAGTTTTTTGTAGTTTTTTATGTTAGAAATTAAAAATAATTAAAAAAAAAAGAAAAGAAATGGTAGATATCTGTAAACTTTTGATATACGAGTAAATAATAATATAGCAATTGTGAGTATTTTTGTGAGTTATATCTGTCTTGGGTAGTGAGAAATGGCAGCCACACAGAGTGATCAGGGAGGGATTTAATAAAGGATAACAATGTTCCTTGATAGCTGGGGATCTCTATCCAGCCTTTTGAGAAGGTGACATCTTAGAGTTTATAGGATAGGGCAAATAGTTTACAACCAATTTTGAATTTAGATTCTAAGATAAGCAGGCAGAAAGTGATGAGATTTAGCTGGACTTAGCTAAAGCAGCTAGGGTGTGGGGGGCACTAAAAGTGGTTCTCTGGAATGCTAATGCTGGATAAGTGGTTCAGCTGCCCATTTTAGAAATGTCTTTGCTTCCAACAGGTTCTGCAAATAGGCTCTGTAAACAAAGGAAGTATTATAAACTATATATTTATCCAAAACAAACCTTTCACAACTATCCCTATAATTCTCATTACTCAGGAAGGTAGATGTTCATATTAGAATATGCAGGGGTTCTGCAAGGCCATGGGGCAGATCCCATTCCTGCCCCCCAACTTGCCCATCAGGCCAGCTTGCAGGCTGCCTGCAGGAATGCCACACTCCTGCTCCTCTGCCAGCCAACTTGTGGCTTCTGCAAATGTGGCAGGGCTCCTGCCCCTCCTCTCTTGTCCACATGTGGTGCTGCTACCTCATCAGCAGATGGGTGTAGCAGGGGGCAAGGGGGTTCCTGCTCCTCCTCCTCTATCCACGGAGAAGAGGAAGCAGTGGCAGAGCTGGAGGTGGAGGAGCGGTGGCAGTTGTTGTTCCTCTCCCTCCCTGCCTGCCTAGGAGAAGCAGTGGGGCTGGTGTCATGGGTGGGATCTCCAGAAACTCTGTTTGGCTAGTTACTTCCTTGCTGTTTTCCCCACTCAGTTTCTCTATTTTAGGAGGGAATTTAAAATCTTTTCTTCATTTTTTAAAGATTTTTTTCCCTGCAAACTTTGGGGACCACAATTCAGTCCATGGATTTAAGGATCCACAACTGAGGCCATCTTGAGATTTAGATATAACAAGTGGCAGACCCTCAAGGACTTGTGGGGAGCATCTCATCCCCCCCCTTCCCCACCACATCCTCTTTTCCTTCCTTGGCCCCCTTTCCTGCTTCCCACCTGCCTTTTTTATGCTCCCATCTTCACCTTTCCCTTTGCCCTTCTAAAGCCTCTCCCCTATGGCCCAGTTGCATGGTGCCAGCTGAGCCAGGCCCAGTTGCATGGTAGTGGACCTGCAAGGAATTGTAGGGATATTTCACTAGTCTCTGTATTCCCATCCCCACACTATTTTCTCTTTTCCTTCTCTTGGCAGCTTCCGTATGCTCACATTTCCCTATGTCCTTCTTTCCTTCAAACCCAATAAGCAACAACTTTTATCTGCTCCCCCCCCCCCCACCATCTTCACATATATCTCTTAATTCATTTATATACAGCCTTACTCCACAATGGAAGCATACATCGATGTATTGTCGAAGGCTTTCACGGCCGGAGAACGATGGTTGGTGTGGGTTTTCCGGGCTGTATTGCCGTGGTCTTGGCATTGTAGTTCCTGACGTTTCGCCAGCAGCTGTGGCTGGCATCTTCAGAGGTGTAGCACCAAAAGACAGCTGTCTTTTGGTGCTACACCTCTGAAGATGCCAGCCACAGCTGCTGGCGAAAAGTCAGGAACTACAATGCCAAGACCACGGCAATACAGCCCGGAAAACCCACACCAACCATCGAAGCATACATCATTCTCCTTGTCTCCTCACAACAACCATGAGAGGTAGGTTAGGCTGAGACTACAGCTCAAAGTCACCCAGTAAGTTTTAGCATGAATGGCTACACATTCATATTTAGTAACTTCTCATCTGGCTGTTCTAGTATAAAGTTAATCACTTACCCATGCAAAAGTTCATTATACTTTAATTAGACTGGCCCAGTATAATAGAAGACGAGTAGAGTTGCTGGTCCTCCAGTGGGGCTTGAGGATTCCCTGCTCCCAGCCTCCAGTCCCTGCCACCACTCTAATGGGAGAAAGGTGTGGGAATGGGCCTCCCAGGGTGTGCTCCCAGCATGGTGTGATGATGTCATTCCTGGGAGTGACGTCATCACGCAGACCCTAGGGAGTGCTCCTGGACTTCATACTGGACCAATTTGGCCAGTTTGGGGTCTCAAATTGGCCTAATGTGAATCCCAGGAGCACTTCCTGTAGCCTATGTGATGACATCACTCTGGAAAGTGATGTCATCATACCGCACCAGGAGTCTGAATGCACTTTGTGTGCGCACAAGAAAACTCCAAAGATAAGTGCCAGGAACCCTCCATTCCACTGGGAGGGTAAGGGGACCTGGCAACCCTAAAGACGAGATAAAGGTCCTGCATGCATGCACAGCTTTAATCCTCAATTTGTGCCAGAATCAGGGGTTCACATGGCCAGATACCTACCCAGAGTCCACCAATAGTGAGAGTTACTTGGTCAATGTACTCTCACCAGGAAATGGAAGATCACCTCCAAGGTTCCTGTGATGTATCATGGTCTCTGAAGCAATTTCTCATTAGCTGGTGAGGGAGGGTCTAGTGAAAGCTGCAGAAGAGAACTGATAGTCCCCCCATGTGCTTCTTACTTCCAGACAATGGAAGATCACGTTCTTAGGTTTGTGACAATCTCCCTTTTCTTTATAGGAGAAGTACTTGGATGAAAGAACAGACCATGACACTTTTAAGCTTCATTGTATCAAGAATTGTTGCTCCACTCCCTCAAAAGTCCCTCCAGGCACAAAATGGGAGTCTGAGTCAAAGATTCCTGAAGGGATTTCTGAGGCAATTTCCTGACAGGAGACAGAGCAGGGAGCTGAACATGACACTTTCACACTTTTTAAAACACTTTGGGATCCAGCTAAGTTAAATGGAGCTTAAAATAATCAAGGCTATGTTCCTTCCAATGCTTCTCCAAGTATGAAATGGGAAAGTGCCCCAAGGACCACTTAATGTTGCAAGGGGCTCTGGGGTGACCTCCCATTTACTGGTTGGAGATATTCTAGAAGGAATGGAACAGCAACTCTCTGGTTTCTTTTAAGCTTGCCAACACAGGCTCCAGACAGGGAGGAAGGAGCAGAGTGTTTACAGGAGAAACTTGACTGAAGGAGAAGGCTTTGGAAGTCTGCTTAGTTGAAGGGCACTGGTGGGTGACCATCTTACTTAATCCCATCCAAATGTGGAAACAGCTGTGTCCTCAATTGTTTAGAGAGAATATGGAATATGAAAATTATTCCAGACATTCAAAGGAATTTGCTTCCATCTAGGAAGCTTCTGTATAGGGTATTATTTTTTTTATTTAAAAAAATCATCACGCCTAACTAGATTATTCCTCATCCAAGCAATATGCAGCAAAATAAAATGACTCCTTTGTTTTACACTCTAAGATATGTTGAAGAAGATATGTCTCAATGGGTACGTCTGGAAGTGAAGGTATTACAAGTCCCCTCTATCTTGCCAAGGCACTCCTACCACTTTTCTATCACCTGTACCCTGCCTGCTCCATCTCTACAGAGATGTTTGACCCATGATAGAAAAATAGAACTTCCCTGTTCAGAGGCAATAGATGTTGAACAATAGGAGAAGGCTATCTCCTTTATGTCATGCCTGTGAGATGCTTTAACTCCTCGTTAGTTTAACAAATATGAGTCATCTTAGTGAATTCATTCACTTTTCATTGCAAGTTCTGAAATAACTTAAGAAAAAAAAATCAACATTGGAGTATATGCAAGAGAAGTTACTGAGCTTGGCTGCCAAGTATGACAAATACCTATCCATACAGGCACAATAGTGGCACATAAGCTAAAAATGCAATTTCAAGGCAAGGAGGATTGATTTGTATTGAGTATTTAAAATGAGCATTACAAATGAGAAATTTGTATGAAAATCTAATATTTATAAACTTCCCAGCATCACTAGTTGGAAACAGAAGGTTCCAGATTCTGAAGAAATCATAGAATCATAGAGTTGGAAGGGACCTCTGGGGTCATCTAGTCTAAACTCCTGCACAATGCAGGACATTCACAACTACCTCCTCTTCCACACCCCCAGTGACCCCTGCTCCATGCCCAGAAGATGGCAAAACACCATCAGGATTTCTAGCTGAACTGGCCTAGGGAAAATTGCTACCTGACCCCCGAGGTGGTGATTGGCATTACCCTGGGCATGTAAGAAGGGGCCACAAGAACTAAGCACTTATGTAACCCTTCCTGCCCTCCATCTCATGATCTGCCTAGTTTCACAGAATCAGCATTGCTGTCAGATGGCCATCTAACCTCTGCTTTAAAACCTCCAAAGAAGGAGAGTCCACCACCTCCTGAGGAAGCCTGATCCACTGAGGGACCGCTCAAACTGTCAGGAAGTTCTTCCTAATGTTCAGCTGAAAACTCTTTTGATTTAGTTTCAACTCGTTGGTTCTGGTTCAACCTTATGCGGCAACGGAAAAGAACTCTGTGCCATCCTCTATATGACAGCCCTTCAAGTACTTGAAGATGTTTATCATATCACCTCTCAGACTCGTCTCCTCTCCAGGCTAAATATGAACCACTATGTTAAGGGCAGCAGAAAAGGCCCTAAGATAGTAGATGACTGAATAGTTTTCCTTTAAAATAGTAGCTTGATACTTGGTACACTCTATATAATTAGTCACTGTTGATCATAGTGATATTAAGCATTCCTAATTCCCTGAGTGGTGAGAAATCCAGAAGCAGTACTACATTTTTTCGATAAGAGAGAACACTGGGGACTTACTGGCTTGAACCCTATGATGCCATTCTGTCACACAACAGCAGTTCCTCCAATGGACCAGCTTTTTTGTTTGAAGAAGAATGAAGGGTGATTTTTGCTGATTCCTCCAGCCTGCTGCAGACTCCCAATTTGTATACACCCTCACACATGCTATTCCTTCAGGTCCACTGACCCAAAGGGGCATGATTTCATGAGAGAAAAATGGCTGCAGTGAAAGGGATGATGTGGGAAAGTTGCCTTCCTCTAGCATAACTTCACTTGTTCTACTTAAGATCCATACTGTGGTCTCTTTGTGTTCTGTTTACTTGGAAATCTACACACAGAAGCTGTTGGAAGCAAGCAGATTCTTTTTTCCTGATATATAAGCATTTCTATGTGCAAATAGCGTAAAAGGTGAAACAGTCCTCATAAATACAGATTCTCATGGAGCAAAACTGGCTGAATGTACAGGAGCAATATCAACAGTCTCCTTATCACAGGCAGAAACAGTATATGTGCAAAATTGATGGACTTCCTTTCGTTTAATGTGGTTATTTACCACATCACTGCCAACAGCCCAGTTGGAATTAATTTCATCACATGCAGTCACATCACTAATGTTCAGTTACTTCTATTCCTGGTGAGCGTTAGTGCAGGAGCAGCTTTTTATCTGGCCCCACATTCTGCTTTGAAGTGAGGAGAAATAAAAGTCATTGTTTAATGTTTTCCATTAATAGCCTAGCGTAGCATGAAACTAGCAAGAGCCAGGGCATATCACCACTCATCATTAACCTTAAGGCAAATAGAATTCAAATGGAATCATTTCCTATGGATGGAATTAAAGAAAGCCTATAAAAGTAAGACGTGGTTCTGAACCACAAAATTCTCATATGGCTAGTCTGTTGCAAACTCTCACATTATTTTTATTGAAAGTGTTGCTAAGATAATTGCAGTGTTGTGGTTGTGAGGATCGATGTGTGTGATTTCAGGGTGTTCGATCTTCATTGTATTGCAAAGGTAGGTAATGCTGTTTGGCCTGTTGAAGAAGATGAAGACAAAGAAGCAAGGGAGAAATGATTTATTATTTACAAAATTCCCACATGTTGATACTTTGGTTAGTACTTGCATCTGGAATTTGTTTTTGAAAATCTGTCCATAACCTTAATAGAGGTAAGTTAATGGTGAGAAACAGGATGAGAAAATGGTAGAATAGGAAAGTCAAAGGAATCAGAGAATAATGCCAAGGATGAGAGTAAAAGAGGCCGGAGAAGATATGACAATGTGTTTATTTAAAACGGTATATAATATACCTCTTTGTATCACAGTGATTTACAAGACAATATATCAGATTTAAAGGTAGCAGTGGGAGACTGGCTGCAGAGACAGAGTTCTGCCCTAGAAAGATCAGATTCTATGTCAATCTGCCAAATTCTGATACTGTATCCGTTCTGTAAATCTGAGTACATTATTCTATCCTACTAGTAGTAGAGAGTGGCAATACACTGTGTAATGCCCTGAAGTCCTGTCCAATTCTTCTGGCAGAGAACTTCACCAAGGATTGGTGTAGTAAAAATCCATATGAATGGCTTCTCCGAAAATTGTTGTTTCCAGAATATGAGAAATATTATCCCTCAGTAAATTTATCTACTTATCTCACAGATTGATATGTGTATACAGTAACTGAAGACATAAACATTTTTCCAAATTAATTTAAACCAGTCAAATTCCAACAGGCTGTGGTACATAATATTATACTTGTAAGCAAGTTTATAATTAGTTCTAGATCAGTATTTTCCACAATATATTCCTAGATATTGGAGTCTCTGTGTATGCTGCACTTGGTTCCGTGTTGGAAGAACAGCAGAATATAAATATAATAAATAAATAAGTTTAGGATCCAAGGGTAGGGTAGACCATCATTTCATTAACAAGACTAAGAACAGTATCCTAGAATTTCTGAATGCAAGGAGAAGGCCAAAAGACATCAACAAGATCTGCAGGAGAAGAATTACACAGAGTGACATTTCCAATGTCGATCTAACAGTTGCTTATAAATGCATTGTAATCAGTGAGAGGTACCACTGGAAATGAATCGTAACATTTTTCCTGTAAATGGGCAGTTATTAACCTAGAAGGTACATTAATCCAAACCTAGTTCTGCTCCTCAATCAAAATATTACATTTTAAAATCATCTTCCATTTTATCACGCACCCTGGAAAAGATTAATCTAAGTTCAATAACAGTAAATATTTTTTCCTATGAGACCTTTTAGCATTAGTACTTGTTTTTTAAAGACGAAAGCTGAGCTGCTCAGGATGTTGAATTCTATACTCAGAATCACCCTCCACTGCTTCCCTGTGCCTTCAAAAATATACTTTGCTTTGGCAAGATTCCATTGTCTTTAACATCTGCACAACAGGCATGAATTCAACAGTAGAAGCTTATAACAATATAGAAATACAGTAATGGCATCACTCTCTCACATCCCCCATCTGTAAGATGGAATTAAGGTTTTCTTCATAAGATTCTTGTGTGAAAAAGTAGAATAAAGATGGTACAGTGCTTCGATAGGCAAAACTATGTGATTTTGCTTTATGGATAAAAGAATTTCAGATCAAATCTGACATTCCAAGTGGTTTGGCCTTCTGTGTCCAAAGCTCTGTTTCCAGATTTTTTTCCTATTTTTTGCTCAGACCACATAACATCCCTTCTCAATTTTTTCACTAGCTTCTCTTCACATGTCATAGTCATCTCCTTACTTTTACATTTATCCATGGATCTGCCACCCTATCTTTTGGCCTGTTATATCCCTACCTGTGAGTGACTGCTGCTCTTCCGAGCTCCAGCACTTACCCCCTTTCAGTCAACATGAGATTCTCCTGCTTCCTTAAAGCACTCTCACTTTCCCCTTTCTTGTCCCTGTGTCTAGAATTCCCTCTCTGAACATCTTCCTTGCTTCAAATCCATCCTCAAAACCTAATCTCCACCTTTTGGCTTAGCCCTTACTCTTCATTCCCAGTTGCAGTCCTGCTTTGAGTATGTGTAACAATATTTGCATCAGCCTTCTCTTCCTCCTTTGTATTCCTTATTCTGTGTTTTAGACTGGAAGCTCTTTGGGAGCTGGGAGCTATTTTGTCAGCAAGGCACTATGTACTCTAATGAAACAGTACAAATAATACAAATTATGTGTACCATATTAATGATTGTTTAATGACAACACTACTGAAGTATCTTAATTTTTCATCCACAAATAGTTGAGATGAGAAAAGCTTCATAAAAATCTACCTGACTCATCCTCTTGCATGCTTTCCTTGATTTGCAACTTCAATGTTTTTTTTTTTAAGGAAATTGCTTCTTATTGAACTGATTCCAGCAAATCAGGGATCACATACACAAAACACAATGTGATGATGTTATGTAATGGTACAGCCAGTCAGATCTGACTATCTGATTACATTACGATTTGAGTCCAGTGGCACCTTAGCAACCAACAAGATTTTCAAGGTACCAAAGAGAATCAAAGTTCTTTTCTTCAGATATGGTATCTGAAGAAGGGAGTGTTGTTGACTCTTAAGTCAAAAGCTTACACCTTGAAGATTTTGTTCGTCTCTAAGGTGCCATTGGACTCAAATCCTGCTGTTTTACTGCAGATCAACACAACTAGCTACCTGAAACTATGATGACATTAGAAAGTGAAGCAAAGTGGGTGCAATACTTCATGCTCTCACTCTGAGTGGCTGAATATTTTGACCTAATTCACAGCCCATATATTGAAAAAAATGCAGAAATGGGGGGAAGGGGCCACTGAAAGGGATTAAATTCTTTGTGAATGCCACCTCTGCAGTTCACATCATTCCTGATCATTATCTATCCGGATCTTAAAAGATACACTATGTTTCATTTTGGAATGAAGATCCTGTATCTGTAACCCAACTTGACTTTAGTATCTTTATCCACTGTTTTCCATCCAGTAAGGCATGTGTATGTCACTTTTCATTTGTGTGCATTGCACCTGAGAATCAGCAGGAAATTTAAGCCTGCTACAGCTGGAGCTCATAAACTTTACTGTTCAAGAGGAGGCAGGGGCCAGGTTGAGGCTAATGACACAAGATGGCAATAGATGCAGAGGAGTTAGCCGTGTTAGTCTGTGGTAGCAAAATCAAAAAGAGTCCAGTAGCACCTTTAAGACTAACCAATTTTATTGTAGCATAAGCGAACTTGATTCTCGAAAGCTTATGCTACAATAAAATTGGTTAGTCTTAACGGTGCTACTGGACTCTTTTTGATTTTACAAGATGGCAATAGCTCTTATCACTCAAGGAAATACCATTTAAAAGTTGGGAAAGAGTGTGTGCTTGCTGTCTATGTCTGTAGGTTTCTGACTCATTCTTGATTATCTCACTCTGGGTGTATGTGAGTGACTCTCATGTTTTCCTTTTGATAGCCATCCTTGACTTTAATGGATTTTTGATTGTAATGATTATGGAACCATTCTTGGATTGTAGCTTGAGGAAAGCTGCATGATCCTGACTGATGAGCCTGCAAACCACCATTAAATGCTCAGTAGATATCCTAATCCTTGGGTCCTAAAGTGTTATTTTTAAAAAGGTACTGAAAAGGAATAAAGACAAAACCACAAACTGAGCTCACCGCTCTGGGGGGAAAGTTCCCTGCTGATCCACACCTAGGTGCAAATAAAGTATAGGATCAAGCTGCAAATAACACTTCTAAAATAAAGCACACACCTGAATTTTGTTTCACACACAGTCATCAACCAGGTCCAGTCTCCTGAGTGCAGAGACTTGGAAGCACACCAGCATATGCATGTGCACACACACCTTGGTGTGAATCCAAGAAAGGTGGTAAGTTGACAAATCTTATCTGGGAGAGTGAAGAGAGAATAGGACCACGTCAGAGTAGAGTAACTCCATCATGTATGAAGGAATATGGTTCTCTTTAAAGAAACTCACATATATTGTACATATGACAAGGACAGCCAATCACAAATGTTAGCCAAAATGGTTGCATGGCAGAATAGAAATATATAGCTACTTCTAATGTGATGGTGTAATAGATTAGGGATATTTATACAGATTTTCTATTTGTTTTGCTCTTTAACAATTGGATTGATTTTCCTTATTACATATATTCAGATTCTTTATTCTAGTCTTTATTTGTTTCCATTAGTTCAAGTGGGACACATGTTTCTGCTCTTCATTTCCCCCCCTCTCATGCCAAAGTGGGATCAAATTCTCTGGGACTGTACCTGTCACAGAGATCCCTCTTGCCAGATTTCAAGCAGCTATGAAAAAGTCTTCCTGTTTTAGAGACACTTAAGAATCTTATTTAGGTAGCTGGCTCTGGAGAATGACAGGGAGCTATTCTTCCTTTCTCAGGACCCTTTTTTTAAAACAAAATCCAGTGTGTTGGTGAGAGATGCTGAAACCAGCATCCTGTTGCACCTTTGCTTGCCATGTTCCATTGAATGAAGCATTCTTACTCCAGCCAGGATCTGATACCAGGGGAGAAAAAATGCTTCAAGAACTGGAGGAAGATACACAAGGGGAGAGGGATGAGCTCCCTCTGTCCTGTACATTGGTGTTTTTTTTCATAGATCCTCTACCCTTTCTTTATGCATGAAGAAGGAACCGCCTGCCTTTCCCCTATACTGCAGAATTTGTATCAGAGTAAAAGTGAGGCTGTTTTACAATAAATAAACAATATTGCTAGATCTTAGAAATGTGACCTCTTCTGTGGCTAATACAAAGGCTTTACGAACCCTCGGCTGCCCAGGTCCACTGTAGTTCGAAAGGGCATCTGACAAATCTTTTCCCTCTGCAGAAAGGAGTGAGACAAGGGTGTTTGCTGGCCCCCATTCTGTTTAACCTTTACATTAACAATATGGCTTGCAAACTAAACAACAAACAGTCTCATCCCCCTGTATTGTCAAATACTGCTATCCCAGTATTACTTTATGCTGATGATACTGTGTTGTTATCTAGAACCTCAGTGGGTCTACGCCGACTTCTATCCTCCTTTGCAGAATATTGTGCTTCAGAGGGTTTGATTATAAATTACAACAAATCCAAGGTGATGCAGTTCTCTAGATCCTTATGCCAGAAGAATTATCTTTGGCGTGTAAATGGAAACCTTATTGAACAAGTTACCATGTTCAAATATCTTGGGATCTACTTTCGCTCAAATATGTCTTGGACAGCCCACATTAGAAATGCTCGAACCATAGCACTTACAACCATGAAGGAATAATCCAGTTTTTCTACTCTAAAGGTGAACAATACATCCCAGCTGCCATCACTGTTTTTAACAGTAAAGTAGGCTCACAATTTTTATACAGTGCACCTGTGTGGGCTGAAGCCTGCGGAGAATCGAGTGACTCCCTCCTCCATCATTTTCTTCGGGAAATCACTGGTGCTGCTAACTGTGTAGCTGGAGTATCATTAAGGGCAGAACTAGGATTCAGGTCCTTTGAAGCACAAGTATAGGCTGCAACTTTTAGGTTTGGGATTAAAACCCTGTTCTCTATGGAATCAAATGGCTATTTGCATCTGCTACAAACCAATTCTTACTAAAGCCCTTGGAGTAAGCTGATCAAAAACCGTGCCAAGGCCTTGGGTATTAACCCTCATAATCTGAAAGAACAAGGGCCTTCAGCAGCTCTTTCTTCGATCTTAGGTTGTCTGAGTAATCTGGATTACAGAAGTACTATGATACGAGTACGTAGAGTATGCTCACCGATATACTTGGGTCTAACATTGCCGCAATCTCTTCCATCTTATTTTGATTTCCTGACAGTTCTACATTATCGATGATTATATATGTTATCCAGACTGAATGCCATTCCATCAGGAGAGTTGCTGGGACGCTTAAATAAGGTTTCCTATTCTGAGCGACTCTGCCAGTGTGGCTCTGGCAAAATAGACACTCTTCAACATTGTCTATTTGAATGCAATATTCTAAACGTGGCAAGAGACAGCTGGATTAAGCCCTATATCCAGGACCCAGGAAGTACAGAGGATAATTTAAGGCTTCTTTTAGCAGGGGTGGATTTTAGTACTACTTTAGCAGAAGCCAAGTTTCTCTCCCAATTGGTTAAGGAAAAAACTTATTAAATTTTTAAATTTTTAATGAAGAACTTTTAAAAGTTCTAATGAAGAACTTTTAAAAGAAATTTTAATGAAGAACTATTTCATTTTTTAAAGCAAATCAAAGCAACAAGCTGCTGGAAAAGGAGTTTCTGTTGCAGTAGGTGTTACATTTCCCATAGCTAAGAGCATAACAGTCCTGTTGGATCAGACCAAACATCCATTTCTCCAACTTTCTGTTTCTTATAATAGCTAACCAGATACCCCAAGCAGCCCACGGGTAGGATATGAAGTACTAGTCCTCCCCTAGTATAGCCCTCTAACAACTGGTATTTACTGGCATTATGTCCACTCATATTGGTTTATCAGTATTAAAAAGCTCATGATATCCAATGAAGTTGATAGGCAGTAGATTCTGGACAGACAAAAGGAAGTACTTGTTCATTTGACCATAATTAATAAATTGGAGTATTCACTGCTACTGGACATCATGACAGCCTTGAGCCCTTGAGCGTAAATGGCTTTATACGGGGACTGATTAGACAGTTTTAAGGAGGATAAGTCCAAAGGGACCAAAGGGAACCTCCATATTTAGAGGCAGCAAACTTCTGAATACCAGTTCTAGGAGACATCAGTGACCCACTTGTTGGCCCTCCAGGGTAAATGGCTGGCCACTATGTGAAGCAGGATGCTGGACTAGAGGGACTACTGCTCTGACCCAGCAGAGACCTTCCTGTGTTCTTATGTTCCTGTCTTCATAGCAGTGTGTGGTCTGCAGCTATACAAATTCCCATCACAACTTTCTGTACTTCAGCCTGATCTTATCACGATGAGGCAGGTTTACCATTCCCCCAGTCGGGGCAGGGGATCCCAACGTGATGTGACAGCATCATCCAGCATTGACAACCTGTCTCTCTCCCCACCCACCCACCCACCCCCCCGGCCACCATTTTTTTCTCCTTGCTGGCCAGCTGAGCTCCTCTTTTTACCTGGTAAGCTCCCATACACCTCCGACCCACCCCCCACTGGCAATCCTGGGATGAGGTGATAGAATCTTGAGACTGCAAGTGTGTGTGTGTGTGTGTGTGTGTGTGTGTGTGTGTGTGTGTGTGTGTGTGTGAGAGAGAGAGAGAGAGAGAGAGAGAGAGAGAGAGAGAGCATCAACTTAATGGGTCTCCTGCTATGTTCCTGATTTGGCCCAGTACTTTCCCTCTTTTCCAGCCTACCATGGTTAGAATTCTAATCTTCCTACACAGCAAGTTGGGACTTGTAAAGAGAACTGGTGAAGGATGGGTGGGAGATGCAGAACCTGGTCAATGATTCAGTGCATGTAAAGATACAGATGCCAACTGCAGGAGTTCAACAGGGACATGAATGATACCATTGAATCTACCCTCCAAATCAACCATTTCTCCAGGGCAACTGATCACTGTATTATGGAGATCTGCAGGGGTCCCTGGAATTTGGCAACCCTAACTCTAGGTGAGGAGCTGATAATCCTATTTGCAAGGCCTAAAGTTGACTGTGGAAGGAGATAAAACTTCTGATAAAACTTCTGATCATCATGATCAGATAAAACTTCTGATCATCATGATTGATTAATGAAGTATGGGAACTAAATAATACATAAAGCAAGAGAATTCGTTTCTCTTTCTTATGCTAGATAACTCTTTTTGTTTTCATTAAATATTTCTTAATGTGTTAAGTGAAAACTCCTGCTGCTGGTTATCAATATGTTGACTGATTGATAACTTGATTCAGTAGAATTTGAAAATGTGTGCTTTAAAATTAATAGTGACTTTAAAGAATAGCCTTGAAAAAAAAGGAAAAACTATGGGCAAGATTCACCTACAAACTCCTATGCAAATAGAAAGTGCTTCTACTTACTAGGGAGAGAGGCAAAATTTCCTTCCGGCTGCAGTCCCTCTTGCTTCATGAATATTCATAGTGTGCTCAAAAAGGCCTCCAGATATGAGAGAGGGTTTTTGCAGAGAGTATCCAAGTGCATGTATTTGGATGCTTACCTATACTGCAGGCTTGCTTAGTCTATTCAAGGAGAATTTGGAGTTCCTTGTCTGGTAAAACAGCCCATTGACTTATGAGCATTGCTCCTTCTTGCTCTGTGGGCTGTCTGGGATTAAGCAGTGGGAGCCCAAGTCTTTGCCTGGTGTGTGCCACTTAGCTAGTGTGCTCCAACCCTCAGAGGGCCTTTTGCTCCTTCTTGTACCCATTGCCACCACTTGGCCTTTGTGAGAACTGCCTGTAGGGAGGACCATAGCTCCCCACTCCCCTGTGCAGTCTTGCCACTTTGAGCCTTGCCTTGTGCTCAGTCTCCCTCTCCCCAGCACATGGTTACCGAAGGGACTGCTTACTGCACATGTGCACCATTGGGGGAGACTGCAGATTGCTAGCAGGCCACCCCCTTTCTATGACACCTGTTTTAAATAGCATGGTTGAGCAGTAGTCAGAGCCAGAGTCCAGTAGCACCTATAAGACTAACAAAAGTTGTGGTAGGGTTTGAGCTTTCATGAGTCACAGCTCACTTCTTCAGATACAGCTAGAATGTGAGTCTATCTGTCCTTATGTCTTGATGAGTGGAGTGATTTCAGATGCTGAGTGACAATAGCAGGTAAATGACAATAACTAGTGAATGACAATAGCAGGTGTGATTGGGGTATGCAGAGGGGTGGTGGGTGTGGAGAAATCAGTATTGGTAATGAGATAGGAATCTAGGTTTCAATTCAGTCCAGGTGAATGCATTGTCTTGAGCTTTATTATCAGTTGCAATTCAGCACTCTTTCTTTCTAATCCCCCTTTGAAATTCCTCTGCAGGATAACTGCTACTTTTAGGTCAGTAACTGAATGTCCTGGAAGGTTAAATGTTCCCCCACTGTTTTTTGAATGTTTTGGTGTCTGATGTCAGACTTATGTCCATTAATTCTTTGACTGGCCACTTTGTCCAATGTAGATGGTGGAAGGGCATTGCTGACACGTGATGGCATAGATCACATTAGAGGATCAGCAGGAGTATGAACCTGAGATGATATGGCTGATGTTGTTGGGTCAACTGATGGTGTTGCTAGGATTTATATGAGAACAAAGTTGGCATCTTGGTTTGTTGCAGGCCTTGGTACAAGAGTCCATGTTAGTGTTAATTAGCTTATCATTGTGGGTGAGTAGTTGTTTTAGGTTAGAAGGTTGTCTGTAAGCAAGAAAAAGTCACCCCCGCCCAGTGCCTGTGTGAGGGAAGTATCACAATCCGACATTCAAACCACAACATCACCCAGTGGGGGAACATTTGGCTCCCTCCCACACCTGTTCTTAGTTAAGTGACACTTCTTAAACTTAGGGTCACGGTTTGGATACAGTCTCAACCTACAAATGAAAGGATTTTTCCACACCATGTGAAACCAAATGTGCAAATTTTTACCTGTCTGTGTGCTTTCCTGCAGTTCAGTGTAGTATTTTACTCTTTCAGTCTAAAGCAAGAATAGAAAGGAATCCTGTTTTTCTGTCCTAAAGAAAAAGAGACAGGATTTTTCTCTTTAATTGACCACAGAAGGAATGTGCTAAATACCAATTGTGCAATCTGCTACTTCTCAACCACTCAACTGGAATTAATGAGACTAGTCCATCAGTTTGATGGGAATTGTAAAGATGTAACAGTGGGCAGGTATTAACCCATAGAATTTACCAAGCAATTTGGATGACCAGCTTTCCTTTGGCCTGCCTCCATTTATCATTTTTCAGGACTGTTATGCTTTTCTTCCTCCCCTCTTCAACCCAATATGCTTGTGACTTCTCATAAGTGGATCTATCTTGCAGTGACAAGGAAGATGGATGAGTGCAGAAGAGGATGGAGGAACCTACAAATGATATGCGGTCTAGAATAACCTGAAGCAAGTACAAATACTTAAGCAATTTTTGGATTTGTTGCAATTCTCAGTTATGCCAAATTGATTTGAGAATTGTGGTTGTTGTGGGTTTTCCGGGCTGTATTGCCGTGGTCTTGGCATTGTAGTTCCTGACGTTTCGCCAGCAGCTGTGGCTGGCATCTTCAGAGTTGTAGCACCAAAAGACAGAGATCTCTCAGTGTCACCAGATCTCTCAGTGACACTGAGAGATCTCTGTCTTTTGGTGCTACACCTCTGAAGATGCCAGCCACAGCTGCTGGCGAAACGTCAGGAACTACAATGCCAAGACCACGGCAATACAGCCCAGAAAACCCACAACAACCATCGTTCTCCAGCCGTGAAAGCCTTCGACAATACATTGATTTGAGAATTGCTAAGAAAAATCTATTCATTAGAAGTACAATAGCATTTGCCATACATTTCTGTTTTTTTTAATAAACAACTTTTATTAATTATAAAACAATAACAATAAACATTAAATAGTAAATACATGGAGTAATATATTGGTTATACAAGATTGTGGGTTTTGAAGAAAAACATTTAAAACACTTGCTTAGTATAATTTGTAGTTCATATACCACAAGAATAAGTCACAGTATATTGGTATAGTTGGTTTAGTTCATAGTGCTAGACTTTCAATATATCTTGGTATAGATGGTTGGGAGGAAGTGTTTCAGTTTCGTCAATGAAATTTAAGAAAGACCACCATTTTTCATAATAGTTAGATGTCGAGGAATTAGCCGATAAATTGTCTGTTATTTTATCTATAATGAGCTGGTCCCACACTCTGGAGTACCAATGGTTCAAGGATGGTGGAGACTGGTTTTTCCAAAAATATGCTATTGATGATTTTGCTATGGCAAGTAGATTAGTAATTAAATCTCGTTGAGGCGTTGGCACGTTTACCCCTTGCCATAGATTCAAAAAAATTAATTGGGGCTCCAGGGGTATGTCGTAGTTCGTTATTAATTTTATTTGCTTTAGTATCTCCTCCCAGGATGTTTTGATTTTGGGGCACTGCCACCAAAGGTGGGCAAATGTGCCTATACTTCCACATTTTTTCCAACACATGGGTGAGTATTTTGACGTGATGACAGATAGCTTTTTAGGGGTTAGGTTCCAATGTGTTAGAATTTTAAATGATTGTAATTTTATATTTATTGCTTTTGAGTTTAGAGTGGGAGATGACCAGATTTCTTTCCATTGATCTTGAGAGATTTGCAAATCACAATCCTGTTGCCAGTTTTTTTGATATGCATATTGTTTTGGCTTATGAAGCTGTATAATGATTTTATATATTTTTGAGATCAGCCATCTTTTACGGTGAGTATTCGTGTCTAAAAGTTCTTCAAAGTGCGTTTTTGGAGCCAGTGTTATGTCTTTTAGGTGTATTTTGTTTATCATGTTGGTTAGTTGTAGGTATGTAAACCAGGGGATGGAAGTGTTCAGTTTCTTTTCTAGGTCAGTTTTTGTTACAAGGCCCATGGTTGATGTTATGTCTAAAAGGCATATATTTCTTAAGAATGCCCATTGCTTACTATTTAGAAAGTTGCATCCTGGTGGAAACCATTCTTGGAAGAGAATAGTCGAGTACCGTGACACTGGTGGGAACAGTTTGTCTTTGTAATGATCCCATAATTTTAATAGGCCTGTCCAAAATGTGTTATTGTCAGTTTGAATAGGTCTGAGGCGCTTTTTGCACCATAATATTTCGTGGATCAACAAAGGGGATTGTACTGTTTCTAATAGTGGTGGGTTCTCCCCACCACTGCACCTTGTTAATTTGTTTTATTATTTGTATATTGATTTTAGTTTTTGTTTTTATCAATTTTAACTGTTCACCGCCCAGAGCCCCTGGGGATGGGCGGTATATAAATTGAATAAATAAATAAATAAATAAATAATACTTGTGACCAGATTATTTCCTCCTTAGATCTTAGAATTTGTAGTATGATGGAAAGGTGGATTGAGTGTGCATACAATTCAATGTCTGGATATTTAAAACCCCCATTATGAGGGCATTGTCGCAGTATATGGAAAGCAATTCTGGGTTGCTTGTGATTCCATAAAAAGTTATTAAAGGTTGTTTGCCATTGTCTCAGCGTTTTTTGTGGTATTGATACAGGGATGGTGCGAAATAGAAAAATCATTTTGGGAAGTAAAAAAGATTTTATCAAGTGATATCTGGAGTACCAACTATGCTGTTGTTTACTCCATGTCTGTATTAGTTTCTTTATTTCTTGAATTGTTTGCATATGGTTATATTTCAGTAGGTGGTCCAAATTAGCTAGGATGTTAGTTCCCAAATAAGGAAGAAATTTAGTGTTCCATTGGAATTTGAAGTTTGAAGAGAGATTGATTTTATTTGCTTGCGAGAGATTGATTGGCATAAG
The DNA here is from genome assembly GCF_028583425.1 of Eublepharis macularius. Taxonomy (NCBI): domain Eukaryota; kingdom Metazoa; phylum Chordata; class Lepidosauria; order Squamata; family Eublepharidae; genus Eublepharis; species Eublepharis macularius. The sequence continues at coordinate 178,121,930 of NC_072790.1, read as the reverse complement.
CATTGATTTTTGTATGTTGACTCTCAGGCCTGAGATATGTGAAAATGCATCAAGAGTTTTTTGTAACTGTGGTAATGAAGTATCTGGTTGTGTGATGTAGAAAAGCATATCGTCCGCAAACATGCTTAGTTTGTATGATTTAGATGGAATTTTGACACCATGAATTAGTGGATCATTTTGTATTTCGTTAGCCAAAGTCTCTAGTGCTATCGCAAATAAAAGTGGTGACAGTGGGCACCCTTGTCTAGTTCCCCTTGTAAGATTTATTTCCAACGATGATGTATTATTTACCTGTACTTTAGCTGTAGCTTGTGAATAAATGACTTGAAGGGCTTGGCAGAATCTGAGACCGAAGTTCATACATTGCAGCAAGTAGTGTAGGTATGTTGTTTCCAGGGTATCGAAGGCTTTTTCTATGTCCAATGATGCTAGTGTTAAATCTGATTTTTTGTGTTTATAAGTGGAAATTATGTTTAGGGTTTTGTGGATATTGTCCGTTATGTCTGTGTCGGTGATAAAACCGGACTGATCCGGATGAATATAATCTTTTATTATTGAGTTGAGACGTTGGGTCATAATGGCTGTAAAAATTTTATAATCTTGATTGAGAAGTGAAATGGGACGGTATGAAGCTTAGCGTAGAAATCCTTAAAGCAACATGTAATATCTGTTGATTTGTGAAGTATGTTTCCGTTTTTGTCTTGAATTGCTTTAATAATGTTAGATACCTTTTTATCTTTTACTTTCCATGCTAGTAGTTTTAGCTGTTTAGGTGAGTGAAACCAAAATTTTTGTTTTAGGTACAATAAGTTTTCTGGGATTTGGTTAGTTTCTATGGTCTCTAGAAGTTTGCGTTCGTGTAATAGTTTGCGGTAAATCTTGTTGCTTCCTGTTTTTTGTGTTGTTTTTCCAGAGAAGAGATATTGTCCAATATTGACTTTTTTTGTAGTTGTTTTGCTTTGTTTACATGGGCTGAAATTGATATCAATTGCCCTCTTAGGACTGCTTTGAGAGCATCCCATCTAATGTGGGGGAGTATCTCCTGTGAGTTGTTAATTTGTAGGTAGTCTGTAATAGACTTTTCAATTTCCTTGGAGGTGAGTTCTTTTTGTAATAGAGATTTGTTAAATGTCCAATGTCTTTCAGGCCTAGTTTGGGAGTTTAAAGAGAGTATGCATGAAATCCAAGCGTGGTCTGAAGTAGTGATATTGCCAATTTGTGTACTAATTACATTGTTTTTTATGTTTTCAATTGTTAAAATGTAGTCGATTCTTGTGTATGTTCTGTGTCTAGATGAGTAATAGGTATAGACTTTTTCAGTTGGATGCATTGTGCGCCAAATATCCAGTAAGTGGTATTTTTTTGGTATAGATGGTAATTTTGTGTCCTGTTTTTTTCCACTTTTTAGATGTTTATAGTTTGATTTATCTAACTTGTAGTTGCTGACATAGTTAAAGTCCCCTCCTATAATCGTTTCTCCCTGTTGGAATGTGGTCAATTTAGTAAGAGTATCTTCAAGAAATTCTAATTGATTGGAGTTTGGGGCGTATATTGAGCCTAGGGTTATTGGTTGGTTATCAATTGTGCCTTTTATGAATATGAATCTTCCCACAGGGTCTATTAAAGTAGATTCATGTTGATAGTTAACTGATTTAGATATTATTATCGAAACTCCCCGGGATTTTGATGATCCTTTGGCATTGTGTTGTTGGATCCATTTTGCTTTTAATAACGTATTATTAGAAGAATGGAAGTGGGTTTCCTGGAGGAGGGCTATATCGACTTTTTGCTGTGCCAAAACATTCAAGATTTTCTTTTGTTTAATATTGTTGTTAAGGCCTCTCACATTGTAAGATAGTATTTTAATATTGGTTTGCATAATTAGATGAAGTAATTTCAATATATATTATAATATACTTTGATTATATAAATTTAGGTTCCGTCTGACAGATACAAATTTGTTTAAAGAGATGTAGGTGGCTTTCTTTTTCTTTGTTTGTGGTTGGGTTTGTACAAAGAAATAGGATGCTAGAACTTAGCACTTACAAATTAGTTGGTATTAAATGAACTTACGTTGCTTAATGACACACAAAGTATTTCAAAAATGCTTTAGAAAACTCAAAACTATTAACTTTGTATATAGTAGTTAACAGTAATTATAAACTGACAATGTATATATGTATATAAGTTATAAGATCAAAGTACACATTCTATAATTAAAAATAATTATATATCAATTCAATATATGGATAACAATCTCTAATCTTAATATTATGTTTGTATAGTATATAATTATTTAGCACTTTGTTATAACACTCCTCAAATAACAGTAAACCTTAATTCAGCAAGTAAACTTAATAGAATAAAGATAACAATTACAAAGCTATTCAAAAATGCTGGGGAAAACTCAAATTGATAGTATTAACTTTGTATATTAACAATTTTTATAGATTTATAATTTTTATCAAAGTAAATATATATGTGTGTGTGTGTAGTTTTTTGTTTTTTTAAAATTTTTATTATTTTCTTTTTTGTCACAAGGCTTTAAATTAATATATTAATATATAAGTAACAGTTTCTAATATATATGTTATATTATTATATAATGCAATATAATACTCCACTGATAACAATAAACCTTTAACTCAACAAATAACTTAATGAAATATTTTATTATTATTGTTTTTTTATATTGATAAACTCTATATTATTTTTTCTTGTTTCCCCTCTTTCCCACCCTCTACCCCCACTCCCTTCTCCCCCAAAGACAAAGATTATTAAATACTGCCATTAAATTCTTGATACAAACTAATTAAAGCTCCCTTTACCCTCCCACCACCCCCTCTCCCTTCTCATTCCCCTTCCTCTCTTTTAAAATCCCTCACTATTATTTAATTAAGGATCTTCTTTTAACTAAAGCTTCACAATGTGTAATGCAGAAAATAAAATCAACTATTGTAACTTCTAACAGATAAATTTAACAGTTTAATATGTGCTGCCCCAGCTCCTATAGTTGGTGTGTTAAACTTCACTTACCAACTATTGGAGTTCTACCCAAAAACAAGCAGGAGCTGGACTTAAATATATTGCTTTTTATCTTAACAAGCTCTATAAATAAGTCTTGAAAACGAAAGGCTAAACTAAAGAGGTCACAGTTCCCCCTTTCCCTAAAACCTGGCATAGAATGCTAACAAAAATTGTAGTAACTAGCATAACATTTCTAGTGATGCAGAAGAAGGTTATATAAGAGTTCTTCTTTTCCTTTTATTTTTTCAATTGTACCTAACAGGAATTTTGCTTCCTTTGCTTGGTGAAAATTCCCGTGGCATCTTCCTTTTTTGTGATGTCTTATCTATATCCATGGAGATTTCCAAATTCAGATCAAGCAAGAGGGAAGATCCTGAGTCTGAATCTGTTGCAGTATAATGCTTTCCCTGATAGTAGACAGACAGCTTGGTGTAGTTTATCCATCTGTATTGAATCTTTGCTTTCTGAAGAGCTTCAGTTGTTGTTTTAAGCTCTTTTCTTTTGTTCAAGACTTCTCCAGGTAAGTCAGTAAAGACTTGTATGGGTTTGTTATTAAGCAGGATGGAGCCTTTATTTTTTGCTTCTAGTAATATCTTTTTACGGATTTTTTGGTCAGCAAACTCTGCTAAAATATCTCTACGTTTTGATCTTTGCTTCTTTGAGCCCACACGATAGGCCTTGACAATTAGTGGAGCTTCTTCCTCCTCAGAGACAATAGCGTTTGCTAGCCATGAAGCCAGCCATGATGTTAGGTTTTCATTTAAAGTTAATGATTCTTCTGTGCCCCTGAAATGGAGGTTTTGCTGCCGAGAGTTGATCTCAAGGAGCAGAACTCTCTCTTGGAGGTTTGTGTTTGCATTTTGCAGCTCTTTTATATTGCTGCAGGCTGAGTTGCAAAGTTCCAGTGCTTCCTCCACTTTACGGTTAGTGTTTCTTAAATCTTGCTTGATTTCTGATAGCTGATCATTTATAGGACATAGGAGCAGAGCTATTTCATCAAGCATACTGATTTTAAGAATTTTTAGTTGTGGAGAAAGATCTATTTCTGGGTGGCAAGAATCAGCATTAGCATTTATATTTGTTCTGTCTGCCATTTTGGCACCTCTGCCTGCTGTTTCTTGTAAGGTTGTTTGGCTTGGAGACAAAAAGAATTCTTGCAATTTTTTAGCTGCTTTACTTGATTGCTTTTTGTCTGAGTCTTGCTTGCCCATAATTTCTAGGATTGAGATAAAGTTATGCTGCTTACCGCCAGTAAGTTGGGATAGGGAAGATTGGAGCTCTCTAGAATGCACCCGACTCCATTACTGCCGGAGCCACCATACATTTCTGTTTTTAATTGATTCTTCCTTGAATATTTTAACTAGTCTAAATTGGTCAGTAGGGGTGGGTACAGTGAAAAAAAATGAACCATGTGGTTTGTGGTTCGTGTGTTTTCATGAACTACGAACTTCCACAAACTGGTGCCAGTTTGCGAAACAGTTCATGGTTCGTAATTCGTGGGCTTTAAATGCCCCTTTCCATACCACTTTGCAGTGGCACAGAAAAGGGCATTTAAACCCGCTGATCAGCTGCTTGTCGGGGAGATCCCTGACAAGCAGCTGATCATTTAAACAGCAGGGCTTGGCTGCCCAGCCAGAAGTTCCTGTCCGGCCAGCCAAGCTCCACTCGCAGTTTAAATAGCCATTTCCCCGCCACTTGGAGAGGCAAGGAAATGGCCATTTAAACAACAGTTGGGGCTTGGCTGGCTGAACGGGAACTCCTGGCTGGGCAGCCAAGCCCCACTGTTTAAATGATCACCTGCTTGTCAGGGATCTCCCTGACAAGCAGATGATTGGTGGGTTTAAATGCCCCTTTCCGTGCTGCTGGGGCATTTAAAATGATCCAAATGAACCAGCAGACCAGTTCGGAAGTTCGTGGAAATGAGCTTCCATGAACCACTGGTTCAGGAACCACGAACCGGGCTGGTTCGTGGTTCTTTTTGGTTCGTGTTCCATTTTATGCCCATCTCTATTGGTCAGTGATACAAAACTTATGTTATGTTATGGAAACTTTTCCTTGGCTATCATTACAACTTTAATGAGTACTGGGGGGGAGGGGTTCCATAATGAATCGTTGAGAGTAAGGGTTTTTTTCCTAGCAAGATGTAATCCCCAAATACCAGTTTTGCTGGTGGGCAGATTTAAGCAAATCCCTCCATTTGAAAGGATATGTCTTTGTGGGAGTAATTTTACAGAGTCTGTTTTGCATACAGTATTATCTTGCAGTTTTTATTCTGGACTTCAATTTAATTTGCTGGTACCCTGAATTTCTGAATTTTCTTGTAGATCATCTGAATTAGTGGTTTCACATTTGCTTCTTGGTACAGATGGAAAGATTATATTATTAGTGCCAAAATTCTTATCTTTTTAGAGTGCAATTAAACAAGTCGCGTCTATGTAACGATATTTTTCTTATGTTCTAAGACGCTATGATATCTGGTATGTGTGCTATGGTCAATGGACTGGAACTGAAATAAACGGAACTTTAATATTAGAATGTACAATAAGTATAAAAATACTGTGTTAAGCAGGTGAAAGAAGATGTGTCAGCCAAAAAAAGTAGTTGAAAGTCCGTTTAAAATGGTCTAGTGTTTAGAGATGTGATTATCCAAAACTGGAAGAAGCATATTTAATGGACATTTTTGCAGCCCATGAATGGTATCTCTCCATTTTTTACTCTTTTGTGAAAGGGAGTGAGTGAGTGTTTGATTATGAGGCAAGAAGGACAGTGTTTACTCCTTGATCCATTTCAGCCTAGAGTAATATGGGCATTCTGAAGCAAGGTGGGTGAGGCAGGGCTTTTTCAGACGCATGTGCGTTCTCCATAGAAGCTCACCTGACACCAAATGTGTACTCTTTCAGGCATCAGGCAAAGTCATTTGTGCTCTCTCAAGCCTTTTTGGGTCCCCTTTATTTAGCTTTCCCATTCATGTATTCATTGTTTTTATACTGGTTGGGGCATTCTGTTGCCATTTCTATTATATTGGGGTTTTTTTTAAAGAAACTGGTTTAATTAAAGTTCTTTTTAAAAATAAATACTGTAAGTTGGTTCAAAGATATTTATATAGAGAGGCTGAATATAAATATTTTTAAGTAAATGTAATAATTTACTTAAGTAAAATTAAGTACAATTTAAAGATTAAGTTGAAACTAAATACAATTTAAGTAAATGTAATAATCAATGATATCTTGGGCAACATAGTCTGTTGGATTTTGGATTCGTAACGATTTCCTGGAAACCTCCCAAACAAGTATTCACTCTGTGCAAAAGCTCCTGTTATGCTGCACAGCACTAGAAGTTTAATCCCAGCAAGATGTTTTGCTCTGATCCAGATCTAGTTGCATGGATGCTAGCAAAGTGTCCCTCATTGTCCTCACATATATATCTGAAACAGCATCTCTCCCACATTCTGCCCATCCCTAAGCACTCTTTTGATCTTTTCTTCATCAGTTAATGATCTGCCTCTGACCTCTCAGCTGAGATGTATCCCCTGTCTAACCATCGCTGTTTTTTTCAGCATTGCACAGTCCACCTTCTTCATGCTTTGCTTCTTGCTCCTTTCATGACCAACAGTCTGTTGACTCAGTGGCTTTCTTGGGAGAATAATTGCCCTCTGTTGCTTCTGTTTAGTCCTTAGAAATTACACTTTCTGCCTTCATCTCATTTGTGTCATTGACTCTCCCAATCTCCCAATGAACTATTTGTCCCTCTTCTCCCTAGGTCTGAATCACTTCCCTCGTTTATTGTGTCTTTTCATGGTCTGACGCAGTTGAACATCTCTAGAGGAGAGCAAAATAATTGGCTGATTAGCTAAACACTGCTACATTTACCTGATCCTCACCAATTCTAGAAATCCTTGACACCTCTTCATAGTTAATGCTCAACTAATTCCTTCCACTCCACTTCCTCACAGAGAAAAGGATTTTCTCTCCTTTTTAATGATAAAATTAAAACTATCCATCTGATAATACTGCCTCTCTCACCATTGTCTTCTAATTCCCCTTCTGCTCCCCCCGCCCCTCGTGTCTCACTTTATGAGGAATATCCTGCTGACTTCTCCACAGGTCTCCTTGATCCTGTCTCACAACTTATGTTTGTTATTTGCTCTGCCTTTCTGCTCTCATCACTGTTACTTTCCACACTAACTCCTTCCCTGTTGCATTCAGATATGCCACTGTTCCCTCTTTCTTCAACTTGTTTTCGTCTTCCTTGACCTCTCTGCTGCTTTTGATATAATTGATAATTCTCAACTGCTTTTCACACTTCAGGTGTTCACAGCTCTATTCCCAGTTCCCTTCCTTTCTATCTAATTAATCTTCCATTGGTTGTTTCCCCCTCTCTTTGTTGTGGTCTCCAGGGACCTGTCCTTGGCCCTCTTCTGTACTTTCAATATACACTGTCCCTAGATGAACTCAGCAATTCCCACCACCACCACCACTTTCTGTACCATCCACCTGCGGATGACGTCCAGCTCTACCTCTTGAGTTTTCTTTCTCCAGCCACTCCTGCATCTCCAATTCCTTGTCTGATATTTCAGCTCATATGTTTCTGATAGGGGACTCACCAGTATCTCAATAGAGAGAGGTCCCAATCAGGATTCAGCACCCCATTAACCAAGGCAGAAACGCTGGCAAAGTTTTTTTTAAAGTGTATTAGAGTAAAAAGGCCAAAATAAACTGATGCACAGCAGATAGCTCTGACCATGCATGCCACCCAGGGTATGCCCATTAGCTTACATACCCTCTTACAAAAAAGCCATCAGAAAAGTTATTTAGAATGCCAAATTATTTCTGCAAAAATGTAAACACATCTGTTCAGAAAATCCTAAAAGATTGACACACACTATGATCTGCTAAGTGTTACACTTGACATCCTTATGGCACCTCCCATTATCTTTTTGCATATCAAGAGGGGTACATTAGAGAGACAATGAGGGGCATATTGTGGTATCAAAGCCACAACATCCAGACACTCTTGAGGCCTTCTCCTGTTGTAAATCATGACTCTCTGGAACATCCCCATCTCCCACTATCTTCAGCTGAACTGCTAATGTTGCAAGGCCATTGCATGTAGGTGAAAAGAGGGGCGAAGGGAGGGAGGCAGCCAAGACTCATCCCAGCATGCCTTTCTTTAGAACCAGAGTTTGACTGAACTCATAACTAAAAGAGTTTGGCTAAAATCTATACAGCTATAAAAAAATTCTTTAACAGTTTCATTGTCGTCTCAAAAGCAATACTTTCAAGACTGAACTTTTCATCTTCCCTTACAAGATTTCCCTTCCTTGTGTGTTTTATATATTCATTGATTATTTCACCATCCATCATAAAGAGCAGGAACAAAGTTTTGGCTTTGAATCTTCTCTTTCCCTTTCCAAATTCAGTACTGCAAAAATACATCTCTTCCTTCTCCACCCCTTTAGTGAAAACTGATTAACACCCTGTCACCTTTTACTTAGACTTTGGTAATCTCTTCCTCTGTACCATTTTAGCCACCTTGCCTCTAGTCAGCAACCTGCTGCCAAAAATCATTCTTACTAGTCTTACCATGCCATGCCCCTCTTTAAATCACTACACTGGCATCCTGTCAACTCCTAAATCCAGTACAGACTCCCCATCCTTACCTCTGAGATCTTCCATGGCTGTTTGCCTTCCTCTGTTATCTATCTTTGGTCATATCCCAATACAACCATTGCCAGCTCCATCATCCTCAACTTTGCAAAGGTCTCTTGCTCTATCAGATGTCCTTTCTCACTTGTTTCCCTGTATGACTGGAACTGCCTACCAGAGCATCTACATGATGCCATTTCTGTCGCTTCCTTAAATTTCCTCTTCAGAACTCACCTTTTCAGAACATACCTTTATGCCTTTGGCATAACCATGTTGTCTCATTTCTTTACTGAAACTAACTCTAAGTGCATGTAACTGGAATGAATGCCTGTTCTTCCCTGTTATCCCTGTCTCCACCTCCTCCCTTCCCTTTGTTGTTTCCCTTCTGTCAGATTTTATATTGTAAGCTCCTTGAGGCAGCAACCTATCTCTTTGTCCTCTGTAAAAGATCATGTAATAATAAGTACCAAGATGCCTCATGCCAATTAAGACTCAATATACATACATTCTCCTGATATATCAAAACCAACGTTTATAGAAAGTTTGAACAAACCTTGTGTGTCACCTGCCAGACAGAATTTAATGACTTCTGTATTATTTTTTACAGGTTTTGGTTTCAGATTATAACTTCCTGGAAAGTTGGATCAGAAGCCATCATTGCTTTTGATAATGTGTCTCTCAGCCTGGACTGTTACTTAACAAGTGAGTTTCCCCATGATTAGCTTTTGATACTGCAGTTGGCCTCCCCTGCATTAAGCACGCTTTCATCTTCTTGCAGTATATGTCCATCTTTGTATGTTACACCAGAAGCATAAAAAGAGGAAGTGCTGCTCACTCATGTTTCCTGATTTATCACTTCCACGTAATTTGCAAAGGTGTCCTGAGAAAGGCAGGCCAAATTAAGCAAGGCTGGCCACAGTTGTTCCTGATTTTGATTTGACCTCACTGGTGATGTGGCTCCAAATCAAGCAGAGCTGCTTTCGCACAGGGGCAGGAAAAGCCACCCTTCTATGCAAGCAGTACGAAGCAGGATTGAGACATGTGAAAGCACATTCACACATCCCATCCCCATGCCACTAATTGCTGGCATTACCCCACCCCCTTCCTGCTCATAACATCAGCACAGAGGCACCAACCTGATGGCAATCTTGCCAGCCCTGCCCTCCCCCAGGGCAGCCCAGCACCCCTCTCCTTCTGCCAACAGCTGAGCTGTGGTTCACAGCCAAACCTTGGCTGAGTTTATGGTGTGTGTGTTTTTAAAGCCCTGTTAAAGGGCTAAAAGGAGGAGGAACAGTGAAAAGCTCAGCATTGCCATTTTAAAGGCAATGCTAAGCTGTACATCCCACTCACTATAGGCAGAACTCTCACATGGGGCCCTTCCTGTAGCTGGCATGCTGTTTCCCCTGTATGCTGGAGCAAAGAAGCTTTCTCTTTGTTCTGGGTTAAAAGAGAAAGCCCAGAGCCCCATGTAGGGTTGCCAAGTCTGGGTTGGGAAATTCCTGAGATTTGGGAGTGGAGCCTGGAAAGAATGAAATTGGGGAAGGGATATAATTCCATCTAGTGCACCCTCAGTGGGATATAATTCCATCCAGTGCACCTTCCAAAGCAGCAATTTTCTTCAGGGGAACTGATATCTGTCATCTGGAAATCAGTTGTAATTCCAGGTTGCCAGATCCCACCTGGAGGTTGGCAACCCTGTCCTCACATGCTCAGAAAGCGCACAAAGTCATTAGAAATTCCCACCAAAAATGAAAGCATGCTGTATGCAACTCAGGGAGGATGCTTCTTGTGGAAACAGCCCAGGAGACTGGGCTGGGAGGCAGTGAGGGCCAGGCTTCCTGGGTCCTCCCACAGACTGTCTTAATAGTTTAAAGCCCTAGCAGACCTATCAAGTGAGATCATCTGCAGAGGCCTTTGCCATGTTCTCCCACATTTGGAGGTGAGGTATTTAGCTCTTGGAAAGGGCCTTTTCCATATCAAATTCACCTAGTGACATTATTGCTATTTTAATGCACTAGATGATGTCTTGGATGCTTATGTTTGCAACGATATTTAAAATCCTTTTCCATGGTTTGCATGATTTTTGCAAGTTTTTTTATTGTGCTACTCCTTTTATCTGTTATTTTAAAGTTGTTGCAGGTGCTTTGATTCTACCTGTTGTATCTTAGTGTTTTAAAGTACTATCTAAGTAGGTAAAACCCTTCTAAACCCGTTAACTCCAATTGCCTTGGATTGGAAGGGGTTAACCTTAGGGCTTAGGGTGGCAGTGTTAGTTCTTTTTCTTTTTATGTTGCTTTTTGGGCTTCTGTGTCAAAAAGTGGGCTATCAGTCCTTTATCTGAATAAACAACCATGCTTCCTTTAGAGCTGTGGGCATTGGCACCTATTTATTTGTTTATTTATTTGTCATTTATATTCCACCTTTCTCACTGAGACACAAGGTAGATTACATAGTGTGGGATTAGTACAATTATTGGCAAGAACACGGGCAGGTATTTCCATACAGTGTCAAGAACATTTCCATAAACATAGTATTAGCAAGGATCCAATATGGAGTTGTAGAATTGCTGAAATGGAACATAATCAATTCTAGGACTTATATTAAACAACATGAAGTGCTGGTAGTATATAGGAGTACATATTTAAAGCAACAGATAATATATAAGGCAACATAATGGTAAAATCTATGGTTCCTAACTCATTAGCGAAACATTTGAGACCCCTTTCTTACAATACTGCCCTCTTAGCTGAGAAAAAGACCTTTTTGAATAATTCAGTTTTGCATTGTTTGTGGAAAGCTAGGAGAGTGGGGGCTGTCCTGACCTCCTCAGGCAGGCCATTCCACAGGGTAGGGGCCACCACAGAGAAAGCCCATGTATGGGCTGCTGTTGATTTCACCCATGTATAGGCTGGCACTTGCAAGAGACCCTGTTCAGATGAGTGAAGCTGCCGTGGAGGGACTTAGGGAGGGAGGCAGTTCCGTAGGTATGCTGGACCAAGGCCGGGAAGAGCTTTGTATGTAATAACCAATACCTTGAACTGAGCTTTGTATTTATATGCTTATATCACACTGCATATATGATGTATCCCCCTGCTTTGTTACCTTGTGTATGCTATTACTAGTAACACTACAACCTTTATAATTGATTAATGCAGCCAGTGCCTGAGGTGCTTCATATTTGTTTTATTTACCTGACCCTGGGCATTAGGCCTAAACTGCCTTTTGTGCCATTTTTGGTCTGTATTAACTTTCCCTTTAGCCAGTTCCCCCTCTGATGTGAAATCACTGCATCTCTATAACAAACCATTCTCTTCAGTAGATGCCATCTGTAGATCTGTCCTTTATTTCTAATGAGTTCCATTTGCTTGTACTTTTTTGTGTCCTAATGCCAAATGCCAATGTTGTTGAATTTCAGCTTCTGTGGAGATTTGTGGATTTTTTAAAAAATTATGTGTAGCTGTTAAATGGTGACTGAAGCAGAATTGTATACCACCATTTTAGAAGCTAAGCATAAATGCTGAAACTGGACAATTGAGCAGCCTTCACTGTGATTTTCTGTTAGCAATTATGTCCTTTCACCTTTTCTGCATCTTCAGTTTTCATGCCTCCCTTCCCGCTCTCCTTTGTTTTTCCCTCCATTTGTGTCAAATCCCAAGCAGCAATGGATTCCAGCCTGCCCTGCCTTTTTTACACCATCGCACATTATGGTTGCAAACTCTTGGCCCAGTCTGATCAGCCACCAGCTGTTGTCCTCCGCAGCCTGCCAGACCAATGACCCACCATCACAGCACAATCATAAACCAGACTGCTTTTTTTGTGTTCCAGTTAATGAAGAGAGGACACCTCGAGACAAAAGTCCAGATGTAGGCAACCTGTTGACCGAAAGGCGTGGTCATCATGTGAGCGAAGCTGGGAGTTTGGGAAGTCCAAAGTACATTTTCAATGGCACATTTGACCTGGCAGGTAGGGAGTTTATTTCCTGAGAGTCATTCCAGATGGTTTGTTGTTACGAGAATGCAGAATTCCATCCCAAACAGTGGTATGATTAGTAGGATGGGGGAATAATGCAATGGAAATTTGTTCTGGCAAATGAAAGAAGTCAGAGTAAAGTTTGGGCTGTAAATTTTCTTTAATTGTTTGGACAGCTAAAATAAGGTTCTTCATAAGCAGAGTTGGGTTTTGGGGATAAGGGAATTTTTAAATATTTCTTCATCATTGCAGCTCTTCTGTATCCATTTTGATCTGTCCTGGTTGCACGTTCTTCAAATCCGTATACCTCTTGAGGACATATGCTTTCTCCTTTTTACTTATCTTTTGGTCCTGGTCTAATTTATACATTTCCAACAAAGTCTTTGTTTGCTTGCTTTTCCTGTGGGATGGAATTATCCTGACTAGTTTCCTTTTGTTGTCAAATTTTATTCAGTACAAAGTGCATCTAGTTTCCACCAATTTTTGATAGTATATGATGATATAATGGATGGTAACATGTTTGTCAGTTACTAAAGGAAAAGATGCTGAACTATGAAAAAAAAAACATATGGAGAACCATTCTAGGTCATGCCAAGCATGTGCCTAACGCAGCATGCTTTTTCCAACAGTAACCACCTGGATGTCAGTCAGAATTATTCAGATTTACTGCTCACAGAAAACCTGCTGTCTCTCTGAGCATCCAGGCTAGGCAAATGTAAAAACGGCAACTCTTCTGTGTACTAAGTTGCATGTGGGGGACTGGGGTGGGGGGAGCAGTGGTTAACTCACACTCATTTCCTTTAGTGTTTCACAATGACATGCCTGTGGTGTTTCATGCTCCAGTGGGCGGGGGGGGGATGCCTTTTTTGGCCTCCTGTGGCTTACAGCAGGCTAGAAGGGAACGTTTCCAATCAAGCCAATGCCATGAAGGGGAAAATTACCCTTCTCCAGTACCACAGCCCTAATCCATATTGTCCTCCCTCCCAGTATCTGCTTTTTAGCAACTAAATTACACATCCAGAACATTACATGTAGCTTTAGTAAATCTGAATAGAACGCACAACTATTAAAGCAGGGATATCACTCTAGTATGCAAGAGAAGACTGGATTCAATTTCTACCAGTATATTGATCTTTTAATTTAAATTTTCAGTTTTTATTTCAGAAGGAAATGATTGTAATTGAAATATACTAGGGAAATTTGGAAATCAAATCAAAGTGTTTTGCTTTCATTCTGCTGTATGGTGCAACATACTTTCTGAGCTTCAGTCCCTAATGGCGATGACTCTTCTGATAGCTACAGAGATGCTTCTGAAAGTAACTGATGGTAGAAGATACAGGTGACTGATGTGACCTACTGTATTACAAATGGCTGCCAGTAATGAGCAAAAGGGTCAAGCTGCACTCTATATACTCTTTATACAGCTATAGTCAAGCTGCACTCTCACATCCTTTTTCAAAAACAGACATAGAGTATCTGGGGAAATGTATTAATGTCATGAGAAATGCTGCAAACTTAGATATTATCATCATTACTGCAGTCTACATTAGTTAGAGTTTGCACAGTACCCATGATATGAAGCACTTCTAGAATGTTGCTCCATGAATCAGTTTCAGTGTGTCTAAAAAGAAGAGAGATTCCAGGTACTGTGTTTGAATTTCTAACTTTAGCTCGTAGTTGCTATACTACATCTTACATAAAGCGGGTTTTGTAACTTGTCCTGAATAAAGCTTGCTGTGTTGAGATTCAGAGGTTCTTTGGTTCAGTATTGGCTGGCCATGGCAGTCCCCAGCCAGCGAGAGACCCTGGGAGCTCCGCCAGCATAACTTGGGTTTACAGCAGCGTAAATGAAAGATGCATCACCATAGGGGCTAGTTGGATCCCTGAGCACTTTCAGCACCCACCCCCTCCTTAGACTTATACTGTAAGCCCCTTAACATTTATCACTATAATTTTAAAATTTAGCATTTTTATTAATATCCATCTTAAAAAATAGTAAGAAATTGGGGAGACGGAGAAAAATAAGAAAAGAATCTACTCCTGCTGCTTCTCCCTTTCTATGGTATCCAAACTGCTGAGCTTCTGCAGTTGTCTTCACTGAAATCCAAAGATTACAATAAAATATATTGAATTTAAAAGGTGATGCCAAAGTGTATCTAATTTTAAGTGATATTAATTTAGAAGGGAGTAATTGAAATTGATACCTATTAAAGCTTTGCTGTTGATACTAAACAATTCTTAGTTTTCCTGTCACTTGAAAAACCCCTATTTCATTGTATCTTGGCGAAAAATTGGTAGGAAGTGCTTGTGATGGAGATTTATTTCATCCCACTTGGATGTGGCTTTTTCTAATCACTTTGAACAGCAGAAAAATTCACTATATGTTAAATCCCCCTTAAGCCAAAGCTGATAATGAAGCAAAGAGATACAAATGGGTGATAATTCCATAATGACCGGTTGAGGTCAACTCTAGAAGCACCTCCCAAAGGAAGAATGCCTGATTGAGCTTTCAAATATTACATTCTTCCCAATCCCTGTTTGGAGATCTATCTTCTGTGCAACTCCTGAGTAATTTTTTCTGCTTATTCTTATTGTACTGTGGGAAAGTAATTAGGCTGTACTAGTGAAATACATACTAGACTTGTACGTGGGAGGGGTTTTTTCCCATATCTTTCATTTTTTATTATTAATTCCCAAAGAGACTCATTATTGGGTAGTTTCATATGGTTTTGTTTCACTATTCTTGATTTGTTTCCATAATTCTATTTTGTTATTATTTCCCATTGGTTTCCCCTTTGGTCACTCTGTACCTTCCTGGTTTTCTCTCTGAACTGAATAAAGCTCAGGGGGATTTCAGTACTCCATTAAGACATCTATACTGTCAAATATCAGACAGATAAAATAAATGGGTCTCTCTTTTTGATGCAATGAAAAGTGCCCATGTTTAACATTAAAGTCTATGGAAGAACTGATAGGAAGCAGTAACATATAAAGCTGCTTGAGGAATCAGCGATACAGCCACTCGCTTGAAGAACAGTAGCTTTAGCTTACAGAGGGGACTTCCAGTGCCAGGCAGACTGCTACTACTGTTGGCTGTTGCTGCTTTTTCAAAATTATCCCTTCCTCTCCCTCTCCCTTTACCAGATCTGTCCCCACCATGCTACACGTTCTTCCCACCAGAGCCAGAAGGTCTCCTGCCAGTCACGATGTGCTGGTTTTGTGCACAGATGTCAGATAAGATACAGTAATGTGTTTATGAAATGTATGTAATTTTATTACTGGACTGTGTATGGTGTTATTTAGTGCTTCAGTCTGAGTTCAGTACTTTGGTCCATTTTGATCACACAGCTACCAAAGTAATTGTTTTGTGGAACTCAATCTGCAGGTGTTCTACATTATAGGGTTGACTTCCTGCTTAAGACTCAGTAGGGTTGGAGGTCTGTCTCTCTGCCTCATGGGTGAAGGATTAGTTGGAAAGACTGGTGGTGGCATGTTACCATGGGTGGTGAGATTTCACTCCCGTTTTTAGTGTCTTGCTCTTGCCTTTCTAATCAGGCTATCTTGTGGATACAGCCATCCTTGACCGTAAGAAAGGAATAATTTAAAATAGTACACTGTACTTTGGCACAGGGAAATGTGGAAATGATTCCTTTCTGTTTGAGTTACTTTCTTCTTTCTTATGTGAAACCAGTCCTCATCTGATTTAAAGTTTCCATATATACTTCAGTATTGGATACCGCACACATATATGTAATCTTAATGGCTACAGTCAGCAATCAGTCAAGAAAATCCAGAGGCTCTCCCCCCACCCCCAAGGAACACAGCTTTGTATGCCCTTATTAGGAAAACACAGCAGAGGCAAATAAGAAAGCTCCAGAACAAGGTGAAAGAAAATCATGGGTTTCTTTTGTTATAGGCTGTTTAGGTAAGGAATTTGTTTTGTTTTCATATTAATTACTATAATTACAAAACATGCCATTTTTGTAACTCTTGTCATTAGTAACAAAAGAAATGCACAAGTCTCATAAATACCTGATTATGCTGTGATGGAGAACTGAGCAGCTCCAGTGTTGTCCCTCCTAACTTTGTTTTCAGACTTAAGGCAGAGGACCGCTGTGAAGCTGTAGCAGAATCAGGTTCTTTTTTGTTATTGTTGTCATTTTGTCTTTTTTGGTAGCAGGAATGCAAGACAATCAGTTCTGTGATGAGGGACATGAAGCCATCAGAACAGAACACAGCTACCATACATAAAGTTCCCTGTAGTGCATTATGTGGCAACAAGCTGATCTGCAGACCTGAGCTCTAAATTCTCTTGCTGAGCACCTGAACACTTTATACATCAAGATCAGCTTTGAATGTGAAAGCCTTTACTTTGAACATTCCTACAAATGATTTATTTCTCCTCTTCTTCCCCCCTCCCCCCATCACTTTTCATCCTATTTTTAGGTTAAGTTTCGATCTCTCCCCCTCCCCAACTCCATGGCTCCCCCATGGCGTAGAATGGTAAGCTGCAGTACTGCAGCCCAAGCTCTGCTCATGACCTGAGTTTGATCCTGGCAGAAGTCGGGTTCAGGTAGCTGGCTCAAGGTTGACTGAGACTTCCATCCTTCCGAGATTGGTAAAATGAGTACCCAGTTTCCTGGGGGTAAAATGTAGATGACTGAGGAAGGCAATGGCAAACCACCCCTAACAAAAAGTCTGCCAAGAAAACGTCGTGATGTGACATCCCCCATGGGTCAGTAATTGACTCAGTGCTTGCACAAGGGACTGCCTTTACCTTTAATCCTAAATAGGCCAGTTTAGGATTGCTCTCTAAAAGTGTGGGGAAGGGAAAGTTGTTATTAAAAGAATATATTACAGCAATGTAGCAAAGCTTTTTAAAAAGTTAGACGTACATGAATGTTATTTTGCTAAACTAACATTTCAAAAGTAGAGTTGCCCCTTTCTAAGTCCATTGAAGTCAATGAGTTTAGAAATGTGTAACTGTGTTTCAGACTGCACTGTAATTTTCATAATTAGGGAATTCTAGATGAGATAGCTGCCCTGACCTGGATAGCCCAGGCATGCCTGATCTCATTAGCTCTTGGAAGCTAAGCAGGTTCAGCCTTCTTTAGTAATTGGGTGGGAAACCTCCAACTAAGACAAGAACCACAGAGGCAGGCAATGACAGACTACCTCAGTTAGTCTGTTGACATGAAAACTCCACCAGGGGTCACCATAAGTCAGCTATGACTTAATGGTACTCTCCACCACCAGATGAGATAGCTAAATACTTATCAATTGTGAAACTGATGAAGAGCAAAAGCCGGGTTGGAGATAACTCACTCTTCAGATGCTGTGAAAAGGATCCATGGCTGTGATAAGGACAGCAGTACAACATGGTTCCTCACACAGTGTTTTTGGTAACACATAATTCTACAGTCCACTTTCTGAGAGTTCCCCCCTTTTCATGCATACTGTAAGGCTGTTTGCTTAGTACTACTATCTTCTAATTTTTTTCCCTAAACAATAAAGGGGATACAGAAAGAAATAAGGAAAAACAGAAATACCCATTACACTAAGGGAAGATTAAGATACTCTTTACACAAGGAGTTTAGACTCTTGACCAAGCCTGTGCTCCTAACAGTATTGCTCTCAGCCTCACTGACACACTTAAACCCCCTCATCACATTAATGTGTGAATCCAAGAGGGGAATGGTAGGTAACATAGCCTTTTCCTCATAGCTAACCTGTAACACAAACCACACAAATGGCTACCCCTTTAAAGTATAGTGCATCCCACTGGAAATCCATGTTCAGACAGATTTTTTGGCTCAACCTGAGGTAACAACCCACAATTCTAATTTCTCTATATTTGCTCCAGTCCAGAAGGAATTAATGATCCACCTCTGTGCAGCTCATGAGGATCCATTAAAGTTCATCAAGATAGATATGACTTTTACCCACTGCAGAAATCATTATTTCCCCATTCTGTACATAAGGTCATAACTTTCTGTAATGAAACAAAGCTCTCAGTGCCAAGGAGCAGTTAACATTTTAAATGAAGACACTGTCAGCTGCTAACATTGGAGGGTAACCATAGAGAGAAATCCCTAGACTCACTGCTCAACCGAAAGCCCCTGTCACAGCAGTCACACTCTAGGAACTGTAAATAAAGGACAAGATACAGGAAACAGGGTGGAGCAGTCACACAGTTACACGCATATGACAGAACTCTGCTTTTTTTGTAACATATAAAGAGGCCCATAGTGTTTTAAGTTACAACAGTCACAAGGCAGCTTGTAAGTTCCATGCTTCCCAGGTATACAGGGAAGGGGTTGATTTAGATTGCGACTGCAGTGCATGTGGAGAAAGACCATTCTCTCCACCACACCATTTTTCTAACCTGAAACAGAAGTCAATATTTGTGCCATTGGAAAACTTACAAATAGTCTTCATTAGGTAAAACATTGAACAACGTACATTTTTCAGGAAGAATTCAGTATGAGGAAATGGCACAAATATATAAAGAGCTGCAAATTCAATTTCCACAAGGGAGAAGTGAAACTGAAACAAATTGTGGGGTTGGAACAGCAGGGATGAGAATTTGACAACCCATCTACTCCTTGAATGCCTGCCCATGGAACACCCACCTTATGAAAAGAGGGATATCAAAGCTCTCGCTGGCAAACGTCGCCTCTTGTGCATTCAAAGTAGTATTGCTGGACTTAACTGAAGTAGTTTGACACCGGCATCTTCAAATATCATGCTTTCTGTTTGTACTTGATTGGTAGTCTGAACTGGAGGAAGAGGTTATCAGTAGAGATGGGCACAGACAGGAAAAAAAATGAACATGATGTTCGTTGTTTGTTGCCATTCATGAACAGGGACTCACAAACAACCACGAACATGGCCCTGTTTGCGAACATGTTTGTGGTTGGCTGTTCGTGGGGGCCAGCAGGCTCTCCTCCAGCCATCAGCCAAGTTTGGTCAAGATCCCTACTGCACCACTCCCAGAAACCTGACCTGAGCAGGCACCAGCAAAGGTACTAATAATAAATAATAGCTTGGCCCCAGAGCCTGGCAGCAGCCCTGGAACCTGATGGTGGGTAGATCCCTACTGCACCACTCCCAGAAACCCTACCAGAGCAGGCAGCAAGAAAGGTACCAATAGTAAATAAATAATAGCTTGGGCCAGAGCCTGACAGCAGCCTTGGAACTTGAAGGGGTAGATCCCTATCCCACCAGATACAAAGAAAATTCAAGCTCCAATGCACTCTCTCTATCAAAATGCCAACAGCAACTGTGTCTCTCCCTCTCCACTGTCTGCAAAGTCAGAGCTGGGAGCCCCCCTCCCTCCTGGTCTTTGCTCCCTTCTAACAAATTTGGAGCTCCACACTTGAAAGGAAGACCTGCCTATCAAGCTAAATTGGGCTTAGATTGAGGTTTCCAGGGAAACAGCAGGAGTTCAGACAGAGTTCAGACAATCCCTGCCTAAGTTGCCAAGGGAATTGATTGTAGGTGCCAGACTGTCTGGCTTGACAAACAGCAATGAATGAGGCTTGCAATGACCACCTGTTCGTTTAGAATGAGGCCTCACAAACAGCTTGTTCGCGAACAGCAGATTGGGCTGTTTGTGGCTTTTTTTTGTTCGTATTGCTGTTCATGCCCCTCTCTAGTTATCAGTCATGATTGGTTCATGCCTGTTGCTTTAATTCGCCTAGCAGGATCAGCATATGAGGCATAGATATTATCAGGCCAAAATAATGATGGTAGCTCCAAATTTTTTGTAAGTGGAATTATCTTTTTAATACAGTACTAACTCTTTTGACCTCTTCTATCTACACTACTGTCGCTACAGAGAGAAATGAATGGAAATGCCCTAGTTCTGTAAGAAGAACCATATTAATACAAACTCTGGGTTATTATATCAGAGTTAGCTTTCCATATTAGAAAGTAGAACCATGGTTTCAGAGGCTTTTTCTTAAAGGCATACTAAAGACAGAAGTTGTCCAGTCACTATTGACTTCTGGGTGAGGAGTTGTAGATTGTGTTACAAATGATGCAGTCTGCTTCTTCATCATGTAACTTCAGCCTAAAATATCTCACAGAAGGCAAAATAATTGAACCTTGACTTCAATTGCAATGTTACTGAGGCAGAAAATTTCAGACAGATCCAACGAAAATTAAAATTGAATTCAACATTTTATGAAAAATACCAAGTTTTGTTTCTACATTTTCAATGTCAGTGTTTCATGGTGCCAAAGACAACATTTTAGTATCTAAATGCTTTATAACTTCCTACTTCCATAGTTTTAGCATTTACATTCCACATTTTCAAAAACCCCTGAATTTTATAACTTGGCTTTTAGTCAGACTTGAATACTTCAGTTCTACGGTTCTACTGAATCCTAACTGTGTGACTCAGTATCTACTTGATTCTAGCAACTGGGGGAAATATGGAGCTAAGCTATGTGTTCAATACATGAAGTCAGTGTCTCATTTGTTAAAGAAGGCTTGGCTGTATGCGGTCTTTTTTGTGTCCCAACAATAGGCATGAGCCTGTCGAGGCTATGAGTTTGATTACTGTACCTGTACTGCCAGGCAGCTGAACTGGCAGCATCAGCACCACTGCAAAGTCCCCGAGAGGGTTCTGATCAATAGGGGCCTTGCCAAAAGTAATTACAACTAATGTGAGCTTTGGCTCCTTTGATTGATCACAGGCTGCACTGTTTCCTTCACAAATCAGATTAATACATAGAACAACCTTTCTGTTGCAACTGAGATAGCAGAGTAATAAACTCAGCACTTCTCCACTCCCCAGGTCCCTGAACTAACCCAAGTTCCCATACAACTGAAAACCAACTAGAACTACCACATTAGATGATGTTGGCATACACCCCTGGGATGTACACTGAGCAGTGTGGAAACTGAAGTTTCATGGGTTAGGTCAGCTAATTCCTGCAAAAGCATTGAATATTTATGACTATCATATTATTTTCAGACCAGGTCAGAGAGAATACCTTTTCAGCACTGCTTATATTGATCATGGCTAGAATTCCTCTATGCTTTTGGAAACTGGAGCTCACCAAAGTGTGGATTTGCTTTGGCTGCTTAACTACCTTTTGTCATTGGTCCATGGTAAATCCTAATTCTACCAGGTAATGGGAATGCTTTTCTACTTCAAATAGTAGATGCCCATATTTGTGCTAAAGGACAATGAGAAACATAAGCAATGAGAACATTTAAGAATCTGTATAGAGTAAATCCAAGAGGGTCAAACGGCACGAGTCTCTTGGTAGTTTAAATTTCTTTCTTAGAACATGCCTATCATGGAATCTCATTTTAACCTCTAGTAGACACTGCTCTCTTGTATGCACGACAATATCATTATGAAGGCAGTCATTACTGGATATCATCTATATAAGATGGTACAGCAGGATATGGAAAACCAGGAGTGTTTACCAGATTTGTAAATGCAGCTCCCTTGCCTAATCCGCAAATTTTGATCCAGTATTTTACCTAGAATATTTCTAGCACTTTAGAATGGACTATATTATATTTAAAAAAATTCGTCCCTCCTTCTTTTGTTACAGCTCTAGATAAAACACTGGGAGCATTGCATGATTGGTTTCCATATGTGTGGGTGTGTTTGATCATAAATTGCTTACAATTGACCACTGAGGAAAGCCTAAGGGCCGAAACACATCTGGTCAGTTTTGTACTGTACCTTGGTCTATTTGTGTTGGTCACTGCACTGTACCATCATCTGTATCTTGAGATGTTTTAGCAAGTTTTCATATATATATGTAGCCTGCCATTCAGGCCTTATGTTTTAAACTTGTTTGTATTCACATTGGTGCACATCTATAATAAATACTTTTTAATATTTTATATATATATATATATATATATATATATATATATATATATATATATATATATATATATATATATATATATATATATATATATATATACACTTCTAGGTTGTTACTTAACCCCTTTTGTTCCATTAAAAGTCTTGCTCAGATCCTACAAACTGGAGAACGTGGCTTCTTTTATTGAGTCAAGCCATCTCGTTTTAGGTCTTCCTCTTTTCCTACTGCCACTTTTCCTAGCATTATTGACTTTTCCAGACAATCTTGTCTTCTCATGATGTGACCAAAGTACAATAGCCTTAGTCTTGTCATTTTAGCTTCTGGGGAGAATTCAGGCTTGATTTGATCTAGGACTCACTTATTTGTCTTTTTGGCTGTCCATGGTATCCGCAAAGCTGTCCTCCAGCACCACATTTCAAATGAATCAGTTTTCTCCCTGTCATCCTTCTTTGCTGTCCAACTTTCACATCCATGCATGGCAATGGGGGATACCATAGTTTAAATTATCTTGATCTTGGTTCCCAGATAGACATCTTTATCTTTAAGGATCTTCTCTAACTCCCTCACAGCTGCTCTTCCAAGTCTCAATCTTCTTCTGATTTCTTCATTGCAGTCTCCCTTTTGGTTGATGATTGAACCAAGGAATAGAAAATCTTGAACAATTTCAATTTCCTCATTGTGCAATTCCTCAGTGGTCATTACTTTTGTCTTCTTGATGTTCAGCTGTAATCCTGCTTTGGCACTTTCTCCTTTAACCTTTGTCAGTAGTCATTTCAAGTCTTCACTATTTTCTGCTAGTAAAGTGGTGTCATCTGCATATCTGTTCCTTCCACCAATTTTCACTCCACCTTCTTCTAGATCTAATCCAGCTTTCCTTATGATATAATCTGCATAGAGGTTGAACTGATAGGCAGATAATATGCATCCTTGTCTGACACCCTTGCCAAGTGGAAACCATTCTGTTTCCCCATACTGTGTCCTGACAGTAGCCTCTTGTTCAAAGTACAGGTTGTACATCAAAACAATCAGATGTTGTGGCATCCCCATTTCTTTTAAAATTCTCCATAGCTTTTCAGTGCAGGTATGAAAATGTGCAGGTATGAATATGTGAAGGGCTGTTTATTTTTGTATTCTTCTCTTCAGTTCTTATCTCATGTTTCCTTTTCTACTGCACTTCCACCCATGTGTGTATTTATCACCAGTCCTTCAGTCCTTGTCATGTATTTAAAGAATTAGATTTCCATCTACAAAAGTTCATGCCACAATAATAGAAGCAGAGTTGAAAGTTTCATCTCTTGTGAGAAGCAGGACTCCTATCTACATATATCCTCATCAGAAGAGCATATCTTCCCCTCCCCCAAACCCTAATAATAGACATCCTTAGATGCATGGCAAATATAAGTGCTGTATGTAAGTAGCAACAGGGCCCTAGATAATTCATAGTTATCTTACAGTTCAATCCTATGCAATACAATCCTATCCACTTCAATCTAAGACCAATAGTTTCAGAGGGTTTAGGCTGGAGCAACTCTGCATTAGATTACAGTGCAATCCTAAAAACATGTTTTCAAGGAGTAAACCCCATTTTGTGGACTCAAGTAGGATTTTGAATAGACCTGCTAACTTGCTTAGGATTGCTCTCTTTAAAGTGCAAGCCTAAACAGAGATATACCCTTCTAAGCCCATTGACTTCAGTAGACTTAGAAGAGTGTAGCTCAGTTTGGGGATTACACTATTAATCTCCTACATTTAATTTTGTAGTCTCTATTGTGAATAAAACCTTTCTGATATCAAACTGTTTGGGTAAAAGAGGCACCTCATTAAACAATTCTCTCCCTTTGTCCTCAATTTCTTCGTCAACTTGTCAAATGCTGTGTCTTCATTAATCACCATGAGTTCAGTTTTCCTCATGTGGCTGACATCAGTTTTGACAAGTTGTTTTATGTTTTGGATGGGATCATCTGTTACTATTTTCCCCATCATATCTCCAGCATCTGGCCTCCCCAGGGCAACTGGTTTTCAGAGGTCTTTTGGAGTCTGTCAGAGGGAAGGTCCTGCTTCCAGTGCCACGTGGCTGATTCTCGGAAGACTGTGACTCACATTAGTTAATCAGATGAAGGAGCTGAAAGGAACAGCAGAGCAAGTATTAAGTACAAGAAAATTACATTTGTTGGCTCTTCACATGCAATTATACTAACTGAACTGTTGGCATAATGCAATAAAGATGTCTGCAGAATTGTATTTCTATATTAAGTGGCAGTTAAGTCAGTGAATGAACAGCTCCTATCACCAAACAGATTGGTTCCACATGCACTGGGATAGATGTGTTGAGATTAGTGACTGGATCTGGTCTCTATGGTAACTATCTGCTTCCCTTCAAAGTAAGAAAAAAGAGTATTTAATTATTATTTTGTAACCAGCAAAATGCCTGTCATGATGATGAACAAGATGTGTCTGGCTTATATCACAAAGGCCCCACGGGACTCAGAGGAGCTCTGCTCATTCCACAGTACTGGTCAGTGAAGGCTCAGAGTTCCAGACTCAGGGCAGCTTTTGTTCTGCAACCATCTCCATTTACTTTTCCCCATAGTAGTAAAAAAAGGTGCAAGCACCGAGTCATTACTGACCCATGGGGAGACGTCGCATCACAACGTTTTCTTGGCAGACTTTTTACAGGGTGGTTTGCCATTGCCTTCCCCAGTCATCTACGCTTTACCCCCAGGAAACTGGGTACTCATTTTACTGACCTTGGAAGGATGAAAGGCTGAGTCAACCTTGAGCCGGTTATTTGAACCCAGCTTCCGCCAGGATCGAACTCATGTCATGAGCAGAGCTTGGGCTGCAGTACTACGGTTTATGCAGGAGAAAGTGAACGTGTAACTGAGGAACATCACTGGGTGAAATTAAACCAGTTCTCTGTCCCTAATGATCCAACCACTAAGAATTAAGGCTCTGGGGCCAAATATGGGGTATGAAAGTTATAATGTATTGGGGAACGCAAGGAGATTGCTTCAGACTACAAGCCAATTTCTGCACTGTGGTCTATTTTTGTTGTTTCAGCAATACCATAGGGTGTTTTTTCGCTTTCTTGAGATGGTATATATAGGTTGGGGGGGGGATGTATTACTAGTTGTAAAGGACCCAGAGCAATGGTGTTTGGACTCTGTTTCCATTTGCATACCGCCATCTGGAGTCTGTTTAGTGGCTAATGTTCGGAACATTGGTTGTGTTAGCATTTCTACAACATATTTAATCATACTGTACGTAGTGCTTTGTAACTCTAATCTCAGACGTTAAAATCTGTCCCGTCTACAGATCATAGAACAAGAAACAATCATTTTAAACTATAGAAGAAGATTGAAGAACCAGAGATGTATGATGTTTAAAAATTGTGGCTTAGACAGCTTGGGGGATCTCTTCACTTGATGGAAACAAAAAGGCAACTATCTGTCAAATTTGTTTTGGCTGTAAGGTACCTATTTCAGAGAAGGAAACTTGGACCTCTTTAAACATGGAGGCTGGGTTCAGTGATCATTCTAAAACATAGTGTGATCATCCAAACGTGGGTTACTTCACTAACTATGATTGGGACTATACTAGGGCCGCTGAATTGTACATACTAGTCTTCTTTACACTTAGCTTTCCCTCCTTAAATTCCACTGCAGCTGTGATAGATAGTTTTAACCCTTTCAGATGGATGTGTTGCTTTATAGCCTGGATTCCTGCTTAGCCGTTTACTCTTTCCTTTAATATGGATTAGCTGGCAGGTTCACATTTAATAATATAAAGTGCATTTCCCTTTCCAAAATGATGGCTCAAAATTTCAGCTTTAGCTTTATATTCCACATCCAAAGTAAAAAGTGTAATTTACTATAAACAATATTTATAAGCGAGGCAACTGTTCAAGTGTGCACACCATTGTATGTTTTAAATGTCTGCTAAGTACGGGACCTTGTTGTTCTCACAAAAATACCAATCGGAAGCCAGCCATCCTATCTTTGTCCCCTTTTTTCCTGAAAAGTCTGTTGTAGAGTAAGGAAATTATAACAGGCTGTCCTTTTATATTAGCCATGTGCCGTTGTTACTGGTGGTCTACTCACCTGCAGAGAGAAACAGCTGCCCTCGGATAAACACCCACGTGGTAGTGACATGCACTGCTGTCCCTGGCATTGTCTCCATCCCTCCTGTATTTACATCCACTGTCACAGCTACTGTTTCTTCTTTTCTTTTTTTTAAAATTTTTTTATTTTTAATATCTAACATAAAAAACTACAAAAGACTACAAAAATACAAGGGGGAAAGAAACAAAAAAGGGAAGGGGGGCTGGGGGAAAGGGAAGAGCAGCATACAAACAACAAACGCTACACTACATGTCTTGTATTCCCTTCATGCTGCAATTTTTCTTAAAAGTTAACTTTCTAATATGCTATCAGATTGGTAGATCTTATACAATACAAACTATATTCAGGATGAGGTTTTCTTCCCCCCCCCCCCTGCGTCTCGGTCTCAGTTCTCTCTGCGCAGCTGGAGCAGCTGCGCCCGCTCTCTCCTCCCCCCCTTCCCCTTCAGACTTTGAACTTTCTTCTTGCTGAAACTCCTGATGGTTGAACAAAAAGTCTGTCAGCTGCGCTTCCGATGTAATCTTGTAAGTTTGATCCTTATATCTAAACCAGACGCCTTCTGGAAACAACCATTTATATTTTACATCACATTTCTTCAAGAAAGCCGCAAGTCCTTTATACTTAAATCTTCTTTTACGAGCCAAAAATGGAACATCCTTCAATATTTTAACCTTGTTGCCCAAATAGTCCAAGTCCACATTGTACGAATTATATAAAATGGTGTCCCGTGTCTTCTTAGATGAAAAGTCAATAATAATCTCGCGAGGCAGCTGACGCTTCATTACATACTTTGAAGATGTCCGCCGGACTTCCAAAATATCGCTTTTTAACTCTTCTTTAGTTGCCTTTGTGAATGGCGCCAAAAGTCCAGACACCAGATCTTTTAAATTTTCACTTTGCTCCTCTTTTACATTCTGAAGACGCAGTACCGTTTGGGCACGGTCCACTTGCAATCCTATTATTTGATTCTCCAAAAGCTTCACTTCCTTACTTGTTGCTTTCATGAGTACTGCGTTCTCGTGTGCAGACTGCTCTGCTCCGGTCGCTGTTTCTTTAATGGTTTTCACTTCGCTTTCCACTGAATCAACCTTTTGCCCCATTTCATTCAGTTTCGCTACAAAGGGCTGCACAGCATCAAAGACTGCTTGTCTCACCATCTCTTCCAAAGTTTCCCCCTTCCCCTGTAACGTCGCCATCACCGATTTACTCATTGCTGGGCTCTGCTTTTTCGTCGCCATCTTAGGGGGGGGGGGTGCCAACTAAGTTCCGAAACTCCGTGAAGGGGAAGAAATCCGCGCCTTCTTAGCTTCAACTCCCACCAATCCTTCGCATACGCTTAGAAATCAGAAGGGATTCGCTTACTTACAGGTTTTCACCTTAAATCTGCTTATTACCGTTCTCCATGGCCCGGCAGCACGCGAAGCGCTGCGCCAGTCTGCCGGCCTCCGTTAGAGCAAACGGGCATTTTACCCCCTGCATTGCTTTCAGGGGGTTCTTCCCGCCGCGCTCTGGACCCCGTCTCCCTCACTGGGAGTCCTGGGGGTTAACCCTCGCAGGTCAACCGCCCGGTCAGGCTGCTCGGACGTTTCCTCCCGGACCTGCGGAGAGGAGCATCCGACATGGCCAGGAAAATGAAAACGAATCACAGCTACTGTTTCTCATAGCCAACAAATATATTATAACTGTTAAGGATGTGCACAAACTCTCTCAGGGGAAGACTTTAAAAGGGTGCCACTAATTTTTTAAATCTCAGACTGAGATCACAAAGGCATGTGCATGCACCCCCAGGGCAGATCTATGCTGCATTTGTTTGATTAGAGCCCAAAATGTTTGTGGTGGGATCAAAGACAGTGTTTGCAACACCCAGAAGCAGACAGGAGAGGGGAGGCCCACAGGGAAAAGAGTGGGAACCAATTCAGACAAGGGGTAGGAGAGCACACACAGACACAACCAAACCAAAGATTTTTAGCAAGGCTGGCCCACACACGCCCATTTGATTTTTAGCTACTAGTCTCCAGCCTCATGTAACTAGCACTAAAATGGCATCCTGATGGCTTGAAATGTCCTGCATCCCCAGCCAGTGGCATCCACAGAAGGAAGCTTTCATATGCTCATCTCCCTTGCTGTTTTTTTAAAATTTATTTCTCAAACTTTTGTTATGTTTATCACGATTCTCTCGCTTTCACTCCTAACATCTGGGCACAAATTGGTTTATATGCTTTTCTGCAGCTTCTCTGTCTTCTTTTGGCATTCCTTTTGCACAGCTGAGAAGGCCTCTTAATTTCCGCACAGCAGAAAGCCCATTATCCTACATCCTTTCAGTATCCTCTACTTAGCTACACCCCAGACTTTGCTAGCTTGAAGGCCATCATTCACATTTCCCTCCACCATTAACCTTTGTCACTCTCATAGCTGAGAGAGGTAATGGCTATAGGCCCCACTCCATTGCACACAGGGAAACTATTAAGCAGGAACAACAGAAATGGGGAAAAAGTTTTCTTCTTTACTGTGTTAGGTGGCTTTCTTGGACATTATTGAGATTATGTTTTGTCTGGCTGCATTCAGTGCACATTTGGGAGAGCGAATGTGAATCTCTCGTCCCTCCCAGAAATGGAGTAGCAAGTTATATTATGGCATCTCTAACAACAAAATAGGGATTAAAAGGCTAGTCGAATCATCTGATATTAACTCTCCTTGCTATCTCACTGTTTCCACCTCAGTTTCAATCTTTTTAACTGACTGGGAGGGGGAACTGGCTGACAATCACAAGTGACTTCCAAATTGACGATCAAAGTTCAACCAGCTGTTATTGTTGTGATTGTCCAGTTGTGCTGGCAAATTCCACACAGGAGGTAATAAAAATAGAGTGATTCCCTGATCAGAGATGTCTACAGCATTTTTAATTTGCGAAGTACCAGTCTTCAACAGGTCAGCCTTGGACCACAATGAGGGGTGCCTACAATGACTTGTTCTACTATATAAAAGGCTAAGCATATTCAAGACAACTCACTTCCTACTCTGGTGCACCTCCAGAGGGTGCTGCTGTGGAGGGAAACCCAGATGAGGCAGCAAGAATTCCAGAGTGTGCCACGGCAGGAAGCCCAGGCCGAGATCACGCATGGAGCAGGCAGCAATGCCTGCCCCCCCACTTCATCCAGCTGGGATCAGGAGCAGAGAGGGGGCAATCAGGAACGGAGCAGGTGACAATGCCCGACACCAGACTTAACCCAGCTGGGATCAGGAGCAGAGCAGGTGGCAATGCCCGCCCCCCCCACCTTCACCCAGCTGGGATCAGGAGAGGAGCAGGTGGCAATGCCCACCCCTCGCCTTCACCCAGCTCAGATCATGAGAGGAGCAGGTGGCAATGACCACCCCTGCCTTCACCCAGCTGGTATCAGGTGTGAAACAGGTGGCAATGCCTGCCCACCCTTTACTCAGCTGGTTCAGGCATGGAGCAGGGGGCAATACCCACCCTCTGCCTTCACCCAGCTGGGATCAGAATAGATAGCAATGCTCATCCTCTCTTAACCCAGCTCAGATCAGGAGCAAGGCAGGTGGTAATGCCTGCTCCCCCCTTCACTCAGCCAAGATCAGCAGTGGAGCACATGGCAATGCCCACCCCCCCCCTTCAACCAGCTGGGATCAAGAGCGAAGCAGGTGGAAATGTACACACACCCCTTCACCAGCTGGGATGAGGAGCAAAGCAGGTGGCAATGCTCACCCCCCCTCAACCAGCTGGGATCAGGAGCAGAGCAGGTGGAAATGTCCACCGCCCCACTTCAACCAGCTGGAATCAAGAGTGGAGCAGGATGCAACGCCTGTCCCCAGCTGGGATCAAGTGCAGAGCAGGTGGCAACGCCTGCCCCCTGCCTTCAGCCGCCATGATCAGGAGTGGAGCAGGAGGCAATGCACGCCCCCTTCCTTCACTCGACTGGGATCAGGTGCAGAGTAGGAGGCAATGCCTGCCCACCCTTCACCTAGCTGGCAACAAGCGCAGAGCAGATGGCAATTGCCCCCCCCCGCCACTTCACCTGGCCAAAATCAGGCGCCAAGCAGGAGGCAATGCCTGCCCCTTTTCCAGCTGGGATCAGGAGCAGAGCAGGTGGCAATGCCCATCCCCGCTTCACCCAGCTGGGATCAGGCGCAGAGCAGGCAGCAATGCCCTCCCCTTCACCCAACTGGGATCAGGAGTGGAGCAGGTGACAATGCCCATCCACTCTTCACCCGGCCAGGATCAGGTGCAGAGGAGGTGGCAATGCCCACCCCCCTGCCTTCATCTGGCCCGGATTAGTGATGGAGGAGGATGGAATCCTCACCTGCCTGCCCTGCCCTTTCTAGAGCCTGTTGTATTTTTTTCCCCACAATGGGCTTTGTTGCTAGTTTTTTAATAAATCCTGTCTCTATAATGGTAGTTTCATCTACACTACCTAGCAGATAATGATGTTTAGCTCTGTGTCATTAGCAGCTTCACCTACTGATTTCTTTGTAACAGACGGCTGTCAAAAAGACAGTTAGCAACCCTCAATACGACCCCAATCTAGGATGGATTGCCCAGGATCACCACTGCCATTTTCTCTCTTTTTTTCTTAAGTTTTTCTAAGAGGCGAAAGGAAGATGAATAAAGACAGAAAACTTGGAGGAGGAGAAGAAAGATCAACAGCAGGAGGAAGAATTACTTAAGCTTGGTTTCATACATGCAGGGGAATGAGGTGGCAACATAGTATCAGAAACTTTAGATAGTAGAATGGATTGCAGCACTTCATACTGCAGGTAGAGGATCATGTTTTAGAATACTCCCATATATTAAAAATTCCCTGAAAATAAATAAGCATCACAGTAAGGAAAAACCTTGAAAGGAAGTTTCTTTTTATGCAAACAACATTCAAAGCACCAGAGGAGTTAGCCGTGTTAGTCTGTAGTAGCAAAATCAAAAAGAGTCCAGTAGCACCTTTAAGACTAACCAATTTTATTGTAGCATAAGCTTTCGAGAATCAAGTTCTCTTCATCAGATGCCTGATCAGTCTTAAAGTCTTAAAGGTGCTACTGGACTCTTATTAAACATTCAAAGCAGGAATCCACCATCTATTTAAAGTGGTACCGTCTGCCCTACCTCCTGAAACTTCTACCATCTCTTTCTCACCTCTTTTTCTGAAGGTATGAACCAGTCTTTATACATTTTCTCTTTAAAAGTAAGTTTAGTCACCTAACGAGGTTGAAGCCCTGTGTTATGTTAGCCTGTAGAACAAGTGTGCCAAACTGCTAGTGTAACCCCTATGAGGTAATTGGTTTAGCCCAGAGGGGTGGAGTCAGTAGCGAGAGGCAGGCTGCTGAGGAGGAGGCTGGTTGCTGGGGAGCTGAGTAATTTATATGCTCTTATCACCTTGAATAAGGGCTGTAATTCCCCAGCAAGAGGACAGAAGTCTGGGCTACAGTTACTTTGAATTAATGAAAAAGGATTCACCACTTGGTGAAATGTTGAACAGTTTTACCTTTTCAAAAACATTGTTGATTTAATGTTTTCTGTACGGTTGCACTTATGAGTTAGGTTTTTTTTAGTTGTTTTTTATTAATTGTTTAAAAGTTTAAAAAGAAAAAAATTCTTAAAATGGTGTGAAAGTTACTTCCTAAGCCCCATAGAACCCATGAAAAGAGAAGTTACACTAGCCCACCAAGCTTTGTAATGTTAGCCTGTATAAAAAGTGTGCCAAACTGCTAGCTCACCAAGCTAACCAGTCAAGCGTTATTATAGCCTTAGCATCTGAGACATATTTTTGCTGTCCCAGACCAAACACAAGAAAAAGCAGGATTCTCAGTCCTTTCTAATAGACTGCATTTGACCTGCTGGGTAACAACTTGTACAGATATCTCTTGTGATAATACTGTGAGATAAGCCACTATTATTTGTCTTTAGAAATTGGGAACTGAGGCTGGGGGGAGGGGGGGAGGAAGTGATTTGCTCAGCCGTCCATTGCGTTCTGACAGAATTGGACTTGATATATCAAATTCAAAGCTCCATCAAAAAGATAGTAGCAGTAAGACTTCCTAAAATACTTCATTTCATAATTGACTAAGCTTCAAAGAATATGAAGTTCTCTGACTAAATATTTAGTCATTTGAAATAAATATAGGTGGCGCCTTGGCCTCGGTGGGGAACTGTGACATGAAGTTCCAAAATTACATTATGAATTGAGCAAGTGAGGAAAAAATGTTAAGATTATATTGTGCCAGATACTGCTAAGTTTATGAAACCTCTAAGGGTAATGCTTTTTATCTTCTCCAATCTTAATAAAAGGTTTTCTTGAGTAAATTTGCTTAATTAACCATTGGCTCAGAGAACTGCTTATATTAATGCACTTAGACCTTTGAGGCTCAGCTAAGATTCTCCTTGCCATTCTTCTTACATTCGCATGCTTGCATTTGTGAGCAATGAAATTACTTTCCACTCCAGCAGAAAAAGACGTGCATTTTCTTCCTGCAGGTCTGACTGAGCTTTCTAAAATTACTTCTAAGATACTCATAAGTGTACATGGTTTTTGTACAATGGAGTTCGGGCCATTTAAAGGGCCCTGCCACTTGCAAGCAGCAGGTCCCTTTAAACTATCAGCTGGCAGGCGGCGATGGGGGGGGGAAACCCCTGCTGCCTGCCCGCTGATAGTTTAAAGGTGTCTGCTGCTTGCAAGGGGCAGGAAAAGTTTAAATGGCCATTTTCCCAGGGAAATGGCCATTTAAACTGCCCCTTTAATACAAACCAAAAGAACCAATAAACCAGTTCATGGAAGTTCATGGAATCGAGCTTCCATGAACCATTGGTTCACGAACCATGAATCGGCCTGGTTCGTGTGTTTTTTTGGTTCATATTTAGGTTCGTGCCCATCTCTACTAATGACCACTGGTCTGATCCAGCAGGGCTCTTCTTATGTTCTTATATTCTTAGTAGATGTAATTCTATGATTGCTTTAACAGTCCTATTTTCTGAATGCAGTTGCTGGGGCTACTTTTTGAGAGAGAGAATATCATTCGGGTGATTTTTAATCTGTTTACCCTCTGCTTTTTTCCTCAGTAAATATGCCATTCCTGGAAGTTTCCTTGAGAGACAATAAAAGTGATGGGGAAGTGTGTTTTTTTAGCTAGAGAACAACAGAAAAGGAAATAATCCCTCTAGTTTATCAACCCATGCTTTCTCTCTTGAAATAGCAACCTCAATGGTTATGTTTTGAAAAGAACATTAGAACATAAGAAGAACCCTACTGGATCACAACAGTGTTTCATCTAGTCCAGCATTCTGTTTCACACAGTGACCAACCAGTTACTCTGGAGGGCTAACAACAGGGCACAGAGGCCATGGTGTTTCCCTGTGTTGCCTCCTGGCACTGATATTCAGAGATTCACTTGCCTCTGCATGTAGCATTTTCATCATTTGTTGTATAAAGAAGTATTTCCTTTTCTCCCTCCTGAATATACTGCTCA
Organism: Eublepharis macularius; assembly: GCF_028583425.1. Classification (NCBI taxonomy): domain Eukaryota; kingdom Metazoa; phylum Chordata; class Lepidosauria; order Squamata; family Eublepharidae; genus Eublepharis; species Eublepharis macularius. Next base: position 178,087,841 of record NC_072790.1, on the reverse strand, counting down.
TTGATTTCATTGGTTGCCCTTGAATTCTACAATTTTGGGAGAGGAAGAAAAAAAATTCTCTTTGTCCACTCTCTCTATCCCATGCATATTTTCATAACCCTCTAGCATATTCCCCTGTCTCTTTTCTAAACTGCAAAGTTACAGACTGTTCAGTATTCCAACCTCCTAATCATCTTGGTTGCCCTTTTTTGTTCTTGCTTCAGCTTTGCAATTTTCTTTTAGAGATACAGTAACCAGTACTTAGGGTTGCCAGGTCCCTATACCCTCCTGGTGGGAGGGAGACACCTGGCATTTACTTTTTTCTTCCTGGGAGACTTCATTTCACGCACACAAAGTGCACTCTTGGGCTTGTGTAATGACATCATTTCCAGGAAGTGATGTCATCATACCAGCCACAGGTTTGCTCCTGCACTTTGTGCAGGGCAAATTCAAAATTGGCCATAGCAAAGCACCGGAGCATGCCCATGGCCGGTGCAATGACTTCACTTCAGGTAGTAATGTCACTCCCCACCAGAAGTACACCCAATGTACACTTTCCCAGGTTGCCTGTCTCCGTGAGATTGCCTGCCACCAGCAGGCAACTGGGAAGCCTACCAGAACTGCAAACTAAGGGTGTGCACTGAAAAAATTCTGTTTCAGTTTCGGATCTGGAAAAAAACCTGTATACTATTATTGTTTTTTTTCAGATGGGGCATTGCTAGTTAGGATTGAATCAGTTTGATTTTTCCATTATCACAAGTTTAGGCCCCATTCTTTGCAGTTAGGGCTTCCAGGCTCTTTGGAGCAGGTCACAGCACTAAAATTCCACAGATTGCTGTCCTCTCTTGAAAGCATTGATCCAATGAGTTTTTTCTCAGTTACACTACACATACACACAACAGTGGATCTGAAGAAGGTGAATGTTGGCAGGTGCATTCTATGGCAGGAAACTGGCTGGCAAAAGGGTAGCAGAGTGGCAGCAGCATTAAAAACAATCCTGCTTTATGTTCACTTCTTTCTTTTTCTATAGTGCCAATAAATTATTACTTTTACATCCTGCTGTTACATGTTGGTGCCATGTTTCTTTGTGCTTTATAGTTTTGTTCCCACAATGATGAGCTGTTCTCACAGTTTGATGTGGTGGTTAAGAGCGCAGGACTCTAATCTGGAGAGCCGGGTTTGATTCCCCACTCCTCCACTTGAAGCCAGCTGGGTGACCTTGGGTTAGTCACGGCTCTCTGGAGCTCTCTTAGCCCCACCCACCTCACAGGGTGTTTTGTTGTGGGGATAATAATGGCATACTTTGTAAACTGCTCTGAGTGGGCATTAAGTTGTCCTGAAGAGTGGTATATAAATCGAATTATTATTATTATTATTATTATTATTATTATTATTATTATTATTATTATTAATTGCCACCAATCATCATCACCCAAACACAAGCAGCAGGAATTGTCTGACCCTGCCCCCTGCTCCCAGCTTAAACAGGCCTATGTTTTTTCCATTAGTTCTTCTTTTTGCTTTGGGCAGGCAGGATTGTTTTTGAAAGGTGAATGGCTCAAAGGATGGAGGGAAGCAATCCTAAACAGGTCTATTCAGATGTAAGTCCCATGTTATTCAGTACTGCTTATTCCCAGGGAAGTGTCTTTAGAATTGCAGCCTATAATTGAAGTCTGCACATTCCTCCTTCCAAAGCCAATAGGTGGGGAGGGGGGGTCTCCTTTTGTGAGGATGCATATGGCAAGGAGACCATACCATTGTCCATATAGCAACAGGGGAAAAAGAGGCACTCATGCGCATTGTGCACATTCCCCTTTCCTGCCAACAGAGTTAATTAATAAGGCAAGGGTTCTCTCCCTTTGGGATCTGATTGGTGAATGCTGTTAAGGAAAACAAGATGATGCCATGCAGACTCAGTTCAGACCATATTAGCATATACTTTAACTTGAGATTTTTTTTTGTTCCAATGTGCATCACCTTTCACTTACCAGCATTGAACTACTTTTGCCACATTGTTGCCCACTCACCCAATTTGTGGAGATGGAGCTTTTCACAGTTGGTCTTCTTTTTCACCATCCTGAATAATTTTGTGTCATCTACAAACTTGGCTGCTATGCTGCTCATCCCCTTTTAAAAATACTTTTTAAATTATCATGGAAATATGTGGAACATGTCGTTCCACCCTCCAAATACCATAATAAAATATTGTGATGTGTCCCATAAATCCTAGTATTGTTTAACCTTTTGTTTCTATGGCAACAAAGATTCTTGTGGCAAGGCATTTAACACTAGTCTAAGAGCTCTGATGTAACTGAAGTGCACAGGATCTACTGAAGAAGAGAAGTTTCACTACAAACTTAAATGTGAATGGAGGACGTAGAATTACTGTGCCTTCCCTTTTCTGGTAATGTGGGTGTAGCTTGTTCCTATCTAAGGTATGTGTTCTGATGATCAATTCTGCCTCACATTGACAGTTGCTAAGGTTTTGCTCTGCAGGTGGTGATGAAAATGAGGCAGTGGGAAATAATTTTCTACTGGTGGTACAAAACGTTTCAGCTTACAGCAACATGTCTACCTTGAACTCACTTATAATTGCGTTGAATTGTGGGAGTAGACAGGGCTGTGGATTTTCTAGTTTTTTGGAGGGGGCTGGGCTGAACTTCGAAGACAGATGGGACCAAATCTGGATCAGTCCACAGACTAGAACCAAAGCCAAAAACCAATGAAAATAGCCAAAAAGTAACCATTCCGTTTGCTTTGCTAGTTTGTGTGGGAGGACAGAGAAGAAAGGTGAAGGGGAAACTCTTGACTGGAGCAGCTTTCAGTGTTTCAAAGGTGTGCAAAGTATCACCTGCCATCATTTCCTCATCTACCATTTAAATGGTAAGGCATAAAGAGGGTTTGCCTGGAGTGGTTCTTATAGCTTAATACAAACAAACTAGATTTGGGGAAGCTGGATATATAGCCTACTATTTACACACAAAGATTAGCTTCTTATGGGCAAGGAAATTCAGGACAGAGACAGATCTGAAAAAGCAACCTGTGAGTCACAAAAGCTCATACCCTACCATAAATTTTGTTAGTCTTGTAAGTGCTACTGGACTCTTGCTCTTTTCTATAGGACAGAGGCAGCATATAATAATTAACAAAGGTATATTTAATCAAAATAATTTAATTTAAAATGGCACAAACAATAGTTGGCATCAAATACAGTTATACAAAACAGTACAGTTATTATTGAAATGTTGGGATACTCTTAGTATCAAAAGCAATTTTTATGACCCCAGTCTCGAAAGTATCCTAAAGTCTTTGGAAGAAAGTGTTGAAGAGACAATTAGTCCATCCTTGGGCACTCATTTACTTGACTTATAAAAGGGAATTTCAAGATGATTTGGGGAATCAAGATCCTGGGTCCATATGTTTGCTTCTCTGTAGGACACATATATAAGGGGGACATATTTTAGTTAAAAGAAAACATTATCTTTCTGAGAGAACTCACCATCCTGTTGCTGTGAATCCAGAAAAGTGGGGGGGGGGCACTGACGCCTTACGTTTGTGCATGCAAGTTCTCCTTGTTTAAAGGGATTTAACATCCAGCTGCTTCCTTTGCAGAACTGTCCAAAGTGACCCCAGTGATCAAAGCTCTTCTACTCTCTATCTGATAATGGACCCTTGATTCTCTTTAAGAATTTTGGGAAAGGGGCATCTTCCACGAATATTCTTTGGATCTTGGCCTAATGAGATCTCCTGACCTGCTGCATCTTCTGATATCCAGTGAATAATGCTGGCATACTCCTGATGCTGTTGAAGGGATGAATGTTTAGCATAGATTTTGCTAGCCTGGTGGCCTACCAATCTCTAAAGCACAGCTATGCATGGGCTGAATGTTCTCTGGGATTTTGTGGTCTATTTATTTGGAAATAAAAATATGAAAAGAGAAAAATCGAGACTAGAATTTAGCTTCAGGTCTGAGAAAATGCGTTCCCATGAGCTTGGGGACGTGTGAAGTCATTTCCACGTAACACTGTTGCCACTTCCACCCACCCTTTATTTTATTGGGGCTTGGGTGAGGATCTTACACCTAAAACAACTAGAGGCTGGCAGTAGCAATGCTTGGTTGCCTGGCTCCTTAGTTTTCTAATCAGACAAATAATTTTTGAGCCCTTGGGACTTCAGCTTCAGTCACCTTAAGGTAGAACACTTTTGAGTTTTCCCTTAAAAGTTCAGCTGTCAGAGATGATCTTTTAGTGATGTCAATAGTTAAGGCAACAGTCTGTTGCTTTTGAAAATTTGGTCTTGGGAGTTCATATTCAGGAACTTGGTTAAAATCAAGACTGGGGGGTTTGCAGCTGCAGGCATGCTCTGAGCAATAAGATTATCCAGCCACTGCTGAATCTCTGTGTTATGCACTGCAGAACAAAGACAGAGCCGTGCATTTGCCAGTACAATGCACAACAGCATAACGATTGTTTGCAGATGGAAAATGCTACACTGCAGTCTCTGGAGTTAGTTAAAAGGTTCCATTTCGGTGCAACTACTTTTCATCTGTGGAGATCAAAAGCTATGCTCCAAATTGAATTACACAAAACTGCCATAACATGTGGCAACCTGTAGAAACCAATCTGTATGAAGTTTTAATGGCTTGTGTGTGACACCCTGCAGTTTATTCCCATCCTTAGGGAAGGGGGGGGGGGTAGGAAAAATCAATAATGTACACTGGAGGAACGTTTGTTGTTGCTCTTTTATTGGAAACTATCTCCTCTGAGGTTGCTTAGTGTTAAAAGAGCTTTGGATGCTTGTTTTGATATTCTTGAGGCTTCAGGCAAGTGTTACATTTAATAAAGATTTTAGATCAATTTGAGTTTCATGGAAACTGCTTGGAGGATGGAGAGAAATTAAATCAGTCAGTTGTGCAGACCTTTCCTTTGTTTTAACATTCAGATGACGCAAATGGCATCTTCACAGACACAAATTGGTGAAAATAAAGGGAATGACTGGAAAATAGATTCCCCTGGCCAGAATGCCAGCACCTCCCCCCAGAGGTTTATCATTGACTCCTACTTCTGAATCTATTACATTTTTGAAGACCTCCAACTCTGGGACCTAGTTCTCAATGATAGCCGTGTGCCATTCTTTTTAGCTTCCTTTCTCAAAGCCAGCTGGTTGGCCAGTTTGGGAAACAGAATTCTTAACTGGGATTCCCTTTGGTCTGGATCAACAAGGAAACTCTGTGTTCCTGTTGGCTAAATCGTTTTTCTTGCTAGGAGACTGGATGTGTGGTGAAGCAAGTGGCCAGCCCCATCACCATATGCCACAATCAGCCCTTGTTGGAGTACAAGCAAAGAGGGATGTGGGAGCAGACCCTTGGGGTCCTTAGAGTCCAGGTGTTACTAGAACGATTTTTAGGGCCACGATGTTAGCTTGCAACCATGCACATAGTTGCCAGGTTGAAATGAATGAGATTAGAACACAAGTAACTGCGTACAGTGTTATAACCTCAGAATCAAATGTGCTTGTAAAGTTTGTGTGTGAATAAAAAGGGGAATTCTTGGTTGTAACTTGATTGTTTTTTGTCATTCAGACTATGGTGAATTTTTCTGAAAATGCAATTATCTGGGGGGGAAATATTTTCTTATCTTTCCCCCTTTTGTCAGATGCTGTAGCTTTTTTAAACTGAATATGTGGTCTTATCATCATCTTTCATTTCTCTATCTAAACTGCATTTTAAAATGAAATAAATGGAGATGTCAGTTTAACAAGGTGTAAGAATCCATTTTAACTTGTTCAGTGTTGGCTAGCCTCTGTCTTCTTGGGGTAAAAGAGTCAACAAGAATGGTTTTGCTTTTTAGATTATATCTCTTGAGCGACATTTCTGGAAGGACAAACAAAATAAGCTATTACACAACTGGAACTGAAAGGGATAAGATTAATTGCCTGATCCTTTGAACCCACTCTGCTGAGACAGCAGCTCATGAGCAGGTGGGATCCCAGCAGTGGCACAGCTGGGGAGATGCAACTCCAACACTTACTGAGTAATTGTCTCTTCTCACTAATTGAGGACTGAACAGTTAGAGGGACAGTTTTCTGGACCAAAAGGGTCAACTTCTTTTGTTGATGATCATATGCGTTGGTCAGTACATAACTATGAACATGGAGAGCACCAGACATGTTTTATCTCATTCTCATGTACCGAAATGTATTAGTTGTTTCAACATTTTGTCCAGAGACAGTTTTGTCTAGGTCAAGAACTAAATGGACTTGAAGGATGACCTTTTCATATAGAAAACTGTTTGGTATACTCAGGGCTGGCGCCACCATTGAGATGGTGAGGCGGGCGCCATAGGCGCTGGGGTGCCGGAGGGGACGCTGGAGGGGGGGCCAGGGGCAGAGGTGCATGCCACAGAGCTGGTGTGCCTGGCCCGCAGCTGCTGCAGCCGGCCAGCCCCGCGCCGCTGCCGCTGCCACAAGCTCCCGGCCAGGCACAGCAGCTACAGGCCAGGCATGGCAGGCGGGCGTGGTGGCGTGCGGAGTGCAGACAGCCTCCGTGCGCCGCCCCAGCCACCCGCCGGCCAATGGGCCTGGCTTTGCTGCGTGATGATGTCATCACGTGGTGACATCATCATGCAGTCTGGGGCGTGCGCATGTGCTGTGAGCACACACACGTGGGGGTGGCCACGCACACCAGAAACCCTGGCGCTGGCAGTGGGTATACTTGAAAACAGTTACTAGTGCGAGACTCTAATCTGGAAAACCGGTTTGGATTCCCCGCTCCTCCACTTCAAGCCAGCTGGGTCCCCTTGGGTCAGTCATAGCTCTCTGGAGCTCTCTCAGCCTCACCCACCTCACAGGGTGTTTGTTGCAGGGATAATAATAACATACTTTGTAAACTGCTCTGAGTGGGCATTAAGTTGTCCTGAAGGGAGGTATATAAATCGAATGTTGTTGTTGTTGTTGTTATTAAATTGCCATTATTTCTCAACCAGATATAGGGATTTTTTTTCTTTGAATCTTCATTTTTCCTGCTTTAATCTTCTCTGTTACTGTGTGCTTCTCCCCCCTTTTTACTTCTCTGAAGGTCGCCTGCTCCCACCTGCAGGAGCATATTTAATTTTTCACTAGAGGCATAGGAACAGTTTCTTATTATTCCTAGAATAAGGCTTTTGCCTGATAATTTTATCCAACATATGTTCCATTGCATCTGGCTCGAGCCTAGTGGGAGGGCAGTGTTAAGACACCAAGATTGCTGGCAGGATGGCCCTCAGTTTTCTTATTAGCAGTTAAGCTGATGAACATAAATTTCTGTGGGAGACCATTTTAAGAACTATTGAAATAGCTAAGGAAAGGTTGGAAGTCTAACTAGCTTTCTATTTAGAAATCTTTATACCATAATCTAAAATTCTGTAGATCCTTCGGTATGGTTGCTCTTTTCTTCCCCCAAGGCAATATGGAAATAGGAACTCTGAGTGCTTTTGACAACCTATTAAAGTTAAAGCAAAACTCCCATTTATATTATAGATTAAGATTAAGGTGCTCACATCTTGATCCTACTATACCAAAGTATAAGGTTCTAGCAATAGAAAGAGGGAGGGAGTCATCCCCTAGAGTCCTAGCACCCAACTTAGAAATTAATCATTAATATAAAATGAACAGCACTCTGTTCCTCTGTTTGTGGGACAGAGGATTACATTCACAGGAGCAACGCTGCTGCATCTGCAATCTGTCTATAGCAAAATTACCCCTAAACAGATCCAACTAACTGGACTCCATAATATAGTTTGTAATTCTGGGTTTTTCTGCCATTCTCTAATTATATCATCACAGTGCCATTCTAGAAGGCCTCTGAACCATATGTGTGTATAGGCCTACCATGTTGCAGGAGCCACCACAAAAGGCACTGGGCCCTGTCAGGAGGGTTGCCAGGTCCCTTCACTCTCCTGGCAGGAGATTTGGACACTGGCTCTTACCTCCTCCCATGGCTAGCATCTATCTGTACAACAAACTTTCGATTCTCATTGGGATGGCACAGGACAATTCTGAAGTCTTTAAATGCTCAAAAGCTTCTTGGCACTCTGCAGTCCAATTTAATTTAGCACTGGGTTTCCCCTCTTGTGGTCCTTTCCCTTTGGTTTTCAACAAATCAGTTAAGGGCAGAGAGATTTGACCAAAATTTTTTATGAAGGGGCTATAGAAGTTGGCGACCCCCAGGAGCTATTGTAACTGTTTCCTAGTTTGGGGGGGGGGTCCCACCCCACCACCACTTGGATTTTCACCGGGTCCATTTCTAACCCTTGCTTTGATATTCTGTATCCCAGGAAATCCAACTCTTCTTTATGGAATTCACATTTAGACTGTTTCACTGGCAGGTGGTTGTCCCAGAGCGTTTTTAGTACCTGACGTACTAGTTTTACCTGGGACTCATAATCTTCAAAATAAATCAACATGTCATCTAAATAAACAACCACACCCTTGTACAAGTGTTGGTGTAGAACTTCATTAATTAGATTCATAAAGACCCCTGGAGCCCCTTGTAATCCAAAAGGCATTACTTTGTATTCAAATTGCCCCAAAGAGGTATTAAAAGCGGTCTTCCATTCATCCCCCTCTTTTATTCTCACTCGGAAATACGCATCTCGTAAATCCAGTTTCTAAAAGATTTTCCCTTGAGACACCACTCCCAGCAAGTCTCTAATCAGGGGAATGGGGTAGGCGTTGGAAATCGACACTGCATTGATCCCCTGATAATTGGTACACAGTCTCAACACCCTATCCTTCTTTTTGCAGAACAGCACTTGTGCAACATGAGGGGAGCTAGCCGGGTGGATGAATCCTCTGGCTAGATTCTTGTCAATGAATTTACGCAATTCCTCCCACTCCCCTGGGCTCAATGAGTAAAGTTTCACTTTTGGCAGTTTTTGCCCTGGGATTAGCTCTATGGCACAGTCAGTAGCCCTATGGGGAGGAAGTTCGTCGGCTTCCTCTTCATCAAACACATGGCTCAAGTCCTGGTATTCTGGGGGGATTTGCTCAACTTCCTCCTGAGTTAGAGGGGAGGGGGTATTAGGACCCCATGCTGGGTTCCATACATGACTTCAACAACACCCCCCCCCCCCGCCTCAAAGCACAGTTCTCTGGTTTTCCACTTCACATACAGGTCATGGTCCCACAGCCGTCTTATTCCCAATACCAATGGGAATTTTGTGGCATCAGTTACTACAAAAGTTCTGGTTTCCCAATGGCTCCCTAGTCCCATTGGGACCATCTCAGTTTCTACATTTGCCAGGGCTCCTCTCATTCAAGACCCGTACATCTGTTCAAATACAATGGGATGGTTCAATTTACACATGTTCAACCCCTATCCTGTGACTAGGGCTGGGGCAATCAAATCCGGAGTGCATCCAGAGTTAATTATGGCCCGCACTCAAATGTGGGTCCCCTGCTGGGGGTTAACTATAGTCACTGGCATGTAAAGTAAAACCCCTTTCAGTCTCACCTCAGGTATTGGTGGCTCCTGCGGGACCTGTCATCGGGGCCTCCTCACGACAGGTCGCTGGTGTTTCCCACCAGCTGGTCAGGAGTTTTTTCTTCTTCTGAAGGTTCCTCACTTGATCCCTCCATAGTGTTGAGGCCGGTTGCCACTTCACTTCTCTTTTTTGGAGCTTTTTTCAGTGGCTTGGTAACCTGTGGGGTGGTTGATTTCCCAGCACGGCTCTTTTCCATCTGCCCCTTCATCCTCCCCGGGCATTCAGTGCTGCCTGGGATGTCCTATTGGCGACGCCAGGGCTCCGGGCTGCAGCAGGCTAATGTTTCCCCTCTCAGTTGGGGAACGGCCGTTGTTCTCCCCAGTGGTCCCCTCAGACCTCTCAGCGATGGCAGGGAGCGGAACGCACAGGGGTCTTAGCGGTCCCACCGCTCAGTCCCCCCTGATTCCAGTTCCATCAGGCGCTGGGCCCTGAGGCACTTCCATCATGGACGTCCAGCGTATCATGTCTTGTAGTCATCTCACCATTTGCACTAGGTCCCTTTTCAGTTCGTTCATCTCCTCCCATACAGCTCGCCAATGTTTGGAGTCAGTCTCTGGGGGATCTGTTATCATGGTAGTTTTGTCCTCGTTTGGGGGTTCTACCGGGGCATCAGAAGGACTCAGCCACACTTCGTCCCGGGTTACCCTCATTGCTCAGTAGTAGGCATCTGTCTCCAACATCCTGAGACTGGTGGAGTGAAGCCAATGCCTAAACTCCTCTCTCTGGGTTTGTTGAGCCTCTTCCACCCCCGCCTTCCCTTGGGATTCCCCGAGATCACCTAATATCCCTTTATTTCCAGCCGCTATCCACTTAATGTGTTCGCTCAATGTGACCAGGATCTCTTCCCAGGTCTGCTGGCTGGTTGGCAACTGGAGCACCCTTTCCCTTGGGGTGGTTATCAGCTGGTTTCCGTAATCCACTCTCCCCTTCAGGAGAGCCCCGAGCTCCCAGCCGGTGATGCTCAGGCTGGTTGCTACTCCAAACGGGGTTCCTCCTGTCACCCCGTTTCCATAGGTCTGTTCCAACTCTAAGTTGGAACAGTTAATCAACTGTTCCTCTGGGGACTTTGCGGTCTCCTGGTCGGTCTTGTATGGCATCACACCGGTAGTTTAGCTTCAGGATTCCGGGTCCAAAGGAAAAGAGACTTCTGCCAAAATGTCAGTCCCTGGCAGTGGGTCCCCCAAGTTCTCCACAGTTAACATACAGGTGTTCCAGTTGAAGTAACTTTATTAGAGATCCATACAGTACAAGGTGCATGAACAGTGAAATTGGCAGAAGTGACATATGTGAGGCTAGCAATGTTAGTTGTAGGAAATCTTCCCACCTTAGGACAGAGAACCATTAAGGGGGGAGTGTTTATTGAGACATTGTTATAGAACAGATGGTGAGAAAGATGAACTTATCTTTGGTTCTCAGAAGGACACACCACGAGTCAGCCTCGGCTGGCTATCAAGGACACTGGCTCAGCGAAGCGAGAAAGTGAAAGTAAACATTTGTAAGATAACCCTTTGGCATGGAGGAATAAAGAACTTTCCACAGTGTCAGAAGCCAGAGGCAGAACCCATATATAATCATGGCAGATACGCAGGGGCCATATATGACAAAAGTTGTCCATTGTTTTCCCTCAAGCCGTTCCTTTATCTATTAAGAATAAACTCTTGCCAAGAAATACTATGCATTTCATGATTTATTAACACTGATGAATAATATTACAATATACTAGCCCTTCCATTACGTGAAAGTATGAAAAGGTGTTGCAAAAATCCCTGGTACAGTAAGTATGCAATAGTGAAGATTCCTAAAAATGTTACTAAGATTCACATATGTTCTAATGCTGTGTTGGTTGTTTAGATTTGTCCATGTTTATTTCTCTGGGGCACAATTATTCATCTATCATTTTTAATGAAACTGCTATAATCTGCTCTGACCCTAGAGAATAGGATGGTTGCCACTAACATATGGTGTGCCTTTAAGCAACTCACTTCACTTTCCTGCCTCTGTACCAATGATGACTATTTGTTGACCCTTTCTGTAGACTGCAAAGATGTACATTTACATGGGCATTATGAAGTTGTGAGGTTATTGTTATATTCCAGTGGTCTTCCTTCAGTGGCAGATAACACGCTTTGCTTCCATTAATGTCAGGTAAAGGTGGCAAAGCCAGACAAGGATGTATGCGCTGCTCAAAATATATTTGCCTATCTCTTTTTCAGTTCATTGGCTATTCACCACTTGTGGTGCCAGCGGACCTGAAGGGCCTGTCCAGACTCAATGCAATGATGCTTACAGGAACTCCAACCTCAGTGTAGTGGTAGGGACAGAGGAAAATTTCCCAGGTGTTCAGATTTGGAGAGTGCCTGAGACCAATACTTACAGGTAAGCATTCTTCTGCTGTTTTGATAGGCTTTTTCCCTGAAACATTCTCAAACCCAGAGTTAAACTCCAGAACACAAAGGTAGCAAGGGCTAAAACTGGCCTAGGCACTCTTTCAGATTGAGGTTACAAAACCAATGAAACACCACACAGTTGTAACGTATATTATTGCTTATTAATAAGCAATAATTATTAAAGAGTGTGCAAAAAGATAAACAAAATAAACAGCTAAACAATTTAATTCTTAAACATACCTGACAGAGTTTCTCTTGCCAGTTTAATGTAGCATTCAGCATCAAAATTGACATAGTTGTAATCCAAGAGGCCAAGGGTAGAGACCCCGGCCAGACCCCAAACTCAAAACAAAGGCAGAACTGAACTGACCATTTTTATTCCACATTGGCCAGCAACATGAGGAGAGCTGATTGGCCAGTGAGGGCCTAGCAATGACCTAAGAGGATGACAGTCATGTTCATATATCATTTTACCACCTTCCCCTGGGAACCAAAACTAAGTCCAGATAAACTAATTGGATGAAAGGCTTTAGGCTTGGCACTCCCATCCTACCACTGTAATGGTTTCAGATTTGCACTTGGGGCAGATGACAAGCCTGGACATGTATCTGGAAATGAGCTCCATAATTAAAAGGTTTCCAGTCAATTAGTTGATTAATCAGTTGATTAGATCTGATTATTATAGTTTTAATAATTATAACTAATAGTTTATCAAATTTATTATTGCAATCACAACCTCATGGGTTTAATGTGTATACAAATTGAATTAGTCAATCTATTACATTTTCTCCTCTCAATACCTATTTCTGTCAGTGTGCTAACATAAATTCCATGTTTTATCATTCATGATAAAAAGCAAACCTTTTAAGTAAATGGAGATTAAATTAAGCATTTATATTAGTGGTATAAAATTCTTGATGGATTTTTCCCTGCTCACATTTTGATCCTCATATTTGAGATGAGGAAACAACTTTTCTCTGGCTAAATGGACTATTTTTCTCACTTGCTTATCTGGAGTTATAGAAATACTAGCAACAAAGCCCGTTGTGGGAAAAAATACAATGGGCTCTAGAAAGGAGAGGGTAGGCAGGCAGGCATTTTCTCCTCCTCCATGACTGATCCCGGCTGGGCAAAGGGGTGGGGGAGGCATTGCCTCCTGCTCCATGCCTGATCCCAGCCAGGTGAAGGTGGGGTCCTTGCCACTTCCTCCACTCCTGTCCTGATCCCTGCCAGGTGAAGGCTTCAGGTGGGCATTGCCACCTGTTACACACCTGATCCCAGTAGGGTGAAGGAGGAAAGGGCATTAACTCCTGCTCCACGCCTGATCCCAACTGGGTGAAGGGGGGTGGGCATTGCCTCATGCACCACTCATGATCCCAGCCAGTGAAGGCATTCGGCAGGCATTGCCACCTGTTACACACCTGATCCTGGTAGGGTGAAGGAGGAAAGGGCGTTAGCTCCTGCTCCATGCCTGATCCCAACTGGGTGAAGGGGGGTAGGCATTGCCTCATGCGCTACTCATGATCCCAGCTAGTGAAGGTGGGGGTGGGCATTACCACCTGCTCCACTCCTAATCCCAGCTGGGTGAAGGGCAGGCAGACATTGCCATCTGCTCCATGCCTGATTCTGGTGGGTTGAAGGGGGGCGGGCATTGCCACTTGATCCACTCCTGATCCCAACTGGGTGAAGCCGAGGATGGGCTTCACTCTCTCTGAAGGGACAGGCTGCCCCACCTGGACTTCACCTTCCCTCTGCAGCAGCACCCTCTGGTGGCACACCAGGGTAAAAAGTGAGTCATCTGGAACACACTCTTTTATATAGTAAGATGTTGTGTGTTGGTCATGTTGAGACATTTCAGTTTTATGACATTGACAGTGCCATCCTAAAAATACTTTGCTAGGAGTAAGCCCAACTGAAGAGATTCAAATAGAATTCTAAACACAGCTGTTTAGGATTACACTGTAAGACCTATTACATTGTAAGCTCTGTGAGTCTATGTCAAAATTCAATAACAATAAGCAGTGGGGAGGTACTTTCAAAATCACTTTTGTATTTCATGAAACACATGATCCTTTGAGACCCAGAGGACCTAAGTCATGTTCTACTGACCTCAAAGGCTTCCCCACTCACTTCAGAAGAGGGCTGAGTGTATGCACATGAATGGGTCTACTCTGTTGAACTGAAAGAGCCAGTCCGTACACTGAAGGGCTTCTTGTGTGCCTCACAACCCATATGGAGCTCTGGAACCACGTGAAAAACAATTACTTAAAACTGTAATTACTGTAAAACTGTAAACAAATGTTGTCCTTCTCTTGTTACTTTTTTCTGATGCCATTGAGTTTAATCCATAGCCTGATCAAAACACATTCCATTAGAAAATGATAATTAAGGTAAATTTAACAAGGGGTTGTGCGTAAATGACAGTCTTTTAGCCAGCTAGCATTCAAACATGATTTTGCCTAATGTAAATAGTTTTTTTCACTAAGAAAATATTTATTCCTGTCATCGCTGATTGAATAAGAGTCAGCAGTTAAGCCACTGGTAGCTGAGAAATAATCCTGAACTTATTGTGTAGACAGTCTTGTTAAACCAAACCCTTTCCCCGCAGGAACAGGGAATCTTGGCATTGTATTGCATGCATTTTTATTGCAACAGAGTGAACATGCCACTGATTTTCAGGTAGCTCTCTTTTTTGAAGACCATGGTGACAAGTTTAAATATCTGGTACAATGTGCTGTTTTCATGTTTTACCTTTTTTCGTTTGATTGGAAAAATGACACTGCACAAGAGATGTTAGATTTTGAGCATCCATGACTTAGTGTTACAGCCATACAAAATAACACAGAGCTGGCACCTAGTGAAATTGACTAGGAGAGGCACCAAATCTGCTTGCCTATCCATTTCCTGGGCGATTGATGATAATGAAAAAACTAATGATGTTTCACTCAGCCATCCAGAAAAGAATGACTTGCCTGTGGGTGAACAAGTGTGAAGAATTTTTCAAGGCTGGCATATAGTATGTACATGTATAAAATATATCCCCAAAGCAAAGGAGAAAAGTAGTAAATTATATGCACAAAAGTCTCATTTCTTTAATGTTAATGCCTAAGGAGGAAGCAAAATTCACCAGCAACCCTGGTTGGATTCTTCTTTATGATACATTTGCAAGTAGATTGAAAGTTCGAGGTCATCAGTATACTGATGTTTTTGTAGGGTATGGTACATTTGGGAGCTTGCATTTAAATAATTAGTGCCAACCATTTAAGAGTTACACACTATGATGGTCATAGATCCAGAGGAGTTAGCCGTGTTAGTCTGTAGTAGCAAAATCAAAAGGAGTCCAGTAGCACCTTTAAGACTAAACCAATTTTATTATAGCATAAGCTTTTGAGAATCAAGTTCTCTTCATCAGATGCCTGATCAAAACTGGGCAGATACAGAAGAGGAGGGGGAAAGAGAGAGAAAGAGAGGAAAGAAGGGGGCATAAATCACAAGAGGACAGAATGCAGTTAGCATGGAGGCTATCAAAACATTCCTTTGCTTGGAAATGTAAACATCGGTGTGCAGTCAGTTTGCTGTATTAGTTTGTAGCAATGAAGGTATCCAATTCCTATGTAGTATAAGCCTTCGGTAACCACAGCTCTCCCTGCCAGCTGCATCTGACAAAGAGAACTGTGGTCCCCGAAAGCCCACACCAGGCGTCACTGGGCTCCCCCAGATCACGCCTCTGTAAAGAGAATCTGTTACCTGTGATAATGTGATAACCATTCATAGTCTCTATTCAGTCCCAGCTTGACAGAGTCAAATTTGCATATGAATTCCAATTCAGCAGCCTCCCGTTGGATTTTGTTTTTGAAAGGTTTCTGTTGAACCACAGCAACCTTTAAGTCTTTGGTGGAATGTCCTGGTAGATTGAAGTGTTCTCCCACTGGTTTTTGGACGTTTCCATTTCTAATGTCAGATTTGTGTCCATTTATTCTTTTGCGTAGAGGTTGGCTGGTTTGTCCAATGTACAGAGCAGAAGGACATTGTTGGCACATGAGGGCATATATCAGATTGGAGGATGAGCAGCTGTAAGAGCCAGAGACAGTGTAGTTGATGCCATTGGGTCCTGTAATTGTATTCCCTGGGTAGATATAGGCATGACATGTGACTCAATGCCAGTAGTACCAGCTCACCTGAGACAGCATGCCAGCAGAATAGTTTAAGATGGCAGCCCTGCATTACCAACTGTTCTTTATATGGGGCTAGTAAAGAAATGTCTCTAGGTCAACATAGCCACCAATTAGAGGGGTGGTTCTTTCAAACAGTGTATAGCTCAGCTCCTTTGTATGTTTAACCTGTAGCTATTTCAGCTGAATCCACACAGAGTTTTTCTCAGTTAGTTAGTTAGTTAGTTAGTTAGTTAGTTAGTTAGTTAGTTAGTTAGTTAGTTAGTTAGTTAGTTAGTTAGTTAGTTAGTTAGTTAGTTAGTTAGTTAGTTAGTTAGTTTCCTCCATTCTTGGTCAAATAGTAAACAGCCCATTATTTTCACTCCTTTTTTTAGAAAAAATGGGGGGAAAGATCATTCCCAGTGTGGTATTGGAACTATCTTTTTCATGTGTGAAGAAGGGAAGGTATGGCTTCTGTTTCAATGAAAGAAATGTCAAAGGGTGTTCACAGGAAAAAAATTGGTAAATTCGGATTGGTAATGGTGAACTGGAAAAAAATTCAGTATTCTCCAAATACCGAATTGATTTTTTTAGTTTGGTTTGGTATTACAGAGCAAACTCAGTAAAATTCGGCAACTGTTTCCCATGGGAAACTCAATTCAGTTTTTTTCTGGTGGCCTGGGGGGTGGGTCATTTTTGACTGAATTTCACTAAATTTGCTCAGGACCTACTCCTAACTGTCCTCTAATGACCTCCCAAGTTTCATAAAGGTTGCAGCCTGGGGGACCTTTATGGCACCCAAAGAAGGTGCTCCCCACCACTGTATTTGTTCCTATTGTGGGGAGGGGAGTCCAAGATAACTCCCACTGCAAAAACACATACAGCAAGACAGCCATGGCCAGAGGCACACTCCTAAATGCAAACTTCACACCAGATAGTCCAACAGAACCAAAGTGATTCCCCCCCCCCCCCCAAAAAACCCAGTACTCCCTGAATAGGCTGACCAGCCACTCTCCATATTCCCAATGATGAGAATTTTTCCAAGTTGTTTCCCAGGGGCACATACACACAAGGCAAGGATGTCACAGCCAAGGTGTGCTCCCAAATGCAAGCTCATCCCTGGGGAAGCCCAACAGAACCAAAGTGTCAAGAACCCCAGCATCCCCTGAGCAGATTGACTAGCCACTCTCCATTGTTCCCAACATCACATCAGAGAGTCACCCAAACCAAACTGAAGCAAGGGACAGCCTTGCAACTAGAAGCAAACCAAAGCAAGGGAATGGAATGCTCCCAGAACCAAACTGAAGCAAGGGACACTCTTGCAACTTAGCCCAACAGAACCAGTGTCATTCACAACAGCCAAGCAGTGGGTTCAGCCACTGGGGGAACACTACAAAACAGAACCAAGCAGCACCAAACTTTTATAAACAAAAGGCAACCCCAACAACAGGGGAAACAGCTCCCCCTCAAGAACCAGCAAAAATGTACAGTAACAAAACACCCACAACAGGGGAAAACATTGATTGGCCACTCACTCTCCCTCCTTTCTGCCTCTGACTCACTCCCCCCTTCTCCCCCCTCCCATCTGGTAAAAAAAGTAAGAAACAGTGTTTCTTTGCTGTTCCTTAGCAAAGGAACAGCCCAGCCACGGTTACCAAAGTTTACTGAATTAATTTAGTAAATTAAGTTTACCAAATTAATTAATTAGGAATACAGAATTAGGAGTTCAGGAATACAGAATCTGATTTTGAGTTCGGTAATACTGAAATTTACCAAATCAGGTAAAATGCAGTATTTTTAAAGGAATACTGAACCCAAATTTCACATCCCTAGAAATGTCCCTTTCATCCTCTTCCTCTGTGTCCAACAAGGGTCAGAGCAACTTCCTAACACTGTTACTGCATTACATCGTAGTAGTGGCAAGTATTTTTCCCTTCTCTCCCAATTAGCATTTGAAAAATGCTCGCTCCCTTTCCCCCAAGCAGTAGGGAGCCAATTAGTCTTTTCAATATAGATTACACCCAGTACCTTCCAGTAATTAGCATTACCAAAACATTCAAGTATTATGCTATTCTGAAACATTGCAATGCAAATGTGCAGGGTTTTTTTTAAGTGCAGCGCATGATCAACTTTTTTTTAACGCTGGGTGGAGAATCAAGACAGTGGTTTGACAACAGTAGGAGGGGATGATGTAATCTGCATCTAATGTGAAAAGGAAACTATGGTTAACAAGATGGGGGGGAGATAACCTTTGCTGTGTGGAATCTGTTGAAAGTATGAATTAACCAATAATCACACTGGCAGCGTAAACCTCATGTTTAATTTGCCTTGATTGCTATCCAAAGAGTATGACTTAAATAAGGCCAACAAAGTAGAAACAAAGGGAGGGATTGGATATTTGTTAAAATGGGCCAAAATGTGATGTTGGTCGGTGGGCTGACTTTACAAGGAAATGAAAATGATAACGTACTGTTACACACTGTCCAGTTCTCCTAGAGGCAAGACATTTCAGAGACAACACTTACCTGCTTGGTTCTTTTTGAATGGGAGAGCACTGGACTCTTATGGTGTTTTTATAATATTTATTTACAAATGTTCAAGTAAAGCACAAGTAGGACAGATGATTTGCTACCCCACATGAGGTCCCTGAGAGAGAATGCTTGCATTCTCCAGTTGCTTCACAAGCTCATTGGTAGTCTAGGTAGTCTCTCCAGAGAAGAAGTATATGATAAACCTGGCCTCAGTTAGAAGCACATTTGAATACAGGCTGCTTAAGATGATCTTTAAGGAGACCATTTTACTTCTTTAAATATGAAGGTCTTTTTTGGTAAATGAACAAAAATTTGAAAAAGAAACAGAATAACCCATAAAATTTTCCATGCTGCCTATGAGTTATATGTCACCCCCTTTTTGTTTTGTATTCTCCTTAACACACCCTATGACGTGATTTATGTACCCCTGCCACTTACCACCAGGCTCACTACTAATAGTAGGCATATTTGCAGAACTGGATTCTTGTTTTGGTATCTCTGTATCCCCTAGGAGGAGTCTTTTCCTATATTATCATTACTTCGGCAACTTTTATGTATTTCAACAAGATGATTAGCAGCACTCTCAGGAAATGTGTAAATCTGCAGCCTGTAATCAGTGGCAGAACAAATGACCTCTTTGTAGCCACTGGCTTTGACAAACGCAGAGCAGCCGTGACCCAGGCTTTGCTGCTGCCTTTTCCTTCACAGCTGGTGAATGAGGCACTGACGGTGTCTCTCTGGGTTCCTGACTTTATTGCTTGTATGCAAAATCTACTCATACATAGAAAAATATGGCCCCTAATTGCAGCCAATTAGCCCTGCCAGCTTGCCTTGCTCGATAGTGCACCTCATTAGCCATTATAGCTTCCTGCTGCAAATCAGCTCAATAGCTCCTGTTCATCCTAGCATCTGTTCAGGGGACCCTATCCTGTGACCATCATTTCCTCTCTGGTGTCTATTGCAGCCTTCCTGAAGGAGTGATTGCTTGGGTTGCAAAAAGTGACAGGAACATAGTCAGGTCAGATTCCAAAAATCTCTCCTGTTTGGTGAGCTTCTTGGAACTCTGCCACCAGTTTGTGACAGCCAAGCCCTTGCTTCAATCTGCCTGCCTCAGAAGAGGACCCTTAAAGTCTAGGTATTAAAAGAATCAGTGTGACAGATCCAAGACAAACAAAGGCATTAAAAATAAAAGGCTGGGACAATGAGGAATCTGGAAATTTCAGATTCAGTACCAAGGTAGCCGAGATTATCCTGCTCTTGAAATGCATTATTCCATTTGCATATGATGCATATAATTTATTCCAGATGCCGTTTGACTTAATCTTTCTTTTCTTTTCCTTCCAGCATCTCAGTGTATGGGGCAGCTGGTGGCAAAGGGAAAAACACCATAATGAGGTCACATGGTGCTTATGTGGTGGGGATTTTTAAACTCCAGAAGAATGATGCCTTGTACATTTTGGTGGGGCAGCAAGGAGAAGATGCCTGTCCTAGTGTAAGAGATCATCCCTCCTGATGAGGGTTTTACATTTACTGAAATCTTTGGGATTTTTTTTTCATTTTAAACATGCATGTCTTAATATATCCTTCACTAGGCTTGGCCTAAAGATTAGTTTGTGTTCCTAACCACTCTCCACCAAAGATGGTCCCAGAGGAATAGTCGTTATTCCCCACCACCACCACTCAGATAAACCCGCTCATTCCAGACTGGGGGCCAGATTGGCTTATACAAAGTAACCCACTCCCCTATATGGAATAACAACAACAATAACATTTGATTTAGGACACGTTAACACCAACTCAGAGCAGTTTTAAAAGTATGATATTAGCATTCCCACAATCACCCTGTGAAGTTGGTGGATCTGAGAGAGCTCCAGACAGCTGCGGCTGATCCGAGGTCACCCAGCTGGTTTCAAGTGGAGGAATGGGAAATCCAACCTGGTTCTCCAGATTAGAGTCCCACCACTCTTAACCACTACACCAAACTGGCTGTCACGAGAATGTATCTTTCTACCCACCCTACCTGAAACACTTACATGGTAACTGAATATCTGAATGGAAGATGTGCATATACAGATCATATAGTCAATTTTCCCAATAAAATTCAGGAATCTACTACATAAGTAATCTCATATGCCAAATTTTGACATGAAGTTCCCAAACAGATGTTTTGAGGCAGGGCAAGCACATCAGGAGGTAGATGGGAAGGTGTGCCATCATCACTCCATACCACAGGTACAGAAGTGAGTCTTTCCATATTGTCCTTACCTGATTAGGGAAGTCAAGCCTCACATTTCACTGGGAATATATGATTGAAGCAATGTCACTGATAGCCTGTTGTTTTCCATTGTTTTCTGTGTCACTTTCCCATAATTTTTTCCAACCTCATTTGTGGCTGTATTTTAAAACATAATACACAGTTGCAGTGCTGGGCTTTACTGTCCCTTTAAATTTTATTCCTTCCTTTGACTGCCAGATGGTTCTGTCTTAAATTAATTATAAATTATCAATTTGAACGGTATTCAATATTTTTCTCTTTGCAAAAAGCCAAAACTGTTGCATATTAATTTTGTGTCTTTTTATTATTGCTAATTCACAATCATGCTATTATACAATTGTAAACAATAAAATAAAAAAGTATGAGCAGTGGCAATGGATGGCTACAAAATGAAAAGCATGATTTAATCCCCACTCCCAATCATCTCTGAAGGAACAAGAACTGATAATTAAGCGTTAATTCATGAGAGCCCCAATAGTACCAACCACTGCTGGAGAATACAAAGCAATTAAGTAGGCTGAGGAAAATTGCAAGGAGAAGTTAAACTTTTGCTGAAAAAAACTACTTTGGAGTAGAAGTTTAGTAGCATCTAGGGAGCAATTTTTAAGTGCCATGTGGAAGCATTATTTCAAGTCTGTTTGCAGCTGAATGCAGAAAAGGGATCTTTCAGCAACTCAAAAAGGTCATAGTGTGGAACCCCCCCTGGCTGCCATTCTTGGGCTGCAATCACTTGATGCAGAGCAGTTAATCTTTAAAAGGATAGACTCTTCTTTCTTAGCATTCTTCTGTCTATCTAATAGCTACTGCGGGGTGAATTATCTCCACTTTTGAGAAAGGTCATAGGTGGCATGGAGGCTAGCTCCTTGAACAGGGTCCATTCTAGGGGATATTATCTCCCGGGGTTCAGCCTCAAAGGTTTGTGGGTCAGGGGCCTGTCTGCTGATAGATGCAGGTTCAGTGGAAGTTGGGTGCTGTTATAGTTGGTGCCATTGGCTCCTTGTCCTCTGAATCCAGGATGCTGAGGGTCTTGCTACACAATACGTTTCTGCATGGGCGAGCACTGGTTTTAACATGCTCCCGACAGGCACACAGCTGAGAGGAACCGAGGGGAATTAAAATATAAGTGAATTAAATGTTAGCATGATTGACAAGATTAATTCAGGCTGTATTCTTTCTCTTTTACTAATATATATTTGAGCTTGCTTTTTGTTTTTTGAATGAAGACTCTGAGATGACAAAAATGGAAGGCAATGTCTTTTGAAACTTCATCATGCCATTTGCACTAAGCATTTAGTATATTCTATGGGATACTTGATGTGAGCCTCTTTCAGATGCCAAAGGTCCAGGCACCAGATACTTATGCTATCATTACAAAGTAAATGAAGGAAATTAGGTCCATAATACAAAAGCTCAGACAACATCAGAAAAAATGTTGAACAAGGATGGTGCTAGGGATTTGCTATCCCTAGTTATGGTGCACATCAATGCAAAAGGTTAATATATTTTGGAGTGAGAACTATCTAAACCCAGACTCCAATTTTGTGTCCATAATTTGGGCATTGCAGCACACTATAATATATGAAGTCATTAAATTACAGGCCACTGTAATCTTAGCAAAGATGTATTGAGTGCTAATGTAATTCTTTCAACGAGGCCAAGAGATTGCATTGACTAGTGGAAGTGGCTTTAACTTGATTGGATTGTAATCAGTTATGTCTTTGCCATGAAGGATTTTTAAAAAAAATCTAGTTGTGCTCTAATGGTTTCTCTGGATCACTGTACTAAGTCATTGGATTAACTATCCCTTCTCCATTTGTGAATTAGAGTTAGTTTTATGGCACATACAGACTTCTGAGGACTGGCTCTGGAAGCCTCCTATTGATCAATAAGCTTAACTTGAATTAAAATATGGATTTAGGACCAATGTGATCAGGGTCTCTTCTCTTTGTAAAACACTTCCATGTAAAAGTATGGAATTGTTATTTAGTTAATATCATTCAACTGGGTTGCATTATGGAGATCACTACTTTCTGACCCTACAATGGACACCCTTCTATAAAATATAAGAATCCAACAATGCCTTCATTTTTGGACCAATATTGTCAAAATGATCTGAACAACAATAATGGAGATAGCTATATTTTACTGTAAGTATTTCTGTCCCTCTTGTAATAAAAAAAAATCACCCAAGGGTGACTGACAGATCTAAAAATAGTAAAACAAAATGGCGCAGTTTTAAAATTCACACATATTCTCCTTTTAATCAGATATTGTTAAAAGCACAAATTTTATCTGGTGCTTTAAAAAATAGTATTGTAGTTGCAACATGAACTTTAATGGAGTCCCACAACAGGGATACTAGTGTAGAAAAGACTTTATCCACAGTGGCTGCTTGCCTGACCTCAAATGGTACACAGACACAGATATCGACTGTGGGCAGGCTCATGTGGGACCAAGGGACTCTTATGATACCCTGGCCCCAGATTATATGGAGCTGTATTGGTCAAAAGCAGCACTTTGAATTGTGCCCAGAAACAAACTGAAAGGCACTGAGTTCTTTTAGTACTGGGGAAATGTGTTTCTAGTTGCCAGCACCCGTGAAGAGTGTAACTGCCAAACTCTGGACCAACTGAAGTTTTCAAACAGACTTTGAAGTCTGCTTATCAAAGCATAGTTAACAAGTGGTACACTCTGGCATATGTCAAAAAGAGTCCAGTAGCACCTTTAAGACTAACCAACTTTATTGTAGCATAAGCTTTCGAGAATCACAGTTCTCTTCGTCAGATGCATGGAGGGCAAGAAGAAACTGGTCAGATGTATAGGTGGAGAGGGGAGGGAGGAGCCCTCTCCACCTATATATCTGACCAGTTTCTTCTTGCCCTCCATGCATCTGACGAAGAGAACTGTGGTTCTCGAAAGCTTATGCTACAATAAAGTTGGTTAGTCTTAAAGGTGCTACTGGACTCTTTTTGATTTTGCTACTACAGACTAACACAGCTAACTCCTCTGGATCTGGCATATGTGACGCTAAGGCTTACACATCACTTGATAACTGCAACATGAGGGGAAGGCTTAAGTCAATGAACAACTCATTATAAATATGGAAGTTTTACATTTCCCCCATAATGTCAATTTCAGTGCTTTTCATTGACAACAATTCCCAAATTCAGCTGTCAGTGATCATGTGCAGAGACTGGACATGGGCACAAACCAGAAAAAAACCAAACCATGAACTGGCACGGAACTGGCCCAGCAGGGAAAGGGGCATTTAATCGTTTAAAGGGCGCTTTCCTGCCGCTTGCAAGGGGCAGGGCCCTTTAAACTATCAGCTGGCAGGCGGGGGAATCCCCCTCTGCCGCCTGCTAGCTGATAGTTTAAAGGGACCTGCTGCTTGCAAGTGTCAGGAAAATTTTAAATGGCTATTTTCCCCGGGGAAATGGTCATTTAAACTGGCCCTTTAATACGAACCAAACGAACCAGTAGTCCAGTTCATGGAAGTTCATGGAAACGAGCTTCCACGAACCCTGAACCAAGCTTGTTCGTGGGGTGGGGGGTGTTGTTCGTATTTAGGTTTGTGCCCATCTCTAGCAGAGACAACATGATGTAAATGTTTGGGTAGGCCAGACCTTGATGAATGTATGAACTGACTTGCTGAAAAACCTTCTGTTTGAGACAGCATGGAAGCATTCTGTTTGTGGTGTTATGTGATATCTGCGATGGCTAGCTACAGTGTTTAGAGGCATAGTAATAGACTTTCCCTTTGATCCAGCAAAGCAGTGTTTATGCTGGGTTTTTTTTGGTTTTTGTTGTTTTTAAAACCTGGATCATCCTAATATTGTGCCAGCATCCGAATAAGATTTGGAATGAATGGTGTCAACATCCGCTGATCCTGCACCATATCCTTCTGGTGTTAAAAGTATACTGCATCCCAGAACCCGAAGTTTGCTGAGAAAGCCAAAAGCACCCAGGGAAACAATGAATACCAGAATACCATCTTTATCATTTTATTGAGCACATTATTAATCCACTTCCAGTAATGAATTCATTATTCTTTGCACTGCACAAGGGAAGATATGGAGTTGCTGCTGAGCTCTGCAGCCCAGCCAAGCTCATGTACAGGGTAACTTCTGAGTAACCATCAAAGTGGGTGGAAGTATATGTAGATAGGCAAGGGAGCAGACTGCATTCTGAACTCTGCTACTGACCCCCCCCCCCAAAGATTGTGCCTTTGTTTCCCCAGCTGTGAGATGATTCCAATAATTAATGTTTATTGAAGAACCTCTTGAAATCTGCATGAAGGCCAAATGTTCTTATTATTGGCAGAAAGGAAGGTCTCTTTTCCAATAATCTACTTTGCAGCTAAAAATATGCCATCAGTTTATAAGACTGGCTGCCTAACACTTTCTGAGCACTAGAAAAGAGTAAGAGTCCAGTAGCACCTATAACATGGCTACTCGTCTTGATTTAACTTTATGAGCACCAAATTAACTTTGAAATTATTACATTAAGTAGTGTGTTAGCCCTGATAGTAAGCAAGGCAAGAGTGTAGGTTCTTATTCATCGAACTCTTCGTCTGTTATCTGTTCCTTTCCCAATTGGCATGACTACAGTATCTGCAATTCTGTGCCCCACTGCTTGCAAGTACTAAAGGAGGAGGGAAATCAGAAGGCACCAAAGGAGGGGCTTGCAATTGATTTTTTTTTTTAGACACAAGTTGATATGATACAGAAAATCTGTGATCACATTTTTCAAGATCTTTTATGTCAAGACTGTGTGGGGCTTCTGATTTGATTAGTGAAGCGCTAAAGGAAGGAGCACTTAATTCTTTCCTTCCACACTGTGGTCCTAGTCTAACACACATGTACCACAAGCTGCTATTAGCATCTGATATGTAGAGGAAAGAACTCTGGCCTTCATGGGCTGCTATATTAAGTTGGTCAAGTTGACCAAATTCCATTTTGTCTAAATGTCAAAAGCCTTTCTTTCAGTACTGTCCTAAGCAGAGTTACTCCAGTCTAAGCCCATTGATTGCACTATTTGTCTCCCTACAATATTTCTTTATGACAAAACCTGTTGATTGTATGTAAATGTGGAATTTCCTTTGTGTCTGACATCTCTGCTACAACCTACTTAATATAAATGATATGCTAATTGTCTAAGAGTTAAAACTTGCTAGGAGAATCTCCTTTCTTGCCAGACAATCCCTTGGGTGTAAATATACACTAACCTGTCTCCATTAATGAATGCCCAGCTCCTCACAGGTACTTGCTTGAATTATCTTTGCATTATTTCTTGTGATTGTCTGTTTTAACTCTTCCTTTCATGGACTAAAATGCCACACTTATGTATCAGTCCTAGCTGTAAGATTTCAATCAATTGGAACTCTTAAATTTGGTTTTCCTGGTAGTTTGTGGGGACAAAAGGTAGTTGGATTTCTCTGACACTCTGGAACTCTTCAAACAATCTAGCCAAAACAACTTTCTGCTGCTTCTCCAATTGGAAGAAGCCATGTGGTGTTGAGGCCATCTTCAGAAATGGCCTAAGGCAAAGAATTGTACAGCAAAATATGTAAGTTTTAGGTCTCTGCCTCTGTCTGTCTGTCTGTCTGTCTGTCCGTCCATCCTTGGCACAACTCTGTTTAGGAATGCTTGCACTCCCCCTACCTCATTTTTAATGAGTATTCTGCTTTCTAACTTTTAGAAATAATGCCATCTAAATGTCTGATTCTTGTTTATAATAGTTTTTATTTTTGGATTATAAGACTGCTTGTAATTTATTATTATTATTTATTTATTTAACTTATAGTCTGCTTTCCCCATGAATGAGCTTAGAGTGGATGACAACAAAGTTTAAATCTACATCCAAATTTTCATTTAAAAACCATAAAAAACATACAATTTAGCATTTCTAAAATGTGTCTATGGGTGGGAGGTAAGGACAGCAGTTGTCCAGCAGATGGAAAAGAGAGAAACGAGGAAGGGGTTACATTCCCCTTCTTCTAGGTGGCCAGCTGGAAGGCTTATCCATAGCCCAGCCTCAACCATATGCAGACTTTATTGTCTGTCTGTCTGTCTGTCTGTCTGTCTGTCTGTCTGTCTGTCTGTTAGATTTCTGTTCCGCCCTCCCTGCAAGTGTAATCCTCAGGGCTGATTACATCATTTAAAACACAATCACAACAATAAATACAATAATCCATAAATTTATAAAATCCATAAAACATTTTAAAATCTTAGTTAATTAACATAATAGAATAAATATCAAGATGGCAGCATTCATGATATAGCTGTTTACTTAGCTTCACTTGGATAAAAACCTGTAGGCAATACTGGTGTAATTTCTAGGTGCAATTAAACTGTTAAAACCGGATGGTGGTAAAACATCTAATGGGGAGAGATTAAAATATTCATCCACTCCCTCCCCCTATATGGCTGGCGGAAGCCTAGCCCAGCCTCAACCATATGCCTGGCAGAACATCATTGCCTTACAGACCTGGTGGAAAGACAACAAATCCTGCTGGGCTCTGGTTTCAATGGTCAGAGAGTTCCGAAAAGGCCCTGGCTCTGGTCAAGGCCAGGCAGGCCTCCCTGGGGCCAGGGACCACCAATAGCTGTTTTTCTGCTGATCGAAGTGTCCTCTGGAGTGTATATAGGGAGAGGCAGTCCCACAGATAATGCTGGCCCCAGTCCACTTAGGGCTTTATAGATTAGTACCAAAACCTTGAATCTGATCTCATACTCCATTGACAACCAATGCAGCTGACGCAGTATAGGTGTTATGTGTGCTCCAACTGGCACTCCTGTAATAACACATACAACTGCATTTTGGACCAGCTGCACTCTGGACCAGACTCAAGGGAAGCCCCACAGTGAGTGATTCCGCACACGTTGGATAATGCACTTTCAATGCACTTTATCAATCGTTTGACGTGGATTTTTTGTTCCGCACACGAAAAAATCCGTTCCAAATGATCTATAAAGAGGATTGGAAGTGCATTATCCAATGTGTGCAGAATCACTCAGTAAGTTACAGTAATCTAATCAAGAAGTAACCGTTGCCTGGATCACTGTAGTTAAGTAGCGAGTTGAAAGGTAAGGGACAAGCTGCCTGGTCTGTTGTAGATGAAAAAAGAAAGACCTGACAACCACTGCAACCTGTGCCTCCATTGTCAAAGAGGCATCCAGGATCACCCTCAGACTCCTAACCCTTGGAACAGGCACTGTTGGTATGCCATCGAGGGTCGGGAGCTGGAGTCCTGAATCCAGTCACCTACAGCTCAAGTACAGGACCTCTGTCTTTGCAGGATTTAGTTTCAGTCTACTCTGTTTCAACCTTCCAGTCATGGCCTCAAAAGCACGCTCCAGGACATCTGGGACTGAGTCAGGCCATCCATCCATCAACAGATGCAACTGAGTGTCATCTGCATACTGATGGCACCCTACTCAGAAACCCTGCGCCAGCTGGGCAAGGGGGCACATATAGATATTAAACAATAACAGGGAGAGTATTGCCCCTTGCAGGACACTGCACACCAAAGGGTGTAGGGATGACAATTTCTTCCCTAGCACCACTCTCTGTCCCTGACCATGGAGAAAAGAGATGAGCCACTGCAAGGTGGTCCCTAGTATCCCCACATTGGCGAGGTAGTGAATCAACAGATCGTAATTGACCGTATCAAATGCTGCTGAAAGATCCAACAGTATCAGCAGTGCCAATCTGCCTCAATCCAGATGGCTGCAAAGCTCATCCATGAGGGTGACCAGCAATGTCTCCATCCTATGTCCTGGGTGGGAGCTGGACTGGAATGGATCCAGGGCTGAGGAATCCCTCAGAAAAACCTGGAGCTGTTCCACCACTGCTCGTTCAACCATCTTACCCAGAAACAGGAGGTTCGAAAATGGGCAATAATTGGTCAGGTCAGTAGGATCCAAAGATGGATTCTTTAGGAGAGGTCTCACCATGGCCTCCTTTAATGCTCCAGGAAAGACTCTGAAGTCCAGGGACAAGTTAATAATAGCCTTCAAGGACATCCATAACCCATCAGCACCAGCTTTTACCAGCCATGATGGGCACAAAGGACACATAGTAGGCCTCACAGTTCACAGGGTCCTGTCAACCTCCTCCCCGGAGAATAAACTGAAATAGTCCAACATCAGCCCAGAAGACGCCCAAGGGGTCAGAAGACAGCCAAGGGGTCATCTATTATAATTTATAATCATTTATTTATAATCGTTTATTTATAATATTATTTATAATATTTATAATAGTTTTTATTTGGGGATTATAAAACTACCCAGCCTGTAGTTTAAACATTGCTTTCCTACTGGACATAAGTTTCCAGGTCCTCCTGGGGGCAAAGTGGGGGTGCTTCCTATATAGGATGATAAGAATAAGGGGTGCAGTTTGCCTAAGAAGGACCAGCTGGTGGGAGCTTTTCAAAGGTTTCAAATACTTAATTGGGGAAAGAGAAATAAAACCCAGTTGGGAGTGTAAGGTTTGGGACTCTACAGCACTCTACATGTTTTCAGAGGGCTGCCAATTCTTTCATTACACCAGTGTATTTCCTCAGCCGAGCTAACAGCTTCAAAGGAGAGGGTAATTTAGTGCTGGGGGGAAAGGTTAAGTATTCTTATCCCATTGGTCAGCCTCATGAAGCTGTTTTGAAATTAAGACATGGGTAGTCCAATATTTTTGTGAGGAGATTCAGCACAGAATCATTTTAATAAATAAATGACAAATAAAGAGATATGTTCATGGATCCCCTGTGTTGCAACTGGTATGGTCCTTGGTGGTGTACAGAATTCCATTTTTGCTTTTTGAATTTGGGCTTCTTCTTTCATCTGTAGACCAACCACATCATACAGAAAGTCTGCATTGGAGAAAATAATGTGGTTGAAGATGAAATTAAAGCAAATAAGAGCATCCATGAATGGGCAGGAGGAGGTGGTGGCGGTGGAGGAGCAACTTATATATTTAAGGTACACACAGCTACAGCCCATGCAAATATGCTAAACTACACCTTTTCACCTGAATGGACTCGGTTTATTGTTTGAGGCTGGAATGGCAGGTTGCTGAGAACAAGGAGAGTGTGAACTTGGCCTTCTCATGAGCATTTTAATTGGAATATGCACTGTCCAAGACTTTTTTTTGACAAGAAGACTCATATTGTTTTTTAAATTTATTTCTTGCCAGCTTTCATACCTACATTCAGAGTTAGCACAGTCACATTTTTTGTTGTTTGAAAATCCGTGTCTTCAGGAAAAGCTCAGACAGGAAAGATGAGGCCTGGGGTGCAGAGAAAACACGCAGTGTATGACTGCTCAGAGGTTCAAGACAGTACATATCCACTTGTTACCTTAATCATTAGTCAAGTGACTTTATGGAGGATTTAAAATGTTTCACTGAACATTACTTAGTTTTCCAAATTCAAGGAAAGTCAGCGTGTTGTCCTATAATGGGGACACTTGTACTTTATCACTAGATGCTTTATACCAGGGGCAGGCAATTTTTTTTGGCCCAAGTGTCAAAACAGGGAACATCTACCTGTGAAAATGTTAGGTATTCCAACAAACGAAAGGGGGGGGGGGGTTGTACTTTGCTAGACATGCTTCAAGCAAGTCAATCTTCAACAGTATTACCAGGATCTCAGGGATTCACCTTGGACTCAGCTGGTGGCTGTGCACATCTGGGCAGTGATGATAGGCATAAGTGGTGCTTATTGCTTTCTCCTGCACTGCTGGCCCCAGCAGTGCTGCCATTGCCTTGGTTGCTTGGGCAGAACACCAAGTAAATGTGCTTCTATTGACATACATGCTGGGGATTGCCAATACCTGCTTTGTACCATTTCTTCTGAGCAGGTGAGGGAGGAATTGTGCCCCAAAGGTGCTTATCATAAGGCAGCTCCTGTCTCACCCAGGTTGGTGGGTGCCACACATCAAGCAGTAGAGTGTTAGAACTCTCTAACTGATACACTCTGTGAGGTCCTGTATGTATTCCATTGCTGGTTACTGTTGCTTTTCATGAGAACATTAGATGGTAGAACTAGTGGTCTCTATTAATCTTTTGGATACACGTACGTTAATAATGCAATAGCAATTTGGACTGCTCTGCAGTCCTAGGGGCTTACATTGTGCAGCATGCTGTAACTAGAGAGGGAACGAATGTTTTGTTTGCATGTCTGAAACAGCTAAAATCCAGCTTCATTTCTCAATTCAACCTGTTAAGATGGAGAATGGAAAGCCAGTGCCCTTGATCATTGCAGCAGGAGGTGGTGGCAGGGCCTACAGGGCAAAAGTGTATACATTTCATCCAGAAAGACTGGAGAATGATACATCTGTCCCAGGAGTCAATGGAAAACCAGGAGCAGCAGGTAAGAAGTTCCTTTCCCAGCCATAAAGAGACAGTTAATAAAAGCCGTGGATGATGAGCTCAAGAAGGAATATCATGCAGGCAAGCTTTGCTTAGTGTTCATGATACATCCTTTTTTGTTGTCAATGAAACATGCAGTTATATAGTTATGGTACAGTTTGTCTCTTTAGCAAGTAAGCTGCTACAGAGATAACATCCCCCTCCCCCCAAAAATGTTCCATCTGCCCATATAGTTCTCCTCTGTTCATCTATATAATTTCTTTGGATCACAAACTACTGTCATTAGCAAACAAGAACAGTTCAGGACTTAAAAGTATGAACATGGAGTCCACAACTGTGCCTTTATTTCCCTGCTGTGTCACAAACTTGCTTGGGTCACCTTGACCAAATAACAAATATTCATAAGGCTTCTTAAAAATGTTACTTATTTAGACTTTCAAATTTTTGCTGTAATGGAGGAATTGAGAATGATTAAACTATTGTCTTTTGACCTATTATTCAAAGAGGACTTGTGGTGTTTCACCCCTGTAGTATACTGTCTCCCAGCCTTTCTTAAGGCCCTTTCACAATTCCATTTTAACTCAGATGTTTAAAGGAAAAGCATATATCTGCAATGGAAGGGGCTAGAGATTCACTTACTAAATGAAAGCTACGAATTCAGAGAACCTGCTACTCCTATCATCACTATGCTAAAGCCCCTATAGTGTTAGTCATTATTAGAGATGGGCACGAATTGAATTACGACTCAAAAAACACACGAACCAGGCTGGTTCGTGGTTCATAAACCAGTGGTTCATGGAAGCTCGTTTCCACAAACTTCCATGAACTGGTCTACTGGTTCGTTTGGGATGTAAAGGGGCAGTTTACATGGTCATTTCCCCAGGGAGATGGCCATATAAACTTTTCCTGCAGCTTGCAAGCAGCAGGTTCCTTTAAACTATCAGCTGGCAGGCGGAAGGGGGGGATCCCCCCCTTTAAACTGCCCAAACCCCAGCCCCCAGCCCCAGCCCCACACTTACCTTGCCCTGTGGGCCCGCGGCGTCCTCCCCCTCCTCCTGTGAGGGGTGGGAAAGCAGTTTTTGGCATGGTGGCCATTTGAGGGGCAGTTTTCGGCCTCCTCCGCCACCCTGTGGGCCCATGCCAAATTCCACCACCTGGAATTTAACATTGGATTGTGACTGTGCTTCTGTGAACATACTTTATTTTTAAAATGGGAAAATCTGTTCATATTCTCATTTGTTAACCATCCTGATTGTATGAACCAAAGTCCTGATTTATGTTGCTGTTATTCGTTCATTTATTTAGGGGATTTATAGGCTACCTTTCCAGAGTCCTTCTCGAGATGTCTAACAAAGTAAAAAACAATGAATAAAAGCTTAACTCATACAGTCATAAAAACCAGTCAGAAGATTGTTGATAAAACTTCCGTGAAAGGGCATAAGTAGTGTAAAAACAGCAACAAGTCATCCAAGAAGTTAAAATAGTAATAATAAAAGCAGCAATATCCAGGCCTTAAAAGAATCAGCAAAAACAATGGAGTAATATGTTAAGTCAAACCTGCATTAAGCTAAATTCTTTGGTCTGACATCTAAATGAGAGTATGATAGGTGCCAAATGTGCCTCCAGGGAAAGGCTTTCCAAAGGGGAATGCTGAGAAAGTCCTCTCTCCAACTGTGATCCGTCTCACTTGTATGGGCTGGGGCACAGAGAGCAGGGCTTGAGAGGAAGATGGTAACTAATGAGTTGGATGAAAAAGGAGCAGTCTGCACTTCAGATACTCCAGTCCCAAGCCATTTAAAGCCCTAAAGGAAAGAACCAGCTCTTTGGATTTTGCCCTGAAACAGGTGGCCAGTTCAGATCTCTCAACACAGTAGTGATACAATTATTGTTCCGTGAATCAACAAAATGGTCTTGACAATAATCTTTGGTCATGATTGTGAAAGTAGTGAAAAGGAATACTAGTAATTCTACAGTTTCAGATGGGTAGCTGTGTTGGTCTACAGATGAGCAAGGTTAGAGTCCAGTAGCACCTTAAACACCAATAAACAAATACCCTGGCAACTCTTCGTTGGTCTTTAAGGTGCTACTGAACTCAAACCTTAGTTATTCTGCTTTATTTCAGATTGAATAATCCTGTGAACACTCCCAGATCTCTACACTTTTCAATATTTGTTTCTGATACTTACTGCTTTCATTTACACAATACATGTCTAATATTTGATCTGTGCTCTTTTGCTAGAATTAATTTCAGAAAAAAAAGTAACATCAACTTTGTTACTATGTCCCTCCATATCAGCAGTGATCATTTGCTGAAATATTTTTGACACTTTACTATTGTCTCACACTCTCCTCCTTCTCCAGGTTCTTTCCTTATTTTTGAATCCTAATTTTTCATACATCTACCTATTCCCTAGCCTTCCAAACAAGCCTCTTTTCAGATTTGTTTCCTTGTTAAATCTGATACTAATGTGAATGCTTATTTCACAGTCCCTCACCAAGTCCTGTTTTCAAAAAGTTTCCCTCTTCCCCCATATGACTGCAGTCATATGCAAATTGGATTAGTTATTTTGAAAGCCACCATGTCTACTAAAAAAATTGAAAGCAGACACACTGAGGAGAAAACAAAGAGTATATGCAGTACAAACAATTCAGAATGCAGAGGAATAGCAACAAATGGTGTCCTGTGGGTCAACTTAATAAAGATTTTATAAGAGGTATGTGGGTGGGGACACAGAGCAAATTTCCCTATGCATCAATGAACAGATAGTGGTATTTAATTCACAGGAGTCTAATTAGGATGCACGTATTTAAGATGCTGAAGTATTCTAAGAGTGTGTTTAGATGCCACAATAAACTCTGGTTTACCAGACATACATAACAAATTCTAGTTTGTGTGTAAACCAAAGTTCACATGTTTCTAGTTTCTCAGGGAAGATCTGCCTGCTATTCTGCTATCTCTGTGGCCAGGCAACCGAAAGGGGTAGTACTCTTCAACAAACTTTGGTTTGTAAATTCAGACATCGCAGAAAACCACAATTCATTCAAAATGTGGTTAACATACCCTGGAATCCAACAAACCCCAGTGACATCCAAGCATCACATGCATCTGGAGTTTGCTTAAAACACAGTTTGTAAAATACAGTTTGTTGTATTGCGTGAATGCAGCCAAACTTTGGGATAGTGAGGGTGGCTGGACTTTAAAAACCTACAAACAGAATAGATTCAGATTCAGATTTCAGATTTATTACAGTCAAATGACCAGCAAGAAAAAGATCGCATATACAAACCACAGTTCCTATCTACATAAAAAGAAAGAGAGAAAGGATTTAGTTAAAAACCATTATCATACTCAACAATAAATCCTAAAAAGTAAAACTATCTTCACTCTCCTTTTGTTAAAAACTTCCGCTTGTTTATGACCAAAAAACAGTATTTTGCTACTGTTGAGGATACAGTTTTCTTAGTATCTTCCAACAAATATTTCAGTAGCACAGAATCATCAAATTTCAAATGATTATCCAAAGATTTAAACTTGGAGAGTAATGGATATACTAACTGCTGTCTCTCTTTGGAATACAACTTACAATGTAAGAGAATACGAGCAACGGTTTCAACTTTCTTCTCTGGGTATATGCAACATCTTTGATGGATAGGCCTGCGAAGAAAACTTCCCTGCAACACATTAGAAGGGAAGGCATCAAAACGTCCTCTAGAAAAGGCCCATCTGTACTTTTGGTGCATAATGTTAGAGAGATATGGGGCTGCTGCAAAGCGCGAACGCCTGACTTACCAGGCGTGTAGTTTGCGGCCGCGGGGAGGAAGAGGAGGGACGGCGTGGCCACGGCTCTGCTGGCCGGCCCAGCATGCCCTGGGCCGGCCGGCAGCCAATGAGTTTAAACGTCGGGCGGCCAATCCTGGGGCCGCCCGGCTGGCTGCGGGGGGGCGGGGCCTCTGCCGGACCTGGGAAGAGCAGTTTTCCCTCAGGTCCGGCAGGCCGGCATAAATTCCGGCCTCCGACCCCGCCCCCCGTCATTCCGGTTCGATTTAAGACTACTATACATACTAGGTAAGAGTGCTCCATCACAAACAGAATAATCATCCTGCATTTCCTCGTTCAGAAACATACTCTAGCATGAGACTCGAAGCCACCCAAGGGACAGCAGACAAGTTGGTAGCACTTTGGATCAGGAAGTGATTAATCAGGAAGAAAATCTTTTGATAGCGCTTTTTTTCATGCAAGAGTCAAATGAAACGTGCTTGAACAGGAGATAAGCTCTCCCGCACACAGTAAACAGCTATATAAATGGAAGATCTTTTGCACCTGCTGTATGTAAGTGCCTACTGTGGTCAGATGAATGGATGAATAGCACCAACAGCTCATTCATCATTTTGATAGAACAAACAAACCTAACAATAGATGGCTGATGCCCACACTCTGTCTTTGGTCTTGCCATGGTAAATTTTAAAGCACGCAATGAGAAGCCAATGACTATGGGCCAAGGCCATACACTCACTGAGCCAGTGAGAGTCTTCTCATGATAGCAAAGCAGACATAGAGTCTCTCTACACGAGATGCCTGGGCATGTGTTTGTCAAGTGCCATAAGATGCAATGTTAGCCAGGAAGCATAGTTTTAAAAGACGGAGCCAGCAGAGATTACTCTGGAGGGGACAGTTTCTCTCATTGCCCTCCGCCACCTCTGACATGCCAGACTGTCTCCCCTTCTGGACCCTTTGCCCTGCCACCCTCACTGCTTAAAATTTTGATATTTTTTTTTAAATTTATTATTATAACATATGTACATAATCATACATTGAACCGTATACATTTATTTTTACCCCTTCCCTCCCACCCCCACCCCCCCATTATATCTTCATTAAAGATATGAAAGATAAAGATACTTAAAATGTTGAATTAACCAAGCCTCAGCAGGACAAAGACTCCAGAAGGGGAGACAGTCCAGCACGCCAGAGGCGGTGGAGGGCTGTGAGAGAACCCTCCGGAGCAATCTCCGCTGGCTCTGTCACTTAAAACTATGCTTCCCAGCTAACATTGCATCCCCTGACATGTGAATAACACGTGTTAGAAGTCTTGTGTAGAGAGACTCATAGCTTCTCAGCATCAGAGGTAATGCCATGTGTGGTGCAGATGCTCCATTCAGAAATCAGATTTGCATAGACCTTGGGTCCCCCTAAGAGAAATGAGGGATTATATATGTTTAAAACAATTATTTAAATGTTTAAAAATTAAATAAATGGCAGTAGAGTCAGATTTTGGCTGTATGTCTGTATATGATATTATCTCTGGTATTTTTTAAAAAATATTTTATTAGAGCAAAACAAAAAAAATTAAAAAGCAAACAGAAAAAGAGAAAACAGTACGGGCTACAAAAACACTATTACCAAATTCATTCATATCAATGTGGTGCCAACCCCTCCACCACTCAAATAGTTTTGCTTACCTGGAAAATATGTAAACTAGCCCCATGTCTTCACTGTCTGTGGTAGATTCGTATTATGGGATTATTTGGACAGAAAAAGTCTGCTTCTTTGTGTCTATCAGAATGGCTGCCTCAGAATGCCTGTGGAAGTCCAGGCAGAAGGTGGAGCATGAGCTCAAAGACATTTCATGTTGTAAAATGTGGTCTGTTGTTAGAGTCTATGCTCTTTTACCAATGTTGGCCAAAGGGGCTGACAATATTTAGTAAATAATTTTTGTAAACTACTTTAACTTTTCCAGATGAATTCTGTGTTTCAGTTTTCCTGCCATTCTACAGAATGCCCCAACGCAATTCTGGGTTGTCCTATTGCTTGTGTTGGGAACAAGAGAATGGTAACAGGATTAATCATATTGCCCTTCTATTAACTGTCACTATATTTACTTCCCAGCATAAAAGGTCAAGGGCATATCTGCTCTACAAATGATATTATACTACAAATATAAACAGGTTTAAGTGTCATTTTTTTACTCCACAGAATCCTGAGACCTTTAGCTCTCTGGGATAAATGAATTTCGAGCAGACAGTTCTTAATGCCCCCTTCTGATAATTCCCAGAATTTCTTGGTTATGACATTTAGGACCATTTAAAATCATGCTCTTGTTCATGTTGCAGATATTCCCCAAGGTGCTTACTCACTGAATCCCTGTGCTTTTCCAGTCTGTCACAACCATGCTGTTGGGGATGTATCTTTGAACTGCTGGGTTCTGGACTTTCAGAGGCAACCTGAACTGCTTTTCCTTCTGTTAATCTGCAGGTGGCGGTGGTGGCTGGAGTGATAACACTTCCTTCCTCTGGTCTGGAAAGTCCTTGCTGGAAGGCGCTACCGGTGGAAAATCCTGCCCCCAGGCCATGAAGAAGTGGGGGTGGGAGACAAGAGGGGGTTTCGGAGGGGGTGGAGGGGGGTGCTCCTCAGGTGGAGGAGGCGGAGGATATATAGGTAAAGTGGCTTTGTGTTCAAGGTGTCCCTTTCCCTCCCCTAGTATTAATGCACAACGTAATGCTGAAACAAAAATTTCCTATAGCTGACATACCTGTATCTATTCTTCTATTTATTTGAATGCTATACAATCCACTGTGTTTATCCAGGGAGTCTAAGAATCTGCATGGCCGTGACGGTACCTGTTTGGCTATCCTTGGCTAGAATGCATACTTTTGGGTTGAATCCGGAGCATCCTAGTGGTTTTATTTGGAAAACAACAGTTCTTAGCCCTCATGGCTATAGAAAAAGCATTTAATTGTGTGGATAGTTCCAAACAAAGACCAAAGATCAGAGAGAATACAATCCAATGAGCTTCCAGTGCTCAGAAGGGAAGTATGTCTGCAGCCTTTGTAGTTAATCGCTCTCTGTGCCCTCCAAAATGTCTAATACGTTTCTTCTTCACCTGTATCCCCAATCTTTTAAAAATATCAAAATTATGCCATGATTTTGAAACCAGCAATTAAAAACACAATTCATATACTGTAATCTGATTTATTTCAGACATGATTTTTCCACTTCCAAACTTTGGTGGGGAGAAAGGTTTGTGCAGAATTCTGGACTCCCTATATATATGTTGCCTTTTAATTGTAGGTGAATGTAAAAAAAAATACACTGTAGTAAAATAATCCTGGATTTCATATTCTGAAAACTTACGGCATGTCCACGTGGCTTGGATTTTTGTTGGGGTTTTGTTGGCACTAATTTCTTACATTAGATCTCAGGCATTGGAAGGGCAACTCTGCCAAACTCTCCTATGATTAACACTGGGGGCACAATCCACTTGGAAGAATGCTGTGCAAAGTTAAACAAAAGCACCTACACTGTGGGTATTCCTGTTGAGAGCCAGTTTGGTGTAGTGGTTAAGAGTGCGGGACTCTAATCTGGAGAGCCAGGTTTGATTCCCTGCTCCTCCACTTGAAGCCAGCTGGGTGACCTTGGGCTAGTCACAGCTCTCTGGAGCTCTCTCAGCCCCACCCACCTCACAGGGTGTTCTGTTGTGGGGATAATGATAACATACTTTGTAAAGCACTCTGAGTGGACATTAAATTGTCCTGAAGGATGGTATATAAATCGAATGTTGTTGTTGTTATCGTCATCATCATCATCACCATCATGTGGACATGTTACAAGTCTTCAGAATCCTGCTGTGAATTATAAATTATGATGATGAGTTCAAGGTTTTTTTCCTGATAGAGAAGAAACAGGAGTCATTTACTGAGATTTATTGCATGGAGATATTTCCTTGCCACAAGCATATGAAATGTAAAAAAACAAATGATTCAGTCTTCATAGCTGATTCTTTGCTTTCCTGCTAATAACTGGCAGCTGCCAGGGCAGCCAGCACTACAGCAGTGTTGGAGGCCTACTACCACAGACCTTAGATCCAGAAGTAAGAAACTAAAGTGCTGTTGTTAGGAACTAGATTCCAATCAACAGTCACCATCTATAACTTAAAGTCTCCATTGTCTATTGTTAAGCTCTTTTGCCATCCTACATCTTATTTGTGAGTGGTTTCCCACATCTTAACTGACTAGCTCCTTTTTGGCAACAACATATAATAAATGGCTATAGGGATGGCTGTGCTGAAGTCATCATCAGGTAATTTTGTTTGTTTTATGACTGGTTACTTGAATGCTGTGACACATCTTGGAATCATGTTTGGATTGTACTTGCCACATCCTGAAAAATGAAATTGTGTTTGAACCAAAATATGGCATATCATGTTCTCAACTCAATGCTTAAAGTTGCCAAGGCATTCAAATGACTTGTCACTATGTCAAAATAAAATCACCTTCAGGTGTCTTCATCACATCCATTGCAACCTCAAAATAGTTATGTCACCCTACTTTTTGTTTCAAGGAAGCAACTTATTCATGTTTGAAACCCAGTTTAACTGTGTGTGTGTGTGTATTAATATGAACTGCCTCTGAATAACATGTAATTATTTAAGTTTGCAGATGTGCCTTTTTCTATTTTCTACCTTTCCTCAAAGGAAAAAAAAGTAAGGTAGTGATTTGAGGATTGGTGGAATGGTTGGTTGGATTGGGCACGAATAGGAACAGGTGATGAGAAAGGAATCTGTACTATATGTAATAATAAGCCAAGAGGCTGAAAGATATGACCTTGTAGTGGCTCCATAATATTTGTCACCCCCTCAAATGGTTATGTTCCTCTGTCTTCAATGGGTCCCCATGATCAAACGGAATAAAGAAGAAAAGCAATCTGGTTATTGCTCTCATTGTATAAAGGCTTGACTTTTTGCACATTGCCTTTTTCAATCTTTCAGCCAAATGACTATGTGAAGATTTATTGTGCAGCACTCCCCAAATTGTAATTTTTCGTGCTCCATGGCTCAGTGCTTCATTAATACCGCAAGTCTTATTAAAATTGAAGCCTTGGAAGTGAAAGCCTAGAGGCACACTAAACTTTGATCCACTACGGTCTCAATTGAATTTGCCAGATGAATTCTCTGTCAGGTGCTTCATATTTTGCAATACAGTTTAGTAGCATCATTCTTTTGCCTCCTATGGTGACAGATTCCATTGTGGTTGCCATGTTAGCCTGTTGGAGCCAAAAGAGTCTTGGGACGCAACTATATTGTGCTTCATGGGTCAGAGTCATTTCATCAGCTGCACCCCAACTGGGATCAGGTGTGTACACAAACACCTGAAGATGGCACTTAACTTTCTGTAGTAATCTAGCCAATTTTTTGGCTTTTATTGATCCAAAATTCTACAGAGTAAAATTTAGTAATGGATTCAGCAGCTTCATACTACAATCCTGCTTGAACCTTTCGGGGGATGATCTTTAAAGTCTTTGATAAATAATCCTGGGAGAAGGAAATGCCTTCCCAAGGGTTTCTGAGTGTTGCCACCTTAAATGTACAATTTGTGTCTTTAATCTTTTGCTCTGAGGCTACATAAAATGGTACCTATGCAAGAGAAGAAATAGAGTGAGTTGGCTGGGAGTGGATCACACCCACGCTGGCTGCATCATGCGTTCACTTAATTTGGTTCAATATTTGTGCTCTACATGGTATTATAATGCACCTTCTGCTGTCTGTTGTACCTTTTGACTTCACTTTAACAAAAATAAAATTAGTCTACTAGATATTTGGGGCACATACAAGTATCTGACAAAGCAGTCTCTGGCCCATGAAAATTTATGGCAGAATACATTTGTTGTTTTTAAGGTGTCCCAAAACTCTGCATTATTCTCTTATATATAGTTTTAATTCAACAATATAATAATATTCTAAGATATTTTCCTGTTGTCTGTAGGTGGCAACGCAGCAGAACTTAATGATCCAGAGGTGGATGGAGAGGATGGTGTGTCTTTTATTAATAACAAATATGGGTCATTGTATACCCCAGCTTTAAAAGGTACTTTAATCAACCAGGAAGTGGTCTTTATTGTGTGTTTGCAAGAAACGGGAGATAGAAGTTGGACTGAATATAGGCATTTTGTCTTCTGGAGAAGCATGGATGTCCTCAAATTA
The DNA here is from genome assembly GCF_028583425.1 of Eublepharis macularius. Classification (NCBI taxonomy): domain Eukaryota; kingdom Metazoa; phylum Chordata; class Lepidosauria; order Squamata; family Eublepharidae; genus Eublepharis; species Eublepharis macularius. Next base: position 178,046,655 of record NC_072790.1, on the reverse strand, counting down.
TTTGTATGGTGAGGTTTCCTAAGAAAACAATACTCATACATGTTTTAAAAGAAAGAGAGGTCTTGGTTCCATCCTACCATAGCTTTTGTTAAATTGGTGAGTAATGGTACACACATATGTTCCCCATCTACTTCACAAACCCACAGACCCTTCATAATTCCCAGTCCCTCTGATCACAATGTGCCTCTGTCTAACCCTGCAGTCATGGGGGAAGAGTCACATAGCCCAGTGGCTGCTATTGATAAAAGATCATACTAGCTGCCTGTTTGCTGCCATTCTTCCAGTTTCTTACCTTACAGAAAGAAACTATAATTTTTTAGTACTTTGGGGATTCTTTAGGGAGCTGTGCTTCTTCGCTCACTTTCTCTCCCCTAAGATCTAAATTTGGATGGTTCCTTTTGTTTTACACTTGTTTTCTTAGCCATCTAGCCTGAGACTTTTTTAAAAAAATAATTAAAATATGTTTCTATATGTGAAGTGTTTAAAAAACCCTGCTTCCCTGAGGTAAGCATAAGCTGCTATTATCCCTTGTAGTTTTAGGGTTTCCCCCCCTGTGACAAATTAGAAAAAGCTCTCTCTCCTTTCTAAATGGGACCTTAAAGGGATCCTTCCTATCCATTACTCTTGGTACCAGTGGAATTTGTGTTTGTGTGTGTGCACGCACATACACACGCAAATGAAATCTCCCCTGTCAAACAGTCTCTGTGAACCTCATGCAAATAAAATAAAAACAATTGCTTTATGAAACCAAATCTATCATGACATAGTACAAAATACTATTATAGATGAAAACTTTATTTCACTCTGAGCCCATGACAGAAGATTAAAAAAAAACAAAAAACAGTGAGAGTCTACCACCCACATTCACAACAGAGACATGAAGGAACACTAAAAGGAAGGGAGTATAGAATGCTGTTTTAAACACCTCTCATTGCATTTGTCTGATAGATGTGTTCAATGGCTGAGGATCTGTCCAGAATTTAACAGAACCTGTTTAAAACATACTTCAATTTGAACTGATAAATGTGAGATTTTCTTTTGCATCCTCATTTTAAAGCCTGAAATGGTCTTGGGCTAGCATGTGCAAAGGATTATTTGCGCTCCTGTGGACCAGTTTAAGATTATCTTCAGTGCCCTGCTTTGAGTGCTTCCGCCTTTGGAGGTGAGGTGGATGGCCACCAAGGACTGGGCTTTTTCTCTTGTGCTCATAGAAACCCTCTTCACTTAGCTGTTTGCCTGGTGCAAAATTTAGTTTACTTGTTTTGATTATTTTATCTGCTTTCTTTTCATTCTGATTTCTTTCACCTCTGTTATTGGAGCTATTTAATATTATGCCTTTTCATATTATGCCTTATACAGTCTTTTCACTTTGGTCTTTAGAAATTGTGTGTGGGTATGGTTTTAATGTTGATTTTGTGTTGTTTTCTCATTGTTTTTCTTTGTATTATTGTTTTGATTTTTTGAAAGTATGTGGTAAACATCTTTTTAAAAATACAATGTAATCACAACTGAACCTCATTAGAGGCTTGGCCAGAAAATTATTTTCCTAAGGAAAGTTGTAACTTGCAGTATTTCCATGTATAATTTGGTACAGTTAGCAGGATCGATAGGTAGTTTCAAACATGACATCATGAGATGGGATGCACTTTCTGTTCTAACATTGGAGAGAGAAACCATTTATATGTGGACTCCTGATTTAGAGACAGCATGCACATACTTCAATGACAGGAGATGTGTAAACTTAGACAACAGACGCACATGTAGAGAGAAGGAGATGCTCAGCTAGTAGTTTGGTATTATCCCATTTGTTGCCCATTCTGTACACTGTCTCATGTGAGTTCTTGACTTGCAATTCCTGTGCAAAGAAATAACTTTCCCCCCTGTATCTTCCTTAGTGACAGAAGGACATGGAGAAGTTGACATTAGGCTGCATGTGAATTGTAGCCACTGTTATAATGACATGTGCCATGTGGATATAAAGACCCAAGAAATCATTTGCAGTTGTGCTCATGGGTATATGTTGGCTGATGATGGCGACTCTTGCATAGGTAAGAAAACTGACCGGGTAGGTCACCTGTGAGGCTCATGTAGAAGTCTTTGGGTCTTGTACTTTCATGTCTATAAGCCTCTTTAGACCAGCAAGAGGTCTCTGAAAGGCTGGATTCATCATGGTGCCAAGAACACTACAATACAAAGCCCCAAGCAAACTGTGGCCTTTGCTATGGTGTAGTTACTTGAGAATCTTCAATATAAGAGTGCACCTATCCTGCTACCTGTAGCTCAGAACATGAAGTCTTTTCATAGCCTTAAGTGCATACTTATTATCGCAACTTGCTTCATAATATATCTGATCAAATTAGTTTCTGCATATGAACTGTTGTGTTCTGATAAGTTCGAGAGAGAATGCAGTGCATTTTGCCTTCCTATTTTGTCTCATCCCCTCCCATTTGTCCCATCTGTTGTCTTTGCATTGCGCAAAAGTGAGGGGTAACCTCTGCTGTAATCAGCTTTCCTGGATCTGTGACCTCCAATGGCTCATTGTTCCACTTTCCTCAATTAAGAGCAAGCCATTGAAACAGATGGTTTTCTTTCAGGAAATTAACATGGACACTCAATGGATATGAAAGCAAAGCCATAAAAATCTGAAAGAGAGAGAATGTTAAAATTGGCAGGACCTGAAATCAAAGCATCTGTCAGTTTCATCATAGTAGCCTGTGGAAAAGGATTGTGGAATATTTTTCTAAAAATACATTCTTTCAGAAACAAATATTTGTCCAGAAAGGGGAGGATTCCATGCACCAGCCTTTGGCTGCTCTCATGTAAGAGAGGGAAGCAGCAACCATGTTCTCAGCTACCCACACATCCACACCTACTCTAATCTGCACAGCCATCCCCTTCAGTTCTGTTACATCCTTGAGTTGCCTTCAGTACAAGGAGTGTTCTGCTTCCCAGAACATCAGCTGGAGAGAAAGTAGGGGAAAGAGCTGTTCTTCCTTTATTATGTGACATGGGAAAAGTTGGGGGAAGCAGTTAATGTGAAGTGTGCAACCTACAAAATGCGTCTTCATCTTGCATCTGATGAAGAGAGCTGTGGTTCTCGAAAGATTATGCTACAATAAAGTTGGTTAGTCTTAAAGGTGCTACTGGACTCTTTACTATTTTGCAGCTACAGACTAACACGGCTAACTCCTCTGGATCTACAGAATGTTATACCCTTTATTCTCTCTTCATCAAGGGTACATTTCCTGTTTATCATGTTTTCCTTGGCAGCTAAGTGTAATGATGCAAAGGGCTGCTTTATCCCTTCAGTGCAAATCTAGGTTTGTTGTGTACCATACACTTAACAGGGAACAGCTGCAGCTCTCTGACCGGCCTACTGTATGATGCACTTGCTTTCAAACATCGTATTTTTACATGTAGACTTTTAAAAAATATAGCCTTGATATATCCTAAAAATGTAATTTGTGCAGAGGCGCCAATCATTAACACGTTAATTAAAGTACTTGGACAAAAGTGAGGTTTGTATCAGACATTCAGCTGTACATGCATTGACTGTAACATGAGAATTATTCAACACACATACAAAGAACACTGTACACTGTAAGTGTACACTGTACATGGTTTGTATGTGCACTCACTGTAACTTGTGAATATTGTTGGATCATACATCTGAGGCAGGATCCTCTTGCTAATGGACACTAACCCTCCAATCAAGTCTGAATGGGGCTACAGCCTAGCCTGTATATTATAGAACTGCAGTGTACACACAGAGAATTTGGTTCCACATCCTGAGCACAGTTTTTCATTTTTCCAAAAATGTGACTATCCTTTATGTCTGAGAAAATAAAGTTTGAAACTGCAATCAATGCCTTGTGAAATTTCAGAAGGGAAAGTGGGGTTCAGAGCAGGGCCAGGAATAATCAGGAAAGGGAGTTTCAGTGTGCTGTGCAATAATTTGCAACTCCCCCAAGATTCAGTTTGGGATGCCTTGGTGCAGAATTATTTTTTCACCAAAGTGTATATATAGCCTTGGCACAGCAATTTTGCCCTCTGGCTCCTGGGGGAATTCCTGACTACTCAGGGATAGAAAATGTGTGGATGCATGGTCATGCAACTACTTTTAAGAGTTATGTTAAGGAAGTGGGTCAAAGTGCTTAATGCCTTTTGTCTTTGTGCATCTATTCCAGCTGAACCAATACTGCCTAAGAACAGTCCCCCTCTCTCCTTGGTCTTGTCTGTAGTAACATCAGCCCTGGTTGCTGCACTTATTCTGGCCTTCTCGGGGATCATGATAGGTGAGTTATTTACTGGCCTGGGGTATAAGGAAAGCAGCAGTGCTGCAGCACACGATGCAGCCACACACCTGAGTCACAGCCCTACATGGTTCGGCCAGATTACCATTATGGCCGTTTTAAACCTTTGTTATTTAATAGTGATGCAGGATCACCACCCAGTGACCTCTTCAAGTTTTATCTGATATGCAAGATAACGTAGTTTCATATATAATTCTAATACAGATAATGGCAAATTTTGTTGTTTCTATGTTTTTTTAAAAAACTTTCTGCACCCAAGGCTTCAAAGCAGAACAACAGCCAAGTGTTTAACAATAACCAAAATGAATAACAAAAACTATAATAAATAAAAATTATGCCAGCCTTTCATTTCAGTAACTGATTACAACACAGGGAATCATAAGGATATCTTGACAGTTTTCACAGTGTGGGAAACACTGAAAGAAATCTCCAGTGTTGTGAAATGGAAGGCAAAATGATAAGGGAGATCCAGTGTAAGCAAGTATAAAGTTATGCACACTGGGGCAAAAGAATCCTAACTACACATATACACATGGGATCTGAAGTGGGGGGGAGTTCCAGGGAAGAGATCTTGGGAGTAAAAACATTAGATCAATATGGAGCAGCAGTGGAAAAAGCAATTTCCGTGTCGAGGCTTGCTAGGAAAGAGACTGAAAATAATAAGCTAGTATCATAAGGTCTAGTCAGTAATGATTCGGTGCTACCTTTATCTTTTTTTTCTTCCAGTATTCCTAAGGCATTGTAGCTGCATTAGGAATAGAGATGGGCACGAACAGAAAAAAAACAAACACATGATGTTCGTTGTTCATTGCCATCCACAAACAGGGACTCACGAACAACCACGAACATGGCCCTGTTCATGAACATGTTCATGGTTGGCTGTTCATGGGGGCCAGCAGGCTCTCCTCCAGCCATCATCCAAGTTTGGTCAAGATCCCTACTGCACCACTCCCAGAAACCTGACCTGAGCAGGCAGCAGGAAAGGTGCCAATAATAAATAATAGCTTGGCCCCAGAGCCTGGCAGCAGCCCTGGAACTTGATGGGGTAGATCCCTACCTCACCACTCCCAGAAACCTTACCTGAGCAGGCAGCAGGAAAGGTACCAATAATAAATAATAGCTTGGCCCCAGAGCCTGGCAGCAGCCCTGGAACTTGAAGGGGTAGATCCCTATCCCACCACACACAAAGAAAATCCAAGCTCCAATGCACTCTCTATCAAAATGCCAACAGCAACTGTCTCTCTCCCTCTCTACTGTCTGCAAAGTCAGAGCTGGGAGCCCCCCTCCCCCCTGGTCTTTGCTCCCTTGTTGTAACAAATCTGGAGCTCCACACTTGAAAGGAAGACCTGCCTATCAAGCTAAATTGGGCTTAGATTGGGGTTTCCAGGGCAACAGCAGGAGTTCAGACAGAGTTCAGACAATCTCTGCCTAAGTTGCCAAGGAAATTGATTGCAGGTGCCAGACTGTCTGGCTTGATGAACAGCAAGATGAACAGCAACAAACGAGGCTTGCAATGACCACCTGTTCATTTAGAATGGGGCCTCATGAACAGCTTGTTCGTGAACAGCAGTTTGGGCTGTTCATGGCTTTTTTTTGTTTGTATTACCCATCTCTAGTTAGGAATACTGTATACCATTCTCATTTCCCAACATCAAAAGCAATTTCATAGACTCATAAATATATAGAAAAGTTAGAACTTCTTCCCTATAAGAAAAGGTTAATGTGTTTGGTATTTTCTGTTTTACAAAAATAAATGTCTAACAGCACAGTCCTAAAACACTTTCCTTGGAGCTAGCCCATTGAATGGACTGGAGTAGGTTCTGAGTAACTTGCTTAGGATTTCTCAGTAGGAACAGGGTAGATTTCTTTCTATCCAATTTCTCCATACCATCCAACATTTTATAAACATCTCTCTCCCTATCTCATAATTTAGAACATGGGGATCCCTACTGACACTGAATATCAGTAGGTTCCGTACATATGAAATGAGGTCCTTCTTCCCACAATATATAATTCATTAATGGCATTCACTTCCACAAGATGTAGTGACTGCCCATGGCTAAGAGCTAATTTACGCTAGATGCAGGGTGCTGCCAAAGTACTTACACAGCAGGATTCCTGGCAGCCCAGAATCTCACTTAAAATGTTTTAAAACTGTGCTTCAGCTCTTACTAGTACTTCGTTAGCAAATCAGAAAGCTGTACCCCACTGAGCAGCTGGGGCAGCATGCTGATAGTTAGTACATGTGAAGGGCCTAGTGAATGGGCAACACACAATGAGACATAGCTAAGTGCTGTACTCAAACTCAACATCGTGCACAAATTGGCTCTTAAATAGTAGATAGATGGTGAAAGACTTGTGTATCAAGTGATAATAGCTATATGGAAACTTCATGTTCAGAGGCAGAATAACTTTGAATATCAGGGCCTAACTAGATGGGATGGCAGAAGATCTATGACAGGATCTTGCTTGCATTTTATTTTTTTAAAACATAGTAACTGTGCATAGTGCTGACTTGGACTGGAGCCCCACAAAGAGGAGGAGAGAGGGTTTGACTCATTCATCCCCACATCCTTTGCCCTGCCCAGTTACCAATCAAAACCACACACACAAACACACACATACATATACACACTTTATTAGCCTTGGAAGGAAAAAAAGGCATGCAAAATTGCATGTCTTTTTTTTATTTCAGTCTGTCTGTTGTGCTTTTATCCAACCCTTCCTCCAAGGACTTCAAGACAACACATACTGGTCTCCTTTCTTCCATATTTTCCTCACGACAGCCTTATGAAGTAACTTAAACTGAGGGACAGAGGCCGGACTATGATCACCCAGCAAGTTTTCATGGTCAAGTGAGGTTTGAACCTGGGTCTCCCAGATCCTTGTCTGAAACGTTAACCACTATACATTGGCTTTAAATGATAATAAATACAACAAAGAGGAGAAGGGTAGTATAAGTTGTCAAAATCATGCATGAATGGAAGAATTAAACCCCTTTCTATGCCATTTTTCTGTTCACACATGAACATACAATAATCTGCTTTATACAGAATCAGACCCTTGCTCCACCAAGGTCAGAATTAATTGTCTACTCACAATTGCAGCGGCTCTTCAGGGCCTCAGTCCCTGAAGATCACCTACTGCCAGATTCTTTAACTAGAGATGCTGGGGATTGAACCTGTGACCTTCTGCATGCCAAGCAGATGCTCTGCCAATGAGCCTTGGCCCCTCCCCAAGTCAGGAAGGAGAGATTTAAGAGCAGCCCTAATAATTTTATGCATCTTAAGACATTGGTGTGATTCTTGGTGAAGCATACATCTTTGAATCATAATAGGAGAAATAGCTCTCAATTCTCCCTTTGTGGAAAGGAAAACTAGTGATGAATGAAGAAGAAATAGATTTTTTTGCTTTCCTTGTCGTGCTATTATTTTAAACTAGGGATGCCCAGCTTCTCAGTTCTTTTGTTCAGAAATTTTTGGAACGGAGGATGCAGGGCCATCTAACCCACTACAGATAAAGGGCCATAATAAAATTTGACATCACATATTGCAAAAGTTTCACAGTTGCATAGCATATGTGCAGAGGTGATATGTGGTTTTGGAGGGTAGGGTGGGGCTAAGACATGAAAGTGTTTGCCTGTAGTGGCCCTTTTCCTTTCCAGAAATGCCCTAAGTCACAATTTGGTAAAATGTATTTGAACTTCATAAGAAGAGTATTTGACAAGGATGTTTTAGGTTTTTCCCACATTGGGCAGGGGGTTGGACTATATGGTCTGTAAGATCCCTTCCAACTCTATATTCTATGAAGGTATATTGTCTGGGATCGAATGCAGAGTTGTTGCAGACAGAAAGGTTTCTGCCTACATAATATGACTTTCCTTCCTCTCCCCTCCTGCTGCAGCCCAAAATGCCTTCCCTCAGGGCAGGAGAGGAAAGGCAAGAAACACTGAAAACAGCTGAAACACTCCATTGGATCTAAGCCATCCCCCCCCCCCACACACACACACACCTTGCAACTAAACTGCAAGCATTTTTCCCATACTTTCAATGACATTTAGGATTCCCATGGAGGGAGATACAATGATTCCAGCAGCCAGATCAAGCCATCCCTGATCTAAACAAAAAACAAATTACAAACAACTTAAAGCTTCCCCCATCCTCCACCTCACCCTGAAATTCTGCATTTGCACTTCCATTTCAAGCCCTTGGAAAACAAGAGTAAGGTCAGGCAGAATATGAAGGAATGATGATAGTCTCTCAAATCCATACTATCATCTGTTCTGACCTCCACCTACGCACACCCAAGTAACTTATCTGTTAGAACAGACATGCTGCTCTATAGAATACAGCCTATAATCCAACTACTACACTACCATGTTAATCTGCCCAGAGTCAAGAATTAGCTGTGGGAACTTCCAAACCCAGCTCCAATTACTTTTTCAAAGTAACTTTTTGCGTGTCCAATTAATTCTGATCTGTATTTTCCCACAAGGCATGCAGCGCTCTCATGGGAAATTGGAAGGTTAAAACAAGGGCTGAATAGACAAGCTTGGAATCCATAAAAAGTTACTTTGAAAAACATCAAATACTTCCAAGGTTTAAAAAAATGAGGAAAAACCAGTAAAGAAAACTATCTTGAAAACTTGCTGAGATTCTTCACAAATATCTCTGTAATGTATGAATTGGCTCTCTAGAGTATGTGCTCAGATGCAGACTTCACAAGAAGAAAAGGGAGCTGGGGCCCATGCAATTGCCACCTACCACCATAGAGTAGTGAGCAGGGGCAGCATCCCAGTTTTCAAACAGGGAGCAAATAATTAATAGTGGGGCCAGGGCTTTTTTTCTGGGAAAAGAGGTGGTGGAACTCGGGGTTGCCAGCACAGGGGGCAACTCTTAGCGGGAGGTAGTGCTCCTGGTACCACATGTGTGTGCACGCACATTCCCAGGACCGCACAATGACATCACTTTGAGTCAGCTGGAACAAGGCAGGAGTTTTTTAAAGTTTAAATTGCCCTCGGCGAAAATGACCACATGGCTGGTGGCCTCACCCCCTGATCTCCAGACAGAGGAGTGGAGGGCAATCTAAACTCCCCTCTGTCTGCAGATCAGGGGGCAAGGCCACCAGCCATGTGACCATTTTCAAGAGGTGCCAGAACTCCATTCCACCATGTTCCAGCTGAAAAAAAGCCAGAGTTCTGGCACCTCTTGAAAATGGTCACATGGCTGGTGGGGTTGCTGACTCCGTGGAGCTGAAAGGTCCAGCTTTTAGATTCACAGTTACATGATAAAAGAAGTACATTATTGAAATGTCTTTGATATTGATGGTACTGACTTACACTTTGTAATCTACCTTGAATCTCAGTGAGAAAGGCAGACTATAAACAATGAAAATTTGGGGGGGGGGTGATTAAGAGCATTTGTGGTGGTTACATTATATGCCTGACATTAACTTGAAATATATGCATATTCCTGAGGAAAATTTGTATGTGGTCTGAAACATGGGAGAAGGGCTGCATTCATTCCTAAATGACACTCCTAAGGGTGAGCAATGGAGTCGGCAACCCCAGTTTGTAGTGCAGACACTACATCTGTATCCCTGTACAGGCATCTTTAGTGGTAACAGACTGATAATATCATGGGGCAATGGTGCAGACCACTAAAAGCATGTGAACAGGCAAAATGTGACCACGGTTGGCTCCTCCCCCTACACGCACCCCTTCCAACAGTAGCAGGTGGTGAGTGCACAAGCCTGCTATCTTGTTGTTGGCTACCATGCAGTGGTTCTGGTCAAACAGTCCAACTATCCTTGGGCCACAAGCCATTTTCTAGATTTCTCTGAATTTCTCAAACTCACAGACACTGGAAATCTTACAATAGCCTCAAGCCAACATTTATGAAAAACAACCTCAAAGTGAGCACTGGAGAAGGAGCCAGAGTCCTGATGACGGTTGCTTTCTGGGAAGTGGTCATTGAGAAGACAGCATCTTCACTCACTTCATTGTGCTCTGTTTCTAGTGTACCGTCGGAAACATCAGGAACTGCAAGCCATGCAAATGGAGTTACAGAGTCCTGAATACAAACTCAGCAAGCTGCGCACCTCCACCATTATGACTGACTACAACCCCAATTATTGCTTTGCAGGAAAGACCACTTCGATTAGCGACCTGAAAGAGGTGCCTCGTAAAAATATTTCTCTGATAAGGTAAACCAGTCTTTCAGAACTCTCTGTCCATCACAAAAGAAGCGCAGCAGCACTCCACCACCAATGGACATGAGCAAAATACATACATATACCTTCTCTTTTTTCCCCCTTGTTGCACACTGGCAATTAACAAGCACACAAAAATGCTTCTGAAGTTAAGATAGCCTTCTGTAGTTGCCTTTAAAGAGAATGTATGGAAGATGGGTCGGTCTTCCACATTTTTTTAAAATCTGGTAATTGGGCAAAGAAATTCAACATCTGGTTCCTGCAGATGATCCAGAAAGCCCTCATGGAAAAACTCAGACATTCCTCAGGCATTGGCCCTGAGTTGCCCAGGATTTTAGACAATGCTGGCATCTGGTGCAGCGACCTTTAGGAAATTCTCTCAGTGCCTAGATTGCTGGCAATGCGAGTGACATCAGCAAAGGCAGCACACAGGAGTCTGTTTCCCCAAACAACAGGGATGGCAACCTAGCCTTCTTAAGGATCAACTCTGAGGGAAACAAGTAAAGTGGCATTAGAAAATTTTAACTTGCCTATATATTTGGAGTTATAGCTGATTTCATATTATTTTCACAGCCTAAAGGGGTCACCTGTCTTATGCTGTTTGATGCATACACACACACTAAAAGTCAGACCACCAGAGTGAATGAGACAAAAGTTAAACACTGCACATCTGAAAATGTAAACATTGCACATCTAAATTACCCTCCGCCCAAATATAGTCGAAACTTACACTAGTTTATATTGATTTAGAATTTCTCTGATTTGTGTGGATGCGCAGTATTGACTGTTTGCCACTCAAAACAGGTGTTGATGCGGGGGGGGGGGCATAGAAGAGGAAGGGAAAATAAGGTTTCTGAAGTGTAAGCTTTCAAGCTGACCACAAATATAAACTCTCTTGTAACTAACAATCTGTAATGGAAATGTCCTATATGTTTACAATAAAATAGAGTTTTATTCAAGAACATCTCAAGCCAGGATGTTGACTGGAGTGGGTTGTAGGGACCATATCACTCCAGTCTTGGTCCAATTGGTAGCTCCTAATTTGTTCCAAGTACAATTCAAGGTGCTAGCATTGACCTTCAAAGCGCTAGATGGTTGGACTAATATATCTGATGGACTGCCTATTCTCTTATAAACCTACCCCACCACCATGGTCATCTTCGGAGTCCCTGCTTTGCGTACCTCTGCTTTCTGAGATTAAGTGGGTGGTGACTCAGAAGGAGGCCTTCTTTGTCATGGCACCAAAACTCTGGAGCACTCTCCCCATGGAGACTTGTTTGGCATTTCCTCAATGATTCGTCCTTTGTTCCCAATGATTTGTTTTACATGTTTTTATTGTTGTTTTTATGTTGTTGCAGGTTTTTAGCTCTGGTTTTAACTGCTTCTGTGATGCGTTACTGTCGTTATTTTGATTAGTTTTAATCATTTTAAAATGTGATTTTAATATGTATGTTTTAATTTGTTAGCCACCTTGGTGGCCCACATGAGAGCAGAAAGGCAGTATATAAATTTTGTTAAATAAATAATTTTAAAAACCGCTATAATATAACTAGCCTCACTACATGCACACACAAAGGCAAAGAGGTTAATAAATAAAAAATGAGATTAGACATGTGGAGCACAAGGGTGTGCATTTCAAAAAAATTGCATTTATTTCAGATCCAGATTTTTGGTGTGCCACTGTTTTCAATATCCCGTTTTTTCAGGAGTATTGTTACTGGTTTGGGATTTGGGGTGTTTGTTTGGTCATGAACATTTTGGGAAATCAGGCATCCCTGCTGGAGGCTTCTTCCCACTGCCAGCATGAGAGGCAGCAGAATCTGGCCTACTGTTACCCACATCAGTCCCTGTGCCCAATATGCCCTGGTAAGGGAATCCCCTTTTTCACATAGACTGCAGTGACACTGAAATAAATCATGGAATCTTTTGTCTGTCAGTTCTGATGCAATAAATTGGGGTGGAGGGGAGAGAAAGATGGAGGAAAGACAGGATACTTTCTGAGAAAGTAATTTTATTAACCTGACTGATAGATGGAAAAATACATATAAAAAGACATGAAAATCCCTACAATCCCGTCAATAGTTGCAATTTAAAACCAAATACTTAATTTAAATTAGGATGTGTTTCTCCCAGTGACAGTGTTAACTTGTGGGGTGGAGAGCACACACAGAGGAGGAAGCCAATTTTTATTGCAGACCGTATATTTCACCTTTCTTCCTTGGAAGTAAAGCAGTGTACATAGGGTCCCCAGGCATTCTCCCATGCAGGCAGGGCTTTTTTTTCCAGCTTGAATGAGGTGGAACGGAGTTCTGGTACCTCTAGAAAATGGTCACATGCCCGTTGGCCCCGCCCCTGATCTCCAGACAGAGGGGAGTTTAGATTGCCCTCCGTGCAACTGGCGTGGAGGGCAATCTAAACTCCCCTCTGTCTGGAGATCAGGGGACGGGGCCACCGGCCATGTGACCATTTTCAATGAGGGCAATTTAAACTTTAAAAAACTCCCCCTTTGTTCCAGTTGACCCAAAGTGATGTCATTGTGCGGTCCTGAGTTCCACCACTAAGTTCCACCACCTCTTTTCCCAGAAAAAAAGCCCTGCATGCAGGCATTGACTAGATCCTTGCCTGCCTTGATTCAACAATGTAGCTGCATCATGAGCCTTCAGATTATGCTCAGGCCTTCTTCATCCAGGAACATTTTATTTTTAAATGTTCTAGTCCTGCTGTTTACAACTGCAGTGCAATTGTTTTTGTTGATGTTATTGTTGTTAAGGCAACAGAAGTCTTAATCAAGAGACTCTGGCAGCTGAATTCTGATGTCATCCTCTCTCTGTCATTATGGGATAACTTACCAAACCCCACCCCCTCCATTGGTAGTGGGGGATCCTCTGCAGCTGGTGGGCACTTCCTGCTGCCTCTCAGCTGGCCAGCAGAGAGAAAAATGGTAGAAAACTGGAGGGATATCAGTAGCATCCCAACATGCTGACATTGCTCCCTGTGCACCCTGATGTGATGTCAGCATGTTACCAGGGGATGCTGGGGATGGTCTAGCATTTGTGCAAAACTGTATGATTAAACCATAGAGTTTTGCCCAAATGCCAGAGCAGCCCCTACTTCCCCCAACTATGCAATTATGTTACTTCTGGGTGCATAGGGAGTTCTGTCAGCATATTTTTGGCTATATCAGTACATAACTGGCAATGCCATTATGTCCCTGGTGAGTGCCCCCCCCCAGTGAGGTAAGTCTTCCACCATTTGCCAAGGGTGACCCAGCAACTCTATTGTAGTGCCTTACTGGAGGAGAAATATAGTAGCCTGCTGTTTACTGATCTGCAGTGCCATTATTGAAGAAGGCTTGAGGGGGTGGTACTCTAGCTATGAGCCCAACAGTCCTGTGATACAGGAGGCCAATAGAGTTCCCCCTGGACCTATACTGAGGTTGATTTAGCTCCTCAATCTGAGTTGCTTTTACAGTGCCTTGGACTTACTCTTGCTTGCCTTCAAGATATCAGCTATTAAGTATTGTAATTAACAGTTCATAACAGCAACGTTATTGAAGACTAGAAGCACACAGACTGAAACCAGGCTCAACAGGAGCCAATTTATACATAAGAAAACTGCACCCCTTTTTAGCAACAACCAATACAAAACAAGTAGTTAGAATCCTTCGTTTGCCTAAACCATATACATAGTAACTTATGTCAGTCCCTGGCAGTTGGGTCCCCAAGCTCTCCACAGTTAACACACAGGTGTTGCACTTGAAGTAACTTTATTAGAGATCCATTCAGTACAGGGTGTATTGACAGGTGAAAAATTGGCAGAAGTGACTTATATGGGGCTGGCAAGGTTAGTTATAGGGAATCTTCCTGCCTTAGGACAGATGACCGTTAAGGGGTGGTTAGTTGGAATAAAAAACTTATTTAGAACAAGCAGTGAGAAAGATAGACTTATCTTTGGTTCTCAGACAGAGCACACCAAGAGCCAGCTTTGGCTGGCTCTCAAGGACACTAGCTCAACAGAGTAAGAAAGAGAAAGTAAACATTGCAAGATAACAGACGCGGAACAATAAAGAACTTCCCCCACTCTCAGGAGGCATAGCCAGAACACACATACATTCACGGCAGATATGCAGGGGCATATATGACACTTATTTCCAGTATAGTGATTGGTCTTTATTATACAGATCTGATTGGTAGCTGCCAGCATGAAACAACCAATTGTAACGAAGGCTTCAGGAGCCTTAGCTCAGCCTGAAGCTATGCCATTACACAACACCAACCTTGACCATTGCTGCCTCGTGGCTTTTCAGCAACTATATAAGAGTAATTGAGAGAAGAATTGTTTCACAGTAGGAAAAAAGTCATTTGCATACTGGGAAAATGTGATCTTTCTGAAGATGTGATATTCCTATAAGAAAGTGCCTGCATCCCCCCATGTAACACATAAGTAAGAAGTGTGGTTTTAAACTAGTGATCTGGAAAGGCCTTGAGAAGTAAGCCTCTGAATAACTTGATGATTCCATGTTCCAAATTTATAAATTCTGATTATAAACCCCAGCAGGAAGTGCTTTTCAAGACAACAGTCAATCCGTCACAAAAAAATCTGTCATCTTCTCCTGAGAGTGGTCTTTTGAGGCACAGAAAGCTTCAACTCCTCCGTACTTTTGGGGGGAATAATAATTGGGGCATGTCTGAGATTTTTAGTTTTTTTGTAATTGATGTGGTGTTTTCCCTCAGTCGTTATTCTTAGGAGAAATCTGTCTGTTTTGTATTGTGCTTTGTATTTAGTTTGATCGTTTTTCCTGCTGTTTCCTAGAAGTTTAAAGCTTCCAGTTCTTTCGTATATGCCCATACTCCCAATCAATCATGAATCCCTGTCCATGTAAAATCTAAGGTTACAGTCCCCTTTCCTCTGTCCCTAATCTACCTATCCCAGCAGAACATGTTTAAAAGATTCAAGAGCTGTCAACTCAGTAAGACTTATATTTGCTGCATAGTGTTGCTAGACCCTCAAATTTCTCATGCGATAAGGCTACTGCTGCACGTGCATCAGGTTAAATATATACACAAACATACTGGAATAAACTGTGACACAAAACTGGTATAATGAGCACACAGGAGAAAATCTATTTTAACAGGGTACATGATTTATTTATTTGCTCATTTTCTGTATTCTTTAAATAATTAATTCTAAAACCCACTTTATGAAAATTGTTCAGTATCTATAGTAATAATGCTTAGGCCTGACATGTTTTTTTTTTTCTAAAGTGAGTCTGGGACGCCATAACAAATGTTCTTGTTTTACAGCTCAAAAAGACATTGGTTGCAAACTAAATCAGGGCATACCCTACAATATAGAGTCAGTATTGCTATAGCAACAGATAAACCTGATCCCACTAAGTAGATCTGAACATGCAGCCAAGCTGTGAGCACACATCTCTTGCAGGACCCATGGTTGAAACTGGGAATTATGGGCATGTCAGATGCACATTTGGATTTGATTCCAAGGGAGGAGGATGTCTATTAACACCAGGGCTCATTTTGAGGGGGAATGCACAGGAATGCAGTTCTGGCTGTTCCCCAAAGAGGTCACATGTCAGGTGGCCCCGCCCACCTGACTCTTGGCCATTTTGGGCCCGTTTCGTTCTGTATTGGGGCCGAAACGGCCCGGATCAGGCCTCTGACGGGTGGTGGATCACTCTTCTGCTCAGCAGCGGCCTGATCCTGACCATTTTGGGCCCCTTTTCAGCCATTTTCAGCCCCTTTTTGCCATTTTGGGCCCAATTTTGGCCAGGATTGGGTTCAATTTGGCCAGGATTAAGTCCAAAACAGCCAGGATAGGTGATGTCAGGGGGTGTGGCATACGCAAATCAGTTATGCTAATGACACATTTCCGGTGATGTCAAGGGGCATGGCATATGTTAATGAGTTATGCTAATGCGTTCCTCCAGCTCTTTTGCTACGAAATGACCCCTGATTAACGCTGCATTACTTTGAAGGGAATGCAGATTTCAATTTGCCTTCAACATGCACTCTATCACCAAGCTGGTAGTACCAGCAGCCAGCAAGACATGGATCAAGGGCTCTTTCCATTAAAAACAGAAACAACCCAGATAGGGAAGATAATATCTGAGTGATTATCGAATACGGTTTGCTGAATTCTTAAACTCATACTGGTCATAAACTTGAAATACATTAGGGATTTTATAGAAGCAAAAATAATAGTTTCAGGTATGAAGAGTGTGAGTTCACATTTGTCATGAGTCCCATTCTGGTCCCCATGATTCCATTTTAATTAAGCTCCAAAATCAGGCAATTGCTTTGGACAGCCTCTCTAGTACGAACAGGAACAGGACTGAAAGTCACAAAGCCCTATGATGAGAGATGGAATCAACGGATTGGCTTAGAATCTGCCAGAGCAGGTAAAGAGCACCTGTCCATGCAAGAGAGTTGTCAGGTTCTGCCATGGGCGCTGCTATGCTGGACACCAGCACACCTGACCTTGATCTTGGGAAGCCATCAGGGACCATGCAGGTTCTCACTCTGTGGAATGAGGTGGGGTATACATCACCCTGCTCCCTCTCAATCCACTCGCAGGCCTGCTCAACCTGACAGAGCCCCAGCTGCCTCCCCTTACTTCTTGCCTTCCAAAACCTCCCAGCTTGCTCTTCCTCCTCTCCTTCATCTTCCTTACTCTTCCTCCTTCCAGCTCCTCTCTCTCCTAACCTCCACCACAATCCTACACAACCCACCCCACCTTGTGGGTGGACTTCCCTTATATCCACCCATCCCCAGCTCCAACCTGCCAGCCCTGCCTCCCAGCACTCTAGCCTCGGCCCTGGCTGTCTTAGGCAGCCATACCTGGCTGCTCTGGGCGGCCACACCTGTGCCTTCTTTGCTGGCTGCCAGGCTTTCTTTGCTGATTGCCTCAGGCAGCCCCACCCATAGTTGCTTTGCTCCCAGCCTCACCTGGTCCTTGTTAAGCCCTTCTAGCCTGCCTGCAGTTTGGGGCGTGGCCCTGTGCTGCCTTTCCTCCACTGCTGGTAAGGTTGCTGGCTGCCTTGCTGATGGATGGCTGTCCCTGCTTCCTGTGCCTTCCCCCTCTGGTCTGGTCCCCTCTTGGTTGTCCTCACCCTGCCTGGGATCCTAGCCTCCCACCGAAGGGTGGGGCTAGCTGGCTTCCACCTGCCCCGTCTGACCCCTCTGTTGCCGGCACATTTGGGACCTGGGTGTCTGTCGGGGCAACTGGGTAACTGTCCCCCGGCTGCCTCTCATCCCCTCCCCCCGGTAAATCTGGGGGCTAAGCCTCTGACCCCAGACAGGAGTGCAATTATAACAATTTTGATACAACTCTGAGGGAAAACTCGTCTTTGCTAGGAGCATCTAGGGAGGAGGAGCCTCCCTAGAGGCTGACAGGGCTGCCAATTCTGGGTTCAGAAATTCCTAGAGATTTGGAAGTAGAGACAGGGGAGAGTGGAATTTGGGGGGGGGGGAGTGTGAAGGGAGGTCAGCATGGATGTGATGCCATAGATTCTACTCTCTGAAGCTGCCATTCTCTCTGGGGGAACTGATCTCTGCTGTCTAGAGATCTATAATTCTGGGATGCCAGGATCCACCTGGAGGTTGGCAACCATACCCTTGCAGGATAGGCCCATGTCAGACTGACATAGCTCAGGATCTATGAACAGTAAGCCATTAAGCTTGGGCACCAGTTCATTCAGGTTGTGTTAGTTTTCTGTGTTTTGCATTCTCCCATGAGTATGAAATCCTCCCATTTTCTTTATTTCTCCCCTGCAACTAATTGCATTCACCTTCACTTTTATTATTTTGTCCAAATAAAGTTAAAACTTGTTGCATTAGGACTGTTTGTGTTGTCCCTGTACCACTTGGGTATAAAAGAACTTGGTTTTGTTCAGGCTAGCTCTTAAGTCAGCCAGGTTGGATAAGAGGGTGGGGTGAGAGAGAAAGAGACAGAAGTGAGTCCTTCAGTCTCTGCCTCAGATCTTAAAGTGGCAGGTGGTGGCAGCTACATTGGGAGTGTGTATAGACTATTGTTTTGGGAGCCAGACACCAGGAGGCAAGGAAATAGTGCCTTCCATCTCTGCTTTCTCCCTGCCCTTCCCGGAGTGCCTGTGACAATGTTATAGATATATTTTACCATTTTTGTGCTTTGTAGCTCCTGTGTTTATTAAGTGCAATTGCTCCACCAAAAATACCCAAAACTTCTACAGAAGTCCAATGGCACCTTAAAGACTAGCAGAATTTATTGTGAACTGCAAAAGTTTTTTTTGGAACTCACTTCATCCAATGTATGAAGTCTACATCCATTAGGCAGAAACATGCACACTAAAAAGTGCAGAACATCTGATTGGGGGAGGTGTTATAAAAAGAGGCCAGTTTAAAATAATTCAAAAAATAACAGTCCAGTCAGAGTGGGTGAGGGCTACTGCAAACTGTTGTACTATTTGTCAGGTCAATCCCTGCATAAGAGAATATGCAGACACAAATATGAGATTAGAAAGAGCAATATTCAGAAATCAGCGGGTGAAATTTTTAAGCTTCCAGGGGAATTTTATTACTGATCTAAAAGTTACTATTCTCCTACAAAAGAATTTCAACAGGAGAATCCAGCATGAAAGTGCTGAATTGGGATCCAGCAAGAAGTTTAATATTATTCCCTTCCCCCCCCCTCCCCCAGGTATGGAGTTCCCGACTTACTGTAGATGCTAATAGCATATGCTGCTCCAGTCCTTACAGCTACTTCTGCACTTTTATAATTAGATCTGCTTATTGTGTTTCATCTTACACTCACCTGCATTTGATCGGATTTTGTGATAATTTTTCTTTGCCTATCTAGCAACAGTTAGGAGTAGTCCTCACCCATACAGAGTGGTCTGTTACTCATTTGATTGGATTTTATGCTCATGGTAGAATAAGTTCTGTTACTCTTTAATGTGCCACTGGATTCCTGTTTAATTTTTCAGCAATAGAATAACATGGTTGCCCATCTGAAATTAAGAACATCTATTGAATCCCACCACCACCATTTAAATGATCATATTGGTTTTTAGTTAGAGCATGGGAGGCCAGCCTATCACAGTGGACACCACAGCTGGCTTAAAGCAAACTTGAACTGGAGCAGGAAAGGCCAGACTGTGCCATATGGACAGGCCTGCAAACCTGACTGCCTCTTTTGCACTGTGCAGCTATCTGCTCAGCAGACCAGATCCAAAAAAAAGTCCACGAAGGGTAAAGGAAACTGTATATGTACTGCAATAATAGTTCCTTCTCATATTTTGGACTTGATCTGTAGCTCATTGGCCAAATAGGTGACTCCCATTGACTTAGACTGTAATTCTACCTTATCCTAAAAGATCAGGCTGGGATACAACATAAAGCTACATGAATGAGCTCATCCATTTGGAACTCTGGCTTGTAAAATGCACACATCTGGAGGGGTACATTCAATGGTGCACACATTTGGTTGGGTACAATCAGTGGTGCACCATAATCAAATGGCCTTGGGAAAATACATCACTTTGGCCTAAGCTGTAAAAAAGAAGGTTGCTAATATTTTGGAAGGACACATTGCCTTCCAGCAGAAAAGAGTTCTGTGCTGGTCACTTACTGGGCTGGGGACATTGCTTGCTAGCAGATTCTTTTCCTGAAGGGTTCTCAGTGCCAATAGTAGCATTGCCTTCATAGTGCCCCATAAAATTCAGACTCAACTAGTGTCACACAAGCAGTGGGAACAAGGTATACAACACTGTAAGGTTTAACATGGTAATACAAAAAGGCAGCTGCTTCAGGTTGAATTAAATCAGATCAAGGATGGGTAACGGTAACGTTCTGACTGAGCAATTGGTATTTTCAGTTAAGGAATTATATAACAATGGATATAAGGAATGGGACCTTGAAGATTGCTGTGACAAACTTCAAAATAACTATTATGAGCAATAAATCAACAAAAGGAATGTTATCAAAAATATACTCTGCTTTAATAGACCTACAAATCCAACAGGGAAATAACTTTAAGAGGAAAAGTGGGGAAATGACTAGGAAGGTAATAACAGAGGATATATGAAGTTGAATTTGCGCTATGGGTTCAGCAGCATCTCCCTCTATCAGTCTCAAGAAAAGCCATTATAAGGTTGTATATAACTGGCATCTTACATCATGTTGGTTAAATACAATTTCTAAAAACAGGACCAATGTTGGTATTGTGATTATCCAGCAGCTGGCTTTCTCAGTCTATGGCAAGTGTGCCAGACAGTATATTCATTTTGTGAAAAAATTATTCAAGCAAGTTCGTAATGAAATATAATATCAGTTTTTATCTTGTAGACATTTTCATGGAGGATACTTTTTGCAAATACTTTGTTGGAGTACAATCCAGTAAATAAAAGCCATCAAATATTAATTTGGAATTTTGTAATTACAGCAAAATGTGGACTGCTTCCATACAGTAAGCAATGAGGAACTCCTCAATTAGAGAAAAGTTACCTAGGGTTAGGGAAATTGGGGGGAGCAGGTAAAATTAATAGATTCTGCAGTTGCAATGAAGTGAGGTGGAATCTTTGCTAGATGTTGCCATTGATTTAACTACAACAAGTCCCAATGTATGTATGTATACAAATACAGGAGCATTTAATTGCTCTGGTATTGTCTTGCAAAGCTGCATGTGTTTGTAGTTAACTGGCTTAATTCTCCTAGACAGTATGCTCTAAAACAGTTATAAGATTAAAATTACTTTTAAAATCATAAGGCCAAATTAAAAATGGCTTTAGCTTACACAATTCAGAATTCCTCCGATAGGAACATTTCACAGTATGTATGAATGAGAGTCTCCCCATGTATATAATATTAACATAGTGCTACATGTAAAGTACATTAAAACATTCTTCCTTGTCCTGGTTTGTCCAGGGGATTGGGCCATGGAGCCTTCGGGGAGGTGTATGAAGGCCAAGTGATTGGAATCCCCAGTGACCCCAGTCCCCTGCAAGTAGCTGTAAAAGTAAGTGAAAACAGAATGAATTGTTAGAATGCTTGCATGGCACTTGCTTAAAGGAAAGCAACAGAGCTGAATTCATTTTCAGGTGCTTGGGGAGAAAGGAGAATACACTCGTGATGATGGCATTTGGGGGGAATTGAAGAATATAGAATCTCTATTCAGCAATTTTACATTTTACTTCTCAGGCACATCATTTGAAGATGGCGGTGGGAAAATCCTTAGTGCAGATACCACCTATCCTTTCCTCATCTTCATTCCTTTCCTGCTTAGGCTTTGACAATGCCAGTGAAGATGGTATTGCAGGCAGGAATCATCGATAGAGGCTGCTTTTCACCTGGTGGAAATACACATTACTAAGTGCCTAGGGATGCTCAAGTGAACCTCACTTTACGTGTTCCCCCCTCCAACTTGCCATGCACTCACTTGCCCAGTCACACTTCAATTTGTTCCACCTGAATATATTCACATGTTGAATATCAGTTCCTGTTCAACTGGTAAAAGTATCCCAGTGTCCCCCACCTCCACATCCATTCATTGAAATGCAGATCTTAACACTTTTTCACACCTTAAAGAAATGCAAATTGGCAAGTCAAGGGCGCCTACAGTACTTGTTCTGGTGAAAACAACATTCACATACACGGAGCAAGAACAGACTGCATGGGAATTGAGGACCACACATAATATCCTGCACTTGAGCATCCCCAGATAATTTGCAATGTATATTTCTACTCTCAGTATGGAGATGGATGGACAAAACTTTTTCTGCTGATTTCTGCTAAGAAAGGTGGCCAATCTGGTCTAAGAAACCACAGAGTTTCTTGCTAGTCTTCTTGCAGATCCATGAGAAGGAAAGTTTGTTCATGTCTCACTCTTGATTCTTTTCTAGACTTTGCCAGAGGTTTGTTCAGAGCAAGATGAGTTGGATTTCCTCATGGAAGCTCTTATTATCAGGTGTGTTGATTAAAGTCTTCCCACTAGGAACATACATACAACAGAATAAAAAGTCATGGGTGACTAATTTGTACCTGCTTTTATGTAGATTAGACTGTTTTTGTTAATACCATTGAGAGCTAGTTTGGTGTAGTGGTTAAAAGTGTGGGACTCTAATCTGGAGAACCGGGTTTGATTCCCCACTCCTTCACTTGAAGCCAGCTGGGTGACCTTGGATCAGTCACAGCTCTCTGGAGCTCTCTCAGCCCCACACACCTCACAGGGTGATTATTGTTGTGAGGATAATAATGACATACTTTGTAAACCGCTCTGAATGGGCATTAAGTTGTCCTGAAGGGCAGTATAGAAATCGAATGCTGTTGTTGTTATAATGTATAGTGTAGGTAACAGTTGATTTCAGTATCATAAGTAGATGAAGTCTTGTTGCAGGGCCAGAAATACACATATGACCTTCTCCACATGCCATTACAACCATCCCTTGAACTGACAGTCTTCGTTTAAAAATGGGGTTCAGTATTGCAGTTCCTTCATGTAAAAATATCCTGTCCCAGACTTTTCAGTCTCTCAGTAACCAGACCCTAAGACTAGCCACCCATTGCCTAGTGAGCTGGATAAACAACCCACACCATCAGTATCAAATCCATCAGGCAAATCTCTTTTTTTTTCTTTTATTTATAGCCCACTTGTCTCACTGAGGTTCAAGATGGATTACATAGTTTAAGTCAAACACAACGAACAGGATGTGACATCCAATAATCAGTGCAATACGGTTTGGATTGCAGAAATCTGAAATAGCGCTGAAACAAACCTGAAACAAATCATAAACTTCTGAACATGACAGGTTAAACAATACAGAAATTATATAGCAGGAACATACATACAGCAATAGACAATGCGCAGTACTATAGTTCACATTAGAATAGTCCCTTTACCAAAGCATCTTTCTGAACAATTTCATTTCAGTACCTGGATAAAAATGCTCTCCTGGATAATTCAGTCTTGTATAGTTTGCAGAAAGCCAGGAGACTGGGAGCCCTCCTAACCTCATCAACCAGACCGTTCCACAAGGTGGGGCTACAAGTTACAACATATAATGTGTATGTATAGACAGTTGTCGATGTTGCCCATTTGTAGCAAGCACCTGCAGAAGGCCATGCTCAAATAGCAAAGCTGACATTGTTTCTTAATCTCTCTTCTAGCAAGTTTAACCATCAGAACATCGTTCGCTGCATTGGTGTTAGCTTGCAAGCACTGCCACGCTTTATTCTTCTAGAGCTTATGGCTGGAGGAGACTTGAAATCTTTTCTAAGGGAAACACGACCTAAACCGGTAAGGAGAAAATATCGTTTAATACTAGAATCTGAAACCCGTTCCTCTTACTTCACCTTTGTGGTTAAACATAGCCCAATTTTCTTCCATTTCAGTGCATAAAAACTGATCACGCGTGATTATATTGTCATGTTTGGGATCTTACCGTGAGTTTGCTCAGGCTCTGAGAGTAGTGTGGCAGTCTGTAGGGATTCAGAGAAGAACTGGCATAATAAGAAGGAGGGTGTTTCTGGGGGACACAGAGAAGGCAGGATTTGTTCTGGGTTGCCAGTGGCATTTCATATAATACTGTAATTTTAAAATGTGTTTTAAAATTACTATCAAATTACTGACCACTACTAAATAAACCTATATGGTTTTTTATACTATCATGCAAAAAATTAAAAGTAACTACTCAATAAAAGCCACATGTCTGAACAAATCCTGTCTGTGATGGGTCACACTTTTAACAAACTGAAAGCAAACACACACAGATTTGGAGGAAAAAATACTTTTGGTGACACTAGAGATAAGAAGACTAATAGTATAACAGATTTCCCCCTGAAAGCAAAACAATATTGGAATAGAGAAGATTAGAACCACCTTGATGGATCAGACCAAGGCTATTAATATCTTGTTTTCAACAGTGGCCAGCCAGTTTTTACCAGGAAGCCAACAGGCAGGACATAAAGGTAACAGTTGCTGCTCAAAGTTTGCTGCCTCTAAACATGGGAGGTTATCATGGCTAATAACCCTTAATAGACCTAAAGCTGTCCTAAAGTCAGTAGCCATCACCACTTCTCATAGCAGTGAATTTTGTGTTAATTATGCATTGTTTTTCACTTTTGCCTGCCCTTCACCTATGGCCCATGACTGTGAGTTTTAATATGCATATGATATACATATATCATAGCAATAATACTCACTCAGTGGCTTGGGAACCTCATGTAGCTCTCCTGAACACTGTTCCGCAATGTGGCCCCTGCCCCTTATTTCAGGAAAGTGGGCAAGGGCTTGTGTTTGGCAGGTGGTCCCCAGCTGCCAGAGGAATAGATAAGCTGTGAACCTCCCAGAAGTATAGGCCATGGATTAAAGTAAATGTGGTTCTTTAAGTTTTGATTTATGGTAATTGTGAGTTAGCTATGGAGTGAGTACCACTGTATAACAATACATTCTGCAGGAGGCAGAGAGAGAATAAAGCTCCTTCTATCAGCCTGTATGTAGTTTGTATGATACGTAGTTTCAATGATTGTTTTCAGTACTAGAAGGAAAGTGTTACTGCCTGTTCTTTGTTTCATTTGCTATAGGACATGATGCTACCTAGAGTGAATTTACATAAGCAAGATGTGTAATTATGTTTCCGTGGTTGGTTAATTGGGTTAGATTTTGCTTTTAAAATGTACATACTTTCTAAATAAGAGTACAAGGCACTTTGTTGCTGGCTATTGCCAGGCAGTGGCCACAAAACAGCATGCATCAGCTCTTACAACTGGTGACACTCCAGCTAACAGTGACACTTGGAGCCAAAACACACGAGAAGAAATACCTAGATTCAGCACGTGTTCTCTTACCTCAAGGTTTGCCGGGTTCTGTAGGTGTCCTGGAAGCTTAAAGTTTAGCATTTACAGAGCAGCAGGAAGGGAAATACAGGCGGCTGTATTTCCCTTCCCCTTCCTGCTGCTGCTCTGTAAATGCTAAACTTTAAGCTGCCAAGACACCTACACTTCCCAACAAACCTTGAGGTAAGAGAACAAGTTTAGCATTTACAGAGCAGCAGGAAGGGGAAGGGAAATACAGGCGCCTGTATTTCCCTTCCTGCTGCTCTGTAAATGCTAAACTTTAAGCTTCCAGGACGCCTACAGAACCCGGCAAACCTTGAGGTAAGAGAACACATGCTGAATCTCGGTATTTCTTCTCGTGTGTTTTGGCTCTTAGAGGCTCTCTACACAAAACATCTTACACAAGGACGCTCAAGTGTAGGGAGATGCAATGTTAGTTGGGAAGCATAGTTTAAATTTCAGGCTCTGTTAATTTCACCTTCCCTTCCAGAAGTGAAGATGAAATTAACAAACCCTCTGCAGAGCTGTCTCCCCCAGCTCTGTCTTTTTAAATTACCCTCCTGTAGAGAGGTGAAATTGACAGCGCCTTCTGCTCTTTTTAAACTATACTTTCTGGCTAATGTCTCCCTACACTTGAGCAACACGTGTAAGATGTCTCGTGTAGAGAGACTCTTAGTGACAGAATAAAGAATTAGGCATTATAATCTTCAGATAGCTAAACAATCAACAGAACTAGAATTAGTTCTCTTCAGACAAATCAGAGAAAGAAAGAAACCTCCTAAGAAACTACTCTTTGGGAAATAATCTACAATAGATTGAGAGAAACCCCACCAATTCCTACTGAATAAAATAAGAGCAACCAACCACAGAGGAAAACCAGCAAAGGGCAAAAACATAACAGTACAGTAAAATGAGGCCTCTAAGCTGTGGTCAGAAATTATTTCACCCCTGCAGGTTTTAATACAAACATATGTGGAATACAGATAAGAGAGACAAACCGTTGTGAATCTTTAGCTATGTAAACTCATCCTAAATCAAGATAGTTTGCTCAGGCAATCCTTAATTATTATTTTTTTTACTCAGTCTGAACATGATTTCCTTTCACCCCTTCCATGCCCCTTTTAACTTAATTCAGAAAATTCTCAATTGGGAAGTGCAGTGGGTCATTAGTTCTCCAACGAGGTCATGAGACAGATAGAGACAGAGAACAGAGGCCTCAGAGCTGGAATTTGCACATGCTCTGAACACCACAAACTTCAAAGGAGTTAAAAGGACTTTTCTGCTCAAGGGTTTTGCACGTAAAAAAGCAATCTGGAGAGGTTTGGGGAAGATAAGCAGTAATTTCCCTCCTTTGTGTCCTGCAGCTTGTTGCTCAAAGCAGTGATTATACTGAACAATGGAGTCCGTTTGTTGTTCGGTCACCTTTCAGAAGGTTTGACCTAACAAGGGGACGTGTTGCTTTAATGCTTCCAGCCCATCCCTCCCTCTGAGCCACAACCACTCAGTTTCCAGCTGGCTGCATCATCCCTTCATCTGGGGAACAAGAGCAGCAAGGAGCTGTAAAGTGAATTTCTTCGCTGTTTCAAGGCTACTTCAGCGCTCCGTATCTTAGTACAAAATGGGCCCAAACGCTTCATGTCTCAAACAAATTACCCTGTTAAATTGTCCTTGGCAGAGAGCATCTACTTTAGCAAAGGCAGAATTAAAGGCTGTAAGGCTTGTTTTTTAAGACTAAGGAAAGATTTTTACATAAAATGTAATAGTCTACAATGCATGTGAATGGTACGTTTTGGTTCTGCTGAATCTGAATTGTGCAGAGATCTTCAAATTGCAAAAATGTACAGTTACGTGGATGCTGTTCTTTCTATGTGTTCTCAGAGACTAGGATACAAGAAACAAAAAGGGAGGACCTAAACACTGTGTTCAATCTCCTGTCCAAATAGTCACTTTTCTTGAGTTTAAACAGGATACTGGGGGTTGCTTTGAGCAACTGCAAACACTTCTGTCTCTTAATGCAAGGAAAAACAAGTATCTGCAATGTCTTCTGTCATCATGTAGAGCAGTACCCATGCCAAATATGCCTGTTGCAGTAAATAGCTTTGGATGTGGCACTTCAAAGTCCATCCTCTTCTCCGATTTACAGCTACAGCACAGGCAGCCCACTGTTCCTCTCCTGCATACCCAACACATACCTGAGGATGAGACACCCAGAAACATCCTCTTGGCAATTATATCCCTTAATTCTGGTATCGGTGTTAGAATGGGTCCTTCCTGCCAGATTACCCTATACATTTTTTTTGCATGCTTAAATATTTGAGCATGCTTAGTAAGAACCATTGAATGAAGCTGCAGTAACTCACTGTCTGAAGAAGGGAGTTTTGACTCTCAGCAGCTCATACCCTGGAAATCTTGTTAGTCTCTAAGGCACTACTGGACTCAAATTCTGCTGTGCTCTTTCTCCCTCCCAGAATTGACCACCTGAGGCAAATGCTTACAGGGGTGAATACAGGCATGGTTTTGGTTTACTTTGATATCCTAACACTGATGTAAAAATAATTGAGACTGGAGAGGATTTGGAGCAATTATCTAGAAAAAGCCACTTTCAGAAAGTTAAGTGGATTGAATGGAAGAGATTATGTTTAAGTGCTGCAAAATCTGACCATAAAACAGAAAAAAAACTGCCTGACTTGTTGCTTCATTAAATTAAAAAATATGTGAAATATATCAATGGTACATGTCCTGCTGAAATTTGCTACATTACACCTGGAGCCTCGCTTTGTCCACACACAGCAAAATCCAACAACAGAAATCTTGTTTTCACTTGTACCCTGTCCTGGTCTAGGGCAGAAATAGATATCATGCCAGAACTTGTTCCCTTTCTTGCCGGCCCCACCTGCCAGAATTTACCACCTGCTCCTGAGGTAGCAAAATCTGGCAGAATATTCTACTTTTCTCTTATAGCATCACCTAGTCCAGAGATATCAGTACCCAGCAGGGGGCCTTACTGGAATTTACAGCATGTCTGTTTTCCAATAGAAAAATCTAATAAGGGCAAATGTTTGGTTTTTACTTCCATCGTCCCCATGTTGAAGAGTTGGAAAAATCCAGCAGGGTCACATGCCTTAACTATGAGTTACTACTTCTGACCTGTACATGCCTTTCGTCCAGAGGCAGGCAAATCAGGTGCAGGCATTCTGCCAGAATTTGCTGGCTTCTGCCATGAGCTTTCCCCACTGCAGTGCTAGCAAAATCCAGTAGGATCTCTTGCCTTGCTAGAAATTGCTTCATTCCACTTATAACCATCTACCAATCCAGGGGTAATAAAACCCAGAAAAGCAATATCTGTTTGTATATAAACAGAAAACAATTATGTAACAGCACAGCACCCTGCACAATTTTCAATCAGCTTTTAGTAGAACTGGCTGTAAAACTCCAGTTCTTGACCTTTTCTTCCCAACTATATGATTTACCAGAAACCTCTGTGCAGAAATCCTTTCATGCAGTGGGAGGGCTGTGCACTGTCTGGGAATGAGGATCTCCCCTTGAAGAGAGAGCCAGTGGTCATCATGACCTGTAATCATTTCTCTCATGTCTCAGACAGAGAATAAGTACAGTCCACTCTGATGATGTTGCCCTTATTGCTCAAGTGACACAGCCTTAAGAAGCAAATGTGGGAGGGGGGGCAGCCCCTCCTGCCAGACCTTTTTGCATATATACAGTGGAAGTTGATCTGGAAGGTGATTTGCACTTGGAAATAGGAAACCTATTTCCACGAATGGATTGCCTTGCAGGAACTTAGTGCATTATCATCTGTTCTTTCCACTCATTAACCTGAGCAATGGAAAAAGGGAAAGTATATGGGAAATGTTCCTCTTCTCTGTACATAATTTTTGTACTCAGTGGATCCGTATTTTGCACTAAAATAAACTTTGGTTTGAGAACTTGGAAACCACATTTGATTATTGATATAAATTGTCCCGTTTAGGATATTTCTCCCTTTAAGCATACTTAATATGCACGATAGTTGCAGAATTCAGAAATACCATAAACCATGGAGATGACAGAGGAAAGGTTTGATGGAATACCTGGAATAAAATGGGATAATTACTACATAAAGAAAAGGCCTAACAAAACAACTTCTCAAATGCTCTCTGGTTTCTCGAACCTGTGCAGAAACTGTCCACAGCTTTTCACAGTTTCAGTAATGTGACTTAAACACGGCAATGCTCTTTAGAAATAACACATTTTGGAAGTCTAGAAAACATATCAGATTGTCTAAGATATTGTGGCCATTCAGAGTTCATGTCCATTTGAAAAGCAGTTCCCTAATGTTGTTTCAACCCACTAGTAGCTGTTGTGCCTATGGCTGAGGATATGAACGCAGATACCAGTTTGGTCTTTACATTGTTTTCAGAGCCATCCCTCCTCCCTGAGCATGCTGGACTTGCTTCATGTGGCTCGTGATATTGCTTGTGGTTGTCAGTATTTGGAAGAAAATCACTTCATCCACAGGTAAGCAGAAGCGTTTGGGTGTTGAAAGACCATTTCCTAATGCCCCTTTTTTGTGTCTCATTACATGAGCCATTCTTGTCAAAGGATGGTTGTGCACTACTGCCCCCTAGGGGTTCAATGTCTCAGAAGATTAAAAAGAAACAAAAGCCTAAAGTTCAGCCAGCCGGTATTCCCACTGCAGAATTCCAAGCTTTTAAAAATCGGTAACAGCAGTTACCATTTATTTACTGATTTCAAGAGCATTTTCATATAAAGCACCATAATTTAAGCAATTAAGACACTTTAAAATACACTCAGTGGAATATCTGTATATTGTACTTATGGATGAACCAGCTAGAATAAAACCAGCCTGCTGAACAGTTTGGAATTTACTTTGTTTTTTAAACCAAAATCAATAGATATGAGAGCAATTTGTCCCTGTTCAATCTTTTTTTCCAGTACTAGTAAAATCTTGTGAAGGTAGGTAGATTTTGTGCTGGACTTTACAATGGAATTAGAAAAAACTGATTGGCAGTGCTCCCTGATCAGTCAGAAACTGCTAAGCTTTCACCCCTAGCCCTGCCAAAAAAATCTGGCTTTTGTCCTTGGACAGACTTTTTTTTAAAAAAGTTTGATTCCATTTTGCCTCCATCCCCAGAACTGCTGTGGCCCTCAAGTACCAGATTTTTAAAAAAAATTATGGGCATCACTGCTAATTAAGGTGGGGTTTTGAACGTATGAATAAGAGCCAGTTTGGTGTAGTGGTTAAGAGTAGTGGGACTCTAATCTGGAGAACTGGGTTTGATTCCCCACTCCTCCACTTGAAGCCAGCTGGGTGACCTTGGGTCAGTCACAACTCTCCAGTTCTTTCTCAGTCCCACCCAACTCACAGAGTGATTGTTGTGGGGATGATAATAACATACTTTGCAAACCACTCTGAGTGGGAGCTAAGTTGTCCTGAAGGGGCGGAATATAAATTGAATGTTATTATTATTACGATTACAGTTTCCCCCTCCATGCTCTTGGAGATTGCTGGCCATGGGCTGGCAACTATACTGGTCACCCTAGAGCCCCATGGAGTACAAACAAGTAATGTAATTTGCTGTCAATGAAGAGCCAAACTACATGCTACATTTTTAGACATTTCCCTACAACTACACAGCAGCTTCAAGGAATTTACTTTCCCAATCTTCTGAGGTCCCAATTTGAATTAGGTTAGGAGGGCCCTCTGTCTTCTCGCCAATGAACCAGTTTCCTGAACTGAAGCAGCCATGGGGTAACACTTTTTGCCCCATTGTAGGGCTGTACACGCACTGAATACTACACATGCATTCCCCACAGCAGCAGGGCCATCCTGCAACTATTTTGGCCCATGAAAACAGTGCAGGAGGTGGAAGGCCCTCCCTCTCCCAGCACCTGAACCAACTTGGGCCTTGATGCACTCGAGGAAGTAAGTTCCGCAGAGCTGCCATATGGCTGCAGGAGACTGCTCCAGGGTTGCCCCAGCCTGACAGTGTGTAGTTTAGCCTCCTCGGTTGGATCTGGTCACCAGAAGTAGGCCCAGAGGAGCCTGGGGGGGGGGGGGTTCTCTGTTTCTCTGACAGCAGAAGGCATGGGGGAGGCTGAGGAGGAAAAACAGCAGCTTGCCTAAGGTTTCAGTGAGTTCATGATTGAGGTGATAAACCACCTCTGCTTCTCACTTGCCTTGACAGCCTCTTGCTGGGTTCGCTGTAAGTCGGTTGCGACTTGGCAGCACATAAGTACCTAAGTGTCCCAAGAATGGGGATATTTCCCAGGTAAGTATGCACAGATGTAGCTTTAATCCTCTGCCTATTGGTTCTCACTGGTTCCTTACTTATGGGAGTAATTTCTGGGAAGTTCTCCAGTGATTTTAATTGTTTACTGCTGAATCTCCTATCTTAACTTTTTAGAAAAGCAAATTAAAATGTTAGTAGTCAATTGATTCTTTCCTTAGTTTTTCATGAATTACTCTTATAAGGGCATAATATAGCTGAAGGTTTCACAGCTGTGAAAAAGAGATCCAGAGTCTTCCCCTTTTTCTACCTTAGAGACATTGCTGCTCGAAATTGCCTCCTCACTTGTAAAGGACCTGGGAGAATAGCAAAGATCGGAGATTTTGGGATGGCCCGGGACATATACAGGTAAGAAAACACAGTTTATTGGCATCACCAGATGGAAGATTATTACTTGAGCAGGGAGTGTTTGCTTGACTTAGCTTCTTTGCAGTATTTTTTTTAATATTTGATGATTGGTGCAAGAATGACTTCTCTCCAATATTTCCAAATCCGCCTTGGAATATTAACATTTGTTTTCATGCGCTAGACTCATTCCAGCTTCCCCCACCTTTATAATTTTCACAGTCATTTCCCCACTGCATGCTGTTTTAAATTCAGGCACCCCAATGCACCCACCCCCACCCCCTTTTCTTCACCTTTTCCACTCTCTATTCCGGCTACACATGATCCAGACTTTCAGCTTCATCCTCCTTCATTTTTGACCCCATCCCCTTCAGCCTCTGTGTCATTAGTAAATCTCTTCAGTTTACGGTATATCAAAGAGGGGGGAAGGGTCAGGAGAATGTAATTACCAACCTGGAATTTAGCCAGGATGCTGGAGTGAATGATTCTGCTCTTGCAAAAATGCCAGGAAGGTTTTAATGATTGTTGTCAAAACTTTTGCTTACTTCTCATCCATAATGCAACACTGCTGTCCCCACAGCGCCCTCCAGTGTTGATATGGAGAATTACCTCAACACTTGACAGAATGGAGTCACCTCTAGGGGTGTGCAAGCCAAAAATTTTCGGCTATAGCCGAAAGTAGAAAGCCGAAAGAAGATTCTCTATCGTTAAAGCCGAAAGCCGAAACAAGAATC
Organism: Eublepharis macularius; assembly: GCF_028583425.1. NCBI lineage: Eukaryota > Metazoa > Chordata > Lepidosauria > Squamata > Eublepharidae > Eublepharis > Eublepharis macularius. The sequence continues at coordinate 178,013,923 of NC_072790.1, read as the reverse complement.
TCTTTCGGCTTTCGGCTTTCGGGATTCTTTCGGCATTATTTCGGCATTCTTTCGGCTTTTTTCTATGGGAAAATGCCTCCGTCTTCCAGGACGCCTGGAGGAGGCATTTTCCCACCGAATAAGCCCAAAATTGGTGGGGACCTTCCTCTAACCCTTCTCTAACAACCACCCAAGTTTCAGACAGATTGGACTTTGGGGGGCCATGTTATGGCCCCCCAAAGCAGGTCCCCCCATCCTCCCATAAGAAAGCGAAGGAGCAGCATATTGTTAGCATGCTGGTGCTCATCTTTCTTCATTATTTCCTATGGGGAAAAAATGAAGAGGCAGGCTTCCTTTGCCAGGGGTGGCATTTTGCATGCAAAATGCCCCCTTACCCTCAGGGGCCCTTCTCCCACCCCTCCTCCCACCCCCCACCAAGGCTCAGCCTGCTCCCACTTGGGGGGGCCATTTCATGGCCTCCCCAAGTAGGTGCTCTAATCTCTACCACTGACAGCTGGGGGAGGCTTGTGTTGCCAGGGGTGGCATTTTGCATGCAAAATGCCCCCCAACCCTCTGGGGCCCTTCTCCCACCCCTCCTCCCACCCCCCACCCAGGCTCAGCCTGCTCCCACTTGGGGGGGGGCATTTCATGGCCTCCCCAAGTAGGTGCTCTGCTCTCATCTCTACCACTGACAGCTGGGGGAGGCTTGTCTTGCCAGGGGTGGCATTTTGCATGCAAAATGCCCCCCAGCCCTCTGGGGCCCTTCTCCCACCCTTCCTCCCACCCCCCACCAAGGCTCAGACTGCTCCCACTTGGGGGGGGCCATTTCATGGCCTCCCCAAGTAGGTCCTCTCAGCCCCTAAAGTCCACCCCTTACAGCCCCACACAAACCCAATTCCCCCCCAGCTGCCACACACAGACCCAAATCCCCACATTAGCCCCTCACAGACCCAAATCCACCCCCACCTGCCCCACACCCATAACCCCAGGAACAGGCTGGCAAAGGCCAGCCCTCTCCCTTTGTTCCCTATGCTGGGAACTTCTAAACTCTCTTTCCCTGGGCAATTCTGCACAGCCCAGGGGTGCCACAATGGTGGGCACACTTCTGAGTGCCAGCTGGTCCCTGTGAAAGAGCACCTGAACCACAGACACCCTCCCTCAAATTCCCCCACCACCTACAGAGATGGCTGGCCAGCCAACCCCATTGTTCCCTATGATGGGAACCAACTGCACAACAAAGAATAAAACAAGAACAACACAAAATAAAGTTTTAATTTTTTTTTCTCCCTTTCAAAGTACAAGTAGGCAAAGCATTATGACACATTACACCAGCAGTCCCCCACACAGAAAAATAACACAACTCACTTAACATCAGAGAATCACAAAGCACGATTCCTGTCAAAAACACTTTATTTCTTGAACAGCTTTAGGTTACACAGCAGGGGGGAACACCAAAGGGCATGGCAGCACTATCTTACACAAAAATAACACAACTCACTTAACATCAGAGAATCACAAAAGCACAATTCCTGTCAAAAACACTTTATTTCTTGAACAGCTTTAGGCTACACAGCAGGGGGGGGACACCAAAGGGCATGGAAGCAGTATCTTACACAAAAATAACACAATTCACTTCACATTAAAGAATCACCCCAAAAAATTGCTGTCAAAAGCACTTTATTTCTGTAACTGCTTTAGGTTACACAGTAGGAAGGCACCACAGAGCAGGAAAGCAGTGTACTACACAAAAATAACACAACTCACTTCACATCAGAGAATCACACAAACACAATTGCTGTCAAAAACGGTGAAGTGGGTTGTATTATTTTTTGTAGTACATTGCTATCATGCCCTGTTGTGCCCTCCTACTGTGTAACCTAAAGCTGTTCAAGAAATAAAGTGTTTTTGCCAGGAATTGTGCTTTGTGATTCTCTGATGTTAAGTGAGTTGTGTTATTTTTCTGTGTGGGGGACTGCTGGTGTAATGTGTCATAATGCTTTGCCTACTTGTACTTTGGAAGGGAGAAAAAAAATTTAAAACTTTATTTTGTGTTGTTCTTGTTTTATTCTTTGTTGTGCAGTTGGTTCCCATCATAGGGAACAATGGGGCTGGCTGGCCAGCCATCTCTGTAGGTGGGGGGGGGGGAATTTGAGGGAGGGTGTCTGTGGTTCAGGTGCTCTTTCACAGGGACCAGCTGGCACTCAGAAGTGTGCCCACCATTGTGGCACCCCTGGGCTGTGCAGAATTGCCCAGGGAAAGAGAGTTTAGAAGTTCCCAGCATAGGGAACAAAGGGAGAGGGCTGGCCTTTGCCAGCCTGTTCCTGGGGTTATGGATGTGGGGCAGGTGGGGGTGGATTTGGGTCTGTGAGGGGCTAATGTGGGGATTTGGGTCTGTGTGTGGCAGCTGGGGGGGAATTGGGTTTGTGTGGGGCTGTAAGGGGTGGACTTTAGGGGCTGAGAGGACCTACTTGGGGAGGCCATGAAATGGCCCCCCCAAGTGGGAGCAGTCTGAGCCTGGGTGGGGGGTGGGAGGAAGGGTGGGAGAAGGGCCCCTGAGGGCTGGGGGGCATTTTGCATGCAAAATGCCACCCCTGGCAACACAAGCCTCCCCCAGCTGTCAGTGGTAGAGATTAGAGCACCTACTTGGGGAGGCCATGAAATGGCCCCCCCAAGTGGGAGCAGGCTGAGCCTTGGTGGGGGGTGGGAGGAGGGGTGGGAGAAGGGCCCCTGAGGGTGAGGGGGCATTTTGCATGCAAAATGCCACCCCTGGCAAAGGAAGCCTGCTTCTTCATTTTTTCCCCATAGGAAATAATGAAGAAGATGAGTAGCAGCATGCTAACAATATGCTGCTCCTTCGCTTTCTTATGGGAGGATGGGGGGACCTGCTTTGGGGGGCCATAACATGGCCCCCCAAAGTCCAATCTGTCTGAAACTTGGGTGGTTGTTAGAGAAGGGTTAGAGGAAGGTCCCCACCAATTTTGGGCTTATTCGGTGGGAAAATGCCTCCCCCAGACGTCCGGGAAGACGGAGGCATTTTCCCATTGAAAAGCCGAAAGAAAGCCGAAAGAATCCCGAAACGTTTCGGCTTTTTTCTTTCGGCTACCCGAAACGTTTCGGCATTCCCCGAAACGTTTCGGCATTCCCCGAAAGAAGCCGAAACACTTTTGTTTCGGCATTCTTTCGGCATTCTGAATGCCGAAACGCACATCCCTAGTCACCTCCCACTACCACTACCACCATCACCATCACCACCACTACTACTACACCAGTGTCACAGGGAATTTGTTGGGGATTTTAGCTTTCCACAGATGAATGTTGAGCAGCTTCACCACAAGAACACAATTCTGAATAGTATAAATATGATACTCTGTCTAAGGAGTTGGGTGTATTTGAACTGTTGCCATAGGGATTCCCAGGACATTGATGTTAATCTCTGTGGCCCTGTTAATGTGTTTTTAATATCCACCTCACCTGTGATCTCCACATAAGGCATTAAAACTGGAAATTTGTACGGTCCATGTGGTGTTAGACTAACAATCATCCCAAGTTGCAGTGATTTCAGTTTGCATTCCAAAAGAATGTGTGCAGACTTATAGTACTGTGGGACTTGAACTGTGCTGTATTGTGGGACTTGAACTGTGCTGTATTAAAGAGGGCATTACCTGTTACCTGTTGGACCCTGCACCCCCATTACCTATATGCCTTACTTCCTATCTTACTTCGTGCAGGAACACTTCCTTTGTCCTACTAATTCCAGATCACAATCTGGTTGCCGTGGTTTAGCTCCCCATACTGTACAGGTTCAGGAGGGGGGAAATGTACCTTGCATTCTTTGTTATGTGAAAGTGCCATTTACCTTTAGAATCTACCTGTATTGTACTATCCATTTCTGTTTCTCATCAGGGCCAGTTATTATCGAAAAGGAGGGTGTGCAATGCTGCCAGTCAAGTGGATGCCACCTGAAGCATTCATGGAAGGGATATTCACATCTAAAACAGACACCTGGTAAGTCTACTCAGTACTTTCCATCCATTTTAAAAGCAACCTGGCGCCCACTACTTTCAATACCATAGCCCACCATGCTCCTTCTGAAAGACGTGCGACTTTTTAGGACATTGTCCAAATGCCAGAAGTAGGGGTGCAGGTGGACCTTGTGAGAAGGTGCAGCACCATTGGTACAAAGTTCCTTTCTCTAGTATTGTGGAAGTAATCCATGTCATATCTCCATCCTGCTCTAGCATCATCCTTACCAGAAACTGCAATAATGCTGGTGTGGGAAGGGCTCACAATATGGGCACCTCTCATATGACTTCTGCCTCAATAAGGTTCCCAGGTGCCCGCCAGTGGCAGGGAAACCCCGGAGGATTTGCCTCCTTGTCTGCTGATTGCCCAGTGATTGGTGGGAGAGGGCAAGCTCCTGGAGGTTGCTCACCACTGGTAGGCACCTCAGGAACACGCGCCACACGTGCACTCCCAACTGGCGCAACAGCATCACTTCCAGAAGTGAAGTCGTGACAGCACCCGCAGGAGCATTCCCACACTTCATTTGGGGCCGATTTGGGCCCCAGATGGGCCAAATCAGCCCCGTGTGGAGCACAGGAGTGCTCACGTGGGCAGCATGGTAACATCGCTTCTAGAAGTGACGTAATCATGCCAGCTCCGGGAGCATTCCCACGCTTCGTTTGGGGCCGAAAAAGGACATCATGTGACGCACAAGGTCTCTACCCTCCTGAAGGGAGGTGAGGGGTACCTGCCAACCCTATATCTCAATCATGCTGCCACAATTTTGATGCCACAAATAGGAATATCAAAAGAAGTAGCTCACAGCCAACTACATTAGGTGACATAACACAAAGGTCTTTTGCACATATTGACTGAACTCTAGATATACTTGCACAATTTTCATTCTTTGTATTCCTATTTCTTGTTCTTCTATGCCCAGGTCATTTGGAGTGTTGCTGTGGGAAATATTCTCTCTTGGATATATGCCCTACCCCAGCAAAAGCAACCAGGAGGTCCTGGAATTCGTAACAAGTGGAGGAAGGATGGACCCGCCCAAAAACTGCCCAGGCCCTGTGTAGGAAATTTTTAAGAACCTCCATGCTCCATTAGTGCCACTCATCTTATGTTTGGAACTTTTTCTGTTCTGGAAAGTTCTTTTAGCTTCATTATTGTATATTTTACCTATTATATTTTACCTATAGTTTACCTATTCTAATGTATGCCACTATTAGGAACAGCAATGGGAGCTATTTTGGTAGGTAGTACTAATCACTAACTAACAGGCAATGTTCAAAGTTCTTACTCTCCTGCAATAGTTCAAGAGGCCCTGGCTTCACTTTCAAATAACAAAAGCCTCTAACAAAATTAAAGTTCACATATTGGCATTAGGCCTGATGCTTCCAGAAAATGAATCGTGAAGAACTCAGCATTTTTCCTGAACTCACATATTCTTCCTCTTTTTCTTTCACCATAAAGAACACTCTTCTTACCTATCCCTTGACCGCATTCTAATCCTCCTCCTCTTCCAATAATTTCCTGTTCACGCAAGTTTATGATTCATGCTGTTTCTTTCCCATCTTTTTGTATCGCTTTCCTTTCTTCTCTCCCCACGACCAGTCTTCTCTCAACACCTGCTCACAACTTTCATTAGAGTATGTCTTCACTACAGATTGAAGTAGGTTCCATCCTTCTTAATTGTCATTGATCTCTGCCAAAGTACCCTGGAATTTTAGTTCTATAAAAACAACTCAGAATCTCCAAAGCATTCTCAGCACCAGGCACAATTTGCTGGACAGAGAACACCTTCATAGTTCAACCGCTGCCCAAACAATATCTATCCAGTGTAAACTTATGGTATGCTTAAATATTATTTACTTTGACTTGATAATTTCAGTAATTTATTCTTTAATATCATTAAAAACTGTAATTTCAGTGACTGGCTGGTTCCATTTCAATGTTCTGTCTGAAGTAACTTGAAATTACCAGTACTAAAGCATGGAGCTGAATTATAAATACCCACAACATACATATTCATAAATGTGCACATCACTCTTGGCAACCAAGTTCCCTCTGCTGGCTAGAAATAGTAGTGTCAGGGACAAACTGGATTCTTGCTTTGGCTCTTAGCATGGTGCCAGCTACAGGAACCTGTTGGTCAAATCCCAGAAGCCCCCAGCAAAAGCCTATGATTAAAAAAAATATGAATGTAAGTTCCAGATTCTACATAAGCTTTGGTTTCATGGTAAGCTGTTCTTCTGAAGTTGTATTATACCACCTCTGATCAGAATGCAAGGAGAAATCTTCTGTATGGAAAGCTCTGAAAGATAAGAACTGACCAAACACCACCTCATAGAACATGCCCTCCTTTAAGTAATAAAAATACAGACTTTTTATGAAGAAATCCTGTGGCAGGATCCAGCTAGGTTCTAAAGAAAGTGGACAGAATGTTTTTGAGGTGGAACTAGCAGGAATTTTATTAAACAATGAGACAGGAGAGAGCTGAGGGGCTGAGCAAATAAGAAGTGCCCAGTTACAAACTTGTTACTTTTTTATCCTATTGTTTCTCTAAGAAACTCCAAGAAGTTCCACTTTTCCTCACAGCAAACCTGAGAGAGGGTGACTAACTGAAGCTCACCTAGTGAGATTAAATGCAGAGTGGGGATTTAAACATGGGTCTTCTTAAACATAGTCCATCTTTGTAACCATCACATCACACTGGTTCTCGATCTCCACTGACCTCAATCCCTAAAGTATTTATAATAGTGTAATCTATTATGAACAGGACTCTCCTTGCAGCAAATAGTCTCCATTTGTAGTAGCCACACCTATGAAAAATCACCATCTTTTGAAAATGGTAGCCAGGTATCTTCTTGACCATTAATATTGCACGTTTCCCTACTCTGTTCTACTCATAGTGGCTTACAATTTTTAAAAAATTCTCTTGTGATGTAATTGCAAAAGTTCTCATTTATTTTAAGGTACATCATTAGCTGCTCTATTTAGGAATTTATAGAATAATTTGAGCACAATGGATTCTTCAACTACCAGTGGAAGAGAATAGCTGGTATGAACTTAAGTCCAAGCCTGAATGGTGAGGGGACTAGAGATGTAATTGGAGAGCTGGTAAGGATTGTACTGGGACTGTAGACTGGCGGGACTCTAATCTGGAGAACCAAGTTTAATTCCCCACTCCTCCCTTGAAGCCAGCTGGGTGACCTTGAGTCAGTCACAGCTCTAGGAGCTCTCTCAGCCCCACCCACCTCACAGGGTGATTGTTGTGGGGATAATAATAGCATACTTTGTAAACTGCTCTGAGTGGGTGTTAAGTTGTCCTGAAGGGCGGTATATAAATCCAATGCTATTCTTTTCCACTGCAATTAACTAGATGTCTTTCCTAAAGCAAGCAACTGTCCGTTCTCTTGCCATTGACCATCTTTTCTTCTGTTGCTGTTGCAGGTATCGGATAATGACTCAGTGCTGGCAACACCAGCCTGAAGACAGGCCAAACTTTGCCATAATATTGGAGAGGATTGAATACTGCACCCAGGTATCTGTGTCTATTTGGTTCTGCCATCTAATGTTAACTATTGTGAGCAACGCCCAGAGGGGAACATGAGCAAGAAGTAATCTCTCAGAAGCTCTCTGAGGACGGCACAATAACAGTCCCTTTTAGCTTCAGTCCAAGGCATCTCGAAGTCTTAGCAAGATGCAAAAAGGTATTAGGGGAAGAGTTCCTGCCCCAGATTTCTTCTCTTAACCACTCTGAAAGTAGCTTCAGTCGTAGTGAAACAGGGTTAAGCCACATAGGTTTGGTAGTTGTTAATGATCACTGGTTATGAAGCCTGTCAATATGACTAGATATTAGACCTCAGCAAGTGTTTGAAATGTGGCAGAGATTGCTACGGGGTGGTTTGGGGGGAGAGTCTGTTTTGGACACATGGGAAGGAAAGCAAAGTTCAAACCATGAGACCCATGAGACACCTAAGATGCCCTCGTTCATCTCATTTAAGCTGCAGCAGCTCCTTTACCTGTGAAGAGGAGGGAGGTATTTGAACCTAGCCCTTCACATTCTCTTACTCTAATGCCACCTGAGTCCCGCTCAGTGGCTTACAATTAAAACAATGTAACAATGTTAAGAAGCCATTAATAAACAAGCTATTGGACATAGCCAGTATAACAATTACACATAAGACAGCAGCAGAGCATTAAAAATGATTTAAAGCCTGGGTTTAAAAATGTGTTTTGGCCTGGCACCTAAAAAGAACCTCAAGTGAAAGATTATTTCAGTAGGGTTTCCATGCCAAGAAACAAACCTCATGTTTGAGATTTTCTTTGTTCTTTCCTGTAGGATCCTGATGTAATCAACACTGTGTTACCTGTGGAATATGGCCCATGCATTGAGGAAGAGGAAAAGGTCCCAGTGCGGCCAGAAGACCCTGAAGCAATCCCTCCTCTGCTTGTCTTGCCACAGCAAGCCAAAAAGAGTGCTGAACCGCTCTTGCCTTCCCCACCCTCTCTGGCCTTAGCCATTCCTGCAGGAAAACCACTAGTGAAAGCAGTCAAGGCAGAGCCGGCCATCCATGCTAATACACAAGCAGCCCTGGAAGGGGGACATGTCAACATGGCATACACTCAGTCCAATCCCTCTACTGAGCTACACAAAGGGCGGGGGTCCAGAAACAAGCCCACCAACCTCTGGAACCCAACATATGGCTCCTGGTTTTCAGAGAAACCAGTTGTTAAAAACAATTCTCAGATGGAGAAAGAGACAACAGAGAGGGAAAGTTCAGGGCATGAAGGGAACTGTACTTTGGGGCCCAGCATTGTGACTGGAAGGCTGCCAAGCTCCTCCCTTCTTCTAGAACCATCTTCGCTGACAGCCAGTGTAAAGGAAGTGCCTCTGTTTAGGCTTCGCCATTTCCCCTGTGGAAACGTTAACTATGGATATCAACAACAGGGCTTGCCCTTGGAAATCTCGGCCCCACCTTGTGCCAGCAGTTTCGAGGACCCTCTCCTTCGGAACAAGATCCATGTAACTCACCATGGGCCTTGAAAGCCCTATGCCCTCTCTCTTCCTATATGACTCGTGAGCCTTGGAGCAAACTTCAGTGTCACCAGTCCATGAGAACAGAACAAGATTCCCTTCCATGACATGCCAATTTGCCCTGGTGCCACATCAAGAAGTTTCAGTTGGTCAGAGCCCCTTCCTACACAGAATGAACTATAACAACATTCAGTATTCTCAGCAAGGCCCAGCTCGCAGTTGCATAAAATCATCTGCATGGTTGTTCGCTATGCCCTTCCCTGTGTTCTGCTTCCTCTCAGTTGTTTATGCATCATTTCAAGGTTCACTGTCCAAAGATTTTAATGCTTTGGGATTTCCTACACTGCCTGCTGGAATATTTGGGGATGCTTCCTGATGCAAGAAATCTGCAGAGAGGGTGGGGAAATAAGCTGGATTCATGTCAAAAACAAATTGGATAAAGTGGACTTCCAGTACACACATTACCCAGACAGCTTTGCAGTTACAATATGGCCCTTCCTCAAGCATGTAAATCCATGGCGCAGTTGGCAAGGCACCAGAAGTATGTCGGCCTCACTGTTTAGTGCCTGAGATGGAAATTGCAGAATGTTAAGGACCATGGTGAATGTAATGGTGATGTTTTATGGGTTTATATTTGGAGAAAGTCAAGCCCTCTCCCATTTTATGATTTCTTCTGAGGAAGGGTGAGGGTGGCAATGGCAGGGACAATCAAGCCATTAAAACTGGTGCTCATTCTACAGTGGGTATTTAGGATGCCAGATTTTTGCGGATGAGGGCAGGATGTTCTGCAACTACATTTGGATTAGTGATATAGAGGGCAGAGTCTGGCCATACACAAAAGCAGTCATACGATTGCTTTGGTGTGTGCCTACATCCCTATTGCCAGTGCATTGGGATATTATTGTTATCATCTGCATTCATGACACTTTAGGAGTTGATATAGCAGTTTTTCAGTGATGGATTTTGAGAACAGTGATCATAGAATACTAGCACTGGCCAATTCCCACAGGTCTTGCTATAGTCTGGTGCATACAGACTGAAAAATCAGGAGCCGAGCATGTGATGTAGCAGTAACCTGCCTAGCCCACCTCATAAAAGTCTTGAAACACACTGAACTCTGACCTGATAATTGTGTAGTGGCTGAATTTTGAGAATACGGTGAACTAGTCATTCATGATTCTTTAAAACTATGTGCCAAATGAAACTACCCCTGCTGAAGCAGAGTCTCTCATGCAAATATAGCCAGCAGAAACAAATTTAGGATGGGGCATAATGCTTCCTGTATTGCCCATGGAGTCGTTACTTAAGATCCCATACCACCATTGCAGGGCTGCCAAGAAGCTGTTGTAGGTTGTTGGTCATAAAGGTGTGAAACAAAGAAAACCAACGTTAACATTGTTCCTCATGCAGCCCTCTGAATAATGTGGATGAGCCACTGGGGACATCTGCTGCATAAAGCCTCATTGGAATAAATGGCAATTGTATGTGGTCCTACTAACCTGGCTTTCTCATGTGTTTCAGTAACAATAGTCTCATTTATGGCTCCTGCACCTGTCCCAAAACCTTATAAATAAATGTAGCTGCTTTTATATGCACATTTGCACAGCAAAAGCCCATGCATTTCATTGGGACTTATGTGCAGAAGTGTGTAATCTTATTGAATGATGGATTTTCTGTGGATGAGTGTAGCAGAAGTAAATGGAGAGTAAAATAGTTTAGAACCAGGATCCTTAATGGTGATTTATAGTTGGACAATCTGCTTACACAGCCCTTTGCACAATAATGGGAGAGGAGAACCATGGGTGCTGCTCTGAGCTTCATGGAAGAGGGGCAAAGCTAAATATGCGCTCAGTAGCTAAAATAATGCTTCCTATTCCCATCATAGAGCAACTATTGGTGGAAATCTGTCTAACGCCTTTGCCTGCTCCTTCTGTAGCTGGCAGTTCTGCAGTTGGGCATCAGAGTTTCCAAGCTCTCATAGGTTTTAGACACAGCAAACTGAATATGCTAATTCTGTAGAGCCTGTGCTTGTCATTTCTTCTTCCTCCCAGTAGTGGGCATGCAGTGCCTGCATGAATTGCTTTGGGGTCATAATGCGACATTCCTCACCCCCCCATGGGTCAGTAATGACTCAGTGCTTGCACAGGGGACTACCTTTACCTTTAATTAAAAAGGCATTTGTACAAATGCACAAGTTTCTACCCTGCGAGTTTAATTTGCTGTAATGAGTTACTTTCCAAGGTGCACTGTCCTTCCAAACCATTTTTTGTTAAGTGTTCACACCACAGCATATGTAGGATCCTAATGCTCATTGCAGAAGGACTATTTATAGGGAGGCCTCTAAGTCCTGTTGCACAATGAGCAGAGACCGGTAATAAAGAATTGGAGTCACTTTCCTAGCCCTCTGCAATGCTATGTTGCTGGCCCCAGCTTTCAAAGGATAGGCTTTATTAGTCTAGGCACAATTGCAAAAGATAATGCAGCCAGCAATAGCACAAGTACTGGACTTTTGAGGTTTGGCTGCTCCGTGGAGGACAACATCCAAGAAGTAGCTACTAGCTGTTTTTTAAAGTTAAAGACAGCAGCGGTTGAAGGAACACCAAACAGGCTATGCCTTCTAGCTTTAACAGACCAGTTATATGGAAAGGGGGAAGGTGAATTTATCAGGGAAGACCAGAGAAAACATTTGCTGTCACTTGTTGACTTTCAGAAGACTTGGCCCATCATTCCAACTTGCTATCTAGCCATCATTTGCTCCTGTCTCCATTATTTACAGCACAAGGTGGATTCCATTATAAGAGACCTGCTCAATATAAAGAAAACCATCGCTGGGAAAATCACAGCAGGGGAAGTAGCTAGAGCATTTCTGTTGTTTTCCTATGGAGTGGGAAGAGGGGGACAAGTAAAAGAGAAAGGGAACCCTTGTGCTGGGATGATAGACAAATTATAGTCATTTGGTGCATCTTTATCACTAGTCCTCCCTGCTTCAATGCACAAACACAGGAGGTCAACATTATTGCTGTACCACACCACCCTATGGGAGTCCTTATCTTCATCCTAATTCCGCAGTGCAGAGGTTCAAAGGAGACTGAGTTTTGCTGAGGTCATTTTACATTGAATGACTAGGTCAGCCGACTGCATGTTAACAATTTCATTTTGCAAATCTGTTCCTATAGGAAAGGTTATCATCTAGAAATGTACCTAGGGAGAGAAAGACAATGTCAGTGTTCTTGAACCAGCTACATAAGCCCACACATCTAAAGCCCCCCTACCCAGTCTCTCCTTCTGTATCCAGGCTTCATCATTAGGAATGTGTCACATCTGTACAGAAGCTTATGCAACATTGCTCATAAATTGAAGGGCCTATGCATTTCAGGGATCCTTATCAAGATAAAATGTTAATATATGGTCATTACATATTTTGTATTGTCTTTGTATTGTAATCAAGTGTAGTGAAGCAAAAGGCATGAAGACAAATAAAATGAGTGTAAAGGCAGGCATGTGTTGGGCTGTGTATTATCTCTGCAGTAAGTCACCAGACTAATGAGCTTTATGTACTTTAGAAAATGAATTGATGATAACTGCTGCCAGCAGGTAAATTGCAAACACTGTTTGGGCATCTACCTAGCAAGGACTGCAGCAAGGTTCTCAGACTGAAAATAATAAAATATATTGTTCTAACTAACAAGCCCCATGTTTCCCCTCGACACCAAGCGAAATTCTGGCTGAAATAAAATTATAGTAGCTCTGGTTACCTGATACAGGTTAAAATCTTCTGTATTGGTAAGCTACAAATCTCAGATGGGAAAATATGGCTGATTTAATATAATCACCCATGCCCTTTTAGGCCTCGGATTTTGCAGAATTTGTCTCGTAATAAATTGTTTTACTCCACAAAAATATCCCCACGTTACAACCAAGTAGGTTACTGGGTAAGAGAGGTTAAGAATCACCTTTTCGTAATTTACTACATTTTATACCTTGTGGTGACTCTGTAGTGGCATTTTCCTTCTGATGTGCACCCATTTGAATGTTGCAAACATTCCTTCTTATACTACTGCCTTATGCTGTTCATGCAGACATTTTGGTCATGAAAGACCAATCTTCATTGATGTATGCAAAAGAAAAAAGCGATGAGGTAGCAGATTATACCATTAGCCTGACATTGTACAGTAATAGGAAAGCTGGTTTCTTTTATCCTTTTGCTCCTCTCCCTCAAAATGTAATCCCTGACCTTTGAGCTTTAAGAACTAATAAATCTCTCCATATTCTGCATCCCAGAAAATTAAACTATACACATTCAAAATGTATTCATTTATATCCTACCTTTCCATCCAAACAGGCCCACAAAGGAGCTTACAACAATGAAGTGACAATATCTGCAAACATCCCAAGAATGGAAAATAGGAGATTATACAATACATTTGTATAAATTAAAACCCAATTCTGTTCACAAATACAGTCTTTGGCTTCAAGCAAAATACCAAATCTATCCAGTTAATTTCACTTTTTTAAAAAAAAAACAGCATGCAGGGGGAGGGTCCCAGTGCAAGTTTTTATTTATCCATCCATCCATCCATCCATCCATCCATCCATCCATCCATCCATCCATCCATCCATCCATCCATCGAGGAGAACACAAATGGCAGAAGATTTCCTAGGGACAGAGAGAGACTTTACTCTTCCAAGATGCTCTTCCTTCCCAAAGATTGCCACTGTAATTATAACCTCTCTGGTTATTTTTCTTTTACTATGCAAATTTCAGTTCACATTCATCCTGTCATGGAGACTGCAAAGCAGATGACATTTTTACATATAAAGGGTGAGAAAGAATGCCTCACCCAAACTACCAAGGGGCAGGTGGGGAGCACAGCACAACACTACCTACTACACCACTGCTATTACCATTGTACCACTTAGCAAGCAGGAGGGCTGGCTAGCATAATCAACAATAAATTATTCTGCAAGTGTGGGAGAGGTTTATTGGACAAATGCACTTCTTTCAGCAAAATTGAAAAAGGGAATAATGGGATTGGGCCTGCTCCAGTACATATGCTGTTACATGTAAGTGTACATGCTATGTCAATTTTATAGCAAGGGCATGGAAGCTTGATTTTTTTTAAAAAAAATCAGAATAGAGTAGTGGTACCACACCCACAGCTAACAGGGTACCGTATTTGCAGTTACCATCAGCCAGATGAGCCTTATGACTACTGCATATCCTATGGACCATCCAACCAAATAGAGGTACATTAATGTAAAGTATGCCTATTTATTTTGAATATATAACACGATCATTATAATTACCAGAGTACCTCTGCACATGTAGGGCTGTCTCTCCCCATCAGTGTTGCACCTTACTCAGCTTCTGTGTATCTGGAGTGAGAGGAATGGCTTCCCTTGCTGCCTTCTCACTCTTTCCTCAGCATGATGCTCAGCGGAAGAGGCAAGAGAATGAGCTTGCCAAGGTGACCAAAGGAGGGCAACCTGGCTGTGAAGAAAGGGGTGTAAAACCACCAACATCACACTGTGGCCAGCTTCTTGTCCTGGGTGGCTGCTGCGCTGGTGGCTTTGCTTCTCCGCAGCCAGTTTGCTTTCCTCCAGGCAGTTGCCTGGATGCTGGGATGACAGGGTACATATTCACAATGGAAAGCACTGGAAACAAAGTGTGCATGCAGTAACATCCACATAGATCTTTCAGATACTGCCATACAGTGGGAAAGATATTCCACCTAAAAGTATCAAGAATTTTCATTCATGAGTTTACCAGATTCTACTGTAGGAAAAGATGGAGAAAACTGATATTCTTCATCCAGATCTGAGATTCACTCGTCTGTAGGACGCATCAATTATAGATAACATAAAAAGGTATTTAAAACACCTGCTTTATTACAGCTACTGCTCTCTGCACATCATCTATTGAAGTAATACAAAAAAAGGACACTTCATTTGCAATACTTCAAAATCATCTACAGTAATTCAAAAACAATGGGTTTCATTACAGTCAAACTCTCAACAGCAGGTTCATCGCAAAAGAAATCTAAACACCAAGGAAACAGATGCTGGACAGGGTAAGGTTCAGTGCATCAAAACACATCTGCAACCTCAACTACACATCACTGATTTTCAGATTATATTAAAATAAGCATAAAATTGCAAGTTACAGGCATTACCTTTAGTTATTTTTTTCATTAATTAGAAAGCAATATTGCAGCTTTTTCGCTGTTAAGGGCAGATCAGGAAAATAGTTCTAGCAATATTTAAAATATAACACACTTTTATAAGCAGCTAGAATTCAGTCTAAAAATAGAAGACTAATATCACTTAACTTTCAAGTACAATTTGACTAGCCTCCTTTTTCCAGTGAGGCAGTCCTTTTGTTGCTTCTGCAGCTTTGAAATTAATAAAAGATAGCAGTTAAAATATGCTGAGCAAATAAAACGTATGATGTTTTAATAGGCCTCAAAATTAATGTATAAAATCAGTTATTTATGAAAAGCATGTTACAGCACAGCAAAGTTATCATCATGTCCTCAAATGCTGCTTCTTAAAGACAATTCAAATTTAACACAAGGTGCTTTTTGATATAGTTACCTAGAATAAAAACAGCAAGGATTTCTAAGACACATGAAAGATTAGATGCAACACTGTGACTAGCTTTTCTAAAAATTGGCCTACAGTAATAGAGAAAGCTTATTGCACTGTACAGAACTCAGAAGATTTACTGGTATTGGGCGTGAAAGCACCAAATTGGGTCCACCTTGCTTTGCTATTTAGTTGACTACTGGGGGCCCATGGGTCAGGTGAGCAACTGCCCTATGGCCTAACCCTGGCGTGCTTACTCAAGATCAGAATGTTGGCCACAGCTGTTGATGCTCTAGCCCAAGAAATGTTCCTGCCCCCATACTAGGAGGATGTTTCCTGAGGGGTATCTGTATGTACACATGCATGTAACCAGCCTTAAAGTGACTCACTAATTGTGGGTTGGAGAGTTTTACTAAAGTTTTATGCATATGTATGTTACAGTTTGCAGCCTTGGCAAACAAAAGATTTTTTTCTACAAAACATCAGGGGAGAACTGCTCTAGAGAGGAGAAAATAAAAGTGCGTAATACTTGTTCCAAGCATATTTTCAAAAGTGCTTCTGGCGTGCTTCCTTTTTTTTTTTAACACAGTGTAAAAAAGTGCTTTTTCTACAAATCTGAAACTATTTGTGCTCCTTTATTAGCTTTTCCCCTCTTTTATTCAGTCTGCTCACATATGTAGCAGTGAAGAAACACATTCTTCTCCTTAGACTCTTTTCAATTGGTTACTTTGTGCTTTAGGGAAGCTGTTTGAATAATAAACTACCAGGTTTTCACTTTTTTGTCTTAAATACAGTCAAGTTTTCTCTCTCTTTATTGCTATTCATTCTTTTTCCTAGAGAAGGCCAAGATGGTTTTGCAGGCCAGCAGACATTACTGCTTTGTCTAATAAGCACTTGAGCTGCAGAAAGTAAAGCATTACAACTTCATTAGAACATGGGATTAAAAGACCGTTTATAAAGAGGTAAAGCAAGTCCAAATGGAACCAGAGAGAAACAGTCTATTATTCCAATAATATGGTATCTCACACCAAAGATGTCTTTTCTACAAAGAAGTCTCAGGCAAGGACTGTTCTGCAGGGGAAGCTATTACCATTTCATTCCTCAGAGCCATAATGCACCTGCGATCTGGCTAGAGCTTTGTAGGCATTATAAATGTGCAGTTTTAGGGCTGTAGATGAAACAGTATGCCAAGCAGCTGATGGCCAGATTCCTTTGTGTGCTTTATTTCAGACTCTCCTCTCAAGGCCTGAGCATTATGCTTCAGCAAATGTCATCCACAAGTTTTGCCCCATTAATCCCCCGATAGGTTACTCTGCTGGGCCGCACCAAGACTCCATAATTTGGCTTGCAAGTGAAGTACCGCTTGTCCCCCACCGACCCATCGTTCTTGCCCTTGGCGCTCCGCAGTTCCAGACCAAGCCACACCCCTGGAGCAAAGTCAGCAGGACCAATGTAGCGAATTATGCCCATCTCACTGGAGCTGGTGAGGAGGACCTGGGAACCCTCGTGAAGCTTTACAGGAGCCTCAGGGCTCACGGTGGTGCTATTGCTCCAGCTGCGCCGCAAGGCAGAGGTTTTTGGCCTAAGAAAAAAAGACGAAACAATCAATGGGTTTTCTTTTTCAGCAAAACAGCCAGAGAATGAACGAACACACACACACAGGAAATTTGTCTCATTTCAAGGAGAGAGACCAACTACAGTACTTCTTTCTGGTGTCAGTAACAAAGTAGGCATTCACTGACTTTACAAGGCAACTTAAGTACCCTCACTGTAACCCCAAAAAGAAAGCCCATGTATCTTCTGTATTAATTAGAAGATGATGATAAAAGAAAGGTGGGCTCAAATAGTGAACAACTGAGAAACAGAAAGAAACCAGGTTTTCCCAAGAGTAAAGGAATTCTTAAATTAGGGACCATTATTGCACGATTGTGGTAGATGCAAACCCCCCTATCCAATTGCTTCAGGAGAGCCATGTGGACGAAGAGCAGAGCTAAATCCTTGTATCAAAATGTCTCCCTAACTACTAAAACACAGGAATATGAGCACTGTCTGCCACCTAGCCCCCTTCAGTCTTTACTTAAAGCAAGCCCCTTGTTAAAAATAGAAATTAGGGGAAAGTTCTCAGAAATGGCCCTGGACAAGGAATATTTCTTCACTATTTTAATGTTAGCTACTTACATTTTAGGCATTTCTATCACATTTTTATATGCTGAATGACTACTCAAGGCAGCTCTCAAGAGGATACATTACAATAAAAACAAGCATCACCAATACATAAAAGCAGGACAATACATAAAAATGGAACAGTAAGTAAAAAAATGTATTTAACAATTTGTAAATCAGCTTATTTTGATTGTCATCCACCATCATTATAAGATTAGAGAAGAAGCAAGTGGTTTTTTTGAATTATTTCTTATAAACATTTTGGATGACAGTCAAAGCTACATGCTTATATCAAAGTGGCTTCCTAAGCACAAAAACACATGTCTCAAGAGAAAGGTGATTTAATTCTAAGTGCAGCTTTATGTATTCTTCCTTTTTTTTTAAAAAAAAAGAGTCACTCACTTGACAAAGGAATTTCTCCTATTTATCTCTTTTTGGGAAGATGCGGAAGTTGTACTGAAACTTCGTCGGAAACCTGAATACAAAAAGTAGGTGAACTCTTGGTATTTCTAAAATGTGACACACTACTGCATGTGGACAGTCTTTCAGAATGAAAAAACAGCACAGAAAGCTTATCATCTGCTCTTTGTTTATTTCCCCTCTTGTTGGGAGGACAACTGATGGCTTTCCATGTTTAAACTTTCCCATTGAAATAAATGAATATGGTAAAATACCCAGACCTATTTGCCTAAATCCATGAATTCGCATTACAGACTGAGGGCTTAAGAAACCCATAATTACTTGCAAAAGCAAAGGTAACTTGTTGCAGTAATAAAATCGCATCAAAGGTAGGGACAAACCATCACTCAGATGATTATTTTTGTGAGACATTTCAGAGGAATTGCTCTGGAAACTAAAGCTGGACAACAGACAGGTCATCAGTGCAATCTGCTCCAATCGAGAAAACATCTTTTTAAAAATTAGATTCCATACAGGTATTTTTTTTTAAAACACACACACCCTACAACAAAAAAATGATTCCAGAACTTAAACATAAGTAAAAAAAAGTCTTGCCTTTCAGTCTTTCTATTTCACTGGTCCACCCTCATCTCCAAAGAAGGAACCTGCACCTCCAATCCGGAGCCAGTGCATATTAAAGCCTCCTTTTGATAGCAGGAATGAGGGGACCAGGGCGAGGAAGTGTGTGGGAAGACACCTCAAGGACTAACTCTCCCCTCAGATCATAAAGTTAGGATGCCCAACAATTCCTAAACCGTCTGATGGAAAGATATCTAACCCATTCTTAAAATCATCTAGCCCCCCCCCCCCCAAAAGATTTCACCAAATTCCAAGCATCTGCATTGTGTAGGAAATGGATACCTGTGAAATTACAATTGCTGTGGGCTGCATAGATAATATTGAAACAACATGATCAAATATGTCAAGTTCTTACCAGGGAAAGAAGTATTCATTTTACTTGATGAAACATTTGTCAGAGAATCTAGTGATCCTGTTAACCTGCAAACGAAATCATGTATCAACATTTCTCTTTACAAAAAACAGCAAGATTTGAGTCCAGTAGCACCTTAAAGACCAACAAGATTTTCACAGTAAAAAAAAAATCAGTCCAGTCCCTCATTTATTATATAACCAAGCAGTTTCTGCCAGAAATTAATTTCAGTGTCTACAAAAAGCCCTCCAGTTCAGATTAACTGAAGGACAAGATTCTCCCAAACCCTGAAAGTAAAATATTGATTCAATCTGATCAACATTAAATCACATATGGTAGTAAACAAAGAGTTGGGGTATCTCAGGTTTCCTCAGTACACCTCAGGTCAACAATGGGAAACTGATGTTGAAGATAACAAGATAACAATTTCCAATGCTCCCCCCAACAATTACATGGACAGAGAATCTGCATGTGCCAATGTTCCCCCAGGAGCAGAAGGCTCTGCATGGGGCACTCCAAGTTCCTTCTCATGATTCCCTCTGCAGTTCTATTTATGCTACTTTCTTATTTTATTTATTTCCTTAAATGTACAGATTAAACCATGAGCACAATGGTTTGATCCCAAACTATGTAAGGGAAGCCAGTTGAGGACCTTACAACAGGGCTTACACTGAACACTTAACACTGCCATCATCTAACTGCATGGACTCCCAAACAGCCCTTAAAGAAATTTCTAACTACAAGAAGCCAAAAATTGTTCCTCAGCCCAAAAACCCCATTTTATTTAGCATTTTCCCCGTTGGATTACTGGGCGTCAAATAACACCTTTGGAAACCCACATTAATGTTAACTAGATGCAGCTAACCTTGTATGACAGGCAGCTGTGTTTATTCACATTCCTGCTCCTTTCACATATAAATGGGGGAGGTACATTAAAAAAAAGCTTTTGAGTAAAGGAAATACATCCTTCTGCTTCAACATGCCTATGATCCACCAACACAGACACTTTTACTCAGAAAAAAGGCCTGAAATGATGGGAAAGTCAGTAGGTTCAATTCACCTCACCTGTGTTCCTCTTTTCACATTCAGTAAGATACTCTTTGACACTATGTGAATACGGCAGACACATGAACAAACATGGCTACCTCTTTTACATCTAGCTGAGCCATTACACCACTCACAAAGAATGAAAGTTTTACGTTTTCACTGGTACTCAGGAAAGAGTTTTAAAGAGGTCAAGAAAAATCCAAGGATTGTCCAACATCGTTAAAAAATACCACTTCCTTATAGCAGACAAGCCCTAAATCTGTCTGAGCATTATTGATGGATTCCACATTAGCACAAAGCATGATTGCTTCCTTTTGCCAAGCTAGTTTCATAACAGTGATGATCTAAACCTTGGCAGCACTCAGTCTGTGAGCTGCCCTCCAACAGTAAGCAGATACTGAATGACAGTAGTCCAGGAGTGTACAGGGCAATCTGCGTTTGTCATAAAACACCACACTCACTTCTGCACTCTGGATGGTGGCGCAAAAACCCCGTATCTGGGCAGGCAGCTGAAGTACTGCACACCTGCAACTGAACCGTTGTTCTTGCCATGGGGTTTGTCCAGCTCTATTCCACACCAAAACCCTGAAACAGTCAAAATTGGATATTTTTTTAAAAAATGCAAAAAGCGCTTTAAAAACAAAGCACCACTATTATTTGCAGCTATTTGTTTGAACACCAGAGAACGTTTGTATTTGTGCTTGGAAATTTAAATATGCCATTAGCACAGCAAACAGGAATTAAGGGGGAGGGGATAAGAAGAATGGCTCAACTGGGCTGAGCCATTAAAATGTACAATCATTCTCCTAAATTGCTCCAGCTTATTAAAATAGCAGTTAGCCCCATTCCTGTGTTTAGTTAAGACGATGACAGAGAGAAGAGGTTCTAGAATTCTGCCAAACAATGAAGATTTATTCTGAGCACTGCCAGTGTACGAGAACAGCAAAGATTGCCATCTTCAGTACAGTTTCAAAAGGTTGTAAGTGGTCACTTACAACTGAATGATCTGCTATTTTCATTCAATTGCCCTTTGAAATACACAGGACTTGTGGCGTGTAAGGTGGATGAAGGACTGCCAGGCAGTTCTAACCCCACCCTGAGGCCAGTGAGGCAGACATCAGACAGCAACCAATTTAGGCAGTACCTTTTGCAACACACTGCCTAATGCTGGAGAAAGGACAAAAATTCCATTATGTTCTATTACTACTTTTTAAACTATTCAATTCCATATTACTCAAAATTAAAATTCAAGTCATTTGGAGCTCAGGTGCCGTTTTAAGTGTAATGTTAATTAAAGCTGGGCCTATGGTTCAAAGGCTCAGCTGGAGAAGAGCTTTTTTCCTTCTGTTTTCAAAAGGAGCAGTGACAGTTTTTCTATTTCTTGGTCTGTTTGAAAGCTGTCAACTAAAGTACAATGCTAGTGTGGAAAAAATTTTGGCAAAGGAATAGGTTTTTCCTTAGGTTAAAAAACAAGTTGTTTCAGAATGTATTGTTTGCCCCTTGACCCCAATTACGTTAAGACCCACAGGAAAAGGTCCCAATGACAAATACTGGTGCCAGACACATCCAGACTCTGCACTTCTTTCCCATTACAATTTGGACCTCAATGAGCAATGAAGCTACCTTCTTGATCAAAACAAGTTCAAGGAGATAGCAGGAGGGCAGAGAGGTAGTTACTGAATGGAGGCAAAATGGCAGCACATTCCAAACTTTCTGATTATACTCTAAACATGTTCCATTGTTACAGCTACAAACAATGGCTGAAGAGTTGAAACACTTTATTGACTGCAAGTTACTTTGGACACTGCAAACAAATGCCAAAAATGCCTTACTAAGTTAAATTTGAAAGCACTCATATCCTTCTTTCCCAAGGTCTGTTCACGAGGCCAGGTGGACTAAAATGTGGGGTAGAACAAAGGTGAACTTAGAGATGCAGTGAGATCAGTCATTTACCCTGTTAGTATTTCAAAACAGGAAGATGAGCTCAGCCACAGAGTACATGCAGAAGGTTCCATGTTGAAACCCATTTCCAATTTATTTACTGGTACTCCATTTCTCCCCAATGGGGACCCAAAGTGGTTTACATCATTCTACTTCACTCCATTTTAAAATGATCTGTGGTAGTAAGCCTGAGAAGACCTCTGCTAAAACTGAGGAGAGTTACTGTAAGAATACAATATGAACTGTGCAGGCCTATCATCTGCGGCTTTCATTTGTTCATAATAAATGGACACAGATGTGTCATACACTGCCTTGCTCCTTTATTTTCTGGACCCTCAGATCTGTTGTTAGCATGGCAAAAGATATGCAAAAAAAACCCCAACTGTTTCTTCAGTTATTACCTATTGCTCCTCAATCCCAACACATTTTCTCTTTTCCCCCACTGCCAGACCCACGTTTTTTCCTTAGCTGAGCTCATATACTGAAGATACATGATCTCTATGCTAAGAGTCTGGAAATCATAATATTGCTGGAAGAAAGGCAAATAACACAGTCACCTGGTGCAAACTTTGTAGTCCCGTAGAATCTAACTATTCCAGTCCTCTGCCCTACTACCAGTACTCTGTCTCCAATCTGAATTTCTCCCTCATCAAAAAGATTCCTTCTTGCAGATGGAAAAGTACTATTTTCTCCTGTTCATACAATTAATATGGAGAAAGAGGGAAAATGTGAAAGATACTAAATGACAGAGACATTGATTAATAATTATTAACAAGTTAATATGCATGAATTATCAGAAATCAAGGCTCATCAATTAGAAGTATTTGCATCCAAGAAGTTTTAGAAACTGTCTTGACAGCTAGCACCTAAATAACAGCAGTTCATTAAGTACAAGATACAATACTCAAAATAAAAAAAAAATTACGCAACTTGCTTTCCATTTGTGATGAACAGTCATTTCCTTATTTTACCCTTTATTCAGGAAGCCATATAAAAGCCTTCTGCCACATGGAAATATGCTAAACCCAAGTTATTTTGTCATAATACAGAGGAGTAGGAATTTAGAAAGCCATCATGCAATTCAGATGAGGCATTAGCCCAGCTTCACACTGCAAATAAAGTATTTCAGACTTTCAACTTATTCAATCTCCAGTTTAGACTCTCACTCCCCATGTGCATATTTAAACATCATTCATTGCCTTCCATTATTAAAAACAACACACCACCTGGGCATGGAGCGTTTCCTGCATGCCACTCTGCTCCCTCAACCTCTTCTGATCCCTGGAAAGATCATTCCTGAGGCTGCAGGCTCAGAGTGGAGGAATGAGTCACTGGGCTGCAGTGAACAGAGACAAGGGGATGAAATTGGCCTCCTTCCTCAGCACAGCTCTTTTTGTGGAATAGGAAGGAGTGGATTCACCTCGTTTTTTCTTAGCAGCCCTCCCAACCCATGCAGCTACTTCTCCACATGGGTCCCGTCTCATGATCCTGGGACTGAAGGGGGCTGAAGGTACAAAGAGGACCACAGGGAAAAATCCCTGTTCCATGCCCAAAGCAGTACAAAACATTCCAGCTTTTAAAGCTGAAAAACTCTTCTGGAGACACAGAGGATAAGGCAGCGTTCTTGTTTGACATCACAGGTGCCAGACAATCAATGCTGCGTATAAACCAAATTCTGCTGCAAACCAACTGCTTTCCCCTGAGCTAAGTCCTGTAGAAAGGACTGTGAGTCTAACTAAAACTGTGCCGGCACGCTTTCAAAGTGGCACCACTCCTGTTAGGGTTGCCATATTCCAACTGGGGGTAGAACTCCCAGGCAGCCCTTCCCTCAGCTGGGTAGCAGGAGAAAATGTCTGGGGAAGGGGTGGGTGGGTGACAGAGTCCCAAAATGCACTGGATGTGATGTCAACACATTGCCAGCAACCATCTAGCAATTAGTCAAAACTCTATGGTTAAATAGTAACACACACTGCCAGTGTGTTACTAGCAACAGTATTACAACACTGGGGAGGGCCTATTTCATGAGATAAGCCTTGTGCTGGCAACTCCTGTATTAGGTACATTCATATAACGTATATATATTGTTTCCACAACTGGAAATCCTCCTCTATTACCCCGCTCCTTTATGCTCTGAGGCAGGAGGAAGAGACATTACTGGTATCGTTCTCTTTCTCTCTCTCAGTATATAAAGAAGCCAGAGAAAGCCATTTCTGATCCGGGCATTGGGGTGGGGAGAATTAAACCCTTTCTTTCCAGCACAGCAGCCCCAATTCCATACAGGGTGGTGCATGTTTGCTTTTTGCTTAAACCAAAATACACACAAGGGAATCTTCAATCACATGTAGTTTGATCCTAAGAGGCCCTCTTCCCCTTCCCTCCCCCTTCCAGTAATATTTTTTTAAACAACTGAAAGAAGGCATACTAGTGCTGACTTTGGATGCAACTGAATGGGATTTAGAGTCTTCCTTCTTATTATTACTTGTGGAATTGCATTTCTTGGGACAATTTTCCTTGCCGTCCAAAGAGGTAGTAGAAGATGAAGAGCTGCTGGATCCAAGAGAAGCTGCTGACAAAATATAAGCCTGAGTTACTCAGAAGCAAGACACCCAAGGTGGAGAAAGGATACAAGCAAAACAGAAAATGTCATTTTTTAAAAAAAGTATTCATTCACCTAAATGATAGCAGCAGCAGCCAGCTGCACAAAGCTAACTCCCCATGATGAACTCCACTTAGTCTTTCAAACCTAGTTTAATATTGTGTAATACTTATAAGCAGTGGAGTTTAATTGTAAAAATAATGCATCCTTGAGCAATAAAAGACATCACCTCTTTGCTTTGTAGAGTCAGTCTATTAAATCTTTATGAGAAACAGAGAGAAGTGACATTTTGTGGGTGAATTATGAAGTGTGTGGATTAGTGCCTACTGCATGTCATTACAGACCATATTAATATTAAAATCCTGTCTATAAAATAAGATTGGGAAGTAAATCACTTTCATTTCAATTTGTGAAATCTTGATGTTCAAGCTGCCTAATAAGATTTATCTCTAGCTTTTCGCTATATAGTTTCTTCTCCTGGCCCATTCTATTCAGCACCAAATAGAACGGTTGCTTTCACATCGGGAGTTTGATCCGGTTTAAATATGAGCAGAGGTTTTTCCCTACTTCCATACAGCATCATGATGCTTTCATGCTTCTTACAGCTTTCCCCCCAACTTCTCTGCACTCTTTCCTACAATCTTTTTGGAAAGACTGCAACAAAGCTAGGGCAGACAGGAAAGTCCTTATTTTTCCTGGCCTTGCCCACATGGACATTATTTCCTCTGCCCAAATGCTCCTCAGTGGCCATCCCCCCTCCCCAGATTTTTCAGGGTTTTTAAAAAATTGGTAATTGACCAACTGCTATAGCATTATAATGCTATCGTGATCTGTTAATTGCTGATTTAAAACACAAAAACTCCCCCGATATCATGGAGAGGAATAGCCAACATGGGGGTCTGAAACAGGCAAAAAGTGGGGCAGTCCACTAGATAGAGGCCCCTTGGCCACTATGCTGAATTGGCAGTTGCAGCACCAACAAGAAAATTTCTGAGAATCATTGCCATGTAAAAGACAGCTGTATGGCAAGATTCTGACCAATAATGAATCTCTGTTTCGTTGTTCCCCATACTAATGTATCTACTGTTAGAAATGGTAAGTTTTAAAGCAGCTGTGCATGTCAAATTTTATCATGTGCCCCTGCCACACACAGTGTGCAGTGCCTAAAAGTGTCATTCATACAAGTACATGTTACAAAGAGCATTACAGTACATATGTTTACTCAGAAGTAATCCCACTTTATTCAAGGAGGCTTACTTCGAGCAAGTGTGTACAGGATTGTATCGTTAGCCTCTGAACAAAAAGTGTCTGAAGCAATGCAAAAATCACCTACTTTTTCAACATTTAAGCCATACGGCTGATTAAACCGACTCTTTAATTTGTCTCGGTGTTTTCATATAGCCAGAGACAGTCAACAAGCACAACAGTCTGAATGCCTGGGAAAGCACTCACAGATAATCAAAGGTTTCTTTGCTCACTTCTTTAATATTAGTCATATGTCAGTAACCAATTAACCAAAACAGGACTTTATGGAGTCAAAACATAGGCACAAACTACTTTTCAGCAGCCTAATTCTATACTTGTTTATAAGAAAGTTTTTGTGGAATTTCTCTTGCTCATGCCATCAGCAGTCTGTCAAGGATATGGCTAGAACTATAGGGGAACAATAGCTGGATATGATGAAGAAAGCTGTTCAAGACACATACGCACACAAAAACAGGGCTAGCCTGGCCTCTTAACTAGATAGGCCACAAAGGATCTAGAGGCCTAGAATAAAATAACCTGTGAAGGGGAGAAAGCAATAGAGTTATACAATTGTATTGCCATGTGTAGATTAGAAGAGCTATCTAACTCATACTAATGCATACAATGTACCAGGGCCCAGGCACAAGGAGTATCTGAGAATGGCAGGGAAGTATAACTTCAAAAAGGCTGGCAACATTATTTGAGGATAGTTACATTGATGGAGGGCCAAAAGGTATTCAGATGTATGAGAAACTTATAATCACTAATATAAAAGGTAGCAAGAATGAACTAGCTATTGTAATATGTTTCAAACATGGATAATCTTGTTTGGTGTATGAAATCATAAAGATAATGTTAGCCAAGAATCTGAGGCTCTGAAGCAGCTATTGTTAAGAAAAGGTTCTGAAACTTTATATATATGACAAGCTGAACTGATCATGAGCTTCCTCTTTGGAGGGGCTCCTTGCCTGTGACCTTCGTATCTTTGAGTAAGACATTTTTTGGACTCATGTAATTGCTCTCCTTTAATGATCTACGCAATTATAATGATGATATGATTTTATGCTGACTGAGTTGATATGAAGAATACTGAATAATTATTTTGTAATAATAAAGGCTAAAATGGAAGTGGAGACTCCATAATTGTACTACTTGTATACAATACCTAGTAACGAACCTAAAATGTTATCTATGGCGTACCTCTTTGCCAGGAGTTAAATGATTTGATACAGGAAAGCTAACTAGACAGTCAGAGCTTCTTAAGTGCATGCCTGTATCTAAATCGGGCCTGGCCAGAGTCATCCGGAACAAGCCCACAACTTCTGAAAAGTATATTACCTTCTTTACCAGTTGGACTTTTCACTCCATCTTCACTGCCCAAAAACATGGATTCCGTAGCAGTCTCCCTTTTCACTGTGGATAAGCCTGTAATCCAAACCAAATTAACAGACTCACTACAGTTCATTAATAAATGTTTCATCCAGCGCAAAAAAAAATGCAATAGTCAAAAAGGATTGAATGTGTTTGACTGCATCTGCAGCACCAAGATTTTACGGAAGTACAACTTGGTCTTAGACCACGTAGAGCTTTGAACAATAAAAGCTAGCACCTTGAATTGCGCCTAGGAGCCACTGTGTATGAACATTTATGTAATATAGAAAACATGCTTCAAAACCTTAGCTGCTGCATTTCAAACCAGTTGGAATTTCCAGGAAATCTTTCAGGGCAGCCCATGCAGAATGCATTACAAACAGTAATCTAATCCAGAGCTGAAAAGAGAATGAAACACTGTGGTCTGGTCACTCTCCAGGAAAGGGCAAAGCTGCTATGCCAGCCAAAGATGGCAAAAGGCACCACCTGCCATGGAGGTCACTTGAGCCTCCATGGTCAGTGATAGATCTCGGCATATCCTCAAGCTGTGGACATGCTCCTTCAGGGAGTGTTACCCCGTCTAGAATAGACAAATCACTACCCAAGATCCATGAACCCCCAACAAGCAGCATTTATGTTTTATCTGGATTCTATTTCAGTTTACTCATGTCCGGACAACAGTTCAACACCTCTTCATCTGGTTTAGATGAAAAGAAGAAACAGAACTGGGTGCCATAATCATAAGGACACCTCACCCTACACCCCCTGACAACTTCTGATAAAAATCATTTCGATGTTTAAGATCAGGCAGGATAGAATAGAATCTTTGGGACCACCATGTGGTAGAGTCATACTTCTCCAACATTACCTTCTGGAATCTACCTTCCAGACAGAAATGGAGACACCTAAGAACTCCAAAGCCAGAAAGGTGTTCCCAGAAAGGTATCATAGTTGATGTTCTGAAAAGCCACTGGCAAATACAGAAGAATCAACAAGACAGTGACTGGAGCTGAGTGGCCACAATCATTTCAAAACTTTCCATCAAAGGGAGAGTTTGGCAACATGTCTATACTTTGCACACTCTTATAGATCCAATGATGGTTTCTTAAGAATATGTCTAACCATCATCTCTTTTGGGATGCTGGCACCATACCTAAGAAGTCAATGTTCTGAAGCCATCTTACCACCTATATAGAAGAGGCATACAAAGGCAGAAAAGGCATACAGAAGTTGGCCGAGCCCCTGCCAACAATCTCGGGTTACAACTGAAATAGGTTCAAGCAAGTGTAACCACCTAGTATCCTGAAAACATCTAATACATTTCCTGTATTAATTGTGGCATGCAGCCTCAAGCATATAGAAGTATATTCTTTTATCTGTAATAAGCCTTGCAAACAAATTAAAGTTGTCTAGCCCCTGGGTCTATACCCAAGATCTTACTACTCTGAATATTTCCACTGGACTGTTCTGACCAGATGCAAATGTGGCAGAAAAATCATCTCCCCTGCCAGCAACGCCACTTAACAGGCTCAAAAACGAGCTTTGTTTCAAGCTTCTGTAATCTTACTCCAATTGCATTGCTTATTAGATGTCACGTGCACCTCAAGTTTCGGAGAGAAAGGTGGACTATAAATAACATTTTAAAAAACAGACAATATTCAATTAAGTTAGCTTTGAAATTTCCTCCAGCATCACTCCAGCCGTTGTTGAAGATATGGTGGTAACTGGTATCTGCAGAGAATAAACCTACTAACAGAACTCAGAGCCAAACTACAAGTGACGCCTTACACAGGTTGGACACTTGTCAGCTTCCCTCAAGTTTTGATGGGAAATGTAGGCGCCCTGGTTTTACAGCTTGGCTCTCCATTACAGCTGCAAGACCAGGATGCCTACATTTCCCATCAAAACTTGAGGGAAGCCGACTAGTGTCCAACCCGTGTAAGACGTCACTTGTAGTTTGGCTCTCAGGCTTCAGAAGCTAAAAGCCCTCTAGTGGAAACTCCGGACACCTGGTTTCAAGATCCATAGCCAGTTTATACAACAACAGAATGAATTACTCAGAGCTAATAGCAGCATCTTGTATCTTATTCCCTTTAAACAAAGGTAAACAATGAAATGTAGTATTGCTTATGCATTAGCAATAAAAATAAGAACCAAGATTTGAAAGATGCCCTAATGCAACTGATCCCATACAGTAAAAGCAACTACCACTATGTGTAAACCTTATATGTACCAGCTCCCAAAACTCTGAAACACCAAAATAAGAACTGTAGAGGGACATGGAAGAGAACTGACTCAAATAACTAATGGGTGGTAACTATGCAATGGGCAATACAGCTATTAACTCAATTTTAGTACAGTATAAGCAATAATTTAATGGGATGTTGAGGAATCAGGAATTTCTACCTATGCATCTCTAAAATTAGGGTAACACCATCATGGTTCCGAGCCTCCGAACAGTCATTTGTACTATTTCAGTTTCTCCTTAACATAAATGATGTTGGGCTCTGTCATGTTTCGTTTTCTCTCCTTGGCCATGAGGTCATTGAGTTGCGGATCATGACAGCCCCAAAGGGAATTCCTGCCCCAGATCCTGCTGCCAAATTAGCCCCAAGATACTAATTTTAGAAACATCTGTTTCAAGATGGTCAGAAACCTCAGTACTGCTGTCAGTTCCTGGCAGGTAGATCCTCTCCAGTGGACACACATTGGTTCCAATAGAAACGGCTTTAGTCAGGCTTTTACACAGTTCAGGTCTGATCTCTATCACAGAGCTTGGTAGAAGTGACAATTCAAAGCAACAGGTCAATATTATACTCGAGTTTTCCCACGTTCCAGCAACGGTTACGTTTTGGCACGCAGGTGTACACTGGTTCTGTGAGAACCCATTATAGTTATGGCTAGGTAGTGAGTACACAATACTGAATTCCCAGCATCTGGGCAAAGTAAGAAAGGCAAGTGCTGGGAGTCTCCAAGGTCCTTTCTAGCTCGGAGATGCATAGTTCTATAAGATAACAGGAGGCCCATCCTGGCTCGAGGAATAACAGTTTTAGTATGAAAAGAACATGGCTACTGAAAGAATACAGCAGGTTAGACATTCAATATACTGTGGCATCAGTGACAGAACAAACAAACAAACACGGCATGGATATACCAACTGAAGTTAACTGCATTGACAACTGCAGTTAACTGCACTGTAGTCACAACTTGTGACCAATGTATCCTGTGTGCATTCCTGAAATTCCAACCCTTGACCAGCACAGTAAAACAGGCAACAACCCAACCCCTGAATCAAAGCCAGATTCATGATATAAAAAATGCCACCACCTCCCTGGTGTTAAGTCAACTATATAGTCTAGGAGAGAGTGCCACATCAGTGGAAAGAGGCTAGAGACAAGCAACCAGCTTCTTAGGCACCTCCAGACCATCTCCTGCTTGGAATATTGTCTCATCTAGAAATCTCTCAACCCAAGGGACTAGCTGCAAAAACCATTCCATTCACTAGGGATAAACAGCAGCATTTTTTTAAAAGTCAGAATCAACTACTTATCTAAGAAAAAGCTACGCCAGACCAATAACACCAAACCTAATCAGATATGCTCAGAAAAACAGTAATGGTGCTGTCTAATGTTCCATGGAGTTGCTATTCCACATTAATAAAAGACAACCTGTCACATTAGCAGAGAACAAGAAAGTGCAATTGATCTGGCTGGCAGCCACCAGAAAGGGCAGAATTATACCCCTCAACAACTCAATCCCACCTACTGGCTTAGTCCAGTTGTTGGCTGTCTTTTTCCATACCAAGTCATTAATGTAGTCTATTATTAGATGCTTGTCGCCCAGCCACAAAGAGATCAACAAGTATACATGGATCAGTTTATCATGACTTTATCCTCAGGAAAAATCTAATAAGGCAATTACTAAAAATTGATTTTCTAAAAATAAAGATTTATTTATTTTACAATAAATAAACATCAATAACAGCATTTTCTTTTTCTTTTTTTTAAAAGGAAAAGGCATTTTAAATATTCCATGTATTAGTTCCTGGACAGATTGTTTAAAAGAACCTCCAATCTTCTAATGAGCAACAATCACACAGTAAGGTGGGGAAATCAAGTTTCCCCATTAAACTGGGTTGGACTTGCTTAGTTATTACTCTGTGACAGACAGGATGCCCACAGGCTTGGCACAGATGTAATGCGAATGCCATTTTTGACCTCATGTGTTCCCTTCTCTTCTCTCTCCCTGCCCCCAACCTGGCAGTCTAAAGGTGAGAAAGGCAAAGATGGCCAGGCCTTTTGATTTTAACAAACTGATTTACTATGCCACATCAGATATTATGCTACATGCCTGAAGTGGATATGACAAAGTAACAGCTTTGACTATGGCCACAGCAGGACTATCAGGGAGCTAGGATGAGCTCTTCCGTCATGGTTCAAGGCAACTTACAAATTATGATTTAAAACATACAAAATAAAATTAAACCACAAATAACCTCACTTCCATTTCTGAAAGATGTGGGTCCTAAGCCTTGAAGGGTTTTAAAGGCCTAACCAGCACACTGAATTGAACTCAGGAAAAAATGGCAAGCAATTAAGCCATATTAAGATAGGTGAGATGTTGCCATCTGCCCACAACAATGAGGCTGCCCCATTCTGAACCAGCTGTAGTTTCCTCCAAAGACATCTTAACATAAAAGGCATTGCAGTAATTCAATACAGTAATTTTAATGACAGAAAGACAAATAAACAACAATAGTAGAAAAGCAAGGGATAAAAATACACATAAATTAATATTTATTTAGCATAGCCTTAGCTTTATGGAGCATGTTATATTTGAACTTAAAACCTAATCGCACAATTTTTCCTTAAAAATATTAGTCTCTAGTAAAA
Organism: Eublepharis macularius; assembly: GCF_028583425.1. NCBI lineage: Eukaryota > Metazoa > Chordata > Lepidosauria > Squamata > Eublepharidae > Eublepharis > Eublepharis macularius. The sequence goes on along the minus strand of NC_072790.1, from coordinate 177,981,668 downwards.
TTCAGTCAGGAACAAATCAACATGGCCACGTATGTGGACACTCAAATTCAGAGACTGGTACCATGAGCAGGCAAGGTAGATCTTCCAACATGCATGGGGAAAGATGCAGGCATCCAGAAAAATCTGAAATTTAACACACACAAACACACACACACACGGGGTGGGGGAGGGGGGTTAAAATCATCCAAAATAATAGAAAGTGCCTGTAGCTTTGGGAACTGGATGCCTTCTGAGTGCACATTGCGGGGGTTGCTATGCAACCAGAACAATATTGCCAGACACTATACCTTGAATTCTGTCAGGAAAATGCAGGGGGAGAAGGCTCTTTCAAGGTTATTTTTGGTCTCCTAATCCATCCCTTGCCATGGAGGGAAGATGCATTGGTGCTATGCCCAACAGCAACCACCAGGGAGCTTGCTACTGTGCAATCTGCGCAATTCAGCCAGGTGCAGCAGCAGTGGCTACAACTTCATACCACATAACTTATTTGGGCCCAGTGGCAGCTTCCACACAATTTGCATGATTTGTCCAGGCCCAGCAGCAGCCACCATACAACTCACCTGATAGATTTCCTACAGTATAACTTTTGCAACTTGGCCAGAAAAGGGAAAGCTGAGAGCCAGTGTGGTATGATGGTTACAATGTCAGACTAGGATCTGGGAGACCCAGGTTCAAATCCCCACTCTGCCATGGAAGCTTGCTTGGGCCAGTCACATTCTCTCAGCCTAATATACCTCAGAGGGTTGTTGTGAGAACAAAATGGACAACAGAAGAATGATAAAAGATGCTTTGAGTCCCCATTGGGGAGAAAAGTGAGCTATAAATAAAGTAAATAAATAATTAATAAAGCTGAAGACTTGGGGGCAGATAAAAGAAAGTGTGGTTGATGAGTGGGAAGGAGAGAAGGAAGCAGAGAAAGGGGAGACTTCTCTGTCAGAGGATGTAGTAATGGCAATGTGCATAGATGGCTTTAAAACAGACAGATTCACAGAGGATAAGGCTATCATAGCCACAGGATAATGGCTATCATAGCCACAGTGACTAAAAAGAACCTCCACATTCAGAAGAAGTAAACCTCTGCTCTGTTGTTGGCCCTCCAGAGTAACTGTTGGCCACTGTGTGAAACAGGATGCGGGACTAGATGGACCTCTGGCCTGATCCAGCAGGGCTTTTATATTCTTATGAGAGATTCTGGCAGCTGCCAGAAAAAAAGAGGAACTAGCATGAGGAAAGGGATAGGGAGGGAAATGAAGTAACCCACGCACGTTCTTGTGGGTTCTCCATTTGGTATAACTGTTTCTTATAAAAATTACATGGCTTAGTTCTGAATAATATTATCAGCCACCTGAGACAACAAGGTGACCTGGCTTTTTTACTGCTTCTACTAGTAAATTATCAAAGCAACAACCTGCAAACTATGGATTTCTGCTTGAGGGCAGAATATTGCTCAATTTCCTTATGGGCTTTTTTGGTTTCAAAATGAAAAAAAAATCCACTTACCAGAATTCACTTTGGATGTAATATGTTTTACATCAATTTTCTTTGACTTTATTACAGGCAAAGGTCGTGAGGAAGATATTCTCGCATTCTTTTTGCATTCTGAAGCTTTACTTATTTTAGAGAGAGGCGCAAAGATACCTTGCATAGAAAAGACACAGGAAAGATAAAGACTATTAATTGCAGAGATCAGATATTCTTCAATAACCCTGTTCAAATATTTATGACCATTCAAGTATTTAAAGAATGGCTGAGTACTCAAGTCGACAGTTTTGCACTCAATCATTAATACGTTATTGCCCTTACAATATCACTTCAAGCACTATCTACAGAAGGAAGGTAGGAGAAGATGAAACACATTATAAATTTAAACCCTTGTGCTTTAAAACACACAAGGCTATGACTGAGAAGAGAACTCGCCAAGCTTTCATTAGTTCTGTTTACAAGGCAGCCATTTTGCCATTGTTCCCATCCTTCCAAAGTATTATTCTTATGGAATATAAAATGCATCACTTCTGCACTGTCACAGGAAATAAAGGCATATAGCACAATGCTCATATTAACAGTAACAGTTTAAATGACAATGCAATCTATTCAGCAAACACATAAAGACACTTATCAACTATTACAGACTTATCAGTGCAATCTTAGAAGAGTAACTCCAGTCTAAGCATGTTGATTTCAATGAGCTTTAACTGGAGAAACTGTGCTTAGGATTGCACTCTAAGATCCTTTTGGGTTCAAATCACTACAGTTTTTGGAAAGAATATCAAATTACCAAAAGAAAATGATCAATGCGTGACCAAGGTGAAAGGCTTTTTAATTAAAGAATTTCTAATGCATCTGTACCATGTTTTGGAGCACATTTGAAGTACTGCACCTTTCCAACACTTCCATTATTTTTTCCTTCAGGTTCATCCAGTTCTACGCCAGCCCACTGCCCAGTGGCAAACTCTGTTGCACCACAAAATTTTAATGTACCAACCTAAAAAAGAGGGGAAGCATATGACAGTCATTTTTAAAATGGAAACCAGACACTGGATAGACAGCCTGAATATTTTAATCAATCAGCCCAACCCAGAGAAAACAGTTCAAGTGTACAATAGGTTTTTGTTCTTGAGAATGTTTTACCAAACCAAAAACAATGCCATGAGTAGAGGAAGACCTCATCATGTCCATCACCCAGTATTCCCCCCCCCCCTTATCCTGTGTTTATTAAGGATATTTCTTTATTTTAGAATGTATTCAATTTATAGTAAGTTAGTTATACACACATATCCCTATTCCTTAACCTTTCTTGCTTTTTGGCTTTTGGGGTTGTTGCATGGTTTCTTCCCTCTTCTTTTTTTGGTGCTGCACAATGCTCATACACCACACACTGGGTTGGGTCCAGATTCAGGGTCTCCTCTGCCACAGAAGCAGCATTTCATGGAGATCAGTCAGCTGCAGTGGGGCAGACAAAGAAGAAAATTCCATTCCACTGATGGAAAATATAGTCTGGATCCAACCCATTGCGAGTAATCAACACTGAGCAGAGGTTAATGCCTATTAGACCAGGAACTGTTCAGGAATCTCCTCCTTTCTTCATCCTCATCCATCCAACAGGCAGTAATATCAGAACTTGTAACTTCTTAGCCAGTGAGAGCACTGAAGGCATGCAAACATCTGTGAAGTTCACAATTCTCTAGAATGGTAGCAATAACTGTAACTATCTGTATTATCTATCCACTGCCCCTTACAGACATACCATTAAACGAAGACATACAACGACATCCTCGAATTCTGATGACAAATCATTTCTAGGGGCAAACCTACTTCATCGGTCTTTTACAAGACAACATGTTCCTTTCAGAAGTCAATTTATTTTACATTCACAAAAGACAGAATGCTTCTGAGATGGCCTTCATAATTCTAGAGCATGGATGCACAAGACAAAGCCTACAGGCCACAGACAGCCCAGGTAAGAAAGAGGGAGGTGCTGACATGGTGGGATCCTAACAGCCCCTCCCCCAAAAACTTCCAATATCATAGAGCACGGACACAACAAAAAATTGGGGGAGGAGTCAGAACACCAACTCTGTTGTTCTCTGGGCTGTCAGTCAGTATACAAACACAAAAACACACTGTCTGGCACCCAGGACAGATTTGGGAACCCTCCCAGGGCCACACACCCCAAAAAACAAGGCGTACAGCCCTTCAGTCCTGCCATGACATCCTTAGCACTCACCCAGCAATGATGGGACAAGGACCAGGAACACCAAGGAAGCCATAGGTACAGGAAGCCCAGGCAAGGCCTTGGCAGCAGGAGGCAAGCTAGCGGGCAGCCCCTGGGTCCTAGCTACCTCCATTTTCCTAGCCAAGGCTCCAGGGAAGCCCCTTGCCTCTGCCTGTGGGAAGCTGAACAGCCCAGCCGGAGGGAGATGGTACAGTAGGCAGAGGCAGTCAGTCAGCACCATGACAAGCAGCAGACTGATGGCAACAAAGGTGGCGTTGGGCCACACTGCAGCACAGAGGCAGGCAAGGGAAATGCAGATGCACAGCAAACCAGCAAGGAGGCTAGAAGAGGTTGGAAATGGCCTGGAAAGGCTGGCATCAGAGTGACCACAGCTGTTGCTACCTAAGGCAGCCAGGGCAGCAACTAGGTTGTTGGGGGCGGGACTAAGAAGTGGAGACTGGGAATGGTGAGGGGATAAAGGCGAAGTCCACCCACAAGCAGGGGTGGAGAGGAAGGAGTTTTGAGGAGAGCACAGAGATGAGTGAGGCATGTCTGGGCGACATTAGCCCACCCCCCATGCTCTTTTCCTGAGACCTGGGACATCCAGGCAGGACCCACCCAGTCAACGACACTACAGCTGAACCCGCTAAGACAGAGCCAGAGCAGGGGAGCGCCTCTCTCTCTCTCTCTCTCTCTCTCACACACACACACACACCCTTCTTCCCCTAAGGATGTAAGGAAAATTTTCTCATAGATGGGTCAGAATGCCACCGCTGACCCCAGAGAACAGCTGAAAGGCAGTGCTCTGACTTCCTTGAACAGTTAGGAGGGCCATACCAGGACAAGGCCACTCAGGTCCAGTCAAGATTCATAATGGCTCATTTAACTGAGTTGTGAACCTCTGTACTAGAGTAAGATTTCCTGTACCAGGTTTCCTGTACTCCATCAGGTTTTCTACTGCTGTTTGGGATACATTTGCCAATTTACTTAATAAAAGTTAGCCTCCCTGTACAAAAAACATGAACTAGGTTTTGGCCAAAAAAACCTGAAATAGCTTCAAGAATCACAATACAATCAGTATGAAACTTTTAGTATGAAGATCAGTAACAGAACCTATTAGAATTAAATTAAATTCCTTTGTTTAATTCCCTATGTTCCAGTTCATTGCTCCATCTGATATCCCACTTTCAAGACACTGCAATTCTCTTCTCCATTAATAGCTTCAGACAAAATTTCATATATTCAATTATCTTCAGAAAAAAATATTTTTCTTATATAATGCAGTACTTTGAAGCATTTATTTATGCCATTCTTAGAGAATGAACTTGCAGTCTTGAAACAATTTGTTTCAAAATTAGTCAGCTAGAACTGTCACACCTAAGATTACTTTAGCCAGAAATGAAGCTTTTTAAAAGAATCTAGAGCTACAAGCTTGCCCCGGTATCAATGAAGTTTTAATGAAATGTTAATATGCACAGAGATCCAAATTCTCAGAATGCTGCATTTGCTCAAAGACTTTCCTGAAAAATTGTTTGCAGAGATCTTAACATACACCAGCAATTTCAGAACAATTGCTATCATAAAACCAAGCTTTCTTAAACTATTAAATCCACCACATGATGAATTTACAGATTATTGGGTAGAAAAGTTCTTACAAAATGAAAGATTTAGCTGCTCTTCATTTTTACAGAAACTGGTAACTATTGGCTATAAATTACTCTACCTTTTACTAGGTTCTTGAAATAGCAGAGTAGCTGAGACATACACAACCCTTTCAATAGATCCAAAGGGCAGCAAGAGCACAAGTTCTTGCAACCGAACTGCTGTCTGCACAGAGGCCAGCTGTACAAACAGCATTTGAGTCAAAACGGGGAGGAAGGGCCTTTCTCACAATAACTAACTATATATTTTAGAATCCTACACTTACAAGCACACAGCTCTGAGTCTCTACATTTTGCAAAACTGCTTTTGAAACACTAAGTATCCTGCAGTTTCAGGAGAGCATGATGGTGGAAACAGGATAGGAAGCCAACTTTTGGAAGCTCACGTAAATAAAACTGCATGCTGTTTTCATGGTTCATTTCAGAACACTGAACAGCTGCACATCCCTTGTGACAGTAAGGATCATGACTACTGTATGTGGGTGGGACCTGCTGGCCTATGCAAAGATGCAGAGTTATGGAAGCCCTTAAAAATTAATCCCCATGGATCCATTACAGTAGAGGATTAAGAAAATTTAGTAAAAACGAACCAGACATTATCTCCCAGCACTGCAGGAGGTATCTATACTGTAGGAGGCAGGGGAGAGAGATTCATAATGCAAACAAAGCTTTGCCTAATATCCTTATACGTCGATTATATTAGAGCACAAGTTGGTTCGATGCCACCTAAATGTCCCACTGCTTCAAAAACTCAGCAGATATTGTTCGTGAGAAATAAATAAGACCAAAACTATAGCTGACTTACAATGCAGCTCTGAAGAACGCTAACTATTCAACAAGAAGTAATCAGCACACACAATCTCATAACCCCTAGGGCTTCTTGAAGTGTCCTTTGCAAGAATTCAACAAGCTTCAAGGGGCATCACTCTTCCTTCCTATAATATATACCGTGTGTTCTATGTACTACCCCTCTCTTTCACTAATTCTCAACAAGAATCAATAAAGACTGGATACATGTTCAGCAGCCTAATGAGGATAACTTTAGAGCCTATTTCCTTCCTATGGGCCTGCATGTCAAGATCTGATGCTTTTCCAATCATGCCAGCTTCCCTTTTGCTCAGTTCCTTTATTGAGAGTACCTTCTGTCCAGCAATAACAACTCGATCTCCCAGCTTTAGACCAAGTGATCCAAGCATGGTTTTACCAGTGACATTATCATAATTTGGAAGCATAGCCTTGGAAATGTCACATGATAGAGGCACTGCATCCAGGAGCATCTGTTTGATCTCTTTAGCACTTGCTGCTGCATCTGCCATCTCCAGTGCATGTCAATTGGATCAGGAACCACATCTGCTGGCGTTTGTCCTTTGTCATTCTATAGAGTGGAAGGGGAAGAAGTTTAGATAATATGTCAATACGGTTAAAAACAGTGGCATATTTGTTCTAATAAACACCCTTAAAATAATCAGAGGCCAAAGTTTAAATAGTTTTCTAGTTAAATGTTTAAAAGCAGGTTATAAAATTTTAGGAACCTGGTCACCTGGGTTTCTGATTCACAGCTGCATCCCTTCCTGGAAAAGGCAGTTAACCATGCAATCATCAAATTTCAATTACTACAAGGCAATGAAATCTCAAAATTTCATTTAGCGCAGAATGCAAGATGTTGAGTGGTACAACTACTCAAAAACGTATTTTGCCAGGCTTGAAGAAGTCAATTCAGTTCCAAGCTTACCTCAAAAGCCCTAAAACAGATTGGGATATGGGTATCTTCAGGACTGCCCACTTCCACATGAAAGCTCTGTAGGATGTGCCTTTAAAATGTACTTGGTCTGTAGAACTCTTCCCTTTCTAATATACCCTGCCACCATCTCTGAAAAGTTCCATGTAGCAGGTATTCTGCCCAGTTATTCTTCCCGGTTTTTAGAGAACAGTTTTTGGTAGGAGTGGCTGGCTTTGCTCCAGTTTCAAATGCATCAGTTTAATCACTGTCAAATTAATCTAAGTCTAGTCTAATTTCAGAATGCTACCAACACTGAAGGGCTTTTAAAATGCAATGGCTGCCATTTTATTGTTTTAATATTGCTGTGTTACTGCATTTTATGACTGTGATTTACTTATTTTTAATTTTCATACACTACCTTGAGAACCTTGTGCTCATCATGAAGCAGCATATAAATAACTATTTACATAAGCAAACATATATGCAAACCAACCTTATAACAAGTCAAACTAATGGTCCATATAGTTTAGTATTTATTTTAAGCGGCACCAAATCTCCAGTGTGTCAGACAAAGAATGGTCTTTCCCAACACTCCAGTATGCTTTAAATGCAAATACCAGGGACTGAATCTTGGACCTCCTAATCAACAACCAAATTTGATGCTCATATCTAAGAATTTGAATCATTTTTCCATTTATGTCTAAAGACAGGCTAACAAATGTACTGTACACACATGCAAAGACATATTTTCCTATGTTAATAGGAATTCAGATACCACTTTGTTATTCTCTGAAAGACATAGTGAAATAGTCAGACAAATCAAATGGGTGTAAATCAAACCCTTACCCTAAAGGCAGGGTTGGCTCCATGTTCCAATAAACACTTTACAGCTCCTGTGCAACAGTTGAAGGCAGCAATATGCAAAGCTGTTCCAAAATCAAAGTCACTGCAGGTAGCATCCACATCTGCAATTAAGGATTGAGCACATAAGATAACAGACAAGTCCAAGTTTTTTGCATTTTTATTGATAATCCAAAGACCAGCCACAATTAATAGCATCTCAACTGTTTATACCTGCTGCTCACAGTCAGTCACTTGAGCTAATGTAAATACAAAGATATTTTAAATACGACATGCTAATTTCTTTTAGGTGATATTTAGATTCAGTTTTGAAAAACGTTGAGAGCTTTCAAACTGCTTAATGTGATGGCTTCAGAAAGGGGGTGAGTCCAATAAATTAAGAACAATTTGATCAATGGCTACTAGCCATGTAAAGTAAAGGGAAGCCCAGCATTCAGAAGCCGTAAACCTCTACATCAAGGAAACACCAGGGAAGACCTTGGCCTCTGTGTCCTGTTTATTGGCCCTCCAGGGCAACTGATTAGCAGCTGAGTCAAACAGGATGCAGGACTGGATGTACCACTGGTCTGATCCAGCAGGGTTCTTATGTTTCAGAGCATAATTTCCGAGAAAGTATATGCCAAATCCATTCTAAACTTTCTTAAAGCCAATTCAGCTAACACAGAAAAAAGACTGCAGCATGGCTCATCAGTCTGTTGGTTGAGTCTGCACGTTATTATATAACCAAGTCTCTATTTTTCCATTGTGGATGAGCAAGTTACTTTTCTGCCTGCACTGCATGATCACTTTGCATTGAAAGAACAGGCCTTGATGCAATCCTTTAATTCTTCACATACTGAACATCAGCACCCACAACTACAATTGGAAACCTATATGAATACATGCAACAGTGAAAAAAATCCAAGATGCCCAATCATTCATAGCCTCATGTAGACTCAGGCATAATTATTCAGTGAGCCTGTCACTCATAACACATTGCTTGTGAGCACCCTAACTTTTCTGCAAAATCAGACAGTATCAATGACTAGACTTTTGTGGGTTAATTTACATGGCAAGATGCTACAAAAATTTAACAACGTTCTGAGGGTAGATCAAAATCCCTGAAAATACTGGAATGATAACCGTGAACCAAATTAGACAGGATGTGGCAACTAGTTCCAGATCTCATTTTCCTTAATTGAGAGTTTCGGCCTTCAGATAGTCAATAAGCAAGCTTCTGTCTTCAAGGTTACATAAATCCCTTCCCTTTTCCAAAATGGCATATACATCCAGCAAGCTGGAGGCAAACTGTTTAGCATTAGAGAGAACATGTTACTGCAGATCCTAATGGTTGGGAGAAAATTCTATGTAGAATTGGAATTTGGCAGTTAAGTTTCAGCAAAAGCATTTTGTTGGTCAACTCTCTTGACCAGCACCCTGATTCAGCCAATAATATCTGCACACTTTAAAAAAAGCAAAGCAACAAGTCCTACTGAGTACATAACATACTGTAATATAATAAAGCATCCAGCAGCTAAAGTTCAAGTGCAATACTCCACTGCTATCTGACCACCATTACTTGCTGTTAGCATCTCACAGTCCAGGTGGGGGAGGCAGGTCCTGACTTCTCCTCCCACTTCCTCACCAGTAGAAAACAGAGAATGCCTAAAGTCTCTCTCACCATCACTAACACCTGCTCCAAAACGTGAAAAAAACAGAGCTGTCAGAAATTAACAGCACAGCTAGCCATCCTGCAAACACAAAAGTTATGTGCAATGACAGTTCCTGGATCAGGATTAATGTCTTTTGCTCAAGCAGGTGAACAGTTCTTATTTGGAAAGAGAAACTGCTAGTTTTTGAAGATCACTACCATGTTAATGAAGCAAGATAAAGGATTCCCCCAAGAATGCAATATGTTGCCTTTTGAACCTATCACATGATGATGATAACAACAACAGCAGCAGCAACATTTGATTTATATACTGCCCTTCAGGACAACTTAACACCCACTCAGAGCGGTTTACGAAGTGTGTTACTATTATCCCTACAACAATCTCCCTGTGAGATAGGTGGGGCTGAGAGAGCTCTGGAGAGCTGTGACTGACCCAAGGTCACCCAGCTGGCTTCAAGCAGAAGAGTGAAGAATCAAATCCAGTTCTCCAGATTAGAGTCCTGTCACTCTTAACCACTACACCGAACTTTCTCTTGCAGTTTCAACACAACAATAGTTCTCTGTGTTGCTCTCACTGCTGCTGTGAAAGCAGAAGCATTAACAGTGGCAACAAAGCATACGTATTAGTTTCCTTTTCACTTTCCTTGATTCAGCCTGCTATGGCCACCATTTCTACCTATGGTACCAGAAGATTATTTTGGGGCTGTTTTAAAATGGGAAATTGCTAGATCACTATACAGCAATAAGTTTTCATGATCTAGAGCCATAATCATCTAGCTTTGAATATTCAGCTTTCATTTTTAAAATACTAAATCTCTAGCTCTGTGGGATGGACTTGCACTTGAAAGCAGTTTTCCTAGGTGCAGCAATCAGAGAGCTGACTTAACTATTGCTTGGAATAGAGAGTTTGAGTGACAGGCTGTTCCCTCCTATTTGATTGGTCAGTTAGAACCCAGCCAAAGAGCTGACAGTTGGTTTCTGACAGGATTGATCAGAGAGAGAGTTTGTGAGAGATGTCTGACAGGGAAGGTCAGACAGGTTCCCCTCTGGAGTGAGGGAAATATTTTACATCACTGTCCTGCAGAAGAATTCTATTTAAGAATTCTTAGTATAAGTGCCAGCATAAGCTGAAGCCTGCTTGATACAGACACCATAGAACTGGGAGTGTGTTTTGGCAAGAGTGATTGGGCAGTAGGTGGAGAGACTCCCTTTCAAGCCAAAAGAAGAAGAGATGTATCTTTTTAGAAGATTAATCATGCCCAGTTTCTAAAGTGGGGTTGGCTCTGAGGAGGTCCCAGGTCTGTTGTGGAAAACAGTTTTAAACTGCCTCCAGGAAACCTGAGCTATTATAGGAAATTCTGTGAAGAAACACTGTTGCTGTAACTAAAGTATTAAGTAAAACACCTCTCATTGCTAAGAACCAAGAATATAAGAAACTAAGCTTCAAGGAAACTATTTTGCCTGTTACTCAAAGTGTATTCTATACTACCATCAAAATTTTACCTCAGTACTTTCATTCCCTGATGACACTTATGCAATCCCTGCCTGTTAAATAAAGTTATTTTCTTTTTTGAACGTTATATAGTCTCCAGTGCCATTTCCCACAAAAAGGAAGAAGTCTTCTGCTTCTCTTCATAGAGCTCCTAGGCGGGGCTAAAAAGCCAAAATTATATCTGGCTGTCAAGGTGGGACAAACAAGACTTTCAAACCATAAAGATTAACTTGCTACTTGGGGCAGTTCAGCCAAAGCAGGCAAACTGAATTTTGGTGGGTGGAAAATCTGTCTCACGGTGGGGGAGGGAAGAGGAATCCATCATAGCCTGTTTGTAAATAAAGACTTTATTTTTAATGAAAACTGGGAATTCAAAGTAACTAGTAGATAGTGGCAACAGATCATTATAATGCTTTAGTGCTCTATCCCATGATGAAGAAAATAGTCACTGCAAGACGCTGAGTGATGGAAAATGGTGCCAATATGCACCTTCCTGTTCAGACTGCCTGATAAGGTACTTGGGATGGTGCTCTTCCAAGAAAGACAGGAGAAATATGTGTTTGGGAAACAGTATATCAAGGACAAGGAACAGATGACAGGAGCACAATTAGACCATGACACAGATTTATTCATTTATCAGACACCTTCTATCCTTTGCCCAAAATACACAAGCTGGGCAACCCAGGTCATCCTATTGCCTTGATGTCTGAGTACATGGGCTCCCTTCTCAGATCCTATGCCATCAAAGCCCCCAGTCATATTCAAGACACTAGACTTCCAGAGAAGTCAGTTTAATCCAGCAACTGATGCTGCAGGCTGGCTTTGAAGCTAGCTGGGTGACTTTGGGTCAATCACAATTTCTCAGCTCGCTCAGCCCCACCCACCTCACAGGGTGAGGATAATGATAACACACTTTGTAAACCACTCTGAGTGGGCATTAAGTCGTCCTGAACGACAACATATAAATTGAATGTTATTATTATTATTTTTTTCTTTCCAGGCACTGGAGGGGTGGGGAGACCATCTCCCTCAGTCCGTGTCCTCACAGCTCCCCATACTCCTGGGCTGGCTCCTCTCTCAGCCTCTCTGCCTGCTGCAGCCTCCTGTTTCCCACTGACCTTGCACCAGACTCCTACTGCAGAGCAATACTCCACCACAGCTCTCTTGCTCACAGCTGCTCTGCCTCTGCTGCTTATGCCTGCTTTTCTCTGCAAGGCAAGGGTCATGGATTCTCTCTCATCCTGCCTCCACCCCCAACCAAGCTCCAAAAGAGCCCTTCAAGCTGCCACTGGCCACCTGTTAAGCTCTGTGACTTATCCAAAGAGCCTCACGCCCTCCCTCCCTCGCTTCAGCTTGGGATTCTGTGGTTTGACATAGGTTCCCTTGCTGCAGTTTGGTTCTATTGGGCTTTGTTGGTTCATCTTGGCATTCAGAGTGGAACTTGAAAGGGGACTGACTTTTGGGCAGGGCTTGCCTTTGCTTAAGGTTTCACTTTGCCTGGAAAACTTTGGAAATGTTTCCCCCATGGGAACAATGGAGAGTGGCTAGGAACAACTTGTTCAGGGGCCAATCTTTCTGAAACTTGGGGCATCTTTAGTTGACAGGAAGGAGTAGGTTCTCTGCAAATTTGGTGGTGTTTGCTTGAAAAATGCTCCCCCCAGCACCCTGGGTAGTTTTCTCCTTAGGGAATAATGGCTGGATAAATTCCGGATTCTCTAATCCTACCAAACCGGATAACAGAGTCTGACCCAGATTTCACAGAAACCAAATTTTTATAGTGTTCCAGATACTCAGATCTGGATTGAACTGATTTTTTTCTGTGTGTGTATATCCTTAGTAACAAACAATTCCAGCCTTAGACACTATGAGAAGACCTCTAACAGTACTTGAACTAAAGGGCAACAAAAATGAAGCACAGAGAAATGCCTCAAACTTTCCTACAGTTTTCAGAAACAGAGTAATTGCCCAACTATGAAAGGGATCGAAGAGTCAGCAAACAGGCAATACAAATTTGTCTTTGTTTCTCCACTCTTACATCACATAACCAGCACTCTAGGATATGAATATAACTAAGACATATTTTCCGTCTTTTCCATTTTCCCACATGTCCCATTAGCAATTTACAAGGTCTTCAGCTCTCTCATATTTATTCTTCAGCCAAATAAAATTCCCTATAAGCCTATTAACAATGTCATCCAACAGACTGATTCAGTACAACCCAGTATCTCCACTTAGACTGATAACTGAAAAAATATTAGCATTAAAGTAGTTATAGCAGGTATTTATTGAGCTATTATTTGTATGAAGCTATTTTTATGATCTTCCAGTTATGTACAACAATTGTAATAGAACAGAATATAAACAGCTAAATGAAAGAACATATTCGCATATTGAACTGAATGCTCGAAATTGACTGGGCATATTACTAATCCCTGTTGAATTATACAAATTTAGATTAGCAAAAGTGCATTTTGTAGGGAAAAAACCATAATGGGGAGAGACTAGCAACTTAACATTAACAATTTTTCACGTACTTCTCCATCCCCTAGCAGCCTCCTGCACTTACCAATGTGCCACTGCAAAGGATTAGAGGACCCCTCCAGGAAATAATGCTATATACCATTAGGGCTGCACTGAAGAGGGAACTGAAGGCGATGCCTTCCATGAACTAAGTAATGTTATGCTGTTTGCAGAAGATGAAGGGAAGGTGGCTCCTGCCAAGTCACCCTCCTCACTGAAACCCCCAGTTTTCAGCGGGAGTATTTCAAGAGAAAGGGGAAGTAGATGAAAAATTGCATGTCACATCACAACATCGATGAAACTTTGGATCTAACCCAATGTATTCTATCAGTAGTTGCTAGATCCAAAAATCCAATTCCTACATTCAATCCATACTCATGTTCTTAAAAGATATGTCTCTGTGACATTCAAATGACACACCAGTGACACATGAATTGTAAATATCCATCTGTGTTAATATTTTTAACTAATTTGCGTTTGCCCATTATAAAAGGCAGCAAAATATACTTATGTCTTGATATCATTAAGCTTTGTTTGTGTCTCTGCACCACCCAACAATGGCAACCAATTATGTGGTGTGCCAACGGAGTACTGGATCAGATTCAAGGTTCTGGTATTGACCTATAAGGCCCTGTGCGGACTGGGACCTGCATATCTACAGGACCGTCTCTCCCCATATACTCCCCGGAGGACACTCCAATCAGGGGACAAGCAGTTGTTGGTGGTCCCTGGACCCAAGGAGGCCTGCCTAGCCTCGACTACAGCCAGGGCCTTTTTGGTCCTGGCTCCCACCTGGTGGAATGCTCTGTCTGCTGAAATCAGGGCCCGGCAGGACCTACTATCTTTTCGCCGGGCCTGCAAGACAGAGTTGTTCCGCCAGGCATATGGCTGAGGCTGGGCCTCCGCTGGCCTGGAAAAAAGGGGTATATAAAACCCTCCCTGTGAAGGCTGTCCACCATCCTGTTTTAAATGTGTATTAATATATTGTTGTTTTAATGCAGATGAATTTTTAATTGTATTTTAATATGTTGTTATCTGCCCTGAGCCCGCTCGCGGGGAGGGCGGAATAGAAATTTGAAATAAAATAAATAAATAAAGATGGGATAAAAAAATGCACAGCAGAAGGATATCAAAACACGAGTAAGTCTCACTACACTCTTTAGATGACAAGGAGACAAGCCAACACAGAGCTGCTTGCTTTGCACAACAGCCTGTGTATATCATAGCGTTTAGTTCTGCCTTAAGACATGCACCTTCAGTTATTTTCCAGCTGTGTTCATCTGCCAGCAAGGGAAAGTCAACTAGGAAACATTCTTTCATAGAGCAATGATATCGACAAGTAACAAACACAGCATCCATGTTTATCATATTTGATGTTAGTTACCTTTGGACTTTGCATTTTTCAAAATAACACTAATAAGTTCTGGAACATCAAAATAAGCAGCATAGTGTAAAGCATTCATATTTGTCCAACGGCTCCTCAAACTGGTATCTGCACCCAAGTCGATAAGCCGTGAGGCAAATTTGGCAGCAGTCGTCACATCACCTGCAAAACAAATATTTTAAAAGGCATTTTATATCTTAGTATCTGGGTATCGAATAGAGTATTGCAACATGTTTGAGAACAGAGAACACATGGAAAACACAGTAGAAAGTTTACAGCAACAGTCATGAAGCCAAACAAAACAGAATGTTTCATCATAGTACTAGATAGGAAACTACTCCCTGCGAATGTAGTGAAAACAGAAATCTCTGATAACCTCAAATGAAATGCAGCTTTATAACATATCCTACATGAACTTGCAACAAGAAAATGATATGCAATCATCACATGCTTTCAGACAATAGGCAGATTTCATACTAGTTTTCACAGAGAAATCCCTTATTGATAGGAAATTTGTAATGTGTCAAGTAGTAAAAATAACTTTAAGCCTTAATTTGCAGCTGTGTTCCAAATCAGCAAAAGAGATGGGGCTGCAAATTTCTTGGGGGGGAGGGGGGAGGGGTTCTTAAACTACAAATGGTGGAGTGCAAGTTGACTCATATAACACTGCTCTCAGAGGCAAACTACCTGGGACGAGTTACACGAGGCTATGTGAGTGTCTAGAATCATGTCTGTGCCTACCTGCTCGTGCAGGACATGAGCCCTAGTTCCTGTAGCCCTAGCTCATGCACATGTTGGGGAACTGATGTAGTCGCGGTTGCGAGTGTCCATAGTCATAATCAGCAAGTCGTCATTGCAGAGCATCGATATTGGGTGATTTCCGCTTCCCGCTCCCCTCTTTATGCCCTTAGGTCCAGTTTATACCCAAACTATTTTGCTTTTAATATGGCATGTTTTAAATTCTTCCATTTTCTAGTTGACGACGCCTCCCTACTCCTCCTTCCTGCACCCTCCTCCCCCTCATAACTTCCTCCTCTCCATGCAGCATCTTTGGATGAGATGAGGAGGGAAGAAAGATCGTGGCAACATGATTGAGCATCTGAGCAAAAGTTCAGAAACATGCCTGATACATGAACCTGAAAAGAACGGGGTTGGGGTACTTGTTCTCCAGTTTGACTCGGCAATAAAGAGCAAATTGGGTAAAATTTGGCCATTATTTCCTATGGGAAATGTGATTTGGGGCTCTCCAGGGCTCGGGGGGGTATTTTAAGACCAAATTTTACCAAATTTGCTGAGGATCTACCTCTAGCTCTTCTCTAAAGACTCCCCAAGTTTCATGAAGATTGGACTTCGGGGGCCACTTTATGGGCCCCGAAAGAAGGTACCCCTAGCCACCTCCAATCTCCATTATTCCCTGTGGGGAAAACTAGAGAAGCTATCTGTGGTGCTGGGGCGGCATTTTGCAAGCAAAATCCTCCAAATTTGCAGGAGACCTACTCCTCACTGTCCTCTAAAGCCCCCCCCCCCAAGTTCCAGGGATATTGAAGCCCAGGAAAGGCATGATCGATGGGTTTCCCCAGTTGCTGTCATTTTCTCTCCACAATTGTAAAAAAGGGGGGGCTGAGGGCACCTTCTTTGGGGGGGGCTAAAATGGTTCCCCAAGGTCCAATCTCCCTGAACCATGACGGGAGTCTTTAGAGGACAGTTAGCAGTAGGTCCCCTGAAAAGTTTGTAGATTTATTTTGCAAAATGCCACCCCCATCCCTCTGGATAGCCCCCATAGTTTTCCCTATAGATAATAATAGAGATCGAAGGTGGCTGGGGACAAACAGGCAGGAACAAGTTGATTCTGGCTGACAGCAAGAAATGCTGCCATGGCTTCTGAAGTGGGGACTGCCCACCCCCCTTTGCATAGATGCCCCCCTTCCTGGTGGGCCAAGCTGCAAGATCTCAGCAGAGGTGTGGAACCCCTGTTTTCAGCCCTCCCCCAGGAAACCCGGCGGGTTTTTTCCCCAATACGTCCAATTGAATGAATAAGTCTCCCTCTCAGAAAAGCTGCAGAGGAAGGTTTGAGTGTGTGCGAAGAGAAGGTGCATCATGGGATACTATCTCTCATCTGGGAGGAATGGGGAAGAATCATGTGCCAATCTGAGCATGTGATCAAGTGCAGTGTGGCTGTGGTGTGCAAGTGAACAGGAAAGCAACAGGAAAACTCGTGTAAGTGCGTTCACATGTCATACACATGTAATTTGTCTCATGTAATTTGGCTCTGAGAGCCAAGCTACAAGTGACAAATTACACTTGCCTGGCAAGTAGACTCATATGTATTCCTCCCTGTTCACTTGCCACTTGATCAAATGGAGAGCAAGTGAACAGGGAGGAATACACGTGAGCGTGCTCACTTGCCAGGCAAGTGTAATTCGTCACTTGTAGCTTGGCTCTCAGACTCATGCCTGTCCCAGAGCAGCAACCACATCAGTTAACTTCTCTGGTTTGTGCACAATCAGGCCATGGCACAATGGTTTGTTTGGTCATTTGCACAGTATCAAAGCACATCTAAGAAGGACATTCTTGCCAATATAGATAATACCTGTTAACTAGAATAGAATTAGAGAAAAATAAATGCAAGTGTCCCAGATTACAAGGTCATGAATCACAGTTTAGAAAATAAAGCACTCAGAGTATGGACACAAGCACCAGGAATAAGGCATTCATTTTTAAGCATTAAATTATTTTAGAAAGCACCTTCTGTGCCTACCATGT
Source organism: Eublepharis macularius (assembly GCF_028583425.1). Taxonomy (NCBI): domain Eukaryota; kingdom Metazoa; phylum Chordata; class Lepidosauria; order Squamata; family Eublepharidae; genus Eublepharis; species Eublepharis macularius. The sequence goes on along the minus strand of NC_072790.1, from coordinate 177,963,904 downwards.
CATCCTATAAGTATTCACTTAACTGTTAAAAATTATAATATATTTAACTTTCCTTTTAATTTGCATTGCATTTACTCTATGCCATTATGGGAAGATACCATAGTTAAACTGGTATGTGGAAGACTGCATACTGAAAGAACCATTAGTGAATGTTTGAAAAGGGCTGGTCTGATGGTCTCTTTCAGGAGCAAATCCTATTAGGAGACCTGGAAGGCAAAAAATTCGACAAACACACTACTGAGTTTTGCGGCACCTGATTGCAGGGAAGTTTGTTAAAGGTCCTATTTCTGAAAGCAGGAATAGGCTCCTGTTTCCATCGAGGATGACTGGAATGACCTTGCAGATACTCTAAGGGGTAAAACGCTGGAAGTACACGTACTCTCACAGATACGCTATTTGAAATGAAATAAATGAAAAGCGGTGGAAAGGGCAACCACCACCACCATAAAAACAACTTCTAGTGATCTCCAGTTTGTTGACTCACCAATACCATGAGCCCCTGACTTGCATGTGTAATGCAGAAGAGTCATGTCAGTCAATCCATCTCTGTCATTCACATTGCAGCCTCTCTTAATAATCTGTAGAAAAGACAGGCAGCATTGAACAATAGATAGTAAATATGCCCTAGCATCAGGCACATAAAAGTACTGCTATTGCACTGAAGTCTGGCAATTAATTTTAGGGCATGACCCAAGCAATTCGGTTACTTATTGCGTGGGAGAAAAACAGAAACGGTCATAATCTCATCAGTGGCATGAACTAGTTAAAATTTTACATCTCTCTCCTCCTGTTAGCACAAACACTCCAACTGCCAGATCTATGTGAACTGAGAAAGGTACAAAAGAGATTTATCAAGCTTAATATCTCAGTCAGGTTCTTGGCACTTACCAGAAACAGTACTGCAACTGAAGAGTACTGGCAATATTGTATTTCCAGGTACAAGAGAGAAGATCTGACTATTCATGTTTGGCACAATTACAAAGTTACTGTTCACTAACTCAATCTTAAATATAATACACACCTCCATGCACTTTTGTAGAGCCCTATGGCTTTTGTTATAATCTACAGAGTCCAATCCTATGCCCTTCTAAGCCCACTGAAGTCAGTAACTTTAAAAAGGTTCTTAGGAATGCACTGCAAAATTTTAACAAACACCAAGTTTCTAGCCTACAAAACTGCAGAAATTATAACATCTGTACTAAAAAAAAATGAATTTCGTAATTCTATATATAAACCAGAACACAACTGTACTCAAGAACGTAATAACTTCCTCACCTCATTCCCAATGATATCGATGTTCTGTTGAACTTGAGGGACCCACTGTCTTAAGATTGCAAATAGTTCAGACACAGATGTTTTGGGGTTGAAAAGGATTTCTTGGCATGCTGCATCATTAGGGTCAAAAAAGGAGAACTCTATGGAGATAAAAAGGGGAAAGATTTCATTTCTGAAAGAGGGTTCACAAAATATTCCTAACACATTTGTGAACATACCTTTGCACACTACACAAAAGTATCTTTGGCAAGTATTATAGCTCCCAAGAAGGAACTCAGAACCAAACTATAGGCTATGTTGCGTTCTGTACAACCTTCTGAAAGGCTCAGCTTACTTCTCAAAATGAAAAGCAGCTGTTTGAAACTGCAGTCAGGTGCTGCACACGTGCTTAATGCTTTCCATGCCAGCTGCTTTCTCTCAAAATAATTCCCCCAAGCTGCTTCTCTCCCCTGCCCCAAAGTAAAGATATATATTTTACCTGCAGGAGGAATATCAATTGGAGGACATGGTAGTTTTGAAAGGAAAAAAATGGCCACCAGGGGAAAGGATTAGCACCTACCCCTACACCTCTTTGCCTTTTCTTCACTCCTAACTGCAGCCTCACATTGCTGCTTTTCACTTTTTAAAAAGTCATATTATACATTATAATACATTATATTCTGCAATGTGGCCGCCAGAGATCTGTACATGAAATCCCTAAATGTTCTGTTGAACAGCAACACAACTCTGGAAAGCTGAGCTACAGTAGTGTGGGAAGGGGGAGACTCTCAGACTCACACACACACAAACAAGTACACTTACATAACCCAGAGTTATTAGCATCCGAAATAAAGACTCAAAGAGCTGAGTCAGCAAAATCAGACTGACTTGCAGGCAATTCCAGCACTTTGTTCGCTACTCAGAATACAGAAACCTGCCAAGGGAATAACAGTAGCAGTCCCCCATATCTTTGGTCACGGACAAATGCAACTAGGGGGATTTAAATAGGTGGTTTAAATAAAACTATTGATGTATGCAGCTGTTGGGAGTGGAAAAACAGATCAATTCATTGAGCACTAAAAGAGCTGTATAATTGAACTAGTTTTATTTATGGCACAATTAAACATTTTTAGTATCTTCTTAGTTAGGTCAGTCATCAGGAGTGCTATTAAAGTTTGAAAACTAAGCATCCCTTGTTTACTGAGGAACAATGTTCCTAATTCAATAATTAGCTTTGACAACTGGCTTCTTCATAGCACAAACGCTTAAGATAGTGAAGATGGCAGAATGAAGAACTTTACTGGAGATTCCTGCTCATAGCATGTGTAGTGGTTAGAGTATTGGACAAGTACCTGGGAGACCCAGGTTCAAATCCCTACTCTGCCCGGAAGCTTGCTGGGTGACCTTGGGGAGGTTACACCCTCTCAGCCTCCCTTACCTCACTGGGCTGTTATCAGGATCAAATGGAGAAGAGAATTATGCAAGCCACCTTAGGTCCCCATTAGGGAGAAAGGTGGGGTATAAAGAAAGTAAATAAATAATAAATATTCTCAAAATGTGTCAACATGGTTTCAATGGCTTAAAGGGGGCTGTTAGCAGAGAAAAAGGAGTTTTGAGGCTGACTAAGCAGCCGGGGGAGAAACTGTCAATTCAAGTTCCTACCAAACAAATCTGTTTGTAAGCATGAGGTTTGGGAAACAGCAACAGCATAGCCAATAAGGGCATCCCAATGCAGAGACTTTCATCATGCAACTACCTGCACAAGGAGTACCTGATACCATTTGGTATGGGCATATAGAGTAGATGTTTCACAGCACACTGGCAGCTAGCCCACACATTGAACACTGAAATAGCTCCTTTGAAGCCTAGCCTGTTCTGTAGTGTTTTTATGATGGGTCAGCCTTTGGCAGCTGAATCTTAGAACTTGGGAAGGGATATAGAGCCCAGAACCATACAGCAGGCACAATGAGTTTGAAAACAAATACTACTGCAAATGGCATGCAAGTATGGAGAAAGTAAGTTTAAGCAAGCACCAAGTTCTTCTCGATTCCTTGTTTAGGACTTCTAAAGAGTTTTGATTTAAACCATGTATCTTAAAAAGTAGCTTTGTTATATATGTTGCTAAATAATTTATTAGTGCGTTTTTGAAACTAGGAACCAAATATATCTATTTTATATTCCCATCTGGTATTTATGGGTAAGGTAATAGAAGCTTTTGCTGAGCCAGGCCATCTTTCTACCTGCCATGCTATAGTTCTCAGAATCAGTAAATATACAGGCTTTCAAAATCCAGAAATTTAATGTAATTCAAAAGCCAGTTATACTGTTTTATGTATAGATGTTTTACAAGCAGGAATCTGCAAGAATTGGAGGGAGATTCCCCCAGAGCCCACACAACCTGAGCTTTGCTGCTTCAGCCTTAGCAGCTCTCCTCCCACAGCCTGCCTGACCACAGCCTCACTGCCTCAATTGCAGCAGCAGTGGCTTCCCTCCATACTGCTCAACCCCAGTCTTGCTGCCTCAATGGCAGGGGCATTTCCCCACACCCCGGCCCATTCAACCCCAGCCTTGTTTCTTCAGCTACAGCTGCATTTTCCCCCACCATAGCCTGCTCAAGCCCAGTTTTGCTGCTTCAGTGGTGGCAGCAGCACCTGCCCAATCCCCTTAAATGCACCAGCAGAAGTGGTTCCTCCCACAACTTCCCCTCCTCCTCTTCCCCAAGCCTGGCTCAGTCCACACTGCCAACCCTGCAGCTCTACTTGCTACTTGTCTTCTTGCTCTCTCCCTCCTATCAATAAGGTACCCTGAACATGGCAAAGATTGGGTGGGGGGAGTTCTGACTGGAGGCCTGCAGTGGCTGTATTATCTATACAAGAACAGATAACAATCTTGAGGGGGAGGGGGACTTTGGGGAAGGCATACATGAAATATCTACTTGCTAGAAAAATGTTTTCAGGCCTTGAAAACTAAAAAGTTTAAAAGACCTCAATACAGGGCACGGACCAGGAAAACCCCACAGACCACCGGCCCATGGTCCATCGATTTTCACGGACCACAGACTATGAACTTTTCATGGACTGGCCCGTTCACGGATCAGTTCGTCAGTCCACGGTCTGTCAGTTCCAGCAGCCCTAGCTCCGCCCCCTTCACAACCAGAGAGCCCAAACACACAGAGAAACTTCAGCAGCCTCTTCTCCAGTCACCCTCCAAGTTTGGTCAAGATTGCATTTTGGACAACCGAGTTACAGACTCCCAAAGCAGTTGCCCCCAGGAAATTTCCAGTAGATACTGGAGTCGCAATGCCAATTGACTTGCATTGGCTAGCAGCACCAAAAAGTTACAATGAAGCAAAATCAAACAGAAAAGGGTAGGGGAAGAGCCCCCTCACTCACCACACAGACACCTTCCCAGTCATTGCCTAGGGAATTCATTCTTGCTCCTTGCTCACATAGAGAAGAATAGGAGCTCTCTGGTTGGCAGGCAGAGCAGCCTATCAAGGTTTTTTTTTTTGAGGTTCAAAATGTAACTGAATGTTTATTTACAGTAGGTAAAGTCAGAGGGCAGGTAGGCAGATGTTTGAACTGAAGTAACAGAAAGGTTTTGAGGGCTAAGATTGGCTGCAGAATGTCCACCCCTCCGTTGCCTAGGGAAATCATTCTTCCTCCTTGTTCACATAAAGCGGAATGGGAGCTCTCTGGTTGGCAGGCAGAGCTGCCTATCAAGGCTTTGACGGCTAAGATTGGTGTTGCCATGACTGCAGAATGCCCACCCCTACGTTGCCTAGGGAATTCATTCTTGCTCCTTGCTCCATAGAGCAGAATTGGAGCTCTCTGGTTGGCAGGCAGAGCTGACTATCAAGGTTTTGAGGGCTAAGATTGGCTGTAGAACATCCATCACTCCCTTGCAGAATGAGCTCTCTGGTTGACAGGCAGAGTTGCCTATCAAGGTTTTGAGGGCTAAGATTGATGCAGAACATCCACCCTCCATTGCCTAGGGAATTCATTCTTGCACCTTGCTACATAGAGCAGAATGGGAGCTCTCTGCTCGGCAGGCAGAGCTGTCTATTAAGTTTTTAAAGACTGCAAAAGGTCTGTGGACCTCCTCTCCATTGCCTAGGGAATTAACAGATCAGCACCAGGATGTCTGGACTCACTGACCACAGACCAACGAACCGACCCAAACAGACCAAAATTCATGAAAAAGGTGAATCCCACGAACTGTGTGTTCGCAAACTACGAACTGAGCCGGACCGTGCAAAATTTTGGTCCGTTTTCCAGACCATGCCCACCTCTAGCTAAGACTATTTTCAGAAGGAACAGAAAGTAAATGCCTAATTTATGCAAGAGGTAGAAGCTGAATATCACAGAGTTTCTATTTTTCCTGAGGCCAACACAGGGCTGTCTTACAAAAATAAGAATTAAAATGAACACACAAAAGGACAGCTTGCAGCATTCTCATATTTATCTTTGCACCTATAGACACAGAACTTTAGAGAAAAATACTGTGCCCATCAGGATACACCTCAAAGCTGAGCTGTATATGAGAAAGGACAACGGTATAAACTACTTGTGCATGTACTGTTAAATTTTGGCAAAGAGATTAACATGTGACAAAAGCATAATTAATATCTTATTTGAGGCCTCTTGGCTCTCAAACATGAATGAACATTAAGGCACCATTCTAGCATATAGCCTACCTTTTCATATGTTGCAGCAGGGAAGATTAATTTTGATTTGTTCAATGTGATCATGAAAATTATTTCTTTCCTAGTACGATACTGTTTTTAGTTTTTTAACTGATCAGATCCAGGCTACATCTAAGTTAAATTTAAATCTTGGTTGTCTAAATACAGAATATCAATATATTAATTTACCTCCATTACAATCTATCAAGATGCTAAATATTGTTAAACACGTTTGGTTTGCTGCTATTCCATATTAAGTAAAACCATATAAAATTGAGATTAAATACTGTATTAAAATTATGCATTTTTTTAAAAAAAATGTTCTGATCAATTTACTAACGTGCACTGTTCCAGAAGCAATGAAGGGCAGATTGCTGCAGAATTAGTCAGTACAGCATACATCAATGTATTTTTTAAAAGTTGGAGGAGTTGATATGAGAACAGGGACGATACAAATTTATAAGACACTTACAGGACAAAAATTCTCCACGCAGAAATCCCTCTAGTGAGCATTGTGACTGGGTGGGAATTTGAAACCAGGTATCCCAGTCTGGCTCTCCCACTCATACAATGTTATGTGCACTAGCCAAAAGGTGACTGTGGTATTGCACAAACATTTCACACAGCCTTTCAAATCTCAATAGATGGGCTGGGTGTGTGGAGAGAGAGAAAGCGATAGAGAGAATTACATTTTCCCCAAGAATCAAAATATTGCTGGGAAGATGCAATTGACTTACAACAAATATGCTGTATTGGGGGAAAGCATCTAGATCTTTTAGGCCTTCCCTGCATAATGAAATGATTGCTTGGGGGAAAGCTAGGAATAACTGTATACTAAATGCTGTGGTACAATACTTACAACATTCAGATCCAGATTTCTTTATTACAGCACTTAGCCAATACATTTATCATAAAAATTAAAATACATATTTTACGACCATTAAAATATGGATATGTACAATTTAAAAACATAATTTCCTAATATCTTTCAAAATTTATAAAAACCAGAAATTCAGCATAGTTCTAGACTAGCAGCCGGAGTGGAGGCCTACACTCTAATGGACTTTAACAACCAGGGCACAAAATTTCGCTATCTGGTGTAATGCTGTAAAATCTGAGTTTGACAGCAGTTTCTCTAATTTGTTCTTATCTGGATGTTCTACTTACAACATTGCCGTTTTTAACCTCTCTCTATTTCATGAAACAGCATTTTCAAACAGAACTGACAACACCCCTTGGAAAGGCATTTGCAGGCACCTTTCCTGACTCAGCATTCTGACTCTGCAAATTCTTCTCTTCTACAATATTCTTACCACATTCGGAAGGCATTGGTGCAGCAGAAACTGAGTAGGTAACACAACGTTCAGAGCCTGGAATGAAATGCTGGTATCTTCTTGTCAATGAATTTCCTTCTGTAGAAAGGTCAGGAAAATCTTCTATGGTCATCTTCTAGAAAGCTACCTTTAAAAAAGGACAATTCCCTTGCTCACCACAGTTGAAAAGGTTAGCATACAACTTAGTTCACACTAAAATTCACATTTTCAAATTTGCGCAAGATTGTTATCACCAAAGAAACCCTCATTATTTGTTAATACGGTAACAAAAGTCATGTCATCACTGAGTCACTAGAATTCTGCAATGTGGTTTGCGATTAAACAAAATGAGGTAGTAAAGGAGAGACTTAACAGGTTAGAGACAGAAGGGGTGGAACTGCAATAGCAGACTCAGGTCACAGATGTATTCTTCTTCTATGTATCCACATATTACCACACTGCGTTTTGTATTAAACCTATACATTGATTTCTAGTTATGACTGCCAACCTCCAGGTGGTGACTGGCGATCTCCCAGAATTACAATTGATCTCCAGGCAATAGAGATCAATTCCCAAGGAGAAAATGGCTGCCTTGGTAGGTGGTCTCTATCGTATTATACCCAGTTGAGGTGTCCACCCCCTCCCCAGGCTCTACCCCCCAAATCTCCAGGAATTTCCCAGCCGAGAGCTGGCAACCCTATTTCTAGCACTCAGACTAGCTCTCATAGGTGTAGAAACATTTTAAATCATTATGGACAGCACCTGCTGAAATCGCAGGGCACGAAGGGCAAAGGAATGTATGCATTTGGACAAGGCTTTAAAGCACAGCAGAGCTCCTCATAACTTCTGTCTGCCTGCCCTATTACCATTGCACCAGTCCCCTGCTAGAATGCTGCTTTTTTCAAAATCATAATTTTAAAGTGCATCATTCTGAATTTGAGAATTTTTACAGCATTAACTTTGGTGCAGACTTAGTGGAAGGATGGTTGGAAAAATCCTAGCAAAAAATCCACTCTGTAGAAAAGAGGAACTTAAATTAAATAACATTTCATAAAAACATTACAACGTTCCATTTTTCTGTTTAAAGCAGTCATAAGAATATTATATAAGTCTATACTATCTGTGAACAAAAAAGTCATTTTCAAACAGAACAGAGGTTAAACATGTTATTCCTTTTAAAAAAGGAAATGAATATTCAGTTATTGAAGTTATACACAAGTTTATCATTGTTCATTACAGAAAATAAAAAACAGGGTGTGGATATTTGAGATGGAATTAAGCTGGCTCAAATTATCTATCTCCATGTAAAGCTAGCGCTGCTTCCAGTTACATAAAACCACTACTTCTGGACAAACATGCAACTGCTTCTCCTTGAAATTACTGCATATTTTCTGGAGTAACTATACTGGGGAAATCAAGCATGTTTATTAGGAAGCACCTGTTTTTAAGTCACATGAGGTCAGGCTTGCACAGCATTTAGCTTTCTTTAAATTGAGGGGGGGTTTCCTCCTTGCCCATAGATGATAAATATAGTTTTAGACACCTCTATTAACTGCACACAGCAATGACACAGAGCTCAAATACAGTTCTTCAGGCATCATGCCACCATGCAATTACTATGGCGTGTTTGCAGTTTGCCAAAACATTTCAACAGTGCAATAATCTCCCACAGTGCACCACAATCTATGGAGCTGGATCCCACAGCAATATAAGTAACATTTAATAATAATGTTCTACATGAGAGCTGTGTAATTTGGTCCAATACTCTGAGTCCTTTCCACAGTACACAGCAGCAAGCCTGACAGTAATGTCTCCTAGCATTTAATGATAGCTAGGCCCATTCTGCATATTGTAGTGATACTGTGGACTATGAGGTAACGCCAAAAACCTTCAGCAGGACAGAGATCCAGGAGGCAGCCTGCAAGGCTATATAGTCCAGTCCCCAACAATACACAATGCTATTCTGGCAAACAGGAAAAGAATACAAAAAGGGCAGGGGAGGGGGAATGGAGAGAGTCTAAAAGAACACTGAACTCCTATTCTACAACTTCATTAACATGCAAGAAGCTTACAGTTGCTCACTCTTACTCATTAGGAAGCAAAAATCAAGTCAATTTATATAATACAGTTGTACAAATATCATCTATGAACCATACTCTGTGTTGGAGTACTGCCTCCTGGCTCCATAGTCCAAGTCCTGGTTGAACATTTATTTATTTAAACTATTTGTGCCCTACTAATCTACATTAACATCTCCTAAGGCAGATTTCAGTGTACAAAACTGTACTTAAATACAATAAAACTAAAAACCACCCATCCATAAAACAATTATTAACAGCAGTTGGTGTTAAAAAGAGAAGCTAAAAAAAAGCTAAAACCAATCCAAGAAATAATAAAACCAGTGCTGCTAATATCACAAAACAACCAAACCTACTAGAACAGAAAGAGACAAACATACAGAAATAAAAACCTGAGGAAAAAAATGTTTTCATCTGATGACTAAAGCTTAGAATAAGGCTCTAGGGACATTTCTGAGATAAGAAAGTCCCAGAGGCAAGGCATCACCTGCAAGGAGGATACCTCCTCTGGTATCTGTGTATTTAATTTATTTCTTTAAAGCATTCAGGGGGTTATCTTTCTCCCAGAAAACTGGGACCCACAGAAAGTAACAATTAAGCAGATACATCATAGCAACATAAAATTGAATCACAGCCCATTAAAATAGCCAGCAACGATCAATTTAAAATAGCATCCAAGCAGTTGATTCTCGAAGCCAAAGTGATAAAAACACTCATCCAGATGAATCAAAAGCGCCTCTAAAAAGTTCATCCTTATATTCCCTCCAAAACTACAGAAGGGCTGAGGATCTTTTAAAGCCCTTTGGTAGATACTTCCATAACACTGGAAGGCTACTGAAAAAAGCCCACAAATGGGAAACCATTATATGCACTCTTATAAAGGTTTGAACCAATAGAAGACAGCCGCTCATCTCAGTTTTAAGGTGACATACACATATAAAACCTCCCTAGAGGAAGCTTAATTCTGATAAGACAGTGGTTCTCTGAGTTAGTATAAAGGGTGAATAGCAATGTAAGATCTCTCCTGCCTTGGATGGGTTACACACCTCTGGAAAAGGCAGATCCACAGCTTGGGAGTACTGCTTGACACAGCAGTTACCTTAGAAAACCTGGTGGCTGCTGTGTCTCAGAACGTTTGCTCGCTCAACTCCACCTGGTGCATCAGCCGCAATCGTTCCTAGTTCAGTCTGATCTAACCACAGTGATCCATTCCTTAGTTACCTCTTGACTGGACTATTACAATGCAGTCTGCTTGTGCTACCCTTGAAGAGGGTCAGACGCTGCAGCTTGTGCAGAATCCTGTGGCTAGATTGCTGGTTGGGGACCACTACTGGGAGCATGAGATCCTGATACTACAGCAATTATACTGGCTACCAATCCACTCCCAGGGCTAATTCAAAGTGTTGGCTTTGGCCTTTAAAGCCCTTCAGGGCTTGGGACCAGGGTATCTGAAGGACCATCTTTTCCCATACATTCCTGTTTAGGAGTTAAGGTCACAGGGAGAGGCCCTCCTGACTGTCTCATCAGCCAAAGAAGCTCAGATGGTAGGTGCACAGAAAAAGGCCTTTTTGGTGGCAGCCCTACAACTGTGAAACAACCTCCCCAGCGAAGTGTTTGGCCCCCTCACTCTCTTTAGAAGGCGACTAAAGACAGTTTTATTTAGAACTGCATTCCCTTATTTTTACTATTGATATTTTTATATAACGATTTTAAATTGAGGTTTTAAGTATTTTTATGTCTGCTGAAGCCACCTTGAGTTCCATATGGTAAAAAGGCAGCTAACAAACTGTTTAAACAAACAACCTCTGAGAAACTTAATCTCTGGGAAAGAATAAATGAGAGCAGATGATCTTTTATATGCCCCATAAATTCAGGGCTTTAAAGGAACCAACATCCTGAACTGTGCCTCTAAACACCAGAAGCTAATGAAGCAGCCTGGCCTCCCTGGATCGCACATAGGATTGCCAACCTCCAGATGGAGCCTGAAGAGCTCCCAGAATTACATCTGATATCCAGACTACAGAGATCAGTTCCCTTTGAGAAAATGGCTGCTTTGGAAGGTGCACTCTATGGCATTATACCCCACCCTCTCCAGGCTCCCCCCCCCCCAATCTCCAGGAATTTCCCAACCGAGAGCTGACAACTCTAATCCCATGCCAATCAACACTCTGCTGCATTTTGCACTGACTCAGTATCCAAACAGTTCAATACAGCTTCTTGTAGCAAACACTGCAACGGTTAAAACACGATGCAATCAGAGAACGGATAACCAGGGCCAGATCTTACTTACTGTCAGGATCTCATTGGCAGAGTTCTTCACCTGAACACTGTGGTGTCTTTCTTATACATCATGTCTAGAATTTGCTATGTTAAACTGTATAGCCATCTAGTGTATTCCTTTCCATGTTTTGAGTACTGAACGACAGTTACGCCATGTTAATGTATTAGTTGTTAGCCTCTCCTTCCTTCCAGGCATTGCCGGACAGCTCCTTCCGTGGGAGATAGATCCAGAGGAGTTAGCCGTGTTAGTCTGTAGTAGCAAAATCAAAAAGAGTCCAGTAGCACCTTTAAGACTAACCAATTTTATTGTAGCATAAGCTTTCGAGAATAAAGTTCTCTTCGTCAGATGCATGATCCAAACTGGTCAAATACAGAAGAGGAGGGGAGATAGGGGAGAGAAGGAGACATATATCAGAAGGGGACAGAATGCAATTAGCGGGGAGGCAACCAAAACATTCCTTTGCTAGTAAATGTAAACATCTCCTTTTGGTGTGGAGTCAGTTTGCCGTGTTAGTTTGCAGCAGTAAAAGCGTCCAATTCCTATGTAGTATAAGCCTTCGATAACCACAGCTCTCCCTGCCAGATGCATCTGACAAAGAGAACTGTGGTCCCCGAAAGCCCACACCAGGCGTCACTGGGCTCCCCCAGACCACAAACCAGGTAACTCAGGATGCCCAATTGTTTCAGGAAAATGCACCATCACAGTAGGAGTCTCGGGATACATGGACTCTATCCTCAGGCCCTATGCCACCAACACACGCAGCTACTTACGGGACACCACTGACTTCACTCGGTCTATTGTCTACAGCCAAGCCTTACGTTACAACCGTATCTGCTCCAATGCTCTCAACCGAGACTCACACTTAAGAGATTTACAACAAGCATTTTTGAGACTACAGTACCCACCAAATGAAGTGAAGAAACAAATCAACAGGGCCAGACTAGTACCCAGAAACAGTCTGCTCCAGGACAAACCTAAAGGAACTAACAACAGAACACCACTGGTTGTCACCTATAGCTCCCAGCTCAAACCCATCCAACGTATCATTAATGAGCTACAACCCATCCTGGAAAATGATACCTCTCTCTCAGAAGCCCTGGGTGGAAGACCTTTCCTTGCCTACAGACAGCCCCCCAACCTTAAATGACTTCTCACTTACAATCATGAATCGGCCAGCAGAGTCACCAGCACAGGTACCAGGCCCTGCAACAGACCCAGATGCCAGCTCTGCCCCTATATCTACCCAGGGAATACAATTACAGGACCCAATGGCATCAACTACACTGTCTCTGGCTCTTACAGCTGCTCATCCTCCAATGCCCTCATGTGCCAACAATGTCCTTCTGCTCTGTACATTGGACAAACCAGCCAACCTCTACGCAAAAGAATAAATGGACACAAATCTGACATTAGAAATGGAAACGTCCAAAAACCAGTGGGAGAACACTTCAATCTACCAGGACATTCCACCAAAGACTTAAAGGTCGCTGTGGTTCAACAGAAACCTTTCAAAAACAAAATCCAACGGGAGGCTGCTGAATTGGAATTCATATGCAAATTTGACTCTGTCAAGCTGGGACTGAATAGAGACTATGAATGGTTATCACATTATCACAGGTAACAGATTTCCTTTACAGAGGCGTGGTCTGGGGGAGCCCAGTGACGCCTGGTGTGGGCTTTCGGGGACCACAGTTCTCTTTGTCAGATGCATCTGGCAGGGAGAGCTGTGGTTATCGAAGGCTTATACTACATAGGAATTGGACGCTTTTACTGCTGCAAACTAACATGGCAAACTGACTCTACACCAAAAGGAGATGTTTACATTTACTAGCAAAGGAATGTTTTGGTTGCCTCCCCGCTAATTGCATCCTGTCCCCTTCTGATATATGTCTCCTTCTCTCCCCTATCTCCCCTCCTTTTCTGTATTTGACCAGTTTGGATCATGCATCTGACGAAGAGAACTTGATTCTCGAAAGCTTATGCTACAATAAAATTGGTTAGTCTTAAAGGTGCTACTGGACTCTTTTTGATTTTCCGTGGGAGAGAATGCAAGTTTATCTTATGTCTGTAGCTTCGACCTTGAGTTTCCCACTTCCTCGTCTCCGCACTCTCAGCGCTGGGAACTATGAGGGGGGAGGATGGGAACCCAAGGGTTGAAATGTAATTGCTTTCATCAGGTACCTCATTCCTAGCAAAGTCTATGGTCGGCCAGAACGGTCTAAGTTCTGGAATGTGGACCCAGGGCCTGTATGCTGTTTTCTAATAAACCTTTTGAAATCAAGAGACTCTGTCGCCTTGCAGAAGGGAAGAAGGCAGTAGCTAGCCGACTGGAATGCCACAGTCTGACACTTACAAAGGAAATGCTGAAGCTGGGCACAGTCATTAAGTATCCCAGAAAGGACCTCAGCTTCCCTCTTTGGATTTAGATATAATTACACCCCCAGGCTGCAAGCCTGCTACTTATCGAAAGCAATCCCACAGAAAAAGTTGTTATATCTATCAGTTATTACTAACAGACAATGCTTCATCTTAACTGGGTTAAGATTTTGATGTTATTGGCTCTCATCCATCCCAATACCATCTTCAGGCACTTCCTCAGGCCTTGCACTGCCTTACCTAACTCAAATGAAAAAGAGCAATAGAGCTGGATGTCATGTCTGCTCCAAGTGCTCTTGGATGGAACTGAATATCTATCTGCTGCTCGGGCACCTGGACTAAAAACATGGCATTTGCTGCCAGTAAACTATTCAGGTCCAAGGAGTTCTTCACAGCTACCCTCTTCAAGGAATCTAGAATCATCACTTTGCAGGGTGGATTTGATTTAAATCAAACTGATTTAAATCACGATTTAAATCACGATTTAAATCACTAGTCAGTAAGGCTTGATTTAAATCATAGTTTTCTACATAAAGACTAATTCTTGCTGGTATAACTTTAATATGCAAGTAGATGAAGATTTTTAGAATAACAACTTTTCATATTAGTTTTACAGTTGTATAAAATATTGATTTTAATACTGTTAGAAATACATTATAGTTAATTTATTGTGAGATGAATTATCCCCAGTTTAGGTTAATCATTCATATTTGGACAACTTTTCTGTTGTACTTTATTGGAAGGAGAAAAATAATCATTACCTTAATAATAACAATTTAAATAGTTTTATTTATTCAACTGAAACAATAACATTACAGCATATGTTATTTGCTTAAACAAACATCCATGTTTGTTAACTAATTTGGCTAAACAAAATATATATATTTTAAGAAACTTAGACTGTCAGCCCAGCCTACACATGAAAAACTTAAATACTGTCCTCTGTAGCTCTCTCATCATCTTCATCTTCTTCTTTGTTCATAATCTGGAAAACAAAAACAAGCTTTCCTGCTTTATCAGGTCCCAAACGATTTCTCAATTTAGAATGAATGAGTCCAAAGGAAGAGAATATTCTTTCAACGCCTGCAGAAGAAGCTACTGCTGTTAAAAGTGAAATCATTACTTGAACAGTCTCTAAATCCAAGTGCTTAAGTGACTTCCACCAGTTCACTGGTGTGACTTTCTTTAAAATATCTTCAGCAAACATATATTTCTTGAATGGTTCCCCCTTAGCTCTGAAGTTTATTATAGTTGGCATTACAGATGGATGATTGCTGGATACCCATGTCATAGCTAACTCCTCTTCCTCAGCACTTAAGTTTTGACCCTGGTACTGGATATTGACAATATTTGCCAAAAAATGAGCTGGAGACAGTGCTTGTCCCATTCGTTTTTTTAATGCTTGTAATTTAATTCTGTCCATGTGTAGTTCTGTTTTTAAGTGTTCACTCAGTTCCTTCCAAATTTCAACAGCATCAGCAATAAAACAGCTATTTTTCTGTATTTTGTTTAAAGCTTCAGAGATGGGTTTCAGGATGCTCAGCATATGTTCAACATTTCTCTTAAGCCCAATGTTGAGGATTTTGGCCGTGACAGTGCCATCTATTTTATCTCGATTTTGTTCACAAACTGTCATCAGAATAGGCCAGTTCTTGATATACTGCTCAAAACAGTCCACCACAGAGTTCCATCTAACATCTTGTGGGAGCGTTAGCTTGGTTCCACCCATCCTTTTCAGAGCTGCTGCAGCAAAATGATTGTTACGGAAGTATTTAGCAATTTCAACAACATTAGTCTTTATTTCTGGAACACTTAAGTCTTTGGCTAAGAGGTGCAGCAAATGAGCACTGCAACCATATGTTATTAGCTTTGTATTCCCTTCCTGCTCTTCTAAATTTCTTCTCATCTTGGATACATTTGCAGCATTGTCTGTGACCAAACTGCGTACTAGACATTTGAATTTTTGTTCACATGTTATTAAAGCTTTTACTGCCACTTCTTGTAAGTATTCTGCTGTGTGCATTTCCTGACATATCAATTGTTTGTGCAAGGAAGACTTTCCCTTCTTCTGTTGTTATACAAGCACATACAACAGGATCATTGTGGACATTACTCCACCCATCAATACTTAGGTTAACAATTCTACCCTCCAGAGCTGTTGCACATTGCTCCATTTCTCTGTCATACACTTTACCCAGCAGTTTCCCTGCAACATCTGCTCTGTAGGGTGGACTGTATCCTGGTCTCAGTGACTGAACCATATTAATGAAATGTGGGTTCTCAGTCAGACGGAAAGAAGAGTTCGTTGCATAAACAAACTGGGCAATTTTTTCATCAATTAACTCTTTTTCTAATCTGCTAGTTTTTATCACAAACTTATCTATGGTGGTTTCAGGAGGGAAGGGTTTTTTCTTTCTTTTAGGTGATATACTGTGGGTGTCTGATGATGATGCAAATGAAGCACTATCCGGGATGGATAACTCTGAAACTGTAGAACAGGAGGATGGTGATCCTGAAGGTGGATAGTTTCCAGAATCCTTAATGTTGACGATGAATTCCACTAAACAAAAAAGTCAATGCTGTTATTTTATTGTTTATACAATTTCTGCTTATTGTACAGCACTGCCCCCAAAGGAATATTTGCTTTTCTTCATAACTGTACCAAATGACAGTAACATGCAGTAATAATGAGAAATATAATTTTGCTCAAACATGACAGTTCAAGGCAGTCTTTAGAAATATGATTCAATAAAAATGTTTACCAACCTGAAGATCCTGCCTGTTCAAATGTGTTTCTTTGGTCATCTTCATCACAGCACTTCTCATGATGTTGCCTCATTCGGGCCACCAGGCCTTGCATTTCTTTGTTGCAGTGTTTGCATTTTGCACGCATGCCTGCCTTACCGATAGGTAAAGGAACTTCATTAAAGTATTCCCAAACTGGGTCTCTTTTTCGGCCTGCTGCCATTATAGGTTTTTCCCTCCAAGGAAAGAATGTGATAAACCTCAGGTCATACACACAAAAGATCCAAAGACTTGTGCAGTATTGTGCTCAAAAAGTTTCACTTTCATTTTGTACTGCTTGCCCCTCCCTCCTCACACTTAGTTTCTTCTTGTGCAGATCTATTCCACTCCAAACAATCAGAAAAATATTGTTTCTATTCACTGAACTTCTTGAAACTTAGCACTGGAGGGGTTGATTCTGTCTTCATAGGTTTGTAGAACAATAGGATTAAGGTCTTTTTCTCAACTCTGTTCATGTTATAACATTTTTGCTGTGAAGAAGAGGCATGTGATCTCTGCTGAGCTGACACAAATTCAGTTTTGAGAATTGCAAAACCAAGCATCTGTGATAATATCTTGTAGGCAGAGAAACTGCCCAATAATCTTACAAAAACCTCTGGAAGAGCATGGCATTGTGGAGCATGGAAGAGCATGGCATTAATGGAATTTATTTACCAAAAAATTAAACATATACAGCCTTATTCTACATAATTAAAAACTAATCTTTATTTCATGATGGTATTGTACATGATGGTATTGTACCTTTGGATGGTAATATATTTTCCTCAAAAAGCATTTTATTTAAAAAAAATCCAATTTAAATTTAAAAAATCCAATTTAAATCAAAAAAATCCGATTTAAATCAAAAAAATCTGATTTTTTTGATTTTTTAAAAAAAATCATTGATTTTTATCCACCCTGTCACCTTGCCATTCTGCACCACCATCACCATGCTTTAGGAAAAGGAGAACATAAGAGGATGGATAATTTTAATGACGAGCACGTTCCCAGAGAATATCCAAGACCAGACTGATAGAGAGCCATTTGCAAAGCTAAGCAGATCTGCATGGAAGACACTCCAAGACCTCTAAATGTTTTCCCCAGAGCTTATCAGAGGATAGCAGAGTCCATATACAATGAGAGTTAGAATGTACAAGCTTCACATTTTTTCTTGTAAAAGCTATCAAATATCATTGTCTGCTACTGATCCCAGTCATTAAGCTTCTCACAGCTGCACTACTGGTCATATTCCATTAACACAATGAATCAATCTTCAGCTGATTACTTTGGATATATTCAGATCCCAGAAGTCCTCTCAGATTTTATCAAGGCAAGCTCTTCAGCATTTACATAAGTTATTTGGGTCAGGCCCCCACAGGAAAGAGACATAAAGTTGTAACTACTTTCTTTAGAAAACTGCCTGTACAATAATTAGTCACATATTTATATGTCTCAAAAGAATGTGCCATAGAGAATCTCAGATACTTCTGCATATGCCTCAGCCAACATCTCAGAAGGTTGACTGGAGGGCACACTTTGCAGATTATTGACCTTGTCAATTATTCCTCCCTAGATTATAAATAACTTCAGGGCATAGTTGTCCTTATTCATCTATTTCTTTCCAGGCATCTCAGGTCAAAATAACAGTTGAATAGAGAGGGGCTTGAGGTTTGCCTGACAGTCAGGTACACAGGCAGGATGTGCTCTGGAACACAGCAATGTGCTGGCAATAGTTATGCCTAAAAAGCTCTAAACAAATTGAGTCCTGCATACCTTAAAGAACTTGTCAGTTGGGCCATGTTATGAAAATTATTACTACACTGGCTAGCGAAGGACAGGAGTGAGGCCGTTTGATGGTAACATATGGAAGGATATGAAGAAGAACAATACATATATTTGCCAGTGTAAAATAAAAATTTGGAACGGGTTTACCCTTTTTTCCCTTTATGATGTATTATTTGAGATATTTTTTAGCCTTTTAATTTTGGATATCCTACTGAAGTTATTGGTATTTTTAATGGTTTGTATCAGATAAACTACACTATTTGAAAAACAATATGATAAAAATATAACAATTAGAAATAAATGTGTTTGTCTCATTTTTAGAGGTATACCCATTTGCACAGTTCATACCTAACAGCCATGCCCACAAAATGTAAACAACACATGTTATTTCACATATGCTATTAATCATCAAAGCTTAACAAACAGTCAGACCAAATTGATAACTGTTATGGAAAACTGGGAATTAAAGTCTGATATTTATAGGACAAATTAATATAAAACCACTGTCACTGCTCAGAATCTAGCCGGAGGAAACAAATTAAGCATCGTTATAAGCTGAAAGCTATTCAGAGGCCCAAGAGAAATTATAAAGGAAGTCACTATCCTCTACCTTCACTGACAAACTACTCTCACAATTATTAAGTCTCACATCTAAACAAGTCACCTTGAATACAAAATAAGTGGCTGATGGCCTGTAGATTACGAAAATCAGAAAGACATGCAGAAAACATTAGACGAAGTCAATTACTACTAACAGCAAATATGTCAAGTATGAATCAACATTCAAGGAACAAGAGCAGAACCAACAGGAGAAATGGAACCACAGTGCAAACCTGAATGTTCAACTGAACATCTTTCAAGCAGGACTCACAGTAAATGCTCTTGCACCACTACACATAGAGAAGATGCTGAACAAAATTATATACTAGCTATTTGCAATTATAGCTTTGCATCTTTCACCTAAATGTATGAATAATCCAAAAGCTGAAGAGTGGTTTAAACAACCCACAGAAAAATAGTGGAAGAGTATGAAAAATACTAGAAGAGTACATGCCATCCTTTAAGAAAAGAAAGTATAGACTATCATGGTTCCATATTCCCCACCTTCTGGTACTGCTGCATTATGCAACACAGACAGGGTTGATAGCCTCCAGGTGTAATTTGGAGATCTGGAATTACAGCTGTTCTACAGGCCCATAGAGAAAACTGCTGCTTTGGAGGGTGGACTCTATGGCATTACACCCTGCTGATGTCCCCCTGCCCTCCCCAGGTTTGACCTCCAAATCTCCAAGTTGGGAAATTCCTGGAGATTTGGAGGAGTCTCTGTGGCCTGGATTCCGGGAGATCTCCAGCCACCACATGGAGGTTGGCAATCCTAATTAGTACTGTGATAAAATACAAGTCAGTGTTTACTGGGAGAAGTTTGCTGCCTGAATTCATTGTATCTAAACAGCTTCATCTTTCAGACATTACGGCATACAGCACACGCATCACCCCAACCTTCAGCCAACTTTTCTTTCCAGAAGAGTTTCAGCATGATACAGTTTCAAAAGTCAAGTGCGTCTTTCAAATCTCATTTACCATCAGAACTAAACAGCGCTTATATTCCATTGCTGCTTACAATATGTAAGGTAAACATGAGGAGATGATTATCTATCATTTAAAGCGGACTGCAAGAATCACAGACTAATTTTTTACTTTGCTCAAAATTAGTACATCCTTTACAATCAGAATTCTAATTTGGCATGGAAAGCATTCACTGTACCTATATGCAAGCATAAGGAAAGCTTCACGTTCTACTAGAGTGTGAGAGAATTCTGAAAAAGAAGTTATGCCAAAGCCAAAGCATACATTGTAGAGAGGTTTTATAATGCTTTTGTGTTTAGCTATATCAGGCCTTTTTTACATGAGCCATTTTTTCCATATTGGGCCCCATACATCTTCAGGTTTTCTTCTGAATTCTGGACAATTAACTCCCCCTTCAGACTTCAATGCAGTTTCAAAGGTTCTCTTCCAAGTTTTCTGCCTATGCTTTTTCTGCACAGGGGAAAAACTCAGAAAAGAACCCTTGAAATGCCACATTGAAATCTGGTTAATCATCCAGAATTCAGAAGAAAACCCAAAGACGTATGGGGCCAAAACTGGAAAAAATCACCCGTGCAAAAAAAGGCCATAGAGAACATTGGCTGAATGTTATTGGCAACAGGAACAAGTAAGCAAGCTAGATAGCCATAAGAAAAAACTACTTCATTAGTCCCCTAGAATGGGAGAGAAAGGTTAGGATCGATTGTATGAATCTCTGGCAGGCCTCTAGCATCAGCACTGCAGCTTCAGACTTAGAATGCTGATGTTGGAAACTGTCCATTCCACACTGCCAAATTTTTGTTTAAAACCTGTATTTAAAAAAAAAATACTTATACTGTGTCTTTCCCCATACAATACACAGTCCTTTAAAAAACCCTCTTATAAAGATATCTGCACAGACCTACACATTCAGAACAAACCCTGCATTTTTAATGAGCCATAAATGATGAAACTCAACTTCAAGTGGCAGCAGTGTCACCCTTCCCTCATCCCAACTGCGCAGTTCTGAGAGTCCTTTAAAAATTAACCACTTTTTAAAACTTTCTGTAAAAAAACTCCAGCACTTAGCTGAACTAAGCTCTTTTTATACTGTGCCCTACAGAGAACAGCTAAGAGATGTCTAGGACTGTGTTTGCCCTTGACCAGTTTTTGATAAACAAAGCAGCTTGCCTTTAACAGGCATCTTTTCCCAGAAATACTACATTCCAGACAAAAGTTTTTCAAGGTGTTTCTAGAACCAAGTCTTTCCAACGCACATAATCCTGAAGATGAACAGTCTCTGTTCATCTTCAGGATCTCCATGCAGCACGCTCTGCGACAAAAATCCATAGATGAAGAGGACTTCCCTCGGGGAGAGGCGCCCGCACTCCCTCCCGCCTGCCTTTTTTATACCACCCCCTTTATGAACTCAGGGAGTCGGCCCTAGCCTGCACCTGTCAGCAACCGAAGGGCGGCTCAGATCCCTGTGGGTTCTTTAGCCCAAGCCACCGCCTACCCCGCCAAAAAGCTACGGCTCTTGACAGCCACCTCTGCCACCGACCCTCCTCCCACAGCGCCCCACCCGCCAGGAGCACGTGCACCGCCTTCTGCCAATCCCACCCCACGTGGGCACATGTCAGTCCTTCCTTCCGATGGTCTCACGCGCCCCTCGCACCATATCGGCGAACGTGCCCCTTGCCCCTCCGCCGCCTCCTTGCTCGAGGGTTGCGCACCCACAAGCTCTCCCTCCCCAAACACGGAGCAAGGCCAAAGCTAAAGCCTCCCCCCGCCCCTTACCTGTCCTCACCACCAACTGAGGCTCCCTCAGCCGATGGCCAAGAGAAGCTCGCGCTGAGGATGCTCCCGCGCCTCCCCCCTTCACACGCAGACCCCGCCCACAAGCCCTGCGCAGGAGAGAGCCGCCGGCCACGCGCCTCGCTCTGGCCCCGCCCTCAACTACCTCTGCCCGTCAACGGTGAGCCCCGAAAGAGGCGGCAGCATCAGTCACAGCCCTGGTAGACCCTCCCGCTCTCTTCTTGTTCGTTTTGCCCTGTGCCCAGCCAATGCGAGACACAGCCCCGCCCTTATTTTTACATACAGGGTCCAACTCTGGCTTCGGTTCCGAAGAAGCGTCACACTTTCAACGAGTGTCTCCCGCCTCACTGCCTTCAGCTAGTGGGGAGAGGGCATGCGCGCCCTCTCTCATCCCCGCCCCACTCCTTTGGGCAAGGGAGGGGGGAGAAGAGCTTGTGAGGCGGGGCGTCACAAAGTGATAATGCTGCAAAGATGCGGGGCTCGGGCTGCGTGTCAGTGGGAAGCGCGGGAGCCGCCGGCAAATCACTCTTGTAACGTGGGTAGTTTTAGGCGGACCCTGTTGGTCTGCAGTGGAAGAGCAAGGTTTTCAGGGTGGAATCTTTGGAGGGTAAGAGCGCCCTTCTTCAGGCAGGAGTTGGACTGGATCTCTGTTAGCCCTTAAAGTGGGTATCTGTAACCATTCACTTGAATAACTTCGTTAGAAACCAGGTGTTTCCCTACCGTTTCAACGGGGCGTTTACTAAATGGCTACTAGAAAGTAGGAGAGGTTTTTTTTAAAAAAATAATGTATTGACTACTGCTGGGGCTTGTTTTATATCGCTTTGGATTTGGGAATGAGACGGTTCACTTTGACATTGCAACTTGACAAATAAATACCCATCATCACTTTATAGCTTTATTTGAGTCACTGTTGCCCCCTACTTTGTGGGATAGTAATACAAACCAAAGGTAAAAGTAGACTTTATATTGAGGGAGATTTGTGATTAGGATAATTACTAGTTGTCAATTTTAAGGCTTGGTTGAAACGTGATGCTGGTAAGGGAAAAGAATTTTTAGTGCATCTCGCTTGAACTTACTCTCTATACACATACACCATACCCCCACACCCCCTCCTGTACAATAGCTGGCATGCAGGACTAATTTGGATGGGTTGAGCAGCAGAAAAATGGTGCCCAAAGAAGACCTAAGCCCCTCCTCCCCACTACAGCCGCGAAACAAATTTTACCTATGTGCAGGGCTTTTTTTCAGCTGGAATGCGGTGGGAACCTCTTGAAAATGGTCACATGGCTGGTGGCCCTGCCCCTTGATCTCCAGATAGAGGGGAATTTAGGGCAATCTAAACTGCCCACTATCTGGAGATCAGGGGTTGGGGCCACCAGCCATGTGACCATTTTCTGGAGGGCAACCCACTGAGTTCCACCACCTCTTTTCCCAGAAAAAAAGCCCTGCCTATGTGACTTTGTATGTGGCCCAGCATCTATGTGTGGTTAGTTAGCTATGTGCAGATGAGTTAATGAAGCACATGTAGCTGCTTAGCACTGATAGGCACTCAGTTTGAACAAAATGCTGGGAGCATAGGAAGTTAGGCAGTTAAGTTCTTTTCCTGTCCAGCAGCACATTTGAAGCTTGGTCTACCATACTCACAATGGAAATTAGAATGGATTGTACAAGTTCTGATCAAAGATTACAATGTTCCCCTACATTAATTCCATATAAATGAAAAACTAGCGCAGCACGTAGCTAGAATAGAACCTATCTCAGAGAGAGTAAGAGAGCAAGGTGTTTAAAATGTGAGTTGTAAGGATTTTTGCTACCTCAAGACGAACTAATGACCACAAGTTTAGAAGGCCTCTTGAGATCAAATTCATGCAGGATAGGTTTATTGATGGCTATTGAGGGGTAAATGGAATTCAGTAGCAATTTGCTGCTGACTACTAGTTGCTAGTGTGCTACAGCCCGAGAGGGCTATTACCCTGCCCTTGGGCTACCTAGGGACATTTGGTTGACCACAGGGAAATAGGGAGCTCACTAGGTGGCCCCCTGAGCTGTTTCAGCTGATGAAGAGGTAGTAGGGGGAGGCTGGAGCTACTCATTCTCAGGGTTAAGAGGAATCCCTGCCTTACTCATGGTCAAACGCATTGTGTAGTTTGCTCCTGATCCTATGCATGCATAATCAGAATTCCCACTGGGATCAATAGCGCTTGCTTCCTGGAAAGCATGCATAGACTTCCAACCTTATTTGATTAGGAAGATTGATGTAAGTTATTGCAATATATATGGTAAAGTTACAATGATTTTACTGGGTTTTGCTAATGACTTAGAAGTAAAAGCAAATAGAAGGAGGAATCTGTGTACAGTATTTAGTAGTGCCTGTTTAATAAGTACACAACTCGGTGGGGAGTGACCAGATGTAAAAAAGACAAACCATCTTTCATGGCTGTGCAAAAGAGAAAATTTTGCCATTCTCATCTGAACTGTTACAGTGTGATGCAAAAATTTAAATGCATACATTTTGTGTATTAGGGAACTTCAACCTGGAAGGGATTTGATGAAAATTTCCAAATACTTTAGTACAGTGCACCAGTCCTGAAACTCCATGGGAAAGACTTATGCATGTTGTTTGCTTCTGTCTCATATGAGCAGATGCTATTTTCATGTATGGCAAGCCAAGAAACTGTTTTTCCATGTTTAAAAATTAACTAAATAGTATACTTTGAAAAACTGAACTAGGTGTAGTGCATTGCATTAGTGTTTTAAGCAGCAGTTAGGTAGTAAACATGATTATGAACCATAACACTCCAGAGTGTAGGTGGAAGAACACATGACAGAATGTTCACCCATGGAAAAATAATCCTGCACATAGAAAGCAGCTTGGCAAGATCTCTTCCACTTGACATGTGGTTACATGCAGTTTTTGCTCTATAATTCATTGAGCCCACCCTCCCACCCTGCAGTCTAATACAGCATATCACAGTCACAGGTTTACTCTCTCATCTGTTGCCATAATGCCAGGCTGTTTTTTAAAAGGATGGAAGAAAGACAAGATCAGGCTGGTAACTTGCATAGCAAGTTAAAGTTGTCTACATTTGAAAACAGGTGTGACTTTTTTGATTGCAGTTTGTAAGAAAAACAAGGGTTGGGCCTACTTCACATGATGAAATTAACTGGTAGTTCTGGACTTGCTTCTTGGGATAGATTGGCCTTGTCATATGCTTAGCACATTATCTACTGAAACAGTCTTAAGAAGGAGCTAGTTCTGTGTGGATCCAGGGCAAAGAACATTCATTCATTCATTCATTCATTCATAAAAATTGTATGTATCTCTTCACTGACCTGCTGGTGGCAATTAGGACAATATAACAAGCTGAAAAAAAACCCAAACAAGTGAATGTCATCAAAACAGCCAAACATAACAATATAGGTACTGACATCCTGATACATCATTGTGTGTGGATTGTAGTGCTTTTACCACATTTGAGATAGCTTTTCTTGGTAAGACATGCACTGCCATCTTTAATGCAGTGTACACGTGCCATCACTTCTGTGTATATGATGTAGTATACCAATATAAGGCTAATCAATTATTATGTATTATTCTTTAGTTGCAGCTATTATTTAGTTGCTCATGAAAATTTCTGGGATTGGTATTGATGAGGTGGTCTCGGCCTACTTTTCCAAACCAGTCCATTTCACCAAATGAAGCATGCGTCTAGTTCCTCAGATAAAACTAATTTACATTTACAATTCAGGAACTATGCTTAGAGAGGGGGTGGGGAGACTAGAGGTCTCAGAGTATTCAAAGGGAGCCAATAAGAATGTAATCAGTTCTACCTACATAGCCCTTCACTGAGTTGTTGCCTGATTCTAGTGTAATAGAATGTTCGGAATTTATTTATGTACATGCTGGGAACCCTTGAGGAATAGGTTTAAAAGTTAGAGAAACATATTGAGTAGAAGGCCAAAAGCAATCTTGACTCTCTAATTCTGCTTCCCTTGTTCATTTATCTTCTTATAAGGTTACGGAGCAAGTCTGGCCTCAATTTTTTTTAATGAAAAACGGCATATGTTGAGAAATTTTAACACTGCATCCAGATTTCTCTTCCAGCGCCATTAGTAAGTGCCAAAATGTCACATAAATATGACTCTTTTTAACTTAAAAAGCAGTACATTTTATTTCATTCCCTTTGCTGTCACAGAAGTTGTTTAAGCCACGATGAATCAGAAAATGTGATGCTAAATTAGTAACTAGATAGATTGGAGCAGTTTCTAAATAGCTGTTTGTGAGTACTGAGCAATTGTTTCACAGCAAAGAATCCCAGAATACCTTATTCAACTCTGTCTAGTTAGTAATTTGTATTGGGGGCCATTAGTGACTATCAGGAAGATTAGGAAGATGGAGTCCCCACAGTTTTCCACACCATTAAAATGTGGCAGCATTATAATACTATCCTTTGCTGGCAAATAGAAATATGTTATGCAGCCTAGAACTTGGCCTTGTAAAATCTCAGAGCATATTTCTGGATTCTAAGAATCTGGCTGCTTATCAAAATCCACTCCTCCTTTAGATACACCACCCCCAAATTACATTTCCGGTTCTTTCCAGTACCATCCCAGACTGTTCTCTATCAATGCCTTTTTCAGAAGACTGAAACAGGGTAGATACTAAGATCTTATCCAGCAATATAGCATAGAGTCCATTTCCACAACTATTTTTATAGGTGGAAGCCCCGCAAGTTCACTTTTGGGGGATGAACCAATTCCCTGCCCATCTCAGTCTATTGAGAATGTAGGATGGCTAGATCCTTGCAGTGAAATTATTAAGTGTTTCATTTCATGTCCCATTTGCACTTTACATTAGGCATGCCACCAATAGCATGGGGGAAAAGTTATGGGTGCATAGTGAACCCATTTCACAATTGGCAACCTTTGAACAGATCCACTGAGCCTGCATTATTAACATGCTAATTTACTTGTGTTAATTGCCCCTTTGGTGCTCTCATAGAATTACACTTGTCATGGTTCCTTGTGACGATTCTTAAATCTATTTCTATGTGTATGGTATACAAGCCTTGATTCTTAAATCTATTTCTGTGTGCATGTTATACAAGCCATACCTGTAAGAAAACTAATGTGGTTCCACTGACAGCATTCATTCTCTCTGCCTGTAAGGAACAGGCAGAAAGCCAGGGAGGGTCCACATTGTGATGCAATGCATGAAAGAACTGTAAATAATGCCCTATAATGTTGTGAATTGTGTACGTGGTTCTTGAGACAAGGTTTAAAAGGGAAGGAGGTTGGCTGGGAAGGGAGAAGTATGTGTGAGAAGTAATCTGAGTAACAGAGAGGGGAGGCTGAAGTGTTCTAATCGAACAAGAGGATGTGACTGAAAGGAAGAGCTAAGGAGAAAATACCGTAGGGATTTCGAAACAGGAGATCAGTTAGTTGTAAAGTGAAGTAGTTAGAGAAGAAAGATATTACTGATAAATTAAGAAAGGTTAGTTTTATTGTTGTCTTTTTTAAAAATTCTTTTGACTAATTTATATTTTTCTGGTATTGGGTTAGACATTGAGAAATGTGATTGAATATCCTCAACTTTGCATGATTCTTAAAATAAAGTTTGCTTTTATTCATTTTATTTTATAAATATTGTATCCTTATCAGATTTTCAGCTAAGATTAATAGAGGGAGGGAGGATCTGTTAAGCCCCAAAGCATCATACTCAAAATAATGAAAGACTCAACTGCCTAATGTTGTAATGGGTGACAGAAGCCAGGCCCTATAGCAAAATAATATTAATATTCCTAAGCTACTGTGGATGCTTCCTCAAGTGTTAGCTAAGTGTTTAATGGGGTCAGCCAATGGATCTGATGAAGTACCCATCAGAGTTTGCAGGAGGTGACCTCTTCCATCTGAAGGGCAGGGTCAGGTACTGAGGTGTGTGGCTGTGTGTGTGAAAATAGAGCAGTTTTAATTCTGGAAGAGAGAGTCATTGCTGTGAGCAGGCTGAAGCACCTCCAGGAGTAGGATCTTTCCACCACCACCACCCTCTCTTTCTCAGGATCTAATCGGATATGGGATAGCAAATCTACTGCCTTTCTGTCTCCACCTCTGTCTTGTTCATGCATTTGTAAATAAAGTGAATGTTACAAAATGCCAGGAATCTCCCATGCTTTCTCTTGCAAAGGGTATCCAAATAAGTACAGCCTTGGAACTCTTCACCGCCTACAGAAGAAAGGAGCAAGTAACAATATTACCATGGTTGGAATAATGTGGGTGCAGGGGAAGGGGGAGTGATCTTATGAATTAACACATATACATAACATGGGAGAGAAGTGAATGGTTCCCTGGCAGTGCTTGCAACTTGGGGAGGAGCCACGGCTAAGTGGTGGAGTATCTGCTTGGTATGCAGAAGATCCCAGGAACAATCTCTGGTGTCCCCAGTTAAAAGGATCACGAGACCCTGGAGAGCCACTGCCAGTCAGAGTAGACAGTATTGACTTTGATGGACCAACGGTCTGATTCAATAAAAGGCAGCTTCATGTGTGTTCATGTGTGGTCTCCCAGGAGTGTAATATATTGTGTAGTGCATCGAGTATTGGTTTATGGGAACTCTGAAGCTTGCTGGGAGGTCTTGGGCAATTCACAGTTTTGACTTCTAACATCTCACAACGGTGGTGTAAGGATTCATGGGTTGAGAATTGTAAAAATATTCTACTAAAATGTTATTAAAATTATTAATAATAGCCTTGGGCATGAGACTGGATCTATCATCTCTGTGAATTTTCAGTGACATTTCTTTTCCTGGATTCTGTGAAGGCATATTACATCACTTGTTTTTACTGGGTGTAAATTGGTTTGGAACCCATCCAAAATTACCTAAAGGACATTTGCGTTAGTCTACTCAACCACCTGTTTTATGTTCTTCCTGGCCTTTGACACTGAATATGCACCTGAATGCAATTGTGCTCTGATGCTGAGAAAAGTATCTCCAGTGATGAATTCATAGGCTACCCAAGAACTGCTTCCAGTCAATGTCATTTGTAAATACTCAAAAAAAAGCAGAGGCAACAGAAAATTATATCAGAATAGGGAAAAACAAAAGAAGTACACAGTTTAAGCATTTTCCTGTGCATAATTTTGTATCCAAGGATGTGTAGCATTTCTCAGAAAATAAAAACCAAAGTCTAGGGAAAAGTTCACATGTGCAAGCGACTGTAACGGAAACCTAATGTCTACATCAACATAAAAAATGGAGAAACATCCATCTCAGCAACAGCAGTTATCAGAAAAACCTAAAAGAGGCTATAAAGATCACCTTTGTGCTCTTTCAAAGCCCATTCCTTTTCAAATCTTTTTTTGGAATTAAGATGATGTTTCCTAATTGCATCTGCTCAAATGTTTACTTAGCTATCACCTCTGGATAAATTTGGTTATTCCAGAGTTTATGCCCTCCTTCAAAAAAAGCCTCATTTCCCCCCCTACATCACATGGCATTCAGATGTAGATTTTTTAAAATCAATTTTATGCAAGCAGGTTTCCTCAGAAATGTAAGACCATATATGAAACCTATATTAAATTGCCCACTATAATTAGGGTGTTAGTACTGATAAAATGTTGCTCAGTACAAGATTTAATAATGCACAATTTGCACAATCAATTAACCTTCTAAAACTGTTACATACAAAATAATTAAAACAGTTTTTGTGAAAACACATGAACTAGTTCACTGCCCCAATTTGTAATATTTGTTGCTTTATTAATTAAAATAACATGTCTGATCTAGATGCATGCAGCTGATCAGTGCAGCCAAGTAAATCCTCTTCACTTCTTTTTCATGACTCATTGAATGGTAATACAGTCTCATTCTCATGACATGAAAATTACTTCTTTGAAAGCAAATTGTGCCATCACAAGTGATATATTAACAATAACAACATTATAGAATGCAATAGCAGAAATGGGAGAAAATTGGCCAATTCTTCCCTTTTCTCCAGGTGTTCAGATGTACCACCCACCTGCTGCTGCCCAGTGCTTATTTCCTGCAACTGATACTGCTATCCAACATTCCTCTCAGACCCTGATACGAAGAGAACGAATGCAGTAATTGACAGCATTACTAGTGCTAAGTGGAGCAGTACAAATCCTCAGGGATATAACATTAGAAACTCAGCAAAAAAACAGAAGTTTTGTTATGTAAAGATGCTTTTTTTGCTCTCTTAATGTGATAGTGTAAAAGATTACATTGACTGCCCCCTTCTTTGCCCCTCTTCCATCATTTATTGCCCTATTGTTCAAAATTTCTTATTCTAGCCAGTTTTACACCTTGTCCGATTCTGCTAAAGATTCATCCTTCATTCATCACAGTTGTATTTCTTCCAAAAAGCTGTCATATTTTATTCTGACAGCAATCCTGTGAAGTGGTTTAGGTTGAGTAGAAGTGACTTGACTACAGTGTCCCAATGAGTTCATGGCTGAGCACGGATAAGATGCTGAGTATCCATTATCCAACTTGGACACTTTATGTAGAAGCAGAATATTTGCAGCTACAGCAATAAAAATCTGCAATGTGGCATATTAGGTTTCAGGATTTACAGTGGTAGACAGTTGAAGCAAGTCAAAATACTCTTGGAGGTAGGAAAGCAGTTGAATATACTGGAAGTGTCAGAAGAAAGTATTGTTTTGAAGTTGTAGATCAGAAAAATCTTGGCTGGATGGTCTAATAGGCTTTTCTGTCTCTCATCTCTTTCAACTTTGTGTCTCGTGCTTCCTTCTTGATCTTCATTATTCTTCCCAAGGTCATGTGTTGTCCTTGTAGGTGTTAATTCAGCTGGCATTTTGCCCTGAAGTGTTCTTTCAAAGAGCTGACTAATGTACAACTGCCTCTTCCTTGGGATTTCAAAGCTCCAAGTGTAGTGTAGAAATGAAGACAAGCAGGGGGAAAGTATTGCAATACATACAAAGCGACTTTGTCTCAAAATGTAAAAAGAAAGCCCTGTTACAAGCACAACAAACTCGCTAAGAGCTACTTAGCCTAATGAGCTTAAAATCTTATTTCTGGTTGACATCTGTCAAGGCAGAGATACACGAATACTCTTAAATCCACTGGCTCTAAAAGCAGGAGAGCTGTTGGGCTGCCGGTTTGCAAGCAAAGAGAAATTGTTACAATGCTATGCACTTTCATCAAAAGGGGCAGTGAGAAAGTTGGAGTGGGGAGTCCCTAATAACCAACAAGGAAATCCACAAACTTGGAACTATTCAGGATGATGAAAATGTCTTCAGAACTGTCAGATCCTAACATCACCTGAACTTGTAAGTTTTTATTCTTTTTTATTTCATACTTGATCAACTGGATGTTTTTCAGCAGCAAAGAAAGCTGGGAAGGGAGAGTAAAATGGGTTGCACACCTTCGCATATTAGTACTGCTAATCACAATGCAAAACATGGAAGCAAACTCTTGAATAAGGGTATCCTGTCAGTTGATCCAGAGAGTGAAGGTGTCTCACTTCAATCGCTGATCAAGGGCTCCTCTTCTTATGATACTGATGACTTGTATCAGGGAGAGACTCAGGGTAAGGATCATTCCCTTGACAACACATCAGATGAGGACAAAAATGTTAATTTCCATTCCTCATCTAAGGATCCTTCACTTCCTGAAGCTGAACAGGAAGAGAAGGACATTGACAGGTTGGTCTCAGAGACTGAGATAGCCATGTCTGAACTGACTGAGTCTCACCAATATGTGGCTGGAAATATGAAAATAAAAAGGCAGAACTCTTGCAAATCACGAAAAGCTGTTCTAGAAGACAAGAATGAAAACAATGAAAAGCAAAACCCAAAGAGAGGAAAGAAACAAAAGAATAGCAGGCAAGGAAAACAAAATCGTCATTGCAAAATCAAGGAAAAATCCTGTGCAAGTATATGCAAAGAAGAGAAAAAGGTGGATTTCCCAGATCTGCTTGTTAAGGCTCATAAGAACACATATGCCTATTTAAACCCTAACCTCTCCAAATACGAGATCATCTTGTGGATGGCCCATCAGGCTACAGAAACACAATTAATTTTACAGCAAATGGTGAGCTTTTTTTTGCTTCGTTTTGATGAAATCAACCACCTTCTGGAGGAAATTGCCAAAGATGGAGAAGACCTTCTCAAAGAAGTGGGTGGGAACTTATCTTGGCCTGCTGACAAAGGAAACCCAAAAGAGCAACCAGATCTTTTGCAGCAGTTATTGCAGTACACAGTCAACAAAATGCAACTGTTAAATGGAACTGTGGCCTCTTTGACCTCTGAGGTCCTTCAAGAGTTCTGCAGCTTTTTGCAGTCTGCAGGTAGCAGCTTAGAAGAAAAACTGAAAACAAAACAAGGTTTTGATGAACGCTTGCTCCGGACAATAAAACTGCTTGAAGCATCTACAGCTGGGTCTTCTCATCCTCACCCTGATGACAGGGCTCTCTGTTCTGAAGACAGTGGAATTGGTGCTGACACTGAATCTGTCAAAGACTTGAACTTCCCTGATAAACAAGGAATACATGCAAACTGTGTTTCTTGTTCACCTTACCACTCTCTAAATGAGACTATTTGGAATGGAACAGCATCTGCAAGAGAACAGCAGTGGATGTGTACCTCTGTATATGCCACAAGCAAATCCCATGACTGTGCAGCCGAAAGGCGTTTTAAGGATATAGTTTACCCTCCTGCTCATATAACATCTTCTTCCGAAAGAGGAGCCGAATGTATAGATACTGTTCTCCAACATCAAAACATTGACATCAGAATGTCTCTTAACTCTGGGCATTCTGATGCCATTCATGTGGATGAACGTGAAGAGTATGAATCAACTGATGCTTCTTCCACAACTGAAGACCATGACAACAATAGCTTATCAGAGGAAGAAAGTGATAGTACGTTGGAAAAAAGAAAAAATGCTTTACCTAAAAGACCAACAACGGCTCCTTTATCAAATGACATTAAACAGAGGCTTTCTACCAAGCGAATGGAGAGTCCTGAGAAGGAAGAGATTATTTTGAAGATGAAAGATGCCATAAGTGAAAAGATCAAATTTGTCCCAGCAAGAACTGGAAAGAGGGAATGGACAGAAGATGAAAATGGAAGAGGAGCCCAGGTGCAACGACCTAGTACAGCCACGGGAAGCCAGAAGACTAAAGTTAAACAGAGACGATCTAGGTCTGCAGAGTCCCTTAGAAGTCATGCCGAGGATCCAACCCTTCTAGAGCTTCAAAGGACTCAAAAGGACCTCAACAAAAAGTTGGAAATGTTTTACACACACAATGAAAATAAAGAAACAAAACATAAGATGACAACACTGAATCAAAAAGAACAATCCAAACTGCAAGATTACGAGGAAGTTGTGCATAGATCTGCCACCAATAAACTCAAGGCATCTCTTGCTAAAAATTTCAGCATATTACCTAATCAAGATAAGGTCCCTTTGCTTAGGCATGATCAAAATGCTCTCAGCAAGAAATCTGATGGAAGGAAATGTAGAAAGCTTGTCACAACAACTACAATTGCACAGGATCAAACATCCAGCAGAGAAAATGAACCTCTTGGGACACAGAGAGTAAACAATGTTGCTTGTGCGCCACCTCATAAATCTGTTAAAAAGCTCATTGAAACTTTCACCCCTGCTGAAGGCCTCATTAAGCCTGTAAGTGTGAGAACTTTGGGACCAATAAAATGTATCCGAAAGTTTGGACTTCCAAGCATTACTCCCAACCTTCCACTTCCAAGAGGGCTTAACCCTTTAAACCAGAAATCTAGAGTTTCACCCATAGGTGATACAAATTGTCCAGTTAACCCAACCCAGTGTGATTTTGGTCTTCCTGTTGAACCTGTACTTCCAGGTGGGAATAACACAAATGAAGGTGGTAATGATGCAAATGAAGAATTTGATGAAGACTACATAGAAAACCTTCCACCACCACCTCCTGAAATGTTAGTGGGTCTCTCAGTTGATTCAACTGAATCTCCAGAAGATGCAAGGATAGAAGACAACTATTCAGAAATTGCCAACAAGCCCACCAAGATGACTGAGCATTGCACCACTAAGAAAATTTCTCAAATTTCTCAACGAATGAAAGCTTCATTGTTTTTCATTGACTTGCTACCAAGTAAGAATCGCAACAGTCCCAATTGCATTGCCAAGAAAACATCGAAAAACACTATGGGCTCTACACCAAGGAAATATTCCTTGGAGCTGAATTCCACCCAAATGTCTGACTACCACCAAGAGACCCCATTAACATCCCACAGGGACTATGAAATGAAAGAGGCTGCAGATTTGTATAGGCAAAACCATAAAATAATACCACTTCAAAATCCCAAAGAAATTCCAGAACAGAAAGGAAGTGACACAGCAAGCAAGGAATGCAAAGCTCCTCTAGCTTTGGCTCAAAAACAAGGCTCTCTTAACTCAATTGGGAAAAGTGAGAAAACAACAGGTTTTGTTCAGCGAGTTTCCCCAGCAAGGACACCTCCTTCTTCACCACCTAGTGAGAAAAGGCTCCCAAGCCCACCACTACATCACAAACACATCCATCAGGCTTTCTCTCCAATTGTCTACAGGCAGCCTAGTCCTCCAGCAAGCCCTAAGGCAATAAGCCCTCCAACTCACAGGAAACTCCCTTCACCACCAACTCAACAAAAACTTCCTAGCCCTCCAATGGGACGCAAACAACATAGCCCACCAACCCGACGTAAAGTGTTCAGTCCACCATCCCACCGCAGAGAACCAAGCCCACCTCCTTTCTCAATGACACCTTCCCCACCAGCTTCTCCCTCTAGGTTGCATAAAGGATTACAAAACAACTTGGACTCAGGGGATGAACAGCAACCTGCCTCCCCCAAGATTGTCAGCAATGCACACTCAATATTTTGCCCAGCCACTTCTTCTTTATTTGAAGCCAAACCACCATTGCCATCTAACAACTCCACCACAGATGCCATCCTCAAGGGTCATTCTGAGCTATCTACACAGAGGAATAACACACATCCTATGCTATGTGGAGAGCAACAGAAGAGGATGGCCGTCAATGTTGCCAATCCCCAGCCTTTCATAAGGAGAAGTTTCTCTGACCGCAGGCCAGGATTCCCGCTTCCAATACCATTGTTTACTTCAGCTGCTAGCGAACCTGTGCTTAGCCAAGCAAGGTAAGGAACGCTTTGTAAAAGCCTTTATGTTGCATACAGATGTATAGCCTTGCTTTATACTTAAAATGAGCAACAACATTGCCTTTTTGCACTGATATCTCACAAGGACTTCTTGCACACATGAGTAATGTTCTCGTGGATAGGATTGATTAAGGGTTGATTAAAGTTGTACTGTTAGGTTCCATATGCATATTCTTTTTGAAAGCCCTCACTGAGGTGCTATAGCACCTCAATGTGAGTTGCCACATTCCCTGGCAACCCACACCACAGAGGGGGTTGACTATTGGCACAGGCTTAGGAAAGTCTAGGCTCAAATATGAAAAGGACTGGGTGACCTCAGATAGTCAGATCTTAAGCATTGTGAGAATAACATACCTCTGAGTTTTTTGGAGAAAGAGTGGAATAAAAAGATGAACAATCTAAGGTGGGAAAGTTGTGCCTACTTTTTAAGGGACTCTGATTTCCAATTTAACACTAAAGTATTGCAGTGTATATATATGTGTGTGTTTCCTTGGTTTTCATTTATGTAATACATATTAGTTTAACACGGGCAATATTTACTCCATGAGCTACACCTCTTACTGCAGTTTAAAGCACACACGCGCGTGTATATAAAGTGTCGTCAAGTCACAGTTGACCTAGGGCGATCCATAGGGTTTTCAAGGCAAAAGATTAATCGAGGTGATTTGTCATTGCCTGCCTCTGTGTAGCAACTCTGGCCTTCCTTGGTAGTCTCCTATCCAAATGCAGCACCCACTGTACTTAGTTGCCAAGATCTGATGAGACCGGGCAAGCCTGGGCCCATGCATGTCAGACCTATATGACTTATCGGTCATTCTAAACATCTTCTTCATTTTTATCCCACCCTTCCCACCAAGGGGGAAGAACCAAGCATGTGCTTGGTTCTCCTTTATTTTATGCTCACACAAACCCTGTGAGGCACATCAGTCTGAAAGGAAGCGACTGGCTCAGCATCACCTAGCAAGCTTCATGGCAGAGTGGGTATTGGAACCAAGGCCTCTCACTAGCTCTAATAGTGATGTGAACTGGAGAAACCAGGAGCAGCCTTCAGCCTGTACGTGTGTCCTGCATGTATTGATCAGTTTGTTATAACACTTACAGGCAGAGGAGTGCTCTGCTGTCATTATGCAGTGTGAGAAGACTGACCTGGTTAAGACTTATTTAACAGGATGTTGTTATCCCAAGAGATAAGATTAATAAGGAACCCATAGATGTTTTAGCAATTGCTTGTAAAGTTGTAGAAAGTAGTAAGGAGAATTTATCACACTTGATCAGAAACCCAGGGAACTAAGGGTCTCATCCCTTAACAGGACAATACAGATGATTTGTTTATCACATAGTAACATGCACACAATTGACAGTTATATATTTCCTAATCTCTCAGACTTAAGTGGTCATTATAAAATCCATGTAGGTACTTCTAATAGCAGCAGCCTTGCAGCTCCTCTTCTCTCCCATATTGCCATTTAGTACTACACACTGCAAGCTGGTGGAACTAAGAATACAATTAGGAATGTTACAAAATTTAAAAGAGGTAACCCAGTTCCATCAGCTTCTTTAGATTTTTGAGACCAAGGTGCTTAATTGCACAAATGATTTGTAGTACTGAGCTATAAGGGTTGTCAAATGTAAACGAGTGAGAGACTGTTTAATTTTTTTAAAAAAAATATCTGTTTTATATTCACCTTTTTATAGACCTATTTCAAGGCTGAGAGTTAAGACTGCTGTCCTTTCTCTTAAAGCTTGAGTGTATGGTGCTCCAGTTCTTCACTGAATAAAATGACAATAAATAACCAATGCTACATTACATAAACATAGATGCAGAGAAGTTAGCCGTGTTAGTCTGTGGTAGCAAAATCAAAAAGAGTCCAGTAGCACCTTTAAGACTAACCAATTTTATTTTAGCATAAGCTTTCGAGAATCAAGTTCTCTTCGTCAGATGCCTGATACAGAGACTGTCTCTGTATCAGGCATCTGACGAAGAGAACTTGATTCTCGAAAGCTTATGCTAAAATAAAATTGGTTAGTCTTAAACGTGCTACTGGACTCTTTTTGACATTACATAAACAGTTTTGTTTAGCATGTGTCTAATATTCTGGAATTCCTTTGGCAAAAAAGATTATCTCTGTTAGTAAATAAAACATAGGTGAGTACTGGATCAGTTTAAGGGTGCTAAGCGAAGAGGCAAATTGCTGCAGTGTGCATTATGTCTCTCTCTGTCTCTGTAGACAAAGATTGCAGAATTTCTACATGGAATGTCTCATTGAGACTATGAAACATTTCTTGTTAGAGGAAAAAATAGGTGACTCATGTACTAGCTTTGGGGTTGTGTGTGTTTGCACATTAGTGGCCCAGAAGATTTAGAAAGAAATTTGTTTCCCAAAATGTGAATAGGTGATACAAGGAAACCCACGCCTAATGGTATATAGGATAGCCCATCATCTGATATATTATTAGTTGGGTCATTTTATAGCTAGTTTTATGTTTTAATCTGTACATTGTGTATTGTTTGATGTAGGGTAAATGTTAGACTTTTTTCCCTAGCTTGCAATGGCCTGTGGTCACAAGCAAATAAGGCTACTGAATAGTCTTGTACTGCAAAATGTATGACTTGATGCCATCCTATTGTGCAGTAACACCTACAAGCAATAGCCAATCATGTGGAATGTGGGACAGGGAATTCACAATGCAGTGGTACTTTTTTTCCCCTTTGGTGTTACATGGGAGAGAGCAAGAGGAGATATGCGGCTGCTGTTTTCACTTAAGCTTGCAGGGAATGCCCAGTTAAGCTACCAGAGAAACAATCCTGCTTGTTTAGTAAATTTACATTGTATTAATTTTTTTCTCATTTTTCCATGGTTTCTCTCCTGCTCACTTCAAGGATTCAGACTAAAATGAGTTCACGGGTTGTTATCCCAGAATGATTACAGAAACAAGGCCAATATTTAGACTATTTTAATGCTGCCTTTCCACCCAATTAATGGTCTACAAACCATTCATTTTTCCTTCTAGTGAGAGATGCTTTACGGGCCCCAATTAGAGCAGTAGCTGCTGGAGTAGCTTCATAAGTAACAAGGGGTTGGTTGTTGGTTTATTTCAGTTTTTAAGCCCTGGGTGGGAACTGACAACTAACATCTGATCATGTAATGGGAGGGTGTACTGAGTTACTTTGCTCTTCAGAGTGTCTAGCCTTTGGCTTGAAATCAGCCCTGAAGAGTGTGTTACCAATGCTCACTTCATATAAATCCTCCTGTATAAATCCTCCTAATCCATAATAGGATCTGTGGGTTTGTAGTGGCGGTGAGGGAGTCTATTTCAGTCCAGTGATGGATATCAGATGAAAGGACTTCCCATAGGGCAACAGCCAGGAGAAAAGCTTAGAAAAAATGCTGTTCAAATACCCCACTTAACTATAGGCCATGAAATGAAACCACAGGCCCAAAGCTCTGTGTCTGAATCTTTCCAATCTGGAGTATGTTTGCACTAGGTCAGGAGTCAGACCCCATCAGTACTTCCCTCTGTAAATGTCTTTAAATGCTTAAAATGTATGCTAACACCCATTTGTGAATAAATGGTCCTCTGATAAAATGGGCGTATAAACTAAAAAAGAACAAGCCCAAAGGAATAAAGAAGGATGAATGGGTTCGGGTACATGTTATATATATAAGAAAGTACTCTTGTGAGTGTAAAAGAGCGTACAATACATCTGTGTGTGTGTGTGTGTGTGTGTGTGTGTGTGTGTGTGTGTGTGTGTGTGTGTGTGTGTGAGAGAGAGAGAGAGAGAGAGAGAGAGTATATATAGTTTATATGTGTGTGTAGTTCTTAGACAATGTTCCCCATGTGGTTTCAACAAGTATTCTTACCTGGAAAGGAAAACAAATCAGCTTTGTATTATTCATTGTGGGAGGAAACAGAAGAGATTGGGACTTTTTTTAGTTTAGAAAGAAAGACAAGTAAGAATAGGACATAATGCTATAATTCAGAGTAACTCAATGCAGTTGTGTGAGTAGGTTCAGGACATCACCCCCCCCCCCACCACCACCACAAGCATATGATTTCACAATGTGTAGTTAACTTGCAGAACACTGCCGCAAGATGTGGTGATAGGCACTAGCTTAGTTTGCTTTTAAAAGAGAGGCATATTCATGGAGGATAGGTATTTGTCATTGGGTGTTATCACTTGGACTCTGAGGAAGAAAAGTGGATTATAGATATTGTAAAATACCACATGAATAATGATGACATGAGGGCTGCCTATTCAGATGCTGATGTTACTCTGAATCCCAGTTATGGAGGGAGAGGATACAAGAGCAGGGGAAAGCTGTTGCCTTCAGTCCCTTGTTTGTGAGCTTCCAGGAGGCATCCGCACACGGGACAATCTGTGTGGAGTGCATAGCAGTTGCTTAACTTGCGCTAGCCTAGAACAGCATAGCAACTGCAACAAGGCTGGAATTCAGGCTGCACACACTTGCAGCAAAAGAAAAGCAGTGGCGTTGGCCGAAGACGTGTGTGTGTGTTTGTATATTTGGTTTAAAACATTTGCATGCCACTTTTCTATCCAAATAGGGCCCCCAAGGGTGGTGAATGTAAAACATTTTTAAAAATTAAAACATTTTAAAAAGTATAAAAACAATCCAATAAACACACGCACAACACAAAGATCAGGTAGGACGGCCAGTAACAGTTACTGGGGGTATGCCAAAACAATAAAAGCTTCTCTCCCTGGCAAAAGATAGCCAAGGGGAGGGGGGCAGACGAACCTCCCTGGGGACAGAGTTCCAAAATATAACACTGGGTTAAATGGTTTTAAACTACCCGGGCAAGGAAAAGCAACAGAAATGTCTCTAATGCAAAGAACTGAACTTGTAGCCTAATTATTGTTTCCAAATCTATTCCTATGACAAAATCAAAAAGAGTCCAGTAGCACCTTTAAGACTAACCAATGTTATTGTAGCATAAGCTTTCGAGAATCGAGTTCTCTTCGTCAGATGCATGATACATTTTGTACAGTTTGTATCATGCATCTGACGAAGAGAACTTGATTCTCAAAAGCTTATGCTACAATAAAATTGGTTAGTCTTAAAGGTGCTACTAAAGGTTAAAGGTTAGCTAACATGGCTAACTCCTCTGGATCTATTCCTATGACAGGGTCTAAACTCCCTGTAGTTCCCAAGGCACTTTTATAGAGGCTCATTTAATAGAAATTGGGATTTAAAAATAGTCTGGTAATTGCATACTAATCAATATCTAAGGACAAAAGGTCTTTGCAAGATGCCTGGTGGTTTTGCTCATCCAGGGGTAAAAATGTTGTTTTCTATACTTTTTAAAGAGTCCAGTTTTATTAGCCTTTTGTCTTAAGCACCTGTTCTCTTCACAGCATGGAAGAGAAGCTTAGGAAAGAGGGGGACTCTTGGAATAGTGCATGTTTCTCCGAAGTCAAGGGAACAGTCAAGTCTTCTTCTCATCTTGAACTCTATATTGTGGGCCAAGGGCTCCAGAAGGACTAGATGAAGATCTAATTTTGGAAGCTGGAAGGACTGAAGACCTAAGGACTGAGAATCTTTACATGATCAAACACTTGCTCCAAACTATTTAATTTTTCTTTATGTGCAGAGCACCTGTATCAAAAAAGATTGAATATTGAGTAGAAATGTATTATGCTCACCCAATTGCTTCTTGATTTAATATATTTTGAAGTTACTAATAATCATCTACTCTCAGCCAATGCTCCAAAGTAAGATCATCCACCCTCTGGCACCCAAGACTATATAAATTACCGTGAGTCACAATCAGAGCGTGCACGTGCCATATAAAGGAACGTACAAAGCAAACAGTTCCAAATGACTCAAGAGGGTGGGCCAATTTATATTTATAGGTGGGGGAGGTGAGGAAAAAAATCTAGTTCTGTTGTAGCATCATTTGACTGCTTGGACATCAGTAACAAAACAACACTGAGTATGCACTGAAGTATTTGAAAACACCTTTTACAGCAATCTTTTGTTATAAAGAAAGGAATCTATAAAAGGTTCTTTAAAAATAAAAATGATTTGTACTAACTAAAACTAACAGATTAAGGCATGTCTATACCAGCCTTACTTTTTGTTCTTTAATGTACAGAACAAAAAGTATAACATCATTTTCTCCCAAGCCATAGTGAGGTAGAACACAATTTTGTTACTACACTAATATTGACTCTACTTTCAGTATCCATTTTGTTTGTACAGTGTAAATGGAAGCAAACTACTGTGTAGACAGATGTGATCAGACACGTCTCATAGTAAACCCTGAGTAGATATGGCACCTGGTAGCCATCTACAATTTACCAGTACTGACAAACTGTAGAACACGAGGCTTTTCCACACACTCAGTTTATTCCTGATTTTCTTAGCAGTTGATCTCCAAGCATCGAAATCGGTTTGGGCATGGTTCTTCCACATGCCTTCCCTTTGCATTTTTACTGCTGTGGGGTTGGTTTATTTTGTTCTGCATGCGCCTTAAATAATCAGGATTTTCAAGTGTAGGTGGTGGTGGTAGTGGCTGTGACATCATTGATGATGTCGCAGCCACCCCCTTTTATTTTTTGCACATGCTTATAACATATCTATGTAAGGGATGATTTTTAAAAAAAAAATCAAAAATGAACACTTGAAGAATTTCTTGCATGGGGAAGCCTAAAAGAAGAGCAGGTCTACCACCTATACCTAAGCCGGGAATTCAGAGAATCTGGTGCATGAATTGTTACAATGGAAGTCAAATGAAAATAATGATTTTTAAAAAGATAGAAAACAAAACCAGGAGGGGGGAAAGGAATGTGGGAGGGAGTGGTTCAATGATTATGAAGATCCAGTCATTGAGAAGTGGGCTGGAGTTCGGTAGGAGTGGGCAGGATGAACAAAACTGACACATATTACGCACAAGAAAAAATAGACTCAAAATTGGCTTCCAAAAAAAGATGGGGGTAAAAGTGGCCTCAAAAGAACCAGGAAAAAAAGGGGTGGGGGAAAACCAAAAAACCTGAAACGAAAACTAAAGCCAAAAAAGTGCAGAAATCATGGGATAAATTGTAGCAATATGAGGTCAGAACCAACGGGGAAAAAACCCATGTGGAAAACCCCTTGGCTACATCTCAGTATATACAAATTGTTCCTGAAATTTACTTCTTCAGTGGCTTTACTACATGATTGGTGGGCCTGTAGGAGAAGGAAGATCAAGTAGCCAATGAAAAACAATATCAATTAAATTTAATAATTGTTAGATGTGATTCTCTTTACAAGGTCCAGTTTGTCTGATGAGTGTAACCGTAGCCACTGTGTAATTTCTTTCCTTTCCCATTTCAGAGTATGAAGTTTTATCCTGATTACATCAAACATGTGCCAAATCAGGCCATTTTTGGAAGCATTCAGAAACTTGTGCATCTGCATATTTCACAAAATGGACTTAGAGTACAAGTAACTTAGCACTTCTCTCATAGTGTTAATATTCATTCTGTTCATAATATGGTGAAGTAGAAAGAACTTCTGAATTGTATTGTCGAAGGCTTTCACGGCCGGAGAACGATGGTTGTTGGGGGTTTTCCGGGCTGTATTGCCGTGGTCTTGGCATTGTAGTTCCTGACGTTTCGCCAGCAGCTGTGGCTGGCATCTTCAGAGGTGTAGCACCAAAAGACAGAGATCTCTCAGTGTCGAGAGATCTCGACACTGAGAGATCTCTGTCTTTTGGTGCTAC
Source organism: Eublepharis macularius (assembly GCF_028583425.1). Taxonomy (NCBI): domain Eukaryota; kingdom Metazoa; phylum Chordata; class Lepidosauria; order Squamata; family Eublepharidae; genus Eublepharis; species Eublepharis macularius. The sequence goes on along the minus strand of NC_072790.1, from coordinate 177,921,055 downwards.
ACCTCTGAAGATGCCAGCCACAGCTGCTGGCGAAACGTCAGGAACTACAATGCCAAGACCACGGCAATACAGCCCGGAAAACCCCCAACAACCAACTTCTGAATTGCTGCATGAATTTTTAAAGCTGCAGCTTAAAGTATAAGTATAGAAATGAGGGTAGAGGCATGCTGTAGATTTGTTAATGGTAATTGGGGGGAAACAGTTGCATAAACACATACATTCCCCACTTGTGGTATTAGCTGTTTTATAAGACTCTATTGTTTTCTGGCTTTTTAAATTTCTGTAAAATAACATGTATATTTATGTAAATACCACTTCCATTTTGCACCAGCTTTGTATATTTGTGAATACAAATTGCTTAATATTTATAGGAAAATATATTTCTTGCTTTATCAATCCACTATGAAAAAACTGACTTTTTTTTAAGTTGCAAAGATTTGCCTTTGCAATTGTATAGTTTTTATACCAAGGGATCATTAAAGGAAATATAGCCTTGAGTAAAAGACATTAAACAAACTACCCTCTTCTCAGCATTGATATAGTAATATCTTGTTCACCTATGCTTGGCTCAGTTTGATTTCTCAAGCCCATGCTAAAATGATGGTACCATTATTTCACAAATATTCATGTAATCTATTTGGTCCTTTTCTTTTTGCTGTTCATATGACTGGGTATGAAAAACAGTCAGAAGTACAGTTCAGTGTCCTAGACACACTGTTGCAGTTCTAAAAGTCACCAGATCTTCAGATGTGTTATTAACAATTACCCACTATTGTGGATAGTCTTTGCACCTTTCTTCACTACATTTGAACTTTAATTACCTCTTACCTTGAACGACTTGCTTTTAGTGACTTTTTATTCACAACTTTTTTCTTCACAGTTTTGTGCATGCTCATGCATGCCTGCTTGTCTGCCTAGTGAAGACCCTATCGTTGCATCTGACAAAGTGGACTCTTGTCCACAAAAGCTTATTCTAGAATAAAATCTTGTTATTCTTTAACTGGCATAAGATCCCTGTTTGTTTGTGCTGCAACAGACTAACACAGTTATCCCACTGGAATTACTGTTTCTGCAGTGACTTGAGCCAAAGGGTCCAAACCAGATTATTAGTAGATCTAGTTTGAAGGGACTAGCAGGCTTAGCTTGTATGCACAGACAATATCCTAGAGGGAAACATTTAATGCACAGTGAAACTGCTCAGACAGTTCTCATCACATTTCACTTACCTTGCAAGAAAGTTCAAGGAGTGTCAGCTTCCTAGGCAGCAGTTACTGTTGGCACCATCACAAGGGTTTCATACAGCCCTTCATCTGCAAGCCTTTACTTGAACAATAGCTAAGATAACCCTGAGATCATGGGTACCTCTTAAGTTCTGAATGGCATGAAATCTACATTCCCTGGTATGTAGGAATGCCAAATATACAATTCATCTGTACGCTGTTTTTGTTTGTTTGTTTGTTTGGTTTTTTAAAAAAAAATAAAAATAAAAAGATGGACTAAAAATATATATATATACAATTCATCTGCAAGATCTTTGCCCTCAAAACTGTGGATAAGCTGCTCCCTCTGTAAATGCACATTGCATACAGGATCCTAACATTGGAAGGAACTTGTTCAATGTTGTACAATACTGCAGACTAGGAACTTCCATCACCTCTGCCACCGTCACCCCACTCCATTTTTGTACTGAACATGCAAGCCTGATGAAACCTAAAAACTTTCTCACTATTTTGTGATGTTTTGGTTGGTCCTAATAAAAAGGTATATTTCTGTTCTTGTTTTTCAATTTTTTTCTATGAATCAACACAGCTACCTGCAATCCTTCTCATCACATTATTTAGAGCTATGAGAGTCTGCTGTTCCTAAGAATATCCCAGACACACATAGGCTTGAATCCTATAGAAGATGTCTGGTGCAGACAGAAAGCATTCCCACATTGGGATTTCTTCACTCCCCGTTCCTGCGACAGCCCACAATCCTATTCCTGAGGGGGAAGGGGGACCTCAAGGATGAGGGGAGAGTCAGCAAAAATCATCCCCTTCCCCTTCATTAGTGATTTAATTACTAGAAGATGTTAGTTCTACACAGGATTAAAGCCTAGCAAGACACTTTAAAAATGTCTTTAGAGAAATTGTCCTTTGTAAGCTATAGTTATAAAGAAGGAAAATATACATCCTCTGAGCTCCTAATCCTTATGTCAAATTAACTCTGACCGTGGGTTGGCCTGCACAGTCATACTTCTTTCACAAGGAGAAACCTGGGGCTGCCTTTGCATAATAGATTTGGGGTTTGTGTTGTTACACATAGTACACGTAGTTACATGTAGTTGTGTTGTTACAACATGTTGGTTGGGTGAGTCTTGCACTTGTCATGTAAGAGTCCTTTACCATCACCAGCCCTGGCCACAAAAGGAAACTCCAAGCCAAGGGAAAATGAGGTAAGTTGCTTTGTGTCCCCATTGGGGAGAAAGGTGGTTTATAAATACAGTAAATTAATAAGTAGACAAATGGCACGATGGCTGGTACTATATACTTCCATACTGGTGTGATTATTCCATACCATGAAGGCAATTTCCATCTTCTTCACAAGACGAAGGTAACATATAGGCCTGCCATATATTGCCTCTTCTTCAACTACTTTCTACTCTTTCAGTTCCGCACAAACTCATCCATTACAAGGCTCCATTGCCTCTTTTTGTAATTGTGCCTTTTGCCATGCAGCTCCCCACAGCCAGTGTCCCCAAGTACAACCGTATTTGGGGAAGGCACAGAGCTCAATGGTAGAAAGAGCAGCATCTCTACTTAAAAGCATCAAGTTATAAGTGATGTGATATATCTCCTGGAGAACCACTGCCAGTCACAGTAGGCCATACTGACCTTGCAAGACTAATGGTCTAATAGTAAGTATAAAGTAGCTAATTGTTCAGTACCTGGGGACCCCTGGATATGGATGTTACCTGAATGGAACTCCTTGTGTTGCGAGTAAGAGGGGGGAATTAGCAGCAAGGAGCAGACTGTGTGAGAAGGGTAACAAAGCGGGATACTCCACCAATTTTTACGGGGTCCCCTCCTTAAGGAGCCTAATGAGATGGGTGTTCTTCAAAGTCAAAGTAATTTTATTTAAAGGGGAAAATACACACAGGAAGTAACTCACAAGCATACAAGATTCCTAGACAGAGATTACAGGAGATAATTACCTATCCAGGAAGCGGAGGTGTTCCACAGAGGAAGAAGGCTTCAAACATCCTGCGTCTTTGGCCAGGGAGGAGGGCTCAGAGAGAGAGAGAGACTCTGAGGGCATTACTCTTGGGTCCCAATAAGCGTGTATGATTTGAATGGGGCAAAGCCCAGGTTCTTATAGGATAGTTCATGTCCTAAGGCTGGGGAGCCCCCTCAGCCATTAGGACAAAGACCTTAAAGGTCACCTCCTGGGAATGACAAAGGTTTGAGAACCTTGGGTTGGTGCTACCAGGGTGGGACAAAGAAATCAGAGTGGGTTCTCCTGGTGCTTCACAAAGAAACAGTTGCTAGTTAATGTTCCCGGAGCTCAGCTAATGAATTTAGACGCTTGATTAAATGTTCCCAGGCAGGAGGTACAAACTTATCAAAGCTGATTGATAACCCTCAATCATAGAATAGGATTCAATCACGGGAAAAAGGGGAGATTGGAATGTTTGAGTGTACCCTTATTGTCTCAACTGCACATTCCACAGCTTGGAGGGGCAGGAGTCAATCATGCCCAGTCCTCGGCATTTGCATTTACATTACAGGTATGACTCACTCTCCTGGGCAGGACTCAGCAATGCTTTGCTCAGCCAGCAGGGACTCTAATGCAAATTAAAGCACATCAGATCCAATTGACTTGTGATTTTTATATCACAAGCAGCTCTTAAAATGGCAGAGGCCGGGGTCGACTGCTCACACAGAGACCTAAGAGGCAGAGAAGCAACTTTTTTTTTCATCTTGTCATGCTATGGAACAAAAGCTGAGGAAAGCAGAAACACAAAATTAGTACAGTAACTGTAAACTAATTAGGTCTTGAGGTGTGGCATTCAATTTTTCTGAATAAATAAATACACGTGCCTTGCGTAAATCTGCCCAAATTAGCAGGCTGTACTCAATATTAAAGTTATGGGGAAACGGGGGTATCTGGAAAGCAGAATAATAATAGGAAAGGTGCTGGTTACAGCTTTGACTGATGTGGCAAGTCCAGGGTAGGAGGTAGGAGGGCATGGAAGAGATTGAATGCCACTGGAAAGCATGAAGTAAAACAGGTTAAGGTCTGGCTGAGCACAGAAATGCTGCTCTGTTTCACATGCTGCCTGCAAGCTTCCCAATTCATCTCCATATTGTTGAGGTTGAAAAGAAATGTGCTTTTTTAAAAAAATGTAAAAATCAAATATTATCTTTCAGTTCTCAGGAAGGCAAACTGTCCCAAATGTGAGACGAGCCATGTGTCGAGTTCTGTGTTTGTAGCAGATGCTGGACAGCTGAAACAAAGTGACCAGATGCAAAAGGGTTCCAGCCTCTTTAACAACTCTGCAGAATATTTCAAACTACGCATAATATTGAATTGCCTTTTCTCTGGGAAGTGGGGCTGCATAAAATGCAGCCACAGAGACTGCAATTGAAAGCAGAAAATTGGCAGAATCTAGTGACTCCAGGGTGAAAATTATTCCCCCACATAAAAACCCCCTGCTTATTACCCTGCAGAAGAAAACACAGATATCTTCCCCTCTGATTTTAGGGCAGAAATGGGGAGGGAAGGGGAGGGAGGTATTACAGAAAAACTATTGGGAAGGAAGTAGTAAGCTGTTTCGCTTGTACTGGTCTTTCTTTCTGATTGCAACCTTCCTGGCGGATTTTGTTATTTAAAAGAAGAAGAAACGGGGCAGGGGTTGTAACTGAGCATCTTGTTTATTTTGGCCCTGGGCAGATACAACTATTTTCACGCCTGCATAAAGACCTGGCACCTACATCAGCTGAAATTCCTTCCTCTATACAACTCTTCAAGGTACAGCAGCCCTGTCCTTCTCCGCTCTCTGTGGATCCCTAAGCTGAGAGTTGGCTGGGAATATAGTAACAGGTGGGGAAGGATTGTTCAGCTCTATTTATATCCAACCCCTTCTCAAATGGCTCTGCTTAGCTCAGAGGTAAATGATCACGGGTGGAGCTAAGCTGCTATGTCCTTTTCTGGCACTACCTTTCTGTTTGGACTCAGCTAACATATTTGTATATAGAGCAGATCAACTGTTTGCCTGATTTCCTTTGACATTTAATTTCAGAATTCGTATTTCTGAGCTGGGGATATCAGATTGGCTCCCCCTCTAATATGAATACATAAGTGTAGCTAGTCCTTAATATTGTACAGAGATATTTCTCTATGATGGAAGTTTTAAATGTGCTGCTGTTTGATTATCTTCCTCAAAAGGAGGGGGAGGTAGACAAAGGGTGAGCAGCAGCAGCCCAAAGTAAGTCTTGGGGAGAACTGGTTTCTGTGCTTCCACAGAAACCACCTTGATCGTAATGGGCTGCCTCAGTTACCTGAGGCGCATTTTCATCCCCTCCTTTCTCCAAGGAGCTCAGAATGGTACATACAGTTCTTTCTTCTTCATTTTATTCTCACACAACCACCCTGGGAGACAAATTAGGCTGAAAGGGTGATTGGCCAAAGGTCACCTATTGAACTTCCCTGGAAGAGTGAGGATTTGAACCTATTCCATCACAGAAACCACTACACCACATTATCTTTCAGCACGAGAAGGAAAAAAAATATGAATGCGTTTGAATCCCATTTTCTGCTGGTATATAGGAACAAAATTATGGAGGCTATCATAGTATTCAAACATCCTGAACAGTACTGAACTTCAAGCCAAAGAAGTACAAAGCAGACAATGTTCAAAAAGCAAAATTTATATGGGGCAAAACTCACAGTTAACTTTAAAAGTATGGGCACACTGAAAACAGCCATTAAGTCTCTTTGAACAGAGCCAGATCACATCACAGCATCAAATTCCCGTACAAGACTATGTACCTAGGTGTATGCCAACAGGTACAAAGGCTGGTGTGACTCCACTCCATTGATGGAGAAGGTTGGGACACTTCGCCACAGAACTACATGCAATGTTTCTGTGGAATTTCTAAAATCTTTCTATTCAGTGTTTAAAGAAATAAACAAAGTATATAGTTCACCTAACTCATGTAATCTATTGGGATGGTATAGTTAAACCCTACAGAAGGTTTTTGTATTTTCTATTTTTATCCATCCCTTCAAAAAGGAATGTTTAAATCACTGATTCCTGAGTGCAGAAAGAACAAATGATGTAGGGGAAGCCCCCCCCCCCAAATCTCAGAGAAAGCAAAGTGAATTTTGGGCTGCCTGATTAAGTGCCTTCTCATTTCTCTGCTGTGGGTTTTCACATCGTCCAGTACGTAAAAGCCTAGTGTAGCTCTTCAGGTCTTGTGAAGGTCAAGCTGAGTGGAAACTAGAACCCTCCCGTTTGTCAACAGAGTGAGCCTAATAGAGGCAGACCACGCAACTTGAGCAGGCTCAGAACCCATGCCAAATCTCTACTGACCTGACACTGACCGATCTTTTTGCGTACTAGGTAAATGGGATCATGATTTGGACTCTCTCTGCTTTAGCAGAAAGTGCAGATTATGCCTATACTAGAGATGGTTTCCATAAGACGGAAAATGATCTATGAATGTGAAATAAAAAATCCTTTTAAATTTATTGAACTTTAAAATGTGTAAGCTGTATGGATGTGTATGGATTTATCCATATAAATCTGCAAGAAAAAGGTCTAGAGACTTTTTAAAAAAGAAACCTGGGAACTAGTAGGTTGTGGCAATCAATTGCTATAAGCTAATGCTGTACTTATCGAGCAATTCCCATTTTTTAAAGACCTCTTGTGGGGGTGGGGGGGAGATAGAAAATGGTGGCTGCGAGGCTGTGTGGTTGTTCCCTTGCTACTGCAAGTGCCTCTGCATTCACAGCAGAGTTTCATGGAGAATAATCTCTGTGCAGAAGCAGCCCAAATAAATAGCCTAGGCTGAATTGAGTGAATCCATTCCACGAATGTGCAGCTCAGGTTGTGGCATCAGAGGAAGGTGCTGGTGTCAGAGGAACAGATCTGTGGAATCCAACCACTATTTATATGTTATTTACTAGATATTTGAACACAATAGTTATTTCAAACACAAAAAGCATTTACAAACAAATTTTGTAATAACCCATATTAATACACAGTATAATGTAATGGCTAATGCATGAGACACAGATCAGAGCAGCTCACGATCAAATTGCCATTTTGCCATGAACCTCACTAGGTAACTTTAAACAGTCACTGCCACTTCTTCCCTCCAGCTGCAGTCTGCATGTCACATCCCATGCCATTCTCAATGCTCCCCTTCCCCCCAGGTGCCAAGGGGGTACAAAGGGGATCAAAGTAGGAGGTGGCAATGATTCCTTCTATGAACTGTGCTATTCACTGCTCATGGTATTACGTGCAACCTTCTTCAAGTGGTGAGACGTACCAAGAGTTAGCACTTACCCAGATTGGTTCCCTTTGAAAAAGTGAATGAGCACTGAACTTAGTATTTGCTTTATTTACAAATATATAGGTAGAGCACAAGTGGAGGCACAAAGACACCTATAGGACATCTGATCAACTATTTCATATCATATCAACAGAGAAAGAGATCTTGCATCGCCAAGACACTTCAGCTAACTCCAGCAATCAGTGTCTTCCCGCCTCTAAACACCCATCTGCTCCCTCCCCCTCCAGGGATGTGGAAAACTCATCTCTTCCTTCAACAAACTTGATATTCAAGACCCATCTACAGTCTTTAAGTGACAATGCCCTCTGTGGTAATTTTGGGAGCTGTTGCACTGATTCTGACCTTCCTGCCCCTCTATCCAGTCAGCCAGGGCTTAGGGTTATAAGGCATGATGATAATTTAAGTTCTTTACCATGTTCCCTTCCCCCTTTTTTGCAGCTGCCTTGCACTGAGAGAGAGAGAGAGAGAGAGAGAGAGAGAGAGAGAGAGAGAGAGAGAAGCTGTCTGCTTTTTCCCAGATGGGAGCCAGAAAACGCAGCCAGCTTGGAAGGGGTGGATGAGGCAGGGCAGGCAAAGAATTTCACCAAGTGAGAAAAGGGAAGCTTCATCTCCCCCTGCTCCCAGGTAGAAAACAATGGAAATCCACCAGCTACAGTTTGCCTTCCACCAGCCCACCCTCCAGAGCCAAGCCGTAGGGTTTGATTTCTTTTTTTTTGCTCCTTTATTTTTTCACTTGCTTTCTATTTTAACCCTTGAGATTCCCCTCCTCCCCATGCCTTTGGAACAGTTAAAAGTTCCAAGAATCAGGGCTGTTCCGTTAAGCCTTATACATTTGTTGATTACTAAGGCCATGGCCAGTTGGTTTTTCCCTCCCTCACCTCTAAAACCTCTAGCTGTGCTGGTGAAAGAAGTAGGGTGTTTTGTGAAGGAGTTTTAATGAAACATCTGCACACACAGCAGAAGCCCAGAGTTGTGAGAGCAAGCCTGATGAAGACTTATGCGGTTCATAAGCAAACACACTCACATGCACACACACACACACACACACACACACACACACACACCTTATTGCACAAGTATAGTCCACTAGAGTGCATTAAGTTGCCCATCATGTAAAGTTCATCTCTGCCATCTTCTTCCCTCCCTCCTTTGACACATGTGTATTACATAAATAAATTTCTCATTTTTATATACAGATACAAATTATAACAGTACATACATTATTGTTTTAAAATAATCTAAGTCTGTAGGACACAAAAGCTGAGGAAATTAAACCTTATAAAAATATGTGATTTAATTCTACAGCAAAATACATTATATACACTTTTCAGAGTAGATTATGACTATAAGCTCTCCATGGTGCGTTATTACATTGAAAAAGAGCATAATTACGTAAGGACAAGCTCCGTATCATTGTTTATCACCTCATTTCTGCTCCTCTGTTGAAGTGGCACACTGTATATAGTACCAAAAACTGTCACTGGAGTTCCAGGCTGAGAAGGTCCTGGAGGTTTTTGATTGCATGTTGAGACTGGCTGGAAGCATATTCCTCCAGTCTGGGTCCCATTTGCATGTGCAGGCTCTTAGTAAGTTTAGCAACTACAGTTCTGACATTTCCACTCTTTCCTGGTAACACCCCATTGCCAATCATGTTGCTTAGGAAGTACCAAAGAACAGGAAGGACATGACGCTCCACAACCTGAAGTTTCCGTGGGTAAACTAATGCCACAAGAACTGCAAGACAGAAAACAGAAGGCCTTTACAAATTCAAAATTTATTCCACATAATCAATTTTCAGAGGTTTGTTATGTGATGCTCTGTGTCTGCACCAACATTTCAGTCACCTACTCTCCATAACTGTCTATTCATGGGGGCCCAGGACCAGTACTTCCTAGTTACTCTGAGTAGTATAGCTGTGCTAATCAAAGTGTATTTTGAGAGCATGAGAGGGCTTAGTAATAGAAGTATGGCCATTAATGGCTGTACTGGCAGAATCTTTTGTGCTGATGCTCATCAACCTTGGGGCCAGGAATGGCAGCAAAAAACAGACCCTGCTTCTTGCCCAAGTAAAGCAAGCTGGAAGAAACATAAAGCCTTTGTGTCCCACCAAAGACTGAAATTATAAAATGTGACTAGCTAATCCACCAACTACTCCGTGCACTCCCGCAGCTACAGCTCCATTCCTTGCAGAGGGCTGCCTAACAGAGAATTGTCCTCATGAAATCAGCTGCTTCAGATCTTAGATCACCTGCACACTCCATAATCTGCCAACCTCAGAGGTTCAGCAGATTGTTAATGTGCTGAAATGTCTTACACCCCAGAAATTACACCCCCCCCCCAAATGTGTACCAACAAGGTCTATTATAATTGGGTTTGCACACTGTACTGGCTCAGGGGTTACAAAGTGTCTTTTTCTGGTTAGCAAGAGGGAATGGAAAAGCAGGGTGGGAATGACTCACATCCCAGACATAAAGCCACTCAGTGCCATAGAAGCACAAAGGCCTAGCCAGGAAAAGGACAGTTGGCAACATCACACCTCTAACAGTCACCACTAAAACTACAGAGCTTGGGAGGCCTAAAGGCAAGAACAGATCTTCCTTCTGGGACAGGAAAAGAAAGAAGGTATGCAGAGGGAGAGGCAAAGCTCTCGTAAGCATTTTGTTGCTTAGCCATATATTGACTGCAAACCACCCAAAGCAGTCTCCATGTTAACCTGGATTCCATTATGAGCACATGTTGCTGTGACAGAGGAAGAGCCCCAACCACTAAACTAAAGTACTGGAGGATTTCTAAATGTTTTGTAATTTCAAGGATCAATTGCCTATCCTAATTTTCCATCATTTAGATTATGTAGAGTTAGGTTCAGAGGATCACAGTTTTATCACTTTTTCTTTTGTCCTTGCTCAGTCCATTGCATCTGCTTATGATGTCTGCAGTTTTATTTATTAAAAATTCTTTACATTTTGAATGCAGTTTGTTTGATCTCTATGACAACATTAAGTCCTATTCAGCCACGCTTATCAAGGAGTAGTGGGAGAAGGGCAGCAAGTGATCCATTCATTCACATAGTGTACAAGTGAGAGCTTGGTCTAGCTCCTGCAGTAGCTAGATCAAGTGAAGCAGGAGACACAAAAACGAGGTGAATTATTTAAGTGGAAACACTGCACTGAGAGCCTGGATTCAGACCACAATGGGGGGAAATTCCTCTAAATTCATGGTCTGTGTTGGAAGTTTTACCCACAGAGAAAGAGTGAACTGGAAATGGAGCAAGCAGGACCGGGCTGGACAGGGGATCCAGGCAGGCCAATTAATTTCCCATGTGGGCAGAAAAGGGGACTTGTTAGTGCTGTTTTCTCCACCTTGATTGATGGATTGATTTGATTCGATTTTTAGCCTGCCATCCCCATGAGCAGACTCAGGGTGGGTTACAACAGTAATAAAAATACAAGGAATAAAATAATAAAATTAGAAATCTCAAAACAGCATAACTTTCAGTAATTGAAAATACCAACACACATACATTCTGACATCCCAAGACAGGATTACAGGGTCCTTTCAGCTGCAGCATCAAGACCGTGGGACTCCATCTCCAAAGGGATATTTTCAGCATCCCCTCTAAGTTTAAGAAGTTTGGTGATGTTACAGTTGAGTTGGTTAATTCCTTACTATTTGGGGCTTGAGTTTTTAAAAAGCTGAATATGGTAATTTATTTGATGATGGCATACCTTGCAAGTGGCTTTTATTTACTGATGCCTTGCCAATTGTTTTATTTGTTGCCTTTTATCTCCTGGTATTTTACTTGCTTATGGCTCTCAGTGCTTCCAAATTTTGTTTGTTATAAATTGTTGTTTTTCACACTCTACTGTAAGTTGTTTTGGGAGGTTTTCTGAAAGGTGGGTTATGCATTTTTAAACTAAATGAATAAACAGAGAGATAAAAATGCTTTTATTTGTTAATTACATTGCAATTATTCCCTAGAGATAAATAAGCTCACACTGTGATATACAAGTAAAGGCAATTTTCTGTTTGTTTACCACACTGCACAGGAAAATAAATATGATAAAGTGCTGCTTGGTTAAAGAAAGAACTGCACTGAAAGATTTCCCGTTCTGATTTCCAGGAGGAAAAAAACAGTTTCACAGGGCATAAAAAGAGGAAATGTTGTTCATCTGTAACAAGATAAGTCTTCTCTACAGAAGCCTACAAGCTGTTGAATTAACTCTCTAATAAAGTATGCAAAAGCACATCTTTCTAGTATTTACTAAGGTTTGCTTCTTTTAGCAGACTTTGCTGGGTTATATATACCTGTAAGGTACTGCTGATATTACTGCTGGGAGATTTAATTGCTATTTTGTTGTTATGCTATAATATGAGCCTTTCATTTCAGACCTACTTTGTTGTAAGCATTCAGATAGTATATGTGAAGAGCTTTGAAACTTCTGAGCACTAGGCAAATCCTCAGTATTATTAGAAGGTAATATTAGATGGCAATTAATATTCGATATTGATTGATCATATTATTATTGACTAAAGATAATAATATGTAGAAATGTCTTGCTAAGCTATTTTTAACAAACAGCATTATCACTGCACTAACGATATGGCTGTGATTTTCTTTCTGATATATTTTATACATCACATGATAAAAAGGTATGCATAGTTCATACTGTCTGCTGCTGTGAGTAGGATACTACTATGCAAATTTTGCAATCTTTAATGTATTGTTGATACTTATGCTTTATTTCAGGTGTCTGGTTTGTTCCAGTCAAAAGAAACAGTCAATTTTTGTTTTGTAGGGTCCATGAGAAATGGTTGGAAGTGTCACATGTAAGCCACCATTCTTTCAGAGCAGTAACGAAAAAAAGGTTAGGAAAGAGCTGACTTCAATCTTCAGTTCCCGTGCATTTATTCAGAGCCTAAATACAGTGCCTTTAGGAATAGGTAGGTTAAAACTTACATTTCTTTCTTTATTATTTCTTGGATAAATTTTAGTGAATGGAGGAGCAACTGATCTTAAGTGACCTTAATTCTGCCAAACTAGAGCTTTCAACACTTCATTTCAACACAAAAATATTGTTCTTGAATGCTGTTGGGTTTTAGCAACCTATGCCATGATAGATGGCTTGGTTATTTAGTTCATGTATTGAGCTGTCTAAAGTGGCCATATCAAATTCTAAGGCTGCAGCTCTAAAGGGTATGTAGGGGGTCAAACTCCAGTGACACCACTGACCTTCTGGTGACATCTGATGAGAAAGTGACAAGTGCAATTCAGGTCTCCCTCTGCGGCTAGCAGCTCATAAAGAATGATTATAACAGGTTTCAGCATCAAAGATGAATTACAAAACTAAAATGTCTGGCAGAAAATTTACTGGTACTTTTTATCCTGGAGGAGGAAGCTTCAGGTGTGGTGGCTTTTGTCAGCATTATGGGTTAGAATCTCCAGTGTGATCTCAAGTTTAGTTTCAGGAACAGACTGGGCACGTAGTCAACAACTGCTGCTTCTCTTCTCCAAAAGATTACAGAGATGATGACATCTGGTTTTTTATGTTGCTTTTATTTTTTTTTATTTTTTTTTTAAATCCTCCTTTTCTCCTCAGGGGGACTCAGCACAGCTTACAAAAAACATCAAAATACAGTTTTAAACATACTGTAATCTGCTCTGAGCCCGCTGATGTGGGGAGGGCGGAGTATAAATCCAATAAATTAAATTAAATACACTCTCAGAAATCATCCTCATGTTATGAATTTTCATAGAGGTTAGCAGCTGAAAGTGTGCTCAAACACCTAAATAGGCATGTGAGAAGCAGAAATGAAGGCCAAATATGCCGAAGGCACTCTTGAGACTATGCTGGCCCATATACTTTAGAAGTAAGATGAAAAACAGCTCTCAGATCCACTCTGAATAGGTGTAAATGTCACTATGCTGTGCCCTCTGTGGTAATCTGAACAACTCTTTTGTTTGTTGTGGGGGAAATACCTAACCATGTGCTCTCATTTCCCATGGGCATCTCAATATAGCAAAGCTATTTGTTACCTGACAGGCGGTCCGTGATATCCTGCAGAGCTCGGCCACTGATGAAACGCACCCTGCTGGCAAACATTTGAAGCAAAAGAACATTATCTGCAAGGGACAAAAGATAATTTTGAAAAACATACCATGGAAGAAGTAGGGGGGATTGTTTCATAAAGTTGATATTTTTTTATTTAAAATTTTTCTTTAAGCATAGAGAATATCTCAGCTTTTCAGAATACTTGAATCCCACATGAATATTTATTTGATTTCCCTTCATTGCATTACTGTACATTCAAGACTTGGAGCTGCATATGTGCACCAACTCCAATGAGAGCATTATGCTTGAAGATCAAGCAAAATATCACATTTCCATCTGTGCTATAAGATCTGTGATGGCCCAGTCATACATGCATACCAGGGGTACTGTAATCGTCAAGAGGAACCTTGCACAGTACCTTCTGCCTGCCTGGGGCCTTATCAGGCCACAGACCTGTACATCCACTTACTAGACCAGGCATCGGTTTACCCACCATGACCTTGACTCATCTCCACCATTTTTCACCTTAAAATGAACCCTACATAGAAAGGGCATTGTGCTAAATGTAAAATATTTCATAAAATGTAACAATAGTTCATAGATTCCCCACCACCACCACCACCACAGGAAAAATACAGATATCTATACGTTGATATTTGTAATAAAGAGAAGCAGCCTGCTGACTGCATCATGAGGAACTAGTAAAGGAAACTAGAATCCTGGAGGGACTGGAAGCAGGTGATCTCATTGGAGCAAGAGACTGTAACCAAAGGCAGACGGCAGCTAGGGCAGGTCCTTGGCTGCAGTGAAGGAGAGCAAGTTTCAACAGTTGTTTGAATCAATGGCAGATCAATGGCAGACACCACTGCAGATTTACAACTGTTATTGGGGTATTTAGTGATAGACACACATTTTGAGTTGGGATTGCTTTGCCTTATTCATATTCAGGTGTTCAAAATCATTAAACAATTTGGTTAGTTTATTTTGATTAGTTTTAGTGACTTTTGATTAGTTTTGATTAGTTTCAGTGACTGCCAGGCCATGTAATTGGTGAAATAAAATGTACAGAAGCCCTCAGCTCCACTCTGAATTGGTGTAAAATGACATCATGCTGTCTGATGTGAACACAGCTGAGTGTCCTGAGTGGCACAAGATCATATTTACTGAGTCACTTTCTCCCCTCACTGCTCCTCCGTCACCACAATGTGGTAACAGGAACTTGAATATGGGAACAGGGGAAAGCAGAGTGCACCCGCAGATACCACAGCACAGGGTTACCCCAACCACAAGGTGGAGCCTAGTGTTCCCCTGGAATAACAACTGACTGCCAGACCAGTTTCCCAGGGGGGAATGGCAGCACTAAAGAGTGGTCTTCATGGCATCACATCCTTGCTGAGCTCCCTCCCCTCCCCGAACTCTGCCTTCCCCAGGTATGGGCCCCAGATCTCCAGGAATTTCCAAGGCTGAACTTGCCAACCCTATCACAGAAACTAGAGAATCAATGTGGCTGGAGAGCCAGAATTGTGTAATGTTAGACTAGAATCTGGAAGATCCAGATTTAGGCCAGTCACACACTCTGAGCCTAACCAATCTCACAGGGTTGTTGTGAGGAAAAAATAGAGGAGAGGAGAATGATGCAAGCTGCTTTGGGTCCTCCACTGAGGAATAAAGTGGGGTATAAACAAAGTAAATAAATAAATAAATGCTATCAGGAAAATGGCCTAGTTTGTTCAGGTCTGAAAGTCAAAGGAAATTTCATTAGGATTCCTTTCCCTTCCAAGGTTATTAAACAAAGCACAGTCTACTCTTTTTCTGATTTGTTGTTATCCAAATGTACATCCCTAGCGGTATGCCATATGGTTGTGGAAGCGGTACAATTTACAAAGGAATGTACAACAAAGCAGCTGCTCAACCTTGACACGCTTTGCCATTCAGGGCGGCCTGCAGCTCTTAAGCCCCCTGGATCTTATAATTGCCAATCAGCCTGAAAACTACCTCTACAAATATTCTCTTTGCCTCACACAAGTATCACATAGAAGAGGAGAGTAGTAAGGAAAAAGTCCTAATATTGAAGGACAAATGAGAAGGTAATGGCCAGAACAAGAGCAAAGGACACTGTGCAAGGTCTCTTCAAACAAGCGTAAGAAGGGTCACAAAAAGGATAATTCTGTTTAATGAAGAATTAATTTTCACACTGGAGGGAAAACTGAAACGGAGTTTCAATCAGAACATGACACAGGATAAAGAGTGATCAGCACTCTGTGGAACAGTAAGGAATAAATCATGTCAAATACAACCAGTGCAGACATGTACTTAGTAAAGCAAATGCTAGTTTCACCCTGCAATCTACCCCACCAAGTGTAGCTTATTAACAAATTTGAGGTAAATCTTTAACAACTATGACAAAACAGCTCAAATGGGTGACAATGGTTCTCCAAAATGTTCTGATGTTGCCCATTCTGAGAAGCCTATCTGTGACGCCAATATATACAAGACAAATGTGCTCAAGCAAGGTTTAATCTACTGGTCCACTTAGCCCAATACAGTCTTCTAACACTGATGGGCATCTTCCCATCAGAACATCATCTTAATTAGTGCATCTATGTGACAAAATCAAATAGTGATGGTGCACAGAAAAGTATTATCGGATCTTTGAATTTACTATCCATCCCAAGCATCCCAAACAGAGTGAAATAGAACTGCCAACAAATACATATAAATGGAAATAGATCTGGGAAAACGTTACCTCAAAATTAATCTTGATGAATCTGAAAGAAAATTTTTGTAAAATATTTTTCCAATGGTATCTTATACGTCATAAAGTATCAATTATATACAGAACTGTATCAGATGCTGGAGATATAGCTGGGGTCATGCAGATTTGATAAATGTGTTTTGGGCTTGTCCAAAACTTAACCTATTTTGGCAAAATGTGATTCAGTTTGTTAATGACATCTAATGCAATAATATACCACCAGATCCTAAGATCACTCTATTAGCGTATATAAAATCATTTGTATCTTCTTCAGACATTTAGTCTCAACTCTGCTTACAACTACTCAACTACTGAGACAAAATAGTGAAAATGAAGCCCCTTCTATCAAAGATCAGTTTAACAGCATTTGGAATGTAGCCTTATCAATTAATTTATTATCAAAGGATACAAAAAATAATTTCCAGTGTACAGATGAGTTTTGTGAACATTGGGCGATTTTTATTACGTACTGTAATGAAAAGGTCTGAGATAAAACATACCTTTTGCAGTATAGCATCAAGGGGCGGAGGAGGGGAAGGAAGCATGGCGACAAAGACCATTTGACAAAGGTGAATGGAATAAAGGAAGGCCATAACTTCATTGACTAACAGCTTATGGAGCATTGGCAATGTATGTGGGTCGGATCCTGATCATCGGCTGGCCCACCTGCGAGCCAATGGAACGCAGTGATTCTTCAGCCTATTGCTGAGGGGGGGAAACCAAGGAGTGGCAGCCAAGTGGGATACCATGTGGGCGTATACCCCTGTGTGGATCCCCTGCCACCTGGGAGTGAGCCTGGCCCGGTAGCCCCCACTGGGCATGCCCCACTGCAACTCACTCCCAAGATTCCTTAGGGGAACCCCTTTACTGGGAAGACTGGGCATGCAGGTCCCCATCTCCCCAAAAGGATCAGATACTCATGCCCAAACTGCCACAAGAGCCCCAAAACAGCTCCCAACAATGCTTCTATAGCTGTAGCCAGGACTTTTTTTCAGGGGGAACGTGGGGGAACGGAGTTCCGGAACCTCTTGAAAATGGTCACGTGGCTGGTGGCCCCGCCCCCTGATCTCCAGAAAGAGGGGAGTTTAGATTGCCCTCCGCGCTGCTCAGCGGCGCGGAGGGCAATCTCAACTCCCCTCTGTCTGGAGATCAGGGGGCAGGGCCACCAGCCATATGACCATTTTCGCCAAGGGCAACCCACTGAGTTCCACTACCTCTTTTCCCAGAAAAAAGCCCTGGCTGTAGCCAACCCAGAAGACCATGCCTAATGTCCTGTAACCATAACTTGCCCCCAGCTGGACAGGTGCACCCCATCTAGGTGGTACAGGGCCTCTAACCAATGAGAAATGTCTAGGTGCAGAATGAGTGAGCCCCTAGCAGCCACCACATGCTCACCCAGTACTCTCGCCAACTTCTGCCTGACTAATTCCACCCTGTCTGGGTGGATTGCCCAGTGCCAGTGACATCTCTGAAGCAAATCTGACCAGCAGAAATTAGTTTGCAGAAAGTGCTCAAACAGGTGTTCCAAGTCCTCCACCATGGTGCACTTCAAGTCCAGACCATGCTGCTTGCCAGGGTAGCTCTCGCCAAGCTGTAAAACCAGGGCATCAGGTGGACCTCAACACCTGGCATGATGACACAAGTAACGCCCATAGCATCCCTTTGACACCCAGGAATGTAATCTTGATGCGGACACTCCAGCCCATCTAAATGATACTGTATAACTGCCAGCCCACTGCACAATGCTGTGCCCACATATCCAGATAGATTTGCATGGACTTGAAGTGGCTAACAAAAATGCATGACATTAGTGGGAGTGCCCAACTGCCGGGCGGATGGAGGACCAGAAGGCACAGGAACTTCAGCAACCGATGGCCTGGATCTGAGATGAGAGGAGGCCCAGGCCAGAGGCCACGGTAGTGGCACTGATCCTGAAGGAATGAGTTCCATATTCTGCAGGCGGCAGGCTAGCCGCAGCCAAACAAGACCTGAGAAGGCAAGTGAACTGGTACCATGTCACAGGGGATAGATCAGTAAGAAGCAGGAAGGGATCATGGCACTGCGGGTGAACTGCAAAGTAGTCACTGATGGCCTGGACTGGGCAGACAGGGTCGCTGGCCATGGCCCGCAGGAAGATCAGCTCGCCCCAGCCCCTCTGGTCAGTCTTGGAGCACCAGATCATGATGGTGGCCCTGTGAGTTGAAAGGACGACATCCCGGTGTGCCAAGGCCTGCCCTAAGTGTCGGCGTGGGAGTGCATGACTAACTCACCCACGCAAAAGGCCTCAAAAATGCCAGCAGGAAGGCTGTTCAGAAAAGCTGAGCTTCAAATGAGGACTGGCATATGGCCGAGAACCGACAGATGATTCCATGCAATATTGGCAGGGTGGTGAGGCGGCGCCTATCAGGGAAAGTGGGTGTTAAGCGTCTCCATTCCTCAATGGCCCACCAGGTGGCAAAGGTGTTGCAGGGGACAGGGAAACCTGTGCCTTGCTAAAGAAAGAGATGGCTGCCAGATGTGTGCCCATGGTCCTGGGGGCCAGGCACCACTCCCGAAGATGGGTCAGATCCTGCAGAACCATGGTCTGTGATGTGGGCCAGCACGCAGCACCCCCCCCCCATGCTGGCTGCAAAAGACAAGAACTTGGCACAGGCCACTGAGTGGGCCCGCAGAGTACACAGGGTGACCTAGCTGAGTACTCCCTGTATTATGGATTGCTCCCAAGCCGCGACAAATCCTCTGGAAAGAATTCTGAAATGTAACTAGCAGATGGTACCAGGCTGAAGAATCTCTCCATCTGGAATCAAGACAGGGCATCCACCACACTTTTATCTGCACCTGCTACATACCAAGCTGAGAACAAGATGTTAGCAAAGAGACAAACCAGCACAATTTGATGAAGAAGATGCATGATCCACTCAGACCGAGAAGGCTGACGGTTCAGAACATGCACCACAGCCTGGTTGTCGCACCAGAAGTGCACCCACTTGTCCTTGAGCTGCTCCCACCAAAACACCACCACAACCAGGATGGAAAAGAGCTCTAAGGACGTAAGATCCCGCAGGCACAGCCAGGAAACACAACCTAGCATGCAAGTGCCCTATGATGGATTGAAGCTCCCTCAGGGTGCATTTCTAATGGGACAAGGCAAGGGAGATGAGATCCTGCAAGCAACCCAACTTATCAGCAGGGAGGTGGGACAGCCCAGCCATGGAGTCTAGCTCTATGCCCAAGTAAACAAGGCATGAAGCTGACCCCTCAGTCTTTTTCTCAGCAAGGGGAACCCTCAAGTCACAGGCCAAGGCCTGAAACACACACAGTCTCTGCAAGCTGTGCCTTGTCCACATACCATTTGTCCCTGAATTTAAACCCAAGCAGACAGAAATCATCAGGAAGCAGGCAAAAGGCCAACTGCACATCGCACTTGGCCATAAGGGCCTCAGTGCCACCAGACGAAACAACTGTGCGATCAAAGGACATGTATTTTACCGAGCAGTGCTCAGGGGGTATGGCCTCATTGATGGAGGAACCATTGCTGAAGGAGCATTCTGCAGCCTCCTTCTTGGACCCTTTCCTGTCCCTTTTTGAGGGAGAAGGGGAACCTCTTCCATCCTCACCCTCTGAGTTTATCAAAGTGAAAACATCCATCTCTGTCTTTTGGTGCTACACCTCTGAAGATGCCAGCCACAGCTGCTGGCGAAACGTCAGGAACTTCAATGCCAAGACCACAGCTATACAGCCCGGAAAACCCACAACAACCATCGTTCTCCGGCCGTGAAAGCCTTCGACAATACATCATCCATGTAATGGTAGTCCAAAATGCGTTCCCAAATCTTGTGGGTGAGGTGGATCCGGGAAGGGGGGTTCTCATCATCTGTGAAGGATGAAACCATTGGGAGGGAATCTTCCATGTCCCCCGTGGCCCATACCCTCCTGGAGTCCGCTCCCCTCTTTGACTGTTTAGCCTGCCAATGCAACTCCCAGGCCAGAAGGCTAGGCATTTGGACTGCAGTGGCCCAATAATCCTGCCCCAGGTTCCCGGCCTCATCCAAGGAAGATGACTCACTTGTAGATCCCCTGTTGTCTGAGTCCTCATTGCAGTGATGGGACTGCTGTAACCTCCAGAGGCCTTTCTTGGCCTTCTTCCTAGCTGGCAAGTATGGCTCTGGGCTGCTAGAGCCACTGCTTGGAGAATGTGCAGCCTTGCAGCTCCTGGTTGGCCTGCCACCTGGGAGGGGCCTGTAACAGGTTGAGGAGGAGCCGAAATTGCTGACCCAGAGGCCCTTAACTACTCCACTCACTCCAAGCGGAGCTCCAATGCCCTAGAAATCCTCTGCAGTGTGGCATGCCTCAGCACCACCTCAGCTTCCCCCCCATTCCTGGCTGCCCCTGCATGCCCACCCAACCCGCCAAGAGCCATGTGGCCCTGCAGAGCCACCATGGGGCCTTTGCAGCCCCCAGGCTTAAACAGGTGGCACGTCATGAGCACAGCCCAAGCCTGCCCAGGCCGAGGGGAGTCCTCCAACCATTCGCCAGTTTGTGTGGTCCAACCGGAAGGCTTTGACACAGAACATGCCTTCAAAGGAGCAGCCCTCACCTTCTTTGTTGCCAGCAGTCACTTCCTTTCTCTATTTTTCCCTTTCTTTTTTTATTAAAAGGAGGCAGGAGAAAAAGAGAGGCCCACAGGGCTAAAACTCAACCCACAGAAGCTGCCAAAGAGTGTTCTTGGGACAACTGAGGCACTGCCTGGAACAAGTCGCAGCCACATGTGAGAGAGCCACTGCCGCTCTGCCACATCTGCAGGAGCTACCGCCACAGCACTGAGCAGCCACAGGGGTTTCCACCGCTGATGGAGGTGAGCCACCCATGGAGGCAAGCCTGCAGAAGCTGCCGCCACAGCAAGCTGGAGCTGGAGCCGCACAGCCACTGGGGCCAAGCCAAACTGCTAAGTTGCGAAATGAAGACACTGACGTGGCCGCAACTCCATGCTCCCTCTGCCTCACCAGATGAATAAGGTGTGAAGAGGAGAGGAGGTGACAGCCCCTTTATCCTATGCTGCTGGATCTGAGAGGAACCTGCGCCACTCAGGTCTGGCACCTGTTCCCAATCTAGCGGGCCTTGATTGGCTGACCAGGGTTCAATAGGATGCCGAAGTGGCAAAAAATGGTGGCCGCCATGCCTCCACACCCCTCCCTCCGTCCCAGGTGCCACAACTCAGCCCTCAGGTAAGTCTGAGGGCCTATACTTTGCTTTTTATGAATTTTTGTAAACACCCTTTCCCTTTTTTTCCCTTCTTCGTATTTAGCTATGATGTAATGTAACATATGCAATAATACATAAAAGAAATAATTTAAATAATCCTTTGTGTGTGTGTTTTTTTAAACAACGAGTTTCCTCCCATTTAAACTGCTTTACCTTTTGCAATTTATGCAGCTAAGAATTGGCTACAGCAAAGCTGAGAAAACAGAGAACAGAAAATCAATCTTCGGTTTGGCACTCACTGTTTTCGGATGGTAATGATGTATGTGCTCTGAGCTAGACAACACTGTTATTTCAGTGATGAATAAAAAAAGATAACTGCTTACTTCAGCAGGATGAACAAATGCTTTGAAATGCTAATAAGGAGGAGGATAGGAGCTGTTCAGGGTATTAATTATTGATGATCATTTCCTATATCAGTACCTATAAAGATTTTAGTTCATCTTTAAAGCAGCCTTTGAAACTTGTTTTTAAAGAAACCATCATACACGTGTTCCACTCTCTTTTTCGTCATTCTTAGATGTGATATGTATGTTAAAACATCTGCTACTTACAAAAGCACCAATAAATAGCTGGTGTGAGTTTAACTTCAGAGCAACTTTTAGAGGAACCAAGTGATGTGCAACAGTAATGCTTTTCTTTACCTGCCCAAAATATGGTCCAATTAATGATAAATTAGTTTAGCAGTTACTAAACAACAAGCTCAGCTTTCAAAACACAATGGAAAGGACTCCTCTGAATTAATCTTGTGTAAATGAGCCCTACCTTACTAGTAATTGTAAAGGGATTTATGTAAATCCACTTTAGATTACACAAAGAATATGTAAACAGAGGTCAGAAGTATTTGATGAAAGTAACACCCGAGACCAGTTCTGACTTATAACTATGTAAGTGAATCAAAATGGAGGCGATCTGGTTTCTCTGTTAAAAAATCCCTTAACAGTAATGCATCCTAAGCAAGCAAACCTGCTATTAGATCATATAATGCATTACTAATATTTTGAGTTGTCTTTATTATTTACTCAGCAGGGTGTTTTTGAATAGCCTAATATACAGATTCCCATTTGCCTAAGCAAAGGACTAAGGGCAACTTCACACACATTTTTTCGTACTGAAAGGACATCTTCATACAGTAAAAAGTGTGTTTGCTGCAAAAAAAGTAGGACAGCGTGGTGAGTCAGATCATTGCAGCAGGGTTTGGTTTCAAGAATTTTTCCATTCAGTCATTCAGAGCTCAAGGAATCTGTTCATGGTTTGTGATTTCTAGAGATTATGAGAACAAACAGTGGGTGAATCTCCATAGAAGATATCAAGCCCATGACTGGAAAGGGGCCATGGCTCAGAGCATCAGCTTTGTATTCAGAAGTTCAATCCCAAATTCAATCACCAGTATCTTTCAGGTAATCTGAAATTTTAGTTCACCTTTAAAGCAGGCTTTAAAACTTGTTTTTAAAGCAACTAAAATACTTCGTATATTTATTCTGTTGATGTAGACCATACAGGAGGGCAAACTGGTTCATAACCCACTTAGGCAAGTCACAGAACTTAGGACACACACAATGCATCCCACATTCCCAGCATCAGTGGCTCCAATCCATACAAGGTTCATCATATACATTAATAGAGATTAAGCCAATCATGGTGTCCAGTGTCAAATAATTGATGATTCCAGATGGTTTAAGCAACTGAGCCAAAGTATAGTACTATCTACACACTTCATGGTCATTAGATGATCAGAAGAGTGAGTGAGCGAGTGTGTAAATTCTTACCAATTCCAAATACAGTAATCATTCTCCAGAGAGACATTTTGTCCTTACAAATCTAATGGAGTATAAATAATAATAACTCCATTGACTCCTCAACATTCTATGGTATTTCTGACACATCCACTGAAAGCAGTATTTCTACCACTGACATAAATCCATGTGACATGGGATTTACAGCAGTCCTTGGTTATGCAGTTATTGGCAACAGCAATTTCAGCCTATGAAGAACAACGTTTGGAACAAGCTGTCATTTAGATCTGAATTTATGCTTGTTTGTTCTTCAGAAATGAACTCAGTAAACGATAAATTTCCTTTTAAAAAAGAATACAGATTGGAAATATTTATGAACTGGAGACAGGAGAAGAAGCTGCTCAAGCCCATAATTTAGGACTTCCACAGAGTCAGCCTAGTTTAGGAAAAGGTCCCCTGAAATCAAGAGCAAGACAACTCACTAGGAAGCCCAAGTAGATGCAAACAAGGCTACCAGAAGGTTTCTTTGGATGGATACATACGACAATTCATCACAAGGAAACTGCTTGTAAAATTACCGTAATACATAACAGCTATCCTTTATTTCTGATAGCTGTGGGGGCTTGGTAAAATTCACCAGCATGTGGCCTTCAATTACACCCCAAGAACAGTTGGGCCCCATGTACACCTCTGCATCTGATGAGTTTGCAAATGACAAATGGTCATCCACGTTCAACTCTTTGACCCCAAACTCTGGGCAAGACTTACAACTTAGATGTGTCCCAATTATGAATCAGAATAGCAATGCATTTGTAACATGAAACTACCTTACTGAATCAGACCATTGGTCCATCAAGGTCAGTACTGTCTAAGACTGGAAGCCATTCTCCAGAGACTCAGGCAGAGGTTTTTCACATCACCTACTACTTATCTTTGTACCTGGAGATGCTGGGGACTGAACCTGGGACCTTCTGTATAACCAAGAGATGCTCAGCCACTGAGCCACAGCTCCTCTCTTGCATGATTGCTTTAGAGGAAAACATCACTATGAATTGAACTTTTTAAAAGAATCTTAGAAATCTTCACATTCAGACTTCTTTGGAAAAGTTGCAATGCAATTCACAGTCTCAACATACGTCACCTTTCACAAAACTGATTCAACAAGCCAAAATCTGGTTCAACAAGTGGAGTCATATTAACCATTACTAACATAGAAAGATCTGAACCACACCTCTCTCATTGCTTTAATCTAAAGCCATTCCACTTTCTTCTGCAAAGTCTACATACTTCAACTATACTCCATCAAGCATGCTTACTGAGCTGTGGCTCAGTGGCTGAGCATCTCTTGGTTATACAGAAGGTCCCAGGTTAAAGCTTCCTAAAACTCTTCTCAGTGTGGACATGTCACGTGCTACAGAATAAACTGCAAATGAAGAGGTAGAGACAAGAGAATGAGCTGTACTTCCTGCAAGCAGAAAATTAGCAAAGTAGTAAAACAGATAAGGTAGAACTTTTCTTCTTAATGTGCTATTTCTCTACATGCAGGACTTCTTTGGAGGAGGGGGGATAAATTGAAAAATGTTGCCCATGTGTATATCTGGCCTCAGCCATCTCCCCTGAAAAAAGGATTTTCAGAATACCCAAAATTCTACTTGAAATGTTCTGAACACCCCCTCCCCCCCCCACACAAAGCAATACATAAATCTCTCAGTTACCACTGAACACAGGTCTAGATAGGACATGCTTTCAATGCACTTATATCAACTTGTAATGATTCGTGATCCCCTGCCAGCCTGCAACATTTTCCCCGAGTGACCCTCTCCACAAAGGTCATCTCTCATTTCAGATCCAAGTTGGTGTCCATTCCATTTATATGACATATCATTTCTTGTAAGAATTTAGCACAGGTGAAAAGGTGGCAGATTTACAGCCCTGGAGACTGGTTTGCTCTATGTGCAGAATATATAGATCCTATGTAGCACAGTATTAAACAAAGTTATTTCCTTCTTTTACTTACTGCTAGTATATTGCTCTTAATAAAAAATAATCTGATGGATAACAGGGACATATGACTGTGGTTTTAAGCCAGCTGTATTTGAATTAGCCATACTGACATACTGACACTCCAGAATAGGAGTGGGGTCCAGATGAGTAGCAATGTTAGTCTGCCTGTAGCTGTGGAAAAGGAGTGGGTTCTCTCTCTCTAGCTTCATTAGACCAAAGCTCATGTTACAAAACAAACTTTGATATAGTCTACCCTTCAATCTACAGCATGTCAAACCTAGATCCTTTTTAACTACATCAGTCACCTCATTGTGTTTTACAAGAATAGGGAGAACAGTTGGATAATACAGACCCAACCATCTTGATTACCCAAACTCAACAGCACATTTAAGGAGGCATTACATATCTGGGTAGGGTAACTTATGGCTCTTATAGCTCTTTGATCAGATCGATCAAATAGGAGCTGCCATTTCACTGCAGCTAAAACAGAGGGGAAAGTTTTTAAGGGAGCTGGCCAGTCTTGGCTTATCGCCAACTTCTGTGATAATCACAGAAATCCTATATTAGGCTAGATGAGGCTAGCTGATGAGTCATTTCACCAGAGAACAATCCATGGAGGCATATATGGCCCTACCTTGAGGGGCATTTGGTAAGCTGAAAGATGGAATACATAGGTTATAATTTTTTAAAAAATGGAGGGCTGGGGGAGGAAATAACCATTACCTAGACTAATGATCATTTGGTCCAGAACCTTCACTGCCGCACTGTAAATCCCAGAATTCTTTGAATTTAGATTGTCAGTGACTACAGTCACTACAGAGACCATGACTGGATTTAGACCATCTTTAAGGATGGAGATCATGGAGGTGATAGATTCTAATGCATACTGGTTCACTTTCTTGTTGGAGTCCTGAAGCCTCGGGATAAATGCATCAAAGATCTGTTCATGTGAGAAAAGACAGGTAAATTTTGATATGACTAGCATAGCATGTATACAAAGAAAGTTGGGAACAGAGGTTTCCATCAAATAAATATTGGCTCATACATGACAGCACTCTTTTCCAAAGGTTTAGAGCCAAAGTACAGCAAGCAAAGCTCACGGAATAGAAATCTCTTGCCCAGCCCCGCTCCAATTTTGCTTGGGGAAGGGGGTCAGAGGGCCCTCATGAACAGTATTTGGGGTGAAATGGGGGTCTTGGATCCAACCCCCTTTCTAAAACAGTTTTCAAGGAGAAAAAGAGAGATATCATGCTACTATTAAACACATTTTATTTGTAGCATGTAGCTTAGCCCTCAGATAAACTAGTAAAGCTAAAATGGAGATCTGAATCCACCAGTCCTGGATTCTGTGCATTAAAAAGCCTCTGGCCTGGTTTTCACATGGATGTATACGTCAAGAATGGCAGTTGAAAATGTGACTTGATTCCATTGAAAAACGTTGCATATAAGATGGTACAACAGTTCCCTCTCTGGGACTGTCTCTTATGGCTCATTCACACATGCAAATTATCAAATGATATGCATGCATGTATAAATCTGCCCTAAGAATATGCCTTCTAAGTACATTTTGATTATCCAGATATAGATTAGTTTGAAGATTATAGATACAGCTGTGTGTCTCTGACCAAGGAAATCAGCAGCTGCCAAAGATCTGTGCTCTGTGGCCGAGGAGAAGTAAGGTTAATTTGCCACCATATAAAGAAATGGCACAGTTTGTTTTAAGAGAAAAAAGTGAGCCAGTTCTGCCTCATGGGTGAGCTGGCTCTAGGAAAGCATGGAAGACATTTAAGGAGTGGTATGTTATTTGGGATATGAAGCCACCATCTCAAATGGAAATAACTACTAGAACAGATTGCTGTCATATTCTTTAGAGTAATGGATTCTGTCAATCCTGCCACTGTGCTGCATCCTCAGGTGAGGCAGAACAGGGGGGAAAATAGCATTAACAACAGCTGCTGCTGTGTAGGAGGGAAATAAGGACCTCTCTGCAAGTCTTTTCAGCATCTCTGGACTGCCTCCTTAAGAAGCAAAGATAGAGATGAAGAAGGGAAAGAGGTTACAGTCAGCAATTAGGTTTTTTACAAAGATAGTTGTAGGATATGGGGGGAATACCCAGAAAGGAGTTAGCAGGGTATAGCCCATAATAAAAACTAGGAAGCAGTGACAAAATGGTGACCATTTGGGATCTGGATAAGATAGGATATTCTACAGCTGCTCCTCTGCTCTCTGAAGGCATCCCATGAGAGCCAGTGTGGTGTAGTAGTTATAGTGCTGGATCAGGATCTGGGACATCCAGGTTCGAACTCCTACTCTGCCATGGAAGCTCACTGGATGACCTTTGGCCAGTCTGTACCTCTCTCAGCCAAAACTACCTCTTAAGGTTCTTATGAGGATAAGACAGAGGAGGGAGGAATGCGGATGTAAGGCCATTTTGGGTTCCCCCATTTGGAAGAGAAGCAGCGTTTAAATAATAAAACATAAATACATTTTTCATTATTCTAGTAAATTTCTTGGTAAACAGTGATCTAGTTTGAGCAACTGGGATCTCAATTTTTCCTTGCTCCTATGAACAAAAGGGCCAAGGAACACCGATTGATATGGAGGTTTCCTCCAAAACAGCAGCAAAGTGGAACACAGCAAGAACTAACTTAAATGATTTAAACTGGATGACCTATATTAAGGCTACTGGAATGGCATGAAAATAGTCTCTGTACCTGGATGACATTTGAGGAGACAAGCTGGGGGTTGTTCTTGCAATGCTCCATCAGCAACATGATCCCTTCCATGCGTTTCTGAAATTCCTTGGCCACAAGCATCTTATTGAGCTCTTTGAGTTGTTCCATTACTTCTAAGCTGCGCAGGGATGAATGGCGAGCCATGGGTTGTGGCAGGGCTAGGGTACTGGAGATGGACCTGGTGCTGAGGAGTACAGGCTTTTTAATGCTGTTACACCTCAATGATCGATAAATGATGTTATCCAACGCTACTGTACATAGCGGGCATCAAAAGAAGTAAAAGAAACATAACATCTGAAACATAACATCTAAGTATGAATATTAAGCACAACCTTTTAATTTTATTTAATTTGCATAACCTGCTCTGTCTGCAAGGTTGTAAGAACATGTGTGCATTGTATGTGGTAACATGTAGCTAGTGATGGCCATGTGAGGTAGAAGATATTACAACAGGATAAGTGTTGAGGATTTTAACCTTAAATCACAGCTTAGGACGTTTGGACAGAGTAGGTTCTTGTGTAAATCCGCAAATATGCATTTTTTTTCACTTATAGCTAACTCACAGTTTTTCAGCCTTGAAGGATATGAATAAACAGCCTTATCTACTAAACCACTGGACTGACCATTCAATACCAAAGATTAGAATTAATCTTATATTGGTGTTATTGCCAATAGTCAAGTCTGACATTGCCTCCAAATGGAAACCAAAAACCCCACCAACAATAGCAAATTGGTATAGCCGTATATGGGACTATTTTATAATCGAGAAACTGGCAGACCACGTAGCTCAGTACAAAAATCATAATTACAAATCTTAGTTCTTGGAACAGTGGTTTCCAATCCTGGAATACTTCACGTGTAATGATACAATGTTACAGACAATTCCTAAAAGGGAATATTATAGCTTATTAATAAGTTATTAATGAAGCAAAAAGATAAATTCTTCTCTTCTTGATAATTTTGTTGATTGTAAATATTGTTAAGGGTAAGAACAGGAATGATACTAGTATAGAATTGACTGTGGAAATGTCTACTTTAATTGATAGTGTTAACGTTTGCAAAACATGTTGCTGAGTTAAAATTGAATGTTCATAAGTTGCATGTTTGTAATGTAAAAATAAATAAAAATAGTAATATAAAAAAACAGCTTTATGCTCAGAATAAATTCCAGAACAAATAGACCAGAGTTTGCAACCATTATTCTTTGGGATGCTCAAAGGTATCTTACATCATGCCTTCAGATAGCATGAATCAGAAGGTTTAGTAAAGTCATGTGTTGGCTTCTGTAATTGTTTCTATATAAACTGGCCACATCCTGTAACCTCTGAATCTTGTGGATTTGGAATTCAGAGAAATCTCCCCCCACCCCACCCTTTTCTTTTGCAAAGCTCTGAGGGTCACTCTAAACATTACTTCTTCACAAGTTCTCCATGGAGCCAACCCAGGCTTATGCAGACACACAGCAGCTTTGGGGAATGGCTTGTAAAAAAAAAGAGAGCCTAAAAGAGCTTGGAAAGCTGCTGTACTTTCTCCCAAGCTTTCCCCTCCCCATGCAAAAAGAGTGGGGAGGGAGAGAGTTTTTTGTTCTGTCTAGTCCATGTGGAGGTATTTTATGCGTGTGAGGCAGCAGAAGTGGGAAAACAGTCCCCTCCCTCACTGTTTTTGCATGGGGGAAGAGTTTGGGAGAAAGGCAGCTTTCCAAGCCCATTTGGGCTCTCCTTTTTTTATGCAAGCCATTCTCCAAAGCAGCTGTGTGTCTGCGCGAGCCCAAGGTGGCTTCATGGAGAACTCATGAAGGAAGTAACATTTAGAGCAACCCTGATTTCCAAGTTTTGAAACGTAACCTGTTTCCTTAGAGACAGGTTCTACTTGCTTACATAAGACTGATTTTTATAGGATATGCCAGTGTCCTGTGTATCCATGCAATAATGTTTTGTTTAATCCGATCTTAAGTGGTCAGGTTATTTTAAAATAAACGTTGTAATTAATACACTATTTATTGGCTGTAAAATACAGGGTTTCCCTTTGAACCTGAAACAAACAAATAAACCTCAATATCTCACTTAGAGACTGAGGGCTGTGCCCTGTCTCCAAGAACAGTATTTTGGGCTGCAGCAGAAAGGAAGAGGTGAGGAAATCCTGCTCTGCTGACAGAAATCTCTTAAGTCAGTGGAGATTTACTGCAGAATCCAAGCCTTTGTTTTGAATCCACCTGAGATATATCTTCATGGTCAACAGAAAAGCAAGCTAATGCTTCATACCCTTCATCTGAAGGCAGGCTGTCCAATGAGGTTGTCAAGCTACCACTTTTTGACCTTCTCTGGCTTTTTGCGGAAGGAGCTTGGGGTGGCTGGTCTTCCATTCCCTATGTAAACAACAAAAAAGAAAAAAGTAAGCATCTTAATTAAAATGGCTGTCTCACACATCCCAGAAAAGAATGGTTCCCAGTGTTTTCATAGCATATTGACCTTTGTAATATTTGAACAGAAGATTTGGGTACACAAACACGTACTTAATTCCCATGTAACAAAAGGATGAAAAAGAGGGTGTATATGAACATCTGATTGGACTTTTACTGCAAATATTTTTTGTGCCCTCATACTTACTTTCTGCTTAATTGTAGCCATGACATCACGCAAGTCATGTGATGGCAGACATTGCTTCAAATAGCCATCAAACTTTGAATGGGACATAAGTATGTTCAGCATCTTCCGGCCATAAAATCTAGCATAGGAAAGAGAAAGTTAATTACCAGCATTTGATAGTAAAATCATCTGCAGATCGCAATGAACCATTCAGAACCTAGGCAACAGCTCCTGTTGAAATTTGTATTGCTATTGAAATGCAATACAAATTGACATATGGTTTGCAGGTTTTTTTATTTTTTTCAAACATAAATTGTTGTAATATCCTATCATCCTTCCAGTCTTTACAGATAATAAAGTTCCCAATAACGAGATAACCAGCGTACAATTTATAAATATTAACTGATTTAATGTAGTTATTTATTTTTAAAGTCTCTATTTCCTACTTTTCATTTCAGAAGATAGCCCAAGGCATTGTCTTGGTTCTATATATGCCTATGATTTATTAAATGATATGGGTTCTGCTTTGTAGAATAGGCCCAGGGCTTTTTTTCAGGGGGAACGCGGGGGAACGGAGTTCTGGAACCTCTTGAAAATGATCACATGGCTGGTAGCCCCGCCCT
This sequence comes from Eublepharis macularius, assembly GCF_028583425.1. Taxonomy (NCBI): domain Eukaryota; kingdom Metazoa; phylum Chordata; class Lepidosauria; order Squamata; family Eublepharidae; genus Eublepharis; species Eublepharis macularius. Next base: position 177,889,746 of record NC_072790.1, on the reverse strand, counting down.
CTGATCGCCAGACAGAGAGGAGTTTAGATTGCCCTCCGTGCCGCCAAGTGGCGCGGAGGGCAATCTAAACTCCCCTCTGTCTGGAGATCAGGGGGCGGGGCCACCAGCCTCATGACCATTTTCTCTGAGGGCAACCCACCGAGTTCCACCACCTCTTTTCCCAGAAAAAAAGCCCTGAATAGGCCTAAAGTAACATGGATATTAATCAGAATGAGAGCACCTTTTCATGCTATAAGATGTTCTCGGTACTCTCTGTAATATATTCGTAAACAGGAAAATTTCAGTTCCAGCCACTATTATGGTGCAGTTATCTCTTTAGAAGAACACAGCTGCAATCACCCAGCATCTTCTATGATAATGTCCCTCATGTCTATAAATAAGTTTTTCTGATAACTTCCTTCTCTTGACCTGCTTTGCCAGTACACGCAAGAGAGTTAGTCAGAAATTTAAATGCCCCTCAATTTTACTGAATTTGCATACTGCCTGCTATTTGACAGAAGAATACAGGCAACAGCAAATTGTATGAAATATGACTGTCCTAAATGTCAACTACCAAAAGTCAAAAAATCCAAATTGTTAGGCCTCCTGAAATGTATACTGAAGACATATTTCATTTATTGTGTTATGTGCCGTCAAGTTGCCTCTATAGCGACCCTATGAATGAAAGACTTCCAAAACATCCTATCATTAACAGACTTGCTTGTCTTCAATAGCTGATTTCATGCCAGGTACATTTTTACTGACTGGTTAACATATGCTTTAATTAATTTCCATGTGTCCTGACCATTATTGAAAGCCTGTGCAACATATTAAAGTTCATTGTTAATGCAAACTTTGAACTACTATAAAAATAACTCCTTTCCCCAGTTGTCATAATGGCATTGCTCTACAGCAAATGACTTGCTAAATTTTTCTAGCAAAGAAATATAGTTTTAAAAAGCAAGTCCGCTCCTTATTTGGCCAACATCATACACGCATGCTGCATGTCATGCTCTCTGCGGCAAGGACTTTATGCTTTCTAGAATGTCTTATGTCCAGCTATGAATTCTGGCTACGGCATTTGACATCTCAAGGAACTGGTTAAAATGTTATTTGATATTTCTGTATTATAAGCCTAGATTTCAAAGTAAATTTACTTTTGAAAAAATAAAAATATATATTAATGTTCTGTTCGTTGGGGGAAACAACACAGCCCAGTGGTCCATGCAACACTTATGTGGTCAGAGGGAACCAAAAATATCATACCTTAGACCGACACTTAAAAGACTTCTTATATACCCCACTCTTTATTATACACTAGAATGTTCTATCTTTCCGGAGCTGGAAAGGACACTGTTACCGTGTGTCTTGATTGCAGTCCTGAGCAAGTTTGACCAGCGTCTGCACCAGCACCTCCATACTCTCTCGGCTGCCTGAGAGCAGCTTTTCTGCCCCAATCTGTTCCAAAACTGTCAATAAGTGCTCAGCAGCACATTTTCGAACAAGGGGATTACGATGGCTGCAAAGAAATGATATCAAAGCAATCAGAGAGATGAAGCTCTTTGACCCAAAAGTAATAAAAGCTGGGTCCTGGAAAACGTGAATGGCTGGTAGCAGGAAGCACTCTACTTTGATTAGAGTAGAGGGTTTCAACCTATTTTTCCATACTGTGTCAACTTCCCTTAAAGTAGATCATCACTCAGGTGACTTAACAGGCCCTTTAAGGGTCCCCAGTGTAGTTGCCAGCAACTCTACCACAGAACAAACATATTACTTATAGCTAAGAAGCCAATTACCTTAATAGAAACACAGAGCAGCTGACTCAGTGGTAGTATAAGAATCTATCCCAATTCCCTCTAAATTTGCAATGCGGGTAATCATGGAGCACACTAAATACAAGAGGGTGAGCTGAAGGACAATGCAGCACAGCAGAGCGGAATCTGAAATTTGACAGTATTTGCAGCTACGGGGGTACACAAAGTGCTGGTCTGAGTTCACAATTTTGTTTTACATTCAACATATCATTAAGGAAATATAAATGTATGTTCATGTTAAGGGGCTACACTATATGCAGCGACACTACAACCAACACTTCACACATGTTACAGCCACATTTTAGTTGGTACATGTGAAAAAGGAAGAGACAAAGTGGGGCAAATACATATTACTTATCTGACTGGGTTCCAAAGTTATGTCCTGTAATCTAGCAGAGTTCAGAAAGCTTGATGCCATTCATACACATCCCCCAAAGAACGATATTCCCAGGACTCTGCAGTCCTAATAACCGGTCAATAACTGGGTAGCCAACAGACGTTGATGTTTTCTCTGCCTCTCCCCTCTGTTTCCATGGGGGTATGGGCATCTGGCCTCCTGCAGATGTCCCCTTTTATCTTGCACAATGCCCTGCAAGCTCTAAAGCTTCCTACCCATGCTCAGGTATTCATGATGCTTTGACAATGTGTAGGAGAAAAGGCAATTACATACTTCACTCCATTGGCCATGAGGGCTGCTAATGCTCGCAAAGGAGTCACACTTTGTGCCATGACTCCTAAGGATTGGTCAGCTGCTTTCTGGATGAATTCACTAGAATCTCCCGTCTTCTGAAGGAGGACTCGAGCAATCTCTTCAACCTCCTGATCCATGTGCTTCTTCAAGGTCTTGAACAGTTCAGAAAGGGTCCCAATAGCAAACCGAGACACTTTTGACCGCAGGTTACTAACCTGGCAAAGGAAACATTATTGAGTGAAGTATTTAAAGCCACAATATCACATTTGCAAATTCTCATACTACTACCAGAGATGTGTAACTGAACACATTAGCTGAACAACGAACAGAGCCAGAGCAATGTAGTAGTTAGAGTTGGGCATCCTGCAAGATGCTGCTGTTACAGAAGACTGCTCCATAATATTTCTCAGAGAGTAAGCTCCCAATAACGAAACAGGACTCAATTCCACAGCAGATCCTGAACTTGATACCTGAGGGATTCAGCCTATCCACCACCACTCGACTGGGCAAACAAGTAAGTCAAACAAGTAAGAAAATATTTTAACAACTATAGGCCAGAGTGGATCATGTGGTATACTTTCTTCTAAGGCCTCAGAAAGCTCCCAAGTCGAGTTTCGTTGCTGGTCCGAGCATCATTCTGCTGTTATGTTTCCTGTGAGAGACTGTCCTTCTCTTTGCCTTTAAAACACACATCTTGATAGGTTTGACAGATGGGTTGTGCTGCCAATGATCAGGAAGTGCCTGATGGATCCCTCTTTCTTATATCATTTTAGAAAATAGATAACAAAAATGCATCACCTCGTCTGTGAAAGATAAAACTGGGCAAGGGATAAAATGAAAGATGTGGCTACAGCTCTTAGCAAGAATGTCTGTAGAAGAAAATAATCCATATGCCTTTTATACACACACACACACACACACACACACACACAACACGCAAGGGACCCATAAGAACTTGTGGGAGGCATCTCATTTTCCCCTCCTCTTTCCATTTCCTGAAAGCCCCCCCAGACTCTTCCTTTTCCCCACTTCCTTCTCTCCTTCCCACCCACCAGCCCACCTACATTTTCTATGCCCTCCATCTTCAGCTATATTTATTATTTGTACCTTGCCTTTCTTCACAATGGGAAACCAAAGCAGCTCACATAATTCTCCTTTCCTCCATTTTATCCTCACAAGAATCCTGTGAGTTATGTTAAGCTGAGAGTGTATGACTGGTCCAAAGTCACCCAATGAGCTTCCATGACAGAGTGGGGATTCAAATCTGGGTCTCCCAGATACCAACCACTCTACATCTTGCTGGCTTTTGTGGAATGCCTACTGTTGAACACTAGGAAGCAGCTGGGCCTCCATATGCCGTGCAAATTGTATGGTTGCAATTAGCCTAAAGTACTCTGTTACCCTTGTGAGTTGTGGGAATTAATGTACAAAGGAGGGGCAGTGAGAGGGAGTAACTAGCAGGATCTCCACCTATGTACACAAGGATCATTCCCTTAGAGAATTCTCTGAAAGAAAGAGGCAGAAGTTCAACATGAATGGTTTTTATTAAAGGGGTAGCAAAAGTAAACACACAAGAAATTCCACACAACATACACGCAGAGCTAACTAGAAAACAGGGAGGAAGATGGAGAGGAGTTCAGAGTTGGGTGATATTTACCAGCCTAGAAGGTAGGGGACATCTGTGGGATAGCAGCTTGAGCAACCAGAAGTTTGCAGCAGGAAGAAAAAGGCTCAGACACATGTCTGAGGGTGGGTATAGGATCCAAGAACACATGCACACAGCTCTGGCCAAGGGCAGTGTAAATATACATACCCTGAGGCAGGACTGGGTGTCTCTGCCCCAAAACAATAGCTTAATGCTTAGTCCAGAGATGACAACAATAACATGGGAAAGGTTTGATTAAACCTTCCTGGGTGTTACTAAAAGTTAAAAAAGGTGATTGATGACCTATGATGGGTGGACACGAGGGGCTTTCACGTCCCTGAATAGCCCAGATTGGGAGAGTGAATAAGGGGATATCAGCAGGGTATGGATGTGATTAATTCCAGAACTCCTGGAAGATTTTTTGTCTTTACGTCTTTGCACATCTCCAGGGTGTGGGACTGATAGCCAGTCCTGCCTATGACTCACATGCCAGTAATTTTCCAACTCCTGGCCAGGGGTTGGCAACTATTTCTTGCCTTGCCAGGCAGGGTTTCTGTGTTTAAAACATCTGAGAAGAGGGGCTTATGATATAGCCATATTAATAAGCTTCCCTATTAGCGTGAGGGTCAGGGTTGACTTCTAACACTACCAGGCCTGGCCCATTAAGTCCTCCCTCAAATGCCAAAATAGCACTGGAAAGGACCCTGCCTTCTACTGACAGAAACCAAGAGTTGAAGTTGGAAATGCTGTTGTGGTTGCCTAACAATAGCCAATGAGGGCAGGGCTGGCCAATGAGGGCACATCAGTGAGATGGGGCAGCTGCCAGGGCCCATGGCTTCTGGTGAGGCCCAGTGCTTATGACTCCTTACTCATGCATCTCCTCTGATGCCTGCACTTACCCCTTCCACTGCCTCCTTGTGAGTGCTTTGTCACCTCTGCTCCCAACTGCATCAACTGCCCAGTGCTGTTTGAGAAGAGCAATTGGGTCGTGCAGAAAGTACCAGCATTCCTGGTGGCCATGACAGTGGCACTTTTAGCTGCACCTACCACCCAGCAGCATCAGGGAGAGGGTGTGTAGGCAGCTGGGTGCATATGAATAAGAGGGCAAGAAGGAGCGCCTAGGGGGACCTCTGAACACACTCTGCCCAGGGCCCCCCAAAACCTGGAACTGGCCCTTACTGAAGGCATTCATTTCTTAAAGCTACAGGCACTATTTCTATCATTTTGGAGGTCTAGCTCCTCCCCCCACCCCACCTTTTCTTTTTTTAAGATTTCACATTTTTCTGCAAACTTGGGACATTTTTCAAGTTTGTAAAAAGATCTCTCTTGTCTGTTCATGGACCCAGTTTCTGGATTTAAATATCCACATATCTAGCCACATTAAAAATTAGATAGATTATGATTATAAACAGATATTCTGAACAACTTTCTCTGTCCTCATATTTTCAAAGCATGTTTTGAGTTTACTGGGTGGGAATGTTTGAATTCTACCTACCAACAATCAAAGCTTTCATTTCCCAGAAATCAATTCTATATTCATAAGTCTGGAAAGAAAAACTGGAGTGGAGACTACAAATTACTCAAGTGGTCAAAATGCCATTATTTGCTGCAGATGACAGAAGGCTTAATAGACTTGCCAACTCCGCTATGTTAATAGTCCAACTGAACAAGCGTAGAGATGGCCCCTGTGGTTTGTTTTACCTCCTGCTTTTTTATGAGAAGGGTTTAAATGAAAGCAATGAAATCTCTCCATTAAGTGGTCAAATAAATAGCAAGGCTGTTCAGAGCAACCATGGGTGAATAAGCACCCTAGGATCCAAACACTGGCCAGCTCAGCACAGGCTCTCTAGGCATGCCACTTCCAAAGTGGGCTAAAGAAAGCAGCACTGGTGCCTGGAATTGGGAATAATTAGGCACCAAATGGGAAATTTGCAGTTCTTTCCATTTATTGTGTTGGAAACATAGGTGACATTCCAGGCAATGATATGCTATTGATAGAATACAGAGAAGAGACATGGGAAAAAAGTATTTTGAAATATGTTACACTCGGGCTTTGAAAGCCAAAAGCAAAATACACATGCATCAGTTATAAAAGATAAATGAATGCAGACAAACACACAGGACAGACTGTGAGATGCCCTTCTTAACCAAGCAATGCTTCTTAACAAGCCTTTTGAACTCTGAATGAGAATAGAAAGCAAATAAATAAATAGAAATAAATTGGTAGACAGGTAGTTAAGAGAAATATACATTGTCCAATAGATGTACTATAAAAAATCATGCTAATGACCAGAAGGGCAATCCTAAACAGAGTTACTCCCTTCTAAATGCATTGATTTCAACAGATTTAGAATGCTACAACTCTGCTTAGGATTGTACAAGTCAGCTAGACAAAGGATTGCTTTACACATACTGAGGCCATAGCTCAAAAGTTACAAAAAATAAATACATGCTTTGCTTACAGAAGGTCCCCCATCTCTAATCAAAAGATTTTAAGGCCATTTCCACACACTTTGAATAATGCACTTTCAATGCACTTTAGCAATCCTTTGGAAGTGGATTTTTTGTTCCACACATGGAAAAGCAGTTCCAAATGTTCACTAAAGAGTATTGAAAGTGGATTAGCCAACATGTGTGGAAGCAGCCTAAGTAGAAGGGTTTGGAAGACCCTCTGTATTGGTCCTTGGAAAATGGCTTGCCACCTGATTCAATGCTAGATGGACCATCAATCTGCCTGAATATAAGGCAGTGCCTTCTACCCCATCTTTATAGTTTAGATATATAACTGAAGAGGAAACATGTATACCCAAGTATGTCATAATTTTGTTTTTCTGTTGTGAACCCACTCTCAGTTACTGGCAGAACTCCTATCTTCTCGGAGATTTCTAGCCACAGCCCAGAGGATGTCTAGGTATGGCCAAATCCCAAAAGATGTTCTATGTAGATATTGTAATAGATTTCTGGAGCCTGTGTGAGTGTGTGTGCATGCGTGCACACATGTACATGTTCAAAGCACTGGATATGATATCTGACATTTAAGTAGACATCTTGAGAATCTTCCCTAAATGTTTTTTAAAGTGAATTTATGAGTGAAAGAGGTATGGAGAACAACTATTAAATGGGGGGGAGGGGTCAGCTCAAATACAGGAAGCAGAACTTCAACTTCCTGTACTTCCTGTTCTGTTTTGCCTCCCTTTTCCCATGAATAATATTCCCTGACCTACTTGGAAGCCATCTCTAATCCATATTCCATTTTTATCTTTTTCTGCCAGCACCACAGTCCTAGCCAAAAGAGAGTACCAAATTTCTAAAAGCATTAACTTTCTGAAACAGCTTCATACAAATTGAGTAAATAGATGCACATCTAATGGGTTTTCATGATCTGTTCTGTACAAAACTGGGATTTTTCTGGGCTGGTTATACACAGTGTATCATTAATCACGTCTTTTGGGTACAGGTAAATAGGATACTAAGCAGATATAAGTCTAGAGAGGTATAAAAGCTGCTCAGAGACACATTGTCTTAACAGAAACAGACTGGAACACATCAGGTAACATGCAGAAAAAGTCGATTGGGCATATGTTAAATACACATTTCCCACCTCTTTTGTAGCTGCCAAGGAAACATCATGAAGCCTACACAGAAGAAGTTCTGAATGGCAGTTTGCCAAGCATCTGATGCTGAAGAGACCTTTCTCCTTTAGCTGCCTGAGAGGCAATTATCAGAAAAATGGAGGGAGAGAAGGAAAATTATTAGTCTTGCCTGGCATTTTACAGACACAGGATTTCTAGCAGCAGCCAAAGCGTCTGAAAATAAGATGTGTCATACAAGTTACACATTGGGAATACAAAAAAGCAAAATGATGCTGAACCTCTTACATACCATGGTTTTAAAATTTGGGTGGTGGGGGGGAATCTTTTGCCAGCCAATGTGCTTGATAGAGTCTCCTATGAATTAACCTGAATAAAAGACTGTGATTTACTAGTTCCGCATGATATGCTGCATCCTTGGGAAGGGGCTGAGACTTGCCCAGCAGATTTCCTCTTGTGAGGCCCAGGAGACAACACTTGCATTTCCTGCCCTCTTCTTGCCAACAATCTCTTCTAACTCTGCCTTGCTGAATTAACAGCACCATCTCTTGGTGAATGACAAAAGGCACAGGAGGATTTTTTCTTGCTTGCTCGTGTTTCTTCAGGAATGTTCACAAGTGCAGCTTAAATCAGCATTTTTAAAAAATCAGTCTCACAGAATATAACTAGCAACAATGTGCGTTCAGTTCCTGCATATTCATACATGCCTCAGTCAAACAGCATCAGAGACACACAAGCTTGTTACCATTGGGTAGCCATAGTGGTCTGCCAGTAGAAAGCAAGATTCAAATCAGTAGCACCTTACCTTATACCCAGGAAAATATTGTTGGCCTTTAAGGTGCTACTGGACTCAAAAGTAATAAGAGGCTGTACTTTAGGGACACTATTTACTGGTGTACAGGTGACAGTATCCTAAGAGGAAAAGATTCTAGAGCAACTTCTCTCTAAATTCTACCCAAAAAAGTACAAGTAGGGTAACTAATTCATCCCAATAGAGGGATGAGAGCCAGTTTGGTGTAGTGGTTAAGAGCGTGGGACTCTAATCTGGAGAGCCGGGTTTGATTCCCCACTCTTCCACTTGAAGCCCCCTGGGTGACCTTGGGTCAGTCACAGCTTCTAGGAGCTCTCTCAGCCCCACCCACCTCACAGGGTGTTTTGTTGTGGAGATGATAATGGCATACTTTGTAAACCACTCTGAGTGGGCATTAAGTTGTCCTGAAGGGCGGTATATAAATCAAATGTTGTTATTATTATTAATAGTGTTTTAGTGTAATTGGACTCCTGATTAACTTTGCTGCTACAGACTAACAGTTTTCCCTCTGGAATTTTTGGTTTGTACCTGTTTGCAATATAAGCACCACATCAAACCCATATCCAAGCCACTGCCACTGAGAATCTTCCATATATTTTTGCAACCCCCCCCCCCCCACAACCTAGTGACTGGTTTGTACCTGGAAGTGACAATGGGGAGCTCTAGAAAACACTGCAACTTTATGGTTTTACCATAGAGTTTCTTGTAGTTCCTATAGCCCCCCCCCATTGTCACTTCCAGGTATAACCCAGAAACTATGCAGAAGCCTTTTTTCGTTTATTTTTTCTCCTACCAGTACTTGGAGCTATAGAAGACAACAGAGCAAATCCCCAGGCACATGGGAAGCCTACACAGACAGCCAGTTTGGTGTAGTGATTAAGAGCACGGGACTCTAATCTGGAGAACCGGGTTTGATTCCCCACTCCTTCATTTGAAGCCAGCTGGGTGACCTTGGGTCAGTCACAGCTTCTAGAAGCTCTCTCAGCCCTACCCACTTTACAGGGTGTTTGTTGTGGGAATAATTATAACATACTTTATAAAACGCTCTGCGTAGGTGTTAAGTTGTCCTGAAGGGTGGTATATAAATTGAATGTTGTTGTTGTTGTTGTTGTTGTTACATGAATCTAATCTGGATGTAATCAGAGCATGGATCACGATGTTCAAATCACACTTTTCAAGGAACAGTTATAGCTGGTGTATCAACCAAAGGTGATAAAAGGCACTATGTGTCACAGAGGAGATCTGGGCCTCAGCCTCTATGCCAGCATCCAACAGTACCCCCAAAGCTACAAACCTGTTCCTTAAGAGAGAGTGCAACTCTCTCCAGTACAGGCTGAGTCCTCAGTCCTCAAGCATTATGACATAACAGCAAAGGGACTGGGTGGAAGTAGGACTGACAACTTACAGGTGGGTCCTGGAGATATCCTGCGATTACAACTGAATTCCAGACTACAGAGACCAGTTCCCCTGGAGAAAATGGGTGCTTTGGAGAGTGGACTGTATGGCATTCTACCCCACTGGGGAGGAGAGGTCCCTTTCTTCCCCAAACCTCACCTTCCCCAGGATCCACCCCAAATCTCCTGGAATTTCGCAACTCAGAGCTGGCAATCATAAGCAGAAGTCACAGTTCATTCCCTTTTTCCTTACCAGTCATTACTGTTCAGCCACTTCAAAGCATCAACCAACCCCTGCTCTGGATGAGACAAGGGACGGACTTCTAAGATTTCTCTGTTTACAAGGTCTTCTTCCCATTCTGGAGAATTCAGATTTGCTGGCAAGGAGTTTGCTGTAATTTTTTTAATTTAAAAATACCCAAAACAAAAATTAATATATTGACACTAATAGTAAAGAAATTAAAATTTAAGCTACAAAAAAAGTTGTATTATATGAAGTGTACCTTCAGCTCTTCTCAGTTTCCTTATAACTGCAATTGCTCATGGACATGGTTTAAATTAGCCAAAATAATGTGTTCAGTTTTAGACATAAAGTTTTGAACTCAATTACACTTTTAACACCAGACAGATAGGTGTCCGGTATAAGGAGTGGATGAAAGGGTTATGCCCTGATCTTCAGCACATTTATTTGGAAGTAAAGGCCACGTCCTCTGTTACTAAATTGGTGGGTTGGGAATGGAGACAGAATGGATGTGTTCCGCACACAGAGATGCAAGTACATGGCCTTTCTACCAGGTGCATAGGTTGCAGATCTACCCAGATATACTCAACCCTGACATTTTTAATCTTCCAATTAGATGACACTATTTGACCTCAAACCTTAGTGTTTTCATTTAAAGGTGCTTCCAAGTAAGCAGAACCAGAATGCAAATCATCTTCATTTATTGTGAGTAGACAGCAACCTGGTCCGAGAACCTCTTTGTAATGAATAAATATATATATAAATGAAAGTACATAGTTGGATGAGCAGGTATTTAGCTGATGTCAGTCAATGCAAGTACAGTCACTTTCTTGACATTTAAATTATATGATCTTTTTCCTTCTGTGCAATATTCGCTTGACTCTCCAACATGACAGGCAGACAATGACCTCCTAAAGAGTTGTAACATTCACAACCCCTTGTACAATAGTCAGGAAAAGAGAGAGCTCCATTAGTTTTTGAAATAGTTTTATTTTGCAGAAAGCTTGCAATGCTTCCATTTTGGAACTATGCAGTAATTTGGAGATCAGGGATGCCATTTTGGACACATTTGTCCCAGGTTCCTATCTGAGAAAAAGTTAAGTTGCTAGTCCTTACGAACACAAAAAAAGTTTTTCAAAAACAAAATTATGTTCTTTTGATAGATATAATTAATGATTAACTAGAACTTCAAACAATGCAAATATGAACAACTATAGAGGATTAATATATATTTTGTAACAGGTGATGTTTCAGAGCACAAATGTTACTACTTAAGATGCAGCTTAAAAGTGAGTTTTATTTTATAAAGTTTTAAAACTATATGTTTTCTAGTAAATTAGACAGATGGCCCATTCAGCCCAGGTGATAACTGCTGTGATTGACAGTAGTGGCTTCTTTTCACCAGCTGTTACCTCAGGTCATTTTATATGGAGATGCTAGAGACTGAAAGCATACGTTCACCTACTGTCTGACTGTGCAGTCCCCTTCTAAAGAATGTTATATATCACACTCTATATGTTCACACACTTCTATCAGATTCTCAAGGCCTTTGGATTATCATGCCTCAAAGCCATCGCTCCTATTACTGCAACAAATAACTCCTCATGCAAATGATTTACTAATGTGAGCAGTGGACCACTGAAGAAGATGTCACAAAGAAGAGTACAGCTTCTGCTGTGAAATGTGATCTCCCATAAGGCCTCTCCTCCTACTTTATAATGCTTCACACTCAGTAGACAATTCATACTAGTGATTATTTTCAAATCTAAGACAGTTTTAGTAACGTCAGCCCTGGGTCTTACTTTTCTACTTGGGTCAAGGATCAAAGAAAATTCTTAACCCTGGTTTTAAAAACAGAGTCAAGATAATCACATTACTATGATTGACAGGTACTTGACAACTTCCAGTTCCACACTCTCCAATAGCAGAACCAGGATTACTGATTACTGAGCCCCTGAGAGATTGCTGTTTGGTCTGCCAAGCCACAAATTATTCTACCTTGTGTTTAGAAAGCAACTCCTATGAAGAAAGGCTTAAGATGCTGTGCAGAAGAGAAGTCTAAGATCAGATTCCTACTAACGTGTTGTAATGTGCTTTTGGAGATGTTCTCCAGGTTCCAAAGAGAGATATCATGAGGTATGAAGAACTGGCCCTGCATTTATTAATAGACTCATGGAAAAGAGCATACAGACATGCATATGAGTGTGAATGCTTTGATGAGCTGGTAAGCATGCTCATCTGATGATGTGTATCCATGCTGCATGGGCTATATCTCTGAGTTCATATTCCATTGATGGTAATGCAGTGTGGATAGACAGGATTCACACTTGTATGCACACTTGTATGCACAGCATTCACATTTGTATGCACACTTCTAGACAGACCACAAACTTCCCCATCAATCGGTCTACTAATAAACAGGTATAACATTTACAGTGAAATTCTAAGCAGAGTTACTCCAGTCTAAACCCATTGAAATCGATGGACCTAGACTGCTTAGGATTTCACTGTTAGTTGAAAGGAGAGGCTACCCAGCATTTCTGGACCCAGTGGGTAAGAGAGACTGATATACTACTTTAGTATACCACAGACTCATGAATCCTCTGTAATCTTACTTTGCCCGGCACGTACTGTTGACATCTGGCTATGAACCATTTGCAGGGTTGAAGGGGTATCTCATAGTCAGGTTCAGTATTGTCTAACAATGTTAGTGTAATGCACCTGAATGGTACAGATTTCCTTACTATCAAGACAGCAGTAGCAAGAGAAGTGCAAGCATGGCGTTAATATCTAATCACCTGGGCAGCCTTCTTTCTGCAAAGTCTAGCCATTTCGAGAGACAAGCTGCAGTCAAAGCAAAACTGAAAACTTTATTGAGATGTAAAAGTTACATTCTATTTGCAGATCATGCTGGATCTATGCCAGGGGTCAGCAGCTTCTGATACAATCATTTGAGGTATCTTTCTAGATCATCTGCCTGCATTGGGAGTTGGGGCACCATACTTTGATGGTTCTGGTGTTCACTGAGTCTAAACCCAAGTGTAGCAATGGGTGTCCTTAACAAGTGTTGGATGTAGCCACCAGACCCTCACCTCATGGGGACCCCTATTTTGATCCCCCATTTTGGTTCTAACATGGGCTTAGGGCTAGAAAATTGAGTCTGTGTCCTGCTGAAGTTAAGCTAATAGCAGTGGCAGTGAGCCATGCCAAGCACAAGGGGGTGAGTCGTTAAGCAGAAATGCAATGCAGACCATCTCCTCCCTAAAGCTCACCTCAGGCTGATTAAACTGGAGGGCTATTCTCCCCAAGGACTTTGAATAATTTGACCCTAATGAATGACCTGGGTCTCCAAGACAATGAGCAATGGACTGGCCTCAGCTAGTTCCTTCCCTTATCATAGTGATCGTACAGAAAGATTCTTGCCCTCTCCTTAATCTTCTTATTCACCCAGTCTTAGGGCTGTGTTTCTCCAAACCTCCTCTAGGAAGTATTTTTGACTTTTATGCAAACCAGGAAAACTCTCCTTTTCAATATCAGCCTCCTCCTCACTTTAAACTTGGGTGATTCTCCAGAATTAGGTTTTCTGAAAGCCTTAATAAAGGGCAGGATCTAGCAGGTGACAGAATCTTCCCAGAGACAGCCATCTGCCTGTCTTTTGTTCACATCACTGCCCCACCTTATGACTGGCATATGCCAGATCGTGAACATCAGTACTACAAGTATAGCCCACAAATTACCAATACTTCACAGCATTGTTTCCAGTTGCTGCCCCTGTGTGGCACAGGTTCCTTGGAGACACAAGCTGGTCTCTTTCTCTACACTCCACCCTTCTATTCTTCACATCAGGACTCTACAGGATTTCCACACTCTACAAGACAGGTTGCATGTTCCCTCTGCTCCCATTTTGTTTTCCCTTATATACAGGTAGCTGTGAGGTAAAGATTTTGATGTGCTGCTTTGCAATCTCTCTCTCTCTCTCTCTCTCTCTCATTTCTTGTAACAACTGTTTAATTTAGCTTATGTTATCTTAATAAAACCCATTTTCATTTTAAGAGTGGTTATTTCCCCTCATTATTCTGAGTGTTTTGCTGAATCTGGACCTTGGTATACACTGGTTAAAGATCCCCAAAATATTGCTTTTAAATACCTTACAACACACGTTTGTTCTGGGCCAGTGAGGGGACACCTCTGCTTGTTACAGGGCCTCCATGTGTAGAGCAATTCAGGTAACATGGGGTCAGTAATGGACTGGATAGCAATATAGAGGGACTGTTGTTCAAGGATTTATCAAACTGCTCACAAGTGACATCTGTAGCTCATAGTGCCACAGCTTCGGTTGAGCTCAATCTGTCTGCTCACAGAGAAAGATGATTGGGCCATAATTACCGATGCTCTAGTAACATCCAGGTTAAATTACTCCAAAGTGTTACACATGAGGCTGCCTTTGAAAAGGGTGTGGAAACTTCAACTGATAGAAAATACAGCAGATAGGTTGTTAATTTGGACTGACTGCCATGTTGCACTGAGATTATAACATTTGGAACTGCTAGGATCCTCTTTATTGCTTTATGCTTTATTGTGAAGCCTTTGCTTGTGACTGGCCTTTCTACCCAAGGCCAAGACCAATCTCAAAGTAGTAATTAGAACAGGCAGGCAGCATGAAAGCTTCGTGTCTCACCTGAAGCATGTCTCAGGAAGCTACTGTCATGGTTGATGACAGGGATGCTAGGCAGAGAGGGCCTGTTCACCCTTTTCTTTAAGGCTATTCCAACAGGAGCTCTGGATGGGTTGCTCAGGCTGAATGGAACAGGGATGGTGGCCTCACTGCTATTAAGTGGACCAGAACCTGTAGAGAATAATTTGGAAAGGTAAGCTTTACTCTTTAGTAAAGGACACATCAGCTGAAAGAACAAGCCACAGAAGCAGACATTGTTTGTTAAATGGGATGTATCCATACAGCATTAGGGCCAATATCAGTAGTTAAAACTACAGCATTAGGAACAATGGAACACAATACTTCCTCCAGTGGGTGGGAGAACTTTTATCTTCCATTATCTCTGTTTCAGAAGTAAGGTCCTGATTGTAGTATGTTGCTTGATTTTCCCAAGTTGATTTTTAATATGACCACCCAGGAGTGCATACGTGTGGAAAGTGCTCTTCATAATTGTTTATTCACATAACTTTTTGACAAAATGGTTCTTGTGAGCAGAATCCTATTGGATCCCTAGTCTCAGAATTATCTCCAGAAAAGTTACCTGGATAATGAACTCCAAATACTGCTGTCCCCTGACTATAGATATCTTTGTGGATTAAATGTATATCTTTGAATCCATTAACTGTTCAAGCAAATCTGCATATTAGTAACATAAATACATCTGAAGGGGGGAAAATATACTTCTGTTTGCTCATAGATTATGAACATATGTAGCAAGCACCATCTTAGAAGAGGCATTCCCACTCATTTGAATTAAGGAGGGGAAATGTCACTTCTCAGATGGCATCTGGCATCCAAAGTCATTTTAAAAAATAATCTGAGGTTTTTGGATGAACCAGTTATCAATCTTATTTCCAACAAAGATTTTCTACATAATAACATAATAATAACATTCAATTTATATACCACCCCTTCAGGGCAACTTAACACCCACTCAGAGCAGTTTACAAAGTATGTTATTATTATCCTCACAACAATCACCCTGTGAGGTGGGTGGGGCTGAGAGAGCTCCTAGAAGCTGAGGCTGACCCAAGATCACCCAGCTGGCTTTAAGTGGAGGAGCGGGGAATCAAACCCGATTTTCCAGATTAGAGTCCTGCCATTCTTTTTTTTTTATATATAATTTTTTTATTTTTAATTACTAACCTCAAAAACTACAAAAAAGGGAAAAAGGGAACAGGGGGAAAGGGAAGAAACAACATATGAAAAACACACACTACATCTACGAGTATTGCATTCCCTTCATAATACAATTATTTAAAGTTAAACTTTCTAATATGCTCTTAGATTGGTAGATCTTATAAAATACGAACTACAGTCAGGATCAGGTCTTCTTCCCCTCCCTGCGTCTCGGTCGCAGCTCTCTCTGAACAGCTACAATAGCTGCGCTCACTCCCTCCTCCCCATTCCCCCCTTCAGATTTTAAATCCTCTCCTTGCTGGAGCTCTTGATGATTAAACACAAAGTCCCTCAGCTGTACTTCCGATGTTATCTTGTAGGCTTGGTCTTTATAACTGAACCAGATACCTTCCGGAAATAACCATTTGTATTTTATTTCACGCTTCCTCAGAAGAGCTGCAAACCTTTTATATTTGAATCTTCTTTTCCGAGCTAAAAATGGAACGTCCTTCGATATCTTAACCTTGTTACCCAGAAAGTCCAAGTCCACATTGTAGGAATTATATAAGATGGTGTCCCGAGTCTTCTTAGATGAAAAATCGATAATAATCTCGCGAGGCAGCTGACGCTTCGTTGCATATTTTGAAGATGTCCGGCAGACTTCCAGAATATCGCTTTTTAACTCTTCTTTAGTTGCCTTTGCGGATGACGCCAAAAGTTCCGACACCAAATCCTTTAAGTTTTCACTTTCCTCCTCCTTCACATTCTGAAGACGCAATACCGTCTGAGCACGATCCACTTGTAACCCTATCAATTGATTCTCCAAAAGCTTTACTTCTTTGTTTGTTGCTTTCATGAGTACTGCGTTTTCCCGAGCAGACTGCTCTGCCCCAGACGCTACGTCTTTAATGGTTTTCACTTCGTTCTCAACTGAGCCAACCCTTTGACCGATTTCATTTAGCTTATCAACAAAGGGCTTCATAGCTTCAACGACCAACCGTTTAACCACCTCTTCAAGAGACTCTCCTTTCCCCTGCAAAGCAGTCGAAACAGATTTTCCCACAGCAGGGCTCTGCTTTTTCATCGCCATTTTAGGGGGGGGGGAGTCCGCCAACTAAGTTCCAAAACTCAATGAAGGGGAAGATGTCCGAACCTTCTTAGCTTCAACTCCCACCAATCCTTCGCATACGCTTGGAATGACAGAAGGGATTCGCTTACTTACAGGTTTTCACCTTAATTCTGCTTGTTGCCGTTCTCCATGGCCCGGCAGCACGCGATGTGCTGCGCAAGTCTGCCGGCCTCCGTAGGAGCAAACAGGCAATTTACCCCCTGCATCGACTTCAGGGGGCTCTTCCCGCAGCACTCCGGACCCTGACCCCCTCACTGGGAGTCCTGGGGGTTAACCCTCACAGGTCAACCACCCGGTCAGGCTGCTCGGGCGCTTCCTCCCGGACCTGCGGAAAGGAGCGTCCGACATGGCCGGGAAAACGAAACCAAATCGAGTCCTGCCATTCTTAACTACTACACCAAATTGGCTCTACATGGATTCACCATAGGATCGCTTTAAAAGGACACGGAAAGAAAGATGTAAGAAGAGGCCCAAATACACACAGCTCTGAGGCCAGACATTTAAGCACCTCCCACCAGCACTAAAGATGACTTGACTTTGCATCATAACCTTGTTCTGGCAGAGTGCTGACTTGCAACTTTCCCTCTGCTGCAGCCGCCCTTCTTGGTGTTTCTACTGCAGTATGATCAGTGCATGACAATTGCAATCAGATTAACTGGTGACCGAGGCCCTGTGCCTTTTATTCTTCATTTGGAGTATGCACGACTTCACAAGTTACACCCTTCAAAACCTTCAGTGAATTTAGAAAGGTGTAAATCTGTTCAGCATTGCAGTGTCAGCTTTTTCTCTGAAATAACTGCTTTCAAAAAATATGGGTGAGTGTTTAAAACAGCAGATTTCTTACTACATGAGTAAGCGTCCCCTCTGCATGAAAATTTCCTCCAGGCTATACTTTAGTTAAAATTAACTATTATGAGGGAAGCATCTCTTTTCTCTGACTGCTGGTTTTGAAGTATATGTGGGTTTGATGACAATGATAAAGTGAGATTTAGAATTCAATAATGTCCAAGGCCATCTTATGATTCAATTCATCTATTGCTAAAATAGCTCTAATCATTTTTAAAACTTTCTTTTTGTAAAGTATAGGAAAATCTTTGATGAAACATTCTGAACCAGTACCAATGATTACAGGAACAAAAACACATGATGTTAAAATACTTTGGTGAGGAATTTTTCAGCCATGAGTGTCTTATTTCAATACTATTCAGACACATTTAAGGACATGAAGGCACATTCTGCTTTTTTGCTAGAAGGATTATCAAGTTCCCTGAAAATAAGGCAGAATATTTCAGAGTTTTTCACTAAATGATCTGGAAGTATCAGTTCCTGCAACATTGACATAGGCTGTTTCCACAAGGGACTGGGAAAAACTGCCCTCACTGTGGCAGCAACAGCAAATGGGAAGGAGGGGAGTGGGGATGTGCAGCACACCATGTCCCCATGATACTTACTGCTGCCTGCACCCTTTGGTCATGTCAGTACAGAAGTACCAATGCGACAAGAGCCCTGCCCCCCCCATGACCCAGAAATCCCTCTTGCATTTGCAGCTGAGCTATACTTCACAAATGGCTTCGGTTGACAGAACCTTCTTAGTTGTGGATAAAGAATTATTACAACCACTGGCAAAGAGGTCACCTCAGAGATAACTCTAGCTACCTGAGCAATAGTAGATATTGCCTGGACAGAAAGTTCCAGTGTAAAGAAAATAGTATTTTTGCAAAGAACCATTTTTGGTTTTGCTGTTCCTTTAATAATATTTAGACTATGCTGTACTTAAGATTCACCGCCATCTTTTAGCGAATGTTCTTTACCTTTAACGGCTGCGTGACAGCATGAAATTCAACAGGTATTATTTCCTTTTCCTCTTTAAGCCTTCATACTGGGAAAGGAAGGACCTATTGCATATCAACCTGTCATGCAACAGTCAATCCAAGAATTTTTGTCGGGGGAAAAAAATAGCAACCCTGAGATTACCTGATCTCATGGCCTGATTATTTTCCCCTTTCCACAATTTACACTCTAATCTCTTCAAAGGATAAATTTGAAATCCAGGCTGACATTTCCCCCATTTAAGTAGCCACATACCTTCCTGAGCAGTTCTCTGTAGCTGGTCAGATCTATCCTTTTCTCTTTCTTTGCGCAAAAGTTCTATCTCCCTTAACTGCTTCTGACGCATTTTCTCCTGAGCAGACTTGGATATGGTCACAAGGATCTGAAGACAGAAAGGAGACGCACAGTAGTGCATGAAACAGACCTAACCCTTGCTATGTGCAAGAGTTACTGAAAAATTACTTCCATGAGAAACTGACACTGTAGCGTGACTAGGGCCTAATAACTCATTGCCTGCAAGCATGTGCAATGAAATCCCAATGGTCATTTTTTTTTTAAAAAAAGGAAAAACAAAAATGCGTAATTTGAGTGGTAAAATAGTGGGCTGGGAAAGGGTTAAGCAGCCCTTTTAAATGACCACCATTTCTCCACCTCCTCAGGAAGCAGCTTTTCCTTTAGAAAAAGTCAGTCAGGCTTCTATTATCCGCACTTGTTATTTAATGGACAGCTAGGCTCTGAGGATGCTCACAAGTAGACATGGGCATAAACTGAAAAAATTTAACGAACCAGCAGTTCGTGGTTTGGTGCCAACGACGAACTCAAACCAGTGAACCACAACGAACTTTTCCCGTTGCCGAACCGGTTCGAGGTTCGTGGGCGTCAGAACGGCCCCCATTGGAATTAGAGAGCCCATATTCCTGGGGAGTGTTTAACAAGCTCTCCTCCAGCCATTACCCAAGTTTGGTCAAGATTGCAATAGGGATCTAAGCTCCAATTAAACTCTCTCTGTCTCTCTCCCCAAAGGCTAGCAAGTAGCAAGCAACAGCTCTGTCACACTCCACTGCTTTTTATAAGCTGAGGTCCCATTGAGCAACACAGGAGGTCTGTGGTTGGCCGTCAGAGCTACCTATCAGGGTTTGCAGGGATGATATCGGAGTGCCCATGGCTACAGAACACCCCCTCCCTCCCCCAGGTGTCTTCTCTCAACCTGTAACTGCTTTGCAGCTCCGTGGTTGGAAGGAAGACCTGCCGATCAAGGTAAGCTGGGCTTCCATTCACGTTTCCAGGGCGACAGAAGGAGTGCAAACAGAGATCAGGCATTCCCCCGGCTCCATTTCCAAGGGAATTGATTGATGGTGCCTGACTGTCTGGCTTCACGAACCGTGGAAGAACGCACCAAACTGCGCCTCTAACAAACACTGGTTCGTTAGCCATGGACGCTTACGAACCGCCAGATCGCAAACGGAAGATTGAGCGGTTCGTGGTTTTTTTTGGTTCATAATGCAGTTCATGCCCATGTCTACTCACAAGTAAAGAATTATTCTTATGTCAGTATCACTAAGGCCTGTGACCTGAAGCCACACAGGGCCAAACTAAATGTGATGGTGTCCTTGTGTCAGATCCATGGGTGATGATGTCATTTTAAAGTCTGGTGAGGCAATTTAAAAATGCCACAAAAGAATGATCCTGATTTGGCCTGCAGCATGGTGGAAAGAGGTGTTCTTGTCCCACTCCAACCCCACATGCCTTTTCAAGTGCCAAAGCAGGAGCAGTAGGAAAAAAGAACAATTGATTATGCTGTGCTGCCTTGCAGCATTTTTGAATCACGTAATTAGGCTTTAAATTTATTTATTTATTTAATTCAATTTATATTCCACTCACACCAGAAGCAGGCTCAGAGTGGATCACAAGAATAAAAATCAACAGGGTAGCATAATAGTGTAAACGCATCAATAACAATTCATTAAAACAGCAGCAGTAGCATCCATGGGTCATACTTGTGGACACCATCATATCTAGTTTGGCCCACAAATACAATGGTCATCCCTGTTACTCCCATTGGCAAACCATGGATCAGCACTGAGGAAATGAGTTACACATAATGATACAGCTAAGAAAGAATTAGTGTGTGGAGGAAAGGCCATTTGCCTCCTAGTGGTGTCTAGAAAGAAGCAATAGCAATGTGTTTGTTAAGATGGCTGCTTAGGATTGCCAGGCTGTGTCTGGAACCGAGCAAGAGGGTTGGAGGCAGAGAAATGTGGGAGGGGGGCACAGCATCATTTGTACTATTATGTTACTTCTAGGAAAAACACAGAAGTGTTATAGGGTCGTTCTAAGAAATGCTGGAAACTCTATGGTAAAAACCAAGAGTTTCCGGTGATTTCCAGAGATATCCTAAGTCACTCCTGGGTTTTCCCCTGAATTGATGCTGGGTCGCAGAAATTAGTTGCCGGTAGGTAACTAAGGCTGGAAGAGGGAATAAACCTATGGCTACTGGAGTTGTTGCAGTTAGGACCACTCGGCCAAGTGCCTCTGACAGAGCAGATGTGGGGGTGCCATGCCAAAGCCATTGCGATTGAGGCGAATGCTCATAAATGGTGGTTTAAACTGTAAGTGTGAAAAGGTTCAGTCTTTCATAAGCATCTGGAATCAGTTCTTTGTGGAACCTGGAGGGATCTGCTTAAAGTCTCATTATAACAGGCGTGATCAACCAAAGAGACAACAGACCTAATGCTGAAATTGTCACACGTGTACCTCACTAACTGATTTTTTTTCTTGTCATACTTTTCTTTCCCACTGCTGTTAAATCAAGTGCTAAAAGGCATTTCCACGATCCCACCAAAAGGCCCTTATTAGAATAGGAAGGGGGAAATCAGCACATACCCTTCCATTGTTCTCCTTCCACTCATCCTCTTTTACAAGGTGAGTACTGGAGAGCTGGCAACCTTCTTTCAACAGCCCCAGACTGAGAGAGTGGGTAGTTAAAGGTAGTAAGGGTTCAGCAGATGCAGCAGCCTTCAAGGAGGTAGACAGGCTACGTCTGAAAGCAGGCAAAGAAGATTCCAGCATTCTGGTTTCTAAGGAGCAAAACAACCAACATGTTAGCATGGACAAAAATGAAACAAAAAGCATTACTGTAGACAACATAAGCCCAGAAATTATACAATATATTAATGTATATGAATGATATAAACCAGGAAGATACGGCAACAGATTGAAATAGTTCTTTATGGATGAACACAAAAAATAACGGGAGTGATTGATACCATGAAAAAAGCAAACTTTTCTACTTCTGACTAAGGGTGATGATATTAGGGGTGTGTGCATCAGGGTATCTGGAATACTTTCTGTATTTGGTATTCCAAATATTAGGGCCCAAAAGTACCAATTTAGTATTTGGATCCAGACTTTATTCAGCAATCTGGATCCATTATTCTCTATGGGATAACCTATTGGGGGCTGGGTGGCATTTTTCAAGCGAACTCCACCAAAATTGCAAGGAAGCTAATGTCCACTGTAGACAAGTTTCAAGAATACTGAACCCAGGGATCCAATTTTATGGGCCCCTGAACAAGCTGCCCCCACCCTAAGGGAGGAAAAAAATCCAAGCTGACTTTCCAGCAAAAACAAAAGAAAACACCCCGTTAATCAAAAAGGCAGGGCAAGGCAACCATTAGCCAAAGGCTCAGTCCCAACATATCAACGCACAGCAGCAGAACCACCACTTGTAGTAGTAGTATTCTTTATTACAGCACTTAGCCAGTACAGAACCACCACCTGGCACAATGTACTGGCAATGGCAAACAAATGCACACAGTAGTAACTTAGTATAAGATCTCCCTCCCAAGAAAGGCCTCGGAAAGTGAGAGGAAAGGGTAACTTTGGGTAACCCTAGTTCTCCTCTCTCAGCAGTCTACAATCTACACTTCCATTTTCTGGCTTTGAGGAACCTAGAGACACAGCTGTAGAAGCTGCCTTTCATCACTGGCCCTCCTGTTCCACCCCTGTGCAAAAGAAAGTTTAGTTAACACAACAACAACACAACAGCATGCTGCACTAGATTCATTTTGGGTCCTTCTGTGGGTGTTTCTACTTGTTTTAATTTAACATTGGCATGTATGTGGTGTGAATTCTTTAATTTCCCTAGCATCTCTCTTCCTCTTCCAATGGCAAGAGAACATTTTTGGTGCTGCTTTTCTTAACTTTCTTTCCCCCACCTTCTCAACACAGACTGGCAGACAAGTCAGGCATAAGAAGGACGTGTTCGTGTCAATCACTCTCAAAGCCCAGAGTCGGGTAACTGAAAAAGCAGCAAGTTGACCTTCAGAAAGACCAGCAGCTCAACTCTCCAGGGAAGGTGGGAAGTACGATGAGGGTTGACCATGTTCCCACATGGGAGAAGACAGACTTGTTCTGCATGCTCATCAGAGGACACATGAGAGGCCTCTGAGCCACAAGAGAAGTCTGGCCAGACTGCCTCTTTCTTGGCCCAGTAACAAGTGGCATGCAACTTGCAGGGCTCTGAAAAGTTGTCCCTGACTAAGTAGTCCCTGACTGTTGCCTTTGCCAAATCCTGGTTCATGTGCCTCACATTCCCAGAGGGCCCAAGCGCCTCCTCAATGGCCAACATTTTGCATCAACATCTCAGGAGTGGCTATGGGTGAATCCTGCACAGAAGAGGAGGTGCAACAGTAAAGCAGCCCTCCCTCTCCTCCCCTTCTGCTGGCAAGATGCACCTCTTGGCCTGTACATACTGCTCCTGCCAATAGAGCTCATCTCTGAAACTGGAGAACTTCCTGGCCCACTTGGTGATACTGCCCTTGACACATGGTCACCAACATGTATGGTTCCTTCTCAGTGAAAGGTTGCAGGTGGGACGTGATGCCCTCTTGCAGCCTTATAACAAGCACGCACACTGCTGGGACAAGGTCTGCATGTCTTGTGTCTGTGTCAGAAGGCCATTTTCCTCTAAAGCATTTGCTTCAAAGGAATGATCAGACCCAGGGTGGCTGTGTCAGACGAGACCATGATGGTGAAGTCCTTAAAGGTTTAGCAAGTGATATGCATGCTGCAATGAGAGCAGGTCCAAATGTCTGGTGTGAAATGCACACTTCTCCCAGCACCGTAAGACAACTGTGCCTTCACATGGTCCCTGGCAGTCCTTTACCATGACCTTATTCAGTGTGGTACAAGCAAGGAGTGTGTACCAAGGACAGACTTCTTGGCGCACCCTGTGGAAGTTGACATCCTCGACAATGAAAAAGGGAGTTTGTCAAGAGTGAGCATCTTGCCAATGAGTCAAGTGACCCTCTTCCCTGCCCTCTGGATCCCCCTTCTTGGCACACTACTGTCACCCCACCAAACCTTTCTGTCAGTGATGCTTGGCATCTCTTCCCTACAGGAACCATGAGAGGGACAGTGCTAGAGATGGTCATGGGACACACACACACCTCTCAGACTGCTGGCGACCGTGTGAAAGCAGCGCTCTCTCCCTTCAAAGAAGTGCCATCTGGTGGTGCTTCTTCAAGTGGTTCTTGAGACTGGTAGTTGAGAGATGAGCCAGATCTTTCCCTCTACTGATCCAGGCCCTACACAGCTGGCATAGCATGGGATCCTTCGTCTTCTGGAAGTGATCCCAGATGGCAGAAGTGTAGGGAGACCCATGTTTCCCTGCAGCAGTGGGCACTAAGGGTGTGCAGAAAAAAAAATCGGGTTTCCCGCTTTGGGAACCCCAAAGTGGGAAAAAATTGTAAATAAGGGATTTCCGAAGCGGCACACCACTCCAGGAATCACTTATTTAACCCACTTCGGTGTGCTCTGTAAATATTTGGAGCACACTGACAAACTTCCCTGCCCAGCTGCTTATTTCACCCGATGGGAGGGGCAGGAGGGGATTCCCTCCTGCTCCTCCCATCAGGAGAAATAAGCGGCGGGGGGGGCAGTTTAAATCCCACCAGCTTCAGCTGCCTGGCGGGGTACTCCCTGCCAAACTGTTGATTTGGGGGTTAAAATGCCCCTTTCCGTGCCACTGCATGTGGAAATCCTGAATCTTTGTGAATCGGGTCCGATTTGGGTATTTTTCCTGAACTGGAAATCCAAATTGCACACCCCTAGTGGGCACCCCAGGAGCCACCTCCTGTGAGGCGCTCGGAGCAAACACACTATATCTAGGGGGAGGGGGCAGAAGGAGATGGCCGAGGGCAAAGGGGTTGCGATGGCAGCACCCTGCGGGGGGGGTACTCCCTATATTTCTTCCTCTTTTGCCACCTCCATCTTGTCCTCATGCTTCTCCTTGTAAATCATACTGTTGGCCTCAGAGGAAACTAGAGAAAGCTCACTGGTAGTGATCCTCTTTTCTAATTCCTCCAGCAACCTCTGGGTCCCTGGGGTGAGCTAAAGCACCAGAAGACTCACAACCCCCAAATCCACCCCAAGGACACCTTATGATGCTGCAAGAGGACGGGCTGGTGGAAGGCAGCATCCGGTAGGGTTGCCAGCCTCCAGGTAGTAGCTGGAGATCCCCCGGAATTACAACTGGTCTCCAGGCCACAGAGATCAGTTCACCTGGAGAAAATGGCTACTTTGGGGGTGGACTCTATGGAATTATGCCATGCCAAGGTCCTTTCCCTCCCCAACTCCCTCTTTCTCCAGGTTTCTCCAGGTTTCACCCCCTAGATCTCCAGGAATTTCCCAACTTGGAGCTGGCAATCATAGCATTGGGGCAAGCCTCTTGTGCAGGTGGGGAGAAAGCTGTAGCTCTCTCTCTCCTCTCCACTCCACTACTCTTCTCCTTCATATTTCCTCCAGGGCCCCACTGGACTCCTCTCCTTTCACCCATTCTGTCTCCTCACTAGTAATACTGATACTTTCGGAGTAGGCCTACCTGAACTGTGCTACATTCCCTAACACAGCAGTAACCCACAAAATTCCCCCCCCCACACACACAATTTTGGGGTTTTTTCAATACCAAGTCAAATATCAGAAGAATTTTTAAAAAGTCTACTAGAGTCTACACCCCAAAAGTCTACTAGAGACAAAAAAATAAACAACTGCAATGTAAAACAAGAAACACCTCTTTAATAGAGGTAAAGAGCAAGTTGCCCACCCACCCCCCAAAACAGCAAGCAACTCTTAACATATTAACAATGAACAGTAGCTAACCTTTAAATCAACAAGAAAAAGCACTCCCTCCCACAAGAAAAGCAACTCTTAATAATAACACCAAGCAACTATCAAGCAAAAGCAATCTCCCCCCACAACAGCAGCAAGCAACAACCACCTGAAAACAAGCAAAAGCAATTATTAAATAAACTGAAAAGAAACTCAAGAAATTGTCGAAGGCTTTCACGGCCGGAGAACGATGGTTGTTGTGGGTTTTCCGGGCTGTATTGCCGTGGTCTTGGCATTGTAGTTCCTGACGTTTCGCCAGCAGCTGTGGCTGGCATCTTCAGAGGTGTAGCACCAAAAGACAGAGATCTCTCAGTGTCAGTGAGAGATCTCTGTCTTTTGGTGCTACACCTCTGAAGAGGTGTAGCTGCTGGCGAAACGTCAGGAACTACAATGCCAAGACCACGGCAATACAGCCCGGAAAACCCATAACAACCAAACTCAAGAAAACTTGCCCCTTTCCCCACCCTTACTCTACCTCTCCCCAACCCAACTCCAGGCCAATCCCCTCCCCCCCAAAAAAGGGTTGTGAGATGGAGTCCAGACTAATTCCGGACCTGGGGAAAAGCAGAGGGGACTTACTTTTAATGCACACTCCTGGGGCAGCATGATGACATCACTGCAGAAAATGACATCATCACGCCAATCCCCCTTCCACTTCTAGGTGCCACTCCTGTGCAGCCGCAGGCCACCTGGGCCCTCAGACTTGCTGGCTGCTCCTGAGCACTGCCGCACAGTCGCAGGAGGCCACTTGGGCACTGGGCTGACTGGTTGCTTCTGACTGGTGCCTTGCAACCAAAGGAGGGGAGAGGGAAGGGAGAAAGAGGATGTTTTCCCCAGATAGTCCCCCCAAAATACTAGACTGTCTGGGTAAATACTGGACACCTGGCAATCCTACCTGCAAATCAGGAAAAAAATGAGTCTATGACTCTCAAACCAAGCAGCAGTTCTTCAGGTGGTTCTCCAGACAAGCAGCAGCATTAATCCAAATTGCAGATCCAAAATGCAGAGGTAAATCCAAAAGACAGACTCCCAGAACAGCCAGAGGCTAAGACCCCTGATAGCACGGTCTCTGGAAATCTTACTCAAAATGGAGTCTGCTCTGAGCAAGACCTGCTTTTATGTTCTTGCAAGAATTCGAAAAAGGCTCTCCCATCAAATATTCCCTAATTGGCCAGACA
This sequence comes from Eublepharis macularius, assembly GCF_028583425.1. Taxonomy (NCBI): domain Eukaryota; kingdom Metazoa; phylum Chordata; class Lepidosauria; order Squamata; family Eublepharidae; genus Eublepharis; species Eublepharis macularius. The sequence continues at coordinate 177,862,441 of NC_072790.1, read as the reverse complement.
AGTAGAGCTCCTTCACTAACTGGTCACTCACTCTCTGTCTCTCTTCCTCCTGCCTTTCTCCCCTCTCTGTCCTACCACCTGGGGATAAAAGCCTGGGAAAGAACAGAAGGGATAAGCCAGTTAGTTTTAAAATTTGGAATATTTGTACAATTCTAAAAACAATTCTGAGTACAAATATGAGTACAATTCTGGTTGTTCCACTTCAAAAAAGGAAATCATAGAGCTTGAGGAGCAGAAAGGGGCAATCAATATGAAGAAAAGGTAGGAAGATCTTTCCAATTACTAAAAGGCTGGAATTGAGGGCAATTTGCATTAGAAAAAGAGCCGACTAACAAACTGCATAGAAGTTATAAAATTATGTATAGTGAGGAGTGCATACAGAAAAGTATTTTGTCTCATAAAACTAGAATTCAGGCTCACTGAATGAAAATGATTGGCAAAAGATTAACAGGAATAAGAAAGGACTCCTTCGCAAAACAGAATTCACTGTGACAAAATGTTGTGAGGCTACTTCAAAGTGAGAAATTGCTGAATTATATTTTATCAGAAAGGTAAATAGTATTCATTATGTTTGTATCAAGAGGAGCTTTTCTCATTCGTTGCGGTAATTGTATTAGTTCAATAAAACTTGAAAGACTGTGTAATTGCCAGTTACTGCTACTGTGAATGGTCACTGTACTCATCTTTTATATATCTGATATTTGCATAGAAATGTTTGTTTGCAGCTCTTACATTTCATGATGGTTGCCAACCTCCAGGTGGGGCTTGGAGATCTCCCAGAATCACAGCTGCTCTCCAGAGAAAATGCTGCTGTGGGGGGGCAGACTGTATGGCATCCCATTCCTGCTGAGCTCTCTCCCCTTCCCAAACCCCACCCTCCCCTGGCTCATCCCCCAATGCCCAGTAATTTCCATATTCAGAGTTGGCAACCCTACATTTCATTGTCTTTAGGGTAAAAATCCCACTGTTTAAAATTTTTCTGTCTGCAGCCAAGGAGGACTCAGTTAACAATCAGATTAAGTGGATTCTATTTCATATAAGCTAATGCCACAGCATGTCTTCTAGTCTTTATTGTGCCACAAAGCTCCTTTTTTTGGCTGCAACAAGCATGTCTACTTCTCTGGATAATCTGAAATGGTGACTCTTGAGCTTTATGGAAAATCTAGGTAAACTGGATATCATTCTTCCTGAGAAAGAGTATCCAACTCACACCTCTTGACTGTCATTCTTTCTGAGGATAATAATTTCCACCATCTCTCCCTGCCTCTAGAAATAACCTGCATGAAACGATAGTGTTGATGACACTTCTGCCTGTATGTTCTTCATTCTTTTCTCCAGTGAGGATAGAACTTCCTGGCACTGATACAGACTGATTATCAGCAGTGCAGTTCTACACAGTTACTCCAGTCTAAATTCATTGACATCCGCTGGTTTAATCTGGAGTAACTCTCCATACGATTGCACCACAAAACTTGAGGGAAGCTGACAAGTGTCCAACCTGTGTCAGGCGTCACTTGTAGCTTGGCTCTTAGAGAGGTAGCTTGCCATTGCCTACCTTTGCACAGTAGCCCTTGTCTTCCTTGGTGGTCTCCCATCAAGGTACTAATCAATGCCAACCCTACTTAGCTTCCAACATCTGACAAGACTGGGGTGGCTTGCCCCCTCTCCAATTCCATACTGTTTTTACTTCTGTGTATTGGTGTTGCCTGCTGTTCTGTCTATTGGAATGTAGCCTATGAGCATTCTGCAGCCAGAAGCAGATCTTTCCCTGCCTTCTCTTTCTCCAGCAGCTTACCATGCCCCCCATGGCATTGCTTAGGGTTGGGGGGGCATCACTGTCCAAAAGCCATGCAAGTCCAGCATCTGCAACAAGGACAAGAAATTGAATAAGATTGTCCCATCAGCAGAGCATGCAAAGAACGTGCACCCATTAGTGATTTACTTTGTTGCTAATGTATTTTTCATGCCATTTACAGTGCTGTTTTAGTTATTTTTATCTTATTGTTTTAAGCCTCCTTGGACATATCTGGAAAGCTGGGACAAATACTTTTAATAAATATTCAGAGTGCTCTCTCACACATACCTTTGCAGAGGAGTAAGTATATTCTCAAGTGTCTCTCTCATTAAGAGGTTTGCCCCTTAGCTTCTGTGCCTGTTATAAAGCTGGATTTTACAAAAAAATAAAAAACCTGCTCCCCAAGAATCCCATTTGAACTTGGTACAGCACATCCAAATGCCAGTTTGAAAAGGGATTAGATGTGCCTCCAATGTGTAGGAGCCATACAGACTGTGCATTTGTTTTATTATTTATTTGTGTTATTTATAATCTGCCTTTCTCACTGAGACTCAAGGTAGATTACATAATGTGAGTCAGTACAGTCAATATCAGATACATTTCAATAAACTTGTAATAGGGTATATACATGCAAATTTGTAAAGATCTAAAACCAACAAAAATCCAATACAGAGCTGAAGAAATGCTGAAACAGAGCACAAGCAATCCTACAACAGACATATTAAACAACATGGGATCAGTTGCTGGCTTCCAGGTGTTAATGCAGGGGCAAAAACAGGCCTTCCTTTTCACAGAATACCTCCTGAACCAAAAGTACAAACAGTTACTGTAGTGGACAGGCCATTAAAATCCAAAGCATTCCCCAGGAGGTAGGGCAGGAGTCAGACTAAATGTAGTTATTCGCTTCATTTATACCCTGCTTTTCTCCCCAATAGGGACCCAAAACAGTTTACTTCATTCTCCTGTCCTCCCATTTTATCCTCACAACAATCGTGTAAGGCAAGTTAAGCTGAGAGTGTGTAACTGGCCATAGGTCACCAGCAAGATTCCATTGCAGAATGGGGGTTTGAACTTAAATCAGGGACATGGGCAAATTAAACGAAGGAGGTACAGAGACCCAGGCGAAAATAAAGGAAGGACTGGCAGGTTTACACCACAGGTCTGAGGCATCACTTCTTACCACTGACCTCAGTTTGCATATTGTATGCTCTTCCACTCATTTCAGACCTGTATTACATTCCTCACTTCATTGATTGAAAAGGGATTTTGTTTAAGTGATGGCATATTCTTGTGCTTTATTGTAACAGACAAGTATTTACAGCCAAGGCAAAATAAATGTCCTCCTCTTTAAAAGCAAATTAAACACCGCTTTAAAAGAATATATCTGCTGAAGTGGTTGCCACAATAAATCCCTTTCTGAGGCATTCCCTATAGTGGGCTCATTATCAGAGCTAGCAGTGTAGCCCCCTTGAAATTAGCACCTTTGACCAGGCAGTCACCCTTCAGACAGTGAGTGAAATCTCATTTTCACACACAAAGCAAGACGTGCTCACCAGCAGAGGCACAGAGAACTAACAATGCTATGGCTTAAAAGTGTTAAAGCCACACCGGAAAGTAATCTTAGTTTACACAACAATGCTATTTAAAAACCAATAGCATATTTTCTATTATTAAATGACGAGATACGAGTGCTGTTACAGGATTAGCCTAAAAAAGTGTTTTATCATTAAAACTCCCACATTAAAAGCTATCCTTTTTCTCATTCAGTAGACCAGAATTACAGGTTCATATTGTCACATACTACAGTGAACAGCACTGTGGCAACAGAAATAGATCCTGCCAGCTTCAAAACTTGTGCTCTTACCCCAAAACGTTAGCCAGGTAACAAGTGTAGGTTAACTTGTAGCCTGGTTCATGTTATCCAAGTGTTATAAGTGAAACTTTGCTCGAGTTGCATCTTACTTTCTCTTGGAAATCTGAAATTAAATTGGAGAGGTGGATCATGTGGTAAATTCCTACAATATTGCCTCTCTCCTTTTCCCTTACTTCCCTTAACTGAGGCCAATAGCGTTAACATGGAAGCTTCTCCCATGTTCTTCCACAGCCTGTGATTTCCAAATTTCAAGTATTATTGGTATGTCTGGGAGTCTAATCAATGCAAAGCTTTCCAGCTCACACATAGTTTTTGACCAGGCAGTCACCCTTGAGACAGTGAGTGAAATCTCATTTTCACACACAAGGCAGAACTTGCTCGCCAGCAGAGGCAAAGTTTGGTGTAGCGGTTAAGAGCGTGGGACTCTAATCTGGAGAGCTGGGTTTGATTCCCCACTCCTCCACTTGAAGCCAGCTGGGTGACCTTGGGCTAGTCACAGTTCTCTGGAGCTCTCTCAGCCCCACCTACCTCACAAGGTGTTTTGTTGTGGGGATAATAACATACTTTGTAAACCGCTCTGAGTGGGCATTAAGTTGTCCTGAAGAGTGGTATATAAATCAAATATTATTATTATTATTTATTTATTAATTTATTTATTTAAAGTCTATTCATCTCATCTTTCATTGCAGTTAAGTCAGCTCTCTTTATACTAAAAGGTTAAAATGCTTACACCAGTATTCTAAGAAACAGTATCCAAAATGGTTTCATAGTGTATACTAGTTCCTAAACAGATCTCTGGGTATTCACTCCAACATGTGTGCCTTGTTTCCTGGTCTCCAGACATTGATCACTCTGGTTCACATATTATTTAAAATCTTTATATGCCACCTATTCAACATGCCATACAAGAAGCCACCCAATATAGTAACAAGAAAAATAATAAAATCTTAACATTTTAAAGCAAAATAAAACAATGTAAAATAGCAGAATTGCAGTAAAAATAACAATATGATATAAAGTACAAAATAAAAACATCAAAAAGTCAGCTTCTAATACAATACACAATTTTAAGGATGATATGAAGATATAGAAATTGCTTAAGATTTTTTATTTCTTGGCTCAATCATCAGCCAAAAGGGAGACCGTGACTAAGAAATCAGAAGGATATTGACACTTGGAAGGGCAGCCATGAAGGAACTAAAAAAGATCCTTAAGGACTAGGATTTGTTACTGGAGACCAAGATAATTCATACTATGGTATTCCCTATTACTATGTATGGATGTGAAAGTTGGACAGTGAAAAAAGCTTAAATGACTAAACTGAGACTATTGTACTTTGTTCACTTCATGAGAAGACAAGACTTACTAGAAAACACAATTCTAGGAAAGGTGGAAGGCAGTAGGGAAAAAGTAAGTCCTAACGTGAGATAGATTGATGCAATAAAGGAAGCCACGGCCTTCAGTTTGCAAGACCTGAGCAAGGCTGTTAGGGATAGGATGTATCAGAGGTCACTAATTCTTAGAATCGCCATAAGTCAGAAGCCACTCACCTTACCTCTGAAGTGGAAGGAGACACAAAGCATTGCCTGAACTGACAATTGTAACATTCAGGGAGGTCACACAGATGAAGGTGGTCCCTAATATACTCTGGTCCCAGGCCACTTTGAACTTCAACAATCCAAATCAGCAGCTTAAATTGAGTAATAACAATAATAATAATAATAATATTCTATTTATATACCACCCTTCAGGACAACTTAATGCTCACTCAGAGTGGTTTACAAAGCATGTCATTATTATGGGTGGGGCTGAGAGAGCTCCAGAGAACTGTGACTAGCCCAAGGTCACCCAGCTGGCTTCAAGTGGAGGAGTGGGGAATCAAACCCAGCTCTCCAGATTAGAGTCCCGTGCTCTTAACCACTATACCAAACTATATATTGTCGAAGGCTTTCACGGCCGGAGAACAATGGTTGTTGTTAATTTTCCGGGCTGTATAGCCGTGGTCTTGGCATTGTAGTTTCTGACGTTTCACCAGCAGCTGTGGCTGGCATCTTCTCTGCAGGGCTATTGTCAGGTATAGAGTGTATCCTATTCCAGGACACTAAAATACTTGACAACACTTCCAACTACTTTGTCAGACTGCACAGGGAAGCCATCGAAATTCATAAGCATAAGCACAATTTCAACAGGAAAGAAGAGACTTTAAGAATGAATAGAGCATGGTTTCCAGTCCTGAAAAACACCAGGCTAACAAAACACTCTATACCCGACAATAGCCCTGCAGAGAAGATTAGCACATCAAGCACCAATCCATACGCAAAAGAAACTCCTCAGGATACAGTGAAGCCTCCCTCCATTAGCATTCCACACCCTGGGAAACTCTTACAGGATGACTCAGTTCAACCCCACCCCTCCTGAGGAGATATAAATGACCTGCCAACATCTTTTCCACACTGTGACACTGAGAGATCTCTGTCTTTTGGTGCTACACCTCTGAAGATGCCAGCCACAGCTGCTGGCAAAACATCACGAACTACAATGCCAAGACCACGCTATACAGCCCAGAAAATTCACAACAACCACTATACCAAACTGGCTGGTAGAGATAATAATAATAATAATAAATTTATATACCGCCCTTCAGGACAACTTAATGTCCACTCAGAGCGGTTTACAAAGTATGCTATTATTACCCCACAACAATCACCCTGTGAGGTGGGTGGGACTGAGAGAGCTCCAGAGAACTGTAAGTAGCCTAATGTCACCCAGCTGGCTTCAAGTGGAGGAGTGGGGAATCAAACCCGGCTCTCCAGATTAGAGTCCTGTGCTCTTAACCACTACATCAGATGTGTCTATATTTGCCTTTGTCTGGTTACCATACAGCAACTTTGCTTCAGCATATTGAACCTGTTGAAGTTTCCATACTATTTTCAATGATAGCCCTACATTGAGAGCACCTACTCTGGTGTAACCTGGAGCTGACAAGAGCATGGCCAGACAACCCCTTTTGAGGAAGGGCTGCAGCTGATGAACAGACTCAGCTGGTTAAATACATTACAAACTACACATCTGCAGATCAGGACCTAACATCACCTCTTGTTCTTTCCACAGGAGTAATTTGAATCTCATCTCCATGATAATTGTTAACACCAACCAAGAGATGTCTGAATTCACATTGGATTTCATTCAGTCCTTTACATCTCCATTCACCAAGAGGTCTTTGAAGACTCTTGCCTCATCATCAGTCTAATGAAACAGCCCCTTGTGGGCTTAGCCTTGCCTTCCCCGCTTTCTAGTGCCACGATTCAATTTTCCTTCTTGATTAATTACATGCTTTCAGTGGTTACCCTTACTTTGCCCTGTCTACAAATTTTGCCTGGGAGAAATGACTGTCTGTCTTTCTAGATAAAGATTTGCCAGAGAAGCTTAAGACTAGTGACTACTATGACAACACACAACTGTGAGACTCAACAACCATGAACAACTCCAGCCAGTCCTTGTGATTATTTTTCATCATCCCATCAATGGACACTTCAATTCCTTTTTCTCTCAGTGGACAGATGAACTCATGAGGCATTGTATCTGCTCACAAGTGACAAGACCTCATCACTCTGAATGCATTTGTTGTGCTTCAGTGCTTTCTTCCAGCATTACTTAAAAGGCACATAAAAGTCATACTGGAAAGGTAAAATACACTGATGTTTCTCTGCAAAGATGTGAATTCTTCAGCCTGATTAGCAGAAGGTTGCTGAGCATGCACTCTACTGGGAAACAGATACATATCTAAGCTTTCTTGTATGCATTGTAAGGCATGGATATACCCACCCATGTCTAATAAAAGTAACACCAAAGGCATCCCTGATAACAAAACATTGTGGATTATCTGAGAAAGATATTCCATATTAATTTAGCCTTCTAATAGCAACACAACCTATACTTACCTGGAACTTTGAGGGAGTTCTCTTCAGCACTGCTCACTGGATCTGACCTTAAAGCAAATGGAAGTAAAAAAGAAATATGAAGATACAGGAGAATTGAAATGGGCTTTCTAACAACTTGCTATACCAGTGAGCCACAATCCTGCAACAAGGAGCTGCAATTCACATTTCTGTTGCAAGAAGCAAGTCTTTAAAGCAGGCATGTATCATGGCCTTTTTGCTATAGGGCAAGCTGTTTTCTTTTGAAATCTGCAGGTGAGATCTTTCAACTGTGCATTGAAGAGGTAGGAGAAGGAGTTACCTAGAGTCAGAGGACTCCTCCACAGCTACAGAAGTTGAATCAAACTGTGATGAACTTAAAAGAGGTTCCTGAAAGTTCTGAGAACTTCCTCCATGTGCCTTTGCTGATTTGGGTATGGGTGGAATTAAAGCAGCACCTAAACATTTCCTGACATTCTCATTATTGCCACATAGGTCCTACAGAGAAGCACAATAGGAAAGATTAAAATTAAAACAAAAATAGAATACTTCAGTCATTAATGTTGAGTTTTATGGCCCCAACCAAGAATTCAAAAACTGACTTGAAGGAAAATGTTGTCACACCACTAAACAGTGGGAAGCCAAGACACAGAGGATGAAGAAATACAGAACTCACAGGACCACAAGACATCAGAAGCCCCATCAGCCAATGAATAGAAGGTGCTGTTTGTTTGAAGCAATCAAGGAGGCCACAACGCCATGCTTCCTGGACAGTCAGCCCAAGCCACACAAATCTTCAATTATATAGCCCACAGGAGGCTGTTCCGTGTGGTAGCACAGGAATCTGTTCTCTATGTAACAAGTGTACCCTGGGCAAATATGCAGCCAAATTTTCTGTGTCTTCTCTTCCTTTTGCCTTCTAAGAGCAAAAAATGTAATATGGTGGTTAGAAGTGCCTTTGGTGAAAAAGAAATGGATTGCTGATGACGCAAGTAGCAGCATAGTGCAAACAGAGGGAAGGTAGTACAAGGAAGAAAAAAAAATGTATCTAGCCTCGCACTCCACTTTTCATCTCTTTATAGACAATAACTGATGTATCTGCTCCAGAGAAGGGGAGACACAAATTGGTTCAATTGAATACATGTTACCTAAACTCTATTGGGGTAGAACACAAACTTTTGAGTTTCATAGAAGCAGAAATATGAGGAGCTGTGTGGCATAAAAGCGCCACTATTTCAGCAAAAGTACTTCATTTGTCTAGCTCATGACAGTGTTTGGACTGACAGTGATGTGTGAGCTCCCTCTCCTTGTCTTTCCTTCCTCCATCAGTGGAATTTCAACACTCCTTTTCTTTTGAAAATGTTATTGGAGTGAATTTATATTAGACTCTCCAAGATGTATCTATTATTCCTGCCAGACAGCCTTGAATTCCAGCCAGTTTTGTAACTCCTTTGACCTTCCATCAAAATCTGCTTCTTAGGAGTTAATTAATTTTTTTGCATTAGTGCTCCTCTTATAGGCCCTCATCAGCTCCCCAGCCTAGATGATAAGGTGTGATCACTGGATCCTTGGTTCTCTCCAAGTGCTATTTAATAATTTGTCATATCTTGCTAACTGCAAGTTATTAACTCCAAAGCAACTTCATATCTCATTGGCTGTTCATATGATCTTCTCAAGTAAGGATTTTTTTTATTCTGGAATAGATGGTTAAAGCAGTATATTTCACTTAGCTGACATGTCCATTAAATAGTTCTGGGGTAATCTGGCATGAAACAGTCTTTGTAGATGTTGGCTGGTGTTACTTCACTATCTCAATTAGAGATGGGCATGAACCAGGAAAAAAATATGAATCGTGCGGTTCGTGGTTCGTCACATTTCACACATCATGAACCACGGACTTTCACAAACCTGCCCCAGTTCGTGAACTGGTTCATTTGGTTCATGAAAACGTCCCTTCCGGGTCAGCAGAAGGTCACTTCCAGGTCAGTGAAGGTCTGCAGGAAGTCCACCCCCTGTTGCCTAGGAAAGTGATTGATTGGCGCCAGGCTGTCTGCAGCGATGAACCAAAAAACAAACCAAATGAACCAGCATAAAGTTTGTGGCGGTTCATCAGAAATGGGCTCTGACGAACTGCCGGTTCATGAACCACGCACTGGCCCGGTTTGTCACAAACGTTGGTTCATATTTCAGTTCATGCATGCCCATCTCTAATTTCAATGATACTCCTTTAGTAAACAGTGCCAGAAAGGAACAGAGCAGAGTCTTAGACAAAAATAGTAAATAAAAGCCTGCTTTTTCTTTCCTGTCAATCATTTCTAGATAGGTAAGTAGATTAGATTCTTTTTGGCATCACAACACTTAGAATTCATGAATATGTTTGGGATGCCAAACTAGTGGAGAGCTGCAGTGTTTGTGTTAAAGAAAACTCTCTTCTGTCAGTACTTCCAGTAGATTCACTGGAATCTAATGAGTTTACACATGGAGCTATGTTATATCAAGTCAGAACCTTTATCTACTGAGACCTGTACCCTCTACTTTGTCAGGCATTGGATCTACAGAGTCTCAGGAGGTCTTTCACATCACCTACTATCTCATTCTTTCAGCTGGAGATGCCAGGGACTGAGCCTTCTCCATGCAAAATGGATGCTCTACCGCTGACCTATGGCCCCTCATTTTAAAAATAGGAAAGCTGGTGAATTTATTTTAAAATATTTTTAAAAGTCATGGAAAGTAACATCTTCACTCAGAAACAAAGGTAGGCCCTCAAGGTGCAGATTAGAAGTTTGGGAAGCACTTAGAATTCATGAATATGTTTGGGATGCCAAACTAGTGGAGAGCTGCAGTGTGGGCAGGGGCAATTGGAGGGGCTTCTTGTCCCATGCTACTGCACTCAGATCCAAAGTGGATACAGTTCAGAATTAGGGTGCTTGGAGCAGCAAAATACCTTGACTACATGATCACCAAAATTAACAGTAAGAGGAACATTGTAAGGTATAAACATTGCCAGGTACACACACTCCTTCAGCACCTACTGGTGTGTATGAACCCCATATGGTTGATCTGATGGGTCATTAAGATGAATCCAACAACTTCTTAAGTTTCCCAGTGGAGCAAACAGCAGATCCCCAAGACTGTTTCAGGACACAAACTTGGGGCGGCGGGGACTGAAGGCTCTTCTCCATGTGTGCTGAAGAGCAGCTTCCAGTCAGAGTAGACTGTACTGGGCTTGACAGACCAATGATTCAGTATAAGGCAGCATCATACGTATAATTTCTAACCGATCACTCATTTTTCTACTATGTGAATATTTCATTTTTTCCTGATGCTTCTGCTGAAGACTGTGCATTAAGGCTAAATCAAACGCAACTCAGGCCAATCAGCTCGGATAATAAACTTGTCGTGTAGGCAAACTCGAGTGTCTTACTTTTTCATAACAAAAACATAATTAATTCAAATCTTTGACCCTCTTAAGTGTACAATCTTCTCATGACAAATCAATTATCTTTAGTTGACTGTACCTGCTGATGGGCTGCTGTTGATTCCAGATGATCCCCTCCACTTTTCAAGTGGCATGTGCCATTCTGCAACTCTCGATGCTCATCTGTCACCTCTGGGGAGGTGGGGATGCTCTGAATAGGAGGCATGGGTTTAGAAGTGATTAGCAGCCTTTGAGAGGCCGATCTGGAAATGGCTGGTTTCAGAGCAAGTCCCTTGGGCCCAGAGGGGTCAGCCAAGCCTGCCAATACAGAACAGAGTAGGTCATAAGAAACAGGAAACACTGGCAGGCTAATTCTTCATGGGGTAGGTTGCACAAAGGATGTTCATCTCTCTGAACTTAAGATGTAGTGAGCTACACACCATATCCTTAATAAAGGCCTTTTCATCCCAGCAAACTGCACATCCCATACTCATCTTTGCAATGATCTCCATCATCCATGATGATAGGCTGAGCACTAGCATAGGCTACAACTATAAATATGAACTGGCTGTAGGAATCGGATCCACTGCACAAGTGTATCCGATCCCTGAAACAGGCGGCAAGTAGGCATGTCCCTAGTTGATATGGGAGAGGAACAATAGTTTTTAAATCAGGCTTGTGATAAACTATACCTACTATAGCAAGATGATGTCCAAAAAAAAGAAGTAGAAAGCAAGTGTAGCTTGCATTACACCTTACACTGTTAGGTGAACTCATAAAACATTTTCATTTATTTACTTCATTTATAGACCACCTTTCTTGCTAAAACTCAAGGTGGATTATAAAAAATAAAAAACATGCTTTCAGAGAGCATAAGAGACCCAACAAACAATGCAAGAAAATTAGACGACAGTGTAGCAACCCCCCCCCCCACATTAACACATGATATACCATAAACAATGGATTATAAAAATAAAAGACAAGGCAACAAAAGCAAGAAATACATACAATCAACACTGCCATAGACTACAATCCTATTCCCTTTATGAAAGCACCCTCCTGAACCATTCTATTTATAGTACAGCTGTATTCCCTTCATTTTACATGGGTGCAATTGAATGACATGCAGAGCAAGGAATGAAGATTGGTAATGGTACTCCAACTGTATATACATTTCTTAACAAACAAGAATTTCATTGTTGCATAGTATATGAAGCACTCCTGAGTGGGAGAGGGTGGTAGAAAATGGCGTGGAGTTGCATACATCAAAGGTAAAGTCATCATACTACCCACTAGGAGCTAAGCTTGTACTCCCACAACACATTTATTCCAGTACAATGTTCTGGACTTGGACTGTACTTCTAACAAGCCTACTACAGTTTGCAATACCAACTTCTTGCACAGAGCCAGTTTGGTGTACTGGTTAAGAACAGCAGGACTCTAACCTGGAGAACTGGGTTTAATTCCCCACTCCTCCACTTGATTCCCCACTCCTCCACTTGAGGCCAGCTGGGTGACCTTGGGTCAGTCACAGCTCTTCCACAGCTCTCTCAGCTCCTCCCACCTCACAGGATGATTGTTGTGGGGAAAATAATAACATATTTTGTAAACCACTCTGAGTGGGCGTTAAATTGTCCTAAAGGGCAATATATAAATCGAACGTTGTTGTATACAATAGGCTGGTTAGCAGTTGCTTTTGCACTAGCAGCATAGTCTAACCTCTCTGCATTGGTTAAGTTTATCATTATGGTTAACAGTTGGCATACATCTAGATTTAGACTTAGAAAACAATTGAAATTCTATGTTCCCTGGGCCACATACCATAGCTCAATTTCTGTCTTCCAGGAAAAAAAATCTGTTTAAGTATCTCAATAATATGGTATTAATAAGGTTGAAGGCTCTAAGATTTAATATTCTTTGCACAAAGGATAGCTCCATATCATAATAATTGTATCAGAAATCAGCAGGCAAGAACGTGCCTTACCTTTGTTTGATGCAAGGATACCTTCGGACATCCTCCTCTTTTTCAGCTTGTCCTTGATTTGAGCAGTTTCCACGGCTGCACTGCTCGCATCCAGCTCACCAGGATTTTGTTTTGGTAGGGAGCTGGGCAGCTGAGAGAAGTCACCTAGAATTATACTATCCATTTTCTTCTTCTGAAAGCCATTCTTAGTGTCCCAACTTTCCAAAGGGGAAATGTCCAGAGGTTCCCCTTTGCCTCTCCGCAAACATGTCTGCTGCTTGAACACTGAATGAAGAGAGGCTGCAGGGCAATTTAATGAAAGAGGCTCAGTTACTCCAACTGGCTACTGAATGATCCGTTTAAGCCATTATCCATTATAGAGAATTAAAGATCCATGGTTCTTGACTGAGAGCAGAACCACAAGTGACAAAAGGCACAGGTTGGACACTTGTCATCTTCCCTCAAGTTTTGATGGGAAATGTAGGCAGCTTGGCGGAATGTTGGACAAGTGACAGTTGAAAACTCCATTGGACAGCAGTCAGAGAGCCAAGCTGCAAGACTAGGATGCCTACATTTCCCATCAAAACTTGAGGGAAGCGGACAAGTGTCCAATCTGTGCCTTTTGTCACTTGTGGTTCTGCTCTGAGGTGGTCAAAATCATGGGTGGAGTGAGGACACTGGTTACAAAAAAAAGAAGGGGCTCCTGTACCCTTACTCATCAAATAGAAAAGGGTATTTTGGCGGTGCCAAATTGAGAATTCCACATTGAGGGGGACGCGTTCTAATTTACTGAGACATCTGCATTTGAACTCACAGCAAACTGCAGCTTGACTGAAGCCTTCCCAATCTAGAAAGCTTTCGATCATGCTTTACACGGAAGGAAGAGGAAGGTTTTGATAGAAATCCACACATGAGCACAGCAACATGTGTATCAAGTGCTCTTGAAGGCCAAATCTGTTTGTCTGAATGCGGCCATAAACAGACCAACAAACCTTGTACCTAAGAAGCACCTTCTTTAGCAATGACTATAGGAGGGAAGAAAGGACCCTTACCTTAAGGGAATAATAGCCATTTAAGAATTGTTGGCAGCTAAGTATGTCTGTAGATGAGCCCAGAGGTAACATTCTTTGTCTGAATCAAGAAGACCAAGTATAAATTTATCTGCTGGATGCCAGACTAAATTTGAAAGGACCTCACTTCCCCAGTTACAAGAGTCGCAAATATCCCCCAGTCTATCCCATTCTTACCCTCATCTGCTGACATCCAGCCGTTCCCACACAGCTGCAAATTCGAATCAATGCTCCCTCCTTTCAGTGATCTGCATCCAGATTTCACTTTTGGGGCACTCCCACAATGCATTGCACAAGGGGCTTGATACTTTGCTTTAAAATAAGAGCAGCATGGATGAAATTTAAAAAAAGAAAGAATAACAACTTTGTGAGGCTCCTTCCTCACTGGCGCCCTCTCTGCCTGCCATCCCACCACTGGCGCCCCACTGCCTGCCATCCCACCAGCTCTCCAGGCAGGTGTCCTCCGGCCTCAGATGGGCAGGGAAGGGGGGTTGGCACCACCTTGTTCCTTCTCCTGCCCTGGAGCAGCACGCTCCAGCTGTCTCTCCCTGCAAAATCCTCCTCGGCCTTCACAGGAACCTGAATTTAAAGGCCTCCCCTGCCCCACCTCCCTGGCTCTGCCCCCAATCACCACCCAGTCTCCCTGACTGGCCCTGCTCCCAGCCTATCTGATAGGAGGGCTGGGTAGACTCTGCAGTCTCCTGGCCCCACCCACTCCATCCCCGCCTAGGGCAGGGTATTTGGTCTGCTCTCTGCCTGGCTCAGCCCTGCTGCTTCTGAACCTTCCCCAGTGGCTCCCTTGGCCGCTTGGGGCCTGGGCCTGCCTGGCTTGTGGTGATGGCAACCTCCTGTGGGCCTGGATGAGGTGGAGCTGTCTGGGCAACTGCAGGAGAAGACTGAGTCTGCTGAGTGGCTGCAGGCTGTTCCCCAGAGTTGTGCCTGGGCGTCGGCTGCAACTGGCCAAAGGGTGAGAGAGGCCTGTAGGGGCTCCTGCAACTGAGGTACTGCTAGAGGCTGCACTGCAGGGCCTGAAGATGGTGTCTGCTGCTGCAGGGCTGGTGGGGTGGGTGGACAGAAGGCCGGTGTCACCAGACAAACTTGTTAACTCTCCTTGTCTGAAGGCCTATCTAAATGTTTAGAATGTCAAGAACTGTTGGTCGTTTCCTGCAGGGAGTTCAGACATCTGTCCTTATAAAAGCATTTCTAGATTGATATTGCATTCCTTGAAAATCATACTGCAGTATATCGTTCCTGAGAAAATACTGGAACAGTCAAGCATGAGGGCATTCATATAGTCTTTTAAAAAAGACTATACCAGCAAGGTTATATGTCAAATAAGACGTGCTCCCATTTTCATGAATGTCACTCTCACACAATTTTTGTTCCTGGACTATTCACAAGGAATGCATAATGGCTGAATCCACACTTACCAGCATAGCGCTAAACAGTCGGAATGATAGTGTCTTCCTGGCGCTTTTTCTGGCGTCATCACGCCATGAGAGCGGCATCGTGACGCGATGATGTCATAAGACGCACCAGGAAGATGCTATCATTCCGACTGTTTAGCGCTATGCTGGTAAGTTTGGATTTGGCCAATTACTATGTGTGTGAACACACACAAGCCCTTTGTACCCCAAGGGCAATCTAGTCAATAAAACCAAATACAAAGTGTATAAACAGGTTTACTAGAGAAAGTATTTCCTCATAATTAGAATAGCTTGATTGGGCTGAATGGGGCTGGGCTGAAAGGTTGAAGGCTGGGAGGTTGGGGGAGGGTTGCATTACACCCGTATTATGGTGAGTAGTAATCTGCCTGTGGTACATGCATAAGTTAGGACTGTTAATGCTTATTGAACTCATGTTACTACCTAAATCAAATTTAACCATAACATTCCAAATGCATATGACTGACTTCAAATAATCACTGTGAGATGTTCTACATTTGCCAATGAAAAAGAGGAAGTGGATTTTAAGCGAGCTCTTTACCTGTTGTAAAATCATGTGTAGCCATGTGTAAGGAAGGGCCCAGAATATCTTTGTACATGAGACACAGCTGGATCTAGTTCTTTTTACTGGTCCCAGTACTGCTGTAGTTTCTTCCCCAGAACATTGAAAGGTCTGTATGGAACAAAAACAAACAATGCCAATCTGGATGATATGTTCTCTGTCATATTAGGCACTGGAATTCTTGAATGATTAAGGGTCTAACTACTTGTTATGTTTTTTCTGAGGATATCCCCTGATCAGGTAGAGAGTCCTGTTCTGAAGTTCTGCTCTTCCCAGGCATGCATGGACCACATTCAGATTGGGACTATAGCACATTGAGAGATGGGGCTTAGATCATTTCCCCCATGCCATTTTCCTGACTGGAAATGGCTCTGGGGGCACTATTTGCCCCGTTGTGGAAATATAATGTGTAACTTATCAGTACATGTATAACATCCAATAAAACAAATAGCAATTCCTTCAGCTGTTTGAGGTCAGAAAAATGGCATGGGGGCAGGGAATCAAAGCCTCTCCCCTCTTCGTACCATGGTCCAATGTGAACTGGGACCTCACAAAAACTGGGAAATACAGAACTTCAGAAAACACCTCTCCTCCTAACTTGAAGACATCCCCAGGGGAAATAAGTAGCTAGGCTCTTAAAGGGCTGTTTCAAACTCCATTTTTCTATACAGAAATCATTTCCATGTAGAAAAATAAAACGTTGTCTTGTGTGAAGTTGGCATGAGTATTTTTCTTGCTATGATGAGAAGCATGTTTGGGTGAAAATAGAGCAGGACAGGACTGAACTCCCATGATGAAGGATCCCACTCAGTCCCAGATGTAACATACCATTGGTTGTTGCTGGCAGGGATGTGGAGTCCTGCAACAGTATGATGGCCGGAATCTTTGAGGCAAGTGGATGCATCCATTACGACCCAGATCTCATGCCATGGATAGGCTATTTTCTGAAGCCTCCTCATGGTGACTGATTTGCATTCTGGTCTTGTTAGGTACAACCCACATTCTTTAAAAAACCACAATTTTGAGATCTGGGGCCATGCCTGCAGACATGATCACAAACTGCAATTGAGCATGAATACACGTTGCCATGTTTGAACACTTCCCTCACACCTCCTTCCCCCTCCTCTCCTCTTGTATGTGGAATTTGACTGAAAACTTTCTACTTTAAGTTCCAATTTGCCATGACGTCTGCATGCAGGTACCTCAGCAAATTGTAGATGTTTTGCTCCCTGCAGGCTAGGATTTAGTCAAGACTGGTGGGGCTCATGGAAGAAAGTGAACTCTTTGTTGGCTGAGACACATGCATTCAAATAGAGCTTGAACAAACCAGGAAGTTTTCAGTCAAATTTTGCATATTGAGAGGATGAGTGGTGACTGGAGAGCACCAGCACAACAACAAGCTGAGTTCATGCCCGACTGCAGTTTAATTACAGTTTGTTGTGATGTCTGAATGGAGCCCATGTGTGTACACATTGGTTCATTGTGGTACAAGCAATGAAAGAAAACCAATGTAAACAAACAGTAAGAAAACATGGAGGTTCATATAGAAACTAGAGATCCACAAAAGAATAATGAAAATATAACCTTGCAAAGGGGACATAGGTCCTATTAATCATGAAGTACAACCTTTCTTTGAGCTGAACTGTCAAAAACACACAGCTCTGCTTATTTTGCAACTTGTGGTAAAAGTGTATGTTAATTTAACAGGCAAGCTCAGTTATGATGATAAACACCTGGGACAATTCCACAGGCAGGCACTAAAATAGAGAAAAGCCCTTTCTACCATAAAGCAACTACAGCAAGCATCCAAAGTGACTGATTTGTGAGGGGAAAATTTGAAAAAGAATTGGATGCACTACGCATGGTTAAACCACGACAAAAGAAAGAGGGTGATCCTGAGACAGAACAACCAGAAATATTTATTCCTTCTTCCAATAAAAATGAAATATTGAGAGTGCCTCAACATGAAATAAAACATGCAAGGGCAAAATACCAGCCAATTAACTGTAAATTTAGATGCCTTGAACATTTATTAATGTATTTGTCTATTTATCATATCACAGCCTGCCAGCCATTTCTCAGCCATCTTCCCTATGTAGCAATATATTTATATTTCTCCTTTATATTATGCTCTGCTACATGAATTCCTAAATTTAATCACATGGAGATGTAGGGTATTTTCAAAGGCAATTTGGACATTTCATGCTCAAGTAATTCCACTTTTGAAAGACAGCATGCTGCATAAAAAACCAAGTGGAAGTAAGCATGGCAAACACTGAAGGGCTCATGTGGCAATCAGTTTTTGTGTGACAAAAACTGAGGAGTTCCCGCCTCTGTTCAGCGTAAGGAAACCCACAAACTGAGGGAATGGTGTGACAGCCAAGTGCTTTCTCATTTCCCCACTGTCTCATCACAGCTTTCAGTGGCAGTGACCAAGTTGATTTCATTATGGCCTAGGTCACTCATGAATGGTATAGTGAGGCAATGCAAACAAACAACTGTGCTGGATTAAGCGCTGAGGAAGCCGGGGAGGCAGAACAGGAATGTGAGGAAATATCTACTACTACTCCTTCATCTGATCTCTTCCTCCAGTTATTCAGACCCAGAATTATTCGCACCCAAAGGAGTAAGTTTGTCTCTTCCTTAGAAGGTCTCATCGTACTTAGTGAATTGGTGGATAAGATAATGAATGTAACAAGTTATTGGTTATTTAGGGCAATGGATAATAAAAGCTCTGCTTCAGAACAGTTAAAATTTCTCACACCAACAGCTTTACTGAACTGATAGGCCGTTCTTGCCAGGGAGAGAGAAAATAATTTTACTTGGAACTTCTTAATAGATGGAGAAATCTCAACAAAATGAAACAGAGCTAATGGGATGTTACCAATATGCAGATGACAGTCAACTCTATATCTTGATATCCAGGTTCCCACAGGATGCAGTAGAAATCTTAGATCGCTGCCTGACAGCTGTGGTGAAATGGCTGAAAAATAAATTAAAATTGAACCCAGACAAGACTGAAGTGATGCTTGTTGGGAAGGCAAAGATCTTGAAAGACATTGTACTCCCCATTTTTGATGGAGTTCGTCTGACCGTTGCAGACTCTGTTAAGAGCCTAGGGGGTTATACTGGATCCAGTGCTACTATTAGAAAAACAAGTTAAGGCAGCCGCAAAAAATGCTTACGACAATCTTACTCTAGCCTGGAAGATGGCTTCTTATTTTGACACAGCTGACCTGGATCCATGCTACGGTAACATCAAAATTTGACTATTGTAATGCACTATACATCGGTCTCCCATCTAAGTTAACTAGGAAGCTCAAATTGGTGCAAAATGCTGCTGTTAGAAGGAGCAAGCAGGAGCATGAACATCACTCCCATCCTACAGTCACTCCATTGGCTACCTATCAGTTACTGTGCTCAATTCAAGGTATTGGTTATTACGTACAAAGCTCTACACAGCCTTGGTACAGCATACCTACAGGACTACCTCCCTCACTCTGTTCCTCCCAGCAGCTTCGCTCATCTGAACAGGGTTTCTTGCAGGTGCCAGCCTGCACATGGGTGAGATCAACAGCAGCCCTTACACGTATTTCTCTGTGGTGGCCCCTACCCTGTGGAACGGCCTGTCTGAGGAAGTCAGGACTGGAGAGCACCCACTCGCCCAGCTTTCCGCAAACAATGCAAAACCGAACTATTCAAAAAGGCTTTTTACTCAGATAGGAGGGCGGTATTGTAGAAAGGGGGTCTCAAATGCTTCACCAATGAGTTAGGGACCATAGACTTCACCACTATGTTGCCTTACATATTATCTGTTGCTTTAAATTTGTACTCCTATTATATAGTCAGCTGGCCCCCATTAACAACTTCTGGCAACCCTAGGAATTTGTGGGTGGAGCCTGCAGACAATGGGAGTTTGGAAGGGGTGGGGCCTCAGTGGGGTATAATGCCATAAAGTCCACCCTCCAAAACAGCCATTTTCTCCAGGGGAATTGATCTCTGTAGCCTGAAGATCCATTTTAATTCTAGGAGATCTCCAGCCACTGGCAACCCTATGTTCTCCTCTTTGTATGATAGTATTTTATGGACTTTGGAATGACTGTGGCTAGAAGCAGAGACCTCTTTTTAGAAAGAGCAGCAAGAAAACCAACTATAATAGCTGTCAACTTGTGATTTAAAAGGGTTCACTAATTGTCTGGTTCTTGCTACATCATACTAATTTCTATTAATTATTAATGCACATTTTAACTATGGTCAACAGCTGCTTCATTAATTGTCTGTGTCTTTCATATTAGGATGTAGAACTATATTAATATTAATAATACTATATTGAAGGGGTCGGTCTTGTACCTTTCAAAGATTTGGCATCTCATAATGGTTTATAGCACTACTATGGATTTTTTTTAGAAAGTGAAAATAAGAAGTTTCAATGTTATATATCAAGAAATTAAGTGCAAGTACCATTTCTAAAGTGCTCAGAGTTCTGAGATGTGACTGTATTAATATTAAGCTGCCAGAACGATGCTGAAACTTTCTTTATGATATTTCAAAGTAGCCACCCATAAAAAATAGAATAATTAATATACAAATTAATTACATTAAAAACCAGTAAAATATTTTTGAACTAAATTCCCTCCAGTGATAAATTACTCATAAAAGATGTAGATCTTCAGTTTTTTCATTCTTTATCCCATGATGCTCAGAATAATTCCTTAAAGCACGTTGTTATTCCCAAAGTCACAGAGGCTACATCCAGATTCATAATGGGGCAGATCCAATCATCCTCAGAGTAGCCTTCCTCCTGCCAAAGGAGACTTCTTTCTACTTAATTTGGGAAAATATCTCCTTAGATTTGGAGGAAGGCTTCAAACTTGAGCCAAAAAGAAAGGTTGGTATAAATATGCTAATAAATACATACATTTCACTCTGTGAAGTGATAGGATAGGGGAAGGATTCACCCCAATACAAAGTAACAGAACCCAATTTGAGGAGCTTGAGTAAGAACAAGCAAGAGATCAGGGCAAACTGGTTTGGAATCCAAACCCTGGCTGTAACTGAACACCAAAATTATATGCCAGGCCTTAGGAGACCACAATTATTCATGCACGGTGCCCAGTGTTTTCACAGTACATATTGTTACTGTCTCCATTAGAGCAGCGTCCAAGAAATTCTAATTTCTGAAAGGTGGTTGATGGATTGTTCCAGAGAGGTTTTTGTGGCTAAAGAAAAACAAACCGTCCAGAACCGAGTGTATTTTTATTTGTACTTCCTTGGAGCTTGATTCTGTAAGTATCGAAGTTAACAAAATGCTTTTCATTGATCAAATGAATTTTGGAAAAGCTTTTATCCTGAAGAAGGTCAGATGGGAGGAACTGGAGATATATAGACTGGAAGACAATAAAAAGCCCCCCACTCCCTTCTACGCATCTTCAGTGTGCTAGGTACTGCTGCTGGTTTCAGCAGGGAATCAGATGACAAGGGAGAATGCTTTAGATTTTCATTAGGAAGACACTGATTTACACATACATATTCATTTCTTGTTGATTGTAACATCAAGCAATAACTTGCATGAATGAATGGATTATTGTGAATGTAGCATCCACCATGAAGTTGAACTGTACCTATTTACTGGAAACAGTCCTTCTTTTCTAATACCTGTAACTAGCAAATCATTGAATCCTGTTTGCCTTAATTTATGTACTAGCATCCACTCCATCCTTTAATTGCCCAGCCAGATAGTAAACGTCGTTGAATATGTTTGAGTTTCAGTTACAACTTGGTTCAGTGTAAGATTCAATAATCTAGTAAATATTCTAAAGTTTTTTTTTAAGGAAATTTTGCACATCCTGTTCAGAAAGCAGTGCAGAGCATATTGTTGCACAGTAAATGAACACAGCAATGTCTAATTGGGGGAAGGGGCTCATATCCCACCCCCCCCACACACACAGTTCAGGTGCTGAGGTCTGTTTTTCCAGTTTAGTAGTGGGTAAAGACCAGAGTGAAAGTAACAACTTTCTTACCATTTTATTTCTGGTCTCTTCCTCTTGTTTGGTTTTGTCCTATGTTGTGGTTGTCACTCCCCATTGATCTCAGATCAGGAAAGACAGTGGTTGTGGGCATTTGCTTCTTAACACCAGTCCCTGGCATGAGCTGCCTGGAGTAGGTGGCCAGCATACCAACCCATTTTAGAACCATGCATGGCAAGTCCCACATTATTATTATCTGTTTATAGTCTGCCATTCTCGCTGAGATCCCTGCTCACTAGTAGCCTCTCACAGAAATATTTATTTATTTAAGATATCTCTATGCCACCACTTCAGAGTCCAGTTCAAGGCCGCTTACAACTAAAAGGTCAAAAAAAATTTAAAAACACACCATTGGACAGTATAAAAACTATCCATAAAATAGGCAGACCAAGCTGGTAAAATAATATCTCTAATTAAAAGCCTAGGTAAAAAGATGTGTTTGGGCATGACACCTAAAAGAAAATAAAGTAGACATCAGGCAAGGTACCACCATACAAAATGCTGTCTTTAGTTGTCACCCACCTCAGCTCTGAAGGCCACAGCACAGGCTTGAGAGGCAGATCTTAACTGCAGGGCTGGACAATATGGGAGGAGACGGTCCTTCAGGTACCCTGGCCCAAAGCCATTTAAGGCTTCAGAACTTTGAATTGTGCCTGGAAACAGGTAATCAGCACAGCTTCTTCAGCATGGGGGTTACATGATCCCTATAACCAAACCTGACTATAGCCCGGCTGCCACATTTTAGACCAATTGAAGTTCCTGTTTTCAAAGACAGACCCATGAAGAACACACTACAATAATCTGACTTGGATCATGGGTCACCATGGCCAGATGACGCTTTTCGAAGACCAGGTATGCTTGGTGAACCAACCACAGTTGATAAAAGTCTCTATGTGTCACAGAGGAAACCTGAGACTCTACTGTAGGCCAAGATCCAGTACAACTCCCAAGTTACAAACCTGCTCCTTCGGGGAGTGTGCAACCACTTCCAAGACTGGCTGACTCCTGAGCAGCTTCTTGTCTGAATTAAGCTTCGGTTTATTGGCCCTCATCCTTTTCTATGCACCTATTGAGGACTTTCACAGACCTACTTGGCTTAGCTGTTAAAGAAAAATAGAGTCGGGTGTCATCCACATATTGGTGAGATGACACCTCACTCCAAATCCCCAGACAACTTCTCTTCGCAGTTTCACATAGGTGTTAAAAAGCATAGGGGACAAGCTGGAACTCTGCAGGACCCCACAGCATAAATGCCACGGGGCTGAGAAGTCCCCCAGCACCACATTCTATAATTAGTTGATCAAGTAAGAGCAAAACCACTGAAGCACAGTGCCCTCCACTCCAGAAGGATGCCACTGTTTATGGTATCAAAAGCCACTGAGAGGTCCAGGAGAATCAACAAGGGCACACATCACCCTCCCAGTGAAGGTAATCAATCAGGGAGACCAAAGCTGTTTCCATCCTAAAGTCAGACCTGAATCCAGATTTAAATGTCACAATAATCCAGCTCTTCCAAGAGCACCTGAAACTGTGAAGCCACCACCCATTCTAGTACTTTGCCCAAGAAGGGACTATTAGCTGCTGGGTAGTAGTTTTTTAGATCCAGGGATGCTTCTCAGAAGCACCTCTTTCAAAGCAGTTGGAACTACACCCTCTGGCAGAGAGGCGCCTCTCGGACCCAGTTAACCAATCCAGGCAACATGTTTCTATTAGCCATGAGCAGCAAGGGCCAATACTGGACATGGTGGGCCACACACTTGGAAGCACCTTGTCCACTTCAGCAGGCCTCACCAACTGAAAGTCATCCATACAACTCGGACCATGCTGTACTCCAATAACATCCTGAGACCGAACCAGTCCAGCTGTGGTATCTAAGTTGAGGCAAATGCAAGCAATTTTATCCGCAAAATGCAATGCAAAGGAATCACAGTGGATTTATATATTTTTTGGATCAACATCCTCTGGGGTTTGAGATAAGAGCCCCTTCACAACTCAGAAAAGCTCTGCTGAATGGCATTGTGCTGATACAATGGTGGCCAATGGTGGTCTATGGCTACCATTGCCGTAGATCAGGCACAGTAATGTGCTTTCACCTGTGTTCAGTTGCATTCACTTTGAGGTTTTCTCCACTTGCACTCTTAACTGCTTGCCCTACCAAAGCTCCTCAAAAAACCAAGAGAGGGCACTCAGGGGCAATCATGTCCACGGCCCAGGTTATCTCTGTATTCCACAAGTCAACCAGGGCAGCAACAGAAGCACCAATCTTGCTGACCAGAAAATCCCCAAGAGACATCAAGAAACCCTCTGCATCCATCAGCTTCCTGGGGAGGACCATCCTAATCCTCCCCCCCATCCCCCATCCTTGCCAAGGTTCCAGATTTCCATCCTTTGAAATCTTACCAGATAATGCTCTGTTCATGACAAAGACAGATTGGAAAATTCCCTATTACCAAATCATGTACCTTAAAGCAAGTGTATAACCTTCTGTATGCATAGGTACCAGAATGGTTGCCATGGCAGCCATCAAATCCTGAGCTGCTCTTACTAGGACAGTCTGAGCATGAACAAACCTCAGGGTCCTCACTCAGCACCAAGTCTGAGACTGCTTCTGTCACCCCAGGCAGAGCGATGGTTGGGCAACAGGGTTGGCAGTGTACAACAGAATCCCTGTTCTTTCCTGAGTCCCCAGCATCAGCTATATATACTCAGATTTGGGGCTCTGGCTAACAGCCACTGCCACACACACACCCCACAAAGCCAAGGCTGATGCTATACAAGCCTGGGCCTCCATGATATAAACCAGGTCTTCCTCCTGATCCAGAAGGACTGTGAAGCCAGGAGTCTTCCTAGTTGTGGATACAGCCATATCCACCATGCCCACTCCCTTGCTACCAATACCCAGTTGATGTGGTGGCACTTCAGAGGTAGGTAATAGCCTCACTCTTCCCATAGCAGCCAGCCACTAGTTGAGGGTAGGGAAACATCTAGATATCAAGCAACCTCACAGTCACGGCTTTGGTCACACACATTCTTAACAGTATTCTGCACAGAAATCCACAGGCAAAGCTTTTCATAAGAACAAGAAAAGTATCATCACCTCTCATAAGAACATAGGAGCCCTACCGGATAAGACTTGTGATCCATCTAGTCCAGCAATCAGTTTCATACAGTGGCCAACTGGTTGTGCTGGAGAACAAGAAATAGCATAGAGGCCAAGTGTTCCCCTGATGCTGCCTCCCAGCACTAGTATTTGGATGATTTCTGTCTCTGTACATGGAGGCTTTCTGAACTCACCCAGGCATAAGGAGCGAATGTGTTAAACATTGTGTGCTGTTAAAGACATAGGAATAAGGGCCAATAAGCATTTGACAATTTCATATTATTCACATATTCTGTTGTTTAACTTCCCACTGAAGCACTTTGCCAGTTTGACTAATTTGCACTATAGTTTACCCATCAGAAAGACAGAGGAGATCACTACCTACCTTTTGTGGACTTTTGATACTTGAGAGCGGAAGGGTCTTGTAAGCATTAAGATTACTCTGCATCCCCTGGCCCTTTCAGAGCCGTTTCCTGCCCTCAGAGCTAAGACAGTCTTGCAAAGTAACACCAAGCACAGAATTCTCTCCGGAGAGGGAACAGAGTAACCAGCAAACATCTCTAATAATGAGCTGAGGGAATGCCTGCCTCATATCCCTTAGAGGAGCTGAGAGTCTCTAAACTTGCTTTGTCAATGATAGGAAGATGGCATCTTTGCAAACATACTGAGGAATTTTCAAATGGGGGAGGCGTCAATTCTGAGCACACATTGCTGCTAGTGGTTGTGTTTTTCAAGGTCTCTATTCCTTTGAGATCCCACCCAGTTGGCAGAGAGGTACAAAAACAGATTTGAGTGAACTAGCTCCTCCACAGAGTGCATACCTGGGGATCTGGCGCCTCTGTCCAGAGGGGCTGCTAAGGTGAGCAAGATCCAGTCATTCAAATGAACTGTAACATTCTTCCTCTCCCCTTCCCTGTTTATGCCATCAAAATGTACAGAATCAAAATAGTGACTGGCTAATATTTGGAAGCCTTGTTCTCACTATGCAGCACCATACATATAAAACCAAGACCCAAACTTCTAGAAAGGCTTTGGATTTGGAATGTCTCTCAACTTCAAACACTTAAAACCACTCTTTTAATTACTACACCTGTCTAAAACCCATTTATCCTTGACAGCTGTGCAGTTTCTGCTTGAGTAATCCTCCTGAGCACCATCCGGAAAAACTCTGAGGCATTTGCCAGGGGCAGTTGAACAGTTACTGAATGGGATCAAGGAGCAGCCTCTATTTTCAGCCAAGGGAGGAAGAACACTCAACATTACTGTCCCTGTATATGAGACTGGAGCACCAGAAACATAACTCTGAACATGACAGTAAAACATCATTACTAGGTTTTACTGAGCTATCTGATCCTGGCTGGTGGAACTGAAGTGGATATTCTGCTCAGGCTGGAGATTACCAGTTATTCCTGGACAAGTCCTTCCCCATCTCACAAATATTTTTTACACAATTCAAAACTATTAATCTCCATGTTTGCTTTCAATAATCTCCTGGAGATTATTGACTCTATGGAGATGCCAAGCCAATCATGGAGGGGTGGCAACCTTAGCAGTATAGAACTGCAAAATTTATACTTTAAGAACATTAATGCAATTTGATTTATTAGGAAAGACTTAGTATTGATCTCTTCAGATGTAGCTAGATCACTTCTTGCAGCTTAACTTCAGGGTTTTTGTGAGGATAAAAAGGGTGTTGAGAGGGGACAACATGATTAGCACTGAGAACTCTTTGGAGGGAAGGGACACAGATATGAATGTAATTCCTTGGTGGGGGGAGGGGGAACTGGGAGCAAATTTGAACGTAAAAACCTAGGCCAGGGGACCAGGGCCGGTGCATCCATTGAGGCGGTGCCAGCGGGGGCAGGGGTGTGCGCCACGGGGCTGGTGGCGGCAGCGCTAGCAGCTGAATGGGAGGGCTGGGAAGCCGCTCCCATGTGCCGCCATGGTCTCCTGCGCAGGGCAACTGAGCAGGCAGCCTCCCGGCCCTCCCACTCAGTTGCCCGTGCTGCTGCCGCCACCAACACACAGCTGTGGGCCAGCCAGGTGGTCAGGGAGGTGTGGGGTAGCTGAGCTGGAGGGTGGGAGGCCACCCACATTGCGTCCCAGCTGCCTGCCTCGCCAATGGGGCTGCTGACTTGCAGCTGCACACCCTGCATTATGATATCATGCACAGTTACCTACATATGCTTCATTTAAAATGATGGAGATTATTGATGAAGCAGAACATATTCTCATTCAGAACACATGGCAAATATAGAAAATGAATACAGAGTGCATTACAAATGCAGCTACCACTCCACACGTTACTCTTTAATAACTGCACTTATATACTGTTCTTCTAGACAGATTAGTGCTCCACTCAGAGCAGTGAACAAATTCAGTGTTATTATCATCTCCACAGTACAGCTGGGGAGCTGGGGCTGAGAGGAGTGGCTTACTCAAGGTTACCTGCTCAGCTCATGATAATAGGATTTGAACCAGCAGAGTGCTGATTTGCAGCCTAACAACTTAACCACTATGCTACAGCATATAAAATAGATA
This sequence comes from Eublepharis macularius, assembly GCF_028583425.1. Classification (NCBI taxonomy): domain Eukaryota; kingdom Metazoa; phylum Chordata; class Lepidosauria; order Squamata; family Eublepharidae; genus Eublepharis; species Eublepharis macularius. The sequence continues at coordinate 177,834,731 of NC_072790.1, read as the reverse complement.
TACTATGACTGTTCACGCATTAACTGCAAAAATAGCTTTACAGGATTCCCCTCTCCCCACTTTGGTACTATGTCCTACAATTCCTGCAAATATCTAAGACAGTAAAATTCTGGTCGGTTAGTAAAACCTATTCTGAATGCATTTAATGTCTTTCAGGATCAGGTTCGTCCACAGTGACAGAATTTAAACTTATTCAGAGCTCAGTCCATAAGCTTTGGGTTGTCAAATGGCTATCATAGCCCCTTTTTCACCAAAATGCCCCAACCACTATGTGTGGAGTTATTTTGTTATATCACTTACTGTTCCTGAGGTAAATATACTCCCCCGTCCACATTTTGTGTTTAGTTTAAAAAGATAAGGAAACCAGTATAGTAACATCTTCACCTCAGAGTTTCCTCCATCACATTTGAGTGTCTGCTCAAGAGAACTACTACCTCAAACAAGGTCTTCGGTATCAGAATCTGCCTGTATGGCCCATTTGCAGCTCTCTGAGGACTGGTTGATGAGCATCCCCACATTAATACTTCTTCAGGTATTATATCAATTTCAGGGTTTTCCTGATGCTCCATAAGTCATTTTTATGGCTTCCCAGTTCTACAGAGCAATACACTGGTACATAACTAATGCTAAGATGAACTATGAAATTTCATAGCAATTATATAACACAATATGATCCTCAGCTAAGGCATTTTTTTCAGAGCAAACAGCCAAAAATGAGACAATCAAGCCTTCAGAGAGTAGCCAGAAGAGGAATCAGTTCTGCTAACTCACCTGCTGGCAAACAGAGTTTAGAAAACCCTCTTTTCCTCAGGATCCTGATATACCCCAGCTGTTAAACCTGCCATCCCTTGGAAAGCTACAAATCCTGTCTACATGCATCTTCCTCTTTAGTGCCTTTTGCCTTCCCTTAGGTCCAGAAGGCTTTTTTGTGAAAGTCTTGGATATCCATAAGGACAACCTACTGCTGCCCTAGGCTAACAAGCTCACACTTAACAGATTATACACACAGAGCAGGCAAACAGTGTCACATACCGTGAATAAACAAGGCTGCATAGCAACCACTTCTCCAAAGAAATCTTAAAATACAGGTGTGGGGAAGAGTTTTTTTTCTGATAGGTGTGTCCTTGGGAGTTTCAAGTGACCTTGAAAGAACCCCCAAACCCTTGAAAAGGCACAAGCCTAAAGTAATAGTGGAGAGGGCTATTGTAGCCAGCCACCTTCTTGTGACCAGCTCTTAGAAGCACACATACATCAACTGAACACCCCACCCCAAAACGGCAGGGACGTTTTGAATTAAACTATCTCAAGTTGGCAAAAGGGAAGAGAAATGTGACCTTTATTTACCGAAAAGATAAAACCTCTCTCACACAATCTTCCCTAATTTTTGTTTTCCTTCAGGCAGGGATTACTCATTCTATAGCACAGCTGAAAGCACAAAGAACATTGAAATTTGTATGCCATATCCTCCAAACATCCCTGTGAAGTAGGCACCACCAATGGGTTGAGGAGGATGCCCCTATAGCTTCTTGCTTATTATCATCCCCATAATACTTTCCATCTCTTCAACACCATACCTGACTACCTGGATCCATGCTATGGTAACATCAAAACTTGCCTATTGTAATGCACTATACATTGGTCTCCCATTTAAGTTAACTAGGAGGCTCCAATTGGTGCAAAATTCTTCAGCTCGACTGTTAGCAGGAGCAAGCAGGAGCATGAAAATCACTCCCATCCTACAGCAGTTATCTTATCAGTTACTGTGCTAAATTCAAGGTATTAGTTATTACATAGAAAGCTCTTCATGGCTTTGGCCCAACATACCTACAGGACCACCTCCCTCCCTATGTCCCTCCATGGCAGCTTCGCTCATCTGAACAGGGTCTCTTGCAGATGCCAGCCTGCACACGGGTGAAATCAACAGCAGCCCATACATGGGCTTTCTCTGTGGTGGTCCCTACCCTGTGGAATGGCCTGCCTGAGGAGTCTCTGCTCTCCTGGCTTTCCGCAAACAATGCAAAACTGAATTATTCAAAAAGCCTTTTTACTCAGATAGGAGGACAATATTGTAGAGAGGGGGTCTCAGAGGCAGGGCCGGATCAATGGGGGGGTAGGGGGTAGTCTGCCCCTGGCGCTGCCAAAGAGGGGGCACTGGGCGCAGCTGCCAGCCACCGAGAGCACGCTGGAGCTGGCGGTGGCAGCGTGGGTGGCTGAGCGGAAGGCTGGGAGGCCACCCATGCCATTCGCCTGCCCCACCGATGGGGCGGCTGGCTTGCTGCATGTGCAGGACAGGGAGTGTGTGGCAAGCTGGCCACCCCATCAGCAGGGCAGGTGAATGGTGCGGGCAGCCTCCCAGCCCTCCACTCAGCCGCCCGCACTGCCGCCGCCAGCTCCACAGCGGACTGTGTGCCGGGGCGGCTGGCTTGCTGCATGAGCGGCGCACCTCCAGCCCCTGCATGATGATGTCACAGAAGTGATATCATGCACTGCTGGGAACGCTCATGCGCACAGTGCACGTGTGGGGGGAAATGCTGGTCTTGGGTTGCCCTGGGCGCTGGCAACCCTAGATCCAGCCCTGCTCAGATGTTTCTCTAATGAGTTAGGGACCACAGACTTCACCACTATGTTGCCTTGAGTCTCAGTGAGAAAGGTGGACTATAAATGAAATAAATAAACAAACAAATAAATAAAATAAACACAAATAGCAAGATTACTCTTCATCTATGATCCCTGAGAGCAACCTTATCCAGCTGGATATACACAAGGTGTTCTCATTGTTGCATTCACCCCACTTCCACACACAGTGGGGTTCCAGGGGTGATACAGCTATGGTTGGTTTTCTTTTGAATAAGCAAGAGCTTTGGAGACATCAGGAAGTCAGGTTATTTTAAAATTTATAAATATACAAGGAGTGCCTAAGTGAAGACAGCAGATTCAGTATCTCACATCAGATACCCAAAGGAAGAGCCTGCACCCTCAAATGCTTCATCTCTGAGCCAGCTCACCCGTCTCTGTCTTCTTCTCTCTCTCCCCAACTCAAGCTGCTGTACTTTCACACACCACGCATACAAACACACACATGCCGATTCCTGGCCCCCTATCCTCAGCTGGTGTTTCAATGGTAGAGCATTTGCTTTACAAACAGGTATTTTCAGCTAAAAGGATAAGGTAGTAGGTGATTTAAAAGACCACCATCTGAGATCCTAGAAAGCTGCAACCAGTCAAAGTAGACCATATTGACCTTGATAGATCAATCGTCTGACTCAGTAGAAGGAAATTTCATGTGTGTGTTTCTGAAAGATCCTTTAATCTTTTGACAAGGACCCCCACGCTATATTGTAATAGACAAGCCATGGGATGTTTCTGGGTCAGCAGCACTTACTTAGACTGGGTTTCTTTTGCGTGCAAGAACACTGAAGTCCTGAGCTGTTTTTGTAATTTCTTTTTTTATAATTTACAAATGCACAAGAAGAACACAGATGGATGCAAAGAGACAATCCTACAAGCCAGCATATACTACTCTTTATTAAATTTACACAGAGAGAGAGAGATCCTGTACCCCAAGGTGCTTCAGACAACTCATAGCAAGTCTCCATCTTTCAAATTCTGTCTCTCTCTCTCTCACACACACACACACACACACACACACACACCCTACTCAGCTGGGATGGGTCATCTTTCCCAGTCTCTGATGAGCATTTCAACACAATCATTGGGAAACTCTCTCCTAACAATTAAGGCCCAATGAGGAAAGAAACATCCATAGCCAAGTAAGGAACATTAACATTCTTTTGTCACAGGTTTTGGGCTCCAACCTCCCTACAGCCAAACTATGCACGTTGATCAGAGAATAATCTGACAACAATATATTATTTCAGCCCACCAGCTGCCACTCAAACAAGCATCTCTTGTTCATTAGAGGCAAAGTAGTATAGTGGTTAGAGTCTTGGACTAGGATCAGGGAGACCCAGGTTCAAAGCCCACTCTGCCATGGAAACCTGCTAGGTGACTTTGAGTCAGTCACACACACTGAGGGCCAAGCTACAAATGACGAATGACACTTGAATGGCAAGTGTATTTCTCCCTGTTCACTTGCCCTCCACTTGCGCTCCACCCAATCCACTTGCAGTTCTAGCGTCATTCATCACTTGTAGCTTAGCCCTCAGCCTAACCTACCTCACAGGTTTGTTCTGAGGATAAAATGAAGGAGAAGAGAATGATGTAAAATGATTAAATAAACTAAATTAGAAATCTCTTGAAATGAAAGACTTGTATTTTTCCCATTGCAACCTATCCCACACCATGGACACCTACCTGAATGTCCAATTACTGCAAGTGCACCCAAGAAGGGAGAACTTATACACACACAGTATAAACATTCATTAAAACTCAACAGAAATGTATCCATTTCATGCAGTCTCTCTACTTGTCTGACCTAAAGTAACAGACAGGAATAAATATTTCAACATTAAAGATCCAAACAAAACCCTGCAGTGATTCAGAAGAATCTGTAATCTTAGTGCCTAGAGTACAATGCATTCCAAAATAGCCTCTAGGCCTAAATAGAAATGAAATAAGCTACTGATAGAAACAGCATCTTAGAAAGATGATCAGAGAGACCATGTGTGATATTCACAGTAGAACCGTCCATGTCATTTTCAGTTCTACTCGTGCTCCACTGATACCTGTTATTATATCTAGTTCTGAACAATAGCCTTGGAGTGTGGATCAAAAAATCCATTGTGGGGCCATGTACTCAAAAGGGGGGATATTGTTCTGCAAGCCTATGGGAAAGCTTAAAAATATGAAATTTGAGAGAGAAAGAGAGATTTAAAACCTCACAATAACAGAAGCAATGTCTGTTTTTTGAAAGAAAAAATGCAGCTAAGATCTCATGACACTTTGTTATGCAGCCATTTTGAGAGTTGCTAGGCAGCCCCTAAACAACATTACTGAGAATTCCAAACCTTAATCTCAATGTATGGGGCAGGGGAGCAAGACAGAATAAAAAAGGTAAAAGAAATGAGGAAGGAAAGATAAAACCAGAGGAGAAGGAGAAAAAAAGGGGGAAAGGAAAGCTGAAAATGGAGAAGATAGACAGAAAAAGGAGAGTGGGTGAGGGAGGTAAAAGGCTGCCAGTGAGGGAAAGGGTAAAATATAGGTAGGTGGGTGGGAAGAAAATGAAAGAAGAGGTGCTGCAGACACTTCCAGGGGAAAGGAAACAGGAAAAGTGTGAGGGAGAGGGGAAATTAGATCCCCCCTGAGTCCTTGTGGGTCCACCTAATACAACCTGATAGCAGATGGGTGAAGTGAATTTGTAACTGATAATCTGCATATTCTGAAGCATCAAAGTAAAATTCGTGTTTTGCTGAGTGGAATAGCCATCACACTTCTTTCAAACCATGAGAAACAATGTTAGATGTGTTCATACATTCTAATTCTGCAGTCCCATTATGTTTAACCAGTCAGGAATGATACAAAATGCAAAATGACTCCTTTTTAAGAAGTGGAAATCTTGAGCAAGGATAGGGGGAAAGAGAGTGCAAACTCTAGCAAATGTCTATAAAAGTCCATTTTTTAGGCAAACCCAAAAGTCTGAGGAACAAAAGCTGACTACTGTGCTTGTGTGTGTATGCATGTGTGCATGTGCATTTCAATACATCATCACGAGAACACCCAGAAAGAGTACAAGACAGTGGTTAGGTTAGCAACTAATGTTTTTGGAGGGCCACTTTGATAACAATGTCCAGGGTTGTGAACCAAGGTGTCAACCCCGTCTGCTCCCAGACAATACTGCTAAGCCTAATGCCACTAAGACCCTATTCTTTCCCTGCGTCCCATATACCAAAGGACTGACAACTGGAAAGACCAAACAGCATCTTTCTAAGGCCATATTTGGAGGCCCTGAAGGGCTGGCCACTATAATAAAACCTTAGGATGACATAGATATGAAAAAGGAATCTTGTGGCACCCTAAATACTGCCCACTTTTTAAAATTCTGGGTTGAGCTTTCATAGCCTAGAACTAGGGATCCCAGGTACCCACCAGTATCAGGCAACTTACCAATGGTTTGCCTGCCAATCAAAGTTCCAAGCCTCCCAGCGATCGCCCGCCACCAGCAGGGACCCTGAGCACAAGTATGGCACGCATGCTCCTGTCAGACATGACGTCACTTCCAGAAGTGATTGAGGGAGTGCCAAGGGAGTGCTTCCGTGCTTCACTTGAGGCTGATTCTCAAAGAATCAACCCTGCACAAAGGGTGAGACCACTCCTGTAGTCAGCAAAATGACATCACTTCCAGAAGTGATGTTATCACACAGAGGCTGGGAGCGCACATGAGAGATGGAGGAAGGAATGTAACAGCACCTGTCTCCTCCCACTGGGAGACCTAGCAACCCTACCTAGAGCCCACTTTGCAGACAAAATGGGCTCTAGTCCATGAAAGCTTATACTAGGGGAAAAAGTTGTTAGCCTTTTGTGGTGCTACAAGGCTTCTTTTTTTGATACAATGTTAACATTTTGATACAATGTTAAAATTGTTTCTGGTGGGTAACCATGTTGATCTGCGGTAGAACAGCAGGATTTATATCCAGGGGCACCTTAAAGCCCAACAAAGTTTTTCAAGGGTATAACTTTCCAAGAATCCAAAATACTTTTTTCAGATAGCATCTGAAGAAGAGAGCTTTGACTCTTGAAAAACGTATACTCTTGGGAAATCTTTTTGGTCTCTAAGGTGCCACTGGACTCAAATCCTCCTGGAGAAAATGGCTGCCATGGGTGGGGGGGGGGCGGAACTCTAGGGCATTATAGCCAGCTGATGGCCCTCTTCTCCCTAGGCTTTACCCAAATCTCCCTAGGCTTTACCAAATCTCCAAGAATTTCCCAACCCATAACTGGCAACCCTAGTCCTCATTTAGGTTTATTTATTTCAATATTTATGCCCTGCTTTTCTCCCTACCATAGCAGCTTACAACATTGTTCCACCCACCTCCATTTTACCCTCACAACCACCACCCTATGAGCTAAGTTAGGTTGAGAGACAGTCTCAAGGTCATCCAGAGAGCTTCAGCTTCCAGGTGGGGGCTACAGTTCTCTCACATTCTAGACCAACACTTTAACAACTACACCATGCCTTGGTAATTTTATCCTGCCAATTGCTGCAGTCTCTTCAGAATGCAAGATCCAAATTAGCCCTTCGGACACAAGCAGGTTCTCTCTTGATTTGCCCTGGGCACCAGCCTCACAATGAAACTGTACTGAGGCAAATGCCTTTTCCTTCAAACGACTGCAGTCACACAATGGTCAAATCTACAGCATGGTGTAGTGTTTAGAATGTCAGTCTAGGATGAGATCTAGGTTGGAATTACCACTGTGCTATGGGAACTTGCTGGGTGAACTTGGACCAGTCACTCCCTCTCAGCCTAACCTAAATCACAGGGTGGTTGTGAGGATAAAATGAAGGAGAGAAGACAGACGCAAACTGCTTTTGGTCCCCTTTGGACAGAAAAGCAGTGTATAAATGAATAAATAAATAAAATATTTCAAAAGCAGCTTTCCCTTTTGAACAAAACAGGCAACTTCCATGTGTCCTAAAAGAGAAAACGTTGCAGAGATTCAGACTCATTCACAGTCTAGAGCCTATTTGTAAACTTTGCTAAATTGTTACAACTCAAATCAGCTGCAGCAGCTGGGAAAAGAATCTCATTGCCATAATGGGTCATGATGACCCAAAGACTAGAGGGGGGAACTTCCCATTTTTTTTTCAGAGCAGAAGCAAGTAAGTCTGCATAGGAGAGCAAGGTTAATACTAATTAGCATCACTTGTATGTTGGAAGAATGGACAACTAAGGTTGGTTGTTGTGGGTTTTCCGGGCTGTATTGCCGTGGTCTTGGCATTGTAGTTCCTGACCTTTCACCAGCAGCTGTGGCTGGCATCTTCAGAGGTGTAGCACCAAAAGACAGAGATCTCTGAGATCTCTGTCTTTTGGTGCTACACCTCTGAAGATGCCAGCCACAGCTGCTGGCGAAACGTCAGGAACTACAATGCCAAGACCACGGCAATACAGCCCGGAAAACCCACAACAACCATCGTTCTCCAGCCGTGAAAGCCTTCGACAATACAATGGACAACTAACATTACTAGAAAGAGGAGTGAAATTCAGTTTTATATTCAAGTTCTGGAACACAACAAGCTGTTTGCAGGCAGGGCATGACCAATACCAAGCATCTTGTAGGTAGAACTGCTCATAGTTTCACTGCAAATTCACTCCATGTGTAGAATAAAAAATAACACTATAGAACTAGGGTTGCCATCTCCCCGCACGGGGTGGGGGATCCCCCAATCCCACGCTTCCCCCCCGCGTCCACTTACCTGGCTGGCGGGGGGGCGTGCTCCCTGGGGTGCCCCCTGCCCGGGTGGCGCGCCACACCCCTGGGTGCGGGGCACACTCCCGTGCTGCAAGAGCGGGCAGCAGCAGCAACGGCAGCAGAGAGAGCAGACGGTGGTGGCAAGCACAGGCCGCCTCTCACCATCACTGCTGCAGCTGCCGCAGCCCGCTCTCTCGCTGCGGTGGCCATGGCCTGCTGTCTCGCCATGGCTGCTGAGGCCCCTGTGCAGCCCGTGCCAGCAGCAACAAGAGGTGCAGCAGTGGTGGCAAGAGAGAGAGCTGCCTGCTCTTTCTGCCCCTTCCCAGCATGCATGATGTCATCACGCGGGGCACCCTTCGCGTGTTGGCGTCACTCCCAGAAGTGACGTCGTCATGCACACGCAGTCAAAACCTCAAGAGCAATGGCAGGTTAAGAGCTAGCATCCCAGTCTCCCACTGGGAGACCTGAGGGACCTGGCAACCCTATATAGAACCAATTTGATTAATCAGGGCTAGTAAAAATGACAGCAATTAATTTGTTTGGTGTACATATTAATATATATGGGTCAGAGGTAGGGTTGCCAAATCCAGCTCTGGAAATTTCTGGAGATTCAGAGGACAAGCCTGGGGAGGGTGAGGTTTGAGGAGGGGAAGGGCCTCAGTGGAGCATAATACCATAGAGTCCACCCTTCATATCAACCATTTTCTCCAGAACTGACTTCTATCATCTGGAGATCACTTGTAATTCTGGAAGAACTCCAGGTCCCAGCTGGTGGTTAGTAAACCTACAGATGGAATTGCACCCACTGGCATCACTGCAAACTTTCGTATGTTCAGGTCCCATTTGCCCAGGGCCTTGTGTGTGATGTGTTTCATGCAAAATCAGTTCAGATTGCAGACAAGGCATGTTTGGGTATAACTGGGACTTTGAATGCAAAGGTGTCTCTCCCTCCATGCAGTCACATCCAGATGAATAAATCTCTGCAGAGTCCACTTATGGAGTCCTCCCCAGCAAAAGCTGAATTGCTTAGAATCCCATAGCAATAACAGCATTTGCAAGAACTGTGGCCAGGGGCCAGGGGAGGATTCTGCAATTTTGTATAAGTTAAAAACCCTCCAGTTTTTTATTGGCCTCTGAATACAGCAACCTAAGAATTTCCCCTTTAAACCCAGCCACCCACCCCCAAGTTGCCAGCTCTTATTTGTTTTGGAAATATGTGTGCCAATTGTCCCAAGTCCTCCCTGACTTATGGCTGCAAAGATAGGCCATTAAGGAATTGGCATTCTAGTAGTGAAATCCCCAGAGGAGCCAGAGGAGGAAGAGTCAGTAGGATTTCTAGTGGGCAGTGGGTGGAACTTGCATGGTTCCTTCCTTTCTCATGTAAAGCAATAAAAACAAACTGTAAGCAAAGGAAATGTGAGTGCACTTGCCTAATATGCAAAAGAAAAAAAGTCACAGAACACAGCTTTTCACATTGCAGAAGTTTTAACACTGAGACCCAAGAGGAGCTTGCTTCTGGATCTGAACTGTGATTGACTCCCTCAAACATATCCATCCATGCCTGGCACAAAGAGGGCAAGGAATTAACTCTTACAAGCCTTTTCTTTGACTACCTCCCCACTTTTTTAAGTGTCAGAGCAGCTCATGGCAATGCATTTGGCGTGCATTCAAGTTCACTCTGCTTGGCATGCTATTCGCAAATACAGCAATTTAAAGAGTCCACTCCAAAGTAGCACAGTTCAGAGCAGTAAATAAAGCTCATTCAGCTTCAGTTTTCCAAAACTGTTCCATGCAGGCAGGAACCACAAAACAAGAGGCATACTTTCTTTGTAATGACAAGAAAAAGGAATTTACCTCCATCCTCATTCAGACATTCCTAGTGCACATTGAAGACTTGGATGCTTCCACTGTGGGGCAGACACAGCTTCAATGCACACCCCAAAACATCCTTCACCACTTAGAGTTCCCAACAGTTTTTACTAGGTGCAAAAGCTTGTCATACCATTTGCTAGGGAATTAAGCCTGCTAGCTCATAAGGAGATTCATTAATGTATTAGAAGAGTCACATCTGATTGGCTGCTTTTTTTAGGCATTTGGGAGGCAAACTGATCTGTGGGACCTAGGTGTCAGGGGAGACAAGGCAACCTGCCAGGGTATGAGCATCGAAAGGAAAAAGAAAGCCAGCACTGTTCCCTAAGCCTGTGTGCTAAAGGGGTCAATGCCAAAGTCAGTCCAAAAGCAACACCAGCTTATATGGAAGAAAAAAAAGCCACATGAGGGCCATCAATCTCCTGTGGCTTCTTACATGTTCTTAAAAGTATTTCCACCCAAAAACTAGGGGCAGCAAGGCATGAGCCAATGCTGTGCCAGCCTGTTAGTTATACAGATTCTGGGAAAGCAAGCTTTCCAGATTTGGGTCCAGTAGCACCTTAAAGATTTCCAAGGTATGAGCTTTTGAGAGTCAGAGCTCTGACTCTCAAAAGCTCATACTCTGGAAATTGAATTAGTCTTTAATAGAGATGGGCACGAACCGAAATACGAACCAGAATTAAGCACGAACCAGGCCAGTTCATGGTTTGCGAACCAGCAGTTCATCAGGTCCCATTTCTGACGAACCGCCATGAACTTTAGGCTGGCTTGTTTGGTTCATTTTTTGGTTTGCCACTGCAGACAGCCTGGTGCCAATCAATCACTTTCCTAAGCAACAGGGGATGGACTTCCTGCAGACCTTCTGTTGACCCGGAAGTGAACTTCTGCTGGCCCAGAAGTGATGATTTTCTGACCTGGATGTGATGTTTTCATGAACCAAATAAAGTGGTTTGTGAACGAGGGGCAGGTTCGTGAAAGTTCATGGTTTGTGAAATTTGACGAACCACAAACCACATGGTTCAGGTTTTTTCGGTTCATGCCCATCTCTAGTCTTTAAGATGCTACTGGACCCAAATCTTGGTAAGTTACAGACCAACTTGGCTACCCACCTGAAACTAGATTCTAGGAAAGTAAGCTGATATTGTAAGAACAGCCCTGCTGGATCAGACCAAGGGCCAAGCTAGCCCAGCATCCTATACCCAATGATCGGGCAGATTTTTTTCTGGAAGCAGAGCAATGAAGTCAACAGTTCTTGCTGTTAATTGTCTCCAGCTAACAGAGGTATACAACCTCTGAAAATGGAGGCTCCATTTAACTACCATGGCTAATAAGCATTCATAGCCCTCTCCACCATGAATTTGTCTAATCCATTTTAAAAATAGTTGGGTATCAACACATTTTATAAAAGTGAATCTGAGAGTCATGCATTGTTGTGAGAAAGTGCTCTCTTTGGAGTGTCCCTACTCTGCCAATTTATTTCATTTGATAAAATGAAACTTTCTCCACACTATTTACAATTCCCCTCTACAGCCACCCCTTTTTGCACTTTTTTCAGCTCTACAATAACCTCTTGGAGACAAGGAAGCCAGAAGAATACAGGGCATTCCGAACACACCATAACTTTATATGAAGGTATAGTGACCATTTTATTTTCAGTCCTAAGGATACCCATTATGAAATGTGCTTCCTTTATTGCCACTGTACAAAGGAATCAAGCTGCTTACCACATCCCTAAGATGTGGAGCATACAGCCAGTTCTGATGTTATTAATGTATATACATTTGGGAATATTTTGCAGCAATGTGTATCACTTGGCACTTATGTAAAAGTTCCATTCTGCTAGCACAGAACTTTCCCCAGAGCAAGGAGCTTTACAACTTCCATAAGACCAAGGCTGTTTGACCAGAAGAAAGGATTCATAGCAATCAACACATCGCTTCTCATTTGCCATTTCCTTTCCCCATCTACCCAGTTTGGAGAGACCCTTCACAAACTATTCTGGATTTCACCATTCCAAATAATGTGGTGCCATTTGCAACCAGGCTACCACACTGCTCTCACCTGACTCCAGCTCATTTATGAATAGCATCAGTCCCTATACAGACCCATTGCTTAGTATCTTCCATTGTGAAAACTCTCTGCTTATTCCTGTTTGGGTACTTAAGAGGACCTGTACTCTTATCTTAGGACAGCTAAACCTACCTAAGAGCATTCTAGTGAGGCCTGTACAGCAAGCTTTCTGAAAGTCCCAGTATATATAATGTGAAGCAAATATTTTATCTATACACTTATTGACATTATCAGAGAAGTCTAAGAAGCTGCCACTGACACTTTCCTTTGCAGATGATGTGCTGATTCCTTTTTCAAAACAGTTATTTAACAATTCTAGCCTTAATGAAGCCTTCTGCCAATACCTTCTGGGATAATTCATTAACTTCCTGGATCACTTTTAAAAAATGCTACATAAGCTACATTCTAATCTTCTGGTAAAGAGGCTGATTTTAGTTGTCAGTTGCATATTTAAAACTAGTCATTCCACATCAAGTTCGTTAAGAACACTATTGAATTCCATCTGGATCCAGTGATTTCTTAATTTGGGATTCATTCATTAGCACGGAATTTCTTCTTCTAACATGTCTCTGGCAGAAGCTCCTCCACCTCTCTTCCAAAAAGCACTGGTTCTGACATAGATCTCTAGCTGACATCTTTACAGCAAAGACCGATGCAAAGAAGAGGCAGCAATTTGAGAAGGCAGCAGGTGAAGAAGAAGCAGGGGGACTGATGAAAGGTGGATTAGTAGAGAGAGCGGTCCTGAGACATACAGGACAGCGAGGCCAGAGGGAGAAACTTGGGTGTTAGACACACACTACAAGGGAGATCTAGGATCAGATCTCCCAACATATTTTTCTCAATTAAAGAGCAGCTGCAGAAGAATCTAATCTTGACTGGGACAAAGGATTGTTTTTCCAGGGAAAATTTCTCCTCCATGTTAGCCTTGATAGGGAAAAAATACAGCCAGCCATGTTAATAGCATCTCAGGAAATGTGAAATTTCTATGAGAAAAATGGCACAGGAGAAAAGGGTAAACACTACCGCCCTTTGCCATGGCCCTAATCCAAACTGAGCTGCTATAACCATCAGTTACGAAGTTTTGTCAGGAGCTCCAGTGATGTGTAGTTCAACTTAAAAAAGGAAAAGAAAACAGAAAGAGAAATGGCCAGAGGGAAGAGATGCACTCTAGAGTTCACAGACCACTTTGAAAAGATTGACATCTCTTTGGCTGTAGCCTTCTAGTTTCTGTAAAAGGCACACCTTCACTATCCCATATGCAAGGAACTTTTACAGAAGTACTAGTACTTCATGCAGAGACCATCTATTTGCTCTTAGGATATCTTTTTTTACATTCAATATCTGTTTTAAGAACAATTTGAGCACTAAACATATGCACATCTTTGTTTTTGAGAAGGACCTTTGCACCTTGCTGTAACAATTAACTTAGTTGAACGTGGAATTGGTGGATACTACTTATTAAAACATTTATATCCTGCTTTTTGGTCACTGTAGACACTCCACACAGCTTTCATAAAATATACATAGGGGTCAAAATAAAACCCAATCTATGTTAAATATTTAAAGCATTAGCAAACATTTTGTACCAGAAGAATAAAACTTACAAAGACAGCCAGAGAAAAACAGAACAATTGCTCCTGGAATCAGGAAATAAAGGACCCAATCCAACTACAAATAAAAAGATACCCTAAAACAAGCAGTCTTCAGCTGGTTATGAGAAACCAAAAGAGATGGTGCTAAATATTTTGTTTTGTAAAATTTATATACCACCTTTGGTGCTGGTCATTGACTGAATAAATTTGACTGACTACACCATCTTTGTGCCCTTGTAAGGGCCACCAAGGCAGCTAACAAATTAAAAACATATATAATACAATCACATACTAAAGATCATTGAAACCAACAGGAAAAAACATTAAAAACACTAAAACAAATTAAAACCCGAGTTAAAATACACATACAAAAACATAAAAATAATTAAAACATTTGGTTGGAAGGTGGGATTACAGTTGCCAAGTGTCCAGTTTTGAACTGGACAGTCCAGTATTTCCCCTTTCTGTCCAGTAAAAAACTAAGAAAATGCTAGACATATAAATTTCCAGTATTTTCTAATTAAATAAGCCTGTAACTACAGTGGCAATGCTCCATGCACTCTTTCTTTCCTCTGCAGCTTGCTGAAGCAGTGCTATCTCCATCTGCCTATCTTTCACAGAAGCCAGCAAAGTCTGAAAGAACCAAATATACCACTCAGCACTCAGCAGCCAAGCAGGATGCTCCAGGAGAAATTCTATTGGAAGAAAGCTGCAAAGTTGCGTGCTGGGCAACAATTTTTTTATCAAGTATATCCAGTATTTTTGTTGAAATTATTTGGCAACCCTAAGGTGGGATCACTGAAGGAATGCCCTAAAAAACCAAAAAGTCTTCACCTGCTGGTAGAAGATGGCAACAGAAGAGGTCAGATGAGTGTCTCTAGGGAGAGAGTTTCAAAGTTTTGGTGTGACAACAGAAGTTCTCCTAGATTCTCATCCACCTAACTTCAGCAAGTGAGGGCATCATAAGCAGGGCCTCTGAAGATGACTGCAGTGGTTGGGTATGTTCATAAGGTTGTAGGTGGTACTTCAGGTATCGTGGTTCCAAACCATATAGGGCTTTAAAGGTCATCATCAGCACCAGCATCTTGGATTGTGCCCAGAAACTAGGGATGTTAGCCTCTCACTGGAGGCAGAGAATCCCCCACCCCCAGCTGCAGCCGCTGTGTTCTCTCAGCTGGCTGGCAGGGGGGAAAGTGTGGAGAGGCTGGACAAAGCACGCAGCGAAATGGCATGCACACACTCCGGAGGATCCCAATGATATAGATTCTGGCTTAAACCAGAAATGATGGGGTCTCAGTGGGGCCCATGCTTTAGGAATCGGCCCCAAACATAGTGTAAACTCAGTCACTGAGACATAGCTGAGCCCCTGAAGTGATGTAATTGGCAGCATTTTAAACCAGAGAAGAAGCCAGGAGCACCTCCCGCCCATTTCAAGGTTGGGGGACCTGGCAACCCTTCCAGAAACAGATTGGGAGCCAGTGTAGATAGGCCAAGACTAGAGTGATATGGCCCCGTCCCTACGATCCCTTGGGGCAGGAATTCCACAGTCTCAGGGCTGCCACCAAGACAGCCCTGTTCCATGATGCAACTGCAGGCTGACATCACAAGAAGGTCTCAATATGCAGTCAGGCTCATTTTGGAAAAGGTAATCCTTTTAGCAATATCATATTGTAATGGTGTAAAGGTACTTCAGTTCCATTGGCTTGGATTCACCAGAGTGTTCATGCAGTTGGAAGGATTTCTGCTCTTGGGGCATGACTTTCTTGCCTCCCCATACCAAGGCAGACAATTTATGGGTGCAGCAAGAAAGGGGAGGTGAGAAAGTTATGCTCTGAAGGCAGAAATCCTTCTATTCATGGAGATGGTCCAGTGGATCCACGTCATTGTCTCTGCAAGAGAGAAGATACTATTGCTGTTAAAAAACAGAAAGAAAATCAAGTGTAAAACCAGCCTTAATTCACTCATGGATGCCTTTTCTCTCTCATAAGAAATCCCCACCTGATTTTACTCCAGTTCCCGATTCTACCCTCCCCAAACCTAATCTCTTTACTCCATTCTGGATTGGCCAGACACATTCTCACATTTCATTCCCACTTCCCAGACATTCTCTAGGAGATTCCAGTAAATATCTGCTGGGTTATATGCTAGCAGCAAACAGAGTGTATTTGTTCATAACCACGTCATCTCAAAATACATTTTCAAAACATTTTCTGGACTAACTAAAATAACAATCCTTTAGAATTTATCTTTCTCTCACACACAAATTGGAACAGTCAGTGGGGAAGTGATCATTGGAGGTTTATTTAAATGGTCTCCACCATACTAGACAAAATGTTACTGATGAGGTCTGGCTTTATCTTTCAGGCTCTGAAGAAAATAAAACAACCGTGTTAGAACCACATATGTTATCCTCTGGTAAATAATTCCTCCCCTTAAAATTACTTCAAGTGCCCAAGCTAGTCAAAGTGAGTGAGCGAGAGAGATTATGATTCAAATACAATGAACACTGCAGTGCACATTTTACTGCATACTCAGTGAACTGTTGGCCACACAGAACACTGAAAGCTTACATTCTCCATCAACACATTACTGGGCAAGGGAAAGGAAGTAGAACTAAGTTCACATACAAACTAGTAAAGAGTCCAGTAGCACCTTTAAGACTAACCAACTTTCTTGTAGATAAACTTTCGAGAACCACAGCTCTCTTCATCAGCCAACAAAGAGAGTTGTGGTTCTCGAAAGCTTATGCTACAAAAGAGTTGGTTAGTCTTAAAGGTGCTACTGGACTCTTTATTATTTTGCAACTACAAACTAACACGGCTAACTTCTCTGGATCTATGCACATAAAAATTGACAGTTTTTATGCCCTTTGTAGGAAATGTGGATCTGCTGACGCCTTGTGCATGCAGGGCCAGCTTCCACACTCATGGAGCCCAGTAAGATCATGGATTTATTAATGATTACAAGTTGAATTTTTTCCTGGGGGTTATTGGAACTTGTATTTGGGGATCGATTAGCCCTTAATAAGTGATAATTTATTACATGCAGGTTGGAACTAGTTGGAAGGCTGATGTAATTAAATTGGGATAGAAATGTTTTTTGTGCTTGGTAAATGTGATTGGGGGTATGGGGAATTATGAGTATATTGAGACTCATATTGATGTAATTGAGGAGAATCTGAGTTTTGTTGCTCTGTTGTATTATTGCAGGGTATGTTAGGGGATGAAGTTTGGGGGGGGTGAGAAAGGAGACCGGGATGGAGCTGGGGATCCCAGTGCTCTAGGGTCAAGGGAGGTATGGCGGTGGGACAAGGTTTTGGAAGGGAAGGCCACGGAGACGTGGCAGGGCTCGGTGTCCTTCCAGCCTTTGTCCCATCCCAAGGCATGCTGGTTGTGGGGCTAGGAGGATGAATTACCTTCCTCCTGCACTGATGTTGTGTAACGCCAGGTTTATCAAAAATAAGACCAAGACTCTGCAAGATTTCTTTGCAGTGGAAAATGTAGACCTGGTATGCATGACTGAAACCTGGGTGAGGGATGGCAAACAGTCGCCTTGAAAGAAGGCTGCCCCCCCCCCCAGGTTTCTCAGTCCTTCACCAGTCCCAGATGGATGGTCGGGGGGGGAATGGCTATTCTCATTCGGGAGTCTTTCTCCTTCAGGCCGCTCCCCGCACCAAAGATCACTGGCATTGACTGTGTTAGCCTGATGTGGGATGCTGAGGAGAGCTTTGCTATCTGTCTGGTGTACCGGCCACCTAGTGCACCTAGCAGCTACCTTGTTGAGCCTGTTGGAGGTGGTGGCAGGGTGGGCTTTGGAGCACTCTAGGCTCTTAGTCCTGGGGGACTTCAATGTCCATGTTGATGATGTCACCTCACAGGCTGTTAGTCCTGGGGGACTTCAATGTCCACGTTGATGACGTCACCTCCTCACAGGCTGCAGACCTGGCATTATCCATGGCAGCACTAGGGCTCTCCCAATTTGTTTCAGCTCCCATGCATCAAGCGGGCCACACACTAGATTTGATCTTTGGGATGGGGAATCAGGTGGACCTTGATGCCATTGAGGCAGTGCCATGGTCGGACCACTTTGCCCTGAAGGCCTGTCTGCAAGTACCAGCCCTGACCTGCATAGGCAGTGAGCTGATTTATGCTCGCCCGCGGAGACTAATGGATCCAAGTGATTAATGGAGTTATGCAAGACCAGGAAGTCCCCAATACTTGGAGAGAAGCTAATATAACATTGATTCCTAAGGAGGGACAAGACTTGACCAATGTTAAAAATTACAGACCAATTTCGTTGTTGAACAATGACTATAAAATTTTTGCGAAGATTTTGGCGGAAAGAATAAAAGGATGGATGTCTGAATTTATTGCAGAGGAGCAAGCTGGATTTTTGCCAAATAGACAAATTAAAGACAATTTGAGGACAGTTATAAATGCTATTGAATATTATGACAAGCGTTGTGATAGAGAGGTTGGTTTCTTCTTCGTGGACGCTGAGAAAGCATTTGACAACTTGAACTGGGACTTTATGTTTGCCACTATGGAAAAGCTGCAAATGGGTAAAAAGTTCATACGAGCAGTGAAAGAAATATATAGAGACCAGAGTGCAGCAATTGTGGTGAATGATGAGGTGACTAAAAAACTGACAATAAGTAAAGGTACAAGACAGGGTTGCCCTTTGTCACCATTGTTGTTCATCTTGGTTTTGGAAATATTGATGATTCAAATACGGGAAGACGATGCAATCCGAGGAATAAAAATAAAAGAGTTTTCCTACAAGGTCAGAGTGTTTGCGGATGATATAATGTTAATTGTGGATGATCCAATCGAGAATATGCCAAAGGTGATGGAGAAAATAAAGGAATTTGGAGACTTGGCTGGATTTTTTGTAAATAAGAGGAAATCAAAGATATTATGTAAGAATATGTCCAAACAGAAACAACAAGAACTAATGGAAATAATGGATTGTGAAGTAACAAATAAGGTAAAATATCTGGGTATTGAACTGACTGCGAAAAATATAGACCTATTCAAGAATAATTATGAGAAGTTGTGGACACAGATAGAGCGAGATTTGATAAAATGGAATAGGTTAAATTTGTCATGGTTGGGAAGAATTGCAGCAGTAAAAATGAATGTATTGCCAAGAGTGATGTTCTTGCTACAAACAATTCCAATTATCCGAGACTCCAAACAATTTGAAAAATGGCAAAGGAAAATATCGGACTTTGTGTGGGCAGGCAAGAAACCTCGTGTGAAAATGAAAGTATTACAGGATGCCAAAGAGAGAGGTGGATTGCAACTGCCCAATCTAAGACTATATTATGAAGCAATATGTTTGGCATGGATAAAAGAATGGATGACACTAAAGAATCGCAAATTGCTGGCTCTCGAGGGACATAAAAAAATATTTGGATGGCATGCGTACTTGTGGTATGACAAAGTAAAAGCAGACTCTATGTTTCTACATCATTATATTCGAAGAAGCCTCTTCACAATTTGGAAGAAGTATAAAAATTACCTACAGGACGGAATTCCTTCTTGGGTGGTTCCATATGAAGTAATAGATCCGAGGACTGTCGATAATGAGCAGCAATGCTTAACCTATAAGGAGATAACTCGAGTAGAATTTTCAAAATTGAGAATTAAAACAGAGGAGGAGTTGTCTTCATGTTACAGTTGGTTTCAATATAGACAGATCAGAGATCTTTACAATTTGGATTGTTTGAAAGGAGGAATAAGAACGGATAACTCAGAACTAGAAGAGGTAATTTTTCAAGAAGGTAAAAAGGAAATCTCAAGGATTTATAAAGTACTTTTAAAATGGTTTACAGAAGATGAGACAGTAAAAGTACAGATGGTGAAATGGGCTATAAACTTTAATAAAGAAATAACAATGGAGGCGTGGGAATATTTGTGGAAAATGACTCTGAAGACTACGGCTTGTACAAGTATCAAAGAGAATGTCTACAAAATGATTTATCGTTGGTATTTGACACCAAAGAAAATTGCATTAGGAAATATTAACATGTCAAATAAATGCTAAAACATGAAGGATCACTATATCATATGTGGTGGACTTGTGAGGTAGCGAAGCAATACTGGGGAGATATAATTGAAGTAATTAATGAGGTTTTGCAAACCCAAATAAATAAGAACCCAGAATTGTTGCTACTGAACTTGGGAATGGAAGGTATTCCAACACAGTATAGAACATTGTTATTTTACATGATTACAGCAGCAAGACTCTTATATGCACAGAAGTGGAAAGTACAAGAAATACCAACTAT
Source organism: Eublepharis macularius (assembly GCF_028583425.1). Taxonomy (NCBI): domain Eukaryota; kingdom Metazoa; phylum Chordata; class Lepidosauria; order Squamata; family Eublepharidae; genus Eublepharis; species Eublepharis macularius. The sequence goes on along the minus strand of NC_072790.1, from coordinate 177,814,541 downwards.
AGAAGATTGGATGTATAAATTGTTGTACATGGCTGAGATGGATAAAATGACCAGAAAACTTAAAGATCTTGATCCAGGACAGTATAATGCAGACTGGGAGAAATTGAAACAATATTTAGAAAAAAAATGGGACGTGAAAGGAGAACTGTGGCAGTTCGAGAATTATTGAAATGTAACAGAAGAAGAGAGAAGTGACTTTACCGAGGGGGGAATTTAATTATAAAAATCTAAGCTATTAATGGAGTTATGATAAAATCAAAAACTATAGAGTACTAAATAATGGATGTTTCACTATGGATATATAAGATTAAGATAGTTAGATATTATTTACAATATATAGTTTAAGTAAAGTGTATGTAAGAGATATTTGAATATAACAATTACCTTATAGATTTAAAAGAAGCCCAGAACAAAAATAGTAAAAGATGGATGAGTAATAGAGTATTAGAGTCTAAGCTAATATTAGAGTTAGGATGATGGTGGAAAGCAAAGAACATAGGTGATTGGAAAGTAAAATGAATACAATGTTATATCTTTTAATATCTTGATTGCTAATATATATTATTATGCCAGTAATATTTTATGTAGGATATGTGGTTTAATTGAGGCATCCAAAGGGAAATTTATATTATAGAGTATTTTTAGTAGAGATTAAATAAGCTTAGAGAAAAGAGTATTAAATGTGTGTATAATAGGATATATGAGATATTACATAATTAAATAATAAGATAGACTTAGGGTTGGAAAACTGTTGGAAGTCAACAAAAAGGGGGGAGGAAAGGGAGGGGGTTAGAAAAAGATCTATAAGGGGGTAATGTATGTTTTGAATAATATTATAATCTAATCCAATAAAAAAATTTGAAAAAAAAAGAGACTAATGGATCCAATTGGTTTCCAGAATGCTCTGCGGGATCCGATGCCCCCTGGTGGTTCATTAGATGAGCTGGTGGAGGACTGGCATGGCCGTCTCTCCAAAGCCATCAATGAAATCGCCCCCCGTCGCCCTCTCTGTTCCCGTGCCAGACTGGCCCCCTGGTATAACGGTTGAAGCGGGAGCTGAGACGGCTGGAGCGAGTGTGGCAGCGGAGTCAGAGCGAAGATGCAAGATCATCTTATAGAGTGTTTATGAAGGCCTATGAGGTGGCTGTGAAGGTGGCAAAGGAGGAGTATTATGCCGCCTCCACAGTGTCTGCTAGGTCACGCCCAGCAAAATTATTTCAGGTAGTTCAGTTCCTGGTCTCCCTCTCTCAGGGAGACTGCCAAATTAGAAAATCGGCTATTAGCTGTGAGGCTTTTGGGAGCTTTTTTGCAGATAAAGTCCTGTCTCTTCGCCGCGACCTGCCAACCACGGTTGATACAGTAAGGGAACTGGAGACCCCTTGGCCATCTTCTGGTCCAATTTTAGATCACTTTGGTCTGGTCTCCCAGGAGGATGTTGACAGAATCCTGCGGCTGGTGAGGCCCACTATGTGCCCCTTGGACCCCTGCCCCTCGTGGATGGTTAAGGCCAGTCTCGATGGGCTGAGGGCCCTGTTGGAGGCCATTATTAATCTATCACTGAGCTCTGGGGTTTTCTCAGGGCATTAGAGGAAGCCGTAGTGAGGCCCGTCCTGAAAAAGCCAACTTTGGACCCCACCAATCTGTCCAGTTACCGCCCAGTCTTGAACCTAACGTTTCTGGGTAAGGTGATTGACCGAGTGGTGGTGGAGCAGCTGCAGGGCTTCCTGGGTGAGGCATCAGTCCTGGACCCATTCCAGTCTGGTTTCCGCCCAGGTCATGGGACTGAGACAGTGTTGGTCACCCTCAAAGTTGATCTCTGGAGGCATCTGAATCAGGGCGGGTCAGCGCTGCTGGTGTTGCTAGATCTCTCAGCAGCATTCGACATGGTTGACCATGAACTGTTAACCCACTGCCTTGCCAATGTGGGGATTCAAGGGACTGCCTTGCAGTGGCTTGTCTCTTTTCTCCACGGTCGGGGACAGAGAGTGGCACAGGGGGTTATCAGCACGTCAACCTTTGGTGTGCGGTGTCCCCCAGAGGGCATTACTCTCCCCATTGTTGTTTTATCTTTACATACGCCCTCTCACCCAGCTGGCATGGAGTTTCAGATTGGGTTGCTATCAATATGCGGATGACACCCAGTTGTATCTGTTGATGGACAGCCAGCCTGGCTCTGCTCCCAAGATCCTAAGTAGAGCATTGGGGGCTGTGTCTGGATGGGTGAAGCAGAGCAGACTGAAGTTGAACCCTATGAAGACAGAGGTCCTGTACCTGGGCCATGGGGGAATAGATATGGGGATTCAGCTCCCGGCCTTTGAGAGGGCACCACTTGTGCCTGTTTCATCGGTCAGGAGCCTTGGTGTGATGCTGGACTCCTCTTTGTCAGTGGAGGCCCAGGTCAAGGCAGCTGCCAGAACTGCCTTTTTCCATCTCCAGCAGGCCAGGCAGCTTGCCCCCAATCTCTCAACCCATGACCTAACGACAGTGATCCATGCAACGGTCACCTCCAGATTAGATTACTATAACTCGCTCTATTCAGGGCTTCCCTTAGGCCTGACCCAGAAACTGCAGCGGGTCCAAAATGCTGCTGCTCATGTCCTTAAAAGAATTTCATTCAGGGCACATGTGACTCCAACTCTGCAGCAGCTGCATTGGCTCCCCATGGAATTCTGGATCAGGTTCAAGGTTCTGGTTCTGAACTATAAAGCCCTAAACAGACTGGGACCAGCATACCTGAGGGACCACCTCTCCCCATATGTACCTCAGGGAGCTCTTAGATCTGCAAGTAAACACCTACTGGTGGTCCCTGGCCCCAGGGAGGCTTGGCTGGCCTCAACTGGGGCCAGGGCATTTTTAATCCTGGCCCCAACCTGGTGGAACTCTCTGTCGGAAGACACTCGGACCCGCCAAGATCTTGTATCTTTTCGGCAGGCCTGTAAGACAGAGATATTCCACCAGGCATATGGTTGAGGCCAGCACTGGATCCATCTAATTAGCCTCCCTGCCTGTCTCCTGTCAGTGGGGGGGGGGGAGCATATGGTCCATCTGCCTCCCCATGCTTGAAGAGTTAGAGGTTCACCAACCCACACCTCCACCCTTTTCTTCCCTTGTGTATGGTGGGCAGGGAAAGGGGGAAGGGTGTCCCATTTGGAATGTGGATATCCATGAGATGTTATTTTATTGGTTTTACTTATTGTATCTTATTTATGATTGTGACCCGCCCTGAGCCTGCTTGCGGGGAGGGAGGGCTAAAAATTCAATAAATAAATAAATAAATACATAAATAAATACATAAATAAATACAAATAAATAATGAGGCATGGCACACATTGCAGTGAAATCCCATTCCTTGCACACAGAATAAGTAGCCAATCTGCAGAATTTTCTTATCCCAAAAGTGTCTCGCCTACCATATAAGATTTCCTTTCAGTTATAACTTTAGGATAGAAGGTGCAGAACCCAATATTGGCCAGAACTTGGGCCATAGAACAAGTAAAACTAAAAAACGACATGGTCAACAGAGTGCATTTCACCCATCATGGATTATTCTCATCCCCAACACACTTGGGAATAGGCAGCAGGGAAGAAGGCCAAAGCTCATGCACCTTAGGTATTTACTGAGTTCAAGGGGAGTTTATACAGAGCCACAGACATTTCAGTGATGGTAATTGCTTCTCAGTTTTTGAAAAGTCAGTATTTATGCTACAAACCTACAGAAGTCCAATAAGGAAGATCAAGCACTGGAATTAAAAGCTTACTTAGGCTGATTTTTTAAAAATGCACTGCATAGCCCAGCTGACAAGTAAAGAAAAGGTTACTGGTAGGTCAAGATGAGAGTTAAGTTCTTAAGCATGTAAGCAATGGCAGGCATGTCAAACTCAAAAGTCTCAAACCTAGTTCATACTTGATGGAGAACTTTGTTTTCAGCTAAAGGTTTAACTTTTCTTTCTTAGGACTGGAAAAATTTACTTTATATGAAAAGAGAGGTCCCCAGAAATTAATTCCAGAGACAAATTCATGTTAGTCTATTGTAGCAAAACCAAAATGGACTACTCTGCCTTTTCAAAAATTAACAGACTTAGAATAGCAAACACACTATGGCTAGAATCTAATTAATCAAATACATTAAGTGAATCCTCAGTCAGCACTTATTTAAATTTTTATATCCTGTTTTTCTGCCCACTGAGAACCACAAAACAGCTTACAAAGAAAGACAGACATAGTCCAACAAACAACAATGAAAAATATACGGTACAGCTTCAATTCCTGGGCTGGGATGCATTGGACCAGCTCTTTCTCAGGCTGTGAGCCTTGGGCTATGAGTCTTGCTCTTCTGATTCTGCCAAAAGGCTCGTGGCCCAGACTTAAATGCCTGTAACGGGAAGGAAAATAGCTCAGCCCAGATCTTATGCAGCTGGCAGAGATGTTTCTATGATTTTCCTTTCCTACCTATCACATGGAAAACATAGGGAACAGTGGGGTGAAAGGGCCATGAAATGTAAGAGGCATATAGTTTGTGGCATTTCTGTTTAGGGTTGCCATATACCTGCTGGGGATAGAAGAACTTCTGCCAACAGCAGGCTTTTCTGGCCAATGCTCAGCTGGGCACTGAGAAAAAATGGGGGAGGGGGCAGACACCAACACCCTGATGCACTGACATGACTTCTGGTGCAACCAGAAGTGACAGCAGTAGATCATCAGTGGCACTCTAGCAATTAGTCAAAACTTTATGGATAAACTATAGGCTAATGTCAGAGTATCACTGGCAAGGCCACACTTCAGGAGTTGAATCTCATGCTGTCAACTGTATGTCTATGTGAAATTCAAAATATAGGTAAGCATAGTGACCATTCAAAACAGCTGAAACTGTCTGTGTTCAGCATCGGTTAGCCCAGTTAAACCTATTGTTGAATCTCAATTCAGCAATTTATTCAATCAGCAATTACCTATGCTACAATAAATTTTTGTGAAGCCACAAAACTCATTTTTGTTTATAAGGAAGTTGAGAAATTGAAACATCCATTATAATGCATTCTGCCATGGAGCTCTGATTGCAATAAATTAATTAGTATTATATATTAATGTTAAGGAAATTAAAAATTAAAGAAAATTATATCTGCAGATACTGAATACTATTTCCCAGGAACCTATGACGTGCTGTTCAAGAACTAAAGAGAGAATGCAGCAAAATTATACCTTGCAGTGGAAAAAAATACTTTGAACTAGTCTTAAAGTTGCTGACCTTCAGACAGAATCTGCAGTTCTTCCAGAATCATGATTGATCTCCAGACGAAGGAGATCAGTGCCCCTGGAGAAACTGGTCAGCTTGGAGGGTAAACTCTGCAGCATCATGTCCCTGTAAAGCTCCGTCCCCTCCCCAAACTCCACCATCCCCAGGCTATACCCCCAAAGCTCCCGGAATTTTCCAACCTGGAGCTTGCAACCGTAACCAGCCCTGACCTTGCCAGAGCAACTGTGGAGGCCACTTTCTTGTAGAAAAGTTTTGCAAACTACTAGGAAGTTCCAATAAGACAGGGTTTTATCAGTAGTTCCTCCATTCTGGTCTAAGAATGATTTCTGCTTAGACTTCCTTGCTGGTTTATTGGACAGACTTCTTGAGCGCATGATAAAGGGCCCCAGTGTTGTACAGAGGCTCTATAAAATGGAGCTTTTTATTTTTTGTTTTGTGCCTATGAGTGGAGAGATTGGTTTGGGGGTTGCTCTCTGTTTATTTGTACTGCACTTTTATTGTACTGAGATTTTAGCTCGTTTTAATGATGTATGCTGCTTTGAGTTCTATTGATCAGTAGAACAGTTAAATACACATTCTAAACAAGCATTACACTTTTTAAATATTCCAATGATCTTTGGGATACTAGTATTTTAATGAGCTCTACTTTATCTGAAATTACATCGTCTGAAAGATTTCTGTTGCTTGTTTTAGTATTTGTGCCAATTTTACTTTATGATTGTGGGTTTGGAGTGTTTCCTTTGGGGGCTGGTTTTTTAAGGTTGGATATTTTATTATGTTTTCTGGCCTTTTAATTGTTTTTAGTTATAATTTTATATTGCTAATGTAAGGCAATGTGGCAGAAGTGGGACTTTAAACAAAATCATGCTGGAAATAGAACCATCAGAAAGCCTCAGATTGCAAAGTCATCGATTTCTGCACACACTCAAAAACCTAAAGCACAATTTTTGAGACAGGACAATCTTTAGGACTGAATTTCTAAAATTCTGAATGAATACACATTATTATTTCCCGAGTGTGCTTGTAACCAACTTATGAAGTTATTATTTACCAAGTTCCAGTCTTTGGTACTGGAACAGAAATCTAGAAGTGGACCCGTGGTAAGATTCTCCTCATCTTTGGCAGGACAATACAGATGACCAGCTTATAATTAAGAGGTTAAAAACAAACTGTGGTAAGTTATTGCTTGGAAAACAGTCAGCTGTATTCCCTAACCAATTAAAATTTTTGCTGCTACAGTCCCATCCTTTTGACAAATCTCTACCTAAATTTCTAGTTGCTGATCTAACAGTTACTCCTGGCCTCATAATCAATAATATTTAATTCTACCAGCCTTCATAAACAACACTGACAAGTAATAGCAGCAGCTCCGAGATCAGATAAACACCCCAAACAGAGGGATAGGTAGATATACATTGCAGCTGCAGCCACAATCAGTAATATACCACGAGTAATGACAGGCCCAGCAGTAAATAACCAGGAATTAGACAAGGAGGGCTCAACAAATCATTACATTCCCAGAGTTGTAAAACACTAGGTGTCAGGCAGTGACTATTCAAGGACTAATTGGAAAGGAAGATGGGAAAGAATACCCACAAAACCTCTCTCTAGCAGCTGCTTCACATTCACTCATTACTAAATTTCATACATGCAGGCTCCTCTGGAGTAAATTTACATGTAAACTGCATGGAGAATAATATAGGTGCGTCAGAAAAAGGCCCCTTGAGCCAGGAAAAAGCACTACTATTAGCAGACTGGATCTGCGGGCTCCAACCCTTACACCTTAACCATTTTTAACAACCCAAGTCACTTAATGAATGGCAAGTATGTAGAAGTGCCACAAAAAAGCTAGATAGTTTGAGTTGCTTTGAACAGTAGTACTCTTTATGGAATAAATTGCAATATCATCTTCTACCCTTGCTTTCCTTGAAGGTAGTTTTAGGCGGGTGCTCATGTTCTTTGTTCTCTTTCTTTCAGTAGTTCTCACTTCTTGTAGGAAGCATCTTTCTATTAAAAGTGACAGACACACTTTCTAAAGCACTTAGAGGATATCGTACCTGTCTGTCATCAGGTTTTTATAGCTTCTGTTCTAGAATTCAAGAATGGAACCTTTAAGCCACTCCAGCAGGATCCTAACAGTAGTCCTGTTTTTTAGAAACTGAATACAGGCCATCAAGAAGACGCAGCGGAATGCTGATCTGATCCTCCCTGAAGGTCTGTATGGCCCTGGCCTAGTTATTGTGTCTCAGCCCAACAGATCTCATAGGACTGTTATGATAAAATGTATGTGTAAAATTCACTGAGTGCCCCCTTTGCCTCCGGTAGTCCTTTGTAGCATAATTATTGGGAAGTCTGACAGCAGTTTTTCAATTGACTGTTCTCTACCTGAGAGCCTCACTACAGGCAGCCAATATACTTGAAGGTGATCAGGAAACTGATGAAAATTCAGAAAAGACTTACAAACAAATATAAATTAAAAGGAAAGTTCTTTTTTAAAAAAGAGAAAGAGCTGGATGGATAGGCATGATGCTCTAGAAGGAATATATTGGAGCAACAAAACAACGAACCCAGAATATAAGAATGTGTTAGAATAGAGGAGCAACTTAATTTCCTTTCAGTTTTTGACAAACTGTTCAACAGCCCTTATACCAAAGGTTCCCATCTTTTTTGAGTCTGCTGGCTCCTTTGGAATTCTAACACGGCTATCACAAAATAGCTGCTGCGAGAAGTGCTGCAGGCACAAAATGACAGCCACAATAGGCAAAGTCAACCACAAAATGTCAGGAAGGGAGGTTATGCATAACTCTAATAGTAACTCTTCAACATTTCAAACAGAAGCTCTGCTTAACAGGCCTTTTTAAAAGAACATATTATTGAAAAATATTTTCTTGCTTACACACAGCTTACTACTAGTCACATAGATCCTTGTGATGTGATTCTGTCTGCTGCAAAAGTAATGTATTTTTTTTTAATCTGCACAACCAATCAGATCTCCCGTGGTCAATCAGAAGCCCTGCTGGGCAAAAGTCCCACCAGGCCCTGCCCACTTTCTAAAAACACTTGGCAGGCACCACAGAACCCATAGGCACCATGTTGAGCTCCCTTGTTTTACAAACGGGGCCGCCATTTATCACATACCTCATGCTCTGACCCATATTTAATGCTTTAATCAAAAATCAGTGACAGGCACCTGTGTTAATTTCAGTGGTTTGAGAGTAATGACATTGTATATGGGAACTTGCTTGCTGACACTAAAGGGAGGGTGGAAGGGGAGCTTATCTTGACTGAGTTTGTGTAGCAGCAACCAGACCTTTTCTAGCATATAGCTCGGCCACTCTGTTGAACAGCAGAGCACCTAGGACAACATTCTTATAAGAGGTTTTGGCCTTGATAGTAATGCTGGTAATGCCAGTACTATTTAACAATATTTGCACTTTTTACCTAAGTAGCAAACTTTGAGATGAAGGGAGCTCTAGCTTTTAGTTCTCCCTTATTCCAAGGCATTAGATACCACAAGTATTCCAAGCTGGTATTAACACTTCCTATCCCCTCCAATTTTTTCCTTCAGCCGAAGCCAGGAGGAAGCGCTGTTCTCTTTCTGCTTACTTCATGCCTCCAAACTGTAAAGCATCAAGTATCCTGCTGACATTATCCATTCGAGGAGTACATTTTCCAAGTTCCAGCTTTAGCCATAACTTCGGGTTTGGTCATGCCTTCTCTCACCACTTCACTGATGAACAAAAGGAAAAGCAAAACTCCTCAAACCAGACCCCAGATGAATCTCATTGCATCACTGAGGAACAGTTTTTGTGTATTTAATTATTATTTAAGTATTTAAAATTTTAAACTCCTTTTTTCTGCCCTCATCAAGGCCACCAAGGCAACTAACAGATTAAAAACGTATCTAATAAAAACATCTTAAAATCCATTAAAACCAAATAAAAACACATCATTAAAACAATTAAAACCAAGCTAAATACACATACATGAAAGCAACAATTAAACAAGCAAGAAGGAGGGCTCATTGAGAGAACACCAAACAAAACAAACAAACAAAAAACTCTTCACCCTCAGGCAGAAGACAGCAGTGGAAAGGAAAATGGCAAGCGTCTCTGGGAAGACAGTTCTGAAGTTTGTGTGGTGCTCTGACCAAGATGTTTCTCTCCCATGTGGCTACCAACTCAATCTCGGAAGGTAAGGGTGCTCCAAGCAGGGCCTCCGAAGAAGACTGTAGCACTCAGGTAGTTCCGTAAGGCATTAGGCAAACCTTCAGATATGCTGGTCCATGTAGGGCTTTTAAAGCTCAACACCAGAACCTTGAATTGTGCCCAGAAACAAACTGGATGTAGAAACAAACAATGTAGATAGTTCCTATGACCTACTCCAGTCAACATCTTGGTTGCAGTTCTCTGTGTCAGTTGAAGTTCCCAAACCCTTTCCAAAAGGCAGCCCCACATAGAGTGCAGTGTAGTAATCTGAATCTAAATCAAACCAGGGCATGCGTCACAGTGGCCAGATCCTCCCAGAAAAGGCCTTCGCTGTCTACCCAGTTAAAGCTGGTAAAAAAAGCACTCCTGGCCACAGCTGCCACCTACTTATCCAACAATAGGCTAGGGTCCAACAGCTCCCCCAAACTATTGGCCCGTTCTTTCAAGAAAATTGCAACTTCATCCAGAATGGATACCTTAAGTCCCAGGTTAAACCTCACACTCACCAGTAGTACTTCAATCTCATCAGGATTATGCTTCAGTTCATTAGCCTGCAACCACTCCCAAACTGCTTCCAGGGACCAGTTCAGGGTTTCTAGAGCCTTCCTATGATCAACTGGAAGTGCAAGGTAGAGCTGCGTGTCATCCGCGCATTGGTGACAACCCAGGCCAACTCCCCGAATGAAGGCATTTAGCAGTTTCATTTTAGAGGTTAAAAAACCAAGCCAACCCCCCCCCCCAAAAAAAACAGGACAGGGAATTTCCTGCCCTGATCTCCCATTCTCCACCATTGCTCTGAGCTTTTTAAAAAATCACTATCATTGCAAGCACAATATTGTCACTTCCAGGGAAGCCCCAGAAGCAACAGCGGTAGCTCTGAATCTCCAGAAGAGTTTTTATCAGTTCATAGAGCTATCTCTGTTGCTTCTGGGGTTTCCCAAGAAGTGGCATGATCAAACTCATGATGCTGCCCACTCATGACACCGCCCCCATGTCCCCCTCTGCCCTCCCACTGGTTGCTAGGGTGGCCTGGAAACCCTTGATGAAAATCATAGTGAACAAAATGAATCTTGCAGGACTGCACAGGCCAAAGGCCCAGGAGCTGAGCAGCAGTCCTCTGCACCACCACCTGAAACCCACCCTCCAGGTAGGACCAGATCCACCACAAAACTTTGCCTCCCAGTCCTAGCCTGGAAAGGCAGTCCAGAAGGATACCATGATCAATAGTATTGAAAGCCACTGAGAGGCACAGGAGAATCACCAGTTGCACTTCCTCTGTTCATCTCCCCATGCAGGTCATCCAACAAAGGTGGCAAAGGCTATTTAGGACCCATAACTGGGCCTGAAAGCAGGCTGGAAAGGATCCAACTAATTTGCTTCCATCCAGGAATGCTTGTGCAGCCACCACCTGTTCAATCGCCTTGCTAAAAAATGGAACATTTGAAACTGGTCAATAATTACTGAAATCTTCTGGGTCCAGGGCAGCCTTCTTTAAGAGAGGACATGTCACAGCTTGACTCAAGGTCTACATTAGCCCTCTTCCTCCAGGTTAGCTGATCAAAAGTAAAACTCAAATGTGCCTCTTTGAGAAGTCACCTTTGCAGTACTCACCTCTCTTACACAAGGGTGTGCATATTCTGTGATTGTATGCATGTGCAAAATCTAGCTCTGTATGCAGACTCTCCACTTTTATTTTTGAAAGGTCAGGCTTCTAGTCCATAAAATGGCAAGACAGAGCTGAAACTGCATGGAAAATAGCTGATGAAATCCTAGAAGTCAGGAGTCTGGGTTAGATTCCCACTCTGATCAGCAATGAGGCTTTAGAGCCCCCTCTTTCCCACTCCAGCAGAAGCAGAATTATGTGTAAATATGTGCACATCTGTATAAATTATGCAAATCCTACAGATTGTATAATTTGGCTTTTCAGGGTGAAGAATGCAAGTTATCAGGTACAGAATTTTGATTTATTTTTAAGTACCCAACAAGAACACAAACACCCCTCTAAGCCAGGAACTATGTGTCAGTACTACAACAGCAGCCACCAATCTTACAGGGAGTCCAAAACTGCTGTTTTTTCACAGTGGTTTAGAAAATGCCTCCAGCCTTTTTCATTACAACTGCATTCAAACAACAATACATATTATTTCACCTGTATAGGATTCCATCCAGAGCCATTATTAGACTTACTGCTTAAGGCTTTTTTAATTTACAAGCCACTTTGTAGTTCATGGAACATTACCTATGCATCCCTGTGAGCGACAACAAGTAATCCTGCTAAGCTTGTGGTCCCCACCCCCCCAATCAGCAACATTTTGGCAAGCATATTATGTCATTCCAGTAGCACAGCAATACACAAAATACCCCCAAGTGAAATTAGGGATGTTTGTTCTTCCTCTCATCAAAAACTGAGAGGCTTTCTGTATGGTTAGGCTTTTCCCCATGGAAACAGTGATACTTTAAAAAAGAGGGAGAAACAGCTAGAAAATGTACCAATGGGGTGTAGAATTAATGACTGACAAGATCCAGATTCAAATCCCCATTCAGTTAGTGGAAATTACTGGAGGACCTTGGACTTATCACTTAATTTTGAAGACCAATTCACCACTGAGGGATATAGGAATTGGAAAGCATGTATGCTACCCTGAGCTCCTGCAAGAAAGGATAATGAACTGAGGAACAGATTTTAAAGTGGCTGTTTGCTGGGTTCTCTGACAGTGCTAAACTGGCAAAGAAATGGTTTGGGATAGTTGCCAAATGAATCAGTAGCATCATACACAGTCCAGTTGTAAAACATGTAGTGCCCCTTTCATATGTGACAGAAAATAATTTAGAGTATTTCATTAAGAGTGGGAAACTTTCAGTCAGAGGACCACAGTTTTGCCTCTGGACTATACCTACTTCAAGTGGGACTGCTTCTTACATTAAAAATGTCCCTAAATATGGAAAACTTCTACACCTGGGAGAGGCCTTCTGGCCTAGTCTTTCCCAGCAGGTAGACTTTTGCTACATACAGGGAGAATGACATGGGACAATTTCAAACAATTGCACCTGGAGACAGTACCGTCACAGGGTGACAACTACACTTACTCTGAATGAATGTTTACACACAAAGTAGCTAGATGTGCATCACTAAGCCTAGACTTTCTGTTTTTCAATCCTGTGAATTCTCTATCAGGTCAAGGCTGTTAGGATGGCAGAGTATAATAAATATATGAGGAAGGGATTGAGGGTTGTGGCTATAGACCCTATCCCATCTTCCATGAACACAGAGAAAGATCAGTACAGAGTTCATGTGCAAAGGTCGGGCAGGGCCTGCTGCCAGGATCCTATTATCTCTCTCACATTCTGTGTAACCTATTCATGTAAAATTGTTTCAATTGTTGTTTGAAAAGCAACCAGATCCGGGGGGACATTTTTTCATTTCTCTCTGTTGGAACCCATGTACAAGATGGGGAAAAGGCTGTTAGCATATTACCACAGAGAATATTTAATAGATTGCTTACATTTGTGAACAAGAAATAATAAAATAATAGAATATCATACAGCACATGTTGTGCAACCCAGGTACAGCATTCTTCTTCTTGTAGGTCTCTATCAATTCATGCCCCAATTCTTTTCTCGCTGAAGAAATATGGTATATTTTGCTTAAGTTTTGCCCCAAGAATATTTTTCGCTAAATTGGAACAACCGTAGAGGGTAGGTTTACCAACTTCTAGGTGAGGCTTGGAATTCCCTGGAATCACAACTGATCTCCAGATGGGAAACGGGAAACAGCAACTTCAGGGGATGAACCCTATGGCATCACATCCTTGCTGAGCTCCCTCCAAACGCTGCCCTGCCTGGGCACCACTCCCAAATCTCCAGGAATTTCCTAAGCTGGAGTTGGCAACCATAGTATGGGGTATTCCAGTACATTAATAAAGTAGCTCAACTGACTCCTCAACTCCACTGTTCACTTTTTGACCTGGCTTTCGTATTTCATACATTTATTTTGCCATACCTGTTCTATGTAAACGAAGCACAAATTCAACTACTTTATAGTGGACAGACAGTCAGGAGAGCTAGCAGGTGCCTCTCCTAGGCAGTGAGATACTGCTTAAAGTTACAGACCAGGTAGCTGTAGCTGGTTAAGACTTCCCACCCATTTCAGAAATATTTATAGCATGTGGAAATGGGAAAAAATACTTCATTTGGGCAGCAAAGGATGCTTTCAAACTGGTCCTAGTGCTCTAATACTGCTAGATTTACCTTCATATCTCCTGAACACATCAATCTCACTATCATACCAGATCCTCCTAGGGAGCACGTTAGAAGAATCTAATTCTTTCTAATATCCCCTTTGCTCAAAGCATTTAAGAGAACAAAGTCTTGTTGGAAGCTCAACTCTGGCATCTGCTCTTCCAAGCTGGCACATTTGCTTCTTCCAGAGAAACAATAAACAAAAGGATTGATGAAGAAAGGCAAGCTAAGAGACCACACCATAAGAGGCACTCATTTAGTAGTGGAGAGGGTGAGCAGGACTCATGACAACTGGGGAAGTTAATGTAAGGAAGATTTGTGCAGAGAGCTATGCTAATCTGAATTCTTCAGTAGCTTTAATCCAAGGACACTCCAAGTCAGAGGACAGATCCTATTTCTGAAGCTCAAAAGCCTCTCATGGGATGGAACTGGGGCTCTAATCTTATAGCCTGGCTGAAAAGAAAGCTAATTGAGGCCATTTCCTAATCATCTATTTCCTCCATCTTTCTTAGGTCACCGAGGGCCAAATTCACCTGACCTAATTTTGGATGAGAACTGCTCCACACAGGCACAGGCTATTGCAATTATTTCAAGCAGAGCTAACAATGTAACACTAAGAAATTGCCACCATTTGGCTATACTATCAAGAGGTGCAGGATGGATCATTACTGATTTCTTGTTGTTGCCATAAAACTAATTAAATTTGGGCTTTTGAAGTGATTGCTCAAGAGTCAGGTTTGATGGGAAACTTTTAATGGGCACCCTAAATTATGCCTGGTATAGAAGCAGAACCCCCAGGCTGCAGGAAAATCTAGAAAACTGATAGCCTGGATGGTGTCAAGATGAGTCGAGACAGATGTCAAGACTTCAGAACAAGAGCTAGCCATTGGTGTTTCCATCTTGGACCTATTCCCAGATAGGGGAATGTATAGGCTCTTTTGTAAATTGGTTCCTCATCCAATACTTACCTTTTTATTCTTTTCTAAGGGTTCTGCCTTAATTCTACACTTCCAGTGATTGTTCCCAAGTACCTGTGCTCTCTAGAATTTATGTTTGAAGTTTTATCTTATTCATGATCTTTGGGTTTGAATTGACTTCTTACAGAATCAAACTGCTCAGTAATAACCATAGCTTAACAAGGGCTGATACAGACAGAGCTGGCTGACAAATACAGATCAAGGAGGAACAGTGAAGAGCAGCTCACTTGCCTCTGTTTCTCTCCCACACAGCAAAGGCACACCCAGAATCTCTAGCATCCAAAAGGGGCTATGTTCAAGATAATTCTTTCTGCTGGTAGCAGGTCCTACCAAAAAGAGATTACAAACAGGAGTGAAATGAGAACTTTTTACATAGAGGGTTAGAAAAGAAAACAGTGTTTCACTCTCCTGTAACTGTTGTTCATCTAGTTCATTCTGTGCAGACACACATTGGGGACTGCGCTTGCGCAGGCCTGCCTTGGAGAGAGATTTATAGCTTTAAAACTCCGAGAAGTGGGTGTCCCCGCCCATGGCGCATGCGCAGCTTTTCGCGCTCAAATACGCGTATTAGGGCGGGGCGCCCATCTTGTCCCTCAGTTCTCCTATGCCGCTGGAAGCAGCCCAAAAAGCATACCTCCTCACAGCGGGGCAGGAGGGAGGGAATGTGTGTCTGCACAGAATGAACTAGACGAACAACAGTTACAGGTGAGTGAAACACTGTTTTCGTCGTCGTTCTTCTGTGCAGCCCCACATTGGGAGTATAACAAGCTACTCTCCAATGGGGGCGGGTGTGAGGAGTTCCATCTTCCCCGGGACCAATTAGTGTTACAAATCACTTCATATCCTGAATCATCTCACCTTTGTATCACTTCCTCTCCTTATACAAATAAAGATTGAAGCACTGCGCTTCCCACAGCAGCGGCGGACCTGGAGCCTGCATTCACAGCATAGTGTCTGACGAACATGTCCGACAATGACCAGGTCACCGCTTGACAGATATCTTGCAACGGTGTTCCCCACAGGAAAGCTGCCGAGGAGGACTGTGAACGAGTCGAATGAGCCCTGACCGTGCCTGGGCATGGTGTGTTGGCTGCAGTGTAGCATCTTCTGATTGTTGCTACAATCCACCGAGAGATGGATTGATTAGATGCTGGAGATCCCATACGAGGGCCACCATAACAAATAAATAGGGATTTGGACCTTCGAAATGGCCGTGTCCTATCCAAATAATACAATAAAACCCTCTTTACATCTAAACTGTGTAAGGTTCTTTCTGCCTCTGAGGTAGGGTTGGGGAAGAATACCAGAAATGAGTGTTTCTGATTCAAATGGAAAGTAGACACCACCTTAGGCGTAAACCCCAGGCTAGGGTGAAGCACCACCTTTAGGGGAAAAAATTGAGGAAATGGAGAATCCACCCGTAGTGATGCTAATTCACCTACCCTCTTTAGTGATGTAATCGCAACCAGGAAGGCTACTTTCCAGGATAGAAGGGCAACTGGGCAACGTGCCAGAGGTTCAAAAGGGGAAAGCATCAATTGAGCCAGTACTAGAGACAAACTCCATTGAGGTGTCGGGGCTCTCCTAGGGGGAAACGTATGAAACACTCCCTTAAGGAATTGCTTCGATGCATGATGTGAAAAAAGGGTCCTGTCATCCACTCTCTTGTGGAATGCCGATATGGCAGCCAAATGAACCTTAATTGACGTAGCTGCCAAGCCTCTATGTAAAAGGGAAAGTAAATAATCAAATACCCTAGGTAAGGGGCAGGAGAAAGGCGAAAAACCCTGCCGTGTCACCCATCCTGCAAAAGCATCCCACTTATAAGCATACGATCTTCTAGTGGAGGGTTTTCTAGCGTTCAGCAAGATCTTTGTTACCTCAGCAGAAAACCCCAGAGTTACGGGGATAGCAGCCAAGCTGCTAGACTGAGCAAGCTGACATCGTGGTGTCGAATTTGCCCCCGGTAGAGTAGATCCGGGGTGTTTGGGAAGGGGTAGCACCTGCCCTTCGCCAGCTGCCATAGAAGGGGAAACCACTCCCTGCGAGGCCAAAAAGGTGCTATAAGAATGCAACGGGTCTTGTAGTGATGGTTGTTGTGGGTTTTCCGGGCTGTATTGCCGTGGTCTTGGCATTGTAGTTCCTGACGTTTCGCCAGCAGCTGTGGCTGGCATCTTCAGAAGTGTAGCACCAAAAGACAGAGATCTCTCAGTGTCACAGTGTGGAAAAGATGTTGGCAGGTCATTTATATCTACTCAGGAGGGGTGGGGTTGAGCTGAGTCATCCTGTAAGAGTTTCCCAGGGTGTGGAATGCTAATGGCGGGAGGCTTCACTGTATCCTGAGGAGGTTCTTTTGCATATGGATTGGTGCTTGATGTGCTAATCTTCTCTGCAGGGCTATTGTCGGGTATAGAGTGTTTTGTTAGCCTGGTGTTTTTCAGAACTGGAAACCATGCTCTGTTCATTCTTAAGGTTTCTTCTTTCCTGTTGAAGTTTTGCTTATGCTTGTGAATTTCAATGGCTTCCCTGTGCAGTCTGACAAAGTAGTTGGAAGTGTTGTCCAGTATTTTGGTGTCCTGGAATAAGATACTGTGCCCTGTTTGAGTTAGGCTATGTTCAGCCACTGCTGATTTTTCAGGTTGTCCAAGTCTGCAGTGTCTTTCATGTTCTTTTATTCTTGTCTGGATGCTACGCTTTGTGGTCCCGATGTAAACTTGTCCACAGCTGCAGGGTATACGGTATACTCCTGCAGAGGTGAGGGGGTCTCTACGGTCTTTTGCTGATCGTAGCATCTGTTGTATTTTTCAGGTGGGTCTGAATACTGCTTGAAGGTTATGCTTTTTCATAAGCTTTCCCATCTGATCAGTAATTCCTTTGATATATGGCAAAAACAAGTCTAGGAGGAGGTTGTAAAGCAGGTGTGGATTGGAGCCAGGATAAGAAATCCTGCCAGTTTGGCGGTTGTCCCTGGCACGTAGGCTGATATGCCCAGAAGGGTCCCGGTGCTGAAGGGGCCGACGTCTGGGTCGACCAAGCATAAGGATACTGCACAGGCTGAAACTGTTGCATTTGTGGCGGAGCCAGTATGCCTGGGGCCGATGATGTCTGGGTCGCAGGTCTGCGATCCCCATACTTTGGACTCGGATCCGTAGTGGAAAAGGTCGGTTCCGGCTCCTCTAAACATGTCTCCCCCTCGGTGTCCTGGTGGAAGACAGGAGTAGGAGGGGGGGAAGGTGTCAATGGCTGCTGCAATATCTCCTCCTCGATTATAAGAGAAGGGGTGGAGGCCGTTGACCGGTGTTTCCTCTTATGAGGAGACGAATGGGAGAACTTCTTAAGGTGCTTAGTCTTCACCTTAGCCTTTTTCGGTACTGGTTCCGCAGAGGTGCAGCTCTCAGCGGTCAGTTCCGGGAAGCGGCACTTGGCAGGTTCCGTTTTATCCTTCAGTTTCGACTCAGAACCGACAGACTCTAGAACGGTAGACACCGGTTCCGGCTGCGTCGTGGTCCGCTCAGCTGAAGAGTCTCCCTGGCCCCTCTTGTCAGGCAAGGCTATCACTCTGGGCAATGGGTTCGAGTCAACATTGGACGTTTGTACCAATGGTTTATTGGACCCTGAAAGGACCATCTCCCACAGAGCTGCCTTAAGCCTGGCCGCCCTATCACTACA
This sequence comes from Eublepharis macularius, assembly GCF_028583425.1. Lineage (NCBI taxonomy): Eukaryota > Metazoa > Chordata > Lepidosauria > Squamata > Eublepharidae > Eublepharis > Eublepharis macularius. The sequence continues at coordinate 177,796,197 of NC_072790.1, read as the reverse complement.
CGCTTTTGGTGTGAACCATTGGCAGTGGCGGCAAGCGGGAACGTTATAGGACTCACCCAGACAGAGGAGACCCAGGGAATGTTCATCCATTTGGGGCATCTTTGTGTCGCACATAGAGCACTTCTTAAACAATGCCTTGTGCGACATCTTGAAAAAAGAAGACTAGGTTGAAGAACTATATACAACTAACTATCTACAACTACAACAACTGACTATCTATAGGAATAAACAAGTGCGCAATCAAGGAGCGGTAAAGCCAGCGATCTCTCCCACCGGCGGCGAAAAGAGAACTGAGGGACAAGATGGGCGCCCCGCCCTAATACGCGAGTTTGAGCGCGAAAAGCCGCGCATGCGCCAAGGGCAGGGACGCCCACTTCTCGGAGTTTTAAAGCTATAAATCTCTCTCCGAGGCAGGCCTGCGCAAGCCCAGTCCCCAATGTGGGGCTGCACAGAAGAACGTGGACGACGAAATTTAACTTTTAAACACCACAGCCCCTTGGGTTCTTGCCCAACTGAGTATCAGGCTGAACTGGCGGCTGGAGGGCACTGAGACTTGAGAAGGGTTTGTGTCTGACCAGCCTAACCAAAATAGTGTAAGCCTCCTTTAATTATTTCCTTACTTTCAACTGAGAAGACACAATATGAAGGGATCGAGTATCCAGGGACAGCTGGAGGAAGGTTCTACTGAACACACAATGATCTAGAGAACTATCAGGCAAATGTGAGCTGGATGATGAGACAGTTAATTTACTGCTCAGTTTCAGTGGGACAAGAAAAGGACCCGCAATGCCACTGAGCTTTCTTCCCTTGGGTCTGTTGAAATGCACCATTTGCACCTATATCGTCATCTTAACACACAGATTTACTTGTGAGTCATACGGATTTCAGTAGTACTTCCAAATGGACTCTCCAGGGTCTCAGTCAGAGGTCTTCTTCATCACCTACTGCCTGGTTCTTCTAACCGGAGGTGCCAAGGATTGAACCTGGGACTTTCTGCATGCCAAGCAGATGCTATCCCACTGAGCTACTGCCCCACCCTGATAAAGTCATAGGTCTACAGATTCCATCAACTCTGTCCTGCTTGGAGTGGGCCAGGTATATAACCAGGCTGAATTAATTCCAATATAGAATCCAGCTGTGTTCCTGAAAGATTTTTGGGAAGACCCAAAAAAGTTCTGAGGAAAAAACTTGCAAACATGCAGACAATGTTTCTGGAAAGCTGGAATATCAAAAACGAGTTTTGTGTAGGACCTTTCGCATTCAGAAATGGGGGCGTCCGACTTACCGGGCGCCCGGTTGCCGCCGTCAAGCTGGGAGGGAGCGAGGCCAGCGTCTTCGTTGTCGGCCCATCCGGGAACCCCCGGGTGGGCCGCCGACGAATCAAATTCAAACTTCGGAGCCGGCCAATCAGGGTGCACGGGCCGGCTCCGTGGAGGGGTGGGGCGGGGACTGCGAACCTCCGGTCCGCAGTCTTCACTCAGGTCCGGCAGCTGGGTATTTAACCAGCTGCTGTCCCCGCCCACCCTCACTTTGGCTCGTCGCGTCTCCCACCCACCTCTCCCTTATTTTCTGTGTTCCATTTTGTCACAACTGTCGGGCGGTGGGCATTGGATCAGATCACTTTTTGGGGAGTTGGGGGCCTCCGCGCCCCAGGCTCCCCGTTAGGGGATTCCCATAAGGAATCTTGGGAGTGAGACTTGGGGTGCATGCCCAGCTCGGGGGCTGCCGCGGCATCCTCACTCCCAGGTGGCAGGGGAGTCACTCAGGGGTGTACACCCAGGTGATCTCCCCTCAAAATGCCACTCCTATGGTTCCCTCCCCCAGCTGGGGTCTGGGGGGGGTTGAGGTCCATCGGCTGGCAGGAGGGTCAGCCGATGTTGTTCTGGGATCTGATCCACATGCTGCGCCAATACTCCTTACTGCTGTTTCAATAAAGTTGTGGCCATTATTTTCTCCAAGCTTTGTGTGGTCTGGGTTTGTTCAAGCGTCCTCCTCCCTCCCCCATTGGCGCTAGGCGGCAAACCACTTGTTCAATGTCCTGGGCTCTTGCACGGCTACTGAACTATGAGTGCAAAGTTCCAATTCTTTGTCATATGGGGCCTGGCCAAGATAGCTTTGCCCACCATCTTTCCATATGTTTAGCATAAGTTGTGAAAAACTGGGACAAGGAAAAATAGGGCAGGGTTTGCACTTCCTGCAAACTTGTACATGGTTATAAATCATAAATCATAACTTTGCACTTTCGGCAAACTTGTACAAAAATGTGCAATGATGTGTGCTAGCATCTTATGAGCATCTTAGTGCAATGCTCCTCCACTGAGTAAAAACAGCCTTTCACTAGCAAAAAGGTCATTCTGTCAATGGAAGGGCATCACAGGTTACAAATCATTATGTATATGATGGATTCTGGTCACAAAGTTTTGGCTTATGGAGTATAGATCTCAGGTAACATTATTACCTGGCTGCTATTCTGGCAAGTCCCCATTAACAAGCACTGGAAAAGGTTAGCACCACTTATTCTAGCAGTGGAGAAGCAGGTCTTACGGCACCTTAAAGAATAAGGCGTATTCTGTGAGCTAAAACCTTTCCACCAAATCTTATGTCACAATATATCATAGTGCTTATAGTGCTCCAAAGTGATTTCACTGCTGGCTACTTTTCTAACAGCCTTGAATGCATACTGCATATTCTTCTGAAGTAGATGAGAAAGCCCTTTCCTTATCCCCTCCCCCCCCCCTTTGTGCTGGGTTATAGAACCTGTCATCAGAGAAAGTTGACTTGCCATCCTATCTAGATTTATTCCTGCCAAAGATTGTTGAGACCAGTGGGCTTTGACTGGAGTAACTCTGCAATTCTACAGTTAAGTCTTGTGTAATTAATAATAAAATTCTATTCTCTAGGACCAGCACTGTCCCACACTCTGCTACTTCATAAACAAGAATCATAAAGTAATTGATACAGCAAAGAGTAACGATATACAGCCTTAAACATTTCTTTACCTTAATTCAAACTTCAAATCTTGTTTCATTGATTAAAGGCTAGATATTCTAAGAACAATAGCTTTCTTTAGTAGTTCTGCTAGGCATTATTATAAGCAACCTACCAATCCTCTGGATGAAAACATCACATACCTTTTTTTAGTAAATGAAACCTTTTTAAATAAAGTGGGAAAACCCCCCAAATATTTTCCACTACAGAAAAAGATTTCCTACACTAATATACCAATAAATCCAAACTGAAACTAAAGGTTTTGTTTGCTAGGTGGGGGCTTGGCTTAAACCTTTTGGGGTCAAGCTAATTTTCCTTAACACCTCCAGGTGCATTTCAGTCCAACTCATTCTTCTTCCAAATGGGAAGATTCTTCCCTACATCTTTCCCCTTGGTACTCTTCCACACAGGATACACCCATCAGTACAAAGTCTGTCCTATATTTTCTGTTTAAAAAACTGCATGAAGAGTATTCAGGTAAGATCCACAAGCTCAAGGAAGTTCTAAACAAATCCACGCTTATCTTATGCCTTAAGGCAATAGAATGTGCTCTGATAAAATACAGCTGCATAACATGAAGCAAGCCCAAGGAGGGACTTGCTCTCCTCTGAAATCATTCTGCATTATGGAAAGCTCTGAAGAAAAACAGCCGCTTCCTATCCGCTCTAGTCTTAACAGACATTTACTTGTGGCATTGAGAGAAAGGAAAAGGGATCTGGAGGAGGGAAGCACCCCTCTCCTAGAAATAAGTAGCACCACTTCAGAAAAAGAGCAGCTACTGTCCCCAACTAAGATAATTTGTGTGTCATTTCCATTGAACTTACCTTAGTCAAAAAGAGGCGCAAATGGACTTGTCCAACTGGAAGTGAGGCTCTTCACTCCAACTCATTGATGTGGGTATGAAAGAGATTCTTGTTGATACCAGTTTCTCACAGCAACTGTTGTCATGGTTATAAATCATTTCTTATTGCCCTCACTGGTCAGCAACAGAATATAAAGAATGGGTTCACTAAGTAAGAGGAAATTTAATATGCAGGCTTCCTCCTCTTAAAGCATGCTGGCCCCAACAGACTGCAGCCCGTTCTGTCCCTCACAGTTCAGAATGCCTGTAAAATGGTCTGAAAGACACCTAAGTAGAATTTTCAAGGCCACAAGCAGAGAGATGGAAACAATAGGAAACACACACATATCTATGAACTTAAAGAGCAACCCTGCTGGTTCAGACCAAAGTGTCCGTGAAGTCCAGCATGTATTTCCCAGATGCCTCCAGAAAGGTAGCAAGTAGAGCATGAAGAAAAGCCTCCTTCTGACCCCACAACCAACACTCAGAGTATGGAGGCTTTACTTAGCTCATCATGGCTATATTGACCTCTTTAATACATATAAAAATTTTACATGGGATGTTTTGAGAGCAGAATTAGACCACCTGCTAAAGGAATCAGCTTTCTCAGCAAGCAAGCAAGCAAGCAAGCGAGAGACTGCTTAATCAGAGGTTAAGCTGACCACAGCTCATTAGACCTGTGGAAAGTTTCCATATTTGACCACTGCTTCCATTGCACTGCCACCTCCCATGAGGTCCAGCTATGCACACATCCCAAGAGCCTTGTTTATACTGCCTGCACTGAAGAACAGCTCTGGGAATTCCGTACCATGCCAGTTCAAATGCAGGAAGAAGTCAGAACTTGTTAGCTAGGCTACTTGGTTTGTTTGGTTGACAACTCTGTCTCTGTAGGAAAAGAAAGTTTGACGCTTTCAGGGCAGGTGAGAACCAGTCCAGTGAAGGGACAAAACAACTGTTTGTGCAATGAAGAAAGTTAACTCAGTGCTACAAAAAACCATGATAATTAAATAGATGGCTGGATCTAAACTATAAACTATGCAAATATGTAGAAGGAACCCCCTGCCTCCCAGAAAGATGTTCCTAAGCACTGGGTGGCTAAAAATAGCTGGGGGGAAAGTGACACAAGTCTGAGAGTCACAGAACAGTTCATACAACAGAGGAGGGCGGCAGTTCTGTTGATTTTGCCCCTTTTGGCTGTCCCCATCCATGCTGCATCACATGCTGCTTTCCAAGGATCCTCCAATACTTAAGAACAGTTTTTTAAAGGGGGCTGCATCAGGAAGGGGAAAAAGCTCTTTCATGAAGTACTCTTCTGTAGAGTTGTAGCATGCTCACAGAACCTCTTTTTGTAATTGGCATACAATTAATGCTTACTATTTTATAGCTTTTGTACATTGTTAACATTATTTCTATAGTGTTTTTACAGGCAAAGACTCAACTCACTACATTACCTGAGCAATAAGGACAACAATTGTGAAAGGTCAACTGGTATTATCCCCATATACAAGATGAAACAGTGACTTGTCTAAGGCCAGTGATTTGGACTGAAGATTTCTAGCTCATGGTATTAAAATCAAACACCAGCTCTGTATTACAATTGTTATTTCTGCATGCATTTACTAAGTGTTGTTTCCAATACGCATGCTTAAATATGAATTATTGAGACAGTAACCAGTAGTGACTAGAAATCCAGTAGCCAAGTTCCTTTACAGTTATGTATATTCATATTCACCAAACAGCAAGATTTCAGCTAAAAGCAAAACCCTTCTTTTCAGACACACATCAGACCTAGTTACTAAAGCCCAAAGTGATTAAAACATAAAACAGATCAGAAATTGTCTAATACACAGAACATAACACAAAATAAAGAGACCAACAGGTAGAATATGATCACACAAAGATCAAGGCCAGCAGAAACGCTGCCCAGAGCACAGGAAAAAAAGGTCTCTTATCATGCATTGTTGCTGGTGTTTCATTGAGGCTGACCAATGATCATTTCTATGTGGAAAAGGATCTCTCTTTTTGACATTTTCTCTCCCCATCTCCCAAGAAGCCGTTTTCATCCCAGTCTTTACATTATTTCACTTCTATGGAAACAATACTATTTTCAGAGCATTTTTAAAGCAAGCACATTTGGATAATGGTTTCCTTCATTTCCCATATCTGTTCCCATACCAGGACAGGACAGGTTTGTGACATACCCAAATCTTGACCTGAACATCACTCGCTGGAGAAGCTGTAGTCTGAAGCTACAGTCTACACTAATCTAGTTCAAGCCTTGGACCATAAGGTTCCTGATCAAGCCCTTTTGGACAGACACAGACTAGGCCAGTGGCTATGCCTTGTTAATGTCCTCGGGTCTGTGTTTAAAACACCAACTGGTTCAGAATAGTCAGCATACCACTGACTCTGATTCCACAACTGAAACATTCCACTAGTATTAAAAGCTTTTCCCTGGCTCCCAGCTTGTTTCCAGGCACAGTTCAAAATGCTAGTTTTACGAACAGCCACATACATCTTGGGGTTGAATATTTCACCATCTATCTTATTTCACCCTTACCAGAAGAAAGGAGGCTAGAGCTACTGCTATATTCCCGTCCCTGTGTATTTTTAAAAAAGGTATCAGGCATCCTGTTCTGTTCCTCTTCTAATGCCAACGGTTGGACTGATGCTTCAATACACAGACCCTTGCATTCAGTAGTGGACAACATAGTCACTGAATTCTCTACATGTACAGAAAACAAAGTTGAGAGAAGCCCAGATATGAGCAAATTTGGAAGCATGGCCCAGGATCAAAATATTTCAGAAAAAAACCATCCTGTTTAAAGTACGGTGGTCCTATATGCATAGGGCAGCGGCAGCCCTTGGTTTGCTCTTGGATTGCCTCACAAATGGAATTTTACCAAAGCACAGGAAATTGGTTTGTTCTGCCTTTTAAGCACTAGGGTTAAGCTGTTGTGTTGGATAATGGGGTTGGACTTTTTAATTTTGAAAACTTAAGTTCCATAGTTTAAGGTTTGCTTTTATGCACTTGGATTTAATAGCATTTATGACTTACCCAGAGATTTTAAAGCAAAGTTCAAATCGATACTTTCTTTTTGAAATGTTGTATTAGTAAAGCTGTCACTTCCTTTCCAAGCCTTTGATGAAGAACAAACATTAGGACCTAGATGATCACATGGATGTCAGGCTTAGCTTGTTAAACTAACAGACAGCATCACCCATCAGCTTCTCCCATACCTTTTGCAGAACTTTTTCAGAAATTAAACCAGGGAATGTAGAAGGAACAGCTTTAATACAAAGTTCACCAGTAATTCTGTAGCACAACACTGACACCTTATGGCCCTTTCTGGTATTTATATCTAAAATATTGTAAGCTTGACCACTGAGCTTTCTGCTTACATAAGACCTGCTAGGATAAATGTACTTTCAAACAGTGAGAAGAATCCTTAGAAGTTACCAAACTAAAAGGCCGTTTTTTTCCAATTTAAAATAAAATTTGCACATTTTTGCATCTTGAAGACCAGTAGAATCGTGGCATAAGATTTCTTGACTCCAAGCTCATCTCATCCGATGCATGCAGAGAATTTGAGAATCGATGTATTGTCGAAGGCTTTCACGGCCGGAGAACGATGGTTGTTGTGGGTTTTCCGGGCTGTATTGCCGTGGTCTTGGCATTGTAGTTCCTGACGTTTCGCCAGCAGCTGTGGCTGGCATCTTCAGAGGTGTAGCACCAAAAGACTTTTGGTGCTACACCTCTGAAGATGCCAGCCACAGCTGCTGGCGAAACGTCAGGAACTACAATGCCAAGACCACGGCAATACAGCCCGGAAAACCCACAACAACCACAATTTGAGAATCCTTCTTCTCCCCAAGCTCAGCTGCAGCAGAAGTGGTTGGCACTGGCTAAGCCAATCATAAGAGCTAATTTTACTCACAGTGCTAGAGGGCAGGAATATGTTCAAGTAACACCCTACGGGTTTCTATCAGATTCATTTGAGATGAATAGCCCACCCAGTGGAAAATATCAAAGTCATGAATTACATAGCTGAAAGACTAGTCAACTCATGAAAAAAACTTTTTAAAGCATATTATGATGGCAGGACCAAGTCAGCCATATAGAAGAAACTTTACTCTTAATTAAACATTTAAAATAGAAATTTGCACTGAATTTCTCTGACTACCAAATATAGAAGGTAACTGCAGTTCATGCCTCTGAATACTGTGATTTAAAATCAGGTGCAAGTTATTAGTTTGTTTCACATATGACAGTTCTCCCATCCAGTGGCAACTTGTATTAGAAATCTAAGCACATTCATCATCTGGGTAACAAGCATGTGGCTATTTAAAAATGATCTGAGAAAATCAAATCGCATACATCATCACAGAAAGGAACCGTCAAAGGAATTATGACTGAAAGCAAACTTCCTAAAGGCTCTGGAGTGAAGGGGCCAATTCTCAGTAGTCCAAAGAGTAACAATAGGACCAGATTTTTTGGAAAACTCGTATCATTCAGCACAAAAAGAATATCTTAAAAGCTCTACCAACCACAGACGGAATAGTAATATAAAAGTTTTGTCATAAATGGGATAACAGAAGACCCAAAGAAGCTTATACTACCTTCTTCCTCCTCCTTTTTTATCCTCACAACCATCTTATGAGGTATGTTGGGTGAGAGGGATTGGCTCAAGGCCATCCAGTGAGTTCCCATGGAAGAGCAGGAATTTGAACCTGGGTCTTCTCGATCCTAGTCCAACACTCTAACCATGTTGGAAGGTTCAGTAACTTCTAATTTCAGCAAAAGATTCAAAGAATGATCCAAATGCATTCATCTTTCAATGCTTTGGCTTGCAGCATTTATACTTAAAAGCGTAAGCTTAAAATGCTGGCGCCTTCCTCAAAGCGGCTGTTCTTTTTCTTGCTCTCCAGGAGTGCAAAGGGATAAAGCGTCATTTGTACAAAATACCACCTGCAAACACTCACCCACATACAACAGGAGCAACACTTCATAAAGGAGATGTATATTTATTCACTTTACAAAGAGGGCAGTATTTGGTTGCAACAGCTCCAATTATAGACAAATATAACTGTACATTTTATTGGTGAATGGCTCAAAACTGTTACCTAACCTTGTTCTTAAAAACTGTTTATACTGATTAAGCTTAACTGAACTAATAGCAACCTTATTTCTGCCCCTAAGATTAAAAATTCATAATAAATGTATAGGCTTTGTGTTACATATTCACAAGCATCTGTCCTACCTTTCATTATTTTGTTTTTAAATCCTTACCCTTGCAAACATGAACTTCTCTCTGGATCACCACTAAACTTATATACAAGCTCAGTTAAAACAGAAGTCAGGAACCACCAATGAGCCCAACAGGGGTTTTTTGTTGTTGATTTTTTAGAAGTACAAGAAAAAAAGAGACCAATTTACACACAGACATATATAAAAAGTCAGTTTGGTTTTTAAAAGAAAATGTGGTTTTTCAACCTGGATGACACTGATTCATTGCCAAGGCATGAACATTTCTGCTAAAGAGGGATGGAAGTGGGCAAGGTGGCAAACTATCAGTAAGTCCGAAGCATTACATCTTACAAAAATATTTTTCTTTCCAGAAAAGGTAGCAAGAAGCCAACTGGCAAGTACTAACTAAAGGAGTTTAAGATAAGAGTGGTCTTCAATCCTTCAGAATTAGGAACTGACAGAACAAATGCTGAAGATTACCATCCACTGGGCCTTGGGGCACAGCAATGAAGGTGGCTGGCATGGTTATACTGTGAGCTTGGAAATAGTGTCCCAGTATGCCCATCCACATTTGTCAACCAAGTACTGAGTCCTTGTGTGAAGCAAGCAGTTTTCAGCATGGTGATCCATTAAAGTTTTGGTGGCCAGCTCTTTCTAATAAGTTTGGTTTCTTTTAAAAGTATGTGCTATTCTTCTTCACTTTCATTTTCTGGGTCCAAATCTGATTCTCCATTGATTTCTTTTTCTACAGCCATTTCTTGCTCGTTGTTTGATTGTTCCTCTCCCTCATCTTTCTCCTCACTTTCCTCTCCCTCATCATCTTCATCTTCATCCCAGTTCTCCTGTAGGGAACAAGCAATCAGCATAAACACATCTCAGCTATCTGATTCCCAAGGAATCAGGAGACATATGAGAAGGGAAACTGACTTTTACTTACATCTGAATCTTTTTCAGCAGCTATCTCATCATCTGAATCTTCCTCTGATGATTCTGAGAGTGGAGAACATAAATGTTCAATACAAGTATTTCTTCAAATAGTTTTGTCAAGATGGCTATGTGCTAAGGGTTGTGCGACTTAAACTACTATTAAAGCTGTTAAAGTAAAGCCAAAGTATTTTAGTTGGTAGAAGGATATGATCAAAATTCAAATTCTAACACTAGTCCCCCAAAACCTTTTAATAAAAAGTACCATGCCGATTGCAACATGTAACATAGAAGTAAAACCTCACGCTATTTATTGCGAGGCTACCTGATCCCAATCCCCTTAATCAAAACCTTGTAAACAACTCAAAGGCTCAGTTCCACCAGTAATTTCTATGCATGGAAAGGATTTCAATCCACAGAGTGAGACTTCTTCATCTCTCCCTTCATATTGCAGCTGCTGATGTTCTTCAAAGAGCTGCTACTAGGTGACAGGGATCCCCCAAAACAGCATAAGGGGGGCATTGGAGGTCTGCAATGGGAGGGGAGAATTGGCAAAAATTGCCCCACTTCCCATCTGTGAAATTCTCTGGTGGACTGAAGCCAAAGCTTCTATAGTTCATTAACTGATTTTTGTCTAGCGTTAGGATACTGCAGCACTGAAGTTAGACTTCACAGGCTTGCGATTTAATTAATATTTAGTTTGTACCCAATAAGTTGGAAATCCTTTCCCCATACAGTTAGGCATACTACACATACCACAAATGAGGTGCAAGAATGCTGAGGTTTTACAATGAAGTGTATCACTTCAGATTGCAGATGAAGGATTATGCTTTCCAAAATTCTCCTACACTAATAATTTCCAAGAAGCAGACAACTGGCACAGCATGCAAAGGGATAGGTCAGAAACCCTTCCTCCCTCCAACATGCTATTTTTGACAGGGAGTTTTTACATGGGGGAGCTTTGATATAGGACAACCCATTTTACTACCTCAGAATCCTGCTCATTCCTCTGCATGTGTAGTCCAGGCCTCATTTTCACAGTTGATAAGATGACTAAGTGGCACATGCACAACTGTCCATTTGAAACAGGCCAGAACAAAACAAAACAGGGTGCACTAGGTTTCCTGACCATTCCCAAAGCAAATCCACTGCGTACACTTTCTTACCTTCTTCATACACCAGTTTTGCTGTCTGGTTAACATCTGTTTTTTCCTGAGCCTGTTCTAATGCAGCAACCTGTAAAGGGATTTGTAGTGATCAGCATGGGCTGTGGTAATATTCTCTAACTAGGCCACTCTGCCAAATATGCAGGGCACTCATTTCTTCATAGCAGAATGAAATCACTTTGTGATTTTTCATATTATAGCCATAACTGCATTTTAGAGCAGCAAATGAATTGCTATATTAGAAAGAGCTATTATTCAAACAACTTTTGTTTTTCAGTCAATAAGCAGTAATACACAGCATGGTGGAGATCTTGGAAAAGTTAAGCTTTTGCAAATATAATAAAGACCAAACCTGTCCTTTTAAACAGGAAACATTTCTGAAAACAATGTAAATCAATGTGTGAGGTTCACCCTACATTTAGAAGAGCATATTATGCAAGCAAGAAATATCACACACAGTTGTATCAGAGGTATTATTTAAAAACAAATTACAGTCAAATAAAATTAGCAGGTAGCAGCAACAATACAAGTAGTCCTGAGGTACCTTAAAGACTAAGAAATGTAACATGGCTTCAACCTTTTGTAGATCAGAGCCTACAAGTAAATTCAGCACACCTAAGTGCCATGCAATGCAAAAAACCCTGTAAGTTTGAAGAATGATCAGGGCTCTGGAGACTGAGCCCTACGAAGAAAGGCTGAGGGCCTTGGGAATGTTTAGTTTGGAGAAGAGGAGGTTGAGGGGGGACATGATTGCTCTCTTTAAATATTTGAAAGGCTGTCATTTGGAGGAGGGCAAGGAGCTGTTCCAGTTGGCAGCAGAGGATAGGACCCGAAGCAATGGGCTTAAATTACATGCATAAAGGTACCAGCTGGATATTAGGAAAAACTTTTTCACGGTCAGAGTAGTTCAAAAGTGGAATCAGCTGCCTAGGGAGGTGGTGAGCTCCCCCTCACTGTCAGTTTTCAAGAAGAGGCTGGATGAATACTTGTCAGAGATACTTTAGGCTGATCCTGCACTGGGCAGGGGGTTGGACTAGATGGTCTGTATGGCCCCTTCCAACTCTATGATTCTAAGTTCTCTCTCTCTCTGTATGTGTATAAGTCTGGCACTTTGTGCATTTGGTGAAATGGCATCTGGTCCACGAAAATATGAGCTGGATCAAGACACCATTTCCCATCAGCTTAAAAAAGCTTTCATACCACTGATCCCAGCCAGGGGAGGCACAGAGGGTGGGCGAGCATGGCTGCCTCCCCTGTGCCCCGATCCCGGCTGGGGGAGGGAAGATCAGGCAGGGCCAACTCCCCCACACCCCAATCCAGGCTGGGGGAGGCAGGGCGGGAAGGCTGAGCATGGCCGCCTCCCCACGCCCCGATCTCAGCCTCAGAGGCCTGCTGCTGGGGACATGGAGGCCCAGCATGGGACTCCCCTGCACTGTGCCTCCCCACCACCTCTGCATCCCTTCAGGCGTCTGCTGCGTCAACAACTGACCTTTTATCCTGGCGCAGGCGTACCTACAGTGTACCTGCGCCAGGATAAGTGGTGAATTGTCACCAATGTGGCTCTGCCTTTATGTATAAGATGTGCCATAGGACTGTTTCAGTGGCATGATGCTATTTAAAAGTAGTATTCCCTTGAGAGGACATAATATATACGGTCCAGAAAAAGTAATACTTAGAAGGAAATAAAATCCTTGATGCTCAAACTTGCACATATGAACAAAAATGGCTGCTTTTTCTGTAAACTGCTACCTCTACTTATTTAGTATGAACATCCTGCAGTCCTATCCCCAAACACACAAAAAAAGAAAATGCTGGTTTCAGCACCATTAACATACATAGCAAGTGCACTGAACATTAAGGTGTTGCATTGTAATAGGTATCATATGTAGAGTGCAAATCCTCCAAAAATTGAGATGACCAAATGCATAAACAAAACCAGTCAGCTGCTACAAATCATATTCAATCACAATGAGCACTACATATCCAAATGTTTCAAATCTGCTTTTTTATCTAGTAGACTCCAAATAGTCTTTACTAAGAGTCATTTTAATTGATACGAAGCATAATTAAAATGTTCCAAAGTCCAAATAATTATAATGTTGCTAGGTTCTGTCTATAACTCATAATTTACTGGCATCTTAGATATTTTACCTCAAACTTGAGATTAGGAAAATTCATTTTAGTACACTGGAAATGAGATGCATCACTAAAGCTGAATACTATATAGGATGTTTGGGGATATATACTGAATTGCTGAGATTGTATAAAGATAGCTGCAGACTGAAACTGCTTCTTTATGAACTGAAGGCTCTACTCAATCAAGGGTGATATTTCTACAACTGAAGCAAAATAGAAAAAGTTCAGAAATAAGAATTTTAAAAACTGCAATTGTCTTAAGTTTCACTCTGCTGGAAAATCCATTGGATAAAGGCAGTTTTGTTCCTTTGCTTTATTTGTCTCTTGTTACATCACACTCAAGTCAGGCACACTTGAAAAGCTTCCCAAACTTCCCCAGCCTTGATAGTGTCTCACTGTGAATATACACCACTAATTGTATCCTTTTTATACATTATACTAGAAGCTTCAACACACCTGGGTGATAACAAGATAGAGTTTCCCATGTAAGCGAGAGAGCTTCTGCAAAGTCTTCACTCGGCTCTCCATTAACTGATATAGCATTCCCAGCTGGGGGACCAGATCGGGCAACTAGAGAGGGGGAAAAAACATTTGTCACATCATCTCCTTTGTTTCCTAACAAGAGCTAGTGTGATGTAGTAGTCAGAATGTCGGACTAGGATCTGAGAGATCCAGGTTCAAATCCCCACTCTGCTATGAAATCTTGCTGGGTGACTTTGGGCCAGTCACATATTCTAAACCTAACCTACTTTTCAAGGTTGTTGCTGTGCAGATAAAATGGAGGTTGGGGGGGGGGTAAGAATGCTATAAGCCAAATGGGGGGTTAAAAGAAGTAAATAAATATGGAAACAGTTATCAGACTTAATACATTTGTTACTGCATGCAGGCTACTTGTAATGAAACCTATTGTTTTAAGTGCACAACATTCCTCGCTTCCATTTTCAGCCGATCCTCGTGTGCCATCCAGTACATTTAAGTAGTGCTAATTGTTTACTCGCGTCTTTTTTTCTGGTGATCCTCAATTTTAAAGTATATTCCACTGTAAACCATGCCTCCCCATCAGAAATGCATTATATTCTTAGCTTCCGAAAATACGACATTGAGGTAAAGCTTGCATGGCTTCTAATCAGAACTACTCAATTACAGTTAATATGCATCATGGATATTCAAACATACATGGCAACCTGGTAAGGGAGCTTTCTTCAGGTTCTACAAAATAATATTCTACATCATGCTCTCTGCTTGTCCTTCCTCATCTTGCCAAGTTTTTACTGACTGTGCACGGCATGCAGTTGGCTTTGGGAAACAAACTCAAGTTGTGTAACAATTGCTCATGCTAAAAATTCAAAAGTATGTCATTTTTGCCTCTCCTACTAAGAGCCAGTTTGGTGTAGTGGTTAAGAGCATGGGACTCTAAATATGGAGAGCTGTGTTTGATTCCCCACTGCAGACTGAAGCCAGATAGGTGACATTAGGCTAGTTACAGTTCTCTGGAGCTCTCTCAGCCCCTCCCACCTCACAGGGTGTTTGTTGTGGGGATAATAATAGCATACTTTGTAAACCACTCTGAGTGGGCATTAAGTTGTCCTGAAGGGCAGTATATAAATCGAATGTTGTTGTTGTTGTTATTACTACTACTACTAAGCAGGCAGATATACCAAATATGAACACTTGAAGCCCCAAAACAATATAATCAAATATTCAGCCAAGAAAAGCAAAAGCATTACATGAGTGAAGAGAAAATATTCAACCAGTAAACCTCAAATATGGGTACAATATGTTGTAAGATACCTGCTTTGCAAATAGTTTACTTTGATAATTTAAGGGTTGAGTAAAAAATTTAAAACAGATTTGGTCATTAGCATCAATGTACTTACTGTTGAAAGGTAAGATGCATGCATAGTTAAAACAGACTTCAGCCATCGAACCATTTGTGAGGCACTGGAAAAAGAAAACAATAAAGGGAATGTCCTGAGTTTACAGACAGGGTTTTAAAAATATGACAATACTTCGTATCTAAAGATGATAAACCCAAGCTACACACAGGGTATATAAATGAAATAATGATCATGTGAGTGGTATTTCCTACACATCTTCTGAGATCCTGTAAGGTTTATAGCAGAAATATTCAAAATAGGCAAAAGAGTGAATCCCACATCTTTCTTTCTCCAAAAGCTGCTTCATTTAGAGTCTAAACACTGGTTCACCTAGCCCAGCACTGCTTCCTCTGAGTAGCCTCGGCTCTCCAGGGGCTTGGGCAGTGGTCAACCAGGAGAGTTCCAAGTTATGGCAAAGCCCTTCACTCAGATTTGGAAGAACAGTCAAGATAGGTACTAGCCTACCTCAAAGGTATAACGGGTGACCACTGCTCAGCCACACTCCCAGTCTAGCATACAGGATAACAACACTGCCAAGGTAACTAGATAATGTAATTGGGGCTGGATCCAGCCAGCTTTTTCACTCAATCTCATCCAATTTCCCTCCTTATTACAGTCTCCATTCCAGGCAGCTTTTGTCCATGTAGGTCTGGTAATACCAAACAGTCTTTTGAGTGGTCAAAGAGGATCTCTTCCTCCGTTTTTCACTACTGGAAAAACTGCTTGGATCCAACCCATGAAGTGGTTTGAGCACCTGAAAGCTGTGAACAAATACTATGCATTATCATTTCCATCATCACACTCTAGCATCGCTATTTGTACCTAAAATAAACAATACTTCTAAGGGCATCTAAAACTGGATCAGAGCCGCACTATTTATTATACTATATAGAAACAGAAGAAAAGTCTTTCTGTTAAAATGTCAGTAAGTTCAGATGCAGAGTATTTTTGCTTACCTGTATGGGTGACCTTGCAGTCTTTTTGTGAGCTGGAAGAGAATTAAAGATTATTGAGAAGTTACAAGAATAATAAAATTGCTTTTTTGCCAGCAAGATGAACATATATAAATTCTTAAGTATTCAAAACCTTGTTTCAAACCTTGTTATGAGCTAGAACTTCTGCTAGATGCTCTACTATTTTAGCCAATGTATAACGGAAACTTACAACCTGCAAAGACTTGTGGAGGCATCTCATTTTCCCTTATTATCTCTCTCCCCATATTATTTCCATCCAGCAATCTCCATAGTCTATCCCCTTTACCTGCTTCCTCTCTCCCACCTATTAATCTACATTTTATTTACCCCACACTTTCAGTTGTATTTAGTATTTATTTACTTCATTTATACAAAACCTTCTTCACAATGGAAACCCAAAGCACCTTACACCATTCTTTTCTTTTCCATTTTATCTTCACAACAACCCTGTAAAGTAGGTTAGGATCAAAGAGTATGACCAGCCCAAAGTCACCCAATTGAGTTTCCACAGAAAGGCAGTGATTCAAACCTGGGTCTTCAAGACCCTAGTCTGCAACCACTATGCAGTACTGGCTATTGCAGGGTTGTTACTGCTGAATAAGTAACAAGCAGCCAGACCTGGTTGAGTCATGCAAGCCACACGGCAGCAAATCATCAAGTGGTTGCTGTCAGGCCTGGCCCCAAAGAGTTCTCCCTCAGAAGTTAAAATGGCCATGGAAAGGGTCCTACCCCCCACCCCCCCCCATCATTTTACTGGACAGAAATGAAGGCTGAAAAACTGGTTCTATTGCTGTGGTTGCCTAACAACCACCACTGAAGGCATTCATTTGTTAAAGTTACAGGCACTGCTATTATTTTGAGGGGTTAACCCTCCATTTTTATTTTTGTTTTAGATTACAGACTTTTCTGTAAATCTGGGCCTATTTTCAGTTTTACAGAAAGATCAGTCTTGTGTGTTTATGGCTCAAATCTTCAAGTAGCCACAGACAGGGCCATGAGGAGAATTACATCTATTGATTCCCAGGGTATACAAACTTAACTTTGGTTTCACATCAACATTCACAGGAACAGATATAGCTGCCTCATGTTTCATTAACCATCCCTCTTAATGCCTACCTTTACCTTAACATAGAAAGGTCTGTGAGAGCAAAAAGCTACCTAGTTCATTTAAACTGCTTCAGAGAAACACATTTCCCATTAATACTGCAGTCTGTATTTGGATTTTGGTGTTACAGTAATGACTTAAGAGCTTACCTCATGCAATAGTGGAATGACCGCATGTACAGGTATTCTGGCTACTGTTTTCTTTATTAACACTTCCTTCCTGACTTGAAGCACTTTCTGTTGAAGGAAGGAGAAAAAGAATCAGCAAAGAAACTTGAACTTGACACCCACAGTGCACAGTACAATACAGGGTAAACACAGAGAATCAATATCACGTATTTATTTATATGCCCTACATATACACTGTTGTACTTCAGCTGAGTAGTCTTGCTTGTCTATGTGTAAGATACATACACATACAACCCCACATGCCTGCCTACGAATTATCAAACCTCATCAAACTTGTTCATGCCCATCTCCCAAAGGACTGGAATTCAGAGGTATACAGCAAACCAGCAAATAACTTTTCATATTCATCCAAGACCGTTACAAGGTTGAAGCTGGCCAGGCAGTTGCTTACATGCAAAGGGAATATTCAAAATACAGAAGGATTTGAGTCCAGTGGCACCTTAGAGACCAACAAGATTTTCAAGGTGTAAGCTTTTGAGAAGCAGAGCTGCCTTCTCCACACATGAGTAGGAAACTCTGAACATCTTGTTGGTCTCTAAGGTGCCACTGGACTCAAATCCGGCTGTTCTACTGTAGACTAATATAGCTAATCACCTAAAACTACTCTTAATACAGTAAGCGATGATTGTGGAAATGCCATCTGTGATGGAAATGACTTCGCCTGTACAATGAATACCAGTGAGAGTGGAGGGTGCAGTGGATTTTCACTAGTGAGTAGATCTCATTAATCTCAATGGGATGCACTTCCTCTATAAGGATTGCATTATTTTATTTACAAATATTTTTGTATTTAAAAAGTTTAACATTCTCAGGATTGTTGTTGTGGGTTTTCTGGGCTGTATTGCCGTGGTCTTGGCATTGTAGTTCCTGACGTTTCGCCAGCAGCTGTGGCTGGCATCTTCAGAGGTGTAGCACCAAAAGACAGAGATCTCTCAGTGTGACACAGAGATCTCTGTCTTTTGGTGCTACACCTCTGAAGATGCCAGCCACAGCTGCTGGCGAAACGTCACGAACTACAATGCCAAGACCACGGCAATACAGCCCGGAAAACCCACAACAACCATTGTTCTCCGGCCGTGAAAGCCTTCGACAATACATTCTCAGGATTATTTTTATGTTCTAAATGTCTCTAGTGTAAAAAATAATCATAAAACCCAATATAACAATTATCAATATTAAAAATGTAAAAACAACATAAAGCAATGCTCAGAATCCTAATATCCATAGAACAATCTCAAGGGGAAATACAGACCATAAAACTGGGTAGAAAACTTGAGAGCCCCCACCCCATTAAAAGCCTGGTTAAAAAGAAATGTTCTGGTCTGGTCCTTAAAAGGTAATAAAGGTGAGCCTTGAGAGGGAGAATATGGCAAAGGTGAGAGGTCACCACTGAAAAACAGTACTCTGTTATTGCCACCCACCGAACCTCTGCAGGTGGGGGAGGGGGGCATGGAGAGCCAGCCTTTTGGTTCATGCACCATTTCAGTTACTCACAGCAGCTACAATATACAACCAAGAAGAAGACAAGGCAACAGACTGATGCACTGGTAGACAGGTGTGTCTACTATTGCTTTTAACACCTCAAAGAGTAGACTACAGCAGATAAAGTAAAAATTCTTAGAAGTATCATCACTGAACAGTAAGAAACCCTTATTAGACATCACTATACTAATACTTACATTTAAGATCTCAGGATCACTGCTTTCCAAACCCTGAACTAAGAGCACTGCAAAATTGTCTGTCTGCGGAAGGCCTCCTGATGGTGACTTTATCTTCATCACATCAATATCCATTGCGCCAAGGCGGTCTTCAATGCTCTCCTATACAAGGGGAAAAAAATCACGGTTCCATATTAAGCAGTATGCAACACACAGGGCTGTGCCCTCACATGATCAGCTTTTTAATGCACTAACACACATAACCCATTCTTTACAGCATTAAGATAAGACCTGGATAGGCTATGCCAGTTTGCTTCTGCTACAAATTTTCCTCAATGATCTCACTTGTGGAACTACAAAGCCTTCGCTTTTAAAGTTGACGGGAACCCTCGATTTCATGGAACTGCCTCATACTCCAGGTGTTGAGGTATTTCCTTCATTTCTGACCAGTTTAGCACAATACAGAGAGAACAGAGCTTCAAAGTTGCTTGTTTTCTGAAGCCTTGACTTCCCTATCATAATTTGTGATGGATGCTATAATGGGTTGTAACTTTCTTGGGGGCAAAGAGACTGTTCATTTTTTACCTACGTAACTCTGAACAGTCCATGTTCACAAGCATTGTAGCACAAATTAGCACCACCACTGCAAATGGAAACAAGGTGTGGTGGTTTTTGCATCTTCTATGGCTGCTTCCATGTGGAGTGGTGATGTTTCCCCCCAAATGTCAGATATATGTCTCCTGAGTTATGTTCCAAGTATGACCTTTTTTAACGCGCAAATCCCTTTTCAAATTAGTTTTTCTCTAGTATAAAAGGGGACCCCAAAGGATGGCTGTGGGTAAAGCATCTGTCTGTATACTCCACCCACAGCCACCATGGAAGAAGGGAGTGGAGCTAAGCTGTTTTCAAAAGGGCATGGAGCAGCTAGCTCCACGTCATTCATCCCATTTTAACCCTTTAGAGGTCTTTCCCCCTCATTTGCCTGCTAAGGCAGTATGTAGTGTTTTGGCATGGCTTAGGGTAATGGAGAGGATCTGGGCTGTGCGGGAGCCTGGCACAATCACTTTTGCACAGGCATGACAGAGGAAGAGTAGGTGGGACAGCAGCGAGTGGCACAGGAACAAGTATGCGTGGATGCTGTTCTCATCTGTTCCTATATAGCTTACTGCCATTAAGCATTTTCACCACCACTCTGGAAGCAGTCTATATTGACTAGTCTTCCATGGAGCCTTGGTGTCAATTATTCACACAGAGCTATCCAAGTTCATTATACCTCACTATACACTGCCCTCCTCCACTGTCGACGTGAAACGGGAGTTAATGCTAGATCATGTTCCTTCATGGCTGTGTACTAGAGGAAGGGCAGCAGTAGTGCTAGGAAAACTTTCTTTTGGGAAATCTTGGCAACCATCTGCTCTCTCATTCAGGAACACCAGGGTTACCTGAAAGACTATTTTAGGATAAACAAACATCTAAACAAGGGGCAGGCAACTCCCCAGGCCATGTGCTGAACAGCAGCCACCAGGGTATCTTGCTGAGCACAAAACTTGTGTCTTGCACCCAAGATACTGAAGGTGAGCCACTGAGATGCTGGCAGCATTGTTCAGGATCATCTTGCTCCCAGTGTGTCTGTCCATGTACAACCTTTTCCTCTTCCCTACCTCCCTGGCCCTGCCGCCATGGACAATGCAGATTCTGACACTTAGCCCCCAAAATGGGATCTCTACTTGTAATCTTAAGAAAGTCTGCTCCACAGTGCACAGAATAACAAACAGATGAACAAGGATATGAAATGGGACTGTGTTGTTATACAAAAGCAACATACTGATTTACCTCTTTGCCACCTGGCTTCCTTTTACTTTCAATTTTCTCTCTGCAAGATGAAGATTTGATAGCTGCACTATGTCCAGGAATTCCAGGCATTAGCATTTTGACTTCTGAGTTCACTACGGGAGTCTTCACCTAAATAGAAAGGGAAACCCTCAAGAGCACATAGATTCAAGTCTGACTGCCTGTCATATTTGGCAGTAAGTGATCTTACCTCAACTCCACCATCTAGACAAGAACACTGAATCCCAACTTCCCTTACAGAATACACAGAAAAAAGCACATGCAAGAATCATGTAATTAAGAGTTAATGCTTAGAGGAGAGGTCATTTATTTCCTGGTAGAAATAAATGGAAAAAGAGCCAGCAGAAGGCTTGGAAACATGGCTTCTGAAGTTGTTGCAGTTCAAACTCTAGGCCAAGTTATAAGTAATATAAAATTAGCACTTTCTTTTGTAAGAGGTTGGGGCCAATTCTTTAAAGAATCTAGAAGGCATCTCTAAATTCCATTAAAATAGTTACTATAAATGATTTTAAAATATTAATCCTAGAGTGAAATTCTCAGTTAATACTTTACAATGAGATGAAGCTTTATTTAGAAGAGATGCAGTGTGGTATAGCGGACAGGGTGATGGACCAGGGATATCAGAGTTCAAATCGCGATTTTGCAGAAATTCACTGGGCAACCTATGCCAGTCACTCTCTCTTGGCCTAACCTATTCCTCCCTAAAACAGTTAGAAGGGTAAATGGATGGGAGAAGCATGTATGTCAACCTGAGCTTGGAGGAGGAGAGGGATGAAAATGTGATAGATCTACTATTACACAAAACAAATGTTAAGAGCAAGCAGGTCTACCTGCCATTTCAACCTTGCAGTTCTTTTTAATTTCCCTTAATTCCTACATATTCACCCATCTTTCAAGGCAGGAGGTGAGGCAGCACATTTGTGCAACCCCACAAAAAACAAATATAAGAAGTTGTTAGGAAAAGGAATGATGAAAAGTAAGCTATTCCACATGGAAGCACAACTGCAAGGAAAATACCCAAAATGTTAAATTTATGACCATGCTGCTAAAATTCACACTTTTGTCCAACCAAATATAGAGAAATTAGTCAACTTAGTTAACTCATTGTCCTATTGTGGGAAGTAGATTTAATGAAGATGACTATTTCATGTGCCTTTAATATTGCTATGCATTATTATTTTCAGGAGCTAATGTAGTATCTGTAATGCAACTTGCAAGGGAATGAGACTTGAAACAAAACGACCAAAGCAGAAGGTATCTTATATATGTTAGTCACTATGAAGATTGAGACCAGCCACTGTGAAGCTTGCTATAAGGTAGTTACACCTACACCTGTACTCGCTATTAGCTAGATACTGCTTACAGGTTGATACAGAAACTTCTTAGTAAAGCTGTCCATGCCAAATGTAGCAATAGAAGAATGGGAAAGAAAATGTGTTACTGAAAGAAGCTAGCTGTGAGTTAATCAGATTAGCAGTACCTTTCAAGGCTGAGAGGAAGCACCAGAGCAAGGGGAATGGGTGCTAAATGCAACCTCAAGCACATTCCTCAGGAAGGGAGAGTGCTCCCCTCCCACGGAATCCAGAGAAACAATCTCTGCCTGTAGCATACACGGTTGCCGAAAAGCAACATTGGGGCGCCCTTGGTAAAATGTTACATGAGCTAGAAAGATGGATATAATGAAAAGCCTATGAAAGAGATGTGTGGGAAAGGAAGAGAGATGTTCCTTCTAAAGATAAAACAAACACTGATAAGATAAGCAATGGCAATCGGGAAATATTGTAATTATGCTGCTGACCAAAGTTATTTCTTCCAGTAAGAATTACCCCTGGACTATTGTATCATTAGAGGTGGTAGCCCACTTGAGCCAATGGGGACCACAGTTATCTTTGAGCCAACAGAACAACAAATATTGTAATTAATGAAAAGGTATAAAATGCTTTACACAAGCTACTGTAGCTTTGATGAGCGTTGGACACCAGGGAGCCCCTAACTCTCTGTGTGACGTATTGTCGAAGGCTTTCACGGCCGGAGAACGATGGTTGTTGTGGGTTTTCCGGGCTGTATTGCCGTGGTCTTGGCATTGTAGTTCCTGACGTTTCGCCAGCAGCTATGGCTGGCATCTTCAGAGGTGGTGCTACACCTCTGAAGATGCCAGCCACAGCTGCTGGCGAAACGTCAGGAACTACAATGCCAAGACCACGGCAATACAGCCTGGAAAACCCACAACAACCCTCTCTGTGTGACCTCTGCTCCTCCACGTTTAATAAACGTTATAGACTTGCTTCATTCACAGGACTCTGCATCTGTCTCTTCTTATGATTGGCTGAGGGACATTCGAACCACAGATTGTGTGGAACACTAGGACACTGAACACTAGTGTAGTAAGAAACTGAAGTCCCCTACTGATGGTGTAAATGGACAAATATGCAGTTGCACAGGTGGTCACTGGTAGCTCAGGTTAATATATCAAGAACACTGACAGAGCTTAATTGTTGACAAGCTGATTTTATTCTTTCAAACATTTATAGGCTACTTGGAATCCTTGACTGCAGAAAGGCAGTCTATAAATGCTTGAATGAATAAATAAAGCTGGATGGTGTTGCCAAGTAGGCCCCCTCTCCTGCTTTAAGGCCTGCCATGGACTGTGTTAAAGTTTCCTGCATTACTGTTTACTGCTACACAAGGATTGCCCTGCACGTTTGTGTTCTGGTACACGTGTCAGTTTCCTGTCTGCTTGTTGATTACCTTGCTGCTGCAATAGACTGTGTAGTTCCCTGACTCCATGTTTGGTTAACTGCACAAAGGACTCTCTTCCTGGGCAGCCCTGCCCAGACCTATATCTGGACTTCCCAGTGTGTGTTTAGACTTTATCACAAGTGTGCCCCGTGCCTGCATTGCCATCTGCCACGGACCGTGCCTGTTCCCTGCTTTGGACTGTGTTTTACGTGCTGTTCCCCCTGCCTCCATGGAAGCCTGCCTCATCTGGGCCCAAGCCACTGCTAGCAGCCGGGCGCTTGCCGGGGAAACCTCCAGTGAGCCTGCCTAGGCGCTCCCTGGTCAGTTCACGCCTGGAGCCTCCCACGGGCCGGTCCCCGAGCTTGCCCTCGCTACCGGGCAGCCTGCAAACCAGCCCCAGCTATGCCCAGCCGGCAACCATGTTCTTAGGCAGCCAGAAGACCCAGGGAAGAAGACTGCTTTGAGAAGACATTTCGGCGAAGCGGGCACACCACGTCCACAGCGAGAGTACCTCGCCCCGCTCTGCATATCTTAGGAGCCGCCCCGGAGAAGGAACTAAGTGCCGACCATCCCAAGCACTTAGAGAATGCATCTCAAAGAAACCTCCGCATTCCAGAGCTGATGACATCAGGACAAGCCCTGTCCGCTGGAACATCCATTCAGCCCACTCGGATTTCCCCCTTCCTCTTTTGTCCCCTCTTCCTGAGGTGTCACTTATCACAATCAGATTACCAAAGTGGCCCATCCAAGCCATTCAGTAACCCATTAGAACCTTTGTTTTAATCTGTGAGAACCACCAAGTACAGCACCAGCCCCAGGGTACGTTTTGGGGTATTTAAGCCGGTCTCCCAGACCGCATGGTGCGTGTGCCACCCCTATCCAGAACCCCTTGCTGTCTGTCTGTGGATCCATTGCTGGCATTGGACCACCTCGCTGTTGTCTCTCTGCTCCGCTTCAGGATAAGTGAGTATTTCCCTTACCATCGTTGGGAACCTGCTAATGCGACAGTCTCTATATTTCTTACTCTGTATTTCCTAGTCCTTGTGTGCTTTCTTGTGTGTATGTGCAAGTTCAGGCTTACGCCACACTATTAGTAAATACACGTGATTGAACCTATTTGTAGTCTGCCTCTTTGTCACTAGAGTGTCTGGAATCGGGACCTCTGTAAACACAGGTTAGATCCGCGCTAATTTTAGTTACAGACTGCAAAGCTAATTTCCCCCTTATAAAAAGCAGTTCTGGTAACAATGGTCAACAGCTGTTTGACATCTGAATCCTTAGCTGCTCCAGTGAAGTGGCCATATCTGATATATACTGTATTAATTACTGTAGAGTTGCTTGCCAGACTTCCCTAGCACGCCACAGGCTACTGAGAGATGTGAGCTCCTCAGTCCAGTAAAAAGTTTTGAAAATTCTTTTTTACGTCAGGATATTAAGGCTAGAAAGACTGCTCTCACCTTCCACTATGCATTGATAGATAATTTCAAAAATCAGAAAGGTTGCTCTACCTGTATGCTTTTTGCATCTTAACTCATAACACTGCAGCAAAACCCATATGGCCTTTCTCCCTTTTCATCTAGTCCATGAGACCTTAAGAAAAAGTAAGTCATTAACCAAATCATATGTCTCATCTTTAAAATTGAGGTTCTTAAAAACGTGTTTGAAGTTTTTTAGGGAGACACCTAGGGCAGCTTTCAAAAATAATACTAATACACTCACTCTAGGATGAAAGATCTTATATGATTCAAATAATTGGCCATACAGAGAACTAATGACTTGGACATATATTACCAATAGAAAAATATTCGCAACAGTGTGATTTTTACATACAATGTAAGCTTAACACTCTCTATGTCTATAAAAATACATGTTGGTACTTAACCAGTATCTGTGAACTATATCAGTCCACACCAATATTTACTTTTGTTTATCTTGCAGTATGCCTAAAATTGTGTATCAGGATAAAAGAATATATTGCTGACATATGTTTAAATAAAACACTATGCGCAATGCTTGAGATGATATAACTTGAATTTCAGTGAAATACTTTGGAGAACAGATTATGGTACAAATGACCTTCCCTGTCTTTGGTGCAGAATCCAGCCCCTTAGTTTCTTACAGAGCTGGGAGATTTGGAGACCCAGGACTAATTTGGGATGGCGCTGGCAGAAAATTTCTACTGAAATCTGACAAGTCATGCCGTAGAGCCCACTGGAAGATCTATAAAGGAGTGGTGACAGCAGCAAAGAAATGTTACTTCTCTGCCACTATAGCACTAGTTAGTTCATGAACAGACATGGGCACAAACCAAAAATATTTAACGACTCTGCGGTTCGTGGTTCGGTGCCGACGACGATCCCGAGGTCGCAAACTGCAACGAACGTTTTCCACTGCCGAACCGGTTCGCTATTTGCGGGGCGCAGAACAGACCCCGTGGCACTTAAGAGAGCCCATATTCCTGGGGAGTGTTTTGCAGGCTCTCCTACAGCCATCACCCAAGTTTGGACAAGATTGCAAAAGGGATCTTGGAGTTATACCCTCTCCAATTCAAGGCCCCCAGGAAACTCTCACTCAATACAATTAGAGCCATCGGTTGACGTTGGCCCAGTGTACAGAAGGTGGGTGTTGACGGCGACAATCCACCTCCCCTCAGGGGGCGGGGCATCTGGCTGCTTGCTGGCGGCACCCCCCATGTGCCAGCCCGCCAGGCCAAAGAGGAGTGTGCTGGTATTCCCGGTGTGGGAGAGAGAGGACATGTCATTCGGATGGGGGCCTGATCCCCCAGCCACCGTGGGTCCTCACCCAAGGGTCCCACTGAGGAACAGTGCGGCATCAGCCGCCTCCTGAGCCATCAGCCTCGAGGTTCTAAGCGGCGCTGTCCCAGACCCCGAGGGGACAACCTCCACAAGCGCAGCCTGCCGGAGTGCTCTGCTCCCACCAGCGTCACCCTCAGGGCAAAATGACCCTCCCACTGACCCCCGCTCAGTATAGCTGTTTGCCCTCTTTCTCCCCCCAACGGATGTTTCACTGGGTGAGGAGAGAGACAGGCTCGGGTGGTGCTTCTTCAGGTGCCGAGTCAGGGCCATCGAAGACAGGTGCTTCGGGTTTTTGCCCCTGTTCACCAGGACATCACAGGCACGGCACCGCACCACACAGGAGTCATCAGGAAGGGCCCGAAAGTGTCTCCATACGGAGGCGTTGAAATGTCGACTGCTAACTGTCCCAGGGGAAGGAGGACGAACGGTTACTGGCTGCGCTGTGGAGCTGGCCACGGATGATGGGGTGAGGGGTGGACTGCAGGCAGGGACACCACCGAGAGTTTGGGATGGGGACGGGAGAGATCTTTCAGAACACACATACCATTCCTCCAGGGATCCATCGCCCACCCCCTTCTCAAAATGTTGAGAGAGATTCTCTCCCCCCTGCGCAAAGACCTCTTTGGCCTCCTCCACAGCCCACACAGGTGCATTGGGGGGAGCGGGAGGACTCTCTGCTGCCCCTGAGCCACACCCAATACTGCTTTCCACAACTGAACCAGGAGGACTGCCATCGCACTTCACCCCACAACCACCCTCGGCCGCCAACACAACAGGAAGACTCATTGTGCCACCAAACTAGAATTAAGGAGGACAGGAAAGGAGATGACTCTCTGTGCCCTCCGCCGCGGTGCCCACTGAGCTTGGCCCCAGGGCCTGGCAGCAGCCCTGGAACCAGAGGCTGAGGCTAGAGCCCTAGCCCAGCACACCAAGATGCCTGACCACCAGATGCCTGAGCTCTCAGCCCAGGTGCCCACTTATACTCTCAGTCTCTCTCCCCAAAGGCTAGCAAGTGGCAAACAAGAGCTCTGTCCCACTCCACTGCTTGCAGAAAGCCCATGGCTATTTATAAGCACAGGTCCCATTGAGCAACACAGGAGGTCTGTGTTTGGCCGTCAGAGCTGCCTATCAGGGTTTGCAGGGATGAGATTGGAGTGCCCATGGCTATAGAACACCCCCTGCCCCCCCCTCCCCTGGGTGTCTTCTCCCAACTTGTAACTGCTTTGCAGCTCCGTAGTTGGAAGGAAGACCTGCCGATCAAGGTAAGCTGGGCTTCCATTCAGGTTTCCAGGGCAACAGAAGGAGCGCAGACAGAGTTCAGGCATTCCCCCGGCTCCGTTTCCAGGGGAATTGATTGCTGGCGCCTGACTGTCTGGCTTCCCGAACCGCAGCCAAATGCACCAAACCAGGCTTCTTCCAAACGCTGGTTCGTTGGACGAGGACAATCACGAACCGCTGGATCGTGATCGTGCAATTGCTAATTTCGTGGGTTTTTGAAGTTCGTAATGCTGTTTGTGCCCATCTCTATTCATGAACATTCCCATTGTTTAAGACAGTTTGGTGTTTGCTGACTCCTAAATTGGAGCTCTTATTGTCTCAGGAACAGACAATTAGTTGCAATACTTTTGCCATGTTTTTTGCTGATAAAATATAAATATGTTCTGATCTGGATGCTGGTTGTAAAATAGGCCAATCACAAGTAATGCTTAATATATTGCCTGGTCTATTTATGGACCATTTTGATCCAGTTTCTATGATAAGATGCTGGCATCCATATGGGATCTGATACTACTTTTGCCCTGGATCCTTCTTCATCCAGGATGCTAAAATAATATAAGGACCATGTTGATGAACCCTGAGGGTTCATCACTAACTCTAAGCAACTTTTCTCAGCCACTCAAAGAGGCAGTTATCCATCCACTACTTAAAAAACCAACCCTACAAAAAATCAAGCAGCCAATATTATAGAGTCTCTAATCTGTCCTTTCTAGGAAAAGTGATTGAGAGCAGAACCACAAGTGACAAAAGGCACAGATTGGACACTTGTCAGCTTCCCTCAAGTTTTGATGGGAAATGTAGGCAGCTTGGCGGAATGTTGGACAAGTGACAGTTGAAAAGTCCATTGGACAGCAGTCAGAGAGCGAAGCTGCGAGACCAGGATGCCTACATTTCCCATCAAAACTTGAAGGAAGCTGACAAGTGTCCAATCTGTGCCTTTTGTCACTTGTGGTTCTGCTCTGAGAGGGCAGTAGTGGACCAACTCCAGCTCTTCCTAAATAATTCATCTGCTCTAGAACCCTTGCAGTCTGGCTTCAAGCTGGGCTTATGGGACAGAGACCACCCTGGTTCCTTTAGCAGACAAAGGCCATGCCTTTTTGTTATTCTACTGGATTTATCTGTAGACCTTGATATAGTTGACCATACCTTCTTGTTGAGTTGTTTGGCGACAGATGTAGGTATCAAGTGACTGGACTAGTTCAAATATTTCCTCACAAACCATACTCAAAGGGTTGCTAGTTGTCACCAGTGTGGGACCTACCCTCTAGGGTTCCCACAATCCTATCCTTCATACTTTTCAATCTCTATGTAAAGCCCTTAGGACAAATCATTTAGAGTTTTGGAGTCAGCTGTCATCAATATGCTGATACCAGGAGATATGGATAAGGAGATACAGGGTGATGCAACAGAAGTCCTGAATTGCTGACCTTCTGCTGTGGTTAAATGGCTAAGAATGAACAAATTGAAACTATATCCCAATGGTAGTTGGGTGTCCTTGTGGTGTTCAGCTGACGCTTACTCTATTAAAAGCCATGGGGTTATACTGGATCCAACATTACTGCTGGAGAAGTTAATGCATCTGCAAAAAATACTTCTATCTCTGCTTAGCCTGGAAGATGTCTCCCTATCTTGGTCATTTCCACAAGACTTTAATGGGATGGCCTGCTAATGGAACTTTGGTGGGTTATTTCACTCATCATATACGTCATTGTTTCCCATGCGCAAGCAGGTTGTGATGATCCTGGTTTTTAAGCATTTTTTGTGAAAATTATTTTGTTTTCTTCATTTTTGATGCCACTTTTTTCATGCGATTATCTACCGTATCAATGCATCTGGAGGCGTTTTTTGCTTCAGAAGAGCCCTCCCATAAATCTCCAACCCCTCCTCTCGCCATTACCCCTCCTACCGCCAGACGCATATGAGCATCTGGCTTGCATGCGCAATTGTATAATCCCTCCCTTTTAAACGTTTAAAAACAGTCCTTGCGCTACTATGATAAAGGGAATCATACTGCATACTACACTGGATCAATTAGCAATCGGACCATCAATTACAACGGGCCCTAACAGCACTCACCCCTGCACCTCCCTCGGCAGCATCAGTCGAAGGGGGGATCAGGGAAGAGATCAGGTGCTCCTCTTCCTCCAGCCCCTCAGCCACTGCTAGGCTTGCATGGCCCTCCCAAGACCCTGCGGAGGCAGCGGGGAGCCCTGCCCCCGGCTTCTGCAGGACATTGGGAGGGCTTCGACGTTGCGCTGAGCCTTTCACTGTCTCTGGAAGCCTAAGGAGGCAGCAGGGAGACAAACCATTTTGCCCCCGACTCACTTCATATCCCTGCATGGGGATAAGGAGTGAGTGGTCAATTACACAGTTTGTTGGGTGGGAATGTGCCAACGTCATTTGTGATGAGGCGCAGATAAAAAACGCATTTTCTGTTTTGGGACCTTTTCCCCACAACCAACACCCACAGAACACACATGAGGATGATGCATATGAAAGGTGAGTTCTCAAAGCGGATTGGGAAGATGTAGCTTTAGGACAGGGACCTCCCCCTCCAAAATGGAGCATGTGGAAGCGACCCTTAACTCAGCCAATCTGGCCACCTAGATCCACGTCACAGTAACATAAAGACTAGAGTACTGTGATGCCCTGTATATAGGCCTCCCCTCAAAGTCTGGTACAGAATGCTGCAGCTTGGTTATTATCAAGAGCTTGGCGGAAAATGCATACTAATTCCACTCTGCAATCAGTCCATAGGCTGCCCATCAGTTACTGGGCTCTATTTAAGGTACAGGCTATCATATACAAGCATGGTCCTTCATATTTGTGGAACCACCTCTCCCTATGCGCCACCATGACAGCTTTGCTCATCTGAGCAGAGCTTCCTGTGGGTGCCATCCTACAAGATGACAAAATCAACAACCACCTGTAAATGTGTATTCTCTGCGGTGGCCCCCACCTTACTGAACAGCCTGTCTGAAAAGATTAGGAAGGCTCCCGCTCTCCTGGCAATCTGCAACTATGCAAATATGAATACAGGAGAGCTTTTGTTTACACAGGTTATAGGGTTGTACTGAAATGAAATGGTTCAGAAAAACACTTTGGTAGTGGGATATGAAGTATAGACTATACTACTGAGCATAGCATGTACACTGGCTGTTGCTGTATGTATGACCCTACTGTGTTACTTCTGCATTAACATGTCATGTTAATGCTTATGCTTTATTTTCAGCTGTTTCAGATTTCGAGATACGGTAACAAGAGGGGCACTGCGTAGTAAACTACATGGTAAAAGATAAGGACCTACAGCGGTAAGGTCTCGAGGACCAGAACATTCTTAAAGTGCACCATGTAGTGAGTTAATTAACAAGAAGAATACACTTCTGTATAACTATCAAAAATATTCTATTAATACAAAGTGCTGGGTGTTAATTAACTCACTGAACGGTGCACTTCAAGAACGTTCTGGTCTTCAAGTTCTTACCACTGTAGGTCCTAATCTTTTACTGTTTCAGATTTCTGCAATTCAAATCTCATTACATTGTTTATCTGATGTCTCATCCTGCTGACTGATTTGATTAACATTGTAATCTGCCTTGAGTCTCAGTGAGAAAGGCTGACTATAAATAATGTAAACAAGTTATAAATTCTTTATAGAAATCAAATGAATACAACACAGAAGAATACCATCTGCAGATCATATCATCTACAATGCATGCAAATGTAGGTTTCCCCTGAAGTTCACAAGTTACACTAGTGACATAAGCTTGCTTAAACTGTATTTTGCTTAATATTGGATCAGAAAGATCACAGGTATAACACCTCATACAAGACTTGGTCAAAAGTTCAAGTTTACTAAGTACTTAACTCTAACTAATAAAGCAGCTTTTAAAATTGTTTGTTATATGCATTAAAGAAACTCTCCTACTTACAATCTAGCCTTTTGGTGGATTTTGTTTGATCCTAATTACAAAGGGTCCTAGGACAAAGAGACATGCCTATATGAGACATATGATCTTCCTTCCATTTGTTAAGCACGCTCAGACAGCCAAGAGAAAGTCCTCAAAGGAATTCAGTGATAAGCGAAACGAAGGTGGAAGTCATCATAGCAAGCCCAACATTACCTTAAGTTTTCCCTGTATGTCTTTCAAAATAAAGTAAGCCTACGAGTGCTCATATATGCAGATATACAAGTGATTCAAAACCCAAAGGAACTGGACCATAAAACAGGCATTAAAGCTACTGATATTTATCTCCATGTATCTCCATGTTAACCAAGTTCTACATTTAAACATACACATGGCAGAACCAGAGCTTGTAAATTAGAATTATAATGGATCATATCTCACCACCTTTCACTGCTCAGTGGTGACATACAACTCATTGTAATGTGTAAAGTATAATTTGGATTCACTCATCTTTGGGAGGAAGAATATCTGTATGTTTTAAACAACTTATAATTTTCACTCTACTTAGTACCATTAAAATAATCAGCACCTGAATTAAAAACAAGACAGAGAAGTCCAGAAAAAAAAGGATTATAATCTCAAAGCTTACCTTTGTTACAGCCATTTCTGTTTTAAGTGCCATGGTCTTCTGAACATCCCTTATCAAGCATGTGTGAGATTCTGAAGTATTGAGGGACTACAACAGGGAGAAAGAAAATGTAAGAAATTATGTACAGATACATTTTTAACACTCATGTTATAATATATACACAAAAGAAATATACAAGTTTTAATTAAAGTCCATCTACAAAAAACAAGGTCTATATGAAATGATAGACTTATTTTGAAGTAAATCACACATAAATCAAGCTTTGCTGTAACAATGGAAGAATAACTGATAAAAGCATAGCACACAGTAGCAGCCATATCAGCATAAAGACTAAAGGTTTAAAAAAGGCCGTACATACCACTCTCTCAATGACAGGCTGTAAGGAATTTCCATACACAAGTGTCAAGGTTTGCTTGTCTGAACAAAATGCAGCAGACAGAATAGGAACTGGCTTTGGTGTGGAATCAGTACCCTCCCCAGGAGTTGCTATCTGGATAGTACGGCTTGATGTCAAGGGCTTTTTGCAGTACCTGCAAGGCAAGGAGCCTGATGAACAACTGTAAAGTTATATTTTTTGTGTGTTTTCCTCCATACCTTGCAAATCTCTTCGTAACAGAATTTAGGGACTATTCTCACAATTTCTCTGCACATGGCTGCTATTGTTTACAGTCAATCTGTGCCAATTCTGCTGTTGCGGCTGCCACAAATGGAAGTAGTTGCATGAATGCCAGTGCCATACATTGAACTCAGTAGCTTAAGAATCTAAAAGAGCCGTCTTGCAGTATCCAACCAAGAACCATCCTGTCCAGCTTTCGCCCAACCAGCTACAAGCCCCAAATGGCACACTTCTTATGTGCTTCCCACACAACTGTCTAAGAGGATGATAACATGGAAAATGGCAAGAAGTGACTTAAAACCACAGCTATCATGTGCTGAGCTTATAAGGATGTCTGCCATTTCACTGACAGGTTAGCCAAGGCCAACTGCCTTACATGCTAATCAGCAACAAAGACCCTAATTTCACAGTCATCTGCTTCAGTCACAACTGAAGTATTTCTATTACAGTTAAAGAGTGTCAAGCAGAGGGAAAAAATGGCGTAAAAGGGTACCCAGTGTTTCAGGTACTTGTTGCAAATGCAATCTGCTTTCCTACTCTCCACCTAACTCAAGATCAGGGAGTTTAAATACCAACTTACCCATTCAAGATTTGCTCAAATAAGTGCAACTGCCCATCTCTGCATACAGCTGCTAGTTTCACAGGCTGAGAAGAATAAATTTGTCATCAGTTTCAGAAGACTATAACCATTATTACTATTACTTTTTCTCACTGCTAGAAAAATTTACAATCATCAGGGTGGATTCATTTAAATAATAATTCCCATGTATACATTATTTTTACCCAGCTTTTCTAACATACTAGCTCAAAGAGGCTAGCTGCGCATGTATGAATATCACCAAAAAATAAAATTTCAAAGATTAATACAAAATGGCTGCTATATAACAATTAACACATAATATTTTGTGAATAAACAGAACCTTTATATAACCTAGAAACCTAATCTAAAGTCTTTGGTTTCTGAATGCCACTTATATTGAGCGAAGACACAAATCTTAAAGCCACTTTTGTGGGAATAAGCCCCTGTAAATAACATGGGGTTTACTTCTGAGCAGACCTGCTTAAGCATGCTCCTTATGCTACAGCCTTTTTAGGGGTCAAATACTGATAATTTGGAAACAGTACACATTGTACAGTTCAGATACAAGAAGGGCATAAAACAGATGTACAAGTTCACCTGATGATCTCTGTGTATAATCCTGTTTGTATATATAATGGAATCTTAGATTCTAGCACCTGTGTTCATAGCAGGCTAGCCTGATTATGCTAGGGGTGTACAAAATGAAACAAGCAAGCTGGAAATATACCAGGAATTCACTGTTTTGTTTATGTGGCATCCAGAATGGTGAATCCAATCCCGGAAATCAAGTTATAACAGCACCTTCCGACCCAAAAGCGTGTTTTGGTTTGGTTTTTACCATGCAGCCATGGCGACAGCAGCAGGCAGGAAGGCACTGGGCTGGCAGCATCTTGTTTTACTTAACAGTAAATCACCAACCACATCCCAAGGGGAGAGAGACAAGCCCTTACTTAACACCACTGGCAGGAAGGGGGAACTGCACAATGAGTATGAGTGCAGCTTTTTTCCCATCCACAGTTCCCCAGACAATGGCAGTCTGCAGACTCCACTGGCAGCCATGAGGAACGTGCACAATGTGCATGGGTGCATCTTTTTTTTTTTTTTTGCACTACCTGGACAATGACACTGTCTCTCTGCCAATCAGATAAGTCCTCAAAAGGGGAGGCTCCTCCACACTTATCAGCTTTGGAAACATTCAGAAGGGGGAATGTGCAGACCAGGCACTGCTCTGTCTCCCCCAACACCATCAGGACATTTCGACGGCCAATCAATCAATTGAACTTGATAAAAGCCCTGAAAGACTTCAATCATAAGCTGCAATCCCAAAGACTCTTCCCTGGGAGTAAGCACTACTGAATAACATGGGACTTACATCTGAGGAGACCTGCTTAGGATTGCTCCCCTCCTCCATCCAGCATCTACCAAAACATTATTTAAAAACAAATATTCTACAAACAATCCTGTCTGCCCACAGCAAAAAGGAAATGGAAAAAAATACTGATCTGTTTAGGTGAGGTTGGGGGGGAGTCAAAATCACAAGGAAACTTAGCAGCAACACTACAGGCAGACATACGGGTAAGTAAGTTATTGGCACTATCAACATCACTTAGAAAAAGAAAAAAAATGAACATAAAGCAAGATTTTTTAAAAATGTTGCTGCACAGTGCATGTAGGAACCCTCTCCTGCTTGGGTGCTGCCTTACTACCACTTTGCCAGCCCATTTCTCTTTACACCTGCCAACATTTGTCGTCTTTGGGATCTACTGCTGTGTATATTATGCTTGAGGAAAAAGTCAGTGGAATGAATGTTTAGAGGGAGGAGGACAAATGGCTGATGTGGTTTTAGGTTAAAAGCAAAACCAGCTGCCCCAGAGCCTCTTTTCCCCACCCCCCTGAAAAGAACAGTGTGCACATGTGCAGCTGCCCACACCTGCCTTAATGCCTTCCCAGACCATTCTTCAAAGTCCATAAACACCGAACTCCATTGTTGTGTGCACTCAAACTCAGTGGGTCGATGGTTTAGAGGGAGGACTGTGTTTTGTGCAATTTGGGGCAGCTAACTGCAAAAACAACTGCCCCAAAGAGCATCATACGTCTCGTTGCAAATAAGGCCAAAACTTATAACAAAGAAAAAAACCCAAATGGGTTAGATTTGAACTGGCAACACTCCATCCCCCGCCCCCCAAAGTAATGGAAGAGAGCTCATTCAGAAATCCTGGATTTTTTTCCAGTGCACACTCCTAATGCTCAACAGATTAGATCAAACATCTGAACTGAAATGGCGTTCCTTGTTACATCAGAAAATCAGTACTGAGAACTTAAGCTGCATTCCTTACCTCTTCTTTACTTTCTGATACTGTGAGATCAACATGGATTGGTTCATCTGTAACTGTGAAAGACATCACAGCATTCTTTTCTTTCCTGTCTGACCTCACCTGCCTTGAGAGACAACAGCACATGGTTAAAACAGGCAACTGTTTTATTATAAATGAACATCTAAGAAATTGTTAGCCCTCTCATCAGGGTCTATGTCACTTCTGTGCAGTGTTAAATAACTCTAGCTGTAATGTGATTAACCCTACTGAACACAGCAGCTGTTCATTCACAATACACTGTAATACACTGACAAAGTTTCACTCTTAGTTTGAAACTATGTGGTAGTTTGCTACCTGCTCCTTGGGCTATGTCAAAATGCTTAGAAAGTACTTCAGCATGCACAGAAGTAGTCCAACCCCATCATCCTGAAAACAAAAGTTCATGCGTATTGTATGAAGCGCGTTTAGAGGCATTCCACTGATAAAGCTCAAACAATGAAGACTTATTTCCATTAATTAACACAGCCTCCAGTGAAACATTAAAAACAGAATTCTAACAGCACAAAATACTAAATGGTATGTGGATGATGAGACAAGCAATTTTGAGGAATATTCCAATTCCACAGCAAAGGTTGCTTATGAAGAATAAAAGAATCACATCATAATGTAGTATAGGCAGGATGTTCACATACAACCAGAAACATGCATTTCTTTACTGAATTGCCAACAAGTGGAAGCCCATTTTATTCAATGCACCAATTCACACTTGTATTTTTATTATGGAATTTAATTTCATACATTCTGATACAAACCAATACCCAATACAGACAGCTTTGCTTCAATACATACCACACACTCAGTAACCGGTCGTGCACTGCCCCAGACAAGAAATAGAGCCCTGTAATCCCATCAAAAGGTTGGTTTTCATTGGGAGGCCTTACTGTGATGAATGCAAGTGTTGAAACTGCTGTGGCATGTCCTGTGAAATGCTAGAAAGAAATTTTGTCAGAGATAAGACAAATAGGAACCCATACTGCAACATGTTAACACAATCTGCAAAAAAAATGTACATCAGATCTTTTAGCTAACATCCCAACACTAACACATTTTCTTAGACATAAGTTCTGGTATCAACTGAATTTTCTTACAATCAAATGAACTTTGGCACACTGGTATTAATTAGAACCATTAAATAAATCCAACACCACTAAGTCTTTATTTTGCAAATGGAAGTTTAAGCCGTGCACTTGAAATAAATGAAGGAAACTGATAATGAAATTTCAGTCAAGAAATATGGGGACATCATTCATAGAAGAATCTACTATGCTTAGTCAGTATACCAAGGTATGGTTACTTTACAATACTTCACCCTCCTATTCAATTTCCATGCAGCTTCCATTAAGAAGGTCACAGACTCTACAGCAGAAAGCCTACTACAAATGGTTTTCACCCAACAATGTGTTGATTTATCTTGAGAATGGAAGAAAAACTGTCATTTTAAGGTGTTCTGTCTACAATGGAATCAATTTATTCCAGTAAGAATATCCCAGTACTATTAACAGAAACTTCTGGATAGTGTGTAGTATATGGAAGAACATTTATTTCCCCCTTCTTGCTGCAGCTGTACTCCATCCTCAACAGTCTTCCAATCCAGATGAGTTGGGTTGGGGGGAGTCATCATACTGGAAGAGCCAATCCATACACTTTTTTCATTTATGGTTCATAAATGCCAACCCTGTATGGGTTGGAAGCAGCAGAGGCAGGCAATGACTGAGGGTGTTGGGTAACAGAAATATTATTGCTATCATATTCATTGAATGTTTAAGTTTGTATGGATTTATAAATGTATCTTAATTATTAAGAAAATGTTTTGCCCTAGCTGCTATGTGATATTCAATGTTTAAAAAAATAATTGCACTGAAGGTCTTCAAATAATGCACTCACAAGTGATTAGTCACAAGAAGCAAAATCAAAAAGAGTCCAGTAGCACCTTTAAGACTAACCAAATTTATTGTAGCATAAGCTTTCAAGAATCACAGTTCTCTTCGACAGATGCATGCATGCATCTGACGAAGAGAACTGTGATTCTCAAAAGCTTATGCTACAATAAATTTGGTTAGTTTAAAGGTGCTACTGGACTCTTTTTGATTTTGCTACTACAGACTAACACGGCTAACTCCTCTGCATCTAGTCACAAGAAGAGCAGCCACATCTACTAATAGATCAACTTGCTCATACAGCACTAATAGATTCAAAATCAGATGACCAGAAACATATGGAATATATACAGTCAACACTTTGCCTGTACTTATTTTTTGTTTCACCCCAAAATCAAAACCCTACATTGACCTTATGTGGCTGCCATAGCCATGGAGAATTAAAACTCACCCCAAATGCAATGAGAAATGATCTGTTGTGTAAAATGTCACTTATCTGAACGGTCTTAAGTTAACCCAGGCACCAGAATTGCTTCTCAGCCAAGGAGACTACTTTAACTGTATAAAATGCTACGCAAGTACTACTGTTTTTAAGATGTGTGTGTCTGTGTGTATGTAAGGTAGGAGGGGCAATTTCAACTGCTTCCTTCTCACTGTAGTTGCCCAATATGTGGTGTTTTTAATCCACACAGATCCCTCCACATTGCCTTTTTGGACACACAGGGGCTTCTAGGGAAGGTAGGAAAGATCTACTTCCACCAGTGTTTTCTGCTGGGGAGTGTGTCTGCATGTGAGTACACACACCCACAGCAAAAAAAGAAACCAGGGTAGATGTTAGTTTACTGTTTCAATCTCCTGCATCGCTAGTTAAAAGGCTCAGATAACAGGTGACATGGAAGTCTTCTACTGAGTCTCTGGAGAGCTGCTGCCAGTCTGAGTAGACAGAACTGACCTTGACAGACCAATGGTCTGATTCAGCAAGAGGCAGCTTCGTGTGTTCACCAACTGCTGGCATTGCTCAGACACAGCCAAGGAATTTATTGTCCTCATTCAACTGTCAGCCAGTTGAAACCACATTTGAGAGTATCATCACAGCAAACCTCCAGCAGCCTCTGACTAGTTTACACTTCAGCATTTGAACAGACTGAAAAGGGAAATTAAAATAATTCGTTCAAGATTTATTTTCTTCCCTATGTTCATTTCAAAACAAAGAAATCAATGCTCCTTACTCTGTAGACTTCTTTGGTCTCCAAATCCCATAATTTGATAGATCGACCAGCAGAAAGAAGCATCTTCCCATCAGGACTGATACACAATGAGCTCACGCTGCTGTTGTCTCCTTTCCATTTACTGTTTTGAGTAAAAAAAAAAATACTGTTAGTAAAACATTACACTCAGAACACTGTAACAAGCATAAATAACAGAAAATTTAAGTTATTTAACAGTTGACACAGTTTGAGTCTGTTAAACAGAAAGTCCAAAAAATAAGTTAAGTATCTTTCATGGTTTATTATATTTTGGCTAACTTCTGACTTCTCAGCATTAGAATTGTTCCTACTGTATGACTAAGGAAGGTGCTCAGAGGCTGAGCTAATATACACTAAAATTCCTGTTACTAAAAACAATTTAATATCCATAAAGAAAACACCTACCATCTCGTAGAACAATTCTAAACAGGTTAGTAGAAAACATCCCGTACTATATTCAGTGGAAACTGATTCGGATTCCTACAACTGGGCTGTCAAGAAGCCAAATTACTCTTGCCCTTGCCCTGATATAGTGAAGTTTTATTATCATAAAAAGTTATTTTCTTCCATCCTAATATCTTCTCCATCAGTGGAACTTCAGATCTGCATATTTAATTCTTCTTTCAGGCTGTCATGGCTTTAAGCAAAACTTACTACACTCCTTGTCTGCCAACAAAAGGTTGAGAATGGACCCCTAGCCTCATGTGCTATCAAAATGTGCCATTGCTGCCTAAAACTGAAGCAGAACTGACACATGCTCTGTATATGACTAATCCATTCATACCTGCCTTATTAATGGTGCTGCTCACTGTGATGAAGAGTAGCTAACAAATAGTTACAGTCGCCAATATATCTAATTCTTTACATCATCAAATGAGAGGGTGCTTACATCTGGAGACTAGAGCCATGAACAGATCTTTCTACAAACCTGAAAAAGCCCCAGGTTTACAAAAAACGCAAAATTTAGAAATAATCAGGGATTAAAATCCCTCAAAGTGAAAGAAACA
Organism: Eublepharis macularius; assembly: GCF_028583425.1. Taxonomy (NCBI): domain Eukaryota; kingdom Metazoa; phylum Chordata; class Lepidosauria; order Squamata; family Eublepharidae; genus Eublepharis; species Eublepharis macularius. The sequence goes on along the minus strand of NC_072790.1, from coordinate 177,756,149 downwards.
GCAAGATGGGGCAGATAAAAATAGGGTGATGGATGGGTGGGAAGAAAAAAAGGAAGCAGAAAAATATGAGAATATGGGGTTTGCCAGGAGAATGAAAAGAGGAAATACTGTAGGGAGAGGGATACAAGGGAAAGTAAAATGTCTCCTCAACTCCTTGTGGGCTCTCCACTGTACAATTGGATCTGGCCCGATGGCCAGCACTGCACAGAATTTTCCCTGGGAGAGACTGCGACGGGGAGAGAACAAGGGAAAGCTGAGGACAGAGGAATAGATAAATGTAAGCTGGCTGGTAGACTGGAAGGAGTGAAGGAAGCGGGAAAAGGGGAGAGGCTGGGGAGGCTTTCAGAGAAGGGAAAGAGGAAACAGTGAGAGAGAGGGAAATGAGATGCCCCCATACTTCATGCGGCTTTTTCTAGTGTTCTCACAAATTCTCCATTTTTTATCATTTTTTTTTCATTTTGAAAAGATGAAGTAATAATATAGAAGGTACAGAACAGGGAAAAAGAGATTACGTAACATAATTATATGGATCAGAATAATTTTATATAACAAAATATTTGAAACAAAGAGTATTTCTTCCCAACATCCCCATTCATTAAATTTTTATGGCAGTATGCTTACGTTAAAATACATTTATATTGAACATTTCAGGTTTCAAAATTGTACTCAATATATAGGTATTCAATACATATGTTCAACATTTATATTCAACATTCAATATTTTAAGTTTCAGATTCCATAGCTAATCTGTTTTCTGCATATTCAATATTACATACCTAACCACTATAACTTTTAACAAATATAGTATTTCAAAATACAAAAAACCTATAATATACCTTATAATAAGAAAACAATAGTAAAGAATACTGAAAAACTGCTTCTATATAAATTTACATTCAAGGTATTAAATTTAAAACTTATTCTCATTCTACTTCTGCACTACAATACATTTATGTTTGATTTATATATAATTTTTTTCCTTTAAAAACTATTTCTCATTCTAGATTTGTCTCTTGCTTGCATAATAACTCTCCTCAAATTTCATAATTGATCTGTTTCTCAAATAAGTTGTTAATTTCACCATTACTGCCTATTGGGCAATTTTCCCTTTCTTCTAAACTAGGACAGATGTCTAATCTTCATTTTGCTGTGTAAATAATTCTAGCCACCATCGCCATTTCTTTCCAATACCTTTTTGCTTTTTTGCAAGTCTGCCACCTATGTTAACAGGTTTCATCTATATCCTGACATTCTCAACATTTTCCTTTGTAATTTTTATCTACTTTTTCAATATCCTTTGGAGTAATGTATAATCTGGAAAATTTTTATACCAATTGTCTCTTAATGCCTAGCTGGCTGTAAACTTAATTCCTTCCAAATTCTCCAGTTTTTCCACAGACAGACAGATAGGCAGGCAGGCAGACACCCTTAGGGGGAAAGGTCTTCACATCTCTATAGGAGCCTAGGGAAGTGATATGGATTGGTCTTGCAATTATTCTTTCTACCAGTCTCTTCCTCCCTATTTAAATCCCTCCCCATATACCTCAGCTATTATTTGCCCCTTGGAAGAAGGACCTAAGAAAATATATTTCCACCTCTTGGGATAAACAGCCGGGGTAGGGAAGCTTGGATCAGGAAGCCAGTGTGATGGGAAAGACTTAACCTAGCTCCCAAAAGCTAGCTGTTCAACTGCATAGGTGTTTGAACTTTAGACTGTCTTCTCACCCTTCCCCCCCTAAGCAATTCTATCCTACCCTATTCCTTTTAAAAATATGAAACCAATGCCCCAATCTTCCTACTCACATATTTCACTACTATAAAGTACAACGCTGAAATTTTTCTAGTCACATGAGGTTTTGCTGTGTTCAGCCTGCTCAGACAGCCAAGAGGAAACTGTCCTCACTACATATCAGAAGTGAGCGAAACCAAGTGGATATCATCATAGCAGTGCATTTTAAACAAGAGCATCTAAACCTAAATTATGAACAAAAATGCAGGCTCTTGCTTTGAAAAAGGATCTCTGTACTATTTACTTCCAATAGCACCAGGAAGTCACATGTCAATATGAAATTTATATACAAATTATTTTAAGGGGCCAATAAACACAGTTATAAAATTATACATGATTTAGAGAAAATGGAGAGAAAAATCTCCACTAATACCAGAACAGGGGAGGAGGGGGGATAATCATATGAATTGGACAGATAACAGTCTTAAGGGCAAACAGTATCAGTGTGATCCTTCTGCCAAATGAAGTCTAAGATTTCTATATTTGATGAGAATTCTTGCAGTCTGTATGCATCTGACAAACAGCTGTAGTTCTCGAAAGCTTATGCTACAATAAAGTTGATTAGTCTTAAAGGTGCTACTGGACTCTTTACTATTATGCAACTACAGACTAATATGGCTAACTCCTCTGGATCTATGCAGTCTGTATATGTAACACTGAGGAAACTATTCAAAGAATATTTATTTTCTTCAACAGGAAACTAACTGTGAATATCCTTTACATATTTTCCAATGTCTTCTCCGCAGCAACATGCTGCACTACTCCAATAGTAATCACTGCACTACTGAAGCCTACTGAATGCCACCTGAGTAAACTAAAGTGTTAAGAGAAAGGAAAGAAATAAAGGAAGCACAAGAAATTCCAACCGCTTTTAGTACAACTCTGGGCTCACCATTTCACTTTGCATGTCTGTGTGTTCCATTCCACAATATTTTTGTCATCCGAACAGCTATATAAGCAACCGTTGTCTTGATGCCACCGTACACAGTTTATTTTATTGTCATGGCCATCCTAGATTAAAAGAAAAAAACCTATTAGCAGGGAAATATCAACTCTTTTCTTGTTCTGAAAAGTATCTTATTCATGCTATTTTTCTGTGGCCAGCTGAAGATGTTTTCATTAGCACCAGTAATACTACCTCACTGAAGTATTTTAGCAGCAGGAGAACTCGCCTCCTGTATGCCCCTGATTAAACTAGTGCACCTCTCCTCTTTTCTGTGTAAGTACATGGAATTGTCATTGCTACATGAATACTGGATCTCAACAGTCATTTATACTGTGCAAGTATGTAGCCCTTTTGGCTTAGTACTTTACTTTTTATTTTCATCCCTCTCTATCTAGCAAGAGGCTATCTAGATCTCATATTATAAAAAGGTAGTATCTTCTAAGATAATTTATTCATTTTATCCACTCTATTCTATGTTAGCTGTTTTATTCTAAGCCTTTTCCCTTGTACCAGAGATATATCATAATTCTTGTATCTATTGTTCATTGCCTTTTCAAGTTCCCACAGAAGTATTTTAAGGGTTAATTTCTTGAGAAAGGAACACAAAGAAGACTATGGGCTTATGATTGACTAATTGCAAGTGATGCAGAGGATTATGATTTATGCATTTATTATCTCTTTAGAAGTTTGTTCCAAAATTCTATGGTATTTGATAAACGCAGCACGATGGAAAGGATAGAACTGACTTGACAGATGCAGTTTAGTTTACCTACCTGAACACAGTAAGACCCTTACGTTATTTCAGTATTCTTCAGACCCAGTGTATACAAACACACACACAAAGTTATAAGTTGTCTTGCCTTTGCATCAAACACATACATTTTAAAAGCATAGGACACAATACAGACCTCTAGGTGCTCCATAATTTATTTGGAAAATTTCTATGCAACCTCTCCCAAGGTGGTTTACAAAATGCAATATACTAGAGATATAAAAATTCATAAAATTATTAAAACCCAGCTTCTGAAACACAACTGAGCATAAAACATGAAGTAGCTTAAAACAGGTCTTAAAACATCCCTCAGGCTAAAACTAGACCATTAGATGTTTTTTTTTAAAAAATCAGCTCCTTAATTAAATGCCTGGATAAAGAGTTTGGCTCAACACCTAAAAACAGCAGTGTGGGTGCCTGGCAGGCCTTGGGGGGAGGGCATTCCACAAGTGAGGTGCCATGTCTGAAAAATTTCTGTGTCTGATCTAATTATGAACCTGGTCTCATAATGTGGATTTTTTAACATAAATCTGTATAGTGAAGACAGGGACAGGAAAGAGATTTTCCTGAAAATCTGACAGAAATATCAAGCAATGCTAAAGGAGGTGGGGTAAAAAACTCCAATCATTAAAATGTCCCAAACAGGATGGTGCTGTGCCATGAGATCTTGGCATTAACTTGGCCAGAGCTGGCTTACATCCAACACCTTTTCTGCTTCAAGCTCTACTCCCCACTCCACTTGACCAGGGACCAGTAGGGGAGGAATGTCTCCTCCCATACAAGTCCTTGCTGGACTGATATATCTCTTGTCATTGCTTACCTTCTTGGTCAGACATCAGTAAAGGGCATTCTATGATCACAAGTAAATGAATAACCTATGAAGTACCTTCTTAATTGAACTGCACTGGCTAACGCTTAAATACCCAAGGAATTTAGAAGGCACAGTGCCATTTGTAAAAATCCATACATAACACTGTGTGGCTAACCACTCCTAAAAGCTATTTCCTTCCTTTTATTTTGGACATTTATTGTAGGTTATCAGTTCCTTTTAAATGCTGCTATCTCATTTTAATCTTTAGCAATGAACAAGCTACTACTATGTTAAAAACAGAAGAATGTTAATTGTTAAAATTTGAAGAATTTATTTTGCTATATATACATGTTCACAGAAACACAGTCTCACATGATTACTATAACAGTCTTGTAACTATTAAGAAACCACTTCTAGCCACAACAGTATTTAAAATGTTTTTGACTACACATAATGAGGCTAGTCTGCTACAAACATCAAAAATATTAAAAAGACAACACCAGTGTAATTAAAACAGACAGCAACAGAGTAATACTTACTAGTTTGCTCTGTAATTCTCCTTTTATTGTGCTGTATAATAAAATGCTGCCAACAGCGGTACCGATAGCTAAAAGATCTAACTTTTCATCTGCTTCTACAGCTTCAGATTTCCTCTTCTTCCTCTGAGGGCCTTCCTGTAAAGAGATTCAATACAGTCAGAAGATAGAAATAGTCTAAGCAACTATGCTGAATGAATTTTTGTTACAAAACTATGTAAATTTTCACCTGGAAGCAACCATGTTTTCACTTAAAAGCAAACTTACAGCAAGAAAATCAGTGTGTGAAGTGATCAAGTAATTATTAAAATGGAAAACTGAACTATTACTTTCTCTAATTGCCCTATTAAATATGAGCTAAAGATTCAAATACATGACAAAACTTCGTATTCAATGAAAATTTGCTAAGCAACACTAAATCTGTCCATCTATATTGATCCTTGCCTTTGGAGGATCCGAGTTTATTGGGACACATGGGCATAATAGGGAAGCAGTTACTTTTTCATCTGCCCAAACATGAACATCCATCTTTGCCAGTCCCCGATCATTTTATGATATAGATGTACTGGTCAAGAAGTTGCTTCCATATCTACCTACAAATTAAGGAGTTCCTTCTAATTAACAGAATTATCTCTGAATACAGCATAGCATCTAGCTAAGAATTTCTGACTCTTCTCTCTACAAAGGGGGCATTGGAATCATCTTTTATAAACCCACTGTACGGAATCCTATAAAACTGTGCTTTCTGCAATTTTGTTATTAGCTTCATTTATAGACCAGTTGACTGAGGGATGCATCCATGACCACAAATGTCATCTTGCCTGCTGTTCACAGAATCCAACAGACTGATCTGACGTCTCGGAAGCGCTAGTATCAATGTCTGAAGACTACTTTCAGAATCCCGTAGTAGCTCAGAACGATTTGTTTACAATTCTAATTGATACACAAGCCACAAGAATTAATGTCTGCATCTGGAAGATACATTCTTGAATTCCAATATTCATGCTAACCATAGAGAATTACACAGTTCATTCTTACAGATTTTAAGCCAGTTTAGGAAGAAGCTAGAATGCACAGAAATGTCAACAAAAACACATTCCAAATGTCATTTATAAAGTTTCCCCACAAATTAAAATTTAGGATCTCATTTTTAAGAGTTCATCTTGATCATGTAATTTTAACATGGGCATCAAAAATAAAGATAAAAATTTCCCCCCAAAAGTTTTCCATTATATGCTTAAGCCTAATTTGCAAATTGAGGTGTTCTCAGAGAAGTTGCCAACAAATTTAGTAAGCTCTTGGGTTTTCAATCCTAAACATAATTATCTGTAAGCAAACTTGTGTATATGAACAGAACACACTTGCAAGTCAATCTAGTATTTTGGCATGAACATTTAGGTTTAGACACTGCTGTTCTTTACAAAAAACACTTTCTAGAAAATATTTTGCAGTTTTCAAATGTTAGCACAAAAAGCTCAATGTCAAGAAAAAATACTGAGACAAAAGCAAGACATTCCTAATAAAATCTTTTAGCTGGATATGAACCAAAAAGAGAATATGAAATTCTTGAAATTAAAAACAAGCTGACCATTTCATCAATGATGAACTCTTCAGGGAAAGCTGCCTGTTGTTTCATACTGATCTACAACATTGCAGCATTGGCACAAAGTAGTACTACTCAAAAATGTGTAGCATTCTTATAGGTTAAATGTATACATGCAACATAGAAGTGATTTAATGTAAGACTTCTTCCAAGAAAAAGAAGTGGCTTCTATACTGATATATCTAAGCTTTTGTGTCTGGAAGAATTCACATGCACATCCTTGTATTCAATTACATGGCTCAAGGAGTTGCTTTTTTATAGACAAGTATTTTATAGACTTTAATACTTTAATTCTGCAAATATTAGAATATTTACTATAATCAATGTCAATTGTAGCAACAAATTAATGAAACTGCTTCTGACTCCATGTTCCCTCCACTGAAAACTACACCAACACATACATTTGTCACATATGGCTTAGTGATCTTCTTTCACTAGTACAATCCTATACAGATTTACTTCAGGTCTAAATACATTATTTCCCAGGCTTAAACTAGAACAACTTAGCACAGAATTGCACAAATACAGTGCTTATTCAGTCAAGCCAAAAAGGAAATTCATAAGTGCAAAAGGCTTATGGTTTTAAGGCACATACCTTCAACAGATTCCAAATTAGTAGAGCTCACAAGACCTTGATTCAAATTGAATTGTCCACTAATTGTCCACTATGAATTGTCCACTAAGAAACCATCCTCATTCACGCAGTCTATCATCCCCCTTTAACAACTGGATGTTAATGTCTTTCAAACGTTAGCATACTCCTAGGCAAGTATCATAGGAGAGCAGTCTTAGGAGACAAGAGATACTTGCCACATATAAATCTCCCATTATACTAACCATTTCCTCTTATCTCCACAAATGAACCTTGAGGTACCAAGGCTTAATCCCAGTTGGAAACTGAACACTTCAATTCAAAAATTTTGCCTTGTAATCCTAGATAACTAAAGGGATAGTGACAGGCTATAGCCAAACTCCTCCATCATGTCTTAATCCATCTTTTGCTGATAGTCATTTCCCCAAGGAATATTTGTACTGAATTTTAACATAATTTGGAGTTTTAACTTCTCTGTACCACTTTGTGAGCCAATTTTGGCTGAAAAAATGGAATAAAATATATTAAAATCTGTTAATCCCACCTTCTCAAGTTAGCTCAAGGCAAGTAAAAACACTCATAAGGTAGTATTTCCTTTTGTGCATTCAAAAATCAACTGCCCATTAGCTTCACTGAAAGATCTAATATTTTGGGAAAGGGAGAAAAGTCCACTCTCTCTATCCTGTACATAGTTGTATAAACCTCTGCCACGTCCTGTTCATCCTCCTCCACTTTAGAGATCATGACTTAGACACAGGGCAACTTCTACTCCCTAAAAATGTAAGTGACACATTTGGAGATACTTTCCTTATGGCATCAATTAAAAAGGAAGTTGCCTCTTCCCTTCCCAAGAATTCCATTCTGCACGGGCTCCGTGTTTCCCGGGCTCACTACCAGCGGACGGAATCTTGAGAACTAAGTATTCTCGGCCAGGTATGTCCCATCCTACGGCCAAGCCCCAACACTGCAAGCTAGTTCAGAGGTTAAGCCCTGGTGACGCAGTTTAAACTCGCAGGGAACAAGATCTCGTGTTTTTTTTTCCTCTCCCCAGCCTCGATGCGATATTCCTGGGGCGGGGCCAGGGTGGCACACATGTGCTCCTGCGGCCCAGAAGAGCCTGGCAAGCAAAAACTAAACTAAACCAGTAGCAGTAATCGGACTTCGAGTGGTGAGAACCCGAATCACCCAGCCAGGCAGGGAGAGGGAACAGGCGAGAGAAGCAGCCCCAGCACCCCATACCCCTGAAAGAGGGTCTCGGGGGGGGGGGGGCTTGTCTCTCTTAAGAACTCAGCCGTACGATGCCAGTATGGAAAGTGACGGAGCTGTTGTTACTTCGGCCGCAAGGAAAGGCTTCTCCCTCCGAGGCGTGACAGATTTCCTCTCCCGCGCGGGGCTCAGGCATAGGACGGGCAGAGGCCTAGGCCCTGCACGCCCCCCCCTCTCGCAGCAGCAGCAGCAGCGCAGCGCCCCCCCCCCCTCCCCTTACCTTGTTAGGGGACGGCCTGCCGCCTCCTGCTGCCCCCGCGCCCGGCGGGGCCCAGGCCAGGCAGGTGCAGGCGGCGCTGAGGTGGGCAGAGGGCACGTACTCGTGCTGCAGGCGGCTGCTGGGTGTCTCCCACACGCGGAGCCGCCCGTCCGGCCCGGAGAGAGCCAGCAAGCGCCGCTCGTTGGGAGAGAACGCACAGGGGGTCCCCACCACAAAGGGGGTGGCGGTCGCCGCTGAGGCCGCCGCCTCTCGCTCGCCGCCGCACGCTGCAACTCCCGCTCCTGCCGCCGCCATGGCGCTGGCTACAGGCCCGGCCCTCTCCGTTCCCAGCAGGCGAGCGGCCGCACGGCAGCCACGTGTTCGGCCGTTCGCGCAAGCGCGCACGTTGCGGTCCCTCCTGGCAGGGCGGGCGGACGCGGTGACGGGTTCCATCTGCGTCCGGCCTGCGGCCCTCCTCCTTCCTGGGGGCTTCACACAGGGCGGGAGATACGGCCTACGGCTTCCCCTCAGAAAGAGACTGGCGGAGGAGAACGCCTGCGAGGGTTTTTGTAGCTGGGTCATCTTAAACAGTTACGCCATTCTAAATTCGTTTTATGGAAAGCGAAGCTGGGCTAGAAAGCTCAAGTTTCCTACGTCTCAGTACGCTTGACTAGGAAGAGGCTGTGAGGTCACGCTGAAACCTGAGAGGGAGCGCTGTGGGGGGGGGGGTCACGTCTGAGTACGCTTGAATGGGATTAGGCGAGGTGTTCCATGTAATGTCAATAATACTTTGTATCTGACAATTGGAGGTGTTTTTGGTTCCTTGTTTAAGCGTATTGCTTAGCAATGTCACCAGGTCTTACGCTGGGTCCCATGATAATATTAAAAGTCTACTTACCCTTTTTCCAGCTGCAGTTGCCTGATTTTTCGAGAAGTGGGAAAGGTGCAAAATTTGCACAGAAGGAAACTTAATTGTGTTGGGAAGTAATTGTCTGAAATGCCCTCCTGAAACCTAATCTGTTTTGGTGCCTCCCATGTTCCTGTTAAGGTAGCACAAAATACTGTTTGCTCCCCCTTCTCCAGTATCACTGGTTGAGGAAGCACTTCTAAGCAGGGCTACTCAGAAGTAAATCCCATTGATTTCATTAGGATTACTATTTATTGAATGTCTCAGCTTTTCATTGTATAGACTTACACTGTGTAACCCACTGTGTATCCCCATGAGAAAGGAAGACTATCAATAATGTAAATAGTAAATCTCAGTCACAGATTCTTCTAAATAGGGCTGAAAACTTTTCCAATTGTATGTATATCATTTTTTTCTTTTACATGTAACATTCTCTGATGTTAAATCTACTGTTGAGTGTTCCAGTTTATCAAGGCTAGCTTCAAAGTTACTTCCCTGTGCTACAATATTTGCAATTAACTAGGGCAATGAAAGAAATTACCACTTTTTTTCATCAAAAGAAGCTATGTTGAAAGTCTGTCATCTTGGGATGTGTGCCAGAGGGCCAAAAGTAGAATCTACTTAAGAGAACGCAAGAAACTTTTTTCTACTTCCTTAGATTGCTTCCTGGCCCTGGATCCTACTCACATTCCCACCCATCACAGAATTAGAGCTAAGGGTGAAATATGTACCATTTAAAGCGCTGTTGAGCCATTCTTTGGCTGGTGTGCATGTGTAAAAATACAAACATGCTGTTAAGTGTGAAGATGAGGATAGATAGGTGGAATTTTCATGAAATGTTTAAAGAGTGAAAGAATAAGTCCTCTAATAGTAACATGATGCAGAGACAGAAGAACAAAGACGCAAGGAGGCATAAAGAAGATAATTATATGGTCAGGATTCTAGTTTCAAGGCAAAGTCAGTTATTTTTTTTTTTAATTTATACCCTGCCTTTCTACATAACGGAGGCTCAAAATGGCTTACATTGTTCTCTGCTTCATTTTATCCTTACAGCAACCCTGTGAAGTAGGCTGAGATGCATGCATGTGACTGACTCAAGGTTTCATGGCAGAGTGAGGATTCAGACCTGGGCCTTCTAGCGCAACATTCTAACCACTCTGCCATCAGATAATTTCATTCGCAGACAAAAGATGCTGCAACAAAACAGGGTTCTTGATTGGTTCTCAGTTCCACTTGAGTAGCTGCTTTTTTAAATGACACAGATGTCCTTTTTTTGTTAGACTGAGCACTAGGACATAGAAGAAAGAACCAGTACACTGGTTAAAACATAAATGTGTTTTTAAAATATTTTCTGCTGTTCTATAATAAATACATTTTTGAATTTAAAGAAGTAAACCTGTACTTCTGCTTAAATGCAATGTAAAAGCCATGTTTCTATTTAATTTCTGTAAGAAGCCTGTTTCATTTGTATGTTTGCTGGTGATGAAGAAGAGAAACAATTACATGCTGATTGTATCATTAACTATTTCCTTTCAAAATACCTAAAAATAAACTTTGGCAAGGTAAGACCTGGAGTTTGCAAAGCACTTTGGCCTAATTTATACATACAGCAGAATGAGGAGGTAAATTCTGAGGTGGTAAAATTAGCTGTACTGCTTAGGACTGTAAGTGGAGAAGATTAATTTTTAATGGCCCTCATGTAAAAACTTCCTGCAAACAAAAAAGTACATTAGAGAGAGGTTCTAGGCTAGCCCTTCACATGTAGTGCCAATTTTCTCATCCAGGTTGGGAAATTCCTTGCAATTTGGGGGTAAAGTCTGGAAGAGTGAGGTTTGAGAAGGGACTTCAACAGGGTATAATACTGTGGCACAGAAATAATCCTCCCAAACAGCCAGTTTCCAAGGGGACTGGTCTCTGTACACTGAAAATCAGTTCTAATTCAGGGAGCTCTCCAGACTCCACCTGGAGGTCGGCAAGGCAACCCCAGCTTCTGCACTGTTGCTACCTTGTAGACAGTGGGGCTAATAGCACTGTGCTTCTGAGCAAATACTCCTGCTTAAGTGTGTTTTCTTATTCCTACTTCTGCCCCCGGGCTTAATAGCTTCCTGTTCTAGCAGGTACTCTGTCATTGCTGAATTAGTTTTTATGGTCAAAGTGGTGGGGTCAAACGGCTTAGGACTTCAACATCAAGAGCGAAGAGTCAAAGTTTCTCTTTTAGAATATCACCTGACATATGGACGTCTAGTTTCCTTATCGGTGATAGCTAGTCAACTAAGGGAGAGAGCACAGGAAAATCTTAAACACGGGACGTGAAAAGGAGGCGGGCGGGGGGATCTCAAAAAGAGGACAAAATGTTAATATAACAGGCCCCAGAAAACCGCAGAAACATCAGGCGCTAGAGGCAAGTCACATTGCTTAGCCACTCGTCGCGGGCAAACGCAGGAGAGCAGCCATGTGGGGCTGGATCGTCGCAGATTATATACGTCACTTGTTGCGTTACTAAGGGTTACGTTATCAAACGTTATCTTACAACTTCCAGTTCTCGATTGCCCTTCATAGATTCATCCATGTGCTGGGCAAATGTACTGGAACTACACTGAAATATTGCGAATTCCAAGGAAACAGAAAGCCGCCTTTTCGTTACAGCATTTTAAAATAACCGTATATCCTACGCAGAAAAAGTGCATGGGAAGCAAGACGAGGATTATCCTTCCTCCGCTCCCTGAAATTTACGTGTCCTAGAAAGGATCCCCTCCATTTGTTTATGACGTGCAGAAATTCATGGGGGTAGAGAGATGCAGTTCAGTTAACGTTAAAGACTTACTCCGTTAAATGTTTACTGCCTAGGTGTTTTGAAAACGTAGTGTTTTCTCTTTAAAAACTGGGAAACAAAACTACACAATTACAGGGGCGCTGTGCTGTTTGGGCAAACTGTATGACGGGAAGAAATTGGACTACAGTCTTCGTTCCTAGAGATGCGCCTAATTTTTCCTGTTTTCCCCTGTTGTTGCATTACATTTAGGCAATTTCACCTCTCTTGCCCCGCACATGGAGGATCCTACTCGGTACCGGAAGGGGAAGCCTCGTGGACTGTCGGCTCTTCTTTATATTTCTTTGATCTCGACCGTCAGCCGAAGAAAGGCGGCGCGGGCGGGGTTGCGGTCGAAGGAGGAGAGTTGAGGGATGTGTTGCAGCGCCAGTAGGGCACAAAGAGATGCGCTCCTCGTCTAGCCTAGGAGGGTCCGTAGAAACGCGAATCCCTTTATTCCTGGGGCCGCGGCTGATTTTTTAAAAAGCAAGACTTACTGATAGGGATCCACATCCGCAGGTCCACGCATAGGCGAGATGTGGTGGCGCAAGGGGCAGCTGGGCTTGCGGGTATTGCGAGGAGAGACTTGGGCCGCTGTAATGAGCCAGGCGAGGAGGAAGCAAGCCCCGAGGGAGGACGAGAGAACCGCGTGCAGCTTCCAGGGTAGACTTGCAAAGATCTGCGGCAGCCTGGCGACGAGTGAGCGTCTGGCCAAGTACGCGGCTGCCCTGCCTGCGCTCGGCTGCCCCCCCGGAAACCGCAGGTTGTTTTCTAGCAGTGGAAGAAACGGGGATGGGGGTGAGTCTGAAGGGCAGGCTGATCCTCCTGTTTCCGTGCTGCCGGTAGTTCAGCGGGCTTCTGCTCATCTTACGGAGAACCGTAGGAAGAGGGCGTGGGAAAAATCTCTCTCCCCCTTGGAAAGAGTGAGTCGGCTCGTTCCCGAGGAGTTCCTTTCGGAGGAGATCAGTGCCCTGAGGAGCACCGAGGCCAAGGAGTCCAAGCAAGAGCTCTGTGTAAAGGAAGAGGAGCCCTCTCTTTTCTCCACACGTGTTCCCCAGGCACAGTCCCACCTGGGTCCAGACTTGGGTCCCGAGCCCCTTCTCCACACAGTATCTAAAAACATCCCTTTCCAACTAGGGGAGCTGATTCTAGCAGTTTCCCCCCGAAGACGCCACTCGGACTACAGAAAGCTGTGCAAATTAACCTCGGGAGGCCTGCTGACCACCACCTGGGGAGCAATTCCCTATGAGGAGATTCTAGGCAAACTCCCCGGACAGTTCATCTTGACCTCCACTGGTCAGATGTTCCTAATAAGGAGGCCAGCCTTGGAAGACTATGTGTTGCTGATGAAGAGAGGACCAACTATTTCCTATCCAAAGGTAGAGCAAAACTGCATTGGTGAGGCAGCCCCTCAACCCAGCAACATCGACCAGGGACACTTTTAGGGTGATCTCAGCAATTATATGCAAAGTTCTTGGATGGTTGTGGCAGTGCTTTAGAGTTTTTCACTGATGAAAAACCGAGCCCCCAAAGGAAAGTGTGTGAGAACGTGTGCAGGGTTCTCTGGAAGGAGGGTGTGTTCTACTCATTTCATCAGGCCAATATCACTAATCAGTAGCTTCCCTTCTTGGTGTATGTCAGGCAGTAACCAAAGGGCTGCTTCAACCATGTCAAAAACCCTGTACTCTGAATGCATACATATGTGGTGCACTCTTGATGAATGCCACTTCTGTGATGGCCTGTATAAGAAATACACAGGGCATGTATGGTTATGTATGTCTCTCATGTAGTCCTTTGTCAGTGTTACCCACTGAAAAGAGTGGTCTCATTTTTCAAATTCAAATTTTCAAGTTTGGCGTGGTGGTTAAGAGAAGCAGGACATTCTTGCTGGTTCCTAGAAACTCCTATAGGCTGCACCAGTTGAACAGCATTTTAATACTCATACACATAAAACTATTTCTTTAAAAGCTCTGCTGTGCTGGAAACCAGGTAAACAAAGATTTGGATCCACCAGAGTGTTTCTGCAATGGGAAGGATGTGGAGTATGACTTCCTTGTATCCCTCCATGTTGCTGCTCCTGAAGGGACAGAAATCTCATGAGACTGAGAGGTCTGTGGGGAAATTAGAAAAAATGTACCTCCTTTCCATCAGCAAAAACGTTAGGCGGTATCTAACCCATAATGTACAAATATGTACGTGAGCTAGACTGAGAGCCAGCTTGGTGTGAGAGTCAGTTTGATGTAGTGGTTAAGAGCGACGGAACGCTAATCTGGAGAACTGCGTTTGATTCCTCACTCCTCCACTTGAGGTCACCAGCTGGGTGACCTTGGGCTAGTCACAGTTCTCTGGAGCTCTCTCAGCCCTACCCACCTCACAGGGTGTTTTGTTGGGATAATAATGTCATAATTTGTAAACTGCTCTGAGTGGGCATTAAGTTGTCTGAAGGGCGGTATATAAATCAAATATTATTATTATTATTGAGAGTTCGTTCATATTTAAATGATAAAATTTTTGTTTGAATGATTATTTTAATGAAATTTACATTCTAACAGTATGATTATTTCATTTTATAATTTGCAGACCAATCTTACTTATGTTTACTCAAGTAAATTCCACTGAGTTTGCTAGAATTTACTCCCAGATAAGTGTGGTCTGAACTGTAGTTCTATGTTGTGAACTTATTGGGAGCACTTCAGTGTATGTTTTAGGTGGGTAGCTGTGTTGGTCTGCAGTAAAACAGCAGGATTTGAATCCATTGGCACCTTAGAGCAGCGGTTCCCAGCCTTTTTAGTATGGTGACTCACCAGTCCAAATTTACTTTGTATAGTGACCCTTCCAAGGCTGAACCAAGAGACTGAAAAGGAGTTAGGGGGAGGTTCTGGGTTTAGGAGATGTGGGAAGATGTTAGCAAAGAGATAGGTGGCAAGTGGCTCAATGCAATATGTCTCCCACAGCTGTTAGAGGGCAGTGAAGCACTGCAGGGGGCTGAGCAAGAGCTTGGGATGCTAAAGAAGCAACACCCACAATAGAGCCTACACTTGCACACACCTCTTTCTTTCCTCCTCTTGCTATTCCATGTGCTGAACAGCTCCCACCTACTCTCCAGCCTTCCTCCCTTCTTCCAGCTACTATTGTAAAGTTACTTGTTGTCAGACAGCTTTTTTCTCTTCATTATTGTTGCAAAGGAGGAGGGGGAGGCAAGAATATGAGAAGCTTGCAAGGAAGAAAAGGAGAGAAAGAGAAGGGTGCAAAGGCAGAAGCCGCCATTAGAGATGACTGGGGCTGCGACCCACTTTAAGAGGCTTTCAGAATCAGGGCTCCATTCTTCAAATACCTGAAGAAAGATGCTCCAATTCTCAAAAGCCTTATACTCTGAAAATCTTGTTGATCTCTAAGGTGTCACTGGATTAATTCTGCTGTTCCAATGTACGTGTAGCCTTAAAGGGAGCAACTAATTTCTAAACCTGAGACAATGTGAAATCTTGGGATTTTTTTCAATGAGGAATGAGGTCACAGAGAAGGGAAAGCACAAGGAAACTGGAAATCTTGGGTAGCTGGTAACAGAGAACAATAGCCTTAATTTAAAAAATTGAGTCATTTTGAGCACTACGGTCCCACCACTTGAACAATTAAAGTCTGGCACAGCTCCCACTCTGTTTTTTGAGTCTTTATCAAACATACCACATTTTTCCAAACTTTTCTCTGCAGCTGGACTAGAAACTCCATGTTAAAAATGGAATCTGCATTTTTCAGTTACCAAGTATTGTGTCATCTGCCTATACTGGTGCGAGAAAGCATGATGCTTCATTTGCTTCAGTAGTTCCAGCCCAGTTTGCGAGTCAGTGATATCTTGGTGTCATGTGTCAGGCTCAGGTGTGCCCTGCCCCTCACGTGTCTTTTTCTGCCATGGTGGTGCTCACTCGCCGCCTGCCTGACTTCTACTTCTTGGCCTTTGGGTCTACTCCACCACTGTTGGCCCACTAGCCCCTCTTAGCTGCAGGGATATTGTCTCCTGAAGGTTTCAGAAGCAGGGAGATTGGGCCCTGGGTACTTCCCAGGGGCCTCTCTACAACCCTGAGTAGACTGACCTCCACTCCAGAAACAACCCTCCTGCTCCTACACTCGCCTCTCAATCTCCTTCCTCCCTCCACCACTTGTGGGTGGACCTCCCTTTTATCCCCTCACCATTCCCAGGCATCACCTCCTAGCCCCACCCCCAACAGTTTAGCTGCTGCCCTGGCTGCCTTAGGTAGTCACAGCTGTGCCTGTTTTGCCCCCAGCCTCTCGTGGCCCTTTTCCATCCCCTCTAGCCTGTTTGCTGGGTTGTTGGGCTGTAGTTCTTCCCGTGCCTGCCACTGGGTTGGGGTGCGGCCCCGCACCACCGGTGCTGTCCATGATCTGCTGCCTGTGGTGGCATGGGCTGACTGTCTCTGCCCCCTGTGCCCTCTTCCTCCAGCTAGGCTGGGCTGCTCTAAGGGCCTGGCTGGGAAGTGGGCAGTGGCTAGGACCCAGGAGCTGCCATCTAGCTTGCCTCCTGCTGACGAGAGATTGTCAGCACCTGGGCCATCTAGCCTGCCTCCTGCTGAGAGGGCTTGTCAACACCTGGGCCCTCTTAGGCATTCCAGTTCTCTGTTGGTGCCTTTGCTGCCTGTCTCCTCCTCGCTGCTGCTTGTTTCCTCCTTGTCGGGTGAGTGCCAAGGGTGGCAAGGCTGGATGGTGGGGCTGCCAGTCTGGGTTCTGGGTGTGGCTCTGGGAGGGTTCCCAAGTCCAGCCTGGTTGCCGGACACATGTATGTGTGGCAGATAAGTGTAATGTAGGCATTTCTCCATAGCCTGAGAGCCAGTTTGGTGTAGTGGTTAAGAGCGTGGGACTCTAATCTGGAGAGCCAGGTTTGATTCCCCGCTCCTCCACTTGAAGCCAGCTGGGTGACCTTGGGCTAGTCACAGTTCTCTGGAGCTCTCTCAGCCCCACCCACCTCACAGGGTGATTATTGTTGTGGGGATAATAATGACATACTTTGTAAACCGCTCTGGGTGGGCATTAAGTTGTCCTGAAGGGCGGTATATAAATCGAATGTTGTTATCATCATCAGTGCCACCCCTTGAAATTAATAGCATATTTGTGAGAACTGTGTGAACAACTTCCCCACTTGCTCCTGTAGGGTTGCGTCATGGATTAGTTTGACCTATGTGGAAGCTAGATATGTAAAATAATCCAAATTAAAAACTGTTTGGCAGCTTTATAAATAATTATACTCTGTTATGTTTGTCTTTAGGATATGAATGCAATGCTGCTGTTAATGGATATCAGTCAAGGAGACATAGTGCTGGAAGCTGGATCTGGTTCTGGTGCTATGAGTTTATTTCTGTCAAGAGCAGGTAAATGTTGTATATACAGGGGAAGACTTTATTGATGCCAATCCAGCTGGGTCTCAGCACTGTCATTCATCTTGTGGCTATCATGCTCAGTGTTACGCTTTGGTATAAGTTCTTCTAAAAGAAGACCTCACCCATGCCCTTTCAGCCAATCTCCAGAATGTGGTAAACCTCAACACCACATGGGAGCTAGATTCAGATGATATGATGAATGTTTGCAATTTTTGGCTTGGTGAATGCAACAGTTGGGCTTGTAGCTGAAGGAGGGCTATGGCCTCTTGATAACGTATCTGATTTGTGTGCAGAAGGTCTCAGGTTCAGTCTCTGGCGTCTCCAGTTAAAAGGATCAAGTAGTAGATGACATGAAGCTTCTACCCTGGAAGAGCTACTACCAATTAGAGCAGCACAGTACTGACCTTGGTAGACTAGTGGTTTGACTTAGTATAAAGCAGCTTTATGAATGCACTAACAATACTGTAGTGTAAAGTCACACTTTCAAAAAAGGTCACAGTTGCAGCCTCATTTTTCTCCATGGAGCACCAGTTGGTATACATGAGATTATCCATTAGGTACAACCCTATAATATGGGTTATGCTGAGAGATAGCGACTAGCTTAAGTATAGCTAGTGAACTTCATAGCTGAGTGTAGATTGCAGCTCAGGTTTCCTTACATATCCCATGGGTTCATGTAATAACTGCAGTTCTCACAGGATAACCTGTATGTGTGAAACAGCTAGCCTCAGTCATAACTGTTTACTAATGTTTCCCATTTGCATTAGTTGCTTTACAGATTATGGTGATAACACGGTCCCAGTCCCAAGCCTTGTAGACAAGCAGCCAGGGATAGTAGGGTTAGGAGAGATCATATGGTGTGAGGCTGTAAGTGGTAAGTGGGTAAGTGAGGCTGGGTCACCAGCCCCACATCATTTCTTCTTAACACTTCTAAGTAATAGCCCAAAATATGAAAGTGGAGGATTCTCTAGATGAAAGTTCACAGGACAAGTACAAATACTTCCTTGGCTGATCGCAGTTTGATGGACTGTAAATTGCACATTAATATTTTTTAAATCCACTCATCAATCTAAAAAAGATCTGTTGCCATGCTCGTTTAGTTAGATTTAATTGATCAGTTAGTTAAAAGGTTGATAACTAATGAACTAAAATGTCTTTAATCAGTTGACAGGTCTATTAATAATTGGGCGTATTAGAAGTTGTGCTTTGCTTGTAATACCAGGGAAGGCAAGAGAAATACCAGATTATCACTTTTAAATCTTGTATGAGAAGTTTTGTTTCATTTGTTTTCAGTTGGGCCACAAGGGCATGTTATAAGTTATGAAATCAGAAAAGACCACCACATAATAGCCAAGACAAACTACCAGAACTGGCGAGCTTCATGGGAAATAGGACACACTGTGGTATGGCCAGATAATGTGGAATTTATTAATGAAGATATTTCAACAGCAGCAGAAGGTCTGAAAATGAAAACATTTGATGCGGTAATTTCGTTGTTTTTTTTAAAGGAAAATCCAATTTCTGGAATGCTCACTCTCTCCTGAGAATACAGAGACATATTCTAAGAAAAATACTAGTCTCCTTTCAGAACTACGAAGCAAATAGTTTAAAAATCTGGAGAACCACTAATGCTTTGGTTTGTAAAGGCATTTTTCCATGCTCATAGCTCACAACAGCTTTTTCACATTTGCTGTGGGCATAATAGGGTCATGGTTTATGTCAGAGGTCTCTAAAAGGTAGCATGTGAGTTCACCAGCTGCTGTGGAGTAGCTCATGCATTCAAAAAGATCTGCTCGTAGGTTTTTTTAGAAAAGCTAAAAAACCTTTAGAAAACCTTTAGAAAAGCATGGGTTTTTTTTCTTTGTGCTGCTTAGCTGGGCCTCATTTCTAGTGCTCTTCCTGTCCTTGTTCTGTTTCTAGGACATAAAGCTTGGTAAAATGCTGGGGATGGGGGTCATAGCTCAGGATATTTTTCGTTACTCAAAAGTAACTCTCCTTAACAAAGAGCATTAAATTAGAGGGTTGTGACCTCTAGCTTGTATATTTCATCCTTTGGCTCACAACCAGAGATGTGCATTCTGGGGGTGGAGGGTGGAGAATGTTCTTCCCTCAAATATGAACCCTTCAAGGAGTGACAGGGACTGACAGAAGCTTCTGTTTTGTACAGTAGGCAATCTGAGATACGTACATGTATTGGCTTATTTATTGCTTACTCATATATCCTCATTTAGAGTCGGCAAGGCCATATGAAGATGAGTGATCAAAGTATTTGACTGAACATTGGCTTGCAAGCCCAGCATAATGCTATCATAAGTGGCCTTGTGCTGACACAATTTTTGTTGTCCCATCATAATATATATTTCCTAGTCCCATATATTTTAGCAATCTATAATGGAATGACTATAAACAAACTCTTACTTTAAATTTCATCTCTTTAGATATTTCTATGCTGCTTTACACTCCCCTGGGCTCAAAGTGGGTTATAAAGAATCAAAAAGATATAATCTAGACACAAACAGAAATACAACAAAAATACAAAAGATGTGTTTCTTCTGTAGATAGCTTTGGATATGGTCATCCCTCAGAATGTTTTGACTGTGATTGCCTCAAGTCTTAAACAAGGGGGTGTTTGTGCTGTATATGTTGCAAAGTAAGTATTCTTGTTCACAAGCTTCACAAGTTTCTTTGCACTGCCAAAATGTGGCTATAAACTCATTTCATTGGCTTGATGAAAGACTTATGTTAGCATTTCTGCACAATAGTTATATTAGATCCTGCCATTTAACTAATTAGTGATGTCTGCCTTGTATTACTCCTCTGAAGTGATTTTTTTAAAAATGTAAGTGCTTTTAACTTTTTTTGTGATTTACAATCAGAAGGTGGGCTATAAATGTTTTAATAAATAAAACGTGAATTTATAAACACTTGGACTTACTGCCAGCTATGAGTTTTTTATTCCCTAATTAGTGTTTTCTGACAGCTGTCAGCATAGTTTCACAACATGCTTAATTTATCATATAGTATAGATCAAAGCTCTTTGGGTGAAGAGTTTTGTAGTCCATGCAAGTGATCTGTTACAGTCAATAGAAATTTTGCTTGAATGAAAGTTCATAGCTGAATTTGGGGATAATTATAGTGAATTCTAAACCTTAAACTTTCTAAAAATGAAATACTAAAGCTGCAATTCTAATCAAGGTTAAAGCACAGCGAGACATATATAAGTAAACATTTGTAGGTTCAGGCAGCAAATTGACTAAATTTCACATAAAGAAAGATTCACTGGTAATATTTATAAATTGAATTTCTCTATAAGTATCACACAGGTTATTGATCTCTTGGAAGCGGTCCGGACCAGCAAGTCTACCCTTTTTTGTGAAAAGGTTGTTGAGGTGACACACAGAGATTGGTTAGTACACCCGGTGATGCAAAAATATGGCACTACATTCCAACATATGAAATCCAAGGGAAAGATTGTTAATGAACCAACTTGCCATAATGAAGATGAAGAGCTGTATGCTGAACAGAATGAAAATGATGGTAAAGAAAGAGTTTTATTGAGCTCTTATATTGTGACAGTAACTGGAATATGAAGCTGCTGCCTTTTAGCATGTCTAATTTTTGGTCCGCTGGCTGGGTACTGATTATACCAGTGGTTCTCAAATTTTTTAAAGTCTGACTTCTAAACTTACTGTACTTTTTGGGACTCCTTGCAAAGTAACTCCATGCTACTTTCCCTGTCCAAAGTAAAAAACACAGGGATCTCTTATCAGTGAACGCTGAACAAGTTTATATTCTCTTATATCATGTTTATTATTTCTAAAAAGCATTACTGCGTATTTCATGGCCACTTTGCACATTATGCAGAAGTAAAACCGAATTTGCCTCACATAGTCTTATTGATTGCTTATCCTGGTCCTCCTCCTTCCCAGCCTTGCAACTTACGTGACTGTGTTGCGACTCAGAGTTTGAGAATCACTGGTGTGCTCTGATTATCAATGGCTTTCCAGGGCCCTGAGCAGAGATATATCTTTCCCAGTGCCTGCTGCCTGTGACCTTAAATAGAGAAACTAGAGCTTAAACCTGGGCTCTTCTACATGCAATGTAAATAATCTGCCACTGAGTTACAGTCTCTCCAAGGTGTGGCAGTTCCCGTATCATGGAGACCTGGATCTTAATATAAAATGCCATTAGTAATCTAATCCTCTAGCAAATGGCTGCCAAACTTGTGAGCTACGCAGCATGCTGAGGCTTCAGGGTTAGGCATTTGCGGCTGTTTCCCTGAGGGAAGTATGGGAGTCCAAACCTCCACCAAAAAAAGAGAAATGGAGGTGTCAGGAGAGTGGAAAAGAAAATGGAAATGGAAAATGGACAATGGAAAGAAAAATGTCCCAAGGTAGAAATGGTATTTAAGATGCCAAGAGAAATGAAAGATGCTGGACAAAAATTTTGTTTTATTTTATTTCAGTTTTTGTTTCTGACAAAGCAAGACCACCATACATCGCTAGACCTCGCTTGTGGCAAATTGGTCACACAGGTAAAAATGGTTTGATAAAACATATTTTGTTATATTCATTACTATCACTGTATTTTCATAAACACTATATTACTTTTCAAAAAAGCAACACAATTAATAAATAAAAGCATAAGCCTTGTGGTTACTTATTAATTACATAAGTATTTTTCACTACTTCTGATAGTATTTTTCTCCTAAAACAGTATTTCTTGTCAAATTGCGGAAATTTAACCTCCCCAAATCCAAACACTGCTCAAGATGATGTCTGCTGTACTGAAGACTGCATTTTACCAGAACTACATAAATAAAGGACTATTTATATTTTTTGAAGCCACAGCTTTTATTTTTACTAACAATACTTTCTGATACTGCATGTGTGTGTGTGTGTAGCCAAAAATAGAACTTAAAGAATAAGAAGCTTAACATAGACAACAAACATATTGAAATATATCTCGCATTATAATTCAAAAGATTCATTGTATTTATTACTAATAACATTATGGCTGGAAGTACATTTATTCTTCATTTCCAATAAACCAGTCCATGGATTTATCATGACTTGTATAATTATTTTTTCTTGCTTTCAGTAGTTTGTTGCAATCTATGAAAAATTAGGAAAAGAAATTCACACTGGAACTATGTTAAGGATCACAATATAGTTTGTTTTGGATAAACTATAAACTGACAGATCAGTTCTTGTCTTGTCCACTTGTGGAGGACTCCCTCGCAGTAGTGATAGGAGAGTAGTAGGAAGGGAATTTTGTCATCCCCCCTCCCTGTCTGTTTCTTGCTCCTGAGAACATCAGATCTGATACCAGAGGGTGCCCACGAGCACAGTGAACTGCTGACACCATCCCAGTCCATCCATCAGCTTGAAAGGGAGTGATGAGCACCCTGTGCTGGGACTATAAAGTATTGCCCAATGCTGGAAGCCTCAGTAACAGCAATGGAAGAAGAGGAGCAGAGAGACTGTATCACTACCCCTCTTCCTCCCCCCCCCCCCCCGCTTCCGAAAATTGCCTCTTCCAAGAAGGGAGGGGACTTGAAGGTGAGGATGCCTGGAATTTTGGTTTGTGTGTCTGTTTTTGGATTGTCTGTAGAATATAACCCCTTTTGAGGGAGGAACGGGAGTGGAACAGGGATATAAGTGAGAACATAATCTGCATACTTACAGGTGAGGTGTGTGAGACCAGAAAGCTTTGAGGGTTTTATTTCATCAGTACTTCTTTTGTATTTATAAGTCTGCCTTATTTTTATGAGGTTTTGATAATTTACATCTCTTTCCCTCCCATTGTCATCATGTGTGATTTTTTTCTGAGCCATTGTTCTATCTGCTGTCTTTGTTGTGTGCTGCAATCTCCTAGAGTTTTCTATAAACTAATATTCTGTTGTAATGCTGTTTTCATACTATGGTAAGCCTCTTGGATGTCTCTTGGACAGAAAGGTGGCCTATAGTTTAAAAAAAAATCTGAAGTTTTTTTTCTTTCTCCAGACAATGCTTGTTAGGTTAGCATCAAACATGTTGCCTGTTTGGCACTATAGTAATGAAGGATGAGGGGGGTTGATAATTATCAAAACAGGAACAGTGAGATGATTTCATCCTGGAAAAAAAACCCAGGAACTGGAGGACAAATAGAACAGGATACAATCGCCTGCATCCAGAGCAGTGTTTTCATGGGCGGAAGGATTTCTGCCGGCTTAGTGCTACTTTCTTGTCTGCCTTCTCTCCCAACCCTGCTCTAGCCCAGATTACCTAGGCTACTGCAGGAATGGAGAGACAAGAAAGTTGCACTTGCATTCTGCCCATGGAAACATTGCGCTGGATCCAGTCCAGTGCACACTACTGACACCAGTAGCAGTAGATACCACACAGAACTGTGGTTCAGGTACACCCTAAAACCTTGTCTTCTCTCTGTTGTGGATTTCTCCACAAGGCTTAATAGGACATTGAATTTTACCACAGTTATAACATGTAATCACTACTGAAAAATTATCTGGAGGTAATAGCGATATGGCACACTCCATCTTGAGTCTATACTTGCTGCTAGATTAGGAACTGCACATGTAAGCAAACACTCAGCTCCCCCCCCCCGCCCCCACCCCCACTTAGTCCAGCAGCAAAGATTTTATTCCATTGTCCATTTTTAAACGTTGGAACTTCAGTGCTCAGTTGTTTGGGGGAGGTAGCAGAGGACTGGCTCCAATCCTCTGATTCCCCTGCCAAACAGTTGATTGCCAGGATTCCAGTGGCTGATCACACACTCTGGTGGATCAGGAGCATTCTCTCTACCATGGGCATGGTTTAACTGGTTAATATATTCTTTAGAGAGTCATCTGTTTTTCTCTGCCAAACTGGAATTTTTAAGTTTGAAAACTCAGTGGCAAGAAAATACATGAATTTATTTTTCATTTATAGTTAAATTTTGATTGTAGCTGCAAAAACCTATATATAGTGAAAATTAGGATAACGATAGCATCAGTGTGTGTATATTTTAAATGCTGCCAAATGAGATAAAAAAGCCTCATTTGTTAACATTGCCTGGAGATAGGTCCTAGTAGCTGGGAATACAAGAAGAAAAGTACAATTAAGAAATCCCACCCTATGCCCTTCCCCCTCCAGTATTCTCTGATGTCTTAGGAGCCTGAGCAGCCTGATCCCAGAATACCTAGATTTTTTTTTTTTTTGCATACTACAGGATTCCCCCAAGTAGATGAAGACTCCCACATTGTCCGTGAGAGGCTCCTCTGTACTGCTTTCATCACCCACATAAGGGCCAGCCAAATTATTATTAGGTATAGCAACTGAAATTAGTGGGACTTATGCATGGTTTAACATGGTAATATTTTGGGTATTAATCTTCTAGTAGTAAGTAGTTTCCACAAAAATTATTTCAATGTAGACTAAATCATACCTTGGGATATGTGAGGAGGTGGCTCAAGAAGCATTTGATCAGCGGAAAGAAAGTCATTTAATCCTTGAGGAATGTTTTGCTCCATCATTTCCAGAGTGCCATTGGAGGAAGAGGACGATAACCCCAACCTTATATATCTTGTTTTTTTCCCACAAAGCAAACAATTAACTGGTGTGGCATTGGGTCCTCGAGGTAGTTGCAGTTCATCACGGCTATGATTTCTTGTAGCACCACTATGATATACAGAACGTTCCCGCTGCCATATATAATGTGCTGGAGCAATAGCCATTACCTGTGTAAGAGAACCTTAATACTGAAACAGAGCTATATCAGAAAAAAACCAAATACTGCACAGAAATAATCAAAGTTAAGTAATAGTGGGATTTTTTTTCCATTGCCAATAAACACTTGCATAGTATCAGGACTGGCCGACAGATTGTTAAGGTAGTTTTTAATAGTTTGAGTAAAAGGATTTCCCCCATGTTACAAAAATCTCATATCTAATTTAGGACTTTTTATTTAACCTGTTACCACAGTTGTTTACACTGCAGATTTAGGTTTTTTTAGATATTTATTATTTAAAAGCAGAAGATTCATAAGTAGTTAATAGATAATGCTATTATGTAAATTAATATTTTAACTTTTGAATGCTGCATATACTTTTCTCATTTTCATTGCAAGGAAGTTGTCTGTGACATTCAGAAAATAGTAAGCTAAGACATATTGCTTATCTTCATGTAAATGATGCACAGCTCTGGTCCAATGGCCAAGCAACCACAAAGAAATCTGGACTACCATTCCAAATCCAAATAGGAAATACATTGCAACACAGTATCAGATTTGATGTAATAATAACACTAAGCCTGTTATTTAGTTTTGAATGTATTTAAAATTTGATATTTTTAGTTACTGAAGTAGCATCCAGCACTGGCTACTTTGAGCTGAAGAGGAAATCATGGTTTATCGTTATTGGAAGAGTTTGAAGTCTTTATGCATTCTCGCAACATAGGTGGTTTGTTCTCTTGCCTACAATCCAGAATATTCAAACCATGATATAATCCTGGTTTGTTGTCACAAGTACAAACCATAGTTTGTAATTTTGTTTGGGGACAGGGAAAATGCATGAGAGGAGGAGGGAAGGGAGCTCATGAATCTAAGAGCTATGGTTCATTATAGCAGAATGCATATGCTGATGTATTCAGTTGCATGGCCATGCTCGTCTATGTAATTCAGAAGGGGGGAATCTATTTTCTTTAACTGAGAAAATTGTTTAAATGGGTGTTTACCATTAAGATAGCCAAACCTAGGGAAGGACTCATCTTTATATACTAATCATATGATAAAGTCATTATTTATTGGCATACTGTAGATTATCATAAAAATTCTGATTCATGATTGTGCCCACCAACACCTTTCTTGGTGCCCAGCAAGTGTTTTTAAAAAAGTGAGTGGGGCCAGGAGGGGCTTTTGCCAAGCATGGCTTCTGATAGGTCATTGGAGATTTGATTAGCTGTGCAGATTTTAAAAAACATTGCTTTGGCAGAAGCTGCTTCCACAGTGCAAGGATCTTCACTGTATGACTGAAGGTAAGCTGTAGCAACCATTTTGTGGCTGGCTTCTCCTGCAGAAACCATTTTGTGGCTGCATCCACCACACTGAGTCAGAATTCCAGCTGTGCGTCCACATGCTCAAAAAGGTTGGGAACCCTACCATAGGATTTATGAACTTAAACTCCAGTCTAAATAATGCATGCTTGTTTTGCAGAGTGCCATAATGAAATCATAATGAAATCCTGCTTCTTAATAAGCATACATAGAATCAAGTTGTTAGGCCACATGTACATTTTCTGTTGTGCCCCCCCCCCCCCCCCGCTTATGGAATGGCCGTCCTGAAGAGGTCAAGAAAGTTCCTAGTCTCCTGACTTTCCACAAATTATGCAAAACTGAATTATTCAGGATGGGTAGAAGGGTTATGCTGCAAGGAAATGGCTCAGAGAGATGCTTTGTAAAAGGGACAGAAACTAGTGTCTTCTGTGTATTTTCTGCTACTGTAAGAATGCTCCTACTAGATAGATTTTACATAATTTCATATGTCAAATTGCATATATTTTGTTTCATCATTGTTTTTCACTCTGCATTCAGATGTATGCTTCTTTTTCAAATTTCTGCTATCTGTACCTGTTGTATTGTTCATTAAATGTCCCAGCTGTTGATTGTATTCACTTATACTATGTAATCTGCCTTGAGTTTCAGTGAGAAAGTGGACTATAAATAAATTTTAAAAAAATCCCATCTAACAGAGGGGCTTACTTCTAAGTCTAGTTGTTTAGAATCTGAATTCTAGATATGTTCATATTACTTTAATCATGTAGTGTATTTGTGTTTCATTAAGCTCTCCGAATGGTTTAATATTTGCCAAAAATTGTCATTGCCATATTTTCTCATGCTTTGTTCAAGATAAATTTTTTGTTGGTACATTTTAAAAATATGCCAACATTCAGCAATGAAACTGAGGTAGCCATAAGATTCTGTGAATGTTTAAAAATAGTTATTTTACCCAACAGATGAAGCTGCTTATTAAAATTCAGCTGCTCTTCTACATTCTCTGTAAAAAAAAATGCATTGAGTTGTATCCTGCCACTCTACTTGGCTAACGGGAGCATGTTGCTCCACATCAGGGCCCTTCCTTTAATGCAGGAGGTTTTTGACTGACAGAAGAGACTTTTATATCTGAGGAAGACTCCTTGTTCCAGAGAAATGAGTTACCACTAGCAGTGAGGATACAACTCATAGCAGAAAATACCTATATACATACAGAAAAAAACTTTCTTACCTCCTCACAGCATCGTCTGCTTACAATAGCTCTGTAGTCCATCTTGCTCCAGAGTTCATCCCTTAAAATTAGAAAGTCAGGAAACAGCTTCCTCCAGGATTTTCCTAAGGCCCATGGAAATATTTCATACTTTGATTCTTCATCATCTTCTTCAACTGTATTTGCCAGGTACCTACAAGGATGCAAACTATGATTCACTTAAGTATGATTTTAACATCAGATATTGTATTACTAGGTCTTCCTTTGCTTTCTAAATTGTGCATATCATTTTACCCAATTGCTCAAAGTAATTTAGTGGAGAAATGTCACCAAACTGTGGTGGATCCTACACCATCCTACCACTCCACAGAACATTTTTAAAAATTTCTTATTAATAATCAAAATATTTTTACCCCATTTTTCTTTTTGCTCCTTCCAAAATCTTTTAGAAGGTTTCCCTCAATGTAAGTAGCTTTTCAATTGGAGAAAAGCTCCTTAGGCTGCAGGAAGGCTACTTGAAAGATGGTTGGATCTACCTCACTGTTTTTTTTTAAAGGATGAAAAGAACTGGCCTAACCAAGAGCTGTAATTGAGTATTATTAGGCAGCAAAAAGTCTAGAATTTGGAACGGGCACAGAATTTAGCATCTAAAGAATCTTGCTGTTAGATTGGAATATGCCAGCTTTTGGGCTAGTGTATGTAGCATGTTTAATATAACGGTGATCTTGTATGCCTAAATACATAGGCTAACAAATCTACATTTCTCCCTGATTAGAGTTAGATGTAGTTTTCAGTATTAAAAGAGAAACATGTAGCTTTAAAACAAAGAAACTGGGTCCTTGTTGAAATTTCTAGCAGAGCACTTGTAGAGATTTACGATTTCAGAATATGATCTTTTTTTCAGAAAGGGCTGAGCGGCGTGTACATTCTGTTTATAGGGTTGCCTTATGTAAGAAGAGTTCAACTGACTGGATCAATAGTCCATCTTGTCTAGCATCCTGATTCCAACAGTGGCCCACCAAATTAATCACAAGCAGAACACAAATGCAATAGCCATCCCCTGGTATTGCCCCCAGTAACTCATATTCATTGGCGTACTGATGCTAAACCTTCCAAGTGCCTTCTAGCTGTTGTGACTTATATCTGTTGACAGACTATTGTCCTTATTAGTTGAACCCTCTTTGAAAATGCTATCTAAGCTAGTGGACATTTAAAAACATAAGTAATGAGTGCTAATGTGGCTAATTAATTATAGTTTCTTGGTTCTTGTATTTCTTTTGCCGTAATCCTAAACAGAGTTACACCCCTCAAAGCCAGTTGACTTCAGTGGAAATAATAATAACAACAACCAAACAACGGTGCTTATATACCGCTCTTCTAGACAGATTAGTGTCCCACGCAGAGTGGTGAACAAAGTATTATTATCCCCATAATACATCTGGGGGCTGGGGCTGAGAGGAGTGGCTAAGCCAAAACCACCTGCTGAGTCCATAGCAGTAGTAAGATTTGAACCAGCAGAGTGCTGATTTGTAGTCTAATCACTTCACCACTATAGAGGGGTATAAATTTGCTTAGAACTGCCGTGTTGGTTCTTCATTTTCCAGGCATTAAACAATATTAGAACTCTGTTGACAGAAATCAATTACAGTTTAATTACTAGTACTGGTAATGATAATAGTCTAGATTCTAATCATGTTTTCCACCTACAGAAGACAATAGTAAAAGAATGAAGAGGTGTTTTTGCAGATTCCTCAATCCCATTGTTTTCAGAGCCCCCCCCCCCCCTGGCCATGATTTCAGGCGGCACAGCAGCATACAATTAGAGGAGGGATATGGGAAATTTAATCAAGCACCTCTCTGCTTGTGCTAAATACAAGCTAAACCAATATATACTGGGTTCAACACATGTCATTTAAATCTCAGTCCTGTATCTTTGTATCAGCACAGCATTCTAAACTGCTATGAGATCCCTATGCTAAATATTTATTTGTTGGTGCAGCAAAGCTTATTTCTAACTTCAGAGTTCAGAAATAATAAGCCCTAGACATAAATGTTGTCCTTTATATTTTAATACCAATAATACCATTTATCAAATACTTACAAAGCAACGAAGAAATTCAGCCTGGTGTGTTCATTTATACTGTAGCCTGCCCTCTTGAAATAAACAAAAGTCATTGCTAAAAGATACTGTAGAAAAGGGTAAAGTATTAAAATTCCATATTTTTTTCTTAAATGCTCATTTTTAAAAATCAATTACTGACAAAATCCATTTCCAACAACCAGGAAAAGCAGACGCTTTATTTTCATTAATTGATTATGGACATGGACAGCTAGATCTTTAACGGTGGCATTGAGCTACTTGACACCATTTTGAAAGGGTAGCTTAGCTCTTTCCCTCGCCTGAAGGTGGTGATGACAAGCAGAGCATTTTGATGACTGTGCCACCCACAGCCATCCTGCAGTTCCCTCTTTGAACGGGACCTCAGAGTAGGTTTAGTTTTGATCCAGAATTAAAAGGAAGTTCATGAATGTGGGTGGGTGTTTTTAAATGAGTACATTTCCTCATTCCTTGTGATGAAAAAAATTCCCCTGTGGACGCAACCAGATTTCCTCTGGGCCCTTCCTTGTACCACTGACCTAACCCACATATTGACACTACACACTTCTAAGCCTACTGGGGTTCTTTTCTGTGCATAGAAGGACTGTGCATGGAAGCGTGACGTTCTCTGCTCCCCCTACCCATGGCAGCCCAAAATGTCTCCCAAAATGCTGCTCCTGGAATGGGGGACTGCCAAGAGTAGCATAAGTGGGAAGTTGAAGGACTATCATAGGAAAGAAGGAATCAGCAGAAACTGGCCATCTTGCGCTGATCTTTTCAACAGAATCCAGTCCATTGAAGATATAACTTTGCTTATCATTATATTTAAAAAGTCAACTTTTGTGGTAGCAACAAAGAAATTCAGCCTAGTGTGTTCATTTATTACTGTAGCCTTGCCCTCTTGAAATAAACAAAAGTAATTGCTAAAAGATACTGTAGAAAAGGGTCAAGTATTAAAATCCCATCTATATTTTTTTTCTTAAATGCTTTGTCACGGGCAACCTTCTCCATGCAAAAAACTCCCTCTACACCCAAATATTTCTCACTACACTTCTTGCTACTTTACCCATCTAACTAGAAAAGAAACTCAGTGTCATGAAACACAGCAGATTAATGTCTCACTTTGAATTTTAAAAAACTTAAAGCCCATGGGTGCTATTTTGATAAGAATGCATCTTCTGTACCTCAAATTCCAATCCAGCAAGCAGCTCCCCCCCGCAACTAACTGGTTTTCTGAGTACTGTAGCAAAAAAACCCTCTTGTCCCCAGAATAATAGGCTTTGTTCTAGAGTCACATCTGCATACTTCCTAGGAATATAAACAGGATTCCAGTGGCACCTTAAAGACTTACAAGATTTTATCTTCAGTAGGATCCAGTACATGCAACTGACGAAGCAAATTTTAGTCCATGAAAATTTTTGCTGCAATAAAATCTTGTCAGTCTTTGAAGTGCCACTAGACTCCTCTTTGGTTTTGCTGCAACAGCCTAACATGATTATTCCTCTGGGTTTCCTAGAAAGTGTCCCATTGACTTCAGTGTGACTTAGGATTCATCTGTATTCATGCAATTTCACGTGGTTAACAGAACATGCCAGGAATGTATTAATATTAAAATATTGTTCCATGAACTAAATTATACCTAAATCAAATGCTTTTGGAAAAACTTTGATGTTCATTTTGTTGAAATTATAATGGAGTTCTTTGGCATGTTACAGTATACGAGGAGCTTCACTCAGTTTTGATGGGTCACAGATATGAAATTCTGAGAAATATAAAGCCTCCCATTTTAGTACAGAGTCAGACTTTCATGCTTATACTCAGTTTTACCTTGTCTGCAATTTTACAGCAACAATCCATCCACAAGAAATCTTGAATTAAATCATCATCTGTTTTAAAAAAGTTAGTTACAACATACCAGCTGTAAAGCAATTATTTATAGAGTGTTAAGTTTTTAAAAATCTTATTTATATGTCAAATCATGTTTTTTTCTAATGAATGTTTTATTGAATAGAAAATATCTCAAGTTTTCTTGAGAGATAAAGCTTTTACGGAAAACTTGAAAAACATTTAAAAACAAGAAAAAACCACAACAAAGATAATATAGATGCCTCTATTCCTGTAATATGGAAGCATTCCTCCCCCCCCTCTAGATTAATGGAAGCACAATGCTTTCTGTTAGTTAAAGAATAAGCTGCAAGATCAATTGGCTTCAGATGTTAAAGTGAACATCTCTTTATTCTTCAAACAAAGGGTTTTTACATATATGCAAGTAAATATCTCATAAATGCCAACATGCTGTTGTGAAGAGGAGTATGGTTGTATGATAACCTGGTTTTAAGTTCGCTGCTATGGCTTGTAGTTAACTGGGTCACCCTGGGCCAGTCACTTATCACACTTTGAGATGCCTGCCTGAGACTTCAAAAACAGAGTTGTTAAACACCTATTTCACAGAAAAGCACTACGGACATCAAGGAGGGCCAGTGAAGCATTAAAGTATCCACAAATATAGAATTGGATCCCATGAATCCATTCACTAACAGCAATGTCCTTCCTGGTGCAGAGGCTGTAGCATCAGAGAAAAGTTCTTTCAGCTGAGAGAAGGCCCTGCTGTTAGCAGAGTAGATCCATGGGATCCTACCCCTCTCCGGGCATTTTACTAAATGATTACCAATTAACTATTGATAAACTTACCAAACAGTTTAAAGAAAGCTGTCATTTCCTGTCGCTGAATAACTAGACATGAACCTTTTGGCTGTTTTGATTTATTACTATTCAAATTTTTTCCAGAAGTCTCCTGGCTGTCTTTAAATTTGGGACGTTTAAGGCTGAAGGCTTTTTTTTGCTGATATGATCTGGATACACCTGACTGTATGTGAACAGTGACAGTGGGAGGTGTCTGACAGCAGCTCTGATTGTGTTTCATTTTTCTAAATTAAATTTACCTGTTAAAGTAAATAATAGATAGTTAACTAAATTCATAGAGCATTGTTAAGTCATGAATCTATTTTCTGTTTACTCTAAGTATCACTAGAACCTGTAAATATCATGAAGTTGTAGCTCACAAAGATCTCCAGGAGACTCCCCACCATGACCACCACTATTTTCATATTACTTCCTGCCTGATGATGTACCATGTAACAGTACTGTACAGTCATTAGAACCCCTTTTGCAAGAAGAAGTTCAAAAACGCTTTAAATGTATAAGCATTCACTTAAAGTACCTGTATGAATTATGCCCACTCAATGTTATTCATGTTTCTAAGTAGTTATTCATTTGGGTCAATGGCTGTCTCTGGGCTTTTCGGTGGCTACTTTATGCCTCTGGAACGTTCTTCTGGAAAAGTTTAGGGGGACTGCTACTCTCCTGGCTTTCCAGCAAGTATGTAAGACATCATTATTCCAAAGAGCTTTTGGAGCAGCCTGGGCAGAGGGGTAATACCTTTCATAAGGTGTTTTTGGATTTTGTAAAATGTATTTTTATATCTGTTGTTTTAAGCCTTGTTGTTTGATCAAATTGTTTTTACAAAGTTGTTACCCACCTTGGGTTCGAGATTTGCTAGAAAAGCATATATATATATATATATATATATATATATATATATATATATATATATATATATATATATATGCTTTGAATAAATAAATAAAATGGTAAATTCTGCAGATGTGCTATCATTTGCAAGCTGGTAAACTGCTTCTGGATTGCAGCTAATTCCATGCCTTAAATGTTTGTGCAAGTTGTGTGTGGACATGGCAAGAATGACGAAGGTATAAAAAGTATGTACAAGACAGCAGTATCAATTTTGATCTCACACAATGCTTCTCATACACATTATTTTAGTGCAACTGTCTAGGCTGATGAATGTGCAGTGGAGGCTAGAACTGGGGATTTGGGAGTTTAATGCATGTCATACAAGTGCTACATAGAATGGTCAGTATGTTCTACAAACTTTGGGTTGGATCCAAACTAAAGTGGCAGTTTCCAATGTCTCCCCTTTCTTGCTGCAGCCCCCCCCCCCCGTCATTCCTCAGGGCCCCAAATCCCTCAGGAGCAGCATTTCATTGAGATCATTGAGTTATAGTGGGAGGGGGAAGGCAGAAGAGTTCCATTCTGCCACTGGAAAAATCAGTCTGATCTAGCTCATTAGATGTATGGTATTTATTTCAAAATAAATTTAGAACATAAAGAGCTTCTGATCATTTGAATATTGTCTGCCTAAAATTGTAAAAACACTTAGCATAAGGGACATTCAATAATTTGTACTACTTACAGGTATAGCGTACCTACACATTATCAAAACATTTGAGACATTTTCAAGATATTTTAAGTCTGTAAAAATAGAGCATAACTGTATTTTCTGCCTTCCACTCCCTACCATCTGAATTACTGGCAATGGGTAAAATTAGGAGTGATTACCTTAATGCTCGCATTCAGCTGAGGTCACTTTATGGTAGTCTAACTCTCCTGTTCCCCCTCCCCTGAACACATAAAAATACACATATAATGGAACTGAAAACTTCTAACCAGAGTGAAAGAAGAATCTGAGTATTTCACTGCTTGGACTTGAGGGCCAGTGCTGTAGAGTTAGGAAAATCTTTTTTCTGCCTCCTTTTCAGAGGTGTGCATGTGTGTTGCCTGATTAGAGTTTTATGCCAGAAATCTCCTGTCTCTGACCCTTTGATTCTGCATCATAAAGTGATGAGGCTGATGAATCCTGAACACTACTGAACAGGTGGCTGAATTTGTTTTTGCTATTCTTGGGGACATTCGAATTCTATTTTTTAAAAATTGGGGGTGGGGGAGAGATAAGCTAGTTCATATAAAGCAAGACAACTACAGTCTAAGTGATTTTTTTTAAAAGAGAGCTGCACCTGTTGTACATAGCATCACATATTCCAAGTATGTAACCATAGGAGCAACTGTGCACAGGTTTCTTTCCCCCCCTTTCCCCATATAATCACAAACTTTAAGCTCTATTTTAAAACTAGCCTATAAAACTAGCACCGTTTTTGTTTTGCTTAGGTTAAAGAAGCTCTGCCTATGTGCTAAGTTTTTTTTAATGGATGTATGTAAACCAATTAACACATATAAATGAGCCATTGTTCTCTCCTCATCTGAAAGCTGATAACCCAGGTTTTAAAGGAAAAAACACTAGGGACAGCTGTATATAGATTGTATAAAAGAAAAGCCTCATATAAGGGCAAACTCCCTAATGAAGACAGTTGTACCTTTCCATCACGAGATTTATCCTTCTCCGAGAGATCCATTAGTTGTATTACAACAAGACAGAGAAGTGAATAAGCAGCAGAAGGCTGTTGTGTCTCTGTCATCTGCCTCTCCTTACTAAGTTTTTGTCAGAGGTCAGCTCTTTTCCCTTAGGGGATGTCCAGCAGAGGGGGGGGGAGTATTGGAAGTGTCCGTGTGTGCAAGAGTAGTGCCATGACAAACAGAGGAATGTATCCTCTGCTTTACAACTCAGAGGGATAGGAATTTTTCTCATTCCTCTAGTTTTGGGAGTGCAGCATCACAATACACTCATCTGAAATAAAAAATGGCTGGCAGCCAATTTTAATTCACTTTAAAATGGCTGCTTGGAGTGTGGGGCAAGGGGAAGGATAGTGATGGTGGCCATGGCTGATTCTACTTTAAAAAAATGTTCATGTTTACTGAAAAATAAGGTATGTTTGTGTTCTTCTGTTGCTTAAGTGGGCCTCTGTGGATGTTAGCTTCCTGTTTGAATGCCAGGATGTGGCTCAGGGAGATACAGATTTCATTTCATGGATGAGATTCCTTTCTGCCAGGAGGTGGAATCAGCCCTTTTCTCCCATATCCCACCCCAATTTAAATATGTTAATTAATGCCAAGTAAGACTTGACTACAGAGTTTCCTGGGTAAGAATCAGGATGTGTAAAGGAGAGCTTATCACTGCCCACTTAATGCCACGTTTGAAGAAGACAAGGAATAGAAAACACTGTTGCTGCCATGAAAACAAGCACTGAAATAGTTACTTCTTCCCTATAGAACAGACCAGTCTTGTCCTAGACCAGTGCTAGTTGTGGATAGTTCAGGCCTGTGCTTTTTAAAGAATTCTCCACTATGAAAATATGTGAGCCAAAACTTAATAAAGGGTGGTATCATGTAGCACCTTGTCATGAGATTAACTATCAAAAATGTTGGAAGTTTCATCCTGGTAACAATTACCTCAGGTTATGTGACCTAAAGGGGTGGATGAAAGGAGGCAGGATCTGAACCGTGTTCCACCAATCAAAAATCTCCTCAGACTAACATCTTTTTTCAATGCAGAACTGAATTCAATATCACCCAGGCTAAGAAGCGACTCCTATTTCTGTTTTGTCTGATCAAGACACAGGTCTTAGCCAATTAAAATACAAAAAGCTCACCAAAGCACTCTCACCACCAAAGGATGCCTAAATACACAAGGCCGTTTGATTTCTCTTGGACTGAAGAGAATCATCCAATCAGGAAAAAGTGACCCTGTTGCTATGATAGGTTGCTATGATGGCCTAGAAAGCGCTCTTTGGTCAAGACAGGCACTTACTTAGGTCTACCATGTTAATAAGGAGATGTGGGAAGGCCATCATTTCTATATTGCTCAAAAACGGGAAAAACATAGATATCATCCTGATTTGTGCCTGTATTCTTTCACAGGTACACAAAGAGAGAGGAGTACAGAAGAAATTTATAAGAGCTTGTTCAG
This sequence comes from Eublepharis macularius, assembly GCF_028583425.1. Classification (NCBI taxonomy): domain Eukaryota; kingdom Metazoa; phylum Chordata; class Lepidosauria; order Squamata; family Eublepharidae; genus Eublepharis; species Eublepharis macularius. The sequence goes on along the minus strand of NC_072790.1, from coordinate 177,719,480 downwards.
CAATCTAAGCAAAGTACAGCAGAAAATGGAAGGGAAAGAGCTCGAATACCCTACTGCCCTTTTCTCTTGTGAGGAAAATCATCCCCTTCTGAGGCTATTTTTCTTTACAAAAACTTGACATCAGTGTTTTGATACACACATTTGCACATAATGTAAAATCAAAAAGAGTCTTAAAGGTGCTACTGGACTCTTTTTGATTTTGCTACTACAGACTAACACAGCTAACTCCTCTGGATCTATAGACATAATGTAAAGTTACTGATTATGAGTTTGTACAATTAAATATACACAATTCAATAAAATTTATAAATTGTATGTAATTTGTTGGACACCAGGGGGCACTGGTAGATTAACCAAGGACCTTCCCAGAGCATTTATTTATATTTATGTACTGCCTACCAGGGTACCCAAAGCAGTTCACAGCACCATTGAACAATTAAATATGACTGTACAGTCAACTCCACTATGAAAGCAAAGCAAAGCAATAAAGCAAAATTTACCAATAGCAGCAAAAAACATCAAAACAGCAGTATCAAAAGCAGTCAGACATGTTCTGTGTATAGGGTTGCCAGCTCCAAGTTGGGAAATTCCTGGAGATCTGGGGGGTGAAACCTGGAGAAACCTGAAGAAAGTGGGGTTTGGGGAGGGAAAGGACCTTGGCATGGCAGAATTCCATAGAGTCCACCCCCCAAAGTAGCCATTTTCTCCAGGTAAACTGATCTATGAGGCCTGGAGACCAGTTGTTATTCCAGATCTCCAGCCACTACCTGGAGGCTGGCACCCCTATCTGTGTATCCCAGGCAAACTGATCCTCTGGATCTCACAGTAGCGAGGAAGGAAGGGATGGCTTTGTTTACCCTGATAGGAGGATCAACAGCTTCATCCAGCCTTATGGGCAATCCCTTCCTGCAAAGCACCATGCACTAGTGGGAACTGGGAATGGGTCTTTCCCTTGTCTATGTAGTGTCGCCTTATCTGCTAACCTTAACCCTGTTTTTACAGTTTTTGAAATATTTATTTTAATATTATTTTTATATATGTCTCAGTCTGTTCATTCTTCCTTTCCAGCATATATATGCTAGGGTTTTTTTTTTAAGTGAAAATATGGAAACTAGATAATCTGTTAACAGTTTAGATATTTTTCCTTAAAGCAAAGCTAACTGCAATCACATCTATCACCAGGGCACATACTGTTTTATGCTAGGATTGTGCTGCTTTAGCACTGTCTTTTTCACTAACAGACATTGGCTTGGATCCACGCTAAATTTCTGTGTATGCAAGCAGGGGGACAATTTTCACCAATTTCCTCCTTCCATGGAGACCTGGTTCCTTTCAAGTTATTCCTGGTTTCATGTCCCCCTGGGATAGCATTTTGGTAGGGTGCAATTTTGGACAGCTAGGGGAGGGGGGAACAAGCAAAACTCAGGCTCCAGGCCATTGTGTTCTCAACACTTTTAATGCAATTTGTATTAATGCAAACGTAACACAGTTTGTATATACATATGTTTATAGGATAGGCTTGAGGTCCACATTTTTAATGCCAATTTTGGATTACGTTTACAGTTTGTTTGTACAATACTGGGAAAGCCTTCCTTCCATGAAGAGACCATGAATAATTTGAAGACCAGTGTGATCCTGGAGGACAGTTGCTAGCATCCTAGCAAAGCCTTTGTCTCATTGGATTGCCTTGAGGAAGCCAATGTGCCAGCCAGACTCAGTTTCTATGTTTTGAAAATGAAATGAGATCAGCCTGGGGCGGGTGGGGGAGGAGTGGCAAGGTCATTTGTTCACTGTACATTAGGCCATTTAGACTGTGACCTAAGTTTCTAGCCATCATTTTTAAAAAAAACTTGGCAGTACTAGTATGGCTGATGTTTTGCAGGTGCCATTTTGCAGATTCTTTTAAAAAAGGCAATGTTGATCACATGCAGGAAGCTGTACTAGAAATAGGTAAGTAGCAGCTGTCTCCAGTTCCACACACCTCAACTGTTATTGCCCTTGAAGACAAAATACAGGCGAAAGGTTCTGCAATCCCATTCTCAGCCATGAAAAGCAATGGTAACTTCTTTCCAAGACATAAAGGATTCTGAAATGGGCTTAGAGAGTGTGACTTTGCATAGGTTTGTAGTGTTATGGTGAGGAACATAATGGGCAAAAATTCTACTTGTGCTAGATCTCTTGGGCAAGTAGAAATACAAGAAAAAGAGTGCACCAGTGTTACCCAAATATGCAGTCTCCTAATTAGTTGGGGGAATTAGCTTAAAGGAGATGAGAGGGGGTAACGGATTGTCCACCTATGTTTATGGGGATTATTCCCTTAAGAGAACTCCTGAAATGAACTAGTCAGATGTTCAACAGAAAGGTTATTAAAAGAGAAAAGGGAGAACGTACAAAAAATCACACACGACACACATACAAAGTTAACTAAGAGAAAATCAGGGAGGAAAAAGGACAAAGCAGTTTCAGGGAAGGTGATAGTTACCAGTCTCAAGGATAGAGGTCTGTGGAGGCAGCAGCAAAACCACCAGCATTTCATGGAGAAGAAGCCCAAATGGGGGGTGTATGTATGGATCCAAAAACGCTCACACTCACTGGTGGGTAGGAAGTCCCGATATAGGACAAAATGTTCCCTGGGGATGAGCTGACGTTCTTGCTCCAAAAAACAATGACTTAATGGGCTTTCCAGAAGTGGGTAATGAGTTCAGTAGAGGCTTAATGGGTCTATCTGAGGTGGACTACAGGTTTGCTGAACAGCGTTAGATGGTGCTTAATCAAGTTAAGTGGGTGTGGGAAGTGAGGCAGGGTGTGAATGAGATTAGCCAGGAGCTTCCTGGGAGCCTCATTGTCCTAAGATATACATTTCTCCAGGGTATGGAGGGGGTCTTTAATCAGCCAGCTTCTCTGACTCTCCTTTTAAAATATTTTTCCAGACTCTTACCTGGCTGGCATCCATCTCATTTGGCCTGGCAGTTCCTTGTGCTTCTGATATATGAGGGTGTTTATGATTTCTTATCTATAAACTGTCATTCAGCAGGAGGAGGGGTCTGACTGCTAACACCAGCTGCTTGCACAACCAATTTCTGGGCACTGTAATATATAGGGAAGGAAGCACTAGTAGTTGCGCAAGATCTTGCACAAGTAGAACTGTGCTAAGTCTATTTCCACTTGTGCATCATTGGATCCAAGGCCAAGGAATCAACTTACAATAGTTGGAGGCACTTATAAAAGCCATCTGCTGGTGTCTCATCTGATGCAGATGTAGTGACGGCTGTTACCATCTGAGGCCTTGCTCAGTTCCAAACGCATCCCTGTTAATTAGTCATTGATCAGGCTTTTATGTTTAAAAGCAACCTGGTTGCTTTTAAGGAATCAATTAAAAATTTGGTTCTATTGTTCAGACCAGTTTGCTGGGCTGTCCCATGACACCAAAATTTGCAATTTTCTGCAAGATCTTCCACATTTGAAGAATTCACCCTAGTGGTAGAAATGCTATTTGAATCATTGGGTGCAACCCCAAAGTTATTTAGAATCGGGGATTAATAAATCTTTATTTCTCATCTCACATCTTTGCTCAAGGCAAAAATTACATAGTTAGAGTTGAAATTTGAAAATCTGATAGCACAAGTATTAAAGGAGCAAGCAGAAGCATGTCCACGTTGTTTTTCAGCTCTCAGGAACTCTAATCCTATATATATCTATATTTTGTAGGGCTGGTACAGTTTCAGAACAAGAGTTTATTTGAACCATATCTGCATCAGCAATCCATGCACCACTCATAGCTATTATTTTTATATCTTATTGGTATACTTGGCACCTTATTGAAACGCACGCCCTTGTTTGTTTAAATATATATATATTCCACTGTGAATGAAGATACTGAATTACTCCAAAAGTTTTGCAGAAAAACAATTTTGAAGGAATAGAGGGAGAGCTTCGTGTAAATGTTCTCAGAGAAACTTCCAAGCATCAGAAACAGTAAAGAGAAAATACAAGTGAAAAGGAGACATGCATGCATTTGAAGAAGTGAGCTCTGACTCATTATAGTTCATGCTGAAATAAATTTTGTTAATCTTTAAGGTGCCACTGTCTCATAAGCATAGAAGTAAGGTTTGGGAACAGGGGAGGAAATATCTGCCTGTTGGCATAGATGTGGGGCATTTTTTCTAGTGCTATAATAATAACATCATCATCATCATAACAATTGATTTATATAACACCCTTCAGGACAACTTAATGCCCATTCAGAGCAGTTTATAAAGTGTATTATTAGCCTCACAACAATCACCCTTGTGGGTTGTGGCTGAGAGACCTCTGGGAGAGCTGTGACTGATCCAAGGTCACCCAACTGGCTTTAAGGGGAGGAGTGAGCAGGGCTCATTTCGAGGGGGAACGCGCAGGAACGCAGTTCCGGCAGTTCCCCAAAGAGGTCACGTCAGGTGGCCCCGCCCACCTGACTCTCGGCCATTTTGGGCCCATTTCATCCTGGATTGGGGCTAAAACGGCCCAGATCGGGACTCTGATGGGTGGTGGATCACTCTCCTGTTCAGCAGCGGCCCAATCCTGACTATTTTGGGCCCCTTTTCGGCCATTTTCAGCCCCCTTTTGCCATTTTGGGCCCAATTTCGGCCCTGAATGGTCAGGATTGGGTCCAAGGAAAAGAACAATGGCTTCTCCCGTAACAGCCGTGCAGTGCAAATAGAGTGGAAACTCACGGGAGAAAAAAGGTTACTCTCTTACAAAGTATCAAAAAGGATTTTCAAAGTGCAATGTGCTACAAGTTTGTGACAAATTTACAATCAATATAAATATGTACATTTTCACACACATATTAATGACCAAACCGGGAAAGAACAGAGTCCCAAAATAAAGTCTCTCTTCACAAGTGTGTAAACAATATTGTGTCTTCTTTTATCTTTTTGTTCCCCTTGTTAGCGGCAGAAAGCAGAACGGATGAAATTCAGTTCCACGCCCTATCTGCGGCCGGTTTGTAAGCTCAGATTTCATCTCTCACTTTCTCAGGGGCACTGTTTTCCGCTGTAGCACTAATGGAGACACTCATATTTCATAAGACCCGGATAGTGGCGGCTATGCAGTGAGAGACGAAATCTGAGTTTACGAGCCAGCCCCAGATAGGGTGTGGAACTGAATTTGGGTGTGGAACTGAATTTCATCCGTTCTGCATTCTGCCGCTAACAAGGAGAACAAAAAGATAAAAGAAGACACAATATCGTTTACACACTTGTGAAGAGAGACTTTATTTTGGGACTTTGTTCTTTCCCGGTTTGGTCATTCATATGTGTGAGAAAATGTACATATTTATATTGATTGTAAATTTGTCACAAACTTGTAGCACATTGCACTTTGAAAATACTTTTTGATACTTCGTAAGAGTGTAACCTTTTTTCTCCCGTGAGTTTCCACTCTATTTGCACTGCAGGATTGGGTCCAAAGCAGCCAGGATAGGTGATGTCATGGGGTGTGACATATGCAAATCAGTTATGCTAATGACACATTTCCGGTGATGGTAAGGGACTTGGCATATGCTAATGAGTTATGCTAATGAGTTCCTCCAGCTTTTTTTCTACGAAATGACCCCTGGGAGAGAGGAATCAAATATGGTTCTCCAGATTAGAATCCTGCCGCTCTCAGCCACCACACCAAACTGGCTCTTTTTTCATGGAAAAATTTTCAGTTGTGAAGATTATTTCTTAGAACAACTTTAAATAGATGCTTTTGCCAATACGAGGCAAGTTGGCGGTGTCAAAGTTGTAATTAGTGGGTTGGATTCAGACTAATTTTTCCACAAATGGAAGATTCTTTTGTTAGCAGGACAGAACCTTCCTGCCTGCAGTGCCGACTAAGCACTCCAAAATGCAGTTCCTGGGGAACAAGGGACCCTCAGGGTCCAGAATGGCAAATCAGGATGTCTGCAGCAGGCAGAAATACCTCTTCTGTTAATGGAAAATTTAGTCAGGATTCAACCCAATGTTTCAAATAATTGATGGTTGTTGTGGGTTTTCCGGGCTGTATTGCCGTGGTCTTGGCATTGTAGTTCCTGACGTTTCGCCAGCGGCTGTGGCTGGCATCTTCAGAGGTGTAGCACCAAAAGACAGAGATCTCTCAGTGTCACAGTGTGGAAAAGATGTGGGTCATTTGTATCTACTCAGGAGGGGTGGGGTTGAGCTGAGTCATCCTGTAAGAGTTTCCCAGGGTGTGGAATGCTAATGGCGGGAGGCTTCACTGTATCCTGAGGAGGTTCTTTTGCATATGGATTGGTACTTGATGTGCTAATCTTCTCTGCAGGGCTATTGTCAGGGATAGAATGTTTTGTTAGCCTGGTGTTTCTCAGAACTGGCAACCATGCTCGGTTCATTCTTAAGGTTTCTTCTTTCCTGTTGAAGTTTTGCTTATGCTTGTGAATTTCAATGGCTTCCCTGTGCAGTCTGACAAAGTAGTTGGAAGTGTTGTCCAGTATTTTGGTGTCCTGGAATAAGATACTGTGCCCTAACAAAACATTCTATCCCTGACAATAGCCCTGCAGAGAAGATTAGCACATCAAGTACCAATCCATATGCAAAAGAACCTCCTCAGGATACAGTGAAGCCTCCCGCCATTAGCATTCCACACCCTGGGAAACTCTTACAGGATGACTCAGCTCAACCCCACCCCTCCTGAGTAGATACAAATGACCCACATCTTTTCCACACTGTGACACTGAGAGATCTCTGTCTTTTGGTGCTACACCTCTGAAGATGCCAGCCACAGCCGCTGGCGAAACGTCAGGAACTACAATGCCAAGACCACGGCAATACAGCCCGGAAAACCCACAACAACTATCGTTCTCCGGCCGTGAAAGCCTTCGACAATATTTCAAATAATTATTCCTAGGATTTTTTGCCAGACAGAGACAAAACCGAGACCTAATAGTTATGAGAGGCAGAACCACATCAAGCCATATCTGGAATATGCAGCTCAAAGTAACATCACAGCTATCCTAGGAACAATAAAGATAGGTTATGCAGGAGTAGAATTACCAAAGTGTATTGGCAACTGTTAGGTATGCTATCCCACTGATAATATATTGCAAAATATCAAGTGGTACAGACCAATGAAGTTTCCACAAATTGGCATATACAAGTTGTTAATCATCCAGAATCTTTTCACTGTTCTCACTCTGATGATTTACAACTTTTCTATGCTGACTTGTGAAAATATCACTGGGCTGTACCACTTAATATTTTGTATTGTCCGTATTATCAGTGAGTTAGTGTACCTAGCATTTGCAAACAGGGGTGTGTGTTTCGGGTTTCCAATTCGGGAAAAATTCCCAAATCTGATCTGTAAAGATTCAGGATTTCCAAATCAAAGCTTCCCAAAGCAAATCAGGTCACTTTGGGAAGCTTCGGGGCCCTTCCTGGGCTTCAACTGGCCCATGGGGAGGATTCCCCCCTCCACGGGCCAGTTGAAGATCCCATCACCCCATCAAGTTCCATGCCACTTACATGGGTATTCCTGCTGGCAAATGCAGAGGTGGCTGCAGCCTTCCCCACGGCCCAGCTGGCTGCTGCAAAGGCAGCAGCAGAGGCTCTGGCTTTCCTCACCTCCCAGGTGGCCACAGTGCTGGTGGAGGTGGTGGCTCTGGGACTTGCCCACCTCCCCACGGGCCGCAGCGGTGGTGGAGGCAGCGGCTCCGGGCCTTTTTGCCTCCCCATTGGCCACTGTGGCGGTGGTGGCTCTGAGCCTTTGTCTCGCAGCTGGCCGCCATTGTAGCAGTGGCAGCGTGCCCTCCTGCTGTCCATCCTGGCTGCCACCTGGCCCAAAAAGTGGAGTGAGGGGGCTAAGTTGGGGGGGGGAGCTTGGGCAAAGCTTTCCCCCTTAGTTCGGTATGCTCCGAATATTTACGGACCATACCAAAGCGATTTAAATACCTGAATCCAAAGCGGCTTGGCACTTAGGGTTTCGGGTAATAACGGAGCATTTTCCTGCTTCAGGTAAACCAGGAGGAGGAAACCTGAATTTTTTTCGGGGGCACACCCCTAATTGCAAATATACTTTGGTCATTTTACCTGTGTAACCTATCTTTATTTATTTATACTGAGATATTATGTTATTTGGAACTCCTGATTCCCAAAACGATTTGTTATTATTCTGCCCTCCTACCTATTCGGTCGTTGTCTCTGTTGTCTTGTCTTTCAGGACCTTTGCCTTCTTTCTGTTCTGATTTGTAAACCGGGGGAGGGGGATAACATAATCCAAATAAAAAATCAAGTTATAAATTCACCTGACTGACTGTGCAGGTCAAACCAAAACCAAATCTAAAATTCTTAATTTGTGCCTCTTGGTAAGTGTCTCAACAGTGCTTTTAAATTTTTTAAAACAAATTTAAACAATGCCACAGAAATACATGCTACACTGATTATAAATTTTTGCAAGTATTTCTTCAATAAGAATCTTTCCCACAAAGTTTTGTATTTATTTGAACTACAAGTGTGCACCAGGGGGAAATTCGGGTTTACCTGAAGCGGGAAACTGATCCAGAATAACCCGAATCCCGAAGAGGCAAGCCGAAGGGGTTTGGGTCTTTAAATCGCTTTGGTATGCTCCATAAAGATTCGGAGCATACCAAAGTGAGGGGGTAAGCTTTGCACCAGCCCCACCCCACTTACCCTCCCACCCCACTTACCTCATCGGGATGGGAGGGATTCCCAGCTGTGCGGCAGGAGGGTGTGCTGCCACCGCCTCCACCACTGCTGCAGCCAGCTAGGAGGTGGAAAGGCCTGGAGCTGGTGCCTCTGCAGATAGCTGGGCAGCACAAGGGCGTGATTCTGCTGCCTTCGCTGCAGCTGCGTCCAGCAAGGCAGTGGAGAATGCTTTGGAGCCAGTGCCTGTACCACCGTTGCCGGCTGGGCTGCATGAGGGTGTGATTCTGCTGCCTTCACCACAGCTGGCGAGGCGGAGGAGAAGGCCCGGAGCTGGTGCCTCCTCCACCTGCACTGGTGCCTCCACAGCGGCCAGCTGGGTGGTGGGGAAGGCTGGATCCGCTGCCTCTGCCTCTATCGGGAGGGACCAGGTAAGTGAGGTGGTGGGAGGGAGCCCCTTTAAAAAGGCCCCAAAGCAACCCAAATGGCTTCAGGAAGCTTTGATTCAGGTTGGCTGGCCCTGATTTGGGAACCCCAAACCTTTATGGATTGGGTCTGATAAGGGCATTTTCCCCAAATCAGATACTCTAAGTGCACACCCCTAATTTGAACTTTTAAGCCACACTTTTTTCTTATTCAGATACTTCATGAGTATTGTTCTTGGGACATAAAAATTGACATGGGATATTGTTTGCTAAATATATCAAAATAAATAGGCTAGATCAGATCATGCTTTATTCAGGGCATTTAAACATTTTTTAGTTCAATTTTTTCCAGAAAACCCATTTCCATGGTATTGGCCTTCAGAGGAAAAAAAGTACAGATGTGAAAGCTAAAGTGGTAGTGTTAGCAGGGTTTATTCTTACAACTCAGTGGTTTGGAGGCCATGGATCCATTCTAATAACAGAGCTTTCCTCAAGTTCACGGAGCATCCTGTGTTAGAGAAAGGCACATTACACCAATGGAAAGTACCACTGTTGATGGTGGAATGGATGCAACCCAGCATTCTTCCGAGTTGGTAAGGCCAGTTTCAATATCAGCAGAATGATTTCAATTTATGCATTCACATATGAAAACTTTTTAAAATCTCTGCAGTTTGTTCAAAACGTACCCTGTGAACTAGTTATATTCAACTATCCAGCCTCATTGCTGCTTTGAGTAAATTAGCACCACTGAAATGTACAATTCAAATGTAAAGAATGCTAGGAAAAACAATATACAAGCTGGACATAGGTCGAGAATCTACACTTGTGGTTTCCTTGGAGTTCAAAGTAAGGAAACTAGTTTAGCATAAGTGTTAGTATTTCCATTCTTATTGCACAGAAAGAGGCTATGGGACTATAACCTAAACAAACTGCAAAGACAAGAAAACTCTCTCACTTGACCTTTGATTATTTTCATTGAAGCCTGTCTCATGTGGCTTTTGGCCCTGTGGTTCCCAAAGGCAGTGTGATATAGAGACTAGAGTGACTAGGATCATAGCAACCCAGGTCTGATTCCCCATTCTGCAATGGAAGTTTGCTGGGTGATCTTGAGCCAAGTAAAATAAACTATCTTCAGCATAGCTTTTTCAGTGGTCAAAGGGCCCCACTCCATTTATCATGAGGGGAATAACCAGTAGGCAATATTACACCAATATAGGCATCACCACTATGAGACAGACACAGCTGCCAGCCATTAGCCTACAGGTGGCATCTTGCTTGGCATAGCACATTTATTGCTAATACATAACTTGGTCCAATCAATTCAAATTAGTGCCATAATTTTTGTATTAGTGCCAATATTTAAGTTTAGACTAAAAAACATCTACTGTACGCCATAATGTCAAATCACTTCATTGAAAAGACTTAATGAAAGAAAGAATGGAATAACCAGTCAGACTTCAAATCAATTAACAACTTTACTAAATGAAAAAACCTACATTTAATATATGCATTTAAAACAAAATGGAATTAGAAAAGAGACTTAAATCCATTTTCAAGAACTTCTTACTTTGCCAGAAATCACCCTTGCATAATGTGCCAGTTCATATAATGCAAGTTACTAGAATCCTCAACTTATAATTTGTGAAGACAATATTAAGGAGTTTTACATTTATTGTTGCACATTTAGAATGGTATAAATCAGCAGCTTCTCCCTAAATCATAAATTTGACAATGTTAAACAAAAATTGTATTCTTATCCGATCATAAATGTTTTTCCATTTTTATCCTCCTACGATCTTTGCACAGTACTTTACCACTTTGCCATTTGTCAAAGAAAACAGGAAAAGAAATACTGCATCAACTCCTGATCATGTACAGAAATTATTGCTACTATAGTACACTACAAAGCAGAAAATCTATACAGAAGTATATGAACTTTGATCATGAAAATCCAGAGCTATAATCTTAGTGACATAAGCCTTACAATCATGTAGAACATTCACATGGCAATATTAGACAGTCCAACCACCACTAGCCATAGTTAACCTACTGCTCACTGATCAACATCCTTTTAAATACACCCTCCTGGAGGGCATGGTAGAGAGCGGGGGGAGAGAAGCAGGAAGAAGAGGGCTAGCTTTTGAAGGCTTGTCAAAGAAGGATCTTCATGTTTGGTGAGCTATGCAAGATGCAATTTAATGCAAGTATGGCATTACCAGGAAGCTAAGCATGCCAAAAAGGTGTTTCATGCTAATAAAAGCTAATGCAAGGTACCACATAATCAAGTTACCAACTAATAATACCATTCTTGTCCTATTTTAGTAAAATGAAGTGCCATGAGTGTAATGTTAATTTAAAATGGTGCAGTGCACAAAGTCATTCTGTGGAAATCTACAATAAAATGCAAGTTTACTTTTTCAGAAAATATTGACTGCTGGGTTTTCCAAGTAAAGAGCTTTATTCAAGTTACTAGCTTGCTTGTGAGGTTTTTTTTAGATGCTATACTCCTAATCAGAGGGGCACATATTAAGTTAGCAGGAGTACTGGAAGAGGGAGAACAGTGGCAGCTGCCTTAAAAAAGTCTCTTCCGCAATTCATTTTTAGCCAGGGAACATTGCTAGATACTTTGCCATCATTCTACCTACAAAGTAATAGAAATAAAAGCAGTCAAGCAACAGTAAGACCACATTACACAAATGAAACATCATGCTCTCATCTGATTTAGCTATTACATCAAGCTTAAATTGGGATATTGGTCATCTTTAAAATTGATGTGAAATATGCAACCCAAAGAATTTGTTTAGATCTGATTTTACTCTATATTGGTTATTGGAGTATACTTGTTACAATACAGTGTTGCACATCTGTCAACTAGAAAATATTAAAGATCCTTTACCCGTCTCTTTAAGTTAAAGATGTGACATCATAGAGGGTGTCAAATGGCTGGATGGTTTTACAGTGCACACTTATTATATACTGTATATATGGAGTTTTGTCCTTTATAGATCTGATGGTTCTTTTAATGAGTTCCTTTCTTCACCTCTTCTTCGGTGGATTAGCTGTGCGAGGTGGAGTGACTGGACGTCCAGAATTCAGTCCGCCATACTGGTACTTTGCTTTCTTTTCAGATGGTTTCAGAATCTTCAGAGGAAAGAAAAAATTATTTCTTTTAAGAAGTCTACAAACTACACTAAGCATTACAAATATCTGAGCTTCCTGAATGAATAAGTGAGCAGTTTGCATGAATATTTACTTCATTTATACTTCACCTTATACTTCACCTTTCTCCCCAGTGGGGACCTAAAACAGTTGACACTGTTCTCCTCTGCTCCATTTTATCCTCACAACTACTCTGTGAGGTAGATTAGGCTGAGAGACTGACTCATGCTCACTCAACAAGCCTCCATGGCAGACTGGAAACTTCAATCTGAGACTCCCAGATCCTAGGCCAGTAGTAACTATTTCACACACCTCCCCTTAGATCTTCAAAACAAGTTGTTATTCTGTACATGAGCTTCTCATTTCCTATGTATTACTGTAAAGCCAGTCACAGAAAGGGATTATGCAGGAACCCACTCTGCTCACTAATCTAACCAGAATAGGACCATAGGTCATTGGTAGTACATGCAGAAGACAATGATTGCCTCAGACTATGGAGAGCTGTGGCCAGTCACAGTAGGCAGGACTTGGGCTAGATGAATCAGTCACTTAATTATTTATGCATTTATACTGCGATTTTCCATTTAGTTCAAGATTTCATTTGTTATAAAGCAATGTGATAACTAAGCTGGGTTTGGAGACCTAGTCATATTAGCTCCATCCAGTTTTGAGTATGTTACCAAGAACACTTATATAACACTAAGGTATAGTAACAGAGTTCTGGTTTTGATGACTCCCTGTTCTTTAGGCAACATCTACCTTAACTTTTTGTAAAAGTATGCCCTCAAAGCTTATAGCTAACAGCCTAGCAAACCACCATCGTACACAAAAGTCATAACTGACATTTGTCCAGAATGCTAGTCTTCAGCTAAGGAAACTCAAAAGATTTTCCCCCACCATTCAAACATTTTCTATTCTACATTTAAACAGGCAATATAGTTCTAGTAACTTGTGATCCTAAATCTATTTTTCATTAAAATATTGAAAAATCTGTGATCTGGTTTACTGTACCTGAAAAGAACACATCAAAGTTTCATCCACACTCATCATGCCACCAGCATTATCAAACTCTCCACAATAATTAGGAGCGGAAAATAAGGTAACAAGCTGTCGTTTAGCAAAGAATTCATAGCCATCTTCAACTACCTGTTAAATAGAAATAGTCAAGCTTGAATATTTTTTGTAGTCCTAACCAATTTTTTTTTTTACTCTATAGCCTCAACAGTTTGGGAAAGTAACTTGATGTAGTACAGCAGTGACAAGTATACCAAAACATGCAAAATTCTTTAGCAGCTTAAGTGTCCAAGAAGCCAGATGGTGACTGAATATGCCATCTAGGATTCTGCACTTTTAATTTTTGACAGCACAATAATGAACAGCCTTTAAATTAAAATATATGGAATACAAACCGGCTAAGGGACTTTTTGTTGTTGTGAAGGTAAACTTCAAAGACCTGCCTACATTTCTGGAAAATGTTTTAAAGCTCAAATGCTCAAATCAAGACAAGTGTGTACAAAAGCAGTACAGGACACAGCTAGTAAAATGCTTTGTAATTTAATGGGGATGGAATTCACATCTGACTTTGAGACAGAACTACTTGCAGCCAAAAGGAGGAGAATAGCTATTTGTGGTCTGATCTGCAGCGGTTCATCATCACATAGTGGAATGCTGCACTGGATTGTGTACCAGACAGGCAGATCTCTGAACAGTAGAGACCAAAAGACAAGCACAAATAGAATCATACCTGATGAGCTCGACAAATCAAATCCAAATCATGACGATTCAAAAATTTGCTGACCACATCTGCTCCAAAAGTGAAAGAGACTCCACGGTCATTTTCACCCCATCCTTGCACATCCTTGTCTGGATCAGACCACAGTAGGTCACAGAGCAAGCCTTAGGAAAAGAGGGATAACTTCAGAAAAAGTCCTAATGTGTAATGTTACAGTAAGGTATTTATCTAGAATGGTTAAAAATCTTGGTATTTTATGCACAAAAACACAGAAGTCAGATTTCCTGTTCCTAATAAACACAAGAACAAAGTCTCCTTTGATCTTAATGGAGAAGGACTGTAACCCACGTTTATTTCCAACATCCCCCCACCAGTTTAACAATTCTATATCTTCCTATACTTGTCATTAACCTCCCACAAGAAAAATCAGGGCAGATGAGAATACATGTAATTCAGTGAATTTCCAAAGGCTTAAAAGATTTAAAGTATCAGATACTAGGTATCTCATGTGGATGTAGCCAGCATTCATTTATTACATGCCTGAAGCACGTTTGTGTTTGTGTTTCTTTAACACAAACTTAAAAATTATCATCCTGAAAAGTATTGCACATGCTGCGGCAGCGTTAGAACTGCAACAGTTCAAAACTGTTTCATCCATGATGTTTTGGGCAACATTTGGGATTGTGTTCAATGTTCTACCTCCCAGCATAGTGGTGAAAAGACTGTGCTTCAAAACAGAATATTTAAAATCTCTGCCTATACCTCACTAGGAGGCCTTAGTGGCTTGCACATCTCCCTATGACTGTAATATGGGAATAACAGTGACATCCTTGTAAAGGGTTTTGTAAAGATCGCAATACGCGTTACGTACAGAATATTCCCTAAGTACTGCCTTACAGTACCACTGTTTAAGCCGTATTATAAACAGCCAAGAGCCATAAGCTTATCTGTTTAAAGTCAACTTACCCTATAACTCTTTGCATCTATTTTTAATACTCAGTATTCAGAACTAGAAATCTCTTATATACCATGTTAAAATTTCTCACATCCTAAACACACCCAAGCTAGCATTTTTCAAGAAAGCAATTTATTTTTTTAATTAAATTTATATTTTGCTCTCCTTGCATGCAGACTCAGAGCAGATCACAATATATAAAATATACAGTAACAAAATCAGCAGCATAAAATATAAAATCAGCAAACAATAATACAGTACTAAGAATGCACATGTATTGCACCGCCCGTTCAGTCCAAACAAACCTGTGGGACGGGGTGGGCGGTTTCAGATGGATACAGTCATAGGGACACACACCCCTCCCATGGCAGGAGGCCAGGTTAGACAGTTTGGATGGCTTGCCTACCTCAATCACCATATGCCTGGCAGAACATTTCTGTCTTGCAGGCCCGATGGAAAGATAACAAATCTGAATGAAACGCAGACAAAGAGTTCCACCAGGTTAGTTCCAGGGCCGAGAAAGCCTGGGCCCTTCTTGAGGTAAGACAAACCTCCTTGGGGCCAGTGACCACCAGTAAATGTTCGTCGGCTGAACGAAGCAGCCTCTGGGGAACATATGGGGAGAGGCAGTCCCGCAGGTACGCTGGTCCCAGTCTGCTAAGGACCTTAAAGGTTAAAACCAAAACCTTGAACCTGATCTGGAATTCCACTGAGAGCCACTGAAAGCAGAACTGGTGTTAAATGTGACTGGAATGAGGTCCTGGTCAGCATACACACTGCTGCATTTTGGACAAGCTTCTGGAGCAGGCCCAAGAGCAGCCCAGTGTAGAACGAGTTACAGAGATCCATCCTGGAGGTGACCATTGCATGGATCACTGCAGCTAAGTCATTAGTCGAGAGATAGAAAGAAAGTTGCCTAGCCTGGCAAAGACAAAACAATGCAGACCTGGCAACCACTGTGACCTGGGCCTCCACTGTCAGGGAGGCATCCAGGACCACACCCAAACTCCTCACCACTGGCACAGGCACTAGCTGCACCCCATCAAGGATCGGGAGGTGGATCCCAGAACCTGTCAGCCTATGACCCAGGAGCACAACATCTGTCTTAACCAACCAGTCATAACCTCCAAAGCACTGGCCAGAATGTCCGGGGAGGAGTCCGTCCGTCCATCAACAGGTAAAGTTGGGTGTCATCAGCATATTGATGACAGCCCAATCCGAAACTCTGCACGAACTGGGTGAGGGGGCGCATGTAGATGTTAAATAACATTGGGGAGAGTATCACCTCCTGAGGGATACCACACACTAATGGGTGACATGGCAACAACTGCTCCCCCAATGCAATCCTCAGTCCCCCACCATAGTGAAGAGAGACCAGCCACTGCAAGGTTGTCCCATGAATCCTCATGTAAGTTAAGCAGTGAATCAGCAGATCATAGTCAACTGTATCAAATGCTGCCTGAGAGATCTAACAACACCAGCAGCACTGAACCGCCTCGATCCAGGTGTCTATGGAGATTGTCTGTGAGGGTGACCAGTGCTGTCTCCATCTCACGGCCAGGGCAAAAGCCGGATTGGAATGGGTCCAGGATAGAGGAGTCCTTCAGAAACACCTGCAGCTGTTCCACCACCGCCCGCTCAATTACCTTGCCCAGGTTTGAAACTGGGTGGTAACTGGACAGGTCGGTGGGGTCCAAAGATGGTTTTTCAGGGGGAGGGCCATACCACCACTTCTTTCAATACTCCAGGAAAGACTCCAGAGCTTTAAAAGAGGTTAACAATGGCCTCCAGAGGAGCCCCAAACCCATCAATGTTGGCGTTCACCAGCCACGACAGGCAAGAGTCCAAGGGGGAAGTGGTAGGCCTCACCACCTACAGGGTCCTGTCAACCTCGTCTTGGGACAGCAGACTGAAATGATCTAACACAGATCCAGAAGATGCCAAGGGGCCTCCAATTTGTTTACTGTGTCAACCTCGGCCAGTAGGTCATGGTGGAGTGACAGGATTTTGTCCACGAAATAGCTCCCAAAGGCCTCACAGCTAATATTAAAATTATTAATTTGACAGTCTTCCTGCGACAGGGAGACCAAAGACTGAACAATTTAAAACAATTGTGCTGGGTGTGAGCTCGCAGATGCAACTGAAGAAGCACAGAATTCTCTCTTCATTGCCTTCACTGACACCTCAAGATGTCTTAGCTCCCGCTTCTTCCAATGCAGCTCCTTAGTGTATCAAGGTGCCAACTTTATACGGGGGCAAAGTGGGCGATGGGGGGCAATTTTGTAGACAGCTTCGGAGAGATGGGCATGCCAGTCCTCCACCAGTAAATCCAATGAACTACCAGGGGGCATTGAATCCTGCAGAGCAGTCTGGAAACCAACTGGATCCATCAGTCTCTGCAAGCAAGCATAAATCAGCTTGCCACCAATGCAGGGGGGCAGGGTGGTGGTGGTGGGTTGGTACGCCCAAACGAGCCTTCAGGACAAAGTAGTCTGATCATGGCACCACTTCAATCACATCAAAATCCACATGTATCCCCATCCCAAAGATCAAATCCAGTGTGTGGCCCACTGGATATGTGGGGGCAGATACAAACTAAGAGTCCCAGTGCTGCCATGGAGGACACCAGGTCTGCAGCCTGTAAGGAGGCAGCATCTTTGGCATGGACATTGAAGTCCCCCAAAACCGAAAGCCTGGGATATTCCAAAGCCCACCCAGCCACTACATTCAACAGACTCAACAGGGTAGCTGCTGGTGCACTAGGTGGTCAGTACACCAGACAAACAGCCTAACTCTCCTCAGCATCCCACACCAGGCCCACACAATCAATGCCAACAATATTTGGGGTGGGAGCGGCCTGAAGGAAAACGGACCTTTGGACACTTACCGTGAAGGGTCCTTCTCCTCTGAGGAAAGGAGGACATCTTGGGTGATTCCCACCATCCAATCAGGGAGGCAGGAACTAACTTTCTTCCTCTTCCTGTCTAGCCTGTGGGACCACCCTCTCTTCAGTTCAGGTGACTCCACAAAGCAGTAACATTGAATTTATCATTCAGCAACTGTTAATACTGAGAGAAAAAACACCTGTTGCATTAACATGTACTGTAAATAAAGCATAATCCGGAGGAGGTATAAGAATGAGGCAGCAGGGTAGAGGACGGAGACCCGGGGAGGGCAAGATGTCCTCCTTTCCTCAGAGGAGAAGGACCCTTCACGATAAGTGTCCAAAGGTCCGTTCTCCCTCTGAGGCGGAGGACATCTTGGGTGCTCCCAAAGCAGTTTCCAGTTTCTGGGTGGGAAGTGGTCTTCGTCCCTGATCATGCACTGCAGTACTTTTCTACTACAGTCGGTGTCCGCTGAATCATATAGATTCGATTTGTAGCATCTTAATAAGGTCAAGACTGACAAACTTGCAGCCTTCTTCTACAAAAGTGTTCCTGTGTAATGCTGCACTGGTAGTAGCATTCCTCAAAGAGTGAGCTGGTATTCCACAAGGAACCTCTGCGAAGAGAGTTTTTAGGAGTTTCGATAGTGTATGTTTTGCTATTGGCACCTACTGCTGCTGAAGACATTTTCTTCCCTAAACTGAGATGAGATATATTTAAGAACAGTAAGACTGACTTTCTAATTTGCACTATTTGGAGCAGAGGCCTTAAGCCTCCTTCTGACATCTAGGTTGTGTCAGAGCCTCTCCCTCGTCTATTTAGGGTAGAGGTAGAAATATGGTAGCCTTATCTCTTGCAAACTATGCAGTTTGGAATACGGTTTTGGAAGACAGTCCGAGTCATCACCTTACTATTGGGAAAGATACAGAGTTCAGGTCTGACTAAATCTTCTGGCAGACGCGAACATAATAAGGAAGATAGTCTTCATTCTCAGCCTTCTCAGGGGAACATCCTTGACTGGTTCAAATGGATGCTTGGTCAGGGCTGTGTAAAATGTCTACCGAGTGAGGGCTTCCCAATAAGAGTTGTAAATTCTGAGCTATAAACTGTTTTCTGAATGCTAGGAGAGTGTTGGCCACCTCTCAGAAATATCCCCATCTTAGGAAGGTGTTCCTTTCTATTTCCACACGGTTAAGCAGAGTAAGTCTAAATGAGGGAGCCAAATTGGTCCCTGCTGTAACTTGACCGGAGAGGTCAGTAGGGTGAAAGGTGGAAATATCACCATCTGTTGGAGGGTGGAAAGGCATGGTCTGTTACTGGTAAGGGTAGTAATACATAGAGGAGGCCTAATGGCCACTGCAATGTCAGGGCATCTGCTTGTGAGTAGAACAAGTCTTGTCATGTACCCCGGTAGTTGATGGCTGTGTTGGGGCGCACACAGGTTCATGAGGTGTTGTGAAGTGCAATGTTATGAGATGTTTCTTAAGGGACGATTCCTGTTGTCCCCTCAGCCAGTCTGCCTGGGCATTGGATATGCCTTTGATGTGTACAGTTCTGATTGAAGCTAGGTGACCATCCTCCCAGGTAAGTATCCTTGCTGCCACCTGTGTCACTTCAAGGTCTTGAATCCCCCCTGCTTGTTTATACATATTTTGTCTGCAACCTTGTCCATACAGAGCTCTGAACTGGAACAGGGCCAGACAAATTGCTCCCCTTTCTCCGTCATTGATAGGAAGACATGCCTAACCTGATTCTTACACCCGTAAATATTTGTTGTTCTCGAGGGATCATGAATCTTTTGCTTTGCATTGGGTTGGTGACCTTAGCTCAGATGGGTTTTGATCTGAAGTGGTATCTGAATGGGAAGATCTGTCTTCTCCATGATCTGTTGTTAATGAGATCTAAGAAAGGTCTGAAGTGGTCTTGCCTATAGACGACCCCAAACGTATTGCATTGTTTGGTCAGCAGTTTGGTCTTCCTGACCTTTTCTTTGGTGAGGGATAGAAAAAAAAACTCTTTTGGTGACTGTGATCTAACCCAGGTGTTCAAGCTTGTAGGAACTGAATGGTGAATTGAGTGTTGTGGTGAGATTTTCTCTTGAACCAATCAGATCATCTGGGTACAAGTGAACATGAATACCCCGTCTCTGAAACGTATGATGGGGTTGATCATGAATTTTGTAAATACTCTTGGTGTGATGGACAGGCCAAAACAGGATGGCTCAGAACTGGCAATTTTTAATTTTATTTATTTATTTTTTAAACATAAAATCTTAGATAATTTTGACGGGCTGTCAGAATTGGTACATGGAGGTATGTCTCTGTAAGATCTGTAGATGTTATGTGTTCTTCTGATTGATTAGTCACTGCGACTGAGCACAGAGTCTCCATTCAGAAGTGATATAATTTGATAAACTTGTTCAAAAAACTTGAGGTCTAATAACACCCTCCAGTCCCTATTCTTTTTAGGGACTGAGAAGAAGATTGAGTAGACCCCTTTCTGGAGGGCAGCTTTCAAATTGTATGGAATAGCCTTGTGAGACTATGTGTAAGGCCTGCCTGCTTGTCAACCTAAGCTTGATGGTAAAGAGTAGTTGGCCTCTCAGGGGACAGCTAGCAAGTTGTGTCTTAGAGATCTGGGTATTAAGGTTGATCTCTTTCCCCGTGTGGAGAACTGTCTGTTTGATCTTGGGAAAAGGTAAGCATTATCCCCACAATACAGCTGGAGAGCTGGGACTGAGAGGACTGGTTTATCCAACACCATGTGGCAAGTTCATGGCAGCAGTGAGAACTGAACCTGCAGAGTACTGCATCACTGTTCAGTTATTTAATCACTATACTACAAGTGCGGTTTTGAAAAGACCCCCCTTATTAAAGGGTTGCCTAGATTAACCTCAGGATGGCCATTTGGAATCTTGTCTGGACCTTAGTAGTGTGTGTTATGAATAAAAGGCTGAGGGCCAATGGATCTCCTCTCAGATTGTTTGAGTTTTTTTGGCAACACATTCTTCTGTCCTAGGTCTCAATCTAGATCTTTCCCAGGGCACCCCCAAATAGCTTGTCTCTCTGAAAGAGGTAAGCCAGGATGATATTTTTAGAGTGTGAATCTGCTGGCCATGCTCTTACTCAAGCGTGCCAGCTTGTCACTGCTGTCAAGACCATAATCCTAGAAGAAAAAGGTAAATGTATCCAGGATGATGTCTGTTTTGAAGGTATTGGCCCTTACATTTCTGTTTGCCCCTTCAATGGGGGCAGCTATTGTTGTACAGGAGGAGTTGGATCAGTTTCCAGATCCATACTCCTGACACTCTTGAGGCAATAGAGACAATAGCTGTAGCCTTAACAGCCATGGTCACGGCCTCGTGAGCTCTTGTTAGCATGGCCTCTCTCTTCTTGTCTAAGTGGTCTCTGACTGATCCTTACCCATCATCTGACCAGAGCCCAGATGACTGAAGAGTAGCCACTGGAGGTTCCATCGCAGGTACCTGCAACAACTCATAGCAAAGAAAGGTAGTCAGTACAGTTTTTTTGGGGACCAAGTTTGGGGATTATTAATTGGCTTATGGTTTAGAACACTCAGCCTTGAACCTTCTCCACAAATATTCTGGAAATGGGAGGACCTTTTCTGAGGAACCTTCACTAGGAAGTGACTCGTTTCCCTGGGTTGGATTTGGTATTCCCAGTTTAAGGGTCCTACTCCCCCAAGGCTAATTTTTACAGCTCTAAGGCTGAGAATGTCTTAGGTGTAAATACTGGTAGACCTCAGATTCTGACAGCTGGACTGATTGTTCTGGTAGGGATATTTCTTCCTTTTCCACATCTGAAGGAATTCATCCTTCTCCCTGTCATTACAAACTCTATCTGAGGGCGATCCCCCTGCTCCGTGGGGATCCCTGACTGATAAACGTTACAAACTGCCTTATTCTGACTCAGACCATCGGTCAGTGTTATCTCCTCAGACTGGCAGCAAGTCACCAGGGTCTCAGGAAGAGGTTTTTCTTCTCATCTACCTAATCTCTTAAGATGGATTTAATGGGGAACAAACTTGGATCTTCTGCTTACAAAGCAGAAGCTCTTCCACAGAGCTACAGCCTTACTCATGGAAGGAGGAGGAGGTAGACACCACACCACTATTTCCTCTCTCCTGGTTAGTCTTAAGAGTTAAAAGGTTCAAAGACACCGGCAAAATTGCGCCCTTTATACATTACCCATCTGACAGGGAAAGGCAGGGCTAGATCCTGTTGTAAAAGCAGGGCTAAATCCAAAGGGGAAAGGCCTGCTGTAAAATCTCCAGCCAGGAGATTGGCATGGGCACATTCACATGGAGCCAGGGCTGAGGAGATTCCTGGAATCTTTATAGGGCCAAGGTGCTTCTGACTGGTAAAGTAACAGGATTTCCTCCCTCACAGTCAGTCTAATTGCTGACAGGAATTCTGGAGGTATAACACGCTCGGGGGAACACTTACGTGGCCCTCCTGGGCTTGTCGGCTGGAGCTCTGGGTGTCTGGATTATGTTTCAGCCATGTTTCTCCTGCCAGGAGATTGGCAAGTGCGTTGCATTGTTTCCCGCCAAAATTGAGCTCCACCAGGTGGCGCTGTTCTCAGCTGGCTGGCTGAGGCACGCTGTTTTAACAAGCTCCCTCTGTGGAAGATGGAGCTGTTGCAAGGCCTGCGTCTCTTCCAAGGCCATTTCCTTGCCGGGGAACCCATACAGCCTCAGAGGCATGCTGGTGCCGGCTGGGCCTGTTCCCTCCGTCGGTAGGACGGCTCTCCGTGGGAACAGCCCATATTCTCCTCGCCAGGGAACCCATACAGCCTCAGAGGCATGCTGGTGCTGGCTGGGCCTGTTCCCGCCGCCGGTAGGACGGCTCTCCGTGGGAACAGCCCAAATTCTTCTCCATGAAGCTTTCCTCAGAGTCCGATGACTCTCTAGAGACCATCTTGTCCTCTTTTCTTTCTTTGGCAAGAGGAGTAAAAGAAGAGGAAATGGGAGGAGAGTAAGGTAATGAAGTAAGTAAGGAGTAAGGTAAAGAATGATTTGAGGAAGAAGAAAGATAAAGAAGAGATAGAGAAAAGGCAGCAGAGCTAGTCTGCTGCAGAACTGCTCTCCCTGGAGGCAGGAACAGAACTGAAGAGAGGGTGGTCCCACAGGCTAGACAGGAAGAGGAAGAAAGTTAGTTCCTGCCTCCCTGATTGGATGGTGGGAATCACCCAAGATGTCCTCCGCCTCAGAGGGAGAAAGACTCTTGGATGAGCGCTGCCACCAGGTGTGTGCATCTGAAAAAGATTAGACTCGAAGCAGGAAAACAATTTGGGATAGCCCAAATCCCTCTGTAAAGATTCAGGGCGCTTCATGAAGCACACCAAAGCTCAAAGCAACCCTTTTCGTGTAGCTTGCAAGCAGTAAGAAAAGGGTTGCTTTAAACTTCCTGCCCCAATGCTGCTTGCTTCCCCCGATGGGAGGGGGAGGACGGTCCCTCCCATCGAGGGAAGCAAGTGGAGCAGCATTTGAAAGTAGCACAAAAAGGGGTGCTTTAAGTTTCAAACGCCCCGCTGCTTGTTTTCCCCAATGGGAAGGGGAAGAGGATCCCCTCCCATGGGGTGAAGCAAGCAATGCAGTGTTTGAAAGCATCTCTTTTCATGCCACTTGCAAACGGCATGAAAAGGGGCTGCTTGCTTCCCTTGATGGGAGGGGGAAGAGGCTCCCCCTCCCAGGGGGTGAAGCAAGTGGTGCGACGTTTAAAAGCACCCCTTTTTGTGCCGCTTGCAACTCTCCTCCCCCTCCCATAAAAGCAAACAGCTAGAAAAGTGCTGCGGGAGCAGCAGCTGCGATACAAATCACTTCAGAAAGTCTTACTTCGGGATTCCCAAATCGGCTGAGCAATGCTGGGCTGATACAGGAATCTTGAATCTTTACAAATCGTGCCCGATTCAGGTTAAAAACCCAAACTGGAAACCCAAAGTGCACATCCGTAGTTGCCACCCCTCCCCCAATTACTTGCCCGGCAGTGATGAAGGACTGAAAAACTTTGGGGAGGGAGAGGGTCATTTCTTTCAAGGCAACCATCCCACCTCCCACCCAGGTCTCAGTCACATAGGTCCACATTATGCATGGTAAAATACTTGCGCAATGTTCTGCTCTTATGATTAATGGACCTGGCATTTCACAACATCAGTGTTGGAGAAGGATTTGTATTCCTAGCATGCCTCGGGATGGGGTGCAGGTTGGAAGGACACCGAGCCATACCATATCTCCGTGTTCTTCCCCTCCAAGACTTTGCCCTCCACCATACCTCCCATGCCCCTGGATTACTGGGATCCCCGACTTCATGCCAGCCTCCTTATCAATAAGTTACAAGTTCTAAAACTGGCACATGCCATTTGTTACAGCCAAGGAATTTTAATAACCAAATGAAGGGGTACTGCAGGATGTCTAAAGTGTTAGGATTGCAAGAAAAATGGCTTCTTAAAAATCTGAACACAAGTTAAATACCTAACAATTACAGAAATTAGTCCATTTTGGGATTTTTCTGTTGGCCAATACCTACAACCTATTTTCGGAAATAATGAATTACTTATTCAATTGGAAGATTATGGTATAGGATGAACTCTGCTGACAGGAATTCCTTGACTAGATATTACTACTTAATCAGGCTTCCATTAATGTTTTATCTACCATATATCAAAATTTACCTTTAGTTTAATACATGGACTACCCTGCTTTCCCCTCTCAACCTTTTAAAGGATGTGGGTGTTCCATCAGGTGCTGGAGAGACATTTGATTACTTGCTCACTTTTTATAAGTTCATGTGGAGCTACCATTTTCTCTCACTTCATCCCAGAATTTTGATGCAACCTGAGACCCACCACACCCAGCACTAACTCATTTAATTAAGTCTGCAACTCATTTTGTACAAGCTACAGATCAGAAGCCCTCCACTATGGTTTGAAACAATTTCCTTTCCCTCCCCTTTAAAAAAAAATAGCCTGATGAAGATTTCTGGAAAGCTTGCAAATCTGCAGACAGATATTTTTGTATTACATGACTTGCTTTTAGATTTTTCTGTTGACCTACAATTTCAAACTGTAAGAGAAATTTACTTTTGAGCAAACATTCTTATAAGTCTCACCTGTGTCAGGAACATCTGTAGGTCTCATAATTCTTCGAATCTGTTCCATTGACTGCAGATCAGGAGACAGACCTGTCAAAAAGGATATCATACAGCTGAAAAAGGAGACAGGGACAATAAAAAATTGCTTAACACTTTCCATGTAAGAACGAACTATGGAGTTTGGGGCTTTCCAGTTTAGAAAAAAGGGATAGGGGGATGTGACAGAAGTTTATAAAATTATGTGGATAGAAAGAACTTTGTCTCCCAAAATATTAGAACTCAGGCCAACGAATGTAGCTGGCTGGGCACTGGATTCAGTTAGACAAAATAATGTACTTTGTCACATAATACACTTGTGGAATGTACTGTTATGACATGTAGTGATGGCTAATTCTTAAATGGCTTTAGAAGCAGATTAGACATATAGAGGATAATTACATCACCTGCTATTACCCATATCATCTAGATGAAACCTCCAAGTTCACAGGCAGTACAGCTATGAATGCCTGTTACTGGAGAGCAGCAACAGAGAGGCTTTGGATGATCAGTATAGACAATAGGAAAAACCTGTGGTTATAGGGCCTAGCTCTCCCAATCAGCTTATTGAAATTAGTTTGTACTACCTTTTCTGTTACATGGTGACAGAAGTAAGAGTACTATATGCAGCAAAATGGAAAATAGATACATGTCCTAATGTGTCAGAGTGGGTAGACAAGATTTATGAATACACATCAATGGCCAAATTAACTACTTATTTTAGACAATAGACCAATAGCTGAATTTTGGGGAAAATGGAAGAATTTCTTTGACTACCTAGGCAGAAATTAATATTAAAGTAACTTAGTATAAAGCAAACATGAGAAAAAATAGGGATATGATCAATCAAACGTTGATATTATAGTGTGTACAAGTATAAATAACCAAGGAGGTGGCAGGAGAGCCATTATACCATAAATATGTTTAGTCATGGCAAATTTTGAGTGTATTTTTATATTAGTTCAATGCAGGGGTCATTTTGTAGAAAAAGAGCTGGAGGAACTCATTAGCATAACTCATTAGCATATGCCATGCCTCTTGCCATCACCAGAAGTGTGTCATTGGTATAACTGATTTGCATATGCCACACCCCCTAACATCCCCTATTCTGGCTGTTTTGGACCCAATCCTGGCCATTCAGGGCCGAAATTGGGCCCAAAATGGTAAAAAGGGGCTGAAAATGGCTGAAAAGGAGCACAAAATGCTCAGGATCGGGCCACTGCTGAGTGGGAGTGATCCACCACCTGTCAGAGGCCTGATCCAGGCCATTTCGGCCTCAATCCAGGCCAAACCAGGCCCAAAATGGCTGAGAGTCAGGTGGGCGGGGCCACCTGACATGTGACCTCTTTGGGGAACTGCCGGAACTGTGTTCCTGTGTGTTCCCCCTTGAAATGAGCCCTGGTTCAATGTAATTTTAAAGCAGTGCTTGTAGAAGTCTTAAATCAATTCCAAATATATTGTTTATATAAGTTTATATCAGTTTCAATTCTATTTCAAACATAGTCTTTGTACAATCTTTTATTATGCACTTTCTATTTTCGTATCTTTTCTTTTAAATAAAATTTATAAATTAAAAAAAAAGTTTATACTGCCAGGTCAGATACTTTAAACTGAGATTAAAACTCAAAAATATGGAAAAGATAGAACCTAAGCATTTTTAACATTAGTTTTTGTTTTTCAAAAACTTCTGGTATTTTGACAGACAAGTTAGATACAATGAAAGTGTTTCACATTACCTAAAAGATAAATTCTATGTCAGGAAATCTGTGCACAGTGACTTTAAAGTTCAGCACACTTTGCCACAAACAAGTCAATGCATGCAGAGGCTTCCCAAATGTATTCTCATAGCAAGATGATAGCAGTAGTGCAACACATTTTTTTATCCACACCGCATTAAATCTTCCAAACTGTCCAGTTTTGAGATTTATATCCCAATTTTGAACAGCTTTGAAGATTTTAGATAATGAAACCGGACCTTTCTTTAAATAACCTGTTAGTATAAATAATTTGCATGTATTCCCTTTGTTTTACCTCTTTCCTTCAAGGCACACAGATTTTTTTCATTTTTATTCTTTACTGAAATAAACACTAATTAAGCAAGATACCTAAATAGAAACCTGTAAGTAATGAACATGTACATAAAACAAGAATTAACTCTCCTCACATCTTTCAAATAAACCTAAGACTGATTTAAAATCAGATCTACTATGAAATGCATTGAATTTTCACTAAACACACAAATGTATTTCTCACCTAGACCTTCATGAGATTTCCTTAATCAAAAGTCTAATTCTCACCTCGGTGGCATTTTTATACTAATTGGCATGTGTTTTCTGCTAAGAAATCTTTCACATGTGACAATGTAAAAATGATTGGTTTAAGATTTAGCTGATTCTTCAGATTTTCATGTGACATTCTACAAAGCCAAAAAGTGATGCTATGGTGCAGGTGCAAGATAAGCTTCATAAATTTCTAAAAGCTGACAAAAAGTTAAGTGAGCTGATTATGATTAGTCCATTCTAGTAATTAAAGAATCATTTATCTAACAAGATAAAAGAAATATCTGTGTGGTTATAAAACCTGTTGACAAAGTACACTGAAGTTCATTCACAGTTCACTAGAATATAGGTTTGTAACTAGAGTATATTGTGATCTAATCCATATTCTGACTACAGTAGTAAAATGCAACATTAATGATTGTTCAGTGCGTCAGCTGCAATACAGATATTGCAGAGATTCCTCAGAAAGCAGTACCTCAACATCTAATTCTAATATGGCTCCAGAATGCAGACCAAAAGAGAGGCAAAATGTGGCCATGAAAATATAGGGAGTTTGGCAATCATCCCCAAAGTCCCGCTATCCTTCTAGGCACTGAAACAATCCTTATGATTTGGGCCTCATGCACATCTAAGTGATCATCAGCTAATCAGAGCCCATGGAACTCCACAGGATGGGAGATGTGCCAGCCTTAGCTTAAGAGAAGGACAGAACAGAGAAACCTTTTCCTCAGACAGAGAATTGCTGCTCAAGATAAGTTTGTCATCTTAGAAAGGATTTGACTTTTAGTTAGGATTTGGGATTAGGTGTGTGTGTGTGTGGGGGGGAACTTGTTTTAGTGAGACAAATTAGTACCCTGCTAAGGGCACATCAAATCTAACCCGGAAAAAAATATAAAGCACTAATTCAGATTCTGAAGGACATGAAAATTAGGTATAGATGGGAATTACCAGAAGGTGTGTCCTTTGAATTTGGAGGGGCCAAAAAGCGTATCAGATCTGAGCGAGAGATGGAGCGATTCTTAAGGGACAATGAAAAAGACTTACCAGCAACAAGACTATGAATATGGAATGTAAAGTTTTATCTTGGAATGTAAATGGACTAAATTCACCAAACAAGAGAAAAAGTATTTTCCACTGGCTATTAAAACAAAAATGTGATATTGTATGTTTGCAAGAGACCCATATCAGAAAACAAGATGTAAAATATTTGAAACTGAAAAAATTGGGTAATGATTTTGCAGCAGCCTCTAATAAGAAAAAAAGAGGAGTGGTGTTGTATATAAAAGAGGAGCTGCAGCCAAAATTTGTAATGAAAGATGTGGAAGCCAGATTTATAGCAGTGGAATGTATATGGAATTTAAAGAGAGTGCTGGTAGTCGGAGTTTATGCACCTAACGGAGCAAAAGAAAGCTTCTTTGAGGATTTGAGGAGGCAACTAGACGAACTTTCATATGACCAGATAATTCTTGCTGGAGACTTCAATGGAGTGACAAATTTGGAATTAGACAAAAAATTATCAACGGCACAAAAGAAAAGAGGACTGTTACCAAAGCTCTTTTTTGAATTGATACAACAGGAGACTTTAGAAGATGTATGGAGAAGACAAAACCCCAAAAGTAGACAATTTACGTTCTTTTCTGCAACGCATTCTACACTATCGAGAATTGACATGATCTGGGCCTCAAAAGACTTAGCGTTATGGACTAAGGAGGTGGAAATAATGCCGATGGTAGGCTCGGATCATAATCCAATCATGTGGAAATTGGGGAGAAGGAGAAAAAGGAAAGGATGGAGAATAAATGAGGATTTGTTACAAGAGGGAGAGAACTTGGAAATGTTGAGAAGAGAGACAAAATTCTTCATACAATATAACATGAATAAAGAAGTACCAACCAACAAGGTTTGGGATACCTACAAGGCGGTAATTAGGGGCATACTAATGGACTTAAATGGTAGAGCCAGGAAAAAGAAAGAAGAGAAGAGACAGGAGATTGTGGAAAAAATAACAGTCAAAGAAACACAGTTAAAGAAGAGACCAGGGAAAAAGAAAATTTATCAGGACATTAAAATACTTCAAGAACAGCTGACAGCAATGAATAACAAAGAATTGGAGTGGAATCTTAAAAGACTGAATCAAAAAGCGTTTGAAGGTGCAAATAAACATGGGAAATACCTGGCATGGCAACTGAAAAAAAGAAAGGAAAAGAAAACTATAAATAAAATATGTGAAGATAATAAAACATATTTGGAACAGACAGCCATTAGTAGAGCCTTCTACAAATTTTATGCTAAATTGTACAACAAGAAAGAGGTGAATAAAGAATTAATAGCGACATACTTGGATAAAATGAAACTCCCAGTAATTTCAGAAGCTTGGAGAGATAGATTGAATAATGAAGTAACGGATGAGGAAATAAGAAAGGCAATACAGTCAACAAATTTGGGAAAGGCGCCAGGGCCAGATGGACTTACAGCTAAATTCTATAAGGTAATGGCCAATGAACTGGCACCATTCCTAAAAGAGGTGATCAATGGAGTTTTAAAGGATCAACGGACTCCAGATACTTGGAACGAAGCTAACATATCATTGATCCCTAAAGAGGGTCAAGATCTGACTAATGTGAAAAACTACCGACCTATATCGTTACTTAATAATGACTATAAAATTTTTGCGAAGATACTGGCGGAGAGAGTGAAGGGATGGCTTTCGGAAGTTATTGAGGAGGAACAAGCAGGCTTTTTGCCAGATAGACAAATTAGAGACAATTTAAGGACAGTGATTAACGCTATTGAATACTACGACAAGCGTTGTGATAAAGAGGTTGGTTTCTTCTTTGTTGATGCTGAAAAAGCGTTTGACAATTTAAACTGGGACTTTATGTTTGCCACTATGGAAAAGCTACAAATGGGAGAAAGATTCATAAGAGCAATTAAGGAAATTTACAGAGACCAGAATGCAGCAATTGTAGTGAATGACGAGACGACTAAGAAACTGACTATAAGCAAAGGAACAAGACAAGGTTGCCCGTTGTCTCCGCTGTTATTCATTTTGGTATTGGAGATTCTGATGATACAAATACGACAAGACGAAGAAATTCGGGGAATAAAAATAAAGGACTTTTCTTACAAGGTCAGAGCATTTGCGGACGATATAATGTTAATTGTAGAGGACCCAATGGAGAATATGCCAAAAGTGATAGACAAGATCAAGGAGTTTGGAGATTTAGCAGGTTTGTATATTAATAAAAAGAAGTCAAAGATATTATGTAAAAATATGACTAAGCAAAAACAACAATTGCTAATGGAAATAACAGATTGCGAAGTAACAAGTAAGGTGAAATATTTGGGAATTGAACTGACGGCTAAGAATATAGATCTATTCAAAAATAACTATGAAAAATTATGGACTCAGATAGAGCGAGATCTGATTAAATGGAATAGATTGAATTTGTCATGGTTGGGAAGGATTGCAGCAGTTAAGATGAATGTGTTACCAAGAGTAATGTTTTTGCTACAGACAATACCAATTATTCGGGACTCTAAGCAGTTTGAAAAATGGCAGAGGAAAATATCAGATTTTGTCTGGGCAGGCAAGAAGCCTCGAGTGAAAATGAAAGTTTTACAAGATGCAAAAGAAAGAGGCGGAATGCAACTGCCCAATCTAAGACTTTACTACGACGCAATCTGCCTAGTGTGGTTGAAAGATTGGATGACGCTGAAGAAATTATTGGCCCTAGAGGGATACAAAAAAATATTTGGATGGCATGCATATCTATGGTATGACAAAGTAAAAGCGAATTCGATGTTCTTACATCATTATATACGGAGAAGCCTATATGCAACCTGGAAGAAGTACAGAGACTATTTACAAGAAGGAACCCCCCTGTGGGTGGTTCCATATGAGGTAATAGATCCGAGAGCTGTCGATACTGAGCAACAGTGTTTAACTTACAAGGAGATAACCCGAATAGAATCTTCTAAACTTAAAATAAAGACAGAGGACGAGTTATCACCAAATTATGATTGGTTTCAGTACAGACAGATCAGAGATCTCTACAATTCGGACTCTGCAAAGGGAGGCATAAGAACAGAGAATTCGGAACTAGAGCAGACACTTTTAAAAGATGACAAGAAGGAAATTTCTAAGGTATACCAAGTACTGTTGAAATGGTATACTGAAGATGAAACAGTTAAAGTACAAATGGTGAAGTGGGCCATAAATTTTAATAAAGAAATAACAATGGAGGCATGGGAATACTTGTGGAAGACTACAATGAAGACTACGACGTGTACTAATATCAAAGAGAACATTTACAAAATGATTTATCGTTGGTACATGACACCAAAGAAGATTGCGCTAGGGAATTTGAACACCTCTAACAAATGCTGGAAATGTAAAAAACATGAGGGTTCCCTGTATCATATGTGGTGGACGTGTGAGGTAGCTAGGCAGTACTGGGCGGAAATAATAAGAGTAATAAGTGAGATTTTACAATTTCAAATTAATAAGAACCCAGAACTCCTGCTACTGAACTTGGGAATGGAGGGCATTCCAGCTCAACATAGGACATTGTTATTTTACATGACAGCAGCAGCTAGACTTTTGTATGCGCAAAAATGGAAAGTACAAGAAGTGCCAACTATCGAAGACTGGATTTACAAATTGCTGTATATGGCGGAAATGGACAAAATGACAAGAAAATTGAGAAACCTTGACCCAGGACAGTTTAACACAGACTGGGAGAAGCTGAAACAATATTTGGTGAAGAAATGGGAGGTGGGAGGAGAACTGTGGCAGTTTGAGAACTATTGAAATACAATAAAATGCAGAGGGGGTGACTTTACCGGGGGGGCGAAGAGGTAAATGAAAATTTCTAAGCAGTTATGTCATTAGATTATTATATGTAGAATAAGATATAGAATATTGATAGAAAATAATTAACCATAAGGATTAATCATAAGGACTGACTAATTAACATTATTTTTGGTAAAATTTGTATAATGTACCAAACTGAATAAGTTTATCTGAAGATATATATGAGTCAAATTGATTGATATTATATGATGATAGTTATATAGATTTATAATTGAAGGGGGACAAAAATAGTAATGTAATTAAATATAACTAAAGCAGAAAGAAGAAGATAAGTAGAATGAGTAACACATAGAGCATAAGTTAAATTGGTTGACTTATATGAATGTATGGTTTATATGGTTTATGATCTATAGAAATATTTGAAATTATGAAAAATGGGATAAATTGTTTATCCAATAGGGAAAAAGGGACTCAAAGTTAGGGTACAGAGTATCAAAAATAGTTAAAGAATTATTGCTTAGAATAAAGGGAGAATATATACTTGTTAGATAGAGGAATATAAAAGGAGTAAGGGAAAAGGGACAAAGGGTTGGAAAACTGTTGGAAGTCAACAAAAAGGGGGGGAAAGGGAGGGGGTTAGAAATTGGGAAATGGGAGAATTGATTGTAATGTGAAAATAATTGATCCTAACCCAATAAAAAAATTTTCAAAAAAAAAAATCTAACCCTTATGAACAGGATCTATGAACAAGGACTCTGTGAATTAAAGTGGCCTAGGACTTAAAACAGTAATCCAGTAAACTTTGAATGCTGGGATAACCTGTCTGGAGAAAAAGGAATCAAATCTACCCTCACTGATTGTGTATGTTAACTGAGGCTCAGTTTCATTTTTAACTCCCATTGGAAAAATTTATAATCTCTGGGGATTGGAGCTGAGATCCAGTAGTACATTCAATACTCAAGTATTCCACACACAACCTTTATCTTGTTACACACCTTATTTTCTGTAAATAAATCTTTGTTGTTCATCACCATCTTGCCTGTACATGAGATAGCTGTGAAAAGGGGGTTATACTTTACCTCACAGTTAAGTACATTATTTTAGCAGGGTCCCAAATGAGAGCATTTAGGGAGCACAAAGCTTACATGCTACCAACCAGTTAACCAAAGCTTGTGACATCCCTTTTTACTGATTGTAGGCAGCTGGGATTTAAACAAATAAAAGGAGCTGTCAGTGTGGAATTCAATAGCCGTAAGTCTAGAGGGCAGTTAACTCCAAAGACGATTTCTTTCTTCCCCTCACTGCATCGTAACTGCCACAGAGGGATTCTCCTGTAGACTTGGGGGAAACACCAACTTTGCAGAAAAATCCAAAAAGAATGCTAATGGTGACCTTGTGAAATCAACCCACTCTACAGAGGTGCCTATTCATCAAAGTACTGGAGCCTGGACCTAGGTAACTCAGACAGGGCAAAGTTGGAGGAAAGCAGCAGTAGTTTGGAGAGGGAGACAAAATAGTGAGTGAAGAAGGGGGAGGAAGTAGAGAAACTGCTTAGGATAAGATAGAAAAAGTAATGAGAGGACTGGGTAGAGAAAATGGAGGGTGATAAGATTTCCTTTCTGCATAAGGCTCGCGGGTCCCAAGCTTAACAGATAAAGCATTAAACTAGAATAACTAGAGAAAGTTATTTGAAAGGAACTTTCCCTCTTGAGCCATAAACTATTAAAATAAGACAAGCCTACACAAAATAGAACCACTGAATTAAAATAGCGTATTATAATAATAATTATAAGAAGTACTTATTTATTAACACACAGGGATCCATTCAGAAAGCCACTTGACAAAAGCATGCATGCAGTGGACTTTTTGACACCCAACAACAACAACAACAACAACAACAACAACAACACTACCACAAGCAACTTTGTATACCATACTTCTTTAGAAATTATCAGCCTTCCCTGAGCTTCAGAAGCCACTTCTAATACATTACAAGACAGCTGCGATTAAGAGCTTTTCTGTAACAACTCAACTGTGCTTGTAAACTAGCAATTAGTTAATAAATCACAAACATATAAAGTATTAAATGAGCAGGAAGTTCACATATACAATAGCTACTGGACAGGATCTATCTAACATGTCAAGATTTAGACTGAACTTGCAATAGAACAATTGCTCTAATAAGTAAACTTGCTGCCCTTGTCTTGACTATGAAAAGTAGCAAAATTGAGCTACCCACAGACAAGGCAGGGCTCTAAACAGAGAAGAAAAATATGGTGCAGTGGGAAAAGAAACAGTATTTCACTCAAGGAACTTTACAGGTTTCTCACACAGCTTCATTAGGAGATCTACAACACATCCAAAACCAGATTAAAAAAAATTATTTCCAAGCACTGACCTTGGACTACTTACTCTCTATTAGCCTAAACTACCTCACAGGGTAGTTGTTGTGATGATAAAGCAGAGGAGGGGAGAAAAACAGGGGAAGCTATCTGAATAAATACTAACTGTAATTTTAAAAGGGGACTTGTACTAGTAATACATAAAGATAAATTCTCACACAATAAACCTGAGTATAGTATTGGGGCATCTTGGTCATCTCTGTGGAAGACAGGATGCTAAACTAAGCAAGTCTTAACAGATCCAGCAGGGATGGGTTCTAAAAAGCACGCGGTTTAGGGTTATCTAGTATATCATACACTGGGTTTTCCGAAAGGTTTTTGACAAGGTACTTCACCAAAAAGACTACCAAATAAGCTTCCAATCACGGAATAAAAGAATACCTTTTATGGATTTAAAAATGGTCAAGTTATAGGACACAGAAAGTAGGAATGGATGGTGTTTTTGATGGATAAAGGTGAGCAGTGAAGCCCCATAAAATTGGTATTGAAATCAGTAATATTTTATTGATTCATAAGCTGTGCAGTGTTGTGAGCCCCAAATTTTTTTTGTGAGCTGAAACTTGCACAAAAATTTATTTTGTGAGCTGTCTTGCATAAAAGTTTTGAGAGCACCATTTTTTTAAAAAAAAGATTGCAGCCTACAAGAAAACAAACATACAAACAGTTGACTATTGTGCAAAGCAGTTTTTAGACGCTTATAACCTCAATCTAATTAATATCTGAGAATTAATTTTTAAATTAATTTAAAGTGTAGATGACTGGGAAAGGCAATGGCAAACCACCCCGTAAAAAGTCTGCCAAGAAAACATCGTGATGCAATGTGTCCCCCCATGGGTAAGTAATGACTCGGTGCTTGCACAGGGGACCACCTTTGCCTTTTTATATATGTTATACCTGCAGACAGAATCAAGTCACATTTCATTACAGACTTTTTTTTTAATACTTGGAGTGCCATTGTTTAGTAGCAACAAGTAGTGAAGGAATGGCTGCCTCAGAACAAAAGCTTAGTCACTCTCTTCTTTGTAGTGCTTTAGTAATGCTGTCTAATAGTACAACCACACAATATTTTTTTAAAAGTTGCTGCCCTTCCAGCACTATGTAAGTACAAACCTAGTGACCCCCCCCCCGACACAAACAAATGCTCCCTCTATGCTGTGCAGTGTTGAGCCAAAAATCAACTTCCTGAGCCGAAACAATAAACTTGCATTACAGTTGCTGTGTGAGCATGCCTCCTTTTTTCTAAAACATGTATTTCAGTCTACAAACATACAAACAAACTACAAACTAATTTGCTAGATTCAGAATACGCTAGTGATAATTCTGAATCTTTAAGGTTGACTGTAGATTGTGTGTCCAGATCTCTCTAGACTGAAATTTAGTTAAGAAATGCTTTGAACATACAGAGCTTTGACTGGAAACCTGAGCAGATGTGCAGCTCAGCAATTGGCATGAAACACTTCTGTGAAATTAAAGAATAACATGAGAAAATTAAGAGCTAGAAATGAGTATGTATTACATGTGCAATAATGAAGCTGAAATAGCATTTTACAAGATGCTTTTATATTTGAACATCTTTTTCTTATTTGTCTTAAAGTAAAACAATTGCACTGTTTCAACATAATGGTGAACTTTGCATAGGCATTTATACCTATCAATGTATGTGTTGTAAAACTTGAGATAGGGCAAGCCATGATTTCTGTCCTATTGGGAAACAAAACAGTATAAAGGTGCTTTGAAGAACCTCTACAATCTCTCTCCAAAGCAGTGTCTCCTCCTTAGTCCTGTGGTGACCTCATAGCCATGTTAAATTCCTTACCTACTGTCCATATTTCAAAAAAAGAAAGAAGGACATAACCATGAAAACAACCAATAAGACACAGGGAAGCAGCTAACCAATCAAAGGGACATGTATACAAGGTACATTTAACTGGTGGGTCTGGGGGGTTGGTAACTCATTAAATGATCAGCACGTGTCCAAATGAATTATGTTAGATAAAGCACATCATAGCAACAGTGTATGAGCACAAAAAAAGAAACTCACAGACTGAAAGGTCTGTAAAGGAAGGGAGAACACACATGTAAGGAAGGTCCCCATTAAAACCTGTAGAGAGGAATGACTGTCCTGAATGAAAAAGTCCAGTAGCACCTTTAAGACTAACCAACTTTACTGTAGCATAAGCTTTCGAGAATCACAGCTCTCTCTGTCAGATGTCCTGAATGCACTGCTATCAATGCTGGTTTCTGGAAGATGCCTGAGACATGCAAGCTGGCAGCAATTGTTTTAAAAATACAAGCACATTTAAAAATCACTTAGAATTAATTGTTCTTGACTTTGCAAACACAATAGAGGTGTTTTGTGATAAAGAGAATAGTTCCACATTCTGATTTATTGTATTTTTCGTGGATCAGCACAGAAATGTAGAAAGATTAGTAAAAAGCATGATACCCTGGAGATAACTAGCTGCCTCCCAGACATTTACCAGAAATACCCTCAAGGAATGCATGAATGCATAAGGAATGCATAAAGTTAAATATCACAGAATACAAATCCCAAAAAAGATAATCCCCTCTCCCTACAGACCAACAAGAGCAAAAAATTAAGTTCTCATTATTTAATACATGAAGCTCACCAAATTGAAAGAGAAGCTGCTTGGTGGACCTCTCCTCCAGCTCCCCCTGCCAAGGCTGCATGGGCACCCAGTGCCACCTACTGCCACTTCCTTCTCCAGCTTCCAGTGCCGGGATTAATGAGGCTTCTGAGACTCCCTGGTCCTGCCGCCGGCAAAGAAGCCGTGCGGGCTGCTTCCTTCTGCAGCTTCCTGCCCAGTCTCGCTGCTGGCAAAGACACTACGTAGGCTGCTGCCTTCTACGGCTCCCCGGTCCCACTACCGGTGAGGAAGTCATGTGGGCTGCAGCCTTCAACAGCTCCCTGGGGTCTGCTCAGCACGCGGCTCAAAAAAGCGGGACAGGAAGTCTGCTTGGAGGGTATCCGCCTGATGCCGCCTCCGCCCCCTGCAGCTTCTAGAGTTGGGGGACAGAGAGAAGCCCAGGGCAACTCTCTGCGCTGGGCTTCTCCCGCTGTGCACTGCCCTCTAAAAATTTGTGCGCCATAGCGCAGGACCGCACATTACCAGGAACGCTGTTCATAAGTCATTTGGAATTGATGGTGAACAGTGCAGTGGCCAAGTCTGCAGAGGATACCAAATTACATAGGATGGTAAAAACTACAGCAGACTGTAAAAATTTACAGGAGAATATGTCCTAATTAAGTGGGCAGGCAACAATATGGCAAATGAAGTTCAGTGTTGCTAAGAGTAAAGTGATGCTCACGAAACAAAGTCTAAATATATCTGGAGTCTGAATAGTCCAAGACTAAGATTGAAGAGGATAGCTTGTGTGCAGAAGAGGCAAAAACAAACTCCAAGCTGGAGATTATTAGGAAAGGATCTGAAAAATAAAAGGGCCAATATTGTAATGCTCCTATATAAATCTATGGTGCAGCCTCATTTGAAGGACTGTGTACAGTTCTATTGCCAAATCCCCCAAAGGCTATTGCGGAACTGGAAAAAGTACAGATCAGAACCACCATGATGATTAAGGGGTTGGAGCACCTTTCCTATGGAAAAAGGCTAAAGAGACTGAGACTTCCCTGTTTAGAAAAAATATTGGGGAAAGGAACATGATAGAAATTTGTAAGATCATACATAGGGTACAGAAAGTTGAACTTTCTTCCTCTTCTGAAATGCTAGATTTTAGGACAAAATCAGGGGAAGGCTTGGCCTTTATGCCCTGCAGGACAACTGGATGGCCACTATGTGAAAAGTTTGCTGAATTAGATGGATGACTAGTCTGGTCCAGCAATGCTCTTATGTTCTCCATCCACCCTGCCCAACTGTAAGAATGTGCCTCTAACGAAACAGTGGCTTATGGATCACTTACAGTGAAACATGTCTTAGAAGCATTATAAAGGTCAAGAAGAACAGCAAATAAGGAAAACATGGTTTCTCTAACAGAAAAAACTTTGCAGCTACGTCCAAGTTTGGCTCACATTAAGCTGAAAGAACAAGTAATACAAAGTGAAGGAAACTCCTAAAAGGTAATTTAGACAGCAAAGAGATTAGTGGCTTCAATGCAAGCAACCAAAGTCAGCTGACATACTTAAAGCAAGATCATCAACATCTGAGGGCTGAAATGGGAAAGTGTCAATGCAGCTAGGTGAGCTATTTCAAGCTACGGAGTGACAATACTTAGTTGGAAGGATGAACAAGATCAAATTTAAGCAACGTGTTACCCAAATAGGAGGTCTCCTTAATTGGCTGGGGGAATTAGCATTAAGGAGGCAAGCGAGAGGGGATAACTGAGCTTCTCCACTTATGCCTACGGGAATTGTTCCTCAGAGAATTCTCAACTAAAATGGCAGATGTTCAACCAAGAAGGTTTCTTTATTAACAAAGGAGTAAAAGACTAGCATATAGAAAATCATACACAGCATACACAGAGGTCTAACTAAGAAAACAGTGAGGAAATGGGAAAGCAATTTTGGGGGAAGGGTGAAAATTAACAGTCTCAAAGAGGAGAAGCAGCAGCAAAAGGACCAGCATTTCATGGAAGAAGAGAAGCCCATATGAGTTTGGGGGGTATGTCTTCAGATCCGCAAGCTCACACACCCATGCATGCACACACACACTGAACACATCGCTGGGAAGCCCAGTTATAGGGCAAAATGTTCCATGGAGCAATGCTGATGTCTTGCTCTCAAAACCAATAAATGGTTTGTCCGGAGATATGACAATAAGTTGGAAAAGGTTTGATACGACTATCTGGGATGGACTATAAGTGAAAATATTGCTTGATGACCTGGTAGGCACTGGACGGGAAGGATATCAGCTGAATAGCTTTGATTAGGGTAAGTGGGTGAGGGGCGGTAAAGGAAGCCATGGACAAGATTAGACAGGGAGCTCTCTCAGGAAATCTCATTATCTGTGACTCTCCAGGGTGTGAAAGGCTGTCTGAAAGTCAGGTTCTGGTAACTTTCCAGGATCCAGCCTGGCTGGCATCCATTCTGCCTTGGGTTAAACAGTGTCTTGGACTTATGTATGGAAGGGGTTTGTGATATTCTATCAATCAATCAAAGGCGAAAGATTTATGCAATCTGAAGAGAAACCAGAGTATTGATATTCTATCCATAAATGGCCCTCTCAGTGTGCAGAAGAGTCTGACTGCTAACAAACACATCAGGGCTAACTTCAAGGTGTTTTTTATGTTTTACAACTGTATGATATTTATTTCACAAAATTTTGATCCACTCTTTCTGCCCTCATAAGGACCACCAAGACAGCTAACAAATTCAGACACACATACTAAACCCATTAAAATCAAACAAAACACTTCATTAAAACAGTTCAGACCTTATAAAACAGACATTAAAACAAAACATGGGGGTATAAAGGAGGGATGACCGAGAGTATGCCAAACAAAACAAAAAAGTCTTCACCAGCTGATAGAACATGATAACAGAAGGGAATAGATGAATCACCCTGGGGAGAGATTTCTAGATTCTGGTGCCAACACTGAGAAGGCCTTCTCCTGGCCTCTCCATCTAATCTCAAAAAGCAGAGGAACCCAAAGCAGAGCCTCCAAAGATGACTGCAGTGGTTAGGTAGGTTTGTAAGGGAGCCGGCGGTTCTTCAGATACGTTTGTCCCAAACCATATTAAGGCTTTAAAGTTCAACACCAGCAGCTTCAATTGTGCCTAGAAACACATTGAGAGTCAGTATAGATGGCCCAACACTGGAGTAATAGGGTCAGCACAACCCACTCCAGCTGACATTCTGGTGGCAGCATTCTGCACCAATTGAAGTTTCCAAACACTTTTCAAGAGCAGTCCATGTAAAGCACGTTGCAGTACCCTATTCTAGATGTAACCA
Source organism: Eublepharis macularius (assembly GCF_028583425.1). NCBI lineage: Eukaryota > Metazoa > Chordata > Lepidosauria > Squamata > Eublepharidae > Eublepharis > Eublepharis macularius. The sequence continues at coordinate 177,679,114 of NC_072790.1, read as the reverse complement.
GGGCATGCACCATAGCGGCTAGATCTTTTTTGCCCAGGAAAGGCCATACGTAGCTAACCGGATGAAGCTGGTAAAAGGCACCTCTGGCCACAGCTGCCACCTGTTTATCAAGTAGTAGGACTGGGCCCAAGATCATCCCCAAACTACAGACCTGTTCCTTCAAGGGGAGTGAAACCCCATCGAGAACAGGTGACACCTTAAATCCTGGGTCAGACCATCCATTCATCAGTAGCCCTTCTGTCTTGCCAGGATTAAACTTCAGTTTATTATCCTGCATCTACTCCTAAACTTCCTCCACTGGTTCATGGTTTCTGCAGCCTCCTTGGTATCAGCTAGAAGTGTGGGACAGAGCCAAGTGTCATCTGCATATTAGTGACAACCCAGCCCAAATCTCTTAATGATCTCATCCAACAGTTTCATGTTGATGTTAAACAGCACAGAGGATATGAGCGAACCCTATGGGACCCCCACAGACCAAACGTCAAGGAGCAGAGCAACAGTTCTCCCTCTGAGGCAGAGGACATCTTGGATGTTTTCCTCAGCCCTATCAGGGAGGCAGGAAATTAATTTTCTTCCTCTTCCTGATGGTGCAAGGGACACCCCTTCTTCCAGGTCTTTCCTGCCTCCAGGAAAAGCAGTCGCAGCAACAGAACGCTCTGCTGCTTCTCAGGCCTCTTAATCTTCATCTCTCATTCCGAGCCTGCCTTCCCTCTTTTGATCTCTCTCTCTCTCTCTCTCTCTCTCTCTCTCTTATCCTCCTTTACTCTTCCTCCATCTGCTCCTCTCTGCTCCCTTTCTGGTTAATATTCAACCATCAGATAGCGTTATGGAGTCCAGGGACTCTGACGGGAGCTTCATGGACGAGGAGGAAGAAACCTCACAGCAGCCGCAGCACCCGATCCTTCGGGTGCTGTCCTGTCTTCGTGGCTGGAATGGGCTCCTGGCCACTTTATGGCCTCTGCAGCTGTGTAATCCACCCAAGAGAATTCAACTGCGGCAACGGGAACAAAGATCAGCAACACACCTTTGCCTGGTGGCCAAGAGCAGTGCTTCACAGCAGGCCGTGGAAAAGGCGGGAAATGGCGGTGGCAAGCATGTCAAGCCCTGTGCAGCCCTGGAAGATCCGCTTACCACCACTCTTCCACTGGGAGACAGTGCAGCAGGCCCTTCCTGCCGGGATCAGAACCTGTTTCACTCAGAGATCGACTTCGCAAGGACAAATAAAGTACCTGGTGACCCCGTGCCTTCAATCTCTTGTTGATTTTCTCTCTCCCTTCAGGCAAACTATGAGAGATTATAAAGTTCTGCTATCCCCAGTCAAGGGCAAGCAGTGAAGGGATCTCTGCCCCCCCCGCCACGCCCAAGCCCAAAGACAGACCACGGTGGGCTGAAGGCCAGTGGCCCACTAAAGCTGCCCAGAAGTTAACCCAGGGCAGGTATAACAGCAAGGGTCTCTCTTGAGTGGGAGAAATGTCCTCTGACAGCAAGAACAGAAAGGAAGGGGAGTTCCTCTGTGAAGAAGAGGAGGTCTCCATACCTGAGCAATCAGACTGTTTATTTAAATCAGAAGACTAGCAGTATCTCCTTTCCAAAACCCTAGCAGCCCTGGACCTGCCAGAAGCCTCAAAAGGGGAGGAGGACTCAAAAGCAGGCAAGGCCACCTCAAGACCCAAAGGGTGCAGAGAGTTCTTCGCAAGGGCAGACACACCTGAAAAGGTGTTTCCATACCCTGAGTATTTTGAGAGACAACTAAAAGCCAAATGGGCCACGCCAGCAGCTAATAAACTTTTCAAAGAGTTTGTCACCCTGAAAGGGGTAGGCCATGAGGATGAATTTGGAGTTGAGGTCGGCAGGCCAGGCCCGTAACCACAGCAATCTCCGGGCGACCGTCACTGAGGCCATGGCTCTGGAGGAGAAAGTTGGCATCAGGGCAAAGTTTAAAGCTAAGCCAAAAAAGTATATGCCTTACTCACTTTTGCTAATGAGTTGTTTGCAGGTGCAGAGGATCAATGCTCCAGTACCCGCACTGCAGTCCTCGGGTCTACTGTCAAGGATCCATAAAGGACAACTTGGACAGAAAAGCTCAAATCGCTCTTAGGAGAGCTCAAGAAGCCTCAGTCATGGCCATTAGAGCATCTACTATGGCACCCATTGTCTCGAGGGCATCAGTGGCATGGGTGTGCAAGTTGATACAGCTGCTCCCAGGAAATAACAGATGCCTGCTGGAAGGGACCACCAGGATCCTTAAGGCCAGCACCTTTGCCCTGATGCCGACTTTCTCCTCCAGAGCCACGGCCTCAGTGACGGTGGCCCGGAGATTGCTGTGGTTATGGGCCTGGCCTGCCGACCTCAACTCCAAATTCATCCTCATGGCCTACCCCTTTCAGGTTGACAAACTCTTTGAAAAGGCACTAAACAAGATCTTGGTGGAAGCGAGAGACAAGAAGAAAGCACTGCTGAAGACGCTCAATAGATCGGACAGAGGCTGCTTTGGTTCCCAGTCCAGAGGCTGCTTTGGTTCACACCACTCTCTAGCCAGAGTGCACCAAGAATACAAGCGCTCTTCATGGAGCTTCCCTTGACAAACCTTCAAAAGGGGACCATTCAGTTCAAGGCCAAACAGAACCAACATGCCCAAGGGGACAGACACGATTTGACAACAAGGTCCTCAAGTCCTGACTCAGCTCAGAGCCTGGGGGAGAGGCTGCTTCAATTCCATCAAGCATGGGTCGAGTCAAAGGTGGATGCCTGAACCCTCAAAGTGGTCTCCAGAGGTTACTTGATAGAGTTTGAATCTTACACACCAGATCGCTTCATGACCTCCCCCATCTGGAAGAACCTGCAGAGAAGACTTATCATGCAAAAGACCCTCAAACATCTGTTTGACATTTAAACCATAGAACTGGTACCCAGCAGAGAGATAAGCTTAGGCGTATACTCTCTCTTCTTTACAGTACTGAAAAGAAATGGGGGCTGGAGAGCAATGTATGACCTGAAGTTTGTAAACTGGTTCATAAAGCTGAAACGCTTCCACATGGAAACATTACACTCCATCTCTGAAGCTCTACAACCAGGGGAGTTCCTCAGTTCAAGAGACCTCAACAAAGCCTACCTCCACATACCCATCAACCCCACACACAGCGCTATTTGAGGTTTCATGTGGACAATCACCATTACCAATTCAGAGCTCTGCCTTTCGGCCTGGCCAGGGCTCTGAGAGTCTTCTCCAAGGTTCTTATCAATCCAGTAATCCACCTCAGAGAGAGGGGAATCCACATTCACTCATACCTTGACAACATCTTTATTCGGGCCAATTCAGAGAAGAGCCATCAGGACATGTGGGATACTATGTAGTTCCTAGACCACCACGGATTCCTAATAAACTCGGAAAAATAATCCATCCAACCTTCTCAGAGACTACAACACCTGGAAATGATAGTAGACACTAGAAGAGGATACCTGTTCCTCCCTCAGGAGAAGATACAAAAGACCAAGGAACTGATCAGGTCGGTCATACGGGACAGATCTGTCTCCCTACTATCCCTATCAAAGTGGATGGGGAACCTAGTGGCGAACTGCGAGGCAATTTACTGGGGGCGTTTACACATCCGGGTCCTATTAGCCTTTCTACACCCTTTTCAGTATCTCATAACGGCCAAAGCAAACATGGTCATCAGGGTCCCATGGAAGGTCAAGGAGAACCTCAAATGCAAGGCCAAAGGCCGCAACCTCTGCCAGGGCAAGAGCTTCCTAACACCACAGGTGATGCAATTATTTACTGACACCAACCTCACCGGATGGGAAGCAACCTTGGATGGCCAACCAGTTCAGGGCCTGTAGTCCAAACCAGAGATCTGACTGCCCATCAACCTCCCTGAGATGAGAGCAATTGGACTGTCTCTCATTTTGTTGACTAGGTATCTGACAAGAACATTCTAGTCCGCACAGACAACACCTCAGCCAAGACATTCATCAACAAACGGGGACACCAGATCCTCTAGACTTCTCAATGAAGTGACCTCAATGAAGTGAAGTCACATGGGCAGAATCACACTTGTCTTCTATCCAGGCACAACACATCAAGGGCACAGACAACACTCAAGCCGACTGGCTCAGCAGACAGACAATATAGCCGGAAGAAGAGTCCCTCAAGAGGGAAGTATTTCAGGAGATAACAGATCACTTCGGGACCCTGTTACTGGACTTATTTGCTTCTTCCCACAATCACCAAGTTCCATGATTCCTGTCCAGATATCACCATCCACAGGCAAAGAGGACCGACACTCTCACGTCCCTATGGCTGAGACGTCTGCTCTACACATTCCCTCCCATTCCAATTATCCCCAAACTGCTGAGGAAGATTGCAGAACAGAGGGCAGACGTGATAGTGGTGGCCACTTGGTAGCCAAGGTTTTCAACGTTACACAGAATGTCAGCCAAGCCTCCACTTACTCTTCTGTCTATCCCGGATCTCCTGCAACAGGGCACAATATGGCATCCTCACCCAGATTGGCTGTGCATGATCGCCTGGAGCTTGAGAGGGACTCGTTTTCCAGGTTAGGATACCATCTACAAGTGATTAACACCTTGCTGGCATCTAGAAAAAGGTCAACTATTAAATCTACAACACTGCCTGGAAAGCCTTTGCCAGGTGGGCAAGGAGGAAGAAGATAGATTACCTTCATCCTCCCATGGGAGCGATACTAGGCTTCTTACATGAAGGCCTGGACTTAGGTCTTAAACCAGCCACCCTGAGGAAGCAAGTGGCAGCGTTCAATTCATTGGTGCTGCTTATGGAGGATCTCAAGTTAAACACTCTCATATCCAGCTCTTCTTGAGGGAAACTATGTTGCTGTGCTCCCCTATGGCCCACCACTCCCCCAGCTGGAGATTACACATTGTTTTGTCAACTCTAACCAAGCCTCCTTTCGAGCCTCTGAGAGACATATTTCTGAAATGGCTGAAGTTAAAAACCATTTTCCTCGTGGCCATCACACTGGCTTGGAGAATCTCTGAGCTCGGTGCCTTATCCATTAAATCGCATCTGTGCATTTTTCAGTGTCAAGGTGGTCATGTGCACAGACCCTATCTTCCTTCCCAAGGTGTACTCTAGGTTCCACAGATCCCAAGAAATCAATCTTCCATCCTTCTGCCCTAATCCCAAACATGCTAAGAAGTAGCAGCACAATCTTGACGTCATGAGGGCCCTCAAGGTGTACCTGACCAGAACAGAATCTATCAGGAAGTTGGTTTCCCTGTTTATTAACATTTTGCCCCCAAATGTGGGTAAGAAAATGTCAACAACGATAATCAGCAATAACATTAAATCCTGCATTGTGGAAGCATATAGAGCATCCAACAGGGAAGTCCCAAAGCGGATCACTGCCCATTCTGTGAAAAGTGCAGTGACTAATGCAACTTTCAGAAATAATGCGTCAGTGGAGGAAGTTTGCAAGGCCGCCACGTGGTCTTTGGTCTCTACCTTTGTAAAGCATTACAAGCTAAACTTGTACATCTTGGCGGATGCTGCATTTGGAAGGAGAGTTCTGCAGTGCCTAATCCAGGACGAGGAACAAACCCCACCCCAAAAGAAGTAACTGCTCTGGGAGCACCCAAGATGTCCACTGCCTCAGCAAGAGAACAGACCTTTGGACACTTACCGTGAAGGGTCCTTCTCCCATGAGGAAAGGAAGACATCTTGCCCTCCCAGGGTCTCTAGTCCCTTATCTTAACCTTCCCTTTTTCTCTGGTGTTGCTTTCTCTATCCTTGCTCTCCTGATGCCCGACTTTACTTCGTTAGCTGGACAGACATTCTTCTTCTAATATTACGAACCAAGGTCTGCCGACAAAGAGAGGAACTACTGCTGCATGGAGTCACCTATACTGGAAGAAGGGGTGTCCCACGCACCAACAGGAAGAGGAAGAAAATTAACTTCCTGCCTCCCTGACAGGACAGTAGGAAACACCCAAGATGTCTTCCTTTTCTCAAAGGAGAAGGAACTTTCACAATAAGTATCCAAAGGTCCATTCTCCAGCAACACCTTCTGAAACCAACTCTCCAAGCAGGACCGGAACAACTGCAAAAAAGTGCCTCTATGTCCCAGCATAGAAACACAGATCAGAAGGATATTACGATCATATCGAGAGCAGCTGAGAGGTTTAGGACAATCAACTGAATCACTCTCCCTCTGTCCATCTCCTGGTACAGATCATCCACTAGGGCAACCAAGGTTGTTTTGGTCCCATATCCATGCCTAAAACCAGAACTGATATAAGCAACCTGGCCTCATCCAGGAAATGCATTTTTGCCAAAATTTTACTCGTCTTAGAATGATTGTGCAAGTAAAGTATGCAAAAAACAGTGTGTGACAGATGCCCGCCTCACAACTTCCTGCCCCTCATTTCAAAAAATCTGTTTCTATGTTTAACCACTGGCCCATATTTGTTGCCAAGTAGGCCCCCTCTCCTGCTTTAAGGCCTGCCATGGACTGTGTTAAAGTTTCCTGCATTGCTGTTTTACTGCTACACAAAGATTGCCCTGCACGTGTGTGCTCTGATACACGTGTCAGTTTCCTGCCTGCTTGTTAATTGCCTTGCTGCTGCAATAGACTGTGCTAGTTTCCTGACACCATGCCTGGATAACTGCACAAAGGACTCTCTTCCTGGGCAACCCTGCCCAGACCTGTACCTGGACCTCCCAGTGTGTGTTTGGACTTTATTACAAGTGTGCCCCGTGCCTGCATTGCCATCTGCCACGGACCGTGCCTGTTCCCTGCTTTGGACTGTGTTTTACGTGCTGTTCCCCCTGCCTCCATTGAAGCCTGCCTCATCTGGGCCCAAGCCGCTGCTAGCAGCCGGGCGCCTGCCGAGGGAACCTCCAGCGAGCCTGGCTAGGCACTCTCTGGTCAGTTCCCGCCTGGAGCCTCCCACGAGCCGGTCCCCAAGCTTGCCCTCGCTACCGGGCAACCTGCGAACCAGCCTCCGCCATGCCCTGCCAGCAACCATGTTCTCGGGCAGCCAGAAGACCAAGGGAAGAAGCCTGCTTTGAGAAGCCATTTCGGCAAAGCGGACACACCACGTCCGCAGCGAGAGTACCTCGCCCCGCTCTGCATATCTTAGGAGCCGCCCCGGAGAAGAACCTAAGTGCCGACCATCCCAAGCACTTAGAGAATGCATCTCAAAGAAACCTCCGCATTCCAGAGCTGATGACATCAGGACAAGCCCTGTCCGCTGGAACATCCATTCAGCCCACTCGGATTTCCCCCTCCCTCTTTTGTCCCCTCTTCCTGAGGTGTCACTTATCACAATCAGATTACCAAAGTGGCCCATCCAAGCCATTCAGTGTCCCATTAGAGCCTTTGTTTTAATCTGTGAGAACCACCAAGTACAGCACCAGCCCCAGGGTACGTTTTGGGGTATTTAAGCTGGTCCCTCAGACCACACGGTGCTCAGGCCATTCCTATCCAGAACCCCTTGCTGTCTGTCCGTGGATCCATTGCTGGCATTGGACCACCTCGCTGTTGTGTCTCTGCTCCGCTTCAGGATTGTGAGTATTTCCCCTATCATCGTTGGGTACCTGCAAATGCAACCCTCTGTATTTCTTACTCTATATTTCTTAGTCCTTGTATGCTTTCTTGTGTGTATGTGCAAGTTCAGGCTTACGCCACACTATTAGTAAATACACGTGTTTATTGAACCTATTTGTAGTCTGCCTCTTTGTCACTAGAGTGTCTGGAATCGGGACCTCCGTAAACGTTGGTTAGATCCGCGCTAATTTTAGTTCCAGACTGCAAAGCTAATTTCCCCATTATAAAAAGCAATTCTGGTAACATATTTGCATTATCAATAGTAATGCCTTATAGTAATGCCTTACTATGCATTACTATGGCTAGATACTGATCTCCTACAGACTTCAGGGAGTTTAGAAACAGATTTTGAAATACTTGAGTAAAAGGAAGGAAGACGGGACAAGGTAGGAAGTTTACATGTGTTCCTTCATATATGCCTCCTGCATAACTGCCATGAATGTATATGGGTTCTGGTTCTGTTATCTGAGAGCATGGGAAGTTCTTTCTTGCTGTGATGCCAGCAGATTATCTAGCAAATGTTTACTTTCTCTTTCTTGCTCCACTGAGCCAGTGGCCTTGACTGCCAGCGAAAACCACGTGGTTTCCTCCGATCCCTGGAACACCCCCCCTCCCGGCCGTGGTTGGTGATCTTGATGGACTTTATAACTGAACTTCCCCTCTCCAAAGGGAAGACTGTAGTTCTGGTGGTGGTTGATTTATTTTCTAAACAAGCCAATTTCATTCCATGCTCCAAAATCCCAACCACCAAGAAATTAGCCAATCTTTTCCTACAACACACAGTCAGGCTACACTCATTTCCGGATAAGGTGGTATCGGCCCATGGAGTCCAATTCGTAGCCAACTTCTGGCGGGAGCTATTGAAACTGGCTGGAATTGAACAAGGACTTAGCTCCACCCATCATCCCAAGTCCCATGAGCAAACTGAAAGAGTTAACCAAGTGTTAGAACAATTTTTAAGGTGGTACATTAATTACGAAAAAGACAATTGGACTGATTTTCTGAGTTTTGCCGAATATTGTTATAACACAATGCACAGTTCTACAGGAGCCTCCCCCTTTATGGTAGTACATGGTTATGAGGGCAAAGCAATACCCTTTGTAAAGGCCCCAAGCAACGACGCACCAAGGAACCTAAGAGAGTGGTGGTCTACATTAAAGACTCAATGGGAAATAATAAAGAAAACTTTGGAAAAAGCCAAAGAGGATTACAAGAGACAGGCTGATAAAAAACAATCAGCTCCATGGAAACTACAACCAGGGGACTATGTGTACGTTTCCACTAAGAATCTAAGGGGGGAGTAACCCAGCAAAAAACTGGGGTGGAAATTTCTGGGACCTTTTCCAGTAAATAAGATAATAAATGAAGTCACTGTAGAGGTGAAGCTCCCCAAGAACTTAAAAAAATGTCCACTCCGTATTCTATTTCAGCCTCCTGAAGAAAGCTCCTCCTGACAGATGGCATCCGGAACGAGGGACTCCTCCCCCCCTCATAGTAGATGGACAACTGCACTACAAAGTGAAGGACATCCTGGACTCTAAGTTAAAGCGGAGAGGATTGTTTTACTTAATTTGCTGGGAGCACTTTGATGTGGGGGAAAAAGGAATGGGTAAAAGCTTCTGATGTAAACACTCCTAAACTGATACGTAAATTTCATAAAGGACCTGGCTTATTCAAACAAGCCAGGTCCTTTATGAGGGTGGGAGGACCTTCTTGGGGAGGGCAGTATGTCATATATGCCTCCTGCATATCTGCCATGAATGTATATGGGTTCTGGCTCTGGTATTTGAGAGTATGGGAAGTTCTTTCTTGCTGTGATGCCAGCAGGTTATCTGGCAAATGTTTACTTTCTCTTTCTTGCTCCACTGAGCCAGTGACCTTGACTGCAAGTGAAACTGGCTTGATATGTATCCATCTTGAGAACCAAAAAGGTAAGTTCATCTTTCTCACTATCTGCTATAAAACAATGTCTCACTAACCCCCCCTCCCCTTGTTAACGGTCCTCTTTCCTAAGGCGGGAAGATTCCCTATAACTAACATTGCTAGACCCACATACGTCACATCTGCCAATTTCACTGTCTATGCACCTTGTACTGAATGGATCTCTAATAAAGTTACTTCCACTGGAACACCTGTGTGTGAACTGTGGAGAACCTGGGGACCTAACTGCCAGGGACTGACAGTTCCATGCCTCCCTTTCCTATATTTTGAAACACCTTTTGTAACTTTAATTTAAAGAGCTGGACTGAAATGGCTTATTCAAGCATGCTGTTTTCATGACTGCTTAAGCTCTGGCACAAGAAGACAGCATGTAAATGATAGACCACACTCAAATAAATATTACATGTCATAGGATGGAATATAAAATAGATACAAAGTACAACAAAACCGTGACAATACTTTTTTTATGATGAGTGACTGAGGTTTAAATACTGCAGAGGACTTGGTGTTGATGCCAGAAGAACTTGTTCCAGACTCGGTGGTTGTTTCAAAGTTGTATACTCTGTATTTGCTTCAGTTCATTTCTTTTGAAGCCACTGTTTGCTGAGGAGTGCTCTGTATGTTCATTCTACAGTTGAACAATCTTCAACACAAAAACTTTTCAGGAGACCAGTCCATTTAATCCCGTTCTGAAGGAATCACCTTGATCATGAGCATTTTAACAAAAATCCTGAGCATCTACACGCTTCATGTTATATCAACGAAAATATTCTAGTGGACTAATTAGAAAAGACATTATGTCAGCCATCAACATTTAATTCTCAGTGAGTTTTCAACGTCAGTTCTTTATGCAATAGATGCAAAACTTATTCTGTATGATAGCCCGCACAAGTGCTGTGTTTGCATGCTAGCATTTGTGTGCTGATGCTGAACTTTTACAGAACATGAAAATGAGATAAGAATCTTTTCAATATAACCACCCCGAGTGTCAGCATAGTATTTCCTAACAACCCCACTACGGTAACCTTCAGTTGGGCAAAATATGGTGTCAAAGCTCAGCAAAAATATTTTCTTTGACTGGTGATTGCTCTTACTTCAAAGATGCCACTGCCTCAATTCTCATTCTGCATTCAGCTCACTAGCATGAAGCAGGCAGAACTCGAAATCTTCACAAAAGTTTTGCACTAAGGACTCTGACAGCTTACCTGAGACCTTCATTCTAACCTGCGGCAGGCAAGCTCTCTTCTGCTAGGAGAGTGCATGCATACGGAGCAACTGTTTTACTCCACTATACTGACCTAGATGGCAATAAAGAAGGATTGGCCAAAGAATGGCCAACATTCTTCAAGTTCAATGGAAACCAATGGTGCATTTGCCACTCTGTTCTTTGTCTAGGGATAATTACTACTTATTTCAACCATGGCAGTTTGTACAATTTTTTTATAATAATTTTTTATTTTTCAATATCTAACATACAAAACTACAATGACAGTAACTACAAAAGACTACAATAGCACAAGGGAAGGGAAAGAAGCGAGAAAAAAGAGAAAGGGAAGGGGGGGTGGAAAAAAAAAGGGGAAGGTAACCTACAAACACTAAACGCTACATTTCAATGCTTTCCCTTCATACTGCCATAGTAAAAAAAATAGCTTAATAAAGTAGTGACGGAGTGGTTGATCATACAAATTACAAATTACAGTTCAAATTAAATCTTTTTCCCTCCTCTGGGCCTCGGACGCAATTCCCTCTGCGCAGCTACCGCCAGAGCGCTCGTTGCCTCCCCCCTCCCTTCAGGCTTCGGATCCTCTTCTTTTTGCTTGGTGTCTGGTCCAAATTCTGGATTTTTATCCACAAAATCCCTTAGCTGATCTTCCGAATTAATCTTGTGAGCTTGATCTTTATAACTAAACCCGATTCCTTCCGGGAGTAGCCATTTGTACTTTATGTCACGTTCCCTCAAAAGAGCTGCCAACTTCTTGTACTTAAATCTTCGCTTCCGAACTAAAAATGGAACGTCCTTCAATATCTTGACTTTATTTCCCAGAAAGTCCAATTCCACATTGTATGAATTATATAGGATACTGTCCCAGACCCTCTTAGATGAAAACTCGATAACAATCTCGCGAGGCAGCTGCCGCTTCATTGCATATTTTGAAGATGCCCGACGGACTCCCAAAATGGCGCTTTTCACTTCTTCTTTAGTTGCCCTCGCGGGTGTCGCTAAAAGTTCCGAGGCGAGATCCCACAAATCCTCATTTTCCTCCTCTTTAACATTCTGGAGACGCAAAATGGTTTGTGTTCGCTCCACTTGCAGTCCGATCAGCTGGTTTTCCACCAACTTTAATTCCCTGTTCGTTGCTCTCGTAAGTGACGCACTTTCCCGGGCAGACTTCTCTGCCCCCCCCCGCTGCTTCTTTAATGGCTTTCACATCGCTTTCAATTAAGCCCACCCTTTGATCTGTTTCATTCAGCTTGTCAACAAAGGGTTTTATGGCTTCCATAACCGCTCTTTTAACCAGTTCCTCAAGCGTCTCGCCCCTCTGCAAGGCAGCCGTAACTGACTTGCCAAGAGCAGGACTCTGCTTTTTCGCTGCCATTTTAGGGGGGGGGGGGAACCGCCAATCTTCCGAGACTCTATGGGGGGGGGGAGAAATCCGAGTCTTCTAACCTTCAGACCCCCCCACTCCTCACATACGCTTGTAGTAACAGAAGGGATTCGCTTACTTGCAGGCTTTCGCCTAATCCTGTTCCTTGCCGTTTTCCATAGACCGGCAGCACACTAGGTGCCGCGCTCGTCTGCCGGCCTCCATAGGGACAAACGGGCAATTTACCCCCTGCCTCGATCTGTCAGAGGGCTCTTCCCGCCGCGCCCCGGACGCAGACTCCCTGCCTGAGAGTCTGGGGGCTAACCTTTGCAGATCAGCCGCCCGGCCAGGCGGCTCAGCCGCTTCTTCTCGGACCTGCCGAGAGGAGCGTCCGACATGGCTGCGAAAACGAAAACGAATCCTGGCAGTTTGTACAATTGATCCATTAACAATTTACAAAGGAAATCAAGACAACTGATACATGATCATGATGCAAGCACACTATAGCATAGATGAGAAGCAGCATAAAATTCTCAAAATAGATATAAATATCATGAGCTGTGGTGGATGGTTCATACATTTCATAGTAAAGATTTAAACAGTCAATTCATCTAAACTAATCCAACTCAGCCTGTCATACATCCGGTTTCTATTTGAAGACTACAACTGCAGATTTTGGGTTTGCCATCTTCCCTTAAAACAACTTATTCTCCCTCCCATAACCTGTTTTTATTCTGAACATCTAGTCAAATGAGAAGTTTGAGAAGTCAAAAGCTTGAACACTTTTTATGGTATTCCCTCTAATTTTAATAAAATGCATCAGGCATCTTTTGCTTCTGTAATTTGTCTAAAGACCAATGCAGCTACATGCAGCCCTTCTTCAAAAGCAATAAGTGAAGGGAAAGCACAAGTGTCTGGGCATATCTTTAAACTGAGATATAGCTGTTATTTCAGCTCCCATTTGTGTCTGCTGGAATCAGACTTTGCCATTGGTCCATAAAGTGAACTGGTCTATTTTCACTGTGAAATACTGAGTGGCAAAGCTCTAGGGTGCCCAGCTTATTCTCCCAAGTTGGTTTCCTGTGAATTTTTTGACTACCCATGCATCCAATATGAATGAGTAAAAGAAGAAGGCTTCTTGATACTGACTCTTCTTGCACTTCAGCAATTTCAACAGGGATACTGTCTTTCCCATCAGATAGCATTAGGCATTGCTGATTTCTGAATATTAATAGGAACATCGTATTTCTCTAGGGACCAATGACCTTAGATAGATCCCCAAACTGATTCTTATCTCAAAGAAGACAATCTGGGCTACAGCTGCCTCTCCCTCTTGGGAGAATATTTGGAGAAGCTAGCAACCCAAGATGTTGTTTATGTGTTGCAATTAATATTGGGCACTAGGAAGCTTTAAAATTCAAGTTCCCCAGAAAGCTGTGCTGCAGGACATCTAGTATTCTTCACGTGATTCATAGAGTATTCTCCTTTTATTCACCTCTTACCAATATGCCACCTGAAGATAAAGATGTGTGCTCTTTTCTCTAGAGGGGCCAAAACGACCAAAGTGTTTGTGAAGCACCTGAAGGATTATTAAAGTCCACACAGTGACATGCCAGTAGTTAGAACATTGCTTTCTGAAGTAAAAACTGTGATACAAGACTGGATAGCTTTAAAGACATACACTTGCATCTTTTAGGTTTAGAGATACTTTGACTCTCCCTTGGCAAAGCATGGCTACTGCTGGAGGTCAACACTGCTTCATCAAAGATCAACATATCGATGTAGCCTCTTTCAAACCTGGAATTGCACTTTAACCTCTAGTTGTCTTTGGGACTAAGAAAATAAAACAGATTCCCACACCATGAAAGTGAGCTTTACAACTCAAATCTAAAGAAACCAAAAGGGTTTGTGCATCCAGAATTGCTTGAGAGTGGAGGGGATTCCTGGAAAGTATTGATATTATCAATCTGTCTTGGATTATGTTGCAACTACACTTTATTATTTATTTAAAGTATTTACATGCTGCCTTTCCACCCAGAAGTAGAATCCCCAAGGCAGCAAACAGATAATTAAAAAAATTAAATTATATTTAAGATAGATGAATGGATAGATATAGATACAAATACAGTAATAAAAACAGCAAAAGCATATCAACATACAAATGCACATACATATAGCCAGCAAGGAAGGCCAATATGAGATTACTGGGAGTATGCCAAACAAAACAGAAAAGTCTTCACTTGCTGGTAGAAGACAATGACAGGGAGACAAAGCTTCTGAAAGAGGGAGTTCCAACATTTTGGCACAAGGACCGGTGGCTGCCATCCACATAGCCTCAGATGGTAGGGGTACCTGAAGCAAGGCCTCTGCAGATGACCAAGCCATCTTCAGAAATAAAAGAAATAAGTTTGCTTACCTCCATGACAGCAGAAAATCTTCTCATCTACAATAGCTGCAATAGGCAGGCAATTAAAGCAGTCTGTAAATGTCTTCCAAAGCTTGATATTAAATCGCCGTTTACCTGATGGAATTGGAAAAGTAATGTATTAGGATTTATATATGAGTATATAAGTTGTTCAGGCTCATAGCTTTACAAAAAGGTTAAGATGTAAAGAGATTTAAGTTGGAATAATGTGGTGTGTTCTATGGATCAGGTTATTGAGGAGAGGAAAATTTATGTAGTAGATTTGGTGTTGAATAGTTTTTCAACATGTTTGTATTTAAATCAATTCACAGATTAACAACAAAGGAAAGTTCTTTTTATATCTATTCTATAGCCTTGCTCATCCACAGAGCAGCTTAGATGGCTCTCATATTCTCCATTTTATTCATTCACAACTTTGGGAGTACATTAGTCTGAATGTGTGACTGGCCCAAAGTCACCATGGCATTCTGGACTCGGGTCTTAGTCCTAGTTCAAACTAATACCCCACACTGCTTTCAACATGCCTACCTGTAGATTATAGATTGCATCCTAATCATTTAAAGAAACATTAACAGGTGGCATACAAATTTTCAAAATACTAGTAGAGCTTGTCAGCTATACCCAGCCACTATTTAAGTGGGAAAAATTTGCATTACAGGATGGTCCACAAGAGCGAATTATACAGCAATTCAAACTATTTGCTTACACAAATTGTACTATATATTCTAAAGCAATAAAAGTATTTCCAAAAATGGTTGAACATTAGGAGCATGCCTAGTGAGTTTTACTTACACTCGTCATAGAATCCATAGATGCGATTAATACTAGCACACTCGTGGTTTCCTCTCAGGAGGAAAAAATTCTCTGGATATTTGATTTTATATGCTAGTAATAAGCAGATAGTTTCCAAGGACTGTTTGCCTCTGTCCACATAATCTCCCAGAAAAAGATAGTTGGCTTCAGGTGGAAATCCCCCATACTCAAACAATCGAAGTAAATCTGTATATTGACCGTGAATGTCACCTAAAAGAAAGGAAAATTGAGATTGCAGATACTGGTATCATCAGAACTGAAGTAGCCTACTATTCTGGCAACATAATAAGCTCTAGGAAAAGCTGAACAGTGAGTTGTTTTCTATCTTGAGTCTTTAAAACAGTGAATGAGAAGGGAGGAACATCATCACAACACTAGCCCTTCCCTTCTCATGCTTATTCACTGATACCTCTGCTACTGCAGTATTGTCACTTTCCCCCCTCTGTTGTTTTTAAAAACTGCAATCAATAAGGCATCATACAGTGTGCAAGAATGTCAAACGAAGTCTAGTTATGCACTTACGCTGATATGGGCAAATATAACCATTTAGATTAAGGATGATGCTTCCTATATTGAACACACAGGCAAATTTAGATAAACAAGAAGCACAGTTTTTCACAGTATCCTTCCCAAAGGCTAAACATTTCTGTTCAGTATATTGCCTTCTTTTGGCTCAACTCTCATTTGGCTCAAATGGCATGGAATATAAATAAAAATTCTAAGAACCAATACAGTCTACTAAGCAGTACAGAATTTCTCTTTCAAAACAGTTTGCCTGAATGTTAAATATCTGAATTTAAATGGTAAATGTATACAGTCAGAATTGTTTATATAATAAAGATTAATCAATGAAGTTATTAGAGTTAACTTTTGTTTAAGGTCCAAAGCTGCAAAACACTTACTGCTGCAGGAAATGCTGCGGCAGCAATACTAGCAATTATAGAATGCCATTTTCAATCATGGCCTATTTGAAGTTATACTGCTATCTCTATGACATACTATAGTATTATCAAGAACTCAACCCAAAGAGAAAGGCTCAGAAACTGCAGATATAAAGATATGAAGCCTGGAAAAAGGGTCCCCCACTCTAGACTTTTAAAAATTATTCCAACATTAAAATTGAAAAGTTTGGGGAAGCACTTAAAAAAAAAAGTATGAAATACACTTTTAGACAGTAAAATGCTTCTTAATACATTTTTTTCTCACTAGAAATGCATAGCATGAACATTTGAGAGCTTTAATTTTTTGAATGGGAAACAGAAAAAAAATTTCCTGCTTGGAATGAGTAAAATGAAATACAAGTTTTTACTAAAAATGTGTAATATATTTTTACACAAGACAATCTACAGCATTAGATAATTCCTATGTATACAATAGATATATAGCATTTAATACTTTTTATTTACATATAATTTTGGCAACAGTTAATATGCTAAATTTAGACTGTGGCAAAGTTTCTTTGGCAGTAGGAACTAGATCAAAAATTTAGAATCCATACTCATTTTTTAGCCTCCAGGATATTATATTAATGACCAAGTTTTCCAATTATTGCTACCATAAAACCAAATCCTAACCTCTTCAGCTTCTCTTAATTTTATTAATGCTATGGTCAGAGTGTTGCAAAATACAAATACATACAGGATCATTCTGTTTCTCATCACCATAACAAAAAGCTAACCTCTAATGCTAGCTGAAATTCTCCCCACTTTCTCATTATTTCATTACTGCCTTTAAACGCTCCATTTAATTGTACATCGGAGCAGTAAGGAAAATGAAAAATAAGCAATGACATCATCCATGTTTGTTTTATGTTATTCAACAAAACATTCTAATGTGAAATGATAAAGCTGCTTTAGGTTCGAGATGGAGCTTTTTTACTCCATCTCTGCAAATTCTCCTCATTACAGCCTGTCCCATGACTCTTTTGAATCAGATTGCATGATAGCCTCTTTTGTGGTCAAAGGACCCCCCTTTCTTTGCTTTTCCACTAGTGGGAAAACTGTTTGGATTCAACCCTTTGTATTTCCGCTAAGAGATGCTACAAGAAAATAATTATATACTGGCATTCCTATTATATGACTGTTTCTCTCCAAATACACTTCCTTTTATTTATTTTAGAATTTGTTTTCTACCTTGAACTTGTATTCGTCCTCTCTCTCAGCTGGCAAAAATTAAGATACTTCCATAACAGCAGCCTGCAATTCCTGCTCAAGTACTGGGCACACTTACAATTTTTTAAATAGAAAACGAAGACATTAATACTTTTAAATTCTATAAATATATCAATTCATATACCAACTAATAAGTTATAAATGTTGCATTTTATGTTGTTGTTGGAGTTTATGTAATGCAGGTCTCTCAGGTTTCCCCAACATTTCTGCTTCTTCTAAAGCAGCTGGGGCCTTTTTCCATGGTTCCAAATTTCCAGAAATCTTACATTTCTACGTAGAGTAGCTACTGGAGAGTTCCACTTACAAGTGCAACTAAGGAAGGAGAAAATTTACGAGCACAGTCGTTGATTCCAACTGTTACTGTGGTCTACTGGGGAAGATAACAGACATCTACCCTGCAGAGATGGACGGAAAATAAATAATACGGACAACTACAACAGCATGTTTTTATTATTGTCTGTCAGCTTTGCAGTTAAGTCTTTGAAGGAGTCTCTCAAAGATAATTCTAGGACTGAAAGATATTTTCATCCTACATGGTCAAGGAGATCAAAGAGAAGTTAATTTCTCTCAGTACATTTGTTCACCTATTTCCAACAAAGAAGGAAGCAGCTGCACAAGCTCAGGGCATCATCTTTTCTACTCTTCCCTCCCACAATTCCAGGAACAAAATAGTACCTAAAGAGCCTGGGGAGGGTTAACTGTTTCTTCCAAGTGACCTACTTTCCAGTTTCACTGCTCTCAAGGCACTCTGTGATACACATGGCAAGCATTTGTTGATTGTATAATTTTCCTACTCTAGTCTTTGCTCAATGCACAATATTTTGATTTTCATGAAGGGTTTATAGGTATATGAAAGCTAGGTGAGTTAAGTATTTGCTTTGCATCCAAGACCAAGAATTAAAGACCAGCTCCACTATGCACTATGAGGCACTGTATTCTTCATATGCCTATAAGTAGATCCTCATTTTGCAATGAAGAATCCAGATTTTACTTGGCATTGTACAAGTTCCAATTAGTGCACGGTACACTTCAATATTATGACAACAGGAAGCATAACCTTTCCTGAGAGCTGTAATCTCCATTCACAAAGCAGTCAATTAGTAACCTCTGAATGCTAACTACTAATTTTTACCATGCGGCACTCACAACTGCTCTTGCTAGACACCCAACTTTACTAAGTGATATTTTTATCAAGACTTTTTCTAGTACAGTTAATCTAAGGCCTCTCCTCTTGTGTAAACAAAGTACTAATTTATTTATTTCAGACTGCTGGTATATATGCCATACTAGCTGGATTGTGAATATTTAATTCTGAAAAATTGTAATTTGAACACATTGAGCCATTTACAGATTTAGTAGAAATTTAAACTAGTGCGAGAGTTAGATTTTGATTTCCTACTAATATCAATGGACATGGCTGCAGAAAGTGTATACACATTTGTTTATTTGGAAGTAAAAGAACTCTACCTGTTGGCGGTGGATTTAGGAGGATGGACAGCATTCACGCAGCTACACCTTCGAAGCTGCCTAGCAAAGAATCTGAAGCCACAGAACTAAAGACAGAGTGGCCCATTTTAGGCCTTACTCAAAAATGAATGCACAAGCAGCCTGAAAGTAACTGAAAAAATGTGAAGCATTGTAACTTGGTCATATAAACTACTTTAATGAAATGGGAATTAAGACTGAGATTAGTATTTAAAGAATAAACACAATATCCACTTCGTAGAACAGGACCTAAATTAATGTAAGCCCTAAATGCTGGCATGCTTTAGAATAGAAGTCATGCAATTATACAAGATTATGCCTCCTGTTAATATGTTTGGGACAACAGGTAAACAGACCATCCTTTTATCTTGATCGCCAATTCTCTTATCACTTGCCTGGAGTCATTTGACCTGGCCATGATGATCTATGCTTCTGTAACTTCTGTAACAATGCACTCTACATGGAGCTGCCCTCAAAAACAACCCAGATACTACAACTAGTTCAAAATGTGGCAGCCTGATTATTGTCACAGACTAGCCACTGGAAACATATGTTGCCTGTTTTAAAGCAACTACACTGGTTGCCAGTTGGTTTCCAAGCTCAATTCAAGGGGCTGGTTATGACCTTTAAAGCCCTTCACAACCTGAGACTCGCATATTTGTAGGACCCTCTCCTTCCAAATATCTCTGGGCACTAACTACAGCCTTCAGGCAGCCAACTGCTGGCAATCCCACCTCTCAGCATGGCCCGTCTGGCATTGACCAGAGCATGGCCCTTTTTTCACTATGACCCCTGCTATGTATGAGGGGAGCTCCCACACTGGAGATCTTTAGGAGGCACTGCAAGACCTGTCTGTTTACCAGGGCTTTTGAGGAGGTCTGAAAGACAGGCATCTTTTAAAGGAGGGAGGGAGGGATTTGAGGATTTTTATTTTAACTGTAAATGTGCTCTAATCTATATTTCTGTGACACATTATACTTAGCGATACACAAGTATTCTAGTGAACTTTATATATGAACTCTGTATTAACTATTGTAGCTTTTTTCTAACATTGTATAACTTCACAGGAGCTCTTTCATCTTTGACAGCTAATTAAAAATAGTGGGCAGAAACAAAAGAGGAACCCACTCAAACGTATGTAAATCTTATGGGTGAAAACACATGCGCTGGGTGCTATATCCGGAGCACTATCACCAGGTAAGTACAATGTATAGTACGTATATCCAGAAAATTCACAAAGTAACGATAGTCACCAATGCAGTCAAGATGGCCATTTTCAAGCGTCACGCTTGAAAATTGCCGTCCTGACTGCGTTGATTCAAAGTCTGAATGGTGCTCAGCTTTAATTATGTCGGTGACTATCGTTACTTCGTGAATTTTCTGGATAGGTGGAGACATCTCGCCCCTGAAGAGGTCCTGGTGACAAAACAGCGGAACAAGCCGGTGCTGCCTGTAGGGTGTTGTAGAAGAGGATACACAGGGCAGAGCCACATCTACTCCACCTGTGGAATAAAGTATTCCGTCATTGCATGAACTTTACCTTGTTACTGATATACTTACTATACATTGTACTTACCTGGTGATAGTGCTCCGGATATAGCACCTGGTTGTAATTACCTGTATCACATTATATTTGCTTTGACTCTTGCTCATTTTGATTATTAGTGACTTCATTATATTTATATTTTTTATAACTCTTGTGTTTTCACAATTAAAAATAGTGAACAATATCAGATAAATGTTCTCCAATTGTAGACTGGACTAATGATGATCTGCCCACTTAACTTTTCTTGTCATTTTTACTGATATATATAAATCAGCAAAATGACAGGAAAAGTTAAGTGAGCAGATCACTTGCAGCTGGACATAGTCACTAGTCACTTTTTGGCTAATTAGAATGTCGCATGATTGAAAATATGAATCATTAACTAAGTCTGAAACCAATCACAGTTTTTTCTATGCTATCACATGAAAAAAATCTATTTCTATGTAAGATAAAATAAAAAGTGCTAATCCAGATAGCAGATCAGAGTTCTGACTGGAAGAAATCTCATGAAGATCTAGGTGAGAAATTTACCGTTGTACCGTGTGATATGGGAACCTTAATGTAGTTCATAGTAAAACTGATTGATTTAAACTTAACTGAGAAATGTTAGGAAACTTAATTCTTGTTGCCTTTATTTGTTCCATCTTTGTAGGTTTTATATTAAGAAGCATTTATATTTTGATATCTTGCTTCATTAAAAAGACTAGAGTTTATTTTAATAAAATAAATCATTAAACTCTAAAAAGATGTCTTTGTGTCTTGAGGGAAAGTATTACAAGAAGAACCCTATCTAAAGCTTCTCTAAAGGAGTGAATGTTGTTTTTTCAGGTCTCAATTCAAAGTCTGGAAACTGCTCAGGGTTTAAGATCAAATCTTTAGTTTCAACAATAAAGGCCTTAATGAGGCGCAGCTAACATGTCTGTTACAAATGTTTTTAATCTATTATTGTAAGCTTCCTTGAATCACAAGGAAAGGTGGGGTAAAAATGTTTTAATAAATAATCTATTGTTAGATGAGCTATCAACAATGAAGAGCAGCACACCTTTTAACACACAGTAAAACTGGATGAATCTGTTGCACAAAACACAAGGAAAGACCTTATAAGTATTACTAAACAAATGTTATCACATACCACAGATCTTCAGTGGTGCTTCTAGTTCCAGGAGAATGGGCTGACTAAGAAAGATTTCTCTTGATTTTATACACAAACCCCGAACTTCAGCTTCTGTCATCTGCACAATCTTGCCAGGACGACATCCTCGCACTAAGAGAAGAGGAAACAGTGAATGATTATAAATTAAGTTTCTGCTCTGAGGAATATCTGTGTGTAGTTAAAACTATAGTAAATGGCTCTGCTGGTTTTCTCTGTTTAAGTTGAAATTGTGGTCAATCCTTATCAGTGCACAACATTAAGTATTATGCATGGTATACATAGGTAAAGAAGAGATGTACCTCTAATACTTTTCAGCTTCAATAGAGATTCTTAACAATAAAGAATCAATATATCAAAATAATTTGGTTTCATTTCAGCAACTCTATCACAGTATCATGGGGTGGTGGTAGAAGCATGAACACAATGGTGACCCAAATGACATGATGTAAATACAGATAGTCTGGAACATATGGGGAACAGTAAGTTACTGTTATATGGGAGCCAGTTTGGTGTAGTGGTTAAGAGCGTGGGACTCTAATCCGGAGAACCGGATTTGATTCCCCACTCTTCCACTTGAAGCCAGCTGGGCGACCTTGGGTCAGTCACAACTTCTAGGAGCTCTCTCAGCCTCACCCACCTCACAGGGTGATTATTGTTGTGCGAATAATGACATACTTTGTAAAACACTGAGTGGGTGTTAAGTCATCCTGAAGGGTGATAGATAAATCGAATGTTGTTGTTGTTACAACACGCCAAGTCCCATCAGGAGAGCAATGCGTCCTGTTGCTCAGCAACAACAAACTCTCCCCCCCACCCACACACTAAGTACTTATGGCTAGGGTATATGCCAAGTGCTGACAATGTACAATTCTATTTATTATGTATATTCTTCATTCCATGTGACATATAATCACAAACATCCGGGATGTTCCCTCCTTGTCAATCACATAACAGGACCCACCAGAAGTAACATCTGGTTAGAAGATGGGCTCCTGGAAAGATACAATGAAACCGTCTAATAACCCAGAGTTATATTTTGCAGCAAGTTTATACACTGTAATGGTAACAGAGTAGAAAGATTTCGGTAGACTAAAAACAAACACATTTTCCTTGGGTCTTGAACACATACACCAACTCATGGAATTAGGGCAGAGGGTATGTGGGAAATGGATTGTTGCATCCTGAAATGAAAATGTGTTATTAGCTAAGTAGATATACTGCTCCCAATACAAACCAGAGGGTTGTATTGAGAAATCCATGAGCACAAGTCTTGCCAAGTGTTCCTCCTTCATTCCCCTCGCACACTTATTCTTTCCAATACAAAGGTAGCGGATTCCCCGGATTGCAGGATCTACCAATAGCTAATTGAAGGGGAGAGAGTGAGGGTCTCCTTCCTCCTGCTCCAGCCTTCCGACCTCCATTCTCAGGATCCTGCGACTCATGTCAACCAATAACTGGGGGGGGGGGGCAGTATTTGTTGACATGAGTCGCAGGAGGAAGGAGACAAAATATCAGAAAGAAAAAGTAGGAAATTTAGGGGTGCTCCTATGAAATACTCTCTTTTGAAATGAATGCTTTTAAAGACAAAGTTTTACTCAAAATTTGCAGCATAGGGGGCATGGCACTGGCAGTAATGGAGTCGGGTGCATTCTAGAGAGCTCCAATCCTCCCTAGCCCAACTTCCTGGCGGTAAGCAGCATAACTTTATCTCAGTCCGAGAAATTATGGGCAAGCAAGACTCGGACAAAAAGCAATCAAGTAAAGCAGCTAAAAAATTGCAAGAATTCTTTTAGTCTCCGAGCCAAACAACCTTACAAGAAACAGCAGGCAGAGAAGGTGCCAAAATGGCAGACGGAACAAATATAAACGCTAATGCTGATTCTTGCCACCCAGAAATAGATCTTTCTGCACAACTAAAAATTCTTAAAATCAGTATGCTTGATGAAATAGCTCTGCTCCCACGTCCTATAAACGATTAGCTATCAGAAATCAAGCAAGATTTAAGAAACACTAACAGTAAAGCGGAGGAAGCACTGGAACTTTGCAACTCAGCCTGCAGCAATATAAAAGAGCTGCAAAATGCAAACACAAACCTCCAAGAGAGAGTTCTGCTCCTTGAGATCAACTCTCGGCAGCGAAACCTCCGTTTCAGGGGCATAGAAGAATCATTAACTTTAAATGAAAACCTAACATCACGGCTGGCTTCATGGCTAGCAAATGCTATTGCCTCTGAGGAGGGAGAAGCTCCAATAATTGTCAAGGCCTATCGTTTGGGCCAAAAGAAAGATCAAAATGTAGAGATATTTTAGCAGAGTTTGCTGACCAAAAAATCCGTAAAAAGATATTACTAGAAGCAAAAAATAAAGGCTCCATCCTGCTTAATAACAAACCCATACAAGTCTTTACTGACTTACCTGGAGAAGTCTTGAACAAAAGAAAAGAGCTTAAAACAACTGAAGCTCTTCAGAAAGCAAAGATTCAATACAGATGGATAAACTACACCAAGCTGTCTGTCTACTATCAGGGAAAGCATTATACTGCAACAGATTCAGACTCAGGATCTTCCCTCTTGCTTGATCTGAATTTGGAAATCTCCATGGATATAGATAAGACATCACAAAAAAGGAAGATGCCACGGGAATTTTCACCAAGCAAAGGAAGCAAAATTCCTGTTAGGTACAACTGAAAAAATAAAAGGAAAAGAAGAACTCTTATATAACCTTCTTCTGCATCACTAGAAATGTTATGCTAGTTACTACAATTTTTGTTAGCATTCTATGCCAGGTTTTAGGGAAAGGGGGAACTGTGACCTCTTTAGTTTAGCCTTTCGTTTTCAAGACTTATTTATAGAGCTTGTTAAGATAAAAAGCAATATATTTAAGCCCAGCTCCTGCTTGTTTTTGGGTAGAACTCCAATAGCTGGTGAGTGAAGTTTAACGCACCAACTATAGGAGCTGGGGCAGCACATATTAAACTGTTAAATTTATCTGTTAGAAGTTACAATAGTTGATTTTATTTTCTGCATTACACGTTGTGAAGCTTTAGTTAAAAGAAGATCCTTAATTAAATAATAGTGAGGGATTTTAAAAGAGAGGAAGGGGAATGAGAAGGGAGAGGGGGTGGTGGGAGGGTAAAGGGAGCTTTAATTAGTTTGTATCAAGAATTTAATGGCAGTATTTAATAATCTTTGTCTTTGGGGGAGAAGGGAGTGGGGGTAGAGGGTGGGAAAGAGGGGAAACAAGAAAAAATAATATAGAGTTTATCAATATAAAAAAACAATAATAATAAAATATTTCATTAAGTTTATTTGTTGAGTTAAAGGTTTATTGTTATCAGTGGAGTATTATATTGCATTATATAATAATATAACATATATATTAGAAACTGTTACTTATATATTAATTTAAAGCCTTGTGACAAAAAAGAAAATAAAAATTAAAAAGAAAAACAAAAAACCACACACACACACACATATATTTACTTTGATAAAAATTATAAATCTATAAAAATGTTAATATACAAAGTTAATACTATCAATTTGAATTTTCCCCAGCATTTTTGAATAGTTTTGTAACTGTTATTTTTATTCTATTAAGTTTACTTGTTGAATTAAGGTTTACTGTTATTTGAGGAGGGTTATAACAAAGTGCTAAATAATAATATACTATACAAACATAATATTAAGATTGGAGATTGTTATCCATATATTGAATTGATATATAGTTATTTTTAATTATATAATGTGTACTTTGATCTTATAACTTATACACATATAAACATTGTCAGTTTATAATTACTGTTAACTACTATATATAAAGTTAATAGTTTTAATTTGAGTTTTCTAAAGCATTTTTGAAATAACCTGTGTGTCATTAAGCAACGCAAGTTCATTTAATACTAACTAATTTGTAAGTGCTAAGATCTAGCATCCTATTCAGGGTGGATAAAAATCAATGATTTTTTTTAAAAAAATCAAAAAAATCAGATTTTTTTTATTTAAATCGGATTTTTTTGATTTAAATTGGATTTTTTTAAATAAAATGCTTTTTGAAGAAAATATATTACCATCCAAAGGTTATTCCATCATGAAATAAAGATTAGTTTTTAATTATGTAGAATAAGGCTGTATATGTTTAATTTTTTTGGTAAATAAATTCCATTAATCCATTCACAATGTCATGCTCTTCCAGAGGTTTTTGTAAGATTATTGGGCAGTTTCTCTGCCTACAAGATATTATCACAGATACTTGGTTTTGCAGTTCTCAAAACTGAATTTGTGTCAGCTCAGCAGAGATCACATGCCTCTTCTTCACAGCAAAAATGTTATAACATGAACAGAGTTGAGAAAAAGACCTTAATCCTATTGTTCTACAAACCTATGAAGACAGAATCAACCCCTTCAGTGCTAAGTTTCAAGAAGTTCAGTGAATAGAAACAATATTTTTCTGATTGTTTGGAGTGGAATAGATCTGCACAAGAAGAAACTAAGTGTGAGGAGGGAAGGGCAAGCAGTACAAAATGAAAGTGAAACTTTTTGAGCACAATACTGCACAAGTCTTTGGATCTTTTGTGTGTATGACCTGAGGTTTATCACATTCTTTCCTTGGAGGAAAAAACCTATAATGGCAGCAGGCCTTAAAAGAGACCCAGTTTGGGAATACTTTAATGAAGTTCCTTTACCTATCGGTAAGGCAGGCATGCGTGCAAAATGCAGTATATCAAGAACTGGCCTATTCTGATGACAGTTTGTGAACAAAATCGAGATAAAATAGATGGCACTGTCACGGCCAAAATCCTCAACATTGGGCTTAAGAGAAATGTTGAACATATGCTGAGCATCCTGAAACCCATCTCTGAAGCTTTAAACAAAACACAGAAAAAGAGCTGTTTTACTGCTGATGCTGTTGAAATTTGGAAGGAACTGAGTGAACACTTAAAAACAGAACTACACATGGACAGAATTAAATTACAAGCATTAAAAAAACGAATGGGACAAGCACTGTCTCCAGCTCATTTTTTGGCAAATATTGTCAATATCCAGTACCAGGGTCAAAACTTAAGTGCTGAGGAAGAGGAGTTAGCTATGACATGGGTATCCAGCAATCATCCATCTGTAATGCCAACTATAATAAACTTCAGAGCTAAGGGGGAACCATTCAAGAAATATATGTTTGCTGAAGATATTTTAAAGGAAGTCACACCAGTGAACTGGTGGAAGTCACTTAAGCACTTGGATTTAGAGACTGTTCAAGTAATGATTTCACTTTTAACAGCAGTAGCTTCTTCTGCAGGCGTTGAAAGAATATTCTCTTCCTTTGGACTCATTCATTCTAAATTGAGAAATCGTTTGGGACCCGATAAAGCAGGAAAGCTTGTTTTTCTTTTCCAGATTATGAACAAAGAAGAAGATGAAGATGATGAGTGAGCTACAGAGGACAGTATTTAAGTTTTTCATGTGTAGGCTGGGCTGACAGTCTAAGTTTCTTAAAATATATATATTTTGTTTAGCCAAATTAGTTAACAAACATGGATGTTTGTTTAAGCAAATAACATATGCTGTAATGTTATTGTTTCAGTTGAATAAATAAAACTATTTAAATTGTTATTATTAAGGTAATGATTATTTTTCTCCTTCCAATAAAGTACAACAAAAGTTGTCCAAATATGAATGATTAACCTAAACTGGGGATAATTCATCTCACAATAAATTAACTATAGTGTGTTTCTAACAGTATTAAAATCAATATTTTATACAACTGTAAAACTAATATGAAAAGTTGTTATTCTAAAAATCTTCATCTACTTGCATATTAAAGTTATACCAGCAAGAATTAGTCTTTATGTAGAAAACTATGATTTAAATCAAGCCTTACTGACTAGTGATTTAAATCGTGATTTAAATCAGTTTGATTTAAATCAAATCCACCCTGATCCTATTTCTTTGTACAAACCCAACCACAAACAAAGAAAAAGAAAGCCACCTACATCTCTTTAAACAAATTTGTATCTGTCAGACGGAACCTAAATTTATATAATCAAGGTATATTATAATATATATATTGAAATTATTTCATCTAATTATGCAAACCAATATTAAAATACTATCTTACAACATAAGAAGCCTTAACAACAATATTAAACGAAAGAAAATCTTGAATGTTTTGGCACAACAAAAAGCAGATATAGCCCTCCTCCAAGAAACTCACTTCCATTCTTTTAATAATACAGTATTAAAGGCAAAATGGATCCAACAACAATACAATGCCAAAGGATCATCGAAATCCCGGGGAGTTTCGATAATAATATCTAAATCAGTTAACTATCAACATAAATCTACTTTAATAGACCCTATGGGAAGATTTATATTCATAAAAGGTGCAACTGACAACCAACCAATACCCCTAGGCTCAATATACGCCCTAAACTCCAGTCAATTAGAATTTCTTGAAGATACTCTTACTAAATTAACCAAATTTCAACTGGGAGAAACAATTATAGGAGGGGACCTTAATTATGTCAGTAACTATAAGTTAGATAAGTCACACTATAAACACTCAAACTGTGGAAAAAAACAAGACACAGAATGACCATCTATACTGAAAAAATACCACCTAACGGACATTGGCGCACAAAGCATCCAATTGAAAAAGATTACACATACTACTCATCTAGACACAAAACACACACAAGAATTGACTGTATTTTAACAACTGAAAACATAAAAAACAACGTAACAAATACACAAATTGGCAATATCACTAACTCAGACCACGCTTGGACTTTGTGCTTACTCTCTTTAAACTCCCAAAATATACCTGAAAGGCACTGGACCTTTAATAAATCCCTTTTACAAAAAGAACTCACCTCCAAGGAAATTGAAAGGTCTATTACAGACTATCTATAAGACAACAATTCACCAGAGATATCTCCCCACATTAGATGGGACGCTCTCAAAGCAGACCTAAGAGGGCAATTGATATCAATTTCAGCCCATGTAAACAAATCAAAACAATTACAAAAAAATCAATATTGGACAATATCTCTCTTTTGGAAAAACAACATAAAAAAACAGGAAGCAATAAGACTTATCGCAAATTATTACACAAACGCAAATTTTTAGAGGCCATAGAAACTAACCAAATTCAAAAAAATTTATTATACCTAAAACAAAAATTTTGGTTTCATACACCTAAACAGCTAAAGCTATTGGCATGGAAAGTAAAAGATAAAAAGGCATCTAACATTATTAAAGCAGTTCAAGACAAAAAAGGAAACATTCTACACAAATTGACAGACATTACACACTGCTTTAAGGAATTCTACACTAAATGGTACACCTCATCTAACCCCCCTACAAATGAAATACAAAAATTCTTAGCTAACTCAAAACATATCAAACAACTAAAAGAAGAACACTGTCAATTGCTAAATAATCCAATTTCTCACATAGAACTACAAACAGCAATCAAGAGTTTAAAAAATAACAAATCAGCAGGTCCCGATGGTTTCCCTCCGGAATTTTATAAAAAATTCAGCACAATCATAATCCAACCGCTCACTGAAGCATGCAATTAACTACTAAACACTAGCAATTAACGCCCTTCATGGAAAGAAGCAAATATAATAGTTATTCCGAAACCAGGTAGGAACCACCTCAATCCGGCCTCATACTGTCCCATTTCGCTTCTCAATCAAGATTATAAAATCTTTACATCTGTTATGACCCAAAGACTCAACTCTATAATAAAGGATTATATTCATCCAGATCAATCCGGTTTTATCACCGGGAGAGAGATAACGGACAATATCCATAAAACCCTAAATATAATATCCACTTATAAACACTAAAAATCAGAATTATTACTGGCATCAATGGACATAGAAAAAGCCTTTGATACCCTGGAAACAACATACCTACACTACTTATTACAATACATGAACTTCGGTCCCAAATTCTGCCAAGCCCTTCAAGTCATATATTCAAAAGCCAAAGCTAAAGTACAGTTTAATAATACATCATCGCTGAAAATAAATCTTACAAGGGGAACTAGACAGGGGTGCCTACTGTCGCCACTTTTATTTGCAATCGCACTAGAACCTTTAGCTAACGAAATACGAAACGATCCACAAATTCATGGTGTCAAAATTGCATCTCAATCATACAAGCTGAGCATGTTTGCAGATGATATGCTTCTTTACATCACGCAACCAGATACATCACTACCACAATTACAAAAAACTCTTGATGCATTTTCACATATCTCAGGCCTGAGGGTCAACATACAAAAATCAATGCTTATGCCAATCAATCTCTCGTAAGCAAATAAAACCAAGCTCTCTTCAAACTTCAAATTCCAATGGAATACTAAATATCTTCCTTATTTGGGAGCTAACATCCCAGCTAATTTGGACCACCTAACGAAATATAACCATATACAGACAATACAAGAGATAAAGAAACTAATCCTAACATGGGATAAACAACAGCACAACTGGTATTCCATATATCACTTGATCAAATCTTTTTTACTTCCCAAAATGATTTTTTTATTTTGCACCATCCCTATATCAATACCACAAAAAACGCTGAGACAATGGCAAACAATTTTCAATAACTTTTTATGGAATCACAAACGACCCAGAATTGCATTTCACATACTGCGACAATGTCCTCATAACGGGGGCTTTAAATATCCAGACATTGAATTGTATGCACATTCAATCCACCTTTCCATCATACTACAAATTCTAAGATCTAAGGAGGAGACAATCTGGTCACAGGTATTAGAGACACTACACTCTCCTATGTCAATCCACGAAATATTATGGTGCAAAAAGCGTCTCAGACCAATTCAAACCGACAACAACATATTTTGGACAGGCCTACTAAAATTATGGGATCATTACAAAGATAAACTGTTCCCACCATTGTCACGGTACTCAACTATTCTTTTATAAGAATGGTTTCCACCAGGCTGTAACTTTTTAAATAGTAAGCAATGGACATTCTTAAAAAACATACGCCTTTTAGATATAACATCAAACATGGGCCTTGTAACAAAAACTGACTTAGAAAAGAAATTGAACACTACCATCCCCTGGTTTACATACCTACAACTGACCAACGTGGTAAACAAAATACACCAAAAAGACATAACATTGGTTCCAAAAACACACTTTGAAGAACTCTTAGACATGAATACTCACCACAAAAGAGGACTGATCTCAAAAATATATAAAATTTTTATACAGCTTCATAAGCCAAAACAATATGCATATCAAAAAAGTGGCAGCAGGATTGTGATTTGCAAATCTCTCAAAATCAATGGAAAGAAATTTGGTCATCCCCCACTCTAAACTCAAAAGCAATAAATATAAAATTACAATCATTTAAAATTCTAACACATTGGTACCTAACCCCAAAAAAGCTATCTGTGATCACATCAAAATATTCACCCGTGTGGTGGAAAAAATGCGGAAAAATAGGCACTTGCCCACCTTTGGTGGCAGTGCCCTAAAATCAAAACATTCTGGGAGATTTTAAAGCAAATAAAATTAATAACAAACTACGACATACCCTTAGAGCCTCAATTAATTTTTTTAAATCTATGGCAAGGGGTAAACATGCCAACACCTCAACGAGATTTAATTAATAACCTACTTGCTATAGCAAAATCATCAATAGCATATTTTTGGAAAAATCAGTCTCCACCATTCTTGAACCACTGGAACTCCAGAGTGTTTTTCTTTGAAACCTACAATCTTGTATAACTACTATATTACTCCATGTATTTGCTATTTAATGTTTATTGTTATTGTCTCCGTTCTATAATTAATAAAAGTTGTTGAAATTAAAAAAAATTGCAGCATAAATATTTTTATATAAGACAAACTCATAAGGTAATGACAATTCCGATTAAGAGATGTGAAGGCACACAAACCCCCAAGTTTTCCCTTCCCCACGCCAGATTTTTTTTTAAAGGGAACACTCAGACACCCTTGAACAGATGACATGCTTTTCAGGATGTTTTATTTAAATATGCTGCAAGGCCTATTGTGACTTACATTCTTGTTTGCTACAAGATTTATTTTGCAATTTCAACTTATTTTTTCTATTTCTCAGGTGGCAGAAATTAATATGGATGCACTAAGACAGTATAGGGTACAGCACTTTGTAGCACTGTCTCTAGTACTGGATGTATCTGCAACAGGATGGATAAAAATCAATTATTTTTTTAAAAAATTTAAAAATAGATTTTTTTATTTAAATCGGATTTTTTTAATAAAATGTTTTTTGTGGAAAAAATCTAAAGATAGTTTTCAATTTAAGATACATTATAGTCCAAAGGTTATCATCAGGAAATAAGGATTAATTTTTAATTATGTAGCATGAGACTACATATTCATGAAATGTTTAAATTTTTTGGTAAACGAACTCCATTAATCCATTCACAATGTCATGCTCTTCCAGAGGTTTCTGTAAGATCATTGAGCAATTTTTGTATCTAGAAGATATTATCACAGATGCTTGGTTTTACAGTTCTCAAAATTGTAAATTTGTGTCTGCAGAGATCCTATGTCTAAAGAAGTGCTGTGGAGAGTCAACATTAGAAGGTGCAGACACTGATGGCCATATTAATTCTCTTTTCAGATTCTGGAGAGGGCGGAAGCTGAGGGCAAATAACAACAACATCATTTAATTTATGTACCACCCTTCAGGACAATTTAACGCCCACTCGAGCAGTTTACAAAGTATGTCATTATTATCCCCACAATAACAATCACCGTGTGAGGTGAGTGGGGCTGAGAGAGCTCCAAGAAGCTGTAACTAACCCAAGGTCACCCAGCTGGCTTCAAGAAGAGGAGTGGGGAATCAAACCCGGTTCTCCAGATTAGAGTCCCGCACTCTTATCCTCTACACCAAACTGGTACAATCATGTTTTCTAAGTGATGAGGCAGTTTTCTGTCTTACGTAAGGCAATTATAGAGATTTTCCTGGAGCATAACACAATGGGAACCAAACTGCAAAAATAGCAGCAGGAAACGGTCTTCATGGATATCATGTTTTAGCACTGGATAATAATTCTCTTCATTTAACAAATATGTTTCAGCTGTGAGTATTAGAATACAGCATGCTTTGCTACCACTGATGCCAGAGACCTCAAACAAATTCAGCGGTAAATATTTGTTGCGTATTAAGATAGATTTTGCTTAGGAACTCTATATATTAACATTAAATGCATATATACACCCTTCTGGGTTAAATAATGATTGCAACTCCCAAGAACAAAATGTGTCACAATAGAATTTAGAGCACAGCCCGATTTGGAGGGGTGGGGAGAGGAGAGAGAAAGAACTGGTAACCAAACTGCTTAATATCTAATGAACTAGATTCTAACCCTACCAATATTTCGTTGTGTGATAAAATAAGTTGTGCCTGTCTGGACACAAGGAATCTCTCTGTTTCTGTGTAGTTAAGGCTCTGTTCATCCACAATATTTCTGCCTAAAAAAAATAAATGAAAAGACCCTAGACATTATTTGGCTATGGGCATACACATGGTGATCTAGTGACAACCACTTCTGTCATGGAAGACAGAAAAATCACCACAATCACCCCAGCTTTTAGAACAAGTAAAAGGCTTAATTAGTATACTGAGGTAACAATAAATGACAAGACTATTGGGGGAGAGCAACAGTTACCACCTCACCACAGGCTAAATGTGACTCTTCAACCGAAGCTGCCATTTACCAACAGAAGTCCCATTGCAAAGACTCTTGTAGACTAAAGTAGAAGACCCATGTCTCCTGGTTGCCTTGGCAAACTTGTCTCATTCTCATTTATACTAGACTGGGAAATCAGTATTAGGTTTCTCAAATACATCACCAGGACAACCACCTACCATAACAAGCAATACTGTGCGCTAGAGATGGGCACGAACTGCAAGACGAACTGAAGTTCATCATGAACCGGACTGGTTCGTGCTTCGCAAACCAGCGGTCTGTGGAAGCCCGTTTTTCATGAACCGGTCTGCCGACAAGCAGCTGATCCAAACCTGCCCCTTTCCGTGCCACTTCACAGCAGTAGGGAACAGGGCATTTCCACCCCCGGATCAGCTGCTTGTCAGGGATCTCCTCGACAAGCAGCTGATCCAAGCCTGCGGGGGTGAAATGCCCCTTTCCATGCCACTTCGCAGCAGCACAGAAAGGGGCATTTAATCCCTACAAACTGATTTGTGAACTGAGGCAAGTTTGTGAAAATTCGTGGTTCGTGAAACAGGCCAAACCATGAACTGCACGGTTCGATTTCCCCCCCGTTTCGTGCCCACCTCTACTGTACACAATATTTACAAAGATCCAGAATGTGAACTTCAAATTAGAACCTAATATAGTGAGCTACTCAAGATTACATGTGTTAAGGCCTTAAAAACTCCTTCAAGCCAACAAAGAAGAGAAGTGCTCAATAGGCTGGCGTCCGTGAAAATCTGCTTCAGATTCGAATTGAGGTATTACTTCCCTTGGCAGAGATTGGAAGTTTTGGTCCACCATATGAGGCTGGACTTTACCTTTGCAGGAACCCAAATGGGAAGGTCCACCTTGTTCATAATTTTTAACTGGAAGGGTCTCAGGAGTTGTTAAAGAGGTCTGGTACGGAGCCGACCCCACTGAATAGTGTTGATACTTGAGATTAAGAGTCCCATCAGTTTGGCAAGGGTCATCAAGAATGAGAACCTGGCTTTGAGAATAGAATGAGACATTTCTTTTATCTTTTTTGCTCTTGTTTCGGTTAGGAAGGTGCAATTGTTTGTTGTGTTTATCAGGATTCCCAGGTGTTCCAATCTTTGACTGGGATAAAGAGAGCTTTTCTAAGGTTGATTAGAAAGCCAAAGTCCTGTAGGCACTGTATAGTGCTTCCTGTACCTATCTATGCTTTGGACTTGGGAGTTTGATCTGATTAACAGATTGTTCAAATATGCATGAACGTGAATCCCTTGTTTTCTTAATTGTACAATTGGGTGAATCGGGATTTTTGTGAAGACCCTGGGTGCTGTACAGAGGCCAAATGGGAGGGCTCTGAACTACAGGTGTAGATTTCCGAGACAGAAGCGGAGAAATCATCTGTGTCTAAGGAAGATTGGGATGTGGAGATAAGCTTTAATTGATCTCAGTGACTCCATTCTGAAGTGTCTCAGCCTGATAAATTTGTTGAGGAACTTCAGATCCAGAATTGCTCTCCAGTCTCCATTCTTTTTTGGAACCATGAAAAAGATGGAGTACACGCCCTGTCCCTGCTCTGTGATGGGGACGGGTTCTATGGCATGAATGCTGAGAAGGTGCTGGATGGCGGCATATGTCCTGTGAAGTTTGTCTGGGTTCTTGTGGAGGGGAGAAGAGAAGAAATGGTCCGGTGGGGTTCTTGCAAATTCTAGGGAGTATCCTCTGGAAACTATCTCCAAACACCAAGCATCCGCTTGAGAGTTGATCCACTTCTCCTGAAAGTGCCAGAGGCATCCCCCTACCAGTAGTCGTCCACAGTCATGCTTTGTTCTGCTTGTTGTCACGTATTGGTTTGTCGCTTCTGATTGGAAATTGCTTGTTGAATAGGTTGTATGGATGTCTGCTTCTGAAGCCTTGTTTGGAAGGGGCCCAGGATAATCCTCTGCCTGTCCTTATTAAATTTTGGTAGTACTTTGTGGGAGCAAAAGGAGTAATTGCTGGAGGGTCTCCTGTCACTGCGATTCAACGTTTTAGGCATCACCTTTTTTTTGTCCCTGGTCTCTATGAATATCTTGTCGAGGGCATCTCCAAACAGTCTGGCTCCTTGGAAGGGAAAGGCCGTAATTATCAATTTAGAGCGAGAGTCAGCTTGCCAAGTCCTCAGCCATAGAGATCTTCTGACAGCTGCTGCAGATGCCATAGCCCTGAAAGAAAAGATCAGGGAGTACAAATTTGCATCTGCTACGGAGCCAGCCTTAAAGATCCTGTTAGCCCCCCCCAATAATCGGCGGTTACTTGGAGGAACAAGCTGTAAGATATTCCTGGTACGATGGTAGCTCTGGACACTGTTGAGGCTATGGCAGATGCCTTGATGGCCAATGGGGTGGCTTCATGGGCCTTTCTCAGAGTGAAGTCGGCCTTCTTGTCAAGATTGTCTCGGATCATAACCCTTGCCATCTGCTGTTAGTAGACCACAAGACTGCAATGCTGCCACAGGAGCATCCACTAAAGGCACCTGAAAGAGCTGGTTAGAGAAAGATAGTAAGGCATACCATTTCTTAACAGATGCTGGGAAACTTCTATTGGCCATAGGTTTAGCCCATTCTGCCTT
The DNA here is from genome assembly GCF_028583425.1 of Eublepharis macularius. NCBI lineage: Eukaryota > Metazoa > Chordata > Lepidosauria > Squamata > Eublepharidae > Eublepharis > Eublepharis macularius. The sequence goes on along the minus strand of NC_072790.1, from coordinate 177,643,081 downwards.
TAGCAGTTTTTCAAAAAACTCAGGAAATGGAAAGACCCTCTCTGTTGTGTCAGACCTGGGGAAGAATTCCTTATTTCCCTTGGGTTTGCTTTTGAGTTAAGATGAGGGGGAACCTGTATCCTCACCTCACCTGATGGGGTTTCTTGTAATTCCAAGGCTGACATGGTCTTGGAAAGAAGGTATTGATAGTCCTCTGATTTGAAAAATCATGCAGACTGTTCAGGTATTTCTATATCCTCTTCCTCATCTGAGAGGAATTCCCCCTCTTCCCTGTCTGAATTCTCACTGCCCTCATATCCTGTGAGATTCCATTGAGGAAGTTCTTTCTTTTTCTCCGAAGATTCTTTTCCAGCTGCCTTGGTGGGCCAGCTAGGTCTCTGTGAGTGGGGGCACACCCTCAGTATTTTTCTGCCTAGGAGAAGAAGAGCAGGAGGATGAGTCAGAGGGATCTTTGTTCTCCCCCCCCCCACATTACGATAGAAATGGGCAATCTCTTCCCTCATGGACTGCCTGATCACATTCAGAAAGTCCTGAGACACTACTGGGTTTCCTGAGTAAGATGCATTATTCATGAGTAGACTTGTTCCTTCCACTATGGATTCTAGAATCCTAGTTGCCCTTCAGCAAAATTCAAGAGGACTTCACTAGGTCTTAGGGCTGTCAATGGGCTTATGGATGTGGTGAAAACCACTCCGCAGCCACCTCCCATTCTGTTGGCAACCACATTGTCATCAGTGGGGCCAGAAATGGTTGCCGCGTTTTCTGAAGCCACGGAGGAATGGCACCTCTTTTTGGGGTGCTTTGATGCAGTGGCTCTTTCAGTGCAGGGGATGACCGATGCTCTGCCTTCCAGGTGAATGCCAATGCCTCTGATGTCTTGATCAAGAGTGGCAGTGAGGGGGGCTTCTAACTCTCCTGCAGAGAGGAAGCTGTCGCTTCCCAGGTTTTGAATCAGCTACCCCAGCCAAAAGGAAAGAAGGGAGAAAAAGAGAGAGAGTTCCCAGTAATTGCTTAGAAGAAGCCCAGAGGGGAATGGGAAAGAAGGAGATAATAGCAAGTATTCAGATGTAGATTAGGAGAAGGAGTGAGAGGCAAAAGTGAAAGTAAAAGTTTGAAAGCAATGACGGGTCCGGAGGCAAGTTGCTCTCCCTGTTGAGGCAGGAAAAGAACTGAGAAACAGGGTGGCACCCACCTGGAAGACAGGAAGTACGAAGATTTGTTCCTGCCTTCCTGAACAGAGGGTGGAATCACCCTTCAAGATGTCCTCTGCCTCAGAGGGAGAATAGATCTGCACAAGAAGCTAAGTGTGAAGAGTCTTTATGTAGAAAAGAATGAGTCTTTATGTAGAAAACCATGATTTAAATCTAGTCTTACTGACTAGTGATTTAAATCGATTGGATTTAAATAAAATCCATCCTGTTGTTAACTGATGTAGTTAAACAAAACATCCTTAAAAAAACTTAAGACTAACAGCCTCGTCTACACATGAAAAATTTAAAATACTGTCCTCTATTCCCAAACTGGGTCCCTTTTATGGCCTGCTGCCATTATGGGTTTTCTCCTCCAAGTAAAGAATAATATGATAAATCTCAGGTTATACACACAAAGACTGAAAGACTTGTAGAGTATTCTGCTCATTTTTACTGCTTGCCCCTTCCTCATCACACTTTGCTTTTTGTGTAGATCTATTCCACTCCCAACAATCTTCTATTCATTGAATTTTTTGAAACTTGGCATTTAAGAGGTAACGAGTTGATTCTGTGTACACAGATTTGCAAAGGAACAATGAGATTAAGGTCTTTTGTCAACTGTGTATGCTTATTTTATAACATTTATTTCTGTGAAGAAGAGGTATGTGATCACTGCAGACACAAATTCACAGTTTTGAGGTTTGTAAAAAAACAACAACAACCAAGCATCTGTGGTAATGTCTTCTAGACAGAATAATTGCCCAATAATCCTACAGAAACCTCTGGAAGAGCATGACATTGTGAATCGATTAATGGAATTAATTTACCAACAAATTTAAACATTGCATGAATATATAGCCTCATGCTACATAATTAAAAACTAATCCTTATTTCAAGATGGACTATAACGTAACAGAAAACTATCTTTAGATAGATTTTTCCTCAAAAACATTTTTTTAATCCAATTTAAATTTTTAAAAATCCGATTTTTTTAAAAAAACATTGATTTTTATCCCTCTTGAAAACAAGATTATTAAAGCAACTTTACTTCCTATATACTATCAATCCAACTCCTGATCACGTCAGAAGCAAGATCAAATCAACAAACACAGAGCGAAAAGGATTAAGGAGGGCAGCTATCCCCATCCCCTGCAACATACATTACCATAAGGAAGCTTGCTTCATATTTAACAGTCACTGCAGTAGATTATGACTGAAAATGATACCTTATCCCAAAAAAGACAATCACAAAAATCTACAAACCCTAAACACACAAGTAATTAGTTGCACCACCAATGAAAGCTGCCACCATTAAAAAACAATATTTTAAAACATGTTAGATGGAGGTTATTATGAACTGTGATGACATCTTTTCCCAACGCCTATTTCACTGAAAAACTTAAGAGCAAGCTCAACTGTTATTCATAGTACAACAAGCTAGATGCCCCAGGCAGCTTTAAAAAGTCCACTTCTCAGTGTATGGTAAGCATTTACAGGCTGACACTCCCATCTTCATCATCTGAAATATAGCCAGTGGTTTAGTCATGAGAAATTATGGGACAAACAAATGCAAACTGGTTCATGTATCTGACAACCTTGGCAGACACCAGCCCTAGACTACCCAATGTTTATGAGCTGATTGAGTTTACTGAGAATGTGTTTTCTGTATTTTTAGCATATTATGTGTCCAGAGACTGGCTTCATTTATTAACTAAATTCTTTAACTAGGTATAAATAATCAGTAACAGTATAAGATGCTTCAGGGATACACAATTTAAGAAGCCAATACCCAGCCACTGGGAAATAGATTTAATCAATACTAATAGGTCCAGAGCCACAAAATTTGTGACTTACCTACAGAGTGCACAAAAAAAAAGAATCACAGACCCCAACAATGTATCGACACATGACAACAGAGATGATAGAAAACAGCACACAAATTTCAAAATTGTAAACACATACATAGAACACAGCAATATAGAAACAATCTACACACAGGTTTATGTTATTTAGTTTATGTATACCCCCTTTTATCTCCCCAATAGGGATCCAAAGAGGCTTATTACATTCTCCTCAATTTTATCCTTACAACAACCCTATAAGTTAGTAGAAATGAGTGATGACTCATGAAAGCTCACACCCTACCACAAATTTTGTATATCTTATAGGTGCTACTGGATTCTTGCTCTTTTCTACTGCTACAGATAGACTAACATAGCTACCCAGCTACCCATCTTGATCTAACCCCTATGAGGTAGGTTGGTGGTAAGTAAAAAAACAATTGAGACCCAAACAAGATAAGGTCATGAAGAGGTCCATTCCAAAGTACAGCATGGAACTCAAGAGGCTAAAAGGGGAAAAAAGTTCGATGGAATACATGCCAAAAAAAAAAAAGCAAGGAAATATTGCATTATCATGTGAAATAAATACTAGTACTAGTAACAAAGAATATGTATATAGCAAAGGGACAGTGTACTGTTTTTTTCAAAGAATGCAGTTCTGGGCTTTACACAAAGATCAACCACCTTGAATAACTACACCCCAACTAAGCAAGCAAACTGGTGGAGGGAACTGGTTCCTAAAGCAATTAGTTGGGACTTTGTTGGTGTGTTGGGGAGGGGGTGTGCGCGCATGCACACACATAGAAAGATCTAAAGGAATTCCCAGGGAAGAATGTCAGTTGTATTCCAAACTAAAAAACCACAAATATCTATTAGATATATGAAGGCCTGGAATAAAATAAAAAGTTGGGGCGGGGGATTTTTTCACATTGCCTCCTTCCGCGCCCAGGACTTCCCCCCCAATTTTTCTGATAAAAAAGGGGGAAATTTGGGGAAACACTGGGAAAAATTACTATTTTTCCTTTTTAAATGAGTAAAGTGCTTCCTTAATGTCAGGTTATTCATACACAAAAGGTTTGGCATGAAGAAGTTTGAAGATTTTATTTTTCCACTAGCAAAACTGGGGATTTTAGTGAGCACTAAGAACTCTTCAACTGTAGGCATATACTACATTTTCAAGAATTTTATTTTTTAGTTGTAAATATTTTGACTACATGCTAATAATGTACCATTAAAAACAAACAGTTCCGTGTTTTACAAAGTTTAGCTTACTATCCAAACCTGCTGATAGCACTACCTGTTGTGGCTATAAGAAAAGTTTGTCCAAACAATACATATTGTTTTGTTTATTACAGAACTTGTTTTCTACCTTTAATTTTTATTTCCACCCCCCCTCAGACAGCAAAAATTAAAGATATCGGCATAAGTACAACAGTTTGCAACTCTTACTCAAGTACTGGGTATAGGTGCAATTTTCCTTATACAAAATGATATTACACTTTTAAATCTATAAATATTCTAGATAGAATAATTTTATATAAGCTATAAATGATGCATTTTATGTTGTTAAATAAGTAAAAGTTGTTTTGATAAGAAAGTGTTTTATGTATTTCAAATTCCCCACCCCCCACCCCAAAATCTTGGGAGGAGGAATGTTTTTTTCCTGCAGCTTCAAAAATTCTTGAAATTTTACATCTCTAATCTCAACAGATCTATCATTTAAAGTATGTTATTAGGTCAATAAAAAGGTTTTGCCATCTGAAAGCCAGGAGTAAGGTGTTCTAAACCTGTTCCCCTTTACTTAATTAACCTTAATCCAGCTCCTCATGTTATAAAATACATGAGCCAAAATCTAGATTAGAAGTACTAGAGTGGAACAGAATAAATTTGCATCAATTTATGGAAACTATTGTGTCTTGACTAGAGATGGGCACGAACAGCAATATGAACTAAAAAAAGCCACGAACAGCCCAATCAGCTGTTCGCGAACAAGCTGTTCAGTGAGGCCCCATCCTAAACGAACAGGTGGTCATTGTAAGCCTCCTTCATTGCTGTTCGTCAAGCCAGACAATCTGGCACCTGCAATCAATTGCCTTGGCAACCGGAGGCAGGGACTGCCTGAACTCTGTCTGAACTCCTGCTGTTGCCCTGAAACCCCCAATCTAAGCCCAATTTAGCTTGATAGGCTGGTCTTCCTTTCAAGTGTGGTGCTCCAAATTTGTTACAAGGAAGCAAAGAGCAGGGGGGAGGGGGCTCCCAGCTCTGGTTTTGCAGACAGTGAGGGAGAGACAGTTGCTGTTGGCATTTTGAGAGAGAGACAGGGTGAGTGCATCGGAGCTTGAATTTTCTTTGTGTGTGGTGGGATAGGGATTTACCTCTTCAAGTTCCAGGGCTGCTGCCAGGCTCTGGGGCCAAGCTATTATTTATTATTGGTACATTTCCTGCTACCTGCTCAGGTAGGGTTTCTGGGAGTGGTGTGGTAGGGATCTTGATAGCTGGAGGAGGGCCTGCTGGCCCCACGAACAATGAACATGTTCGTGAACAGATCATGTTCATCAATGTTTGTTTTTTTTCTGTTCGTGCCCATGTCTAGTCTTGACTAGTGCAAAAATAAATAAAAAGCTTATGAAGCAAACAATGCTATTACACTTCAGAAACTTTTGGTGATTTTTCACTCCTCCTAATGAACAAGTATTAAATAATTGACAAGAGAGTGAGGATGTGAGAGATAAGTTTCCATAGCATCAGGCCAACACTCCCTAACTCAATCTAGTTCCTTATACATGACCAGATAAACAGAATGCAAACAGGGATATTTAGTCTAAAGTGCTGCAAATAAACATTTATTTATTTTATTATTTTTCAGTTTTTAGACAGCCTCTCCCTCAAAACAAGGTCCAAAGTGGTTTACAACATTAAAATCGACAAAAATAATACACACTAAAAGATTAAAAAAATATAGCAACAAAATTGAGGGAGGTCCCACAAGAATACAACCAGTAAAACAGTGTAATCCCAGTGACTGGGACCACCCAAAGGTAAACAGCCAGGTGGCAAAAATTCCAATATACGTTAATAGCTTTGTTATCCAGCACTCGTGGGGAATATGGGTTACTGGTTAATCAAATGTGCTAAATAATTTATTTTACTGCTTTCCTCACTCAATACGCACAGGAATCTGCAATCAATCCCGACACCATTGGGAATATCATGGCAACCCAATGCCTGGAGGGACCCTTCCCTTTGAACTGCCCAATGAAGCAGGCAGACACAAGCAAACTATGCAGGAGCCCTCTGTCAGAGCTGGCTCCCAACATCACAGAGCAGGCTGAGGAGAAACAGGCACCCAAGGAAGATAGCAGCATCAGCTGTCAGAAGCCCAGCAACATCAGGAGGCACTGAGCTGGCTATCTAAGGGCATAGGCACACCTGAATATTCAAGGGTATGATGGCTGAGATGAAGGAACTTGTCCTTTGGGTGATGTCAGTTAACTGAGCATTCTAGATAATCAAGTGCTGAATAACAAAGCTTTTACTGAAATCACAAGCACAAGAACTGGAACAAAACAAAATCTCTGTGCAATGCAACTAGCTAGTGAAACTGTCTCAGCACAGAAAGGCACAATGTGTCAATCTCAGGTGCCAAGGCAACATGTCTCTCTCCCCAGATCAGAGAACAAGGGTTACAAACAGATACAAGAAAAAACCGAACAAGAAGCTGAAGCACAGGCAAGCATGCAGCAACTTTTGCAGAGAAACAGAAGCAAGTCTCAAGAGGATTCATCATAGCATCATGGCAGATTAAACAACTAGTATTCTAAGAAAGCTTCCTACATAGTTATGCATTGCAAGTATTAATAATGCTTGTTGATAATTATTGAACAGAAAACTCAGATGTTCTTTTGTTTTTTCAGTTTAATATGGCATTTGACTTCACTAACAAGGGTGGGACTTAGGACTGAAAACTTTAGTGAAGAGGAGAGAGCAAATAAGCCTTTTCCCTCCTTTTATATTCCTCACCACCCCACAAGTGATTCTTAACTCCTTGGATCCAAGCCTGGGGACAGCTGCTCTTCTGTTCAAGATTGGAAGCACACAGCGTGAGCATACTGACTTCAAGCAAGGTATCCTAGGATTGGCTCAAGGAACATTCCCCACATCTCAGCCCCTCCCATGCTCAAGCATACAAGACTAAAAGGAGAGTGTGGGAGCTTGAACGTGCTACAGTTTGGCTCAGGAGGTGAACACAGAAAACACAACCCACTCAAGCTCCATCTGGTGATGGAATCAATTCTGAAGGAAAGGTAAGTTTTCCTCCCTCCTGGCTCTGAAGCTATCATAAGGTCTGCGCCAGGCTGAAAGGACAAAAAAAATTGCTTCCTACCACACACATACACTCAGTACAACTCTCCCTTCCTACCTAGATGCATCTATGATGGAACAGTTCTCCTCACCATTTAAAGGATGGGATGGATCAGCCTTTGGAACCCTGTGCCCTCAGAGAACTGAGACCCAGATGAAAGCACAGCTAAATTTTATCATACTCAGAATAAGGTGGCTGCTTATACAGCAGGGTGGATAAAAATCAATGATTTTTTTAAAAAAATCAAAAAATCGGATTTTTGATTTAAATTGGATTTTTTTTTATTTAAATCGGATTTTTTAAAATAAAATGCTTTTTGGGGAAAATATATTATCATCCAAAGGTATGAATAATCATGAAATAAAGATTAGTTTTTAATTATGTAGAATAAGGCTGTATATATTTAATTTTTTTGGTAAATAAATTCCATTAATCCATTCACAATGTCATGCTCTTCCAGAGGTTTTTGTAAGATTATTGGGCAGTTTCTCTGCCTACAAGATGATATCACAGGTGCTTGGTTTTGCAGTTCTCAAAACTGAATTTGTGTCAGCTCAGCAGAGATCACATGCCTCTTCTTCACAGCAAAAATGTTATAACATGAACAGAGTTGAGAAAAAGACCTTAATCCTATTGTTCTACAAACCTATGAAGACAGAATCAACCCCTCCAGTGCTAAGTTTCAAGAAGTTCAGTGAATAGAAACAATATTTTTCTGATTGTTTGGAGTGGAATAGATCTGCACAAGAAGAAACTAAGTGTGAGGAGGGAGGGGCAAGCAGTACAAAATGAAAGTGAAACTTTTTGAGCACAATACTGCACAAGTCTTTGGATCTTTTGTGTGTATGACCTGAGGTTTATCACATTCTTTCCTTGGAGGAAAAAACCTATAATGGCAGCAGGCCATAAAAGAGACCCAGTTTGGGAATACTTTAATGAAGTTCCTTTACCTATCGGTAAGGCAGGCATCTACTTGCATATTAAAGTTATACCAGCAAGAATTAGTCTTTGTGTAGAAAACTATGATTTAAATCAAGCCTTAATGACTAGTGATTTAAATCGTGATTTAAATCAGTTTGATTTAAATCAAATCCACCCTGTTATACAGGAAATAAAATAATGCTAAGAACTATGTAAAAGGGGTCCAAGTTTTAGCTGGCATTTGTGGCCAGTCAGCAAAGGCTGTGTGCACCACTGAAAAGGATAGGGTCTTGTCACCAATGCTAGTCTTCAGAGGCACTTAGAAGCAACAAGATTTCCTCACTATTTTCCTCAGAAACTTAGCATGACACAGTGACAAACTAGTGCCTATCTCATCTCTCACTACACACTGTGGAAGGTGCTCAGCGGATTAATAGTTGCTGGTGGGTATTTTATGGATCCCTATAATGTTTTGCCATGGTTCTTGAACTGTCTCAATAATCCCATAATTTAAGAGCTTCATACCATTTAGAACACTGCTACTGTAAAAAAGAAGAAGGGGCTAACACTGGAAAATGTTTTATGTTTAGAACTTAATAGGTACATTTGCAAGAGAAAGTTCATTAAACAAGGTAGGTGCTTGTTTCCCTGAACAAATAATTTAAAATCATATTTAACTTATATATGGTTTCTTATTGTGATCGGCCTGTTCCACACAGTACATTGTTCTTTGAACTACCATCTCTTCCTACCAGGGTGGATTTGATTTAAATCAAACTGATTTAAATCACGATTTAAATCACTAGTCAGTAAGGCTGGATTTAAATCATAGTTTTCTACATAAAGACTAATTCTTGCTGGTATAACTTTAATATGCAAGTAGATGAAGATTTTTAGAATAACAACTTTTCATATTAGTTTTACAGTTGTATACAATATTGATTTTAATACTATTAGAAACACATTATAGTTAATTTATTGTGAGATGAATTATCCCCAGTTTAGGTTAATCATGTCAGGTCAATGAACTTGCAGAGCTCTTCTCTTTCGTTAGGACTCATAGGATATAGACGGCCCTTGGGCAGCGAGGCGCCCGGTAAAATTTCCACGGCACAATCTGTCCTCCTGTGAGGAGGTAAAGTATTAGCTTCTTCCTCTGTGAAGGCTTGGGTGTACGCTCTGTATTGCTTGGGTATTTGGTTGATTTCTTCCTGGGTGAGGAGAGCAGGCTCAGTTATAGTCGGATCATTCCCCCAGTTTTGATTCCAACGATGATTTTTGCACGATTCATGGGTGAACGTGATGCTTCCCTCTGCCCAGTTGATATAGGGGATATGATCGCATAACCACCGGCTCCCCAGGATCAAGGGGTATTTCGCAGTGGCACTAATGACAAATGATCTCATTTCCCAATGTTGTCCCATGCCTGTGATGATCGGCGTGGTTTCGGTAGTAACTGGATTCATGTTAGTGCCATCCATTTGCTCGAAAATGACAGGTATTTCCAAATCTTTCACAGGAAGTACTAGTCCGTTTACTAAAGCTGGTGCAATAATGTCTCTGGAGCAGCCCGAATCAATGAGGAAGCTAATACTTTACCTCCTCACAGGAGGACGGACTGTGCCGTGGAAATTTTACCGGGCGCCTCGCTGCCCAAGGGCCGTCTATATCCTATGAGTCCTAACGAAAGAAGAGCTCTGCAAGTTCATTGACCTGACATTCTGCCCCCTCTTGGCTGGGCCCCTGAGTTAGATACACTCCAAGGGCTAGTGGACGCAATTCGAGCCCAATATGAGGACCCCCTAGAAGAAACTAGAGCCCGTTCTACAACACCCCGATGAAAACCGCCCCTTCATAGTACAGGTCGACGCCAGCGACACGGCAATTGGGGGCGTACTGCTACAGCGGGGGGGGCGGATGAGAAGCTCAAGCCCTGCGCCTTCCTTTCCAGAAAGTTTTCAGAGGCGGAAAGGAATTGGAATGTTTGGGAAAAGGAGGCCTTTGCTGTAAAAGCGGCTCTCACTACCTGGAGACATTGGTTAGAAGGAGCCCGACATCCGTTCGAAGTCTGGACGGATCATAAAAATTTAGAGGCCCTACGCAGCCCTCGCAGGCTAAACGCCAAGCAACTGAGATGGGCGGAATACTTCTCTAAATTCGATTTCACATTAAACTTTCTCCCGGGCAAAACCAACTTTTTGGCCGACGCTCTATCACGCATGCCCCAGCACAAAAGCAAAAGGGAGGAGACAATTGACACAGTCTTTTCACCTACGCAATTAGGGGGCGTGGTGACCACACGCAGCCGCACAACCCTCTCCCCTCAACCCGATCAGGGATGGAGAGAAAAACTGAAAGCTGAAGTGGAAAAGGAGGGGGGGGATGTGCCCGAAGACACACTACAACGATCCGCTCAAGGGGAATGGCTTTGGGGAGATCGCTTCTATGTACCCAAAAGTTTGAGGAAAGAAGTTTTACAACGCTGTCACGATGCTCCCACGGTGGGGCACTATGGGTACTTAAAGACGCTTCACTTAGTGCAACGCCAATTTTGGTGGCCAGGCATGCGCAAAGACATTTCACAATATGTAGCGTCTTGCCCCATCTGTCTCAGCGCCAAATCCCGAAAGGGCAAACCTCCGGGACTCTTACAACCTTTAGAAACGCCAAATCGACCGTGAGAAATAATCTCTATGGACTTTATCACTGACTTACCCCCCTCAAAGGGGCACAACTGTATTTTAGTCGTGGTTGATTTGTTCTCCAAGCAAGCCCATTTTATACCTTGCACCACAATTCCTTCTGCTAGAAAACTAGCCGATATCTTTATAAAAAACATTGTAAAAATATTCTTTTCCATCAAAGGTGATCTCGGATCGCGGCGGACAATTCGTTGCCAACTTCTGGCGGGAGCTTTTACAACTGCTGGGCATTGAACAAGGTTTAAGTTCAAGCCATCACCCGGAAACAGACGGACAATCGGAAAAAACTAATCAGATATTAGAACAATTTCTGCGCTGTTACATTAATTTCCAACAAGATAATTGGTTTGACTTGCTCCCCTTGGCAGAATTCTAGTATAATAACAGCGTACACGCTTCTACGGGAGAAACTCCCTTCAAAGTCGTCTATGGCTTCCACTTCAAACCATTCCCGTTTGAAGCGCTTCCCCCCCCCCTACTACAGCTTCCAAAGACGTCACCAAATGGTGGGGGGAAGCAGCTCAACAATGGACTCAAATTAAAAAACACCTCATCAAAGCCAAACAGGATTACAAAAAGTACGCCGACCGCCACCGTGCGGCAGAATGAGAATTACAACCTGGTGATCTTGTTTATCTTTCTACAAAGAATCTGAAAGTAACCCAAACCAGCCGCAAGCTAGCGTTAAAGTTCTTAGGACCTTTTCCTGTTCGCAAAGTAATCAACAAAGTGACTGTTACCTTGGATTTACCAAAGAATCTACGCCACGTGCATGATACCTTCCATGTTAGTTTGTTGAAAAAAGCCCCTTCTGCCGACCAATGGCACACCCGTGCACCTCCAATTCCTACTTTGATCGATGATCAAACCCACTACGAAGTTCAACAAATATTGGACTCTAAAATAAAAAGGAATTAGTTATTTTATATCATCAGATGGAAGGACTTTGACTCTGGGTTTGATGAATGGGTGAATTCTGTACATGTTCATGCTCCTAGATTAGTTAAAGCATTCCACTCTCGCTACCCACATAAACCTGGGGGGGAGCATCTTAGAGGGGGCAGAATGTCAGGTTCAGAATGCTTTCTTGTATGCCTTTGCTTAACCGACTCCATCTTTAATCTTTTCAGTGTTTAAGTGCTCTCTTCCAGGTGCCAAGGTTCCCAGGCAGCTATCTCACAGAAAAGGATTGTTTTGGCTACCGACGTTCCACCAAGAACCGGCCTTGGGAGATTTTCGCTCTTCCGACTTCAAAGGGGTTGTTTTGAGAACTATGGGGGGAGGTTGGGCCTGCTGTGATCTGTTACTCTGTACCTCATGCTTTGCCTGTCATTGGTAACAATGCATATGTACCATCCTGAATATTGCATTCAGGCTAGTGGACTATAATGAACTATTTCTCCAGTAAAAGCCTTTTGGAAACAATGGACTGTTGTCTGATTGCAGGAGGTAGTCTGGAAGAAGTACATTATCTAGCCACAGTTCTGACAAATCATTCATATTTGGACAACTTTTCTGTTGTACTTTATTGGAAGGAGAAAAATAATCATTACCTTAATAATAACAATTTAAATAGTTTTATTTATTCAACTGAAACAATAACATTACAGCATATGTTATTTGCTTAAACAAACATCCATGTTTGTTAACTAATTTGGCTAAACAAAATATATATATTTTAAGAAACTTAGACTGTCAGCCCAGCCTACACATGAAAAACTTAAATACTGTCCTCTGTAGCTCACTTGTCATCTTCATCTTCTTCTTTGTTCATAATCTGGAAAAGAAAAACAAGCTTTCCTGCTTTATCGGGTCCCAAACGATTTCTCAATTTAGAATGAATGAGTCCAAAGGAAGAGAATATTCTTTCAACGCCTGCCAGAAGAAGCTACTGCTGTTAAAAGTGAAATCATTACTTGAACAGTCTCTAAATCCAAGTGCTTAAGTGACTTCCACCAGTTCACTGGTGTGACTTTCTTTAAAATATCTTCAGCAAACGTATATTTCTTGAATGGTTCCCCCTTAGCTCTGAAGTTTATTATAGTTGGCATTACAGATGGATGATTGCTGGATACCCATGTCATAGCTAACTCCTCTTCCTCAGCACTTAAGTTTTGACCCTGATACTGGATATTGACAATATTTGCCAAAAAATGAGCTGGAGACAGTGCTTGTCCCATTCGTTTTTTTTAATGCTTGTAATTTAATTCTGTCCATGTGTAGTTCTGTTTTTAAGTGTTCACTCAGTTCCTTCCAAATTTCAACAGCATCAGCAGTAAAACAGCTCTTTTTCTGTATTTTGTTTAAAGCTTCAGAGATGGGTTTCAGGATGCTCAGCATATGTTCAACATTTCTCTTAAGCCCAATGTTGAGGATTTTGGCCGTGACAGTGCCATCTATTTTATCTCGATTTTGTTCACAAACTGTCATCAGAATAGGCCAGTTCTTGATATACTGCATTTTGCACGCATGCCTGCCTTACCGATAGGTAAAGGAACTTCATTAAAGTATTCCCAAACTGGGTCTCTTTTAAGGCCTGCTGCCATTATAGGTTTTTTCCTCCAAGGAAAGAATGTGATAAACCTCAGGTCATACACACAAAAGATCCAAAGACTTGTGCAGTATTGTGCTCAAAAAGTTTCACTTTCATTTTGTACTGCTTGCCCCTCCCTCCTCACACTTAGTTTCTTCTTGTGCAGATCTATTCCACTCCAAACAATCAGAAAAATATTGTTTCTATTCACTGAACTTCTTGAAACTTAGCACTGAAGGGGTTGATTCTGTCTTCATAGGTTTGTAGAACAATAGGATTAAGGTCTTTTTCTCAACTCTGTTCATGTTATAACATTTTTGCTGTGAAGAAGAGGCATGTGATCTCTGCTGAGCTGACACAAATTCAGTTTTGAGAACTGCAAAACCAAGCATCTGTGATATCATCTTGTAGGCAGAGAAACTGCCCAATAATCTTACAAAAACCTCTGGAAGAGCATGACATTGTGAATGGATTAATGGAATTTATTTACCAAAAAAATTAAATATATACAGCCTTATTCTACATAATTAAAAACTAATCTTTATTTCATGATTATTCATACCTTTGGATGATAATATATTTTCCTCAAAAGGCATTTTATTTAAAAAAATCCAATTTAAATTTTAAAAATCCTATTTTTTTTATTGTTTTTAAAAAAATCATTGATTTTTATCCACCCTTCTTCCTACATAAATTCTTTTTTTTAATTAAATTTTATAAATCAACATAACAGTAAACAACTTCAAACATTATCACATAAACAGTAAATACAGAGGGTAAGGTATAGAAGTAACAATAAGATGTTTTACATAGAGAAATTGATAACAGAATACTATTATTTGCAGTCATTACAGTTAGAAATAGTATACAGAGTCTAGTGAAACAACTTATCTTATACCTAACTATCAAGAATTTTCTGATATAGATGGTTTGGAGAATTTGCTTCTGTTCTGTCAATATAATCTAAGAAATGCCACCATTTTCCATAGAAGTTGGATTTGTGTACCTTGCTGGTTAAATTATCTGTTATTTTATCTATGATAAGTTGATCCCATACTTTTCCTACATAAATTCTAAACACTGCCCAATACATATAGAAACTGAATTTCTTATGCACCAACATATGGATTTTGCAATTACTTTTAATATGTTTTTAAAACCAAGAAAACAATTTCCTCATCTGGATTTTATCTAACAGGATAAATAAGAATCACAGTAAATATCTTTTAAGATTATCTTTGTCTAAAAGAAAATGTAAATGTCAACTTCTGAGGTAAGACATTATAAATGACACCAGGGAAGTAGATTTTATCCCCTTTAATGCAATCAGAACATGCTACTGGTAATTACTCTGTGAACACTAGAAGTTCTTATCTCCATTGCTACACTAGCACTCTCTTCTTTCTAACACCCCTGGACCACAAATGGATCACATGAGGGAAAAGTACACCAATGAATAATGATGTGATTTTTTTGAGGCTAGAGTTTAAGAGGCCAGAAGGATAGAATGCCTAGTTTTCTAAGGCAGTTTTTAATATGGTTCTTATTTGTACAGGCCCCACAGCAAGTTTATTAAAAGCACACATAGCAACAATTTCTTCCCTGACACATAAAACTCATTACCATTATCGGGTATACTGCTCTGTAACATTAAATCCCTAAAATTCTAATACAAATATTGATGTCATTAAAGATCACCTTAACAAAGATCTCCTTTTTGCATGCTGCATACCAGCAGAAGATTTCTACAGTCAATATTTATATGGGACAAAGGATGTGCCACAGAAAAGGTCAAGTTTTCTGAAGTGGAACACAAAATCCAATGTTTGCTTCAATGCAGCCAAATGTTGGCTGGTCTTAAGGCGTTCATTTCACATCCTTAGAATGCTAGATTTTGCCAAGGCTGAGTCAGATGAAACAGTTTAGATTCAACACTTGCAAAAATTTTGAACAAAATCTTTAAGGCATAGTTGAACCACAAGTTACATGTTCCATAAGGTACTGGGACAAATTATTTTGTCCAGACAAAGGCTACAGTACTTTCTCATAGATGCAGAGGAGTTAGCCGTGTTAGTCTGTGGTAGCAAAATCAAAAAGAGTCCAGTAGCACCTTTAAGACTAGTACTTTCTCAGCTTCAGGTTTTAGGGCAGAATCCACCAGTATTTTAGATATAGCTGACCTTGTTCTGCATCCTTAAAGTTACTTCAGACATTTCCATAGCACCTTAAGCTTATTTTGGCTACACTCCAAAACTACCCCCTATTTAAGCCGCAAGTTTAAAAAAATCTTTTGTCGTCTTCAAGAATATAGTTAATACTCAATTCTGCCCAGTATCAAGAGGTGACAGATACAATAAGGCTGGATGCCTCTGCACTGGTCTCTACTTCAGATATCCTGTCCTACATCAGGAAAAAAGGAACCTGGGCATCCCAGCAACTGCTGACCCATGTAAATCTTACACACATTCCAAGTGGAGAAGGGATGCAATGGAGCATGCAGGGGACACTATCAGCCAGCAACCAATCTTCAGTTCTAGGGCCAGGGCGCCACTATGCACCATGAAAGACTACTATTAAAAACCAAAAGGAGTAACTCAAACTATAAGACTAATGCCAAAGCACGACTCAATAGACACTGTGTAGCAAAAGAACAAAGAAAACATGCAAGAGTTTGACAGGTCCACATAGACTCCCTCTCAAAGTAGATCCCTTCTCCCCATCTTGGATCCTACACATTTTACCATGACAAGACCTGAAACAGATTCCTCAAACATGGGACAAGACAGTTTTAACTAGGGAAGCATAAGGTAGACAGCAAACAGAATTTTATCCCAACAGAGGGCCACAGACATTGAAGAGTAAGATGGAAATCAGAAAGGATGAAGACAGATTAGGCAGGAAGCATGTTAAAATTCCCCATTCCTCCATTTGAAGCCAGCTGGGTGACCTTGGGTCAGTCACAACTCTCCCAGAGCTCTCTCAGCCCCACCCATCTCACAGGGTGATTGTTGTGAAATGGGTGTTAAGTTGTTCTGAAGGGGAGTATATAAATTGAACGTTGTTGCTGTTATTATTCTCCATGTAAACCACAGTAAATCTTGCTTACTCAGCCACATGTTTAAGATCAATATATATTATTTATAGAATGTGTATCGGTAATCCATAGACATTATAGTCATCCTTACAACAATCTCCTACAGTAGTCCAATATTAGCCAAATGTCGCAGACTGGTAGAGGCAAAGTAGAGGCATACCAGAGACTGGTATGCACACAATACAAAGCTGTGTTCTGTGCCTCTCAGTCACATGAAGACCCAATTTGTATTAGGTTGGCAACACACAGGGAAAGGGTGCTTAAACCTCCCATCCTATCACACAAACACCATTTTCCTGACTTGAAAATACCTTGGGAAGCCACTTGCTTCTTGCCCTGTTGGAGAAACTTATGTGAATGCCTATCTAATGAGTTTACCGCAAATACACCATTGGAATTGAGGACTCTGAGTTAGGAAGCATAAAAAATGCTGGGAAAAGTAATACATTTTAAAATTGTCCTAGCACAAGATACTAAAGAAGGAAAGATACTAAAGAAGTAAAGAATTTTAGTTCAGTGCTTTGTAGAATGTCTGCTAGGAAAGGATTCTTAGGTCTCACAGCAGGACTTCTCCAGAACTCTCCTAGAAAAGTTTTCATAGGCTGGAGCTCTACACTTGATTCTGTATTCAGAAGTTTTATTTCAATGAAAATGTGTATTCATAAAACTAAGTATTTCTGTACTTTATGTAATTCTACTGTATACTTTGCAGTTAGAACTGAAGCATATACTAGTAATGCAATGCCATTTATCGGACCAACAAAAAGCCTTTTAAGGCTAAAATGTCTTTTGCGTAACAGTGGAAAGACTGTACCAAAAGCAGCTTAAAAGCAGAGTTCAACAGATCAAGTTATTGAACATTATCTGAAGTCACTGAAAATGTAGGTCTTAACAGAAAAACTCATTTCAACAGCTGTAAGGTTTCAAAAGCTGGGAATATTACACACAGACCCCTCAGTAGTTCTTCCCTAACGATTAGTTTTTAGATGCTAGTACAGTTACTAATGTGTACTACTGGCAATATTCTCAACTATATGGTATGATCAAGATCTTGAAACTGATATCAGAAAGGGGGGGAACAAGTAGACATTGATACAGAAAAGCAGCTATTTTTGCACTTCTTGCCATATCTTAAAAGAGCCTGAATAACCATTCAAAATGTGAAAGCAAAAATACAGCAGCTCTTGAAGTAAATGCATGGATGGCTAGGCTAACATTCAAGCAGATATAGCTATACCTAGTTGAACTTTTAAAAAAGGTTTCAAAAGGAAGATCAATCAATTATAAAGATGAAGACCATGGTCATCACTGATCAGTATCAGGGGACATTAATTTCATTATAAAGCAGTAGAGTCACTTGAAATTATAATTCAGGCAAAGAGTTTTCATTACTGAACTAAAAACCATGTTCCAAACATTTGAAAGTAGGGGGTGGTGGCTATAAAAAAAAAGAGATTCTTACTTTAACATCATCTTACCATAACAGCATTACCAAGCAGCCACATGAATTAAGATTCTCTTATATAAAGAAACACTGTTAATCTAAAAAAACCTCAGCATCTGGGATGCTCTTCAATATATGGTACATCAGCAGAACAGGAAATGAAATATGGACTGCAGACAAAAATATAGATCCAGGGAAGGAATAATATACAATGCTTGGAGAAGACAAAATAGAATTTCTAAATGAAGCCAAACTTGGAATCACAGTACTTATGCTGAAGCAAAAATGTACAGTTTTTAATGGTCTCCAGTTACCAGTCACAACCCATGAGTAAAGCTACAACCTGCAATTTCATTAGGAACACATTTCAGTTCATTTGCAGAGAACTGATACCTCAGCTAAATATATTGGCACCAATCCAGAGAACTGCAAATGTTACAATTCACTGTATCATTCAGTTATCATAGAGATGGGGAATAGAAGTGTCTTGATACGCCAATAAGTACTCGAGCATAAGTTGATAGATGGCACACATTGATTCAGGCCAGGTTCCTTCCCCCATCCTCTAACCACCCATGACAGTGGGAGGTACCACCCTGCCTCTGTTTGCATCCAAAACACCTGACCAGAGCACAACATGCTTTTCAGAAGACACTATTACAAGGCAATATTAATATGGGTGGTGCCAAGACAATACTGCACAAATCAGCTGAAGGATCCAGACTGTCTCCACATAAGCAGCTTGTTTTATTTCCAATGGACAAAATGCATATGTGCAAGTCTTTTTCAGAAGCAGATCACCATAATTGGATCAGGGACAAGGAAGCAAATTGCATTAATTTCAACTGGATTTCTGAATCTATGTGCTTTGGAGCAGGGTATTAATCTGCTTCTGGCACAATGTGCTATTCTGAGAACTATTTAATATATTATTTTCATGCAGAATAAGTAGACTACAGCAGTTCTATAAATGTAAGCTAATTGTTTAAATCTGAGAATATTGAGATTCTATAGCAACATTATCTCTTCTGTGATTCTGAGCTCTTGTCATATTAGTAACAGAAGTACAATATGTCTGCTGGTCCTGATTTGTTAGAAGACATGAAGGTTTATAATACTTTAAATAAAAATATAAGCTCACATTATCACATAAATATTGTATTATTTAGATCTGAACTGTGTTTAAACAGCCACTCTCTGCATCTGAGTGCTTTACCCAACAGACAAACATGTAAGTTTCATGAATGCAGGATCTTCAGATGCCCTAAAACATTAAAGATTCCAGGAAAACACTAGATAAGCTTAACAACATGAAAGTGTGACTACAAAAAGAGAGATAGGAATTTCAACGCTAAATATGGCTCAATAGCTGCAAAACAAGAAAGGGCAGACCTGCAGTTATTATAATAAAGCAGCATCAACTTAATAATACTAAGGTCTAAAGTCAGTACACTACACAGCACATATGCACATTAACCACTGAGGGAAAAGTCACTTTTTTAAATCCCATGAAAAAACAACACATTCCAGGCCTGTGTTAGCTGCTATTTATAAGTTGATTATTGTAGTACAGGACTCTCTTCAAGAAGGGCAGAGTAGTGCTAAAAACTGACAATGATAAAGCCAATAGCAGTATGGGAGAAAAAAAAGAGAGCTGGAAAAAGGAACCTCCTACTTCTACTTACGCTTTTCTACCTCACCCATCCTGTAGTAAATGAACTGAGGGATGGTAAAGAGAGAAAGCAGGCCATAGGAAATCTGGTGGGAAGGTGGCTTTGCATATTTTGTAACGCCATGCATATAAACCAACCGTGTGTATATAAGAAAACAAAGGATCACATCTTAAAAGTCCAGTATTCAACATTCCCACTACCCCTTCCACAATCCACCTTAGTGCAAAGATAATGAATACTTGGATGTTCTTATATATGAGGGCTCCTACAGACATTAGTCATGTGAGTCGTTAAGAGTGGGGGTGGAAGTCACACACTAGAAGGATACCAGACACCCTCACAGACGCCTCCCGAAAGGCAACGAAGATTCACTTTAAGTACTCGCACACCTCCCCCGGGCCCAGTCCCCTAAAACCCCTACAACGTTTTAAGTTGCTTTTCGGTAAGTTGAAGGGAGACACCGTCTCGGTCCCGTTGCCGGGGAAAAAAGGAAACTTTCTCCACCACGCTCGAAGAAAACCCTTCTCCTCCAGGGCAATAATTCTCCTCCGCAGGCAGATTCCCTCCCGTATCTCACCCTCCACGTCCACACACGCTCACCTTCCAGCAGCCTGGTGATGAGGCTATCCACATTCAGCTCCCCGTCCGCCATTTTGTAGCCAATGGACTCGGTCCCGGGCGGGGAGAGAGAGAAGAAGAGAGCGCTTCACTGAGGAGGCAGCGGCAGGGAAAGCAACAGCTCACTCTCCCCCCTCAAGAATCCCCCGGCGGCTCAGGCTCGCCCGCACCCGGCACCCGAAGTGCCCAACACAGTCGGGGTCGCTTCCCCTCGTTCTCTTTCCAGCTGTGCTAAACCGGGGAAGAGCCGCCGCCGCCGCCGCCAATCCTCCCTCTTCTCCTCCCCACCCTCTTGCCTGGCTTAGGCCTTGCCACGCATGCGCCGTACGTTCTTTCCACAATCCCTCCCGCGCCTCTTGCCGCTCGCTGTTGCTTTACTTCAACAACTGCGCGGGAGTATCGAGTCGAACTAGAGCCGAAACGGCTTTGCCACCCCTCCTCCCGCGACTACGCAAGCGCAGTAAACTTAGTCCCCGCGGGACTACGAGCGTTCACGTGGGCGTGCACGCGCTTAAATCTGTCGTTTCTCCGCCGCCTTCTCTGTTTGTGTTTCCTGGTAACCAGCAGGGCCTGGTCAAGGCGGAGACGCGCCTTTAAGCAGACTGCTCCTGTGCTCACTTGTTCTTCAGCAAATGATGGTAGTGGTTTTTATGCCCGTCACCAATGTAGGCAGAAAAGGCAACGCTGCTTAGCGCAAGGGCCTAAACTCTTGTTTCCTTACGTAGATTTTCATCCACTTTCTCTTTAGGTTGCCTACCAAATTTAGTTGCCCAGCCTATTAGGAAAAAAAGGCTGTAAGGCTATTGAAAGGACAGAAATGCACGTATATTGTGTTTTTCTGATTTCCTACTTTCTGTAAGATGCAGGTACAATAACAACAACAACAACATGCAATTTATATGCTGCTCTTCAGGACAACTTAATGCCCACTCAAAGCGGTTTACAAAGTATGTTATTATTAGCCCCACAACAAACACCTTATGAGGTGGCTGGGGCTGAGAGAGCTCTTAGAAGTTGTGACTTGTTAGCGGAGTGTAAACAGAGCAGAGAAGTTACGCTGTGCTGATCAACGAGGCAAAAAGTTTAGTTGAGAAATACAGGAGAGATAGGAATAGAGTCCTTGCTATCTGACTACATCTTGTAGAAGAATGAATAATGCAGGAGAGAGAAGAAGCAGGATATTGCCCTGTTTAGCCCAATAGGAGACAAGACAAGGAAATGACCCCCAGGAAACGAGAGATGCAGCTCTCACTGTCCTAACTAAGTGATCCTTCTCTTCTTGCTGCTGCAGTACACCAGACATTGCAATTTCCAACATGACTGACTTGAGGTTACCCAGCTGGCTTCAAGTGGAGGAGTGGGGAATCAAACCCAGTCCCACACTTATCCACTACACCAAACTGGCTCTCCAGTTTAATTTAATAAACTGGAATTAATTTAATTTAAACCGTTTTGTACAAGATCGGAGGCATTTCTAAAAACTTCCTTTTAGAGAATGCTGCTGTAAATTACTACATTTTTTTAAAAAGTTCCTGTTATGAAAAGAGTGTGCACTGTGCACATTAACATATTTCTTGTAACAAACTTATGTAAGAATTGTTTGTGCATTGATGAGTACAGCATTTTCCATTTACTCCCAACTTCCCTAACAAGAATCAGACAGGCATGTTAGGCTAAAGCCCTTTTTGGTTTTAGGGAATGGTTAAAACATAAACTACATTGGAAATAGACTATAGATTTTAGAGAATTTGATCTTTAAAAAATTCTGCTGGCTCTGTGATGCTGTGGAATAAGCCATACTGCTACATAACAGAGAATGGGTTGAATTATTAGAGTGAGTGAAAACGGGCTTAGAACTTCTAGTTTAACTTTCTAAGGGCACATTCTTGGAAATAAGCCTCATTGAATAATATTGACAGCCAGTGTGATGTAGTATTTTGAGTGTCAGACTAGGATCTGGAAAAGCCACAGAGGCTTGATGGGTGACCCTGGGCCAGTCACACACACTTGGCACCCACTTCAGTCTCAGCACAGGGTATGAATCCAGCAACCCCTGCAAGAGATCACAGCACACCATTGTAGCCCTATCCAAAGAATCTTGCACTTGTATATCAAGGCTTGCTACATCATTGTCCTCTTGTGCATATAATTTAGAATACACAAATAGAAACTTAATGATGAATAGCCAGATGAAATGGCACATTGCACAAACAGTCAATGTTTGCAACTAAGTGGGAAGAACATATTGCTAACACTTGTCATTTTAGAACCCTACACACATTCCAGTCATACCAACTTCACTATTGAAATTGGGGTTGCAAAGGCAAGGTATCACACACCAGAAATTCAGGACTTACCTTCAAAGTTGAGCTCTAAAACATTAATTCCTCACCTAGAAGTATGAAATACACTCTAATACAGACAATATCTGTCCCGTGCTCCAAGAGCATAAAGAAATAATGCACTCATTTAACAGTCCTTATTTGCTCTATATATGGCCAGAGACTCCAAAATACATATAAACATCCACCATGCACTCATGAAGGGAAGGGAATGATACTATACCACCTACTGTCACTACTTGGCAAACAGTGATGCCTCCTTTTCTCTTGCAGGATAAGAGCCAATAAACAAAACAGATTCCGTAGTACATACCACTTCCCCCAACAAGTCTAGTTCTGTTGCTCTGACTCCACTTTTGTGTGTAAAATCATGGCTGACAGCACCAGACATGTAATCTTCACCGTGTAATGATTACTTCAGCATCTGCCTCAGCTGGGACTCGAGCCCACATCTGTTTTTCTTTGCAGTGTTCTTTCCCATGAGTTATCATAGAATCATAGAATCATAGAGTTGGAAGGGGCCATACAGACCATCTAGTCCAACCCCTGCCCAGTGCAGGATCAGCCTAAAGCATCTCTGACAAATATTCATCCAGCCTCTTCTTGAAAACTGCCAGTGAGGGGGAGCTCACCACCTCCCTAGGCAGCTGATTCCACTTTTGAACTACTCTGACCGTGAAAAAGTTTTTCCTAATATCCAGCCGGTACCTTTGTGCATGTAATTTAAGCCCATCGCTTCGTGTCCTACCCGCTGCTGCCAACTGGAACAGCTCCTTGCCCTCCTCCAAATGACAGCCTTTCAAATATTTAAAGAGAGCAATCATGTCCCCCCTCAACCTCCTCTTCTCCAAACTAAACATTCCCAAGGCCCTTAGCCTTTCATCGTAGGGCTTAGTCTCCAGACCTCTGATCATCCTCGTCGCTCTCCTCTGCACCCTCTCGATTTTGGCCACATACTTTTTGAAGTGAGGCCACCAGAACTGCACATAATACTCCAGGTGTGGCCTGACCAAGGCAGTATAGAGAGGGGCTATGACCTCCTGCAATTTCGACGCTATGGCCCCTTTGATGCAACCCAAGATTGAATTAGCCTTTTTTTGCCACCGCATCACACTGACTGCTCATATTTAGTTTACAGTCCACTCTTACCCCAAGATCCCTTTCGCATATACTACTGCCCAGAAGTGTATCCCCCATCCAGTATTTGTGCTTCCCATTTTTGTGGCCCAGATGTAATACTGTGCACTTGTCTTTGTTGAATTGCATCCTATTCACAGCTGCCCACTTCTCCAGAGTATTCAGGTCTTGTTGAATTTTAATTCTATCTTCTTGGGTGTTTGCTACTCCTCCCAATTTGGTATCATCAGCAAATTTAATGAGCAGCCCTTCCACTCCTTCATCCAGATCATTGATAAAAATATTGAAAAGTACCGGGCCCAAAACCGAGCCCTGCGGCACCCCACTGGACACCTCCCTCCAATCTGATGAAACGCCATTGACCACCACTCTTTGAGTGCGGTCCTCCAACCAGTTCCCTATCCACCGAACTGTCCTATAGTCTACTCCACAGTCTTCCAGTTTGCCCATCAGAATGTCATGGAGGACCTTATCAAAAGCTTTACTGAAATCCAGATAAATCACGTCAACAGAGTTCCCCCGATCCAGTAAGCTGGTCACTCGATCAAAGAAGGAAACCAGGTTGGTCTGGCAAGATCTGTTAGGAACAAAACCACGCTGACTTCCCTGGATCACTGAGCGGTCCTTCAGATGCCTGCAGATTGATCCCTTTAAAATCTGTTCTAATATCTTCCCAGCAACAGAAGTCAGACTGACCGGCCTGTAGTTTCCCGGGTCATCTTTCTTCCCTTTCTTAAAGATTGGGATAACATTTGCTCTTCTCCAATCTTGTGGCACATCCCCAGTCCTCCAGGAGGCCTCGAAGATGATGGACAGGGGTTCTGCAAGTTCTCTAGAAAGTTCTTTCAGCACTCTTGGGTGCACCCCATGCGGCCCAGGGGATTTGTATTCATCCAATGCAGCCAGATGCCTCTCCACAACCTCTCTGTCAATTAGCCACTCAGGTGTCCTGCCACATTTTCTACTATCTCTAGATGTGCCTGAGTTCTTCAGGGAGAAAACAGAGGCAAAAAAGTCATTAAGCCTATCTGCTTTTTCTCTGTCCTGCATCAGTGTTTCTCCATCTACTCCCAACAGCGGTCCAATTGCCTCTTTTACCTTGCGTTTGCTTCTCACATATCTGTAGAAGTTTTTCTTATTGTAGCGAGCCCTCCTGGCCAGCTCGTGCTGAGCTTTGGCCTCTCTGATGGCTGATCTGCAGTACCTAGTAACCCTCATATACTCCTCTTTAGAGGTCTGTCCTTCTCTCCATTTCCTGAACATTTCCTTTTTCTCTCTTAGCTTATTCTGGAGCTCTCTGTGCATCCACATCGGTTTCTTGGAGCCCTTACCATGTTTCCATCTTGCTGGGATAGTGAGGGCTTGATCTTGCAAAAGCTCATGATTGAGAAGGGCCCACCCTTCACCCGCTCCTTTCCCTTCCAGCACACTCCCCCATGGAATGACTCTCATCAAGCCTCTGAGTTCATTGAAGTTGGCCCTACGAAAATCTAACCTACGAGTCTGGCTACAAACTTCCTTGGCTCCCCACAGCAACTGGAATTCAAGGAGGACATGGTCACTTCCCCCTAAGGTCCTCACCACCTTCATCTCATCTACCAATTCTTCCCTGTTGGTTAATATTCTACCAATTCTTCCCTGTTGGTTAATACAGTTGTTGCTGTATTTAGTACTCTGATGAGTGTCTAGGAGGGAGCAATGTTCCTGCAGCAGGATTTGAGCCCTTACTCTGGACTGGAGAGCTCATGAGTTATTTGTCACTCTTACCTATGGAGCTAATGGGATGCTGTGATTGGAATGGCAGTTTCCCTTTCTGGCACTGGCAGTTTCCTTGGCAAAAAGGGTTGCTGTTTTCAGAGTCCCCACGTTTCTGCTTGTAGGGGATTTGAAGCCCTCTTTTTGGGAAATCTTACAGCCTAAATGCTAGAAGATCTGTAGATCTGCTCTGTGTTTATAAAAGCACATAGCAGTCAAGCAAGGTTCTGATTTGAACTGGGGATGTGATGAACGGAAATTAACTCTTCTGTCCTTATCTGGTCTCCCCAACTGAATTCAGCCATCTTCACCAGCATTTGACTAGTCCTGGAAAGGAAGTTGCCCTCTCTTTATTTGTCTTTTTTTTCCTTTCCATGGCTAATAACAGTGCAGGGCAGAAGTCATTTGTAATGGGAGAAATCCTGTGGTGGGGACTGTTCAATGCCCCCCTCCCCCCGATGCTGTGGTCCTCATCCAAGTCAAGGCCCTAAGTAGTTTATATTTACCTTTAAAAATGTTGGGAATGTCGTCACAGATATGGAGATTATAGTGGAAAGGATTCTAATTACTTTCTGACTCTTTGGTTGTGTGTAGAAAATGCCTGTGTTCTTGACTAGATATTATGAACAATTGTTTCCATGCATTGGTTGGCTTCCTAATGGCATATATTATCTGGGGGTGTTGATAGCCCGCAGCTTCTTAAATGGTCATGATGACAGGATTATTAAGAATGCTGTAGGCATGTCTGTCTATGTTGGTTGCAAAATCATGGCTGAAATGTTGCTATGTTGACTTCAGTTCTAATAGTATTTTATGGTGTTGCCTTTGCCACTTTCTCAGAACAGAATAATTACTGACAGTGCAATACAGAGCATGTTTACTCAGAAGTAAGACATGTGTTCAACGGTGCTTGTTCCCAGATGAGAATGTATAGGATTGCAGTCTTATGCTGATTTAAACTAGCTCTAGCCCTGACATATAGCAGAGGGCAACTATAGAATTGTCCTGACAGTTACTCACTTTTCTCCACTTAACTGCAGGAGAATAATAATACGCTGTATTAACATCCTTTGATGAAAAATAATGTACATTTTTATTCCCTTAGCCTTTGTAATGAATTTTTAAAAAACACACAAGATCAACTATGTTTTTTGTTTGGTGAGTCATGTTTGCCTTGGCTATACTTTTCAAGAACTCTTAGTGCTGTACTTAGACCTGAGAATGAGTTCTGTGCAGGTCACATGGGCTCTTATTTTAGCCTTGCATCCAACCATCTACTTCTGTAAACAAGAACTGGGATATAGTGATTAAACACTGCAGCTATGCAGGAAAGGACAGGTAGAACTAATATCTTCACCTCACATAAACAGGAAAATAATGGTGGGACAACAGCTGATGTTTATTACTGTATCAGCTTTATTCCCAAACTCGAAGCACTTCTGTCTTGTCTGGATTAAATTTCAATCAAGTTGTTCACTTAATCACAAAGAAGTTTACAGAAGTAGGTGGTTGGATGCAAGGTTAAAATAAGTGCTGAAATCACCAGTGTCCAAATGGCTGATGAGGGTGGCAACCTGTATATTTCGTGATGGCAGGGAACAAAGGGACTATGGTCAGGAGGGAATGAGACATTCTCTCCCCTGATCGTCTGGTCATAATACCATGTGATCCATGTGATTCATATAATGCACTCTACATATGGTTGCCTTTGAAAACTGTTTGGAAGCTTCATTTGATGCAATATGCAATAGCCAGATAATTGTCAAGGGCTAGATATAGAGGTTGTATCAACAATGTGTTGAAAGATCTGCATTGGTTGCTCATCTGTTTCTAGGCACAATTCAAAGTGCTAGTTCTTGCCTATATGGTCCTAAATAGCTTGGAAGCAGAGTAGCTGAAGGAACATTTCCTTTCATATTATTTAGCTCACCAGCTGAGATCCTCGTCTCGAGTCCTGTTGCCTATGTCCTTGGCTGCAGAAGTAACACAGGTGGTGACCACAGGCATGGCTTTGTTGGTGGTGGCATCTCACCTTGGGAACACCCTCAGCATTGTGGTTTGCACGATTGCTTATTTCAGTTTCTTTACATGCCAAGCCAAAACATTTCTCTTTACTCAGGCTTTTAACTAAGGAGATTCTATCTTTTTTGTTCAACTCATAGCCTGATATTCATGAATATCATTTTAGACTGCTGTGTTTTATGTGCTTTTATACCCTGTTTTTGCTTTTATTGGCATATTTTTATTGACTTGTTTTTATTGACTTGGATTTATATTTATGTTTTTGTTGTCTGTTTGCTTGGTTTTATTTTATTGTTGTGAGCAACTTGAGACAGATTTGGAGAGGCGGCATTCACAGTTTCTACATAAATAAAATGGGAGAGAGAAGAAAGAAGTACACTGCCTTGCACTGTGTAGGAGAAAGTTGAGATTAAAAAGCACTAAATAAATAAGGCATGTATATTTGTCCAGATCATTGATTACTCTATTTATCATTGTTTAAGCTATTTAAAATTGAAGTGTTTTCTCTTAGAAAACTCAGTTCTTCTGCCAACTTGTCTTATTGCCCAAAATATAGTGAATAAAGAACATATATATATATGTCCCAGCAAATAAATGTAATTTGCATATCAATAGATTACTCTGCTCCCATTTAGAACAGAGCATACCAGTGGAAACTTGGTGATGGAGACGTTTGGTGTAAAAGAGAAAAAACTGGGTGAACCACAAACAGTCAAGAAAAGTAGGAAGAGTAAACCTCTAACAGTTATTTACTCAGGATTCCCTACTAGTATCCATCCTCAGGACTTCAAGCTCAGAGGTGTGCATAGCATTCATTGCCATGGAATGTCTTTTACCTTCTCTGCACTGGCTTAAAGCATCCCCTTTACATAAAAGGTTGCCAATAACAAATTCACAAAGGCGGAAAAGTTCTGCTATGCACTGTGACAGGCAATGAGGAACATAGCCAAATATTGATAAAGCTTGCCAAATTCTTATGAGTAATTTTTCCTTGTAAGATCCAAGTCTGATGGCAACATAACGAACAGTATGTACTGGACAACACCCATTGAGCTCCCTTCATTGGATGTGTGGGTATTCTTTTACCAACCAGCAAATCCCCAACACCTCCAGGTAAATGGACAAGATATGTTCTTCACTGAGGCAGGTAGAATACCGATTGCTATCAATGTTTTGAATTGTTTTTATGTATTTGTTGTAAATCTGCTCTGACCCTGCTTGCAGGGAGAGCGGACTATTAATTAATTAATTAATTAATTAATTAAATAAATAAATAAAAGCACAGCATCCAGGTAGAGGTGCTCTTTTTCAATCACATTTTTAAAAAGGACCTGCTTCCCTAGTATCATTGTTTCAGAACTCATTTCATGTGTCATGTTCTAATAAATGCTATGACTCTTTTGGCTGCATCTCTATGCTTGTGATGATTACCGGATAGTGTGCTTTCTTCCTCCCCCTTCCTCCAGTTACTCATTTCAGATGCCTTCATGATGGGCTATGCAGTGGAAGGTGGAGAGTGGCTTCACCACTTCACCCTACCAGGGTAGAAGGTCTACATTCTGCCCATGGCTTTGCTACTGAAGCAACAGAGGTCCAGCAGCTCAGTGTCTTCCTGATTCCCTGCTTGATGTGATGAGCACAGCATTGTTGACTCCATGAATTGGAGTAAGGAGATTGATGACAACAGCGCATTGGTGAAATACAGTGCTAGTTCAGGTGATCATCAAAACAAATGTGGTGCTGTGTGGCTATATCGGCATCCTGGAGCATGAATGCATCTATGTGCTAGCCAGTATGAGTAATTACCTATCATGGAATGAGGCAGGGCAAGAACATCTGGGGGAGACAGCATTTTCTTATTTTACATCATTTATATTCCACCTTCCTTCCCAATGGGAACCCAAAGCAGCGTATGTCATTCTCCTCTTCTCCATTTTATCCTCACAACAACCCTGTGAGGTAGGTTAAGCTGAGAGTATATGACTGGCCTAAGGTTACCCAGTGAGCTTTTATGGCAGAATGGGGATTCAAACCTAGGTCTTCCAGATCTTAGTCTGACAGTGTAACCACTACATCACACTTTTGAACAGATAGGGTGATTGAGAACTTTCAGTCTACATCCAGCCGGGAACGAGTAATCCCAGATGGCTGCTTTGACAGCCAGTGTGAAAGCATTCCCATCTCTCTGGTTTGGTTACACCTTTTTATTGGACCAAGGGATTGCCAGACTTTGGGGGCTGAGGACCTTAAGTGCAGATTGGGAAATCTACTTTGGGACTCATGGACATTTTGTGTGGAAGGTAGTATAAACATGGTTCTGGGACATTCTCATGACATCCCTTCTGTCACTATGTGTTGACTGGTGGCTTCTGTGCATAGGTTCATTGTTAGTGAATGTTATTGTGATCAGTAGGTGGTAGTTGCCAGGGTCTCCCTGGGCTGCTGTTGCTATGCTAGCCTTTGTTCATTATGCTTTAGATATTGCTTCTGAGAAGGATAGGATCCAAAATAGATGCAGATATCTTAGATGGAGCATCTTGGCTAAATTGTAAAGCCCATGAAATTTACTTTTGCCATTTCTTCATGAACTCCCTAGTGCCCCTGCCCCCTGATTCCCGGGAAAGCACAGCTTTGAGGTCTGACTTCATTTTATTGTATAAACAGGAGAGCATTCTCTTTCAGGGAAAGCAGATTGATTGTGCCCTGTGCATTCATGGGCATTGAACATTAGTCTCCATAGTTTTGCAAAAGTAACATGAAGTTCAATTGCTAAGATTCCATCTTTGAGTCAAAGGAAGAATAAAGCAGTAACAAGGTGGTGAACAAGTTTTATTAATATATATTTCAAACTACCTGCAAATCTGTCTCTTTCTGCTGTTAACTGTAGTTTTGTTTCCAGCAGCACAGAACTGTTTTCCACTTGAGAAGTGGTCTGCCACTGCGGAGTGTGTTACTCTGCCATCAAGTATTTCCCCTCAAGCAGGACCGATGTCTTTTTTTCAATGACCACAAAGTGCTTAATGCTAGAGGGATGCAGTCCACAAAAGATCACCTCAGCAGCAGGTGGAGAGACAAGCAAAAACAAGGCTTAGAATTCAAGCCTTAATTTTTACTCCCTCTGTTGTTTTCAAAGATAATTTAAAAATGCAAAAGTGAAATTATTATTATTACTATTATTAGAATTTCACACAACACAATCAATAATAAATAGAGATAACATGTTATCACTGATTGGCCTTGCTGAGCTGATACAAGTTTCCACCAGAGACCTAAGTATCAGCCAGGTATCGGTGTAATATGTGCGCTGTTCCAAGTAACGGCATCTTTTGCAGTTCTGTAGGTGTTACATCAGAAAGCTACAGTTTTTCCATATAAGTTGCAAAATTTTTCAAAATAGTTCCCAGTGCCCTGATGAC
Organism: Eublepharis macularius; assembly: GCF_028583425.1. Taxonomy (NCBI): domain Eukaryota; kingdom Metazoa; phylum Chordata; class Lepidosauria; order Squamata; family Eublepharidae; genus Eublepharis; species Eublepharis macularius. The sequence continues at coordinate 177,612,030 of NC_072790.1, read as the reverse complement.
AATGGGGACTACTGTTGTATTCTTCATCCACAGTCAGGTGGTTTCTATTGCCAGATTTCTATATTTAATAATTTTTTCTTGTTCTTTTTCTTTGACTCTGGCATCCCCCGGAATTGTTTTTTTTTTAAAGAATTTTTATTGGATGGGTTTACAAACATAAACATAAAAATCATTATCATTATTCACCCCATTGCATTTTCCCCATCCTTCCCCCCCCCCTTTTCTGGTGACTCCCCGCAGTTTTCCATACCCAACTTAATCTAAAAAGTATATCATATAAATTCATAAAATCTGTAATACTAATATATATCTAATGTAATATATATCTATATTATACCTACTATCTACTCTAACTATATTACTTATCTTAGTTAAAAATATAAAGATTACATAAGTAATAATAAGTACATATGCTAAGTAAAACAAAATTACATACATATCCCCTGTAAATATACTATACTAATCCCATAACATATAGTAAAATATACCCCTTTTTAAGCTTAAGTAAGTTTCTATCTCCCCTACTTCTCCAAAGACCACAATTTCCCCTTCATGTCCCACTTTTTTCCCACATATTTCTTAAATTTTTCCCAGCTTGATGTATAGTCCAATTCTTCTTGTTCTTTCAATTTCCTTGTTAATTTGTCCATTTCTGCCATGTTCAAAACTTTCAAAATCCAATCTTCCATAGATGGTATCTCCTGAGTCTTCCACATCTGTGCATAACACATTCTGGCCGCCGTAATCATATAAAACACCATAACTCTGTCCGTTTTATCAAAATCTTCTAGGTTCATACATAATAACAGCAATTCCGGGGTTTTATTTATATTCCTTTGTAAAATATCTGACATAACTTTAACTATATCCCCCCAGAACTGCTTAGCCTTATCACAAGTCCACCACATATGATAGAATGAACCTTCATGCTGTTTACATTTCCAACACTTATCAGACATCTGGCTATTACCATTGGCCAACTTCTTCGGTGTTAAATACCATCTATACAACATTTTATATACATTTTCACGCACAGTGGTACATGCTGAAATCTTAACTACATTTTTCCAAACCTTTTCCCAAGCTTCCATTGAAATTTCCTTATTACAATTTATTGCCCATTTGACCATCTGCACTTTAACAACTTCCTCCTCTGTAAACCATTTCAATAATATCTTATATATTTTAGAAATTATTTTCTTCCCCCCCTGAAGCAAACACTCCTCAGTCTCAGAGTTTTGTAGTCTAAAACCATTTTTTCTTTTGTCTTTCTCATATAGGTCTTTTATCTGCATGTATTGAAACCATCCATATTGGAATGGCAATTCTTCATTACCTTTAAGCATATAGTTATTCTGCTGTATCTCACGAATTTCTTTATAAGTCAACCAGTCTTCCCCTGCATATTCTGTTCTTGGATTTACTACTTCCACAGGGATGATCCACATTGGTATAGTCTCTTCTATATATTTCTTGTATTTAGTCCATACAGCAAACAAACTTCTTCTGACATAATTGATGTAGAAACATAGAGTCTGCTTTTACTTTGTCATACCATAGATATGCATGCCATCCAAATAATTTATTATATCCTTCCAATGCTAACAACTTCAAATTCTTCAATGTCATCCATTCCTTTAGCCAGTCCAGACATATCGCTTCATGGTATAATTTAAAATTTGGTAATTGTAATCCTCCTCTATCTTTCGCATCATAGAGTACTTTCATTTTAACTCTGGGTTTCTTTCCAGCCCAAACAAAGTTTAACATCATTCTCTGCCACTTCTCAAATTGTTTACTGTCTTTAACAATAGATATTGTTTGTAGTAGAAACATCATTCTTGGAAGAACATTCATCTTAATTACTGCAATACGACCTAACCATGACAAGTTCATTTTATTCCATCTAATCATATCTTTCTCTATTTGTTGCCATAACTTGTCATAGTTATTCTTATATAAGTCAATATTCTTCACTGTCACTTCCACTCCCAAATACTTAACCTTGTTTTCTACTTCACATTCCACCTTGTCCATCAGCTCCTTTTGTTGTTGTTTCGTCATATTTTTGCAAAGTATTTTGGACTTCACCTTATTAATTACAAAACCCGCTACATCTCCATAATCCTTCATTTTCTTCATCAATTTTGGCATGCACTCTATTGGATCTTCCACTATCACCATTATGTCATCAGCAAAAGCTCTTACTTTATATTCAAATCCTTTAGTCCTCAATCCTCTTATTGAATTGTCTTCTCTTATTTGCCTAAGTAAAATCTCCAGTACCATTACAAACAGAAGTGGGGAAAGCGGGCACCCTTGTCTTGTTCCTTTTCTTATTTCCAACTTTTTGGTTACATCCGAGTTAACAATTATATTTGCAGATTGGTTTTTATATATTGCCTTTATTGCTTGTATAAATTTCTCTCCCAACTGCATCTTCTCCATTGTTGCAAACATAAAATCTCAGTTCAAATTGTCAAACGCTTTCTCCGCATCCACAAAGAAAAAACCAACCTGCTTCCCTGGCTTTTTATCATAATACTCAATAGCATTCAACAACACTCGTAAGTTATCTTTTATTTGCCTTTCCGGTAAAAAAACGGCTTGATCCTCTTCAATAAATTCCACTAGCCAAGTCTTAAGTCTTTCTGCTAGTATCTTTGCAAATATTTTATAGTCATTATTAGTTAAAGATATTGGTCTATAATTCTTAACATTACTTAAGTCTAATGTCTCCTTCGGTATCAATGTAATATTAGCCTCATTCCATGTATCTGGCATCTCGACCCCTTCCAATATTCCATTCATCATCTTTTGCATCAGTTGTTTCAAGTCCTCTGGCATCCCCCGGAATTGTAATGTCTATTATCCAAACTTTTCGATTTTCCACAACTGTTATGTCTGGTATATTGTATTCAAGATGTCAATCAGTTTGTATTCTAAAATCCCACAAGATCTTGACTTGATCACTTTCTAGCACCTTTTCCACCTGATGTTCCCATGAAGTCTTTGATACTGGCAGATTATACTTTTTACACAATGACCAATGAATCAGCTTTGCCACCCTGTCATGTCTAGCTATGTAATCCATCTGTGTAATTTTGCTGCATTCACAAATAAGGTGGGGCGCAGTTTCATTTTTTTCCTGGCAAAGTCAACATTTTGGATTTTCACTGATTTTCTGAATTTTGGCTTTCATAAAATTAAAACATTTTTTTCTTGTTCTTTTTCTTCGACTCTGGAATCCCCCGGAATTGGAATGTCTATTATCCAAACTTTTCGATTTTCCACGACTGTTATGTCTGGTGTATTATATTCAAGGTGTCAATCAGTTTTTATTCTAAAATCCCACAAGATCTTGACTAGATCGTTTTCTAGCACCTTTTCCACCTGATGTTCCCATGAATTCTTTGATACTGGCAGATTGTTGTTGTTGTTGTTGTTGTTGTTGTCGTCGTCGTCGTCATCGTCATCATCATCATTAGATTTTTAGTCCACTGTCCCCACAAGCGGGCTCAGATTGGAGCACAACATAATAATATATATAAAAGATAAAAACAATGGTAGCAGTTACATTATATTAAAACATCATAATGCAGCACACACAGTGCATCCTCATTCTCTAAATATCTGGCCTGTGGGGTAGGGAGGCTATCCACCTGATAACAACTTAGATCGAGAGGACACATGTCCCTTCCCCAGGCCCACTGGCGGGAGGCCAGTTGGAGAATAAAATAAAAATAATACAACTGAAATCAAGGAAGACTCTTCCCAATCCATTCCCTTTGCCTGCCTATCACAGACAAAGACATTCCATTTCCCCACCTGTATCATAGATGACCACTAGCATATTAAAATAAAACAGGAGTCCAGTGGCACCTTAAAAACTAACCAAAAGTATTCCAGGATATTCTTTTGTGAGTCAGAGTTCACTGTCAGATGCCTAGTACATTCCTACCCTTTCTCTTTTTCACAAAGAAAGAAGTCTTATGCGATGTCCACTCCTTTTTGCATCCTTCACAGGACAGTGCCATAGACTTGCCAATCTCCAGGTGGGGCCTGGAAATCTTCAGGAATTACAACTGTTCTCCAGACTACAGAGACCAATTTTCTCTGGAGAAAAAATTTCTGCTTTGGAGAGTGAAATCTATGGCATTATACTCTGCTGAGGTCTTCCCCCCCGCAAATCCCACCCCTTAATCTCTAAGAATTTTTCAACCCAGCATTGACAACCCTACAAGTGCCATGACTTTTACTTCATAAATCTGTTGTTCTTTCTAACTCCATCCCTCCAACCAGTTTATTGCTGCATAATTTTAAAAAAGAGACTACATACACAATTCACCCTTAAAATCAATTAAAGTGCTCCAGGGCTTTGAAATGTGCTCCCCAGACCAGCAGGGCAATTGAACTGATTTCAGATAGTGTTATTGTTACTGCAACAGGATTGTCCTATAGAGGGGTCTAATTGAGTAAACCAGTTGAGTGCACTTTTAAAGCAGATGCTTCACACTTTGTCCCAGGAATACATTACGGGTGGAGGGAGGTTGGCAAAGTAATTTTTGGTAATTCAGAGGTAATTTTTCAGTTTTGATCCAAAAATTAATCAGGGTCATTTGAGTCTCTGGCATTCTTAAAGTATCCTAAAACAAAATATTGCCAAATGTTTTCTTAGAGGCCATATAATTCTCAGGATCAGGACACTAATCTGGAGGGCCTGAGCTTTTCCGTCTCCTCACAGATGGTCCATAAAGTTGGCTTGATCTGGCAGTAAGTGCTTCACAAATATATGCTTAGATAGTATGGTATCACTGGTCTATAAGTAACAAATATATTTCCTGAAAGTAATGGCAAATTGGCAGTCATCCTTTGTCTTTCCAAAATACATGCAGCTCAGATCACAATACAAAAAATGTATGATGTACTTAATGAGACTTGTTTCAGGTAGATACTAGCCCTGTTAGTCTATAGTATTAGCACAAAGTTCAATTCCAGTAGCACCTTAAAGATCAACAAAGTTTTCCGCGGAATAAGCTTTTGTGAGATTTGTGGATGAGAGAATTATTTTGTAAGTGAAGAACTGTGGGAATTTAGTCTTTGTGACTGGGTCTGTGAATATATCATTAAGAATATATAATTATGTTTGAAACTAGCAACTTTATGAACCTGTTCTGAAACCAATACACTTATTAATACTCTGCAACCATCACACACACGTACTTTAAAATAAATTCTGGTAAAGCAAAATGTCTGTTTTGTCACAGCCACCTCCTTTCTGTGCTGTTACTGTTCTGTCATGCTACCATCTATAACAAAGTCTTCCTATAATACCAGTTACATGGAAGGGAACTAAAGTAAAAGCCTTTTGTGGCAGCGAAAACCATTTGGGAGGTAGGAGTATATAGGTCACACAAAATGCCACAGGTTGTATTAGCAGTGGGATTCAGACCTCAAAGGGAAGATGTCCTTGAGGTAAAAGCCTGAGTAAAGTAGAGAACTCCATGTGTGTGGAGAAAAAAGGAGTGTGGTTTGTGACCAGGGCTTCCCTGAGGTAAAAGTTTAAGGTTAACATAAGGAGGAATTGTAATTAAGGTCTAAGGTGATTTAAAACAAAAACCTTACAGTGAGCAAAAATATTACTATTCTTGGGTTCAAATTTGGCAGGGCCACTGGGATTTAGATCACATTGTTTCAGTTGCTGGATCTGGTCTGTAGACTTCCAGTTGGCCATTCCTGCTTTAAGAAATAAGCCCCAAGGCCAGGGAAAAATATTTCTTTTAACACTCTAGTTTACTCTTTTCTCCTCCCTCCCAATTGTAAACAATCCTTTGGCGCTTTTTGTGTGAGAACGTTTTACATACGTGTGATACCATGTTGAGTTACTAGGAAGAAAAACACAGTACTGTCTGGGAATGAGCACAAGGTCATAAACACTGGAAGCTGTTACAGTCCAACAGATAAACACCTGCAAAAGCCTGAGAAAAGAATAGTTATGACACCAGCAAAGTGAATGTGAGCCACAGCTATAGCAAGATACACTGTATTCAGTAGAACAGAACAGAACCTAAATTGGCATGGATGGGGTTCAGACATGACAAAATAGGGCCTACCAAATATGCAGACAATCACATTAGGGCCTATCAAACATGCAGACAAACCACTGGGGAAAGCTCATCTTCATGACATGTTTGTAACTACCCTAATCCATTTGTCTATTGTAAACAGAATGTCAGACCAGATATCATCTAATCCAGCAATGCAATCCATAGGATCTTAAAGAACCAGTATTGTATACTGGTTAGAGTGCTGGACTAGGAACTGGGAGACCTGAGTTTAAATCCTCTGCTCAGGGGGCAATGTTGGGTCAGTCACTCTCTGAGTTTAGCTTACTTCATAGGGTTGCTGTGAAGACAAAATGGAGAAGGGACAAATCATGAATACTACTCTGAGCTCTTTGGAGGAAAGGCAGGATTAAAATGAAATAAATTAAGTTGTACTGAGACTTGAGTTAGCATTTAATTTCATGGTCCATTCATACTTAATACTCTTGTGATAGAAGAAGAATTCACCATATCCTAGCAAATTGTTTGCTCCTACCTTCCAATTGTCTCAAATACTTGGAGAACCAAAGTTTTTCAGAGGTTTTCCTGAACTAGAGTTGAGGAACTAAAAAGGCTAGTGTGAATGGCAATTATGAAGAATGCATATCTGATTACTTGTTTTCATGTTTTTCATAATGCAACGCTCTGCAGGCCAATCTCATTTAAGCTTTCATGGTACTTTGCAGTCATGATTAGTTAATTAATCAAGAGGTATATTATTTTAATCCACATTTAACTGAACAAGAAGTCATGCTAAAATGACTTGTACAAAAGTACATGGTGCTTAAAATCAGCAGTGCTAGAAAAGGAATTCAGAAATTGGGAATTTTGAATCCTGGTGCTTGTAATAAAAGTTTAGTTCTTCCCCATGTCATTAGAAACTTTTCAGTGATTCCTGAATAATATGCTGAACTAAGAAAGTGTAGTATGCAACTGGTACTTCGAATGTCCCTTTAGCCAATCATAATAAGAGACAGACGTGGAGTCCTGAAGATGAAGCAATCTATAACCATGGTTGTTGTGGATTTTCCAGGCTGTATAGCCGTGATCTTGGCATTGTAGTTCCTTGGCATTGTAGTGTAGTCTTCAATAGCATTACAACTTTCTAAGTCTCATTGACTACAGTGGACTTAGAAGGGTGTATGACTTTTAGGAGTGCGCTGCAGTAGACTAGAGGTGGGCATGAACAGGAAAAACAAACAAACACGATGTTCATTGTTCGTTGCCATCCACGAACAGAGAATCACGAACAACCATGAACATGACCCTGTTCATGAACATGTTCATGGTTGGCTGTTCGTGGGAGGGAGGGGGGAGACTTTGAAGGGATGAAAGTTCCCTGCACCGTTTGCAAACGGCATGGGGAACCTCCTTCCCTTCAAAGTCTCCCTCCTTCCAGCTGGCTAGAGGGAGCGGGGGAGACTCTGAAAGGAAGAAGGTTCCCTATGCCATTTGCAAGTGGTGTGGGGAACCTCCTTCTCTTCAAAGTCTCCCTCCTTCCAGCTGGCTGGAGGGAGGGGAGACTCTGAAGGGAAGAAGATGCAGAGGAGTTAGCCGTGTTAGTCTGTGGTAGCAAAATCAAAAAGAGTCCAGTAGCACTTTAAGACTAACCAATTTTATTGTAGCATAAGCTTTCGAGAATCAAGTTCTCTTCATCAGATGCATGGTACAGAAACTGGTCAAATATAGAAGAGGAGGGGGGAGGAGAGAGAAGATGCAATTAGGGGGGGAGAGGGAGGATGCAACTAAAACATTCCCTATGCCATTTGCAAGTGGTGTGGGGAACCTTCTTCTCTTCAAAGTCTCCCTCCTTCCAGCTGGCTGGAGGGAGGGGAGACTCTGAAGGGAAGAAGGTTCCCTGCACCGTTTGCGGCGTGGGGAACCTCCTTCCCTTCAAAGTCTCTCTTCTTCCAGCCGGCTGGAGCGGGGGAGAGGAGACTCTGAAGGGAAGAAGGTTCCCTGCGCCTTTTGCGGCGTGGAGAACCTCCTTCCCTTTAAAGTCTCCCTCCTTCCAGCTGGCTAGAGGGAGGGAGGGGAAACTCTGAAGGGAAGAAGGTTCCCCATGCCACTTGCATGGGAGACTTTGTCAGGAAACCCTTGACAAGCGGCTGAGTCGGGGGTGAAGGGTATTTTTACCCCAGCAGGCTGCACTCAGCCGCTTGGCAGGGGTTTCCCTGACAAGCAGCTGAGTGGGGGATTTAAATGTCCCTCTTCCTGCCCTGCGCAGCAGCAGGGAAAGGGAAATTTAAATCGCAGCAGGCTGCACTCAGCCGCTTGTCAGGGAAACCCCTGACAAGTGGCTGAGTTGGGGGTGAAGTGCCCCTCTCCCTGCTGCTGTGCAGCAGCAGAGAGAAGGGCATTTCACCCCGGCAGGCTGCACTCAGCCGCTTGTCAGGGTTTCCCTGATAGGCAGCTGAGTGGGGGATTTAATTGTCCCTCTTCCTGTGGTGCGCAGCAGCAGGAAGAGGGAATTTTAAACCGTGGCAGGCTGCAATCAGCCCTTGTCAGGGTTTTCCCTGACAAGCGGCTAAGTTGGGGGTGAAGTGCACCTGGGCTTAGATTGGGGTTTCCAGGGCAACAGGAGTTCAGACAGAGTTCAGAAAGTCCGTGCCTACTGTTGCCAAGGGAATTGATTGAAAGGCGCCAGACTGTCTTGCTTGACCAATGGCTGATGAACACCACGAACAGGGCTTGGAACGAACACATGTTCGTCAGGAATGGGGCCTCATGAACAGCTTGCTTGTGAACAGCTGATTGGGCTGTTCGTGGCTTTTTTTTGTCCGTATTGCTGTTTGTGCCCACCTCTACAGTAGACCCTAAATAATGGGGAAAGCACCTTGTAATGATTTTAAGTAAATGTGTGTGTCTTTAAATGCTTCGTGTGGTATAGATGAAGAGTGGGGTGAAAGAGAAAGATGAGTGAGTGATATGATTGGTTGATGACTGAGAGTGTGGGTGGAGTGATTGCAGTTTTAGACTGAGAGTGGAGAAAAAAGATTCTGTCAGCGCAAGAGAGGCAACCTGTGTGCAGCCTGAGTAATTTTAAGCAGTTCTGAGAAAAATATTGAGTCAGGGCAAAAGAGGCAAGCTGTGTACAGTCTGAGCTTGTTTATGTTGTCTGAGAGAAATATAACCTATGTGGAAACCTGAACTGGGTGTTTATGAAAGAACATTCAGTCAGGGAAATGCAGGCAAACTGTATGCGCGCCTGAGAAAAAGTCTTACTTGTAATTGAGAAATTAGTATCAAAATCAGGCAAGCTGTGTGCAGCCTGAGCTTGTTTATGTTGTCTGAGAGAAATATAAAATGTGTGGAAGCCTGAACTGTGTGTTTGTGAAAGAACATTCAGTCAGGAGAAAGCAGGCAAACTGTGTGCGCGCCTGAGAAAAGGTCTTACTTGTAACTGAGAGAAATTAATATCAAAAGCAGGCAAGCTGTATGTGAAGTCTGTGTGACTGGGTTTAAGTAAAGTAATGTTAAGAATTGAGAACTACTCTTTTGAAACCATCAAGTTTTAGAAATAATATGAAACTGATATGCTTCTTATAAAAATAAAAATTTACTTTGGTTTTTTTATATCCCAGAGTATGTCTTTCTTATATCCCATTACTATCCTCGGGGCCACATAGTACCATGAAAAAGTCTGACCCTTGGGCACGTTACTAAAAGGAGAATTTAAGTTATTCTGGAATTTAATTCCTGGTGGCAGCAATCTACCAAGAGGGGGCAAGAATAAAAAGGCTTAAAGACCAAATCTACCCGAGAGAAAGGGGTCGTAACACACCTCAACTATAGAATGGTAGCAGGTATCATGGCTGTTGTCCACTTTGTTTAGAACTGTGCTAGTCACCCTGGTCCTGCTGGTCTCCTACCACTGGCACTAGCAGTGTTCTTCATGACTGACTGACTCAAGTCCCTGTGTGCTTAGCATGAATAAAAATTTACCAGTACTGGAAAATGAAGCAGAGCTGGGGGCGGAGAGAGCACAAGAGTCATCACAGTGCTGATCTTGCTTGATTTGGTGGTGAGAACTTATCTTTCACTTTTTTCATACTAACTTGGCCTAGAACAGCCTCTTTTGAAAACTGTACGGCAATTTGTGTTTCTTTTCATGGTGGGGTGCTTTAAGCCATCACAAAGCCACTCAGTGTGGAGATGTTTTTGGATATTCAGCAGTTTTCCTTGGTGAGAATTTAAATTAAATTTTATATTTTGAATCCTGCCTTTTAACTCTCTGTGCTTATTTCCTTCTCCAACACCAGGGAGCCAATGAAACCTAGCAACGGTAATGTAAATTGGAAATAGCTACAGCCCCCTAGACTACCAAAATCTCTCAAGACTTGAATTATTCACTATTTGCAGAACTTGCATAATTATAGGTTATGATATCACTTAGGGGCTCAGTATTCATCTTCTCTGGTGTCACATTTTCTCTCATCAACTGTATTAGTAGATCCAGTCTGCTAAATTAAAGGACAGCACCTCCAATTAGCCTAAATTTAACATTTAAGAACATATCTCCAGCAGGAACTCCTGTGGGTCTACAAGCTGGCAGCTAATTTCAGTCATGCATCTGAAACTGTGTAGTTAACAATAAGTGTGAAAATCTTATTTATCCCCCCCGCCCCCCCCCAAAAAAACACCCAGAGAATGAAATGGAAGGATAATGCTGCTGAGGGGTGAGTAGTAAGACTGTTTTCAGATCATCCAGACCAGACAAGCGAATGTGCTAGTAGATCCATATACTCCTACCATCCCTAGGGAAATCCCTGTTCCTTGGTCCATCCCTGGTAAAACAGGCAGTGACTAATGGCTTACATTCTCTTTGTATTGTATCTGTGGGTTAAGGTTTAACTGGGTTATAATGATCTTTCCTACTTCACTGAGGAAGAGCCACTTAAGTTGAAGGAGAGTTCCTTACGCTAGACAAAAGCTCCTTGAATTATGGCTGGATCTACTTCAGTGATTGTAACCCAGTTTGAGTAATATAAAGATAATAATAAAATAACAGTGTGCTTATGTACTGCCCTTCTGGATAGATTACTGCCCCACACAGAGCTGCAAGAAAGGTAAGTGTTATTATTATCCCCACAATACAGCTGGGGAGCTGGGGCTGAAAGGAGTGGCTTTCCCAAGGTCATCTGCACAGTTCATGGCAGTAGCGGGAGTCAAACCAGCACAGTACTGGCTGGGAGTCCAGCCACTTAACCACTATGCTACAGCAGTAGTTTTAATTGTGGGGAGCAGTTGGATATAAATACTTGAAATAAATAAAATGCTGATTTACATTTTGTCTCTGTTATACTTTAGGGCTTATTTGGAGGTGAGGCCTTTGAATCTCCCCACATCCAAATTTCCATATATAGCTATCTCAGGATACTATGTTACCAGAACTGCTATTTTATGGGGAAATTAGCTTGCAGTCTGGGTTTAATTATTGCGGATCTTAACCAGCTATACCAGAGTCCGTCTTCCAGATTACTTGTGCAATAAAGAGGCATGACTAATAAAGATAAAACATGTTTTACTAATAGTGTTGCATATGCCTACAATAACACACACAAGCAAGGTACATACAAGGACTAAGAAATAAAGAGTAGGAAAAATAGAGCTGTTTGCATTAGCAGAGAACCCACTTGAGATCGATGAAGCGGGGTAATACGCACCTGGTCACAGCAAGGAATAAAGATGTAGCAGTGAAGCATGGCGATATCTAATGCCTGCACTAGACACGCAGAGAGACGGTCGGGGTTCAAGATAGGAATGGCGTGCGCACCTCATGGCAGGGAAAACCTGCTTAAGTACCCAAAAACGTACCCTGAGGTGAGTGCCTTCCATGTGGTTCTCAAAAGGGGAAACAAAGGCTTAATGCATCTACAACTATCCCTAATGGGCCACTTTAGTGTCTGAATATATGATTGTGACACCTCGGGAAGAGGGGACAAAGGAGGGGAGGAGAGTGCCGGGCAGGTTGATTGAATCTGCCAGGAAGCTGGAGTTGTCTTGATGGCATCAGCTCTGGAATGTGTTGGTTGTATTGAGATGCGTCCATTGCCAGGTGTTCTGGACAGCCAACAAGTAGCTTCCATTCTGGGGCAGCTTCCAAGATATGCATAGCGGGGTGAGGCTGGCTACTGTGGACGTGACAGGCACGCGTTCGCGAAATGGCAGCCTCAGAATAAACTGTCCACGTTGGTTCTCTGCTGCCTGGGAACATGGCTTCTTCCTTGGTATGGCTTGGGCTTGCTAGCAGGCTGCTTAGTAGTGAGGGCAGACCCAGTGACCGTCCTGCAAGGGCCTCCCCACAGGAACTGACCAGGGGGTGCCTGGCCAGGCTCATGGAGATTCCCTCCGGCTGGCACTGTGCTGCTAGTGGCATGGCTCTGGGCCCAGGTGAGGTAGGTGTCCAAGGAGGCAGGAAACAGGCATAGGTGGCACAGTCCATTGCAGCAGAGAGAACAGGAAACAGGCATGGGCAATGCTGCTCTTAAACAGAGTCTCTGGTGGAGCCTTAAAACAGCAAGGCAGGAAACTGGCACAGTTCATAGCAGGCCCCATAACAGGAGGAGGGGGGTCCCTGGCAACAACCGATAGAACACTCAGGGCAGTTTAGAATACTGGAAACAGAAACCATCAAACCAATAATATTTCAGCTTAACATTTATAAAGCAATCATTTAAATGCAATTTCTATCACATAAAAATAGTAAGAACAGAAGCAGTCTAAAACCTACAAAAGGTATAAAAGAGAGCTAAAAGATCTCAGGGCAATGCAATAAAATGATCAATTCATTCAAAAGTCCTCCCCAAACAAGAACATCCTGAGGTTGTGACAGAATGGGGGGCATTGACTGTGCCTTTGAAGGTGTGATAACAAGTAATCAGCTGAGAAAATAACTAGCAGACATAGGCAATCCACCAAAAGAACATGGAGGTGTGGGATGCTGGGCACCAGGAACTGCATTTTAGGACACAAATGGGTCAGGCCATTCTGTAAATTCTCTATAAACAAATCCTGACATGACCAGCAGCATTAACCTCTGTTAGATCTATGCAAATCTTCCCATCTGTTTCTTCCGGGAGTCTAGGCCCAGAGATCAAGCTAGGGTCATTTTGTACATGAAGCATGTCATTTTCCTCTGGGCTATGGCTCCATATCAGGCACTTTCAGGATTGGAGAGGGGATGAGGCTCCTCAATAGTATCAAAGGCTTGAGCATGACTCTGTTTAGTTTAGCTACTGCTCTATAAAAGGAATCCCAGGTTCTTTTCTCATTGTGTCACACGTTTTGCCACTAACAGTTTTCTTGCTGCCAGGATGTATTTTGCTTAATGGAGGGAGGAAGGCCATGGTAGAGCTCAAGTCCACCATTTTCCCTCTAATCTGCTAGGCAGGTTTGAATGTCCTTGCCTTGGCACTAACTGTTGTAGTTTTATTCTTTCTTATCCATGAAATTGTTTTTCCTCCTCTTGCAAAATTCTGATCTCCTTCTCTCCATACTGCAGAGCGCAATTGATCCTGTTGCTAGGAGAAGATTCAATCCTTTGTCGGGTTATCCTGTAGCTTGTGGCTGTAGTCAACAGGTAATGGGAGGCCTCCAGCAAGGGAGGTGCAGTCATAACATCTGGATGCGTGGAGCTAAATCAGGAACAGAAATTGCAAGACAGTGTAAGATAATAAAATTTCTTTAAGCCAAAATTCTGCAATATACATAACAATACAAGATTTTTATATGGCTAAACACATAGGTGTAACAGAAAAGAGAAACTTTCAACAGGTAATGTCTATATGAATTTGGTTAAGCAACTGCTTCTTACTTGTAACAACTTTGTGGTAAGCCAAGTCCAACTTCTGCAGTCCATCAAATGCCAGATTCTTCCACTTTTGTAAAAATGAACAAGCTGGACATCACAGAAACCAGGCTACAATCTGCAGCCGGAGAAGTATAGCTCTGCAGTAGTAATATGATTTGAATAATAAAGCTAATCATAATAAATTTGCCTCCCTCCCCTTCAACAAGTTAACTTTTCACATACATAATTTTCAATTAGATTATGCAGTGATAAGAACCCAGGAAATCTCATCCAGGTACCCGGCAAAAAGACTCCGTCTGCTGCTAACTTCCATTCGGACTCCACCCTTCCTGGGCTAAACCAACTAGTTTGTGTGGGTTACATAATCTCATCCTGATGGCAAGCTTGAGTCCATGTAGGAGAGTGGACAGAAGGCTCCTCATTAGATTTGTGTTGTCCCCATGTTTTGTTCCATGCATGGCTAATGTGTTGGTGCCTGGTGTTATGCTTGTTGGGTAGAAGTTAAATTGCCGGAGATGCTACAAGAATATTAAGCCAAGTTAAACACTTTCATTGATATCAGCAGGAGAGAGTTAAGCACATGCTTAAAGTGTGGTTTACTTTAAATGAAACCTGGAACTCCCAGGATATCAACACAAGCCATGTGCAGTTTGCAGATTACAACCTGTTCCACAGATGCGTGCAGGAACGTTTGGCAGGGTTTTATTTCTGATTTTGTCAGCCTCATGCTGTGAATCAAGAGGCTTGTTCAGCTCTAAATACTCATTTGGGATGTGTTGTGGGGAGTGAGGTGAAGTGGAAGATCTGTTTACAGAAAGTAACAGCAGCGTATATATGTAATATAGTTCCTTGCATCAGGCCTGTGTTTCTTTCCGTTTAGAGCTTCAAATTAGCAGTTAAGGCTCATTTTGCTCTATAGATTTAAAGGCTGATATCAGAATGTTATTTGACTCAGTGTGGTCAAATCACTTTGGGCACAATCCAGTCAAGCCATCTTTCAGTCCCACTGATTTCAATGGGAGAATCAAGGGTTTCATTCTTCCACTGAAATCAATGGGATTTGCCATGCAATAGCAGTGTGCTTATTCAGAAGGAACCCAGCTGATTTCAGTGGGACTCAACATGCTTTACTTTGATTGTATTGAGCACTTTGTGCAATTTTTTTAATTGCAATTTTTACTATCACATACCATAAGGTGTACAAAATCTAAATAAATTGGAATAGGCCTCATCATTTGATTTTTAAAAAATCACTTTACATAATGTTCTGCTGATATAATAGTTTTATAAATAAGATAAATTAAGAGCAAATGTTATATTACGGTAAATCTCCATAGGAAAGCCTTGGGCAGTGAAAACTATCCACATTGATGAGTTGCATTATGTGATTCAGAATGGCATTGCATTACAGACACAGAGCCACAAATGCTATACAGAAATGGCTTATTGAAAAGCTAACAAAGAAATACAAATTATTCTATGCTTAGTCATGGCTTTCCCAGGACAGAGCTTCAAGCAAAGTCTAGATTTTAGTGAAGACAAAGGGCAAATACACATTACTCATTCTAAGTCGCATGTTCCCCGCATTCCCCACGCAATCCCGAGTGCCGGTCACATTACCTCATTAAACAGATGTATTTCATTCGCATTTCTCCCGAATATGTGGTCACAGGTTTTCAACGGGAGTTTCACGGTGGCCGTGAATGGGCCAATGCGCAATTTACGCGGTTTTTTTAAAAAACCACCCCCCTTCCTGTCTCTCCAGCCGTTCCGAGAGTTCCTATTGGCTGATTCAACTTGCAAGTGCTCCGTAGTCTGCAAAAGACTGTTTTTGACTTCATAGCATTGGATTTATTGATTATGCTGTTTCTGAATCAAATCTGGTAGTTTGAAAAATCATTTTGGGGTGAATCCATCCTCAGAACGGACTCGCGAAACTTCCTTTTTAACTGTTTTTTATTTTTTTTATTTTATATTACTGTAATATCGAAATTACGAAATATCGAAATAATGACACTCCAAGGAAGTGAAACTTCAGTAAAATTCAGGCACTGAACTGTCCTGCATAGGAAATGCCTACGAAAGCTTCCCACATGCTTCCAAATTTCCAAAAAAGAAACGGGAGAGAGCCATCAGTGCTATCAGTGGGGGAAAGAGAGGCATCATTATCTTCAATGATGTTTCTTTATAAGGCAAGATCGAAATAACGGAAAAGTGTGGTCAAAAAAATAAAAAAAATGGGCGGGAAAAAAAGCAGTTTTCGAGTGGCCTTGTGACTGGAGGGACGCGTGAGAAAGACGGATTGGAAGCAGGAATGTGAACAAAGAGGAAAAAATCGCGGATTGGAGGCAAACGGAAGATATCAGATAAACATGCGGGTAATGGGTGAATGTGGATTTGACCAAAGAGAAGCAGGGAATTACACTACCAACACCTTCTCTACTGTACACAAAACAAAACACATTACAAATTTTAAAAAGAGAGACTTCTGGAATGAAGCAGCGAGGGCACGGCAGCTGAGTTATGAGCTCTCTGTCGTGATCTTCCTGGCTCCTTGGAACTTGAGAATTCGGGCCCCCAAGACCCCCCCACGGAGAGGGGAGGCAGGCTAGAGCAAGGAGGAGGAGCTCAAGGGGACTGGCAACCCCCTGTGAAGCCCCCACACCGGCTCGGAAGGCAAGGACCAAGGGAGAAGCCAAAATGGCTACGAAGCTGCAGAATCCGAAAGTCTGACAAGCGAAAATAAAGCAGATTCCTGGCAAGACAAAACAAAGACATCTGAAAGACTGAACAAAAGCAAACCTACTAGACTTCCCATCAAGTAAGAAGATTGTTTTATGACTTTACGAGGGCTAACCAGCTTGATAAGGAGGGGATTTATTAACCTCCGGCGAGGCAGCTGCTTTTACGAATGCTGGGAGGAGGGAGCCAGGCACGGAAGAGTGATTGCAAAAAAGACTCTCCCAGCCGGGAGCTGGAAAGCAATAAATTTCTGGAACTATAAGAGCGGAGCTTTCTACCACTTTGACGAGAGTCTTGGCAGAACATCTACAAGTAACTTTAAAATGGCTTTTCTGGAAGAAATATTCCCTAAATTGCAAGAAATTGCCAAGCTGATGAGTGAGTTATTAAGTAAAGCAGACGAGATACTTGGATTGGAAATGGACAAAGACATTGTGAAAGATACTAAATCAGAAGAAAATTTCAAAGGGACAGACTTATCTGAAAGAAAATTAGAGCGGAATGATGAAAAGCTCAGTCTACAAAATGGAGGAACGTACCAGTCTGTCTTTGTGACAATACAAGGGACAAAGAAGAAAAGGGAGGAGCAACAAAGCAGAGCTGTGGGGAAGAAACCCAGCGTACTGTTTCTGAATGAAGAAAAAAGTATGCAACTTATATTAAAAAAGAAAACAAAACAGAGAGACCACAGCATGTTTACTGACCCCTTCCAGAATTGGCTAGAAGATAAGAAAAGTTACCTTTGGCTGAGCACTGGAAAGGAGGACTTGTTCTATCACATTAGAGGAATTAAGAAGAAGAAAACAAGAATGAAACTCAGATTATGATCCAATAGTACAAGCTTAATACAATGTCCTATGTGTATTTTTCTTTCTAACTTGTTATACTGTTTATGTGCTCTGAAGGGATTAGAGAGTGGGGGATTGGTGGGTCTTTAGAGCCTTCTGTCTTCACTATTATTTTTTGAAAGAGAGAAAGAAGGAGAAACATAATGAAATTCAGATTATGACCCAGGGCTTGTTGCCTCTCTATGCTTAATGATGTTTAACATAGACTTATTGGAAGTTTAGATGTTTTATAACATGTTAGATATTATATATTCACTGTTAAAGGACTAGAGATAATGTGACAACTGGGTCTTTGGAGTCTTCTTCGATTATTCCTGTTTCTTAATTATTCTCCCTAGAGCATAAATTAGCATTTAAGATAAAGTTTTTTATATACTTATTTGGTTTGTCCAGCCTCATTACAATGAAAATCCAAATATATAATTTTAGATGGCTTGGATCAAACAGATGAAATATTGAGGGAAGACTGGTACAAAAATGTCTTTTTATATTGATATATAGTAATGGTCATTTATCTTTCTGCTCATATCCTTTGTCCTTTTCTTATACTCGGTTCCTGGAATGATTAAGGGATTAACACCCTTAGCTAAAATTCAAGGGATTGGAAATGTGATTTAAGATAAAGTATACATAACATATATAAAAGAAAAAAAATGTAAGAAATGAGATAAGAAATAGAGTAAGTGGATAAAAAAGCAAAGAAATTAAATAATGATTGGAGAGATTAAAAGGGAAGGTTGAAGGTATAAGGGATGATAGCCAGGTTATGCAGTAGCTTTCTTATTTTATGGATTGATGGTTATACTGGGAAATTTTTTTTCTTTTTTTTGAAGCATTGACTACACAATGATGGTCTTGTACACGAATCTGTTACTAAAATGTTTTTTTCTTTTTGTAATCCCCTTCTCCATTATAAAAACCTAATAAAAATAATTTACAACAAATTTTAAAAAGAGAAAAATACTCTCGCTCCCTCCCTTGCACATGCTTCTGACTGTGTGTGTGTTATGTGCTATCAAATCACCTCTGACCCCTGGCGACCCTATGAATGAAAGACCTCCAAAACGAATAAATTTTCTTACTGTCAGCTTTCTTCACTGTCCAACTTTCACATCCATACATAGTAATGGGGAATACCATAGTTTGGATTATCTTGATCTTGGTTCCCAGAGAGACATCTTTATCTTTAAGGATCTATGCCTGTTGTAAGAGTCCCTAATAAACTATATGGCATTTGCTGTTTTGCTTGCCAACTTTAGTTTCATTATCAAATTTATTCAAAAGGAAAATGACCCTAAATGGAAGATGCCCATCCCCTCAAAAAAAGTTATACCCATAAAGATTTTTTTTAATTGGACATAACTGGAACTTGTATGTAAATTTAAGACAATCTCTTTTCTCGTTTTTTTTTAAATGGCAAGAAAAAAAAACTAGCTTTGCATTTGAATAAATAGTTTACCTGTGGCATGAAGGATAATGACACACTCAATTTAGGATTAAGCATTTTTTTAAATAAAATTTTATTGGTGAGTGGAAAAACAAAAGAAAATTTTCCAAATTTAACACATATAATCCCATTTTTCCCCTTACTCTGTCCCCCACCCTTTCCCTCCCCCCTCCCTATTGACTTCCAACAGCTTTCCAACCCTTAACCCTTCTTATTACTTAAATTTATTTCATTTATATTTTCCTACCAACTTTGAATCATAATATCTCTTACTCTAAGCACATTCTTATTCTTTTACATAAACTCTATCAAACATACTATCAATATAGTATATCTCATATCAATATAACATAACAATATAGTATAATACATAGCAGGGATCGCACTATCTCTTACTTTAAACTTATTCTATTTCTTTTCTTTTAGGCATATACTCCATCAAATACACTATCAATATAGTATATATTATAGTAATATATTATATATATATTGTATGCTATGCCACCAATGTAGCACAGCACACAACACCATATAGCATAACCACATAATATGTTATAATGTAAAGTCTGATCCACTAACCCGTTATTTTATGTTATATATCATATATAGTATACCTCATTGAGATATCTATTTACCCCTTCTCATTATCTCATATATTCAATGTAAAATTCCCTTAAATATTATATTAGTTTAGATTATAATTACATTCCCCCTAAATGGTAAGCTCCCTTCTCTCTTCTCATTGCAACATTGTTTTTTAAAAAATTTTCAAACTGCCACACTTCTCCTTTTACATCCCACTTTTTTTTCCCAAAAATTGTTTCAATTTCCCCCAGTCAACAATATATTGTCCTAGGTCAAGATCTTTAAGTTTCCTTGTCATTTTATCCATTTCTGCCATGTACAGCAATTTATAAATCCAGTCTTCTACAGTTGGTATTTCTTGTGTCTTCCATTTCTGCGCATACAAAAGTCTTGCCGCTGCAGTCATGTAAAATCTCCACATAATTGGGTTATGATATGAGCCTACCTTTGGCATTATCTCCACCTCTCTAGTCCATAATGTCAGTTCTTTAGAGGCCCAGATCATATCTATTCTTGATAATGTGAAATGTCTTGCAGAGTAAAATGTATATTGTCTATTGTCTGGGAAATATTTGGCGTGGCCAAAAAAAAAAAGGAAGGAGAAGAAAATCATAAGTAAAATTCTAGAAGATGATAAGGTGCTTATGGACCAAGCGTCTATTAGTAGAGCCTTTTTTAAGTTTTATGCAAGACGGATATGTGAGCCGCACTTTCTCAATGAGGAAATTAATCATCTAAACCACACACTTCAGGCAAATGGCTACTCCAGAAATGAAATCTGAAGAGCAATCAAACCCAGGATGAATCAAACAACCAAGGAAAAACAGTCTCCTACAGGAAAAGTGTTTTTGCCATATATCAAAGGAATTACTGATCAGATGGGAAAGCTTATGAAAAAGCATAACCTTCAAGCAGTATTCAGACCCACCCAAAAAATACAACAGATGCTACAATCAGCAAAAGATAGTAGAGACCCCCTCACCTCTGCAGGAGTATACCGTATACCCTGCAGCTGTGGACAAGTTTACATCGGGACCACAAAGCGTAGCATCCAGACAAGAATAAAAGAACATGAAAGACACTGCAGACTTGGACAACCTGAAAAATCAGCAGCGGCTGAACATAGCCTAACTCAAACAGGGCACAGTATCTTATTCCAGGACACCAAAATACTGGACAACACTTCCAACTACTTTGTCAGACTGCACAGGGAAGCCATTGAAATTCACAAGCATAAGCAAAACTTCAATAGGAAAGAAGAAACCTTAAGAATGAACAGAGCATGGTTTCCAGTTCTGAAAAACACCAGGCTAACAAAACACTCTATACCCGACAATAGCCCTGCGGAGAAGATTAGCACATCAAGCACCAATCCATATGCAAAGGAGCCTCCTCAGAATACAGTGAAGCCTCCCGCCATTAGCATTCCACACCCTGGGAAACGCTTACAGGATGACTCAGCTCAACCCCACCCCTCCTGAGTAGATATAAATGACCTGCCAACACCTTTTCCACACTGTGACACTGAGAGATCTCTGTCTTTTGGTGCTACACCTCTGAAGATGCCAGCCACAGCTGCTGGCGAAACATCAGGAACTACAATGCCAAGACCACGGCAATACAGCCCGGAAAACCCACAACAACCACAGCTTTAGACTGCTTGTCCTCATCCAGGTTTGTAACTCCATTGAAGTCACCCGCCAAAATTATGTGATCATAGGTCAATTCATCTAATTGTTTCTCTAAGTCCTTAAAAAATTTTTCTTTTGCACCATTAGGTGCATAGATGCCGATCATCAATATTTTCTTAGAATTCCAAATAATTTCCACTGCTAAATATCTGGCTTCTGCATCTTTTAAAACTAGTCTGGGCTGCAATTCTTCTTTTATGTACAATACAACTCCCCTCTTTTTCTTTTTAGAGGCGGCAACAAATTCTTTTCCCAATTTAACAAATTTCAAATATTTTTCATCCTGCTTTCTAATATGTGTCTCTTGCAGACAAACTATATTGCATTTTTGTTTTGCTAGCCAGTGGAAAGTAGCTTTGCGTTTACAAGGTGAATTTAGTCCATTAACATTCCAAGATATAACTTTACATTCCATGATTACTTTCTTATAGTTTTTGGTAAGTCCTTTTCATTTTCCCTAATAAAAGTCTCCATCTCATGGCCAGATCTGATGCTCTTTCTAACTCCACCAAACTCAAATGTCAGTCCTTCTGGTATTTCCCATCTATATCTGATTTTCAGCTCCTTTAACATCTGAACCAGTTCTCTATACTTCTTCTGCTCGAACAGCACCGATCTGGGCAACTCTTTCATGATTCTCACCACTTTTCCATCGACTTCTAATGGATGTTGAAACTGTTTGCTCACAATTAATTCTCTTGTGCTTCTAGTTGTAAATTGGACAATCATGTCCCTTGGTAACTTCCTCTGAGCTGCAAATCTGGAATTGATTCTATACACCACGTCCAAGAAAGCTGCAATTTCTTCCTCTTCTTTCCCCAGGTATTCTGCCAAAATTTCTGTAATCTGCTCTTGGGCTGATTTTCCCTCTACTTCTGGGACCGAATGAAATCTGAGTTGTTTTTCCATCTGTTTACTTTCTGCAACGGCCATTCTGTCTCTCATCCCTCTCATTTCAGTCTTTTGCACGTCTGTTAAAGTTTCCACCGTTTCCTCTACTGCATTGACTCTCTGCTGTGTAGCTTGTAGGTCATTTTGTATTTTATCCATACCTTTTGTCAGTTCTGCCATCTCCAATTTAAGCGTCTCTTTAAAGTCCTTTAATTCTTTCTCCATCTCTAGCATCGTATCCTTAAGCTCTTTATTTCCCTCTGAAACTTTTTAATCCAAATTTTCCATCGTAGTTTGCCACTCTTTCTTCGACATCGTGGGGCTAGCTCTGCTTCGCTCCCACGAGTCTGCCCTTTTCCTTAAATCCGTGACGCTACTTTTTTACTTTCTTTTATTTTTAAAAGTCCGATTGCAGTTTATTTTTCTCAAACGCTGTTTTAAACTGTCCAAAATGTCGGGCGTTTTTTCTCTATGGTTTTGTACTGAAGTGCTCGCCCTTACCTTCTTTAAAGATGGCCTACTTCCTTTTTCATTGAAGTCGCCAGTTGCCCTCTTTCAAAATGGCGTCGCCCTACTTCCGGCGTTTAAGAAAAGGGCCCTTCTCTTCTGTCTCTTTATGGTTCTGACGTACTTCCTGTTCCTCTCCGTTGCACAGCAGTTCTCGCGATTTTTAAGCTTTCTCACAGTCTACTATCTCTTCCCCACCACAGGTATGTAAACAATAATCCAATTTCCGCGCTAGCTTCTCCTTACAAATTTACTTTTTCAAATTTTTTCTTGCCGGAATCTTCCCCCTTATATAACTAGTCTGTTGCAGTTCTTAAATCCGCTTTTGCCTCTTATTTCTTTTTAAAATCTGTCCCGTACTGAGAGATAGCGATCTTTACCTCCTTTAGCGTTTTTCTTGGGTTGTAGTCGCTGCTTCTGTTATCTGATCGAATCCAGCCCCTTTGCTGTTTTGCTGAAGCTTGGGCATGTAGGTCTTATGCCAAAATTTGACTCCAGAGCCACTGCAGAGATCTTGGCAACCTTTCTTCGGGTGGGACCTCAAGGGAGGGTGGGAGTTCGTTGTGTAGAACCCCCCCTCACCCGAGATCAACGCGCCCTCAGGTTCTTGAGCATTCTCACCTGTTCTCCGCCTGAGAACAGGTGGTTGCGGGCAATTTGCGCCCCTCCAGCCTTCAAAACAGCGGCACGGACAGCTCAGCTCTTAGAGCTGCGTTAGACCTTCATGGATCCCAAGCCGGAAGTCCCGGATTAAGCATTTTTTCTGTTGTTCTAGTCTTATGGGTACAGATGAGATAGCACCTGACAGACTCAAGCACAGTTCTCAGACACAATAAGGTGTAAACTTAGTTGCATTGCTCGGAGGATGCCAATTAAACCTGGTTTTTACCCCATCCTTCTCAGAAGTGGCTGCTACAATGATATGAAAACAGTTATTTCTTGGAGCATAGAATATTGGGCTAGAATGAGGTGACTTAGAGCGGAACTACAAGTGACAAAAGGCACAGGTTGGACACTTGTCAGCTTCCCTTAAGTTTTGATGGGAAATGTAGGCAGCTTGGTGGAATGTTGGACAAGTGACAGTTGAAAAGTCCATTGGACAACAGTCAGAGAGCCAAGCTGCAAGACTAGGATGCCTACATTTCCCATCAAAACTTGAGGGAAGCTGACAAGTGTCCAACCTGTGCCTTTTGTCACTTGTAGTTCCACTCATAGTGAAATTCATTGCACTAATATCTGGTTTGTGATGTCAGAAGTGCAAAGCTTTGTCTGAGATCCATTTAGGGCTCTTTCTGTGTGGGAAAAGGTTAAGGTATCAATACGTGAAATAAATGCATTCACTGTGAGGAATCACAGCAATAAGGCAAGCGGCTGAAATGAAATGAGATTCTAAGAGTATTAGGCCCCTCGAGGCAAACTGACTAAAATGCAGAGATTTTGAGTAAACTTCAGGTTTAATAGTATCCTGCAGTTCCAGTTTTGGCAACAGTGCTACAAATGGGTAAACTGATCCCAAAAGTTTTTTATATTGCACTTATTTCTGTCAGTGTCAGAATGAATAAGCTTTCATGTTGCACATGTTACACCAAGCAGAAAAGAAAGGTAGCTGATTCTCACAAAGCAATGCCATATTGTCCCAAATACTTTTGGACACGTTAAACGCAGTCACCAAAGAACAACATGTAAGGCCAAATTATACATTATGGTGACCACAGGTCCAACCCATGGTTGCCAACACCATGTCAGAAAAGAATTTAACTGTTTAAAAATTGCCATGAGCCCCCCACAACTATTTTGGCATTTGAAAAGTCATGGGGGTGGGGGGACACAAGATGGTGTGGTGCCGCTGTGCTGCAGACTCAGTCAGGATCAGGTCCTCATGGGAGTTAAATTCTCCTCTAACATGACATCAGCAACCATGGGTTGGAGCTATGGCCATGGTAAAATATATTTTGAGTCTTAGCTGTATCATGGTCATAAGAATGATAGATGATACATTTATTTTATATGCAATCAAGTTCTTTATTTGAATGCTTTATAACTCGGACTGTTCAAAGGGTGGAGTAAGATTGGAAAATTCGGAATTAGAAGAAGTGATTCTTCAAGAAGGAAAAAAAGAAATTTTGAAAATTTATAAAATACTTTTAAAATGGTACACGGAAGATGAGACAGTCAAAGTCCAGATGGTGAAATGGGCAATCAATTTTCATAAAAAAATAACAATGGAATCTTGGGAGTATTTATGGAAAAATACGTTGAAGATTTCAACTTGTACCAATATTAAAGAGAATGTCTATAAAATGATGTATAGGTGGTATCTAACACCAAAGAAAATTGCGCTAGGAAATACTAATATGTCAGATAAATGCTGGAAATGTAAGAAGCATGAAGGATCACTATATCATATGTGGTGGACTTGTGAGGTAGCTAAGCAATACTGGGGAGATATAATCGAAGTAATTAATGAGGTTTTGCAAACCCAAATGAATAAGAACCCAGAATTGTTGCTACTGAACTTGGGAATGGAGGATGTTCCAATGCAGTACAGAACATTGTTATTTTACATGATTACAGCAGCAAGACTCTTATATGCGCAGAAATGGAAAGTGCAAGAAATACCAACTACAGAAGATTGGATTTACAAATTGCTGTACATGGCTGAAATGGACAAAATGACAAGAAAACTGAAAGATCTTGATCCAGGAGAATACATTGCAGATTGGGGGAAATTGAAACAATATTTAGAAAAAAAATGGGATGTGAAGGGAGGACTGTGGCAGTTTGAGAACTATTAAGTTGTGATTTTAGAAAAAGAAGAGAGAAGTAACTTTACCATTAATGGGAAAATTTGGTTATTAATCAACCTAAGCTAGTAATATTATTAGTCTGACTTTATTAAAAATACTTAGTCCAATTAATGATGTAGACAATGGATATATCAGTGGAGACGATATAGTATATATAAAAGAATTTGAATAGGCTTAGATTAAGAGATACAATATATGTATGTTTTAGAAGAATATAGTAGAAAATAAGTTAAGTAATAAGATAGGTTAAGGGTTGGAAAGCTGTTGGAAGTCTATAAGGAGGGGAGAGGGAAAGGGTGGGGGTTGAAATAAATTTAGTAGGAGGGGGAATGTATGTATTAATGATGTACTCACCAATAATTTTTTTTTAAAAAAAGTTCTTTATTTGAATGCCACGATGTATAGGGCTGGATCTGAAGAACCACAAACAGTGATTTACTTACAGTCCTCCATGCCCTCCTCCCCTGGCACCAAAGTTGCTCTTGAAGGTTGGGTGACAATCAGAAACAGCAGAGCACACGGGACTTCAGCAGGATAGATGGAAATAGGGTATTGATGGAAATAGTCCTCCTCCCTTTCAGTGCAAGCAGAAGTGCCATTGCTTTGCTTATATTACTGGTGGTTTTCTGCCCTGTACCCTTCAAAGTTTATTGCAAATTAATTTCCATTTAATTGCACTATATGCATTCAAAGTATAAGATTGGGGGTTGTTTTTTTCCACTGCACATAATTGTGAAATGCATTGAAAATATTTGTATTAGTAAAGAAACCTGCTCTGAATGTTATCCCCCCCTTTTCACACAATTGTTAAAGAGGCAGGACACCTGTTGTAAAGTAAGGAGCCTGAAGATCATTTCTGAAAATAAACTAAAGCTCTTGGCTCCTCTAGCAACCAGCACACACTGTTAGCTGCCTAGATACTTCAGCCAGCTGCTTTTCAGATTAAACAAATGGTCATAAATAGAGCTGCACACCTATTAAAGGGCCTGCCTGGCTACTGAGGGCATACCACTTTCTCAGTGTCAGTCAGTATCACAGCAAGACAATTGTCTCCTATTTCTATCCAAGTTCTCTGTGGGGGCTCCTGCAACAGAAGAACAAATTATTTCGAAAGCATGTGTATACAATATAGTAGCCACATTCACAAGCTCATCTATAGCTAGAGAGAAAGAAGACAGAGACATAGAGGTACTTTTGTGATTTAATTTTTTAAAAAATGTATTATATTGCTCCAAATCTCATTTCAGCTGAGGTTTTGGAAACACAAAATAATCAGTCCTGGAGTTTCATCTAAACAACTACTCCATGCTGAATGTTATAGAAATAAGTTTACAGTGGTGCAGGGCATGAATGGACAAGACAAACTCAATTTCTCATGTCTGGCAATCCAGTAGTTGTGAACACACCCTACAAGGGGATGTTCACCCTGGCCATCTTAGATAATTATCATGAATGGTACTTTATTCTGTGATTTTTGACTTGCCTTTCTTTAGAAATTCAACTTCATGTTTTGCTATTAACAAGTAATTTGGCAATTAGCTGCTACAGCCTTTAGTATACAGTGTGAATTAAATATGTACTTATAATATATACTCCTATTTTGTTTGTGTTTAATTTCATTGGGTGTCTTGTAACTTTATTGTTGTGTAAAACAGGAAATAC
The DNA here is from genome assembly GCF_028583425.1 of Eublepharis macularius. Classification (NCBI taxonomy): domain Eukaryota; kingdom Metazoa; phylum Chordata; class Lepidosauria; order Squamata; family Eublepharidae; genus Eublepharis; species Eublepharis macularius. The sequence goes on along the minus strand of NC_072790.1, from coordinate 177,584,933 downwards.
TGTTCACCATCATTACATATCACTCCATTTACTTATTTGAAGCATTTATAGGGCCCCTCTCTCTCAAAATAGGACTCAAGATCATTCACAGCTATAGCACAATCACAACAAAATACAAGTCCAATGGCACTTTAAAGGAGACCCAAATTTATTCCACCATAAGCTTTCATACGTCAGAGCTCTCTTCATCAGGTGCACATCCAATATTTTTAAACAGCAGAATCCACCAAATTAAAACCAATCTAATAATCATGTGAAATCCTCAAAATTAGGGGTGCCTAGGAATGGCGGGAATGGCGATCGCTGGCAATGTGATGATGACACATCTGTTGTGACTGGAAGTGATGTCATTGCATTGCCAATAATGTTCTAGCATTTGGCTAAAACTCAATGGTTAAACAGTTTGAGCTTAATGCTAGAACATTGCTGGTATTGTTATAACATCATTTAGTTGTGCCAGAAGTGACATTATTGCCCTTCGCCAATACAGGCCCCCACCTGACAGGTGCGTCTTCCACCAATTGTCAGTCTTGTGCTGGCAACCTTGCTAAAAATCTGTATCAATTAACTAAACACTCTTCTACATGCTTCCAACTACCATCCAGACCATACCACATGATCCACTGTCAACAGCGAAGTTCTATCATCATACAGCAGCATCCATGTCTTCACACCTGCAGGATTTGCATAGATATTCCTCTGCAGTCTACATAGGAGAAAAAGGTCATTTTTTATACAAAAGGAAAAAAGGACACAAATCTGCCATAAAAATGGCAACACTCAGGAAACTCTGAGAGAACATTTCAATCTCCTAGGACTCTGTTGCTGATATAAAAAAATCCAGAGGTATTCTTAAATGAGCAATACCTACCCAAGGAAATGAATAAATACTGACAAAGCCAGCTAGTACACAGAAATAGCCTACTACAAGATAGACCCAGAAGAGAAATTGACAGAATACCTCTGGTTGTCACCAACAGCTCCCAGTTAACTACTGTAATATATTGTTACCAATGTACAGCCCATCCAGTACAAGGACACTTTTCTCAAATTGGCCTTAGGGGACAGGCTTATCCTTGCTTATAAATAACCTCCCAATTTAAGGCAGCTGCTTCCAGCAACTATAGGACATCTAACAGAGCCATAAGCCCAAGGACCAGACCCTGAAATAAACCCCAGTGTCAACTCTGTTCCCAACTCAAACAATACTGTATAGGGCTTAAAAAGATTAGCCATATCCTCAGGGGTTGATTCATCTGCTCATCTTCCAAAGTGATATATGCCACTGCAAGTTGATAATGCTCCTGCTTTCTACATATGACAAAAATATTGGTCTCTACACAAAAGAATATATATAAAAAAAAATCTGACATTAAAATGGCAATATTCAGAAATGAGTGTCATAGCATTTGAATCTCCCAGGATTCTGCTGTGGATATAAAAATCCCCATAAAGATATTCAAATGAAGAAATTGCTGAATTAGAATTTAATAGGAAGCTTGATACTGCCTAATTAGGGCTCAATAGGGATTTGAGATTCCTGTTGTACCTATAGGCATTAAATTCACTTTGCCTACTACAAGACAGAAAATCAATGTCTAACAGAATTGTGTAATCTGCTATTACTGCTGTTGTAAATGGGCACAATATTTATCTCATCTAAATCTGAGCTTTGCTTACTGTCAACAAATGTTCATCATGTATTTCATTGCTTTTTAACACCGACTGTTTACTTTCTTTTCTATGCCCATGTATTTCTGTGTGAGGGTCTGTCAATGCCAATTGAGGACACACATCATACAACCTATGGTGGACTAGGGTCCATGAAAGTTTATGACACCATAAATGTTAGCTTTTTAGATGTTATAATAATTCTTTTAGTTTCTGATATTGATATTGAAATCTGATATTGTTATCTGTAAAAATTGTATTGTGCAATAAGCCCTCCCCTCCCTTTGGAACTGTATACGCCATTTGAACTATTTATTCATTTAAAAATATTTGTATGCCACTGTTACCCAAATAGGCAGTCTCCCAAAACAATAGGCAGCCCCCCAAACAATAACTTAATGGCTTGTCCAGAGGTTAGACAATAAGTTGGGAGATGTTTTATGCTTCCTATCTGAGGTAGACTATAGGCAAAAAAGTGTTTGATGACCTTTTACTCACTGGACGGGAAAAGCTACCAGGTTTATTGAATAGCTTGACTAGGGTAGGTGGGTGCAGGGAAATCAAATCGGGCATAGTAGACAAGATCAGTCAGGTGCTCCGTGGAAGCCTCATTGTTCTAGGTAATGTGTCTGTCTCTGGGGTGGGGAAGGGTGTCAGTCAATCAGCCGCTCTGACTCACACTCTTATAATTTTCCAGGCTCCTGCCCAGTTGGCATCCATTCTGCCTTGGGCCAGGCAGTGCCTTTTACTTATGGAAGGGGGCTTATGATTTCATATATATAAAGTGCCTCTCAGCAGGAGGAGGAGTCTCTGACTGCCAACACTGCCTTTCTACCCAAATAGGGTCCACATGGCAGTGAACAAAAAAGAAAACATTTAAAATGATATTTAAAATAGTATAAAAACAATTTGGTAAACAAACAGAGAACACAAATAACAATTATGGGCCTCTATCAAATCAAACAAAAAAGACAAATCTGAATGTTACTCGCATATTGGTGGCAACTCGGCCCAGATCTCTGAATGACCTCTCCCAGCAGCTTTACTTAGATGCTGAAAAGCATGGGGACAAGATGGAACCTTGGAGCAATTCATAGGCCAGCTTATTCAAGAAATATGACACAGGCAGGAGATCATGTTCCAAACCTCTTATATAAAGGAAGATTACTGTAATGTTCTGAAAAGTAATAATTCTTTCTATTGTTTGGCAATATACACATAATGACCAGCTTGTTGAATACAGTGAGCACATTAAGCTTTCTTCAGCCTAGTGCTGACAAGCAGTTCATCACAGCAGTATATATTTTTTCTTTTTCATATACAAAGCTGTAGAAATTACTGTAATTAATTAAATGCAATTATAAGTTAAAATAGGTAATTATAAGTTAAAATAGGTAATTTAGGAAAGGCTGGATTTGGTAGAGTGTGGATCATTTAACTTATTCAACATCTGAGGAAAAATATTAAAGCTAAAAATGTGTGTGGCAATGGGAGGGGAAATGCTCTTTTCACAGTGGCCCCGTCTCTTTGATGGAGACCTTCAAGTTGCTAGGTATTTGCTAGTAAATAATAAGTAGATAAATCTCTGAGACACTCCACTTGTCACTTCTCTCCAAGATGATGAGGAACCATTTACAAGCACTATCTGGGCGTGGTCTGTCACCTAACAGTAGCAGGACCCAGACCACATTTTACCAATGTCAACAAGAATATCATGTGGAAACTTATCAAAAGCCTCACTGAAATCAAGATAAACTATGTCCACTGCGTTCTCCTGATTCAATAAAGTAATAACTCTCTCAAAAAAGGAGATAAGGTTAGTCTGACATGACTTGTTCTTGAGGAACATGTGCTGGTTCTTAATAATCACAGCTGTCTTTTCTAAATGCTCAAGGACTGACTGACTGATGATTTGTTATGAAACCTTTCCAGGTATGGATGTCGAGCTAATGGGTTGGTAGTAGGGTTACCACGTCCCCTGACTCTCCAGGCAAGAGATCAGGGGCCTGGCAATTATCTTGCTCTGTTCCTGGGTTCCTGTTTGCACATGCGCAATGTGCGCACGCTTCCGGCTTGCATAGTAACTCCACCTCCAGGAAGTGACATCATTGCATGGGTCAAGGGGCAGCCTGGGAGCACTTCCGCATTCACTCAGGCGCCCACTCTGCCTACTGAGTGGCGTGATTCATCCTGACTCAGGTCCACTGTGGGTGCAGGAACACGTTGCGCCACCCAAATGCGCCCCCCCCCACTGGGTAAGTAAGTGGGGGCAGGGAGGAGAGTGGGAGCAGGGGAAATAGCACCCCTAGTCAGTAGTTACCGGGATCCTCCTTTTTCTCCTTCTTCAAACTGGGGACAACATTTGCCCACTTCCACCTGTTTTCCAAAAATTCTCAAAGATGATAGACAGGCGCTCTGCAGTTACACCAAAAATTGCCTTTAGTACCCTAGTACCAATGAAAACTGTTTCTGAAGATAAGTGTTTGCCAGGATAAGAAATAAAGAAGTCATTTATCTAGGTCCAAGCAAAAGACATTTAGTTCATTTCACCAGCTTTTTAGCACTGAATCTTGAGGAGAAAGTATAGCTATTAGATAGGTGTATTTTGGAGTAATAACAGTCTTCATAATAGGAAGAGGCATGACAATGGATTTTCATCAATGTTCAAATTTCAGCATTACAGAAATATGTCTGGGTCTTCCTATTACAATAAGTAGCAAGCTTATCTTTCCTCCTTAATCTTTGCATCATGCTTTTCAGCGCACATGGGAAACAGAATCTGCTTGCTACAATTCCAGTTTCAGTGGGTTAAGATTAAATCCTGCAGGGCCAGGCTCTTGAGATGTTAACGTCTATACAGTTCTTTTCTGCTGATACACAGTCTGATGCCACCAAGAAAAATGAATAGCTTGTTCCTAAAAGGAACAGCGATGTCCAAAAGTACAACACATTCTTTACTGTTGATGACAGCAAGGCAGTTTTCAGATTTTTTCTTAGTTTTTAAAGCTGTTAAATATAGTGTCAAGCAGATCTTAGAAGCAGACCCAACTTTATAGAACCCACTCACTTTTATATATTCAGTGGGTGCTAGCATATGTTTGGAATACAGGATTGTACACCACAGGTTGGCGTCATCTTGGTGTATTCCTCTGCGAGAGCAGGCTGGTATTAGGAACTTGGGTTCCCTGCAACCCCATAGCAGGTGGCTATTAAGAGGCTATTAAAATATCAAGTAGACAGGCTTAGAATGCTCTCTTGAGGGGAGGAAGTGCTCCTGTCTCCTCCCACGAGCCACTTTCCCATGCAGAAACAGCAGTGGGGATAAGTTATTTCCCCATTTTTGCTGCTCCACGTGCACAGAATATTTTTTAAAAAATGAAACATCTATTTTTTTAAGTTAAAATGTATTAAAATCCCGCCTCTCTCCCCCCTTAAAGGATGCCTGCCATTCACACCCCCTCAAAATCTCTGGGAAACAAGCAAGCCTTGTAGCACCTCCTGAAGATCTCCAAGGAGAGAGTTCCCCTCACCTCCTCAAGAAGCCCATTCCACAGAGTGGAAGCCATGATGGAAAAGTCTGTTTGATGCCAGATAGGCCACCTTAGCTGGTGGGATAGCCAACAACTGGCTGCCTGAGGTCTTAAAATGCTAAAAACTAGGCCCTAGTAGATGCAAGTGTAACCTGTTAGTTCAAGGAGCAACATAAAATAAATATATATATATCTAATTTAAGACCTGGGAGAGTTCATGTCTATGACAGTGTGATCCCACCTTGTGACACTTGCATTTATAAAAATAACAATGAACCAACTTGAAAAAAAATCTTATTTGAAACAATAATAAAGCAAACACAACAACAATCATCTAACAAATCAGGCCTGTTTTACTCAAGCAGACCTGGGTCTCAGTCTTTCTGACTTCTTCTAGCCAGTCCCTTGAAATGCACCAACTTGTAGCTGTGCTCTGCGTTGGGATGTCTTCTGTTCTTCACAGGAGACAAACAGTGCAATCCTATGGAGAGTTACTCCAGTCTAAGTCCATTGACTTCAATGGGCTTAGACTGGCGTAACTTGCCATAGGATTGCATTGTAAAACATTATTAGTGATCAAAGAAAGGGATGATTCTGAGGTGAGTGCTTCTCCCTGCAGTTTCAGGCCCTCCAGTCTCTCAGGGAAAATTGCGCCTTTTTTTCCTTATAATACCCCAACTCCTTAACTCCCTCTAGTGGACCAAGGGTTACAAATGCAACAAATCATATAGTCAAATTGTTTCTGGACTGTACCGTTTCAGACATCAGGTGGGGAGGCTGCATGTTTGAATCCCCACTAAAGGAGAAAGCTTTGTAGCTGTCAGAAAGATATACTGGGCCCCTTTCCCCATATCTACTTTCTACGAACAGGGAAGATTTCATTTTTACTGTGGCAGAGCACTTGAACTTGGAATCCCCTCCCCTGAAGCCTTACAAATCTGGGAAGAGTTTTACAGTGTGGTTTTTTGTTTGTGTAAACTAGCTCTAATTCTTGAGAGTGCTCATTGTACTGAATATACAACTTGGCTGTCACACAAAATTGCTGGGTATATAAAGAGATCTCCGTTTTTCAAAAGTCTTGTCCCATTGTACTTTGTGTTCATTTACTAATTCCAAACAGGCTTCTTTCCCAGTCATGGTGGTTACTTCTCTCATTCTAACAAAATATTTCAGGCATCATTTGCTGGAATGGTATTGAGCAATTTCATCTCTCCTTTTCTAGAATGTTTATCTTGGGCAATGTGGGGGGTGGGGAGTAGGGGTGTGCAAGCCAAAAATTTTCGGCTATAGCCGAAAGTAGAAAGCCGAAAGAAAATTCTCTATCGTTAAAGCTGAAAGCCGAAACAAGAATCTCTTTCGGGATTCGGGATTCGGGATTCTTTCGGCATTATTTCGGCATTCTTTCGGCTTTTTTCTATGGGAAAATGCCTCCGTCTTCCAGGACGCCTGGAGGAGGCATTTTCCCACCGAATAAGCCCAAAATTGGTGGGGACCTTCCTCTAACCCTTCTCTAACAACCACCCAAGTTTCAGACAGATTGGACTTTGGGGGGCCATGTTATGGCCCCCCAAAGCAGGTCCCCCCATCCTCCCATAAAGGAGCATCTTCTTCATTATTTCCTATGGGGAAAAAATGAAGAAGCAGGCTTCCTTTGCCAGGGGTGGCATTTTGCATGCAAAATGCCCCCCAGCCCTCAGGGGCCCTTCTCCCACCCCTCCTCCCACCCCCCACCAAGGCTCAGCCTGCTCCCACTTGGGGGGGCCATTTCATGGCCTCCCCAAGTAGGTGCTCTAATCTCTACCACTGACAGCTGGGGGAGGCTTGTGTTGCCAGGGGTGGCATTTTGCATGCAAAATGCCCCCCAACCCTCTGGGGCCCTTCTCCCACCCCTCCTCCCACCCCCCACCAAGGCTCAGCCTGCTCCCACTTGGGGGGGCCATTTCATGGCCTCCCCAAGTAGGTGCTCTAATCTCTACCACTGACAGCTGGGGGAGGCTTGTGTTGCCAGGGGTGGCATTTTGCATGCAAAATGCCCCCCAGCCCTCTGGGGCCCTTCTCCCACCCTTCCTCCCACCCCACACCAAGGCTCAGACTGCTCCCACTTGGGGGGGCCATTTCATGGCCTCCCCAAGTAGGTCCTCTCAGCCCCTAAAGTCCACCCCTTACAGCCCCACACAAACCCAATTCCCCCCCAGCTGCCGCACACAGACCCAAATCCCCACATTAGCCCCTCACAGACCCAAATCCACCCCCACCTGCCCCACACCCATAACCCCAGGAACAGGCTGGCAAAGGCCAGCCCTCTCCCTTTGTTCCCTATGCTGGGAACTTCTAAACTCTCTTTCCCTGGGCAATTCTGCACAGCCCAGGGGTGCCACAATGGTGGGCACACTTCTGAGTGCCAGCTGGTCCCTGTGAAAGAACACCTGAACCACAGACACCCTCCCTCAAATTCCCCCACCACCTACAGAGATAGCTGGCCAGCCAGCCCCATTGTTCCCTATGATGGGAACCAACTGCACAACAAAGAATAAAACAAGAACAACACAAAATAAAGTTTTTAAAAAATTATTTTCTCCCTTCCAAAGTACAAGTAGGCAAAGCATTATGACACATTACACCAGCAGTCCCCCACACAGAAAAATAACACAACTCACTTAACATCAGAGAATCACAAAGCACGATTCCTGTCAAAAACACTTTATTTCTTGAACAGCTTTAGGTTACACAGCAGGGGGGAACACCAAAGGGCTTGGCAGCAGTATCTTACACAAAAATAACACAACTCACTTAACATCAGAGAATCACAAAAGCACAATTCCTGTCAAAAACACTTTATTTCTTGAACAGCTTTAGGCTACACAGCAGGGGGGGGACACCAAAGGGCATGGAAGCAGTATCTTACACAAAAATAACACAACTCACTTCACATTAAAGAATCACCCCAAAAAATTGCTGTCAAAAGCACTTTATTTCTGTAACTGCTTTAGGTTACACAGTAGGAAGGCACCACAGAGCAGGAAAGCAGTGTACTACACAAAAATAACACAACTCACTTCACATCAGAGAATCACACAAACACAATTGCTGTCAAAAACGGTGAAGTGGGTTGTATTATTTTTTGTAGTACATTGCTATCATGCCCTTTTGTGCCCTCCTACTGTGTAACCTAAAGCTGTTCAAGAAATAAAGTGTTTTTGCCAGGAATTGTGTTTTTGTGATTCTCTGATGTTAAGTGAGTTGTGTTATTTTTGTGTAAGATACTGCTTCCATGCCCTTTGGTGTTCCCCCCCTGCTGTGTAGCCTAAAGCTGTTCAAGAAATAAAGTGTTTTTGCCAGGAATTGTGTTTTTGTGATTCTCTGATGTTAAGTGAGTTGTGTTATTTTTGTGTAAGATACTGCTTCCATGCCCTTTGGTGTTCCCCCCCTGCTGTGTAGCCTAAAGCTGTTCAAGAAATAAAGTGTTTTTGACAGGAATTGTGCTTTTGTGATTCTCTGATGTTAAGTGAGTTGTGTTATTTTTGTGTAAGATACTGCTGCCATGCCCTTTGGTGTTCCCCCCCTGCTGTGTAGCCTAAAGCTGTTCAAGAAATAAAGTGTTTTTGACAGGAATCGTGCTTTGTGATTCTCTGATGTTAAGTGAGTTGTGTTATTTTTCTGTGTGGGGGACTGCTGGTGTTATGTGTCATAATGCTTTGCCTACTTGTACTTTGGAAGGGAGAAAATAATTTTTAAAAAACTTTATTTTGTGTTGTTCTTGTTTTATTCTTTGTTGTGCAGTTGGTTCCCATCATAGGGAACAATGGGGCTGGCTGGCCAGCCATCTCTGTAGGTGGTGGGGGAATTTGAGGGAGGGTGTCTGTGGTTCAGGTGCTCTTTCACAGGGACCAGCTGGCACTCAGAAGTGTGCCCACCATTGTGGCACCCCTGGGCTGTGCAGAATTGCCCAGGGAAAGAGAGTTTAGAAGTTCCCAGCATAGGGAACAAAGGGAGAGGGCTGGCCTTTGCCAGCCTGTTCCTGGGGTTATGGGTGTGGGGCAGGTGGGGGTGGATTTGGGTCTGTGAGGGGCTAATGTGGGGATTTGGGTCTGTGTGTGGCAGCTGGGGGGAATTGGGTTTGTGTGGAGCTGTAAGGGGTGGAATTTAGGGGCTGAGAGGACCTACTTGGGGAGGCCATGAAATGGCCCCCCCAAGTGGGAGCAGGCTGAGCCTTGGTGGGGGGTGGGAGGAGGGGTGGGAGAAGGGCCCCAGAGGGTTGGGGGGCATTTTGCATGCAAAATGCCACCCCTGGCAACACAAGCCTCCCCCAGCTGTCAGTGGTAGAGATTAGAGCACCTACTTGGGGAGGCCATGAAATGGCCCCCCCAAGTGGGAGCAGGCTGAGCCTTGGTGGGGGGTGGGAGGAGGGGTGGGAGAAGGGCCCCTGAGGGTAAGGGGGCATTTTGCATGCAAAATGCCACCCCTGGCAAAGGAAGCCTGCTTCTTCATTTTTTCCCCATAGGAAATAATGAAGAAGATGCTCCTTTATGGGAGGATGGGGGGACCTGCTTTGGGGGGCCATAACATGGCCCCCCAAAGTCCAATCTGTCTGAAACTTGGGTGGTTGTTAGAGAAGGGTTAGAGGAAGGTCCCCACCAATTTTGGGCTTATTCGGTGGGAAGATGCCTCCCCCAGACGTCCGGGAAGACGGAGGCATTTTCCCATTGAAAAGCCGAATGAAAGACGAAAGAATCCCGAAACGTTTCGGCTTTTTTCTTTCGGCTACCCGAAACGTTTCGGGATTCCCCGAAACGTTTCGGCATTCCCTGAAAGAAGCCGAAACACTTTTGTTTCGGCATTCTTTCGGCATTCTGAATGCCGAAACGCACATCCCTAGTGGGGAGAGAGGGCTGCCGTGCCTAGTATTCTTAGCACCACGGAATGAGAATAATACATTCGTTAAGCTTGGAGGCAAAGTGCAAACCACAGGAAGACTGTAGAAGAGGCTGGCAGTAAAGAAGCTTTGCAATGAAGCAGAAAGAAAGCCAGAAGAAGCCAACAGATCAAGAAACAAGCCTCAAACAGAGCCATATTTGGTAGACGTTATGTGGACATTAGTTGCTCCTTTGTGTATACTCTATACATGTCTGTTCCTTGGTCACAATAATCAAATGGTATTTCTTAGTGATGTATACTATGTGCAGAGATTTATTCCATCCCATGTTGAGTTATAAATACGATATCCTCAGATATTAACCCTTTCCTGACAGTGCTACTGTTATCCTTTGCAGTTCATCGTCCTGCCATTTAGAAACTTTTTTGCTATGTTTTGCAAAACAGATCTCATAGAATCATAGAATCATAGAGTTGGAAGGGGCCATACAGACCATCTAGTCCAACCCCCTGCCCAGTGCAGGATCAGCCTAAAGCATCTCTGACAAATATTCATCCATCCTCTTCTTGAAAACTGTCAGTGAAGGGGAGCTCACCACCTTCCTAGGCAGCTGATTCCACTTTTGAACTACTCTGACCGTGAAAAAGTTCTTCCTAATATCCAGCCTGTACCTTTGTGCATATAATTTAAGCCCATAGTTTCGGGTCCTATCTGCTGCTGCCAACTGGAACCGCTCCCTGCCCTCCTCCAAATGACAACCTTTCAAATACTTAAAGAGGGCAATCATGTCCCCCCTCAATCTCCTCTTCTCCAAACAAAACATTCCCAAGGCCCTCAGCCTTTCCTTGTAGGGCTCAGTCTCCAGACCCCTGATCATCCTCGTCGCTCTCCTCTGCACCCTCTCAATTTTGTTCACATCCTTTTTGAAGTGAGGCCACCAGAACTGCACACAATACTCCAGGTGCGGCCTGACCAAGGCAGTATAGAGAGGGGCTATGACCTCCTACGATTTCGACGCTATGGCCCCTTTGATACAACCCAGGATTGAATTGGCCTTTTTTGCCACCGCATCACACTGACTGCTCATATTTAGTTTACAGTCCACTCTTACCCCAAGATCTCTTTCTCATATACTACTGCCCAGAAGTGTATCCCCCATCCAGTATTTGTGCTTCCTATTTTTGTGGCCCAGATGTAATACTGTGCACTTGTCTTTGTTGAATTGCATCCTATTCACAGCTGCCCACTTCTCCAGAGTATTCAGGTCTTGTTGAATTTTAATTCTATCTTCTTGGGTGTTTGCTACTCCTCCCAATTTGGTATCATCAGCAAATTTAATGAGCAGCCCTTCCGCTCCTTCATCCAGATCATTGATAAAAATATTGAAAAGTACTGGGCCCAAAACCGAGCCCTGCGGCACCCCACTGGACACCTCCCTCCAATCTGATGAAACGCCGTTGACCACCACTCTTCGGGTGCAGTCCTCTAACCAGTTTCCTATCCACCAAACTGGCCTATAGTCCAGTCCACAGTCTTCCAGTTTGCCCATCAGAATGTCATGGGGGACCTTATCAAAAGCGTTACTGAAATCCAGATAAATCACGTCAACAGAGTTCCCCTGATCCAGTAAGCTGGTCACTCGATCAAAGAAGGAAACCAGGTTGGTCTGGCAAGATCTGTTAGGGACAAAACCATGCTGACTTCCCCGGATCACTGAGCGGTCCTTCAGATGCTTACAGACGGATCCCTTTAAAATCTGTTCTCATATCTTCCCAGCAACAGAAGTCAGACTGACCAGCCTGTAGTTTCCTGGGTCATCCTTCTTCCCTTTCTTAAAGATTGGGATAACATTTGCTCTTCTCCAATCTTGTGGCACATCCCCAGTCCACCAGGAGGCCTTGAAGATGATGGATAGGGGTTCTGCAAGTTCTCTAGAAAGTTCTTTCAGCACTCTTGGGTGCATCCCATCCGGCCCAGGGGATTTGTATTCATCCAGTGCAGCCAGATGCCTCCCCACAACCTCTCTGTCAATGTCAACTAACCACTCAGGTGTCCTGTCACATTTTCTACTATCTCTAGATGTGCCTGAGTTCTTCAGGTAGAAAACAGAGGCAAAAAAGTCATTAAGCCTGTCTGCTTTTTCTCTGTCCTGCATCAGAGTTTCTCCATCTACTCCCAACAGCGGTCCAATTGCCTCTTTTACCTTGTGTTTGCTTCTCACATATCTGTAGAAGTTTTTCTTACTGTAGCAAGTCCTCTTGGACAGACCCAGCTCGTGCTGAGCTTTGGCCTCTCTGATGGCTGATCTGCAGTACCTAGTAACCCTCATATACTCCTCTTTAGAGGTCTGTCCTTCTCTCCACTTCCTGAACATTTCCTTTTTCTCCCTTAGCTTATTCTGGAGCTCTCTGTACATCCACATCGGTTTCTTGGAGCCCTCCCAGAGCTACCGAAAAACTCACAGGTTTATGAGATTAGAGGAATACTCCATTTTTTATCAAACCAGTAAATCAGTAGGGTTATCAGTCTCAAGGTGGGGCCGAAAGTTCCCCCAGTACTACGACTCATTTCCAGACTACAGAGATCAGCTCCCCTAGAGGAAACAACAACTTTGGAAGGTTGACGCAGTCCTCTGCTGCTGCCTGGTACTGCAGCAGGAGAAACTTGACCAAAAAAGAGAAGTTGCGGTGATGCCATGTCACTTCTGGTTACATTACCAGAAGAGATGTCACATGTTGCCGGGACACTCCAGCAATCCCTAAAAACTCCATAGTAAAACCAATACAGCTACCTACCTGAAACTACCTTACAAATAATAATAATACTTTACTCATCTGATTACCCAATCAAGCCATTTTTCAGTCAGGTAACATCATCTCCTGCACTATTAGCATTCCTCATGTAGACTCTGAGTTTCAATCCCTGCATTGTCAGAAAGGGCATCAAAGATAATCTGGGCTGACATTTTAAGTCCACACCTACTCCCAAACTATCCTTCCATCACCATGACAGAAGGAAGCTTTATTCAGCAGAGATCATTCTCTTCCCACTACCAAATTCAGCGATCACATTCATGCTACAGAATCAGGCAGTATATGAACCTTCCCTCTTTCCTCACATGTCCCCCTTCCTGTTTCTGCCACCCTCCGCCATCTCACCCCAACCTCCCTCTGGCTTCCATCACCTGGGCCGATTCCAGACGGCCCTCCCCATCCCGAAACGTCGCGCAAAACTCGCACGGAAAACGCGATATTTCGCGTTTTCCGCGTGACGACGTGCGACGTTTCGGGATGGGGAGGGCCGTCTGGAATCGGCCCTGCTGTCCCAGTTGCACCCAGTTGGAGGGATCCCAAACTCATGCCTCTCTCCTCTCCTAACCCTCAATACCCTATCTCCTCCTCCCTTCCCCTCCTGGGGCACTGTGCACACGTAAACAACATGGGTGGATCCATTTTTGGAATACCTGTGAGTGAACGTGTGTGTGTTATGCGCTATCAAGTTTCCTCTGACCTATGGCAACTCTGTGTATGAAAGACCTCCAAAATGTTCTATCATTAACAGACTTGCTCAGATCTTGGAAACTGGAGGATGTGGCTTCTTTTATTGAGTCCAGCCATCTTGTTTTGGGTCTTCCTCTTTTCCTACTGCCTTCAACTTTTCCTAGCATTATTGACTTTTCCAGAGAGTCTTGTCTTCTCATGATGTGACCAAAGTATGATAGCTTCAGTTTTGTCATTTTAGCTTCTAGGAGAATTCAGGCTTGATGTGATCTAGAACCCACTTATTTGTCTTTTTGGCCATCCATGCTATTTGTAAAACTGTCCTCCAGCACCACATTTCAAATGAGGGGGTGAACATATTTATCTTAAATAGGAGGGCTTCCAGTAGGAATTATTTAAACTACTTGTTGATTAGTTATTCCCCAGTTTGCATAATATGCATTTGTGTGATTTATTAGTTTGAGTATATTCCCCAATTCTTGGTATATTTTATTGCATTTGTGACTATTCTCCTGTCTTTTTTCCCCTTTCTGTTTATGCATATTCAATGATGATCAAATCTAGTTTAATCCTGTTTAGAATTGCTCCCTTTATGTTCTATGTTATCTTAAAAAGCCAGATCCTGACTAACATTTTTTGCAGGTTAGTCTGTGCAACTTCCATGCACAGACCATGATGTGCCCTCTCCCACTGCAACCCCAAATGCCCTCCCCCAGTCTTTTTCCTGAGGAAGAGGGGACCCCAAAGAAAAGGATTTGGGAGAGCATTTTGGGCTTCTGTGGGAGGAAGAGGAAGTCCTCACCCACAGAAAAGTCAGTCTGGATCTGAGCCAATGTCTATACATTAATGCCATCCCAAGATATGCGATATCACTTAGTGGAGTTTAGAAATCCTGCCTCTCTCCCACAGAGGCTCCAGAGAGACTTCAACAGCATTTCTGTCGTCATTCTGTGCTGTTAGAGGCTAAAAACCATCTTGTTTGCTGCGCCAGTTTATGGGATTTTAAACACGTGCAACAACTCCATGTTAGCAAAGTAGAGTAGAACAGTGTTCACAAGGCACATTTGAGGTAGGTATTATTTCTGATGGGCTTCAATCCGACTTTATTCTCTGGTTACCTGGCAACATGGCAGGTGTGCAGAAGCACTGTGTGAAAAGGCAGATGGACAAATCTGCAAAGGAATCAAAGTATGAAAAAAATTATCATTTCTCAGCCCATTATAACCATTCCTTACACTTGTCACTTATTCCAGCCTATGTTGTCCAGACAAGATTAACAAAACCACTTGGAGCGCTGTTTTGCCTTACTAGAGAATTTTTCAAAAAAGTCTTAATTTGTACCATGACATTTAAAAATGGCATCTTATTATTAGGTAAATTTATGGTTTTTAAAAAATTCTCTATTTACTATGATCATGGCAGGGTGTTTAAAAGTAGTAAGGTTCAGGGTGTGATGCTGGGAGACTGCTGTTTTGCCCTTTGCCCTTTGGCCTACAGGACACCTTAAGGTTCCATCTTGTCCCCCAGCACTTTTCAATATTTATGTAAAACCACTGGGAGAGGTCAACTGGAGATTTGGACGGAGTTCCCACCAATATGTGGATGGCACTCAGCTATTTCTCTTATTACCAGCAGATCCCAGGGAGGCTGTGGTAAAGTCTGTGAACATCACCTGTTATAGATGGGGCTGCACTCCCCCTAAAGAAGCAGGTTTGTAGTTTGGGTGTGCTCCTACACCCAGGTCTTTTGTTGGATAAACAAGTGGCAGTGGTTTCCAGGGATGCCTTTCACCACTTTTGGCTGGCGAGCCAGCTGCAGCCCTTTCTGAGCCAGAAAGATCTTGCCAGTGTAGTACTTGCCCCAGTAACATCTAGATTAGATTAATGCAATATGCTGTACCTGGGGCAGCCCTTGCATACTGTCAGGAAGCTATAGTTGGTATGGAGTGCTGTGGCCAGAATGCTGACTGGAGTGGATTGTATGGACCATATCATTCCAGTATTGTTCCATCCCCACTGGCTCTCTGCCCTGACCTTTAAAGCCTTTTAAGGACTACTTCTCCCATATGAACCTACCCATTCACTCCAGTCATCTTTGGGCCTTCTTACTTGTGGCACCAAAACTTTGGAACTCCCTCACCAGGGAGATTTGTCTGTCCCCATCTACTGTTGTCTTCTGCCAGTGAGTGAAGACTTTTTTGTTTTGTCTGGCATACTCCCAATAATTGTTGGTGGCCCTCCTCCCTGTTCTTTGTGTTGTCTGTCTGTCTATTGAATTACTTTCAAATAGTATTTTAAATGTTGTTTTAAGTTTAAATTGTTTTAAAATGTTTTAAATTGTTCTTTAATGCTTTTATGTTCCCCACCTTGTAGACCCTATTTTGGGTAGAAAGGCTGCACAGAAATGTTTTAAATAAAAATAAATAAATAAATAAATAAATAAAGGGGTAAGAAATAATTGAAAGAAGGCACAATCATCTTCCTTCCATTGTGGGTCAGATCATCTTTGGCCAAGCTGCCTCCAGCCATGATAACACCTGACACAATGCAAATGAGCTGGGGTGGGTCTGTCTCTAGGTAGAAATTTTATAGCCCCACCATGTAAGGAAGGCTAGACCTTAGGCTGAAAGATACTTTGAAAAATTAAGTCACCGTGTTGTATGTATCCCCCACTCTGTGCCTTTTAGAGCAAGCAGGCTACATAGGGACAGTGCCATCATCCTAAGAATGCACAAAAATTCCTATTTGGGGGCTTACTTCCTGGTAACTGTGCACAGGATTACAGTCCCACTTGGGATTTCAATGGAGCTTTCTACTAATCAAGTGTGCCTTCTGTGTATTTGCAATCTCTGTGACAGTGTTAACTTCCCAGTGGACCAAGTTAGCTGATTAGATTTAGGGGTTTATCACATGCTTGTCATGTACTGGGCTTGTCATGTATATATTAAAAAAAATGACCTGGTGCTTTCTCTTTATTTATTGTTTTAATAAAAACAATTACCCCAAGCCTAGTTCTCTCAAATCTTCGCAGAATAACTAAAATCCTAAAAATGATATTTTCTCTTTCGCAGCAAATAGAGCAGAGAGTGAATCTCTACAAAAGATAGTTGCAGATCACACATGACTTTGAAATTGTCATCAACTCTGGAAAATTCATTTTTAACTGGGCACTTTCACATCAGCAGCTGGAGAGTGGCTGCTTGCTACATTTTATCTGTCAAAGATGTGCACAAATTGGATAAATACTGTGCTTAATTGGAAGAGTCCTGTGTAGCAATGAAATCACAATTATATCTGTGCTGATTATATTGATACTAACTTTAAAAAAAAAACCCAGTGAAGACCCAAAGCAGCTTGGATAATTCTTCTCGCCTCCTTTTTATCCTTCAAAGAACCCTGTGAGGTAGGTTAGGCTGACAGTGTGTCAGAGTCACCAGCAAACTTCAATGAAAGAGTGAAGATTTGAACTGGTTCTCCCAGATCCTAGTCCAATATCCTAACCACTACACCACACTGGATCTACATTACTCTGCGTTGCTGCTGTAAGACAATAGGAGAGAGTGGCCAGCCCAAAGATACCCCTCCCCCCAGTCCAGGCCTGCCTGCCTGACCAAAGGCCTAGAATACTTCCAAATAGTTACAACAGGTAATATGATGCTGAGTCAGGCATCAGGATATGTGGTGTTCCCATTAATGGTACCCAGTATGGAACATATGTATTAGGATCCAACTCTTCCTTTCCCACCTCCTTATTCACACTTTACAAACAATCACCCCTGTGGTTGTTGTGGGTTTTCCGCGCTGTATTGCCGTGGTCTTGGCATTGTAGTTCCTGACGTTTCACCAGCAGCTGTGGCTGGCATCTTCAGAGGTGTAGCACCAAAAGACAGAGATCTCTCAGTGTCACAGTGTGGAAAAGATGTTGGCAGGTCATTTATATCTACTCAGGAGGGGTGGGGTTGAGCTGAGTCATCCTGTAAGAGTTTCCCAGGGTGTGGAATACTAATGGCGGGAGGCTTCACTGTATCCTGAGGAGGTTCTTTTGCATATGGATTGGTACTTGATGTGCTAATCTTCTCTGCAGGGCTATTGTCGGGTATAGAGTGTTTTGTTAGCCTGGTGTTTTTCAGAACTGGAAACCATGCTCTGTTCATTCTTAAGGTTTCTTCTTTCCTGTTGAAGTTTTGCTTATGCTTGTGAATTTCAATGGCTTCCCTGTGCAGTCTGACAAAGTAGTTGGAAGTGTTGTCCAGTATTTTGGTGTCCTGGAATAAGATACTGTGCCCTGTTTGAGTTAGGCTATGTTCAGCCGCTGCTGATTTTTCAGGTTGTCCCAGTCTGCAGTGTCTTTCATGTTCTTTTATTCTTGTCTGGATGCTACGTTTTGTGGTCCCGATGTAAACTTGTCCACAGCTGCAGGGTATACGGTATACTCCTGCAGAGGTGAGAGGGTCTCTACTGTCTTTTGCTGATCGTAGCATCTGTTGTCTTTTTCAGGTGGGTCTGAATACTTCTTGAAGGTTATGCTTTTTCATAAGCTTTCCCATCTGATCAGTAATTCCTTTGATATATGGCAAAAACACTTTTCCTGTAGGAGACTGTTTTTCCTTGGTTGTTTGATTCATCCTGGGTTTGATTGCTCTTCGGATTTCATTTCTGGAGTAGCCATTTGCCTGAAGTGCGTGGTTTAGATGATTAATTTCCTCATTGAGAAAGTGCGGCTCACATATCTGTCTTGCACGATCCACCAATGTTTTCATTATGCCTCTTTTCTGTCGGGGGTGGTGATTGGAGTTTTTGTGTAAGTACCGATCAGTGTGAGTTGGTTTCCAGTAGACCTTGTGACCTAACTGAAAGTTTGCTTTGCGGATGACCAAGGTATCCAGAAATGGGAGTTTTCCCTCGATTTCTTTCTCCATTGTGAATTGTATGTTCAGGTGGATGTTGTTGAGATGATTAAAAAACCCCATCAATTCTTCCTCCCCATGGCTCCAAATGATAAATGTATCATCCACAAACTGGAACCATACACTAGGTTTGTGGGGTGCTGATTCTAGAGCTGTTTTTTCAAAATGTTCCATATAGAAGTTTGCTATAACTGGGCTGAGAGGGCTCCCCATGGCCACCCCATCCATCTGTTCATAGAATTCGTTATCCCATTGGAAGTAACTGGTTGTCAGACAATGATGGAATAAGGCTGTTACATCCTCTGGGAAAATCTGCTTAATAAGTGCAATAGTGTCTTTTACTGGAACCTTGGTAAACAGGGATACAACATCAAAACTGACAAGTATGTCTTGTGGATTGAGTTTCAGAGAACTGATTTTGTTGATGAAATCTGCTGAATCTTTGATGTAAGACGAGGTTTTCCCAATGTGGTCCTGCAGGAGATCTGCCAGATGTCTAGCTAATTCATATGTTGGTGAACCAATGGCACTCACAATGGGTCGGAGTGGGACTGAATCCTTATGTATTTTAGGGAGTCCATATAGTCTAGGTGGCTGTGCTTCTGTCTTGCATAGTTTTCTGTGCGTGTCGGGATGTAGTGAGTGTCAGGATGTAGTGAGTCAGCACAGTTATAGCAAACTTCTATATGGAACATTTGTGGACAAGTTTACATCGGGACCACAAAGCGTAGCATCCAGACAAGAATAAAAGAACATGAAAGACACTGCAGACTGGGACAACCTGAAAAATCAGCAGCGGCTGAACATAGCCTAACTCAAACAGGGCACAGTATCTTA
The DNA here is from genome assembly GCF_028583425.1 of Eublepharis macularius. Lineage (NCBI taxonomy): Eukaryota > Metazoa > Chordata > Lepidosauria > Squamata > Eublepharidae > Eublepharis > Eublepharis macularius. The sequence goes on along the minus strand of NC_072790.1, from coordinate 177,565,616 downwards.
TTCCAGGACACCAAAATACTGGACAACACTTCCAACTACTTTGTCAGACTGCACAGGGAAGCCATTGAAATTCACAAGCATAAGCAAAACTTCAACAGGAAAGAAGAAACCTTAAGAATGAACAGAGCATGGTTTCCAGTTCTGAAAAACACCAGGCTAACAAAACACTCTATACCCGACAATAGCCCTGCAGAGAAGATTAGCACATCAAGTACCAATCCATATGCAAAAGAACCTCCTCAGGATACAGTGAAGCCTCCCGCCATTAGCATTCCACACCCTGGGAAACTCTTACAGGATGACTCAGCTCAACCCCACCCCTCCTGAGTAGATATAAATGACCTGCCAACATCTTTTCCACATTGTGACACTGAGAGATCTCTGTCTTTTGGTGCTACACCTCTGAAGATGCCAGCCACAGCTGCTGGCGAAACGTCAGGAACTACAATGCCAAGACCATGGCAATACAGCCCGGAAAACCCACAACAACCATCGTTCTCCAGCCGTGAAAGCCTTCGACAATACAATCACCCCTGTGTCGCAATGTGGCACAGTCAACAATAAATTAAAGGCCAGAGTGCTAATGGTCAGGTTCAGTTTCCATTAATTTCCTGCCTTACTGTGCTTATTGATTTCAGTGGTACTTTTTATGAAGTAAAAGTTATTATTAGTCATTGTGAGAAATGGTAGCACAATGTAGCCCCAAGCCTTATGAAAGAGCTGCCAATGGTATAAGCACAGGTTGGCTTGCAGACCTGTTTGTTTTTTGGTCTGACTGCATGTTGGAGATTGATAGTAGTACTATGGCCCTGCCTACAGTGTGGAAAGACCTAAATGTTGTCTTACTGGCTGGCTCATGGATTCCTAAAGTCAGAAGGTCCACTCTTCAATCTCCTGCTAAGCCCCTAGCTTTGTGGATTTTGTGTGCTGAAGGCTTTCCTAAACACATGTTGCACACGGAATTGGGCCTCCTAAGAATCACCAATTTCTTCTTTAAAAAACAAAATGTAACCTTGTGTTTAGGGAGAAAGTTTGAAAATTCATGGGCAACATCTATACAGCTGATGTCAGCAATTTGCAATATGTACCAGAAATTATGTAATCCTCTGTGTGTGTGCGCGCGCGCATGTGCAAAAGCGCCCGTTTCATCCATGTACCTGCCAGCCTGCCTCTCCCCTTTCTCAGTGCATTTTCACCCCACTATTCAGGTGAGCGGAGGCGAGGGATGGCAGCTGGGGCTGGACTGGCAACCCTCCTGCTAATCTTGATCTGACATTTAGACTAACAGCGATAGGCACAGGAATTGGCACAGATTCTATGTGACTTCCAGGTATTAGGCAGTAAACGAGCATGTATTGTCAATGAGGACCTGAAGTTTATTTTAGTTATTTAGAACATTTAGCTGCCCTAATGGAGAAAGCATTAAGGTTGCCAACTGGCTTTAAGAAAAATGTCCTGTCCCTTTAATAAAGGCTTAATGTGTGGAAATGGACAGTTGAAGCATTTCATGGCATAAAGATAAATAACACTACTTGGTAAATAACATTGGATTAAGCCTCTGTTAAAGGGACAGGACATTTTTTTCTAAGCCAGTTGGCAACCCTAGGAGGAAATAAAAACAATGGAAACAAAGAGCCGTTCAGCAGCTGCTTGTTGTACTGTTATCCAGATTAAGGAATGTCTGCCACAGAAACACTAAATATTGTTGGCTATTAACAGGTGCCATTTATTATTTTATTAGTCATAGCTGAAACAAAGACGTGTCTTTAATCCTTGGAAAAATATTTGATTTCGTACTCAGCTGGTTTGAGAACTTCTTGGTATATATCAATTGAAGTGTTTTCTAGAAAAGCCTTTGGTGGTGTTCAATGATGGTACCATAACAGCAGCTGGTTTGGTTGCCACTTTTGTTCTGGACGAAGTCTGTAGAGGGGCTGTGGTTCAGTGGTAGAGCATCTCAGTTGGCTACAGATGGCTCCTGGCATCTCCGGATAAAAAGGATCAGGCAGTAGCTGATGTGAAAGTCCACTGCTTGAGGCCCTAGTGAGCTGCTGCCAGTCTGCTTAGACAATGCTGACCTTGATAAACGAATAGTCTAACTCAGTATAAGGCAGCTTCATGTTTTCACATGGAGGATCTAGGCCTTGAAGCTACATGAGAGAGCAATCCAGCAGAGAAAAGTTTCCCAGCACCATGAAGATGCAGTCACAGGGAAATCTGGACTTGCCTGTCTGCTGCTACCATGCAACTCTTAAAGATTCAGAGCCTCTGTGAGGGGAAAAATTAAGAGGTGGCATCGAATCTAATCTTGCAGTAGAGTTAGTTCTGTTTTCCCTGTTTGTATGGACATGTTCTTTCATATAGACATATTGGCTGTGCCTATCATGTAACTTTCTCCAACTTCTAACCCCTTGGGCAGCCTGAACTCTGATGGGATGCCTGTTTTAACCCTCTGAACTGCTGGGCCATGTGCCTATGATGGTCCTAGAATGGATGAGCAGGGAAAGGGCATTTGCTTTTTGTATATCCAATATCACATACACGGGGAAAGTTGGCATCTTATGAATGCCCCTCTTTGGCTGTTACAATGACAGCAGGAGGTCAGGCAACAGAGCCTAGCAGGCTCCAGCAGGACAAGGGCCAACAGCAGTTTCTGTTTCATCCTCTGGTTTGTGCCAGTGTAGCAATAAAAACAAAACCTCATCAGATTTTGCATCTAAATGCTAATGAGCATTCTTACGTACAACAGAACATGCTCTGTGGCAGCAACTAAAGCTTATTCCCCTTTTGGATGCTGTCAACTGGTACCTGATTATTCTATAGGAAATGTGGACAAAATATGGTGGACAGAGTTTGTATTGTGGCATGGTGTGAGAGAACAGCACAAGACAGTGGGAGGGTGCAGTTGCCAAGTTATCATGCTGCTTTGTCACCACCTACCCGGACTCCCTGTGCTCAACAGAGCCTGTGGGATGGATGTACTTACAGAGGAAGTACAAAGACACACATCCCTCCGGCGGTCTTCCTACCTCCCAGTCAGTTGGTAGCCCTCATTTCAGAAGTGATCATCCCAAAGTTCTGTCAGTTCCAAGTCGATGTGTGCTGACTTCCTGCTATGGTTTGGTATTCAAGAAGCCACTCTGTTACCAGAGGTTTATTGACTTAGGAGCTAGTAATGAGTAATTAAGTCTTCTTGTCTCCCAAATGCAATAAGTAAAGTAATCTGTGGGGTATGTGTGTATCTCTGTAACAGGGCACTGCTCCTCCCAACATAACAGTGGAATTTTTGAAGCACGGCATTTCTCTGTCCAGCACACCAGCCAAGCAATAATAGTACTTGCTGCCTTGGGAGTATCGCATCTCAATACCTACTGAGTACTTTTCCCATGAGGACCTTCATGCATTGATCAGTGTTTATTTCATAGCTTTCTACACTGTCTTTCTCTGTGTGGGGGATCCAAGGTAACTTGCGAATCCATAGTAAAATAATTACAACATAATTTAAATCCATTAAAAACTTTAAAAATAGGTATTTAAAACAGAGTTGGACACATACTTTGCATGCCAAAGGCCCCCAGTTAAGTCCCCATCATTCCAGTTAAAAGGATCAAGCAGTAAGCCGTGTGGGAAAAAAATTCTGTGAGAGAGCCAGTGAGGGTCAGAGTAGATAATAGTGACCTTGATAGACTGAGGGTCTGACTCAATAAGACAGCTTCATGTGTTAATAGAAGCTTAATACAAGCCAGGAGCAGGATAACACTCAGAATATCCTAGGCGGACAGCAACAGGAAAGAAAGTAGCGTACATTGCAAAGGTCTGGGTACACAGGATAGATTTTGTCTGGCACCTAAAAGACAACGCAGAAAGTGCCAAAGGATCTTTAGGAGATATAACAATGACAATTTCAAAATAGAACTTTGTTCATAGTGTAGGCAAGAACAACTCAATTAACTTTCATTGTTATGCATATGGGGTTTAAAATATTGTCACAAAAATCCTCTGGGCTTAAAAAAATGAAGAAAGATAAGAAAAAAGCCATCTAACAAAGGAAACATCTTCTGAAAACTATACAGAATAATTGCGACATGTCTTCCAAGAGTCATATGACACCATCTGTGTCCATGTATTCATGGAGGAAAGGGAGGCAGATTGTCTGTAGCCCTGCCACTTTCCCCCTGGCTCTGCTCCTGCGTCTTTAATAGCAGACTGACACCAAATTAATCAGATAAAGCTTTTCTTGCCATGGAAATGTGGTAGGAAAAGCTTCATCTGCTTGATTTCTGCCATGAAAGGTACAGGAGCTGGCGAAGCATCAGTAGCAACAGCAGCTGGCGGTCATGCTAGAGTGAAGATATTGCAAGAAGTCCATTACATCTCTGTGCCATGAAAACATTCCCCTGCTAAATTTTGTGTATCAAGCGCCCTATGAGCCCATAGTAGGCCGTGAGCTTGAGGGATGTTAGACCAGGATATGGCCTCTGTACCACCCTGAAGCTTTGCCCGTAGAACAGAACCAGCCAAACTGTCAAAGAAAACTCTTGAATAGCGATAGGCAAGATTAGTTCATATGGTAAAGCTTGGCTTCTTTAAAAGTTCCCAGGTTAGATTTTGTTCTTTTCTCAGCAGGACTATCAATCAGCCAGAGAAAGAAAACAAAAGAAAAATCTCTCTTCCCCATCATTTATTTGGATGAGTTTTGTGCTTTATAGCACCTTGATAGGTAAGAATAAGCAGGTGAAGGTTTTTCTAGTCTAGACAGAAACATTATCAATTTCTTATTGTTTCAGTTCAAATGACTGACAACTCAGCTAAAGGCAGGGTTGCCAACCACCAGGTGGGACCTGGCAAAACTCCTGGAATTACAACTGATCTCCAGATAACAGCGATCAGTTACCCCAGAGAAAATCACTGCTTTAGATGGTGAACTCTATGGCGTTATAACCTGCTGAGCTCTAGCCCCTCCCCCAATCCCACCCTCCTCAAGCTCCACCCCAAAATCTCTAGGAAATTCCCAACCCTGAGCTGGCAGCCCTAGCTAAGGAGATACTCCTAAAGTTGACAGGCCTGTCAGGACAACTCTTATATTTCACTTTGGATTTGGACCTCTGCACGGAACCTGCACAGATAAATAGCTATAAACCCTTGCTTCTCCCTTGTGCTTTACTTCTTTGGCATTTTTGTCACTTCTTCTTTGATTGAAACACAGTGCACAGTATGCATGGGCATTTGGAATTTGGAACAGTCACATGATCCTAAAAAGTGTTGTCCCATTGGCGTATTAGTTAGCATCACTCCCATCCTCCAATCTGCTGTCTACTTTTCCTTCTGTGAGTGAATACGCAAAAGTGTTTTCTAGGAAGAGACCATGGCTCAGTGATAGATCCCAGGTTCAGTTGCCAGCATCTGCAGTTAAAACATTCAGGGTCACTTCAAATGTTAGTTCCTTCATGAGTTCTCCACGAAGCCAACCCATGCAGTATTTTGTGCCCGTGAGGCAATAGAAATGGGAAAGCTGCCCCACCACACTGTTTTTGTGGCGGGGTGGGGGTGGGGGTGGGGCTTGAGAGAAAGGCAGGAGCTCTCCTTCCCCTGAGGCAGCTTTTCAAGCCCATTTGGGCTCTTATTTTTTAATGCAAGCCATTCTCCAAAGCTGTTGTGTGTCTGCGTGAGCCTGGATTGGAGAACTCATGAAGGAAGTAATGTTTAGCATGATGTTCAGGTAGTAGCTGATGAGAAAGACCTTGACTTGAGATGCTAGAAAACCTTCACTAGTCAGAGTCACTAGTCCTGGCTAGACCAATGGTCTGTCTCAGTATAAAGCAGCATTGTGTGTTCATACGAAGTAAGGCTTTTCTGAACAGTAAATGCCATACAAAATGAATGAATGAACGAACGAATGAATGAATGTATTTGCGGTCAGAGACCATAACAATGACAATACATCCTTATCAATCAATAGAATAGTTAAATCCAGCATAAAAATGTAAAGGACATAGAAAAATACATTTAGCATTTAAAAACTGTATATAGTTTAAAACTATATACATTTAAAAATGTATATAGTTCTTCAAAATAAATACAATAACAACAACAAAAACCTTGTATAAAATGCTACCTCATCAGAAATGCACAAATCTACCGCAGCCCATTGAATAAGGCCTACAATTCACATATGTTTTCTGTTATACACTTCAAGCTTTCTGCTGTCTGATCTGGAACAAAAGCAGCTCAGCGGTCTCCAGTTAGGGTCAGGAAGGATGCACTTAAGTTAGACTTTGAAAACAGTGTCATGTTTCAGTCACTTGTTCCAGTTTAGACAACTAAGGGGAGTTTGCTTTTTACCTTGTTTTCGGGGACTCTGACAAGTCCTAGCTCTCATTTTAAATGAACCACATACTTGGGACAACAGCACTAAGTTGGTGAAATCAGTAGGTGTTTATAGTGTCTGTCCCAAAGACAGCTGGGGATGAATGTATTGTGATTGCAAGTTTTGGGTCATATAGATACAAATTAAAAAGAGTAGTTGCTGCATTCTAGCAGTACTCTCGCTGACCGTGTTCTTTTCACCTGGATCTAATCTTCTCCAGGACTCATGTGAAGGAAAACTTGTACTAGATGTGCTGATCCTATTGGTTAATACCTTGTGAAATCACAAATCCCTCTTCTGGAAAATACGGGGAAACTGAGATTTCTGAAATGTGCAATCTGTGCCTTGAAAAATTAAAAGGCTGGGGAGGTAGTGGGAGGTGCAAGCCTCATAGCTTGAATCAGCAATGTTATATGTCAGAGGCACTGCAAAGGAAGAGTGAAGCCAAGTTTACTCCACAGGAAGAAAAGCCACTGTAACTCCTGATTTTTAAAATGCATACTGGATATATTCTTCATGGGTATAGTTGAAATGGTACCATTTTGAATAGGGGCTGATTTTCCAACTGCAGCTGTAGACAGAAATCCCATATTCTGTCTCCTTCTGCTCCCACTGCCTTTCCCCTTGCCAATTTGTTTATGATTCAAATTAGGACAGGCAACCACAATTCAATTAATGGCCCACAAATCTTGAATAAATCGATAAACAGTTCTATCCAATTAATCAAACCCCCCCTCTTTCTTAATAGGAAGAATTGGGGTGTTACAGGGAGACCCAGCTCCACTAAAACATTTTGTTGTTATAAGACTTCAATGACCAGAGCAATTCCCTCAATTTGTTCCCATGACAGGGGATACCTATACCTAGATTAATGAAATTGTCACTTTCAGACCCCGAAAAGGCTCCTGTATCTTAAAGGTTGCACAGAAGGGAAAATTTTGCCAGACACAGCTTCTCTCATTACTGTAGTATTCTAAGGAGAAAAGCTGTACTTGCTAAAGTTCTCCCATCTGTTCAGCTTTGAAAGTACAGGAAACCTCTCAGGGTCTGAATCTAGCAGTAAGAGAGATGTGTTGAATTTGCCTCATGGTTCAAAAGCTAGACATTTCTAACAGTTTTGCAGCCTGAATTTATCCTAAGTCTATAGTTTTAGTAGGGTGCGAATGTATAATTTTTAAAAGTTTTGTTTTAAGATCTAGGATGGTGGTAGAAACTCTGCTTATTCATTGCCATAATAGCTGATAATATTCTGGCAAAACTTTGAAATGCATGGACCCTTTGGAGTTGGTGAACAGGTAAAGCATAGATGATCAACAGTGAAGACAAGCTGGTGAAACTGGTGTATGGAAATTATTTATTATTTCTAAAACAATATGTGCCCATTAGCTTGCTGAACTACGCTGTTTCCAAGTTGTACAGAGCTCCCCTAGGCTCAAAATGCATCTTTTGTATTTTCCTCTTCTGTTCCGTTGTGAGCAGGAGTGCAGAATTGCTGAAAAGTGAGATGCAATACAAATATTCATGTGGCAATGAGAGTGAGAGAGCATTCTGCCCATAAACACAAATTCAGCAGTATAATTCAGCATAATGCTGCAAATAAGCTGGTGGTGAGTTCAACAGGGAGCCAAGCCACATTCAGCCTGAGCAATCAGTAATCAGCCTGGCCCTGTTTACCAGAATGGATGTCAAACCTGACTCAAGAGGTGCTTTTCCTGGGACTGCCTTCTCACATCATTGCAAAAGCAGCTGACATCTGTTACGAGCTCTCTGAGGGTCCTATATCTCCCATAGCTCTAAATCTCTCTAGCGCTTGAAGAGCCCTGGGATGGATCCAATGGCTTTTTGTAATGCTAATGGGACAGAATATCATCAAATGGTTCATAAGGTTCATGTAAGCCCAGGGGAGTAATCTGGAAATGTTCCATCAAGGGTAGACACAGAAACAATTAGGAATGCGGCACTCAACCATGGCAGTTTGATCGAAGCTTTTCTGTTTCTAACATTCAAAGCAAGAACAAAGTGTTCCCTCTTTGCTCTGAGTCAAGGTTGTCACACAAAGGTGGCTCTGGGAGGAAAATGAGCTAGGAGATCCTTAGTAGTAGTTCATGAACCCTGAATTTGCTTCCAAACTGATAGCTGCAATGAGGGGCAGCTAGCACAAGGCATGCTCCAGCAGAAGTGAGCCTTCAACATCATTCCAGGATATGTGTTTGTTTGTTTGTTTGTTTGTTTGTTTGTTTGTTTGTGTGTGTGTGTGTGTGTGTGTGTGTGTGTGTGTGTGTGTGTGTGTGTGTGTGTGTGTGTGAAAACATTTCGGGGGTAAACAGATAGGCAGGCTCATTTTCCTTAACCATAATTTAGGGTTAAACCACATTGACTTCCATAATTGAACTTCCTAACTTTTTGTTTACACTTAAAAGTGTCTGTATTTACTTAAACAGTTACACATGTGCGTATTTTTGACTATGGTGCTGGGGAAGAGTTGGGTTAGACTGTTCTACTCTTGCCCCTTCCGTGACTTAAAATAATCCTGCTAGGGAAGAAGACAGGTGTCTGTCTTTTCCCCCTGCAAGGGTAAAGAACAATTCAGGTGGGCACTTTTGACAGGGAAAACAGGCAGAAAAAGAGAGCCATGGCCCTGATTCATATTTGACCGTTGCTCCACAGCCTCTTTTGAGTGCGAAGACACACTGAACATTCCATTCTTTGCAGCAGATGCTCGATTTGCAAACTTTACTTTCTAGTTACAAATATATTTCACCCACATTTGCAGATCTGTGTTCCTTTATAATAAATACTAAACTAAACTCCTGCAGGTTAGCAGACATTTTCTTTACTAGCCAGAGCAAGCTTTAGTCATTCATTTCTTTGCGGAAGGGAGAGCCTTCAACAGAGCCTGTTTACATAGTTTTGAGATGGCCAGTCTAGAATCTTGTTCTTTTATCTCTTTCATTTTTTAAAATGGAAGGTGAGATTCACAGGACAGTCAGATTCCACAGTGAGATCAAAGAGGGGTCTCAGTCATGCATCTTTCTAGATTTCTGCCTACAAATTCCAAAGAAATTCAGAATGCCACATGTAAGGCATAGCAAGAAACAGTCTCTGCCTCTAAATGGCTTTTGGTCTAATCAAATGAGCAAGGAAATGTAAGCATAGAACAGCAAAAGTGATTGAGGGTGCACAGTTGCCTGGTGAGTAGAAAATCTGTAAATCAATGCAGGTTTATTGAATCCAGATGCCCCCTTTCCAAGCTCATCTTCAGAACAGGGCTGATTTCTAGTGGCTATAGCATTATCCAGGCCTCTGTCTTGAAGGAGCTCAGTGATGCTTAATTCTCATTATATTGAATGACATAACCATCTCTGTGCAAATAACAGCCCCAGTAGAAGAGTCTCAAGGTTAAAGTGCAATGTTTATAGGCATTAATTTTTCTGAAAACAAAATGATGTAATATTTCCATCCTCCTTCTTCAGGCTACAATAGATCTCGGTAACTATGTTGATTCCAGAAGGACATGTTTTTGCAAATGTCTTTTGTTCCCCAGGCCCCTGAAATCTCTTTGTGAAGTTTTTTGTGTTCTACTGAAAATTCTCTCACTGGTGTCAGTTGTGGCAGGCACTGCCCCATAAACTGACCTTTAAAAGTTTGACTCATTCAACCTGTTGTGCTTTAATTATAAGTTCTCTTCATTTGTTGTACCGCATGACAGCTTGACTTTGCTGTGGAGTACATTTTGCTGAGGACGTTTCTCATCGTGATCTTTCACTGGCTCTCTGTTCCATTCCATTACTTTCAGTTTTTACAGCAATGGAAAATTGCATTTCAGCCAGTGTACTTGAATATGAGAAAGGATGTTATTATGACCTTTTCAGTTCCATGACCATAGAGTCTTAACTTCTGCACCACATGTGTGTAGAGGGCTTCTATAAATTTGCATGTAATTATTATTTATTTATGTAAAGAGTGGGAGCAGTCCTAAACTAGTTTACTCAAAAGTGAGGGTCAAGCTAGCCATCCCCCCTCTCTCCTCAAACCATCTCCCTGCATCAAAATAGCACTGGAGGGAGGTTTACCTCCTAATTTTTCTGATCCACGTGGAGTATTCTGTGCAGGTGGAGCAGTAAAAACAGGCCGGGGGACTCTCCCTCATGCTATTGTGACATAGGGAAATGGCTTGAGGGGAGAGGGAGGAGCCCCCCCCCCCCGCAGAAGTAGTCTGAGGCCATTTGGGTTCTCATTTATTTTTTAACAGCCATTCCCCAAAGCTGCTGTGTAGCTGCAGCTACACTCTAAAAACCTAGCTTGAGCCTGAGTCCCATGAAATCCAATGTGGTATAATGGCTAGAGTGACAGACTATGATCTGTTTCATTCCCTGCTCTGCCATAGAAGCTTGCTGGCTGACTTTGGGTTGGTTATACGTTTCAACCTAACCTACCTTCCAGGTTATTGTGAGGAAAACATGGACGAGAGGGGAATGATGTAAGCCAATTTGGGTCCCCATTGGGAGAAAGACAGGGTACAAATGAAGAAAAATAAAATAAAAATGTTATTCATTGGGGCTTACTCCTGACAGAAAAAAATCTTTTACCCAACCAGGGTACTTGGGAAGGGGTCCAAATGAAGTGGCAGAATAATACTGAAGATGTCTCTTTATTAGCAATGCTGCATCATTGGTCAGCATGTCAGAAAAGGGCTTCTTCTTACACAAGCTTATATAGTCAATGTGCATTATCATACATGTTATTTTACTCAAACCAATTCACTATTACCAACACAGAGCGGAACTACAAGTGACAAAAGGCACAGGTTGGACACTTGTCAGTTTCCCTCAAGTTTTGATGGGAAATGTAGGCATCCTAGTCTTGCAACTTGGCTCTCTGACTGCTGTCCGATGGACTTTTCAACTGTCACTTGTCCAACATTCCGCCAAGCTGCCTACATTTCCCATCAAAACTTGAGGGAAGCTGACAAGTGTCCAACCTGTGCCTTTTATCACTTGTAGTTCTGCTCACAGACTTTCTATGTCCTTCATCCAATCAGGCATCGAGTAACACTACTAGTGTAACTGAGTTTTGCCCATAAGTGTTACTTGTTTGTTTCAATGTATGGTTAATAACTTAGAGTAAATATAACTTTATCTTGTCATAAGAACAACAGTGTAGTCAGAAAATGTTACAATCGCCATGTTGGCTAACTTATCTCTAAGGCACATTCGGCACAAATAAAGAGAAAGGGTACATCCACAGTACTTTCCCGTTGTTTTCTCCTTCGCTCCTCCAGAAGACGTCCTTACTTAGAATTGCAGCATCTATGTAAAGTGTAATGCAAACTATTAAAAGCCTGTTGCCAACGTTTATATCTAAAATAGAAAAGGGACACTCACAAAAAGACAGTGATCACTAGGAACAAAATTAAGATATTAACATACCTGAATGTAGTCTTATTTCCCTATAGTTCAAGAAACAGCAGCAGAGACCAGTTGACAAGTAGTTGGGTTTAGTCTATACAGCACACCTAAGTCAAGGTGTGAATGAATATTATTAAGCCAAAGTCTCTGCAAACTCACCATATTTCAGTCATATAAACCTCTTCATGTCTAAACACTGGAAAAACTGGATCTGCTAGTTTGCCGATGTTGGCAGTGAACAATAGCTTTAAGAAGCAAGACTTATTGTGTGGGAGACCCGGATCCCTGATCTCTGGTTTAGAGGTAAACTTTTACACTTTTATGTATACATATATACTTGTGTACTTCTGTACATTTGTTTTATTGCATTATCCATTGTGTTGTTATACTGGTCTTTATTGCACTGTTTTTATAGCTTCTAATCTGCTTTGAGTCTAAAAAAAAAGATAGAGAATGAGTAAGTAAATACATTTTATAAAAAGACACATCACAGAACCCGTAACAACTGTCAGACTTGTGGCTAGATAACGTTCTTACTCCAGACTACCTTCTGCAATTAGACAACAGTCCATTGTTTCCAAAAGGTTTTTACTGAAGAATTAGTTCATTATAGTCCACTAGCCTGAACTCAAGGTCCAGGATGGTACATGTGCATTGTTACCAATGAAAGGCAAAGCATGAGGAACAGAGTAACAGATCACAGCAGGCCCAACCTCCCCCCACAGTTCTCAAAACATCCCCTTTGAAGTCAAAAGCACGGAAACTTCCCAAGGCCGGTTCTTGGTGGAACGGTGGTAGCCAAAACAATCCTTTTCTGTGAGATAGCTGCCTGGGAACCTTGGCACCTGGAAGAGAACACTTAAACACTGAAAGGATTAAAAATGGAGTCGGTTAAGCAAAGGCACACAAGAAGGAAGTCTGGTCCTGACATTCTGCCCCCCCTAAGATGCTCCCCCCCCAGGTTTCTGTGGGTAGCGGGAGTGGAATGCCTTAACCAACCTAGGGGCATGAACATGTACAGAGTTCACCCATTCATCAAACCCAGAGTCAAAGTCCTTCCACCTAATGAGATAAAACAACTGATTTCTTTGTATTTTAGAGTCTAGTATTTGTTGAACTTCATAGTGGGTTTGATCATCGATCAGAGTGGGGATTGGAGGTGCACGGGTGTGCCATTGATCAGCAGGAGGGGCTTTCTTCAACAAACTTACATGGAAGGTATCATGTACATGACGAAGATTCTTTGGCAGATTTAGAGCAACAGTCACTTTGTTGATTACTTTACGAACAGGAAACGGTCCTAAAAATTTCAATGCTAGCTTGCGGCTGGTTTGGGTTGTTTTCAAATTCTTGGTGGAAAGGTAGACTAGATCGCCCGGCTGTAATTCCCATTCTGCCGCACGGTGGCGGTCAGCGTATTTTTTGTAATCCTGTTTGGCTTTGATGAGATGTTTCTTAATCTGCGTCCACTGTTGAGCTGCTTCCCCCCACCATTCGGTGACGTCTTTGGAGGCTGTAGCAGGGGGAGGAAGCGCCTCGAACGGGAAGGGTTTGAAGTGGAAGCCATAGACGATTTTGAAGGGAGTTTCTCCCGTAGAAGCGTGCACGCTGTTATTATACGAGAATTCGGCCAAGGGGAGCAAATCAAACCAATTGTCCTGTTGAAAATTAATATAACAGCGTAGAAATTGTTCTAATATCTGATTTGTTTTTTCCGACTGTCCGTCTGTTTCTGGGTGATGGCTTGAACTCAGACCTTGTTCAATACCCAGAAGTTGTAAAAGCTCCCGCCAGAAGTTGGCAACGAACTGTCCGCCGCGATCCGAGATCACCTTGGATGGAAAAGAATGTATTTTTACAATGTTTTTTATAAAGATGTCAGCTAGCTTTCTAGCCGAAGGAATTGTAGTACAAGGTATAAAATGGGCTTGCTTGGAGAATAAATCGACTACGACTAAGATACAATTGTGTCCCTTGGAGGGGGGCAAGTCTGTGATAAAATCCATGGAAATTATTTCCCACGGTCGGCTTGGCGTTTCTAGGGGTTGCAGGAGTCCCGGAGGTTTTCCTTTACGAGATTTGGCGCTGAGACAGATGGGGCAAGACGCTACATATTGTGAAATGTCCTTGCGCATGCCCGGCCACCAAAATTGGCGCTGTACCAAGTGAAGTGTTTTTAAGTACCCATAATGTCCCGCTGTGGGAGCATCGTGACAGTGTTGTAACACTTCTTTCCTCAAGCTTTTGGGTACATAGAAGCGATCTCCCCAGAGCCATTCCCCCTGATTGGATTGTTGCAGTTTGTCTCTGGGCACATCGTCCCCCTCCTTTTCCACTTCAGCTTTTAATTTTTCTCTCCATCCCTGGTCGGGTTGGGGAAAGCGGGTGGTGCTGCTGCGTGTTGTCACCACGCCCCCTAATTGTGTAGGTGAGAAGACCGTGTCTATTGTCTCCTCCCTTTTGCTTTTGTGCTGGGGCATGCGTGATAGAGCGTCCACCAAGAAGTTGGTTTTCCCAGGGAGGAAGTTCAATGTGAAATCAAATTTAGAGAAAAACTCCGCCCATCTCAGTTGTTTGGCGTTTAGCCTGCGAGGGCTGCGCAGGGCTTCTAAATTTTTATGATCCGTCCAGACTTCGAACGGATGGCGGGCTCCTTCTAACCAATGTCTCCAGGTAGTGAGAGCCGCTTTTACAGCAAAGGCTTCTTTTTCCCATACATTCCAATTCCTTTCCGATTCTGAAAATTTTCTGGAAAGGAAGGCGCAGGGTTTGAGCTTTTCATCCGCCCCCCGCTGTAGCAGTACACCCCCAATTGCCGTGTCGCTGGCATCGACCTGTACTATGAACGGGCGACTGTCGTCGGGGTGTTGTAGAACGGGTTCTGATACAAACTGCGTTTTAAGGTGATCGAACGCCGTTTGGCATTCCGCCGTCCAAGCCAGTTTTGCGCTTGGTTTTTTGGCTTGGCCCCCCTTATCTTTGGTTTTTAACAGTTCAGTTAGGGGGAGTGTGATTTGGGCGAAATTTGCAATGAACTCTCTATAGAAGTTGGCAAAGCCCAAGAAGGATTGTAATTCTTTGCGGGTTGTGGGGGTTTGCCAATTTAGTACTGCTTGTATTTTACTCGGATCCATTTTCAAACCCTCCTTAGAAATACAATAGCCCAAGTAAGTGAGTTCCGTTTTATGAAATTCACATTTGGAGAGTTTAATAGGTAACTGGTTATTCATGAGGGTGGTTAAGACTCTCTTTACCAGATCTACGTGTTCTTCTTCAGTTTCTGAATAAATTAACACATCATCCAGATACACCACTACCCCTTTATAGAGGAATTCATGCAGAACCTCATTAATCATGGACATGAAAACTGAGGGGGCTCCGGCCAGGCCAAAAGGCATAACTAAGTATTCATATTGGCCGAGTGATGTGTTGAAGGCTGTTTTCCATTCATCCCCCTCTCGAATACGAACGTGAAAGTAAGCATCTTTCAAATCTAATTTCGTAAAGATCTTACCTTGAGCCACGACGTTGAGTAGATCTCTTATGAGCGGAATAGGGTAGGCGTTGCTGGAAGAGACCGCATTAAGACCTCGAAAGTCCGTGCACAATCTCAAGCCCCCATCTTTCTTTTTTACAAAAAGTACTGGCGCTGCATGGGGACTGTTAGCTGGTCGAATAAATCCTCTTTGAAGGTTGAGGTCGATGAATTTGCGGAGCTCCTCTCTTTCGTTGGGACTCATAGGATATAGGCGGCCTTTGGGCAGCGAGGCGCCAGGTAAAATTTCCACAGCACAGTCTGTCCTCCTGTGAGGAGGTAACGAGTTGGCTTCTTCTTCTGTGAAGGCTTGGGTGTACGCCCTGTATTGTTTGGGTATTAGGTTGATTTCTTCCTGGGAGAGGAGAGCCGGTTCGGTTGCGGTCGGATCTTTTCCCCAATTTTGATCCCACCGATGACTTTTGCATGACTCATGGGTAAATGTGATGCTTCCCTCTGCCCAGTTAATGTAGGGGTTATGGTCGCATAACCACCGGCTCCCCAGAATCAAGGGGTACTTTGCTGTGGCACTAATAACGAAAGATCTTTTTTCCCAATGTTGTCCCATGCCTGTGATGATTGGCATGGTTTCTGTAGTCACTGGATTCATGTTAGTGCCATCCATTTGTTCGAAAATGACCGGTATGTCTAAGTCTTTGACAGGGAGTACTAGTCCGTGTACCAAGGCTGGTGCGATAATGTCTCTAGAGCAGCCCGAATCAATGAGGGCTTGTACCCGGATATGCATCTTTCTGTCAGCATTCATTAAAGTTACTGGTATGAAGAGTATGGACCCATACGGTCGGTTCGGAACCGGAACTGACTGAGGTTTGATCTGCCGTTTGGGTCCTTTCACGACAGATCCATTTCGTTTCCCGAGGAGGGGCTTTCTGGATTCTCCCCTCCCGCCATCGCCGTTGGATCATATTCCATAACTTCTTCCAGTTCTAGCCCCCTCTCAGGGGGATTTCTTCTCGGCGCTCCCCTACCTCTTGCCGTTCTGGGTGCTGGGGTAGGGCGCGGTGGCGCCGGGTAGGCAGCGGGGGCTGGGCGTCTGAGTTGGAGCAGAGGTCTTTGCACAGGCCGATAAGGACATTGCGCTGCAAAATGACCACTTTGTCCACACTGCAAACACAATCCTTGTTGCCATCTAGCATCTCTCGCTCCACGGATAGCGTAGCCAGCCCCCCGGCTCCCTCGAGCAGGAGTGGAGGAGCGTCTCTGGCCCGGAGGTTGTTGGTGTTGCTCCACCAAACGAACTTCCATCAGACGGTTTTCTACTTCACAGGTCAATTGTATCCACCCCAACAGCGTAGGAGGATTATCTTGCATTAAAGCTCTGTCCAGCAATCTAGGGTTTAAACCCTGCTTAAACATGATAATCTTGGTGGATTCCTCACACCTTGGGCATTTGGCAGCGAGTTGTCGGAATTTTGCGGCATAGTCTCTAGCCGACATGCTGCCTTGCCTGATAGCCTGCAATTCTGTTCGGGCTCTGGTTTCTTCTAGGGGATCCTCATATTGAGCTCGGATTGCGTCTACCAGCCCTTGGAGGGTATCTAACTCAGGGGCCCCCACGTTATACAGTCCTACATACCAGTCAGCTGCTTTGCCTTGAAGACGTGACCCCAGATGTTCGATTTGACTAGCTTCACTTCCGAAAAGATGCCCCCAACGATTAAAAAATTGCACTACTTGTACTAGGAAAAATCCCAATTTGGAAGGGTCCCCATCGAACGTAGCATCCAACTTGACCCAACCCATTGGAAGGTCTTGTCGAGGGGCCGGCGCCGGCATTGGATAGACATCTAGCGGGCCGAGGGGCCTCGGAGCTGGCGGCATCTGTGGTCTCTGTGGTAGAGGTTGTTGCGGGTGCAGTCGCGGCTGGCGCAGTGGAGGTACTCCCGGGCGCGGCTGGGGAAAAAGTCCTCTCGGTATAGGTTGCGTCGGCCGCGGCTGATGAGGGGCCGGTCGTAATGGTTGGGGATGGAGTGGTAGCGGACGAAGCGGAGGCGTATCACCTCGCGGCCCTGGGGTTGGTCCCGCTTGCGTTGTAGGTGGAGGGGCTACCGGCCGATCAGCTTGCGTCGTGGTTGGAGGGAGGATTGGACCCCCCGGTTGTATCGGTTCCCCTCCGCCGTTGGTGGGACGGGGCTCCCCCGGTTGCGGTCCGTCACCCCCTCCACTGGTTCCGTCGTCAACTGGTCCGGCCGGCTGGTCAGGCTGGGAATCATCTGGGCATGAATCATCGGGGACGGGTCCTTCTCCGGGGACCTCTTCCTCATCCCCCGTCTCTGGTGGCTGTTGCGGCCAGGGTCGCGGTCGAGGCAGAAGCGTTTGGAGATTGGCCAGACTCTGGCTGATGTCTGGCCATCCAGCGGGCCGTTCACGACCGCCGTCCCCTGCGACTAGCACCGACAGCAAGTGGACGGCACTGGCTAAACTTTCTTCCATATTTATGAGTCTGTTTTCCAGGAGCTGTACTCTCCCCATGGTTTCCTCACCCTCAGCAGCTTCGGCCGCCTGCGAGGTTTGCCCAGTTTCAGTCCGTGGCCCCGTGGTGAGCGTTTGCTGCCAAGGCAAGGGTGCCTCGTCTCCTTGCTCCTCTTGGGACCTCGCGGCTAAAACTCCTTTTGTCAGGCCGGTGATTGCCGATATACCTGAGTCAATGGCTAACGTTCTGCTCCAGACTACCTTCTGCAATTAGACAACAGTCCATTGTTTCCAAAAGGTTTTTACTGAAGAATTAGTTCATTATAGTCCACTAGCCTGAACTCAAGGTCCAGGATGGTACATGTGCATTGTTACCAATGAAAGGCAAAGCATGAGGAACAGAGTAACAGATCACAGCAGGCCCAACCTCCCCCCACAGTTCTCAAAACATCCCCTTTGAAGTCAAAAGCACGGAAACTTCCCAAGGCCGGTTCTTGGTGGAACGGTGGTAGCCAAAACAATCCTTTTCTGTGAGATAGCTGCCTGGGAACCTTGGCACCTGGAAGAGAACACTTAAACACTGAAAGGATTAAAAATGGAGTCGGTTAAGCAAAGGCACACAAGAAGGAAGTCTGGTCCTGACATTCTGCCCCCCCTAAGATGCTCCCCCCCCAGGTTTCTGTGGGTAGCGGGAGTGGAATGCCTTAACCAACCTAGGGGCATGAACATGTACAGAGTTCACCCATTCATCAAACCCAGAGTCAAAGTCCTTCCACCTAATGAGATAAAACAACTGATTTCTTTGTATTTTAGAGTCTAGTATTTGTTGAACTTCATAGTGGGTTTGATCATCGATCAGAGTGGGGATTGGAGGTGCACGGGTGTGCCATTGATCAGCAGGAGGGGCTTTCTTCAACAAACTTACATGGAAGGTATCATGTACATGACGAAGATTCTTTGGCAGATTTAGAGCAACAGTCACTTTGTTGATTACTTTACGAACAGGAAACGGTCCTAAAAATTTCAATGCTAGCTTGCGGCTGGTTTGGGTTGTTTTCAAATTCTTGGTGGAAAGGTAGACTAGATCGCCCAGCTGTAATTCCCATTCTGCCGCACGGTGGCGGTCAGCGTATTTTTTGTAATCCTGTTTGGCTTTGATGAGATGTTTCTTAATCTGCGTCCACTGTTGAGCTGCTTCCCCCCACCATTCGGTGACGTCTTTGGAGGCTGTAGCAGGGGGAGGAAGCGCCTCGAACGGGAAGGGTTTGAAGTGGAAGCCATAGACGATTTTGAAGGGAGTTTCTCCCGTAGAAGCGTGCACGCTGTTATTATACGAGAATTCGGCCAAGGGGAGCAAATCAAACCAATTGTCCTGTTGAAAATTAATATAACAGCGTAGAAATTGTTCTAATATCTGATTTGTTTTTTCCGACTGTCCGTCTGTTTCTGGGTGATGGCTTGAACTCAGACCTTGTTCAATACCCAGAAGTTGTAAAAGCTCCCGCCAGAAGTTGGCAACGAACTGTCCGCCGCGATCCGAGATCACCTTGGATGGAAAAGAATGTATTTTTACAATGTTTTTTATAAAGATGTCAGCTAGCTTTCTAGCCGAAGGAATTGTAGTACAAGGTATAAAATGGGCTTGCTTGTAGAATAAATCGACTACGACTAAGATACAATTGTGTCCCTTGGAGGGGGGCAAGTCTGTGATAAAATCCATGGAAATTATTTCCCACGGTCGGCTTGGCGTTTCTAGGGGTTGCAGGAGTCCCGGAGGTTTTCCTTTACGAGATTTGGCGCTGAGACAGATGGGGCAAGGATTGGTAACAAAATGTCAGACTTGTGGCTAGATAACGTTCTTACTCCAGACTACCTTCTGCAATTAGACAACAGTCCATTGTTTCCAAAAGGTTTTTACTGAAGAATTAGTTCATTATAGTCCACTAGCCTGAACTCAAGGTCCAGGATGGTACATGTGCATTGTTACCAATGAAAGGCAAAGCATGAGGAACAGAGTAACAGATCACAGCAGGCCCAACCTCCCCCCACAGTTCTCAAAACATCCCCTTTGAAGTCAAAAGCACGGAAACTTCCCAAGGCCGGTTCTTGGTGGAACGGTGGTAGCCAAAACAATCCTTTTCTGTGAGATAGCTGCCTGGGAACCTTGGCACCTGGAAGAGAACACTTAAAAAATGAAAGAATTAAAAATGGAGTCGGTTAAGCAAAGGCACACAAGAAGGAAGTCTGGTCCTGACATTCTGCCCCCCCTAAGATGCTCCCCCCCCAGGTTTCTGTGGGTAGCGGGAGTGGAATGCCTTAACCAACCTAGGGGCATGAACATGTACAGAGTTCACCCATTCATCAAACCCAGAGTCAAAGTCCTTCCACCTAATGAGATAAAACAACTGATTTCTTTGTATTTTAGAGTCTAGTATTTGTTGAACTTCATAGTGGGTTTGATCATCGATCAGAGTGGGGATTGGAGGTGCACGGGTGTGCCATTGATCAGCAGGAGGGGCTTTCTTCAACAAACTTACATGGAAGGTATCATGTACATGACGAAGATTCTTTGGCAGATTTAGAGCAACAGTCACTTTGTTGATTACTTTACGAACAGGAAACGGTCCTAAAAATTTCAATGCTAGCTTGCGGCTGGTTTGGGTTGTTTTCAAATTCTTGGTGGAAAGGTAGACTAGATCGCCCAGCTGTAATTCCCATTCTGCCGCACGGTGGCGGTCAGCGTATTTTTTGTAATCCTGTTTGGCTTTGATGAGATGTTTCTTAATCTGCGTCCACTGTTGAGCTGCTTCCCCCCACCATTCGGTGACGTCTTTGGAGGCTGTAGCAGGGGGAGGAAGCGCCTCGAACGGGAAGGGTTTGAAGTGGAAGCCATAGACGATTTTGAAGGGAGTTTCTCCCGTAGAAGCGTGCACGCTGTTATTATACGAGAATTCGGCCAAGGGGAGCAAATCAAACCAATTGTCCTGTTGAAAATTAATATAACAGCGTAGAAATTGTTCTAATATCTGATTTGTTTTTTCCGACTGTCCGTCTGTTTCTGGGTGATGGCTTGAACTCAGACCTTGTTCAATACCCAGAAGTTGTAAAAGCTCCCGCCAGAAGTTGGCAACGAACTGTCCGCCGCGATCCGAGATCACCTTGGATGGAAAAGAATGTATTTTTACAATGTTTTTTATAAAGATGTCAGCTAGCTTTCTAGCCGAAGGAATTGTAGTACAAGGTATAAAATGGGCTTGCTTGTAGAATAAATCGACTACGACTAAGATACAATTGTGTCCCTTGGAGGGGGGCAAGTCTGTGATAAAATCCATGGAAATTATTTCCCACGGTCGGCTTGGCGTTTCTAGGGGTTGCAGGAGTCCCGGAGGTTTTCCTTTACGAGATTTGGCGCTGAGACAGATGGGGCAAGGATTGGTAACAAAATGTCAGACTTGTGGCTAGATAACGTTCTTACTCCAGACTACCTTCTGCAATTAGACAAC
The DNA here is from genome assembly GCF_028583425.1 of Eublepharis macularius. NCBI lineage: Eukaryota > Metazoa > Chordata > Lepidosauria > Squamata > Eublepharidae > Eublepharis > Eublepharis macularius. The sequence continues at coordinate 177,544,370 of NC_072790.1, read as the reverse complement.
AGTCCATTGTTTCCAAAAGGTTTTTACTGAAGAATTAGTTCATTATAGTCCACTAGCCTGAACTCAAGGTCCAGGATGGTACATGTGCATTGTTACCAATGAAAGGCAAAGCATGAGGAACAGAGTAACAGATCACAGCAGGCCCAACCTCCCCCCACAGTTCTCAAAACATCCCCTTTGAAGTCAAAAGCACGGAAACTTCCCAAGGCCGGTTCTTGGTGGAACGGTGGTAGCCAAAACAATCCTTTTCTGTGAGATAGCTGCCTGGGAACCTTGGCACCTGGAAGAGAACACTTAAAAAATGAAAGAATTAAAAATGGAGTCGGTTAAGCAAAGGCACACAAGAAGGAAGTCTGGTCCTGACAACAACAGACCTTGTCCTAGTCTCAGAGTGCAGTGATATTCTACCCAGGGTCTAGTGCCCAGGCACTAGATACTTTCTGTAAGTAAGACTTACAGAAATATCCTATAAATAAATTGCTTGACCAATGTTCTAAGTGGCAAGAACTCAATTTGAAAACTACATTTCCTAGATTCCCTGATGCTTGGGATACTGTGTAAGTGATTGGTCCTGGCCTTCGCCATATCTGATATACCTTTAATACAGGCCTGTGATATAAAAGGTCACAGGGCCCCTGGATTAATGCAGCTTGGTCTATATCAGGGGAAATTCCAAGCTGGCTGAGCAGAATGTTGCTGGACCCAGCCTGAGAGATTCAGGTATGCCTGGAATGTGCATGTAAATGCAAAGGACTAGGATGACTGGATTTACTATCTTCCCAGCAACTGGCATCAGACCATGACAATAGTGGGCTTCGCTGTGTCATCCCATTAGCACATTCCAATGTCCTCTTCCCATGATTACATTTGGAAAGCTTCGTTATTTCTGAATCGGGGCCAGCATCCGATTTGGAAATCCTGAAGCAAAGCTTCCCGAAGCATTCGTAATGCCTCGGGAAGCTTCGGGGGACCCGGGAGTTAAGTTTATTTTATTTTTATTTTTTTAAGATTTTTTATTCTTTTTATTAACTACATTAACTAACGATACAGAGGGAAAGAAAGGGGACAGGGGAAGGAAAGAAAAAAAAACAGCAACATATAACAACACTACACTACACAGAATGCTTTCCCTTCATACTGCCATTATTAAAAAAAAATTACAGCTTTGTATGATATTGATGGAGTGGTTGACCTTGCTAAATACAAATTACAATTCAAATTAAGTCTTCCTCCCCCTCCTGGGCCCCGGACGCAATTCTCTCTGAGCAACTGCAACCGCAGTGCTCGTTTCCTCCCCCCCCTCCAGACTTCGCCTTTTCTTCTTGCTTGGTGTCTTGCTGAAATTCCGGATTTTTGTCCTCAAAATCCCTTAGTTGATCTTCCGATGTTATCTTATAAGCTTGATCTTTGAAACTGAACCAAATACCTTCCGGAAATAGCCATTTGTACTTTATTCCACGTTCCCTCAGAAGAGCTGCGAGCTTTTTATACTTAAATCTCCTTTTCTGAACTAAAAATGGGACGTCTTTCAGTATCTTGACTTTATTGCCCAAAAAGTCCAGATCCGCATTATATGAGTTGTATAGGATAGTGTCTCGGATCCTTTTAGATGAAAGATCGATGATGATCTCACGAGGCAGCTGACGCTTCATTGCATATTTTGAAGAAGCCCGACGGACTTCCAAAATGGCGCTTTTTACCTCTTCTTTAGTTGCCTTCGCGGGTGTCGCCAATAGTTCCGAGACCAGACCGCATAAATCCTCATTTTCCTCCTCTTTCACGTTCTGGAGGCGCAAAATTGTCTGTGTTCGTTCCACTTGTAGCCCGATCAGCTGGTTCTCCACCAGCTTTAACTCTTTATTCGTTGCCCTCACGAGTGACGCATTTTCCCGAGCAGACTTCTCTGCCCCCCCCCGCTACTTCCTTAATGGTTTTCACTTCGCTCTCAATTAAGCCCACCCTTTGATCTGTTTCATTCAGCTTGTCAACAAAGGGTTTTATGGCTTCGATAACGGACCTCTTCACCAATTCCTCGAGCGACTCTCCTTTCCCCTGTAGGGCAGCCGAAATTGACTTGCCCAAAGCGGGACTCTGTTTTTTCGCTGCCATTTTAGGGGGGGGACCGCCAACCGAATTCTGAAACTCAGCGAGGGGGAAGAACGAGCCTTCTTAGCTTCAGATCCCACCACTCCTTCGCGTGCGCTTGTAATAACAGAAGGGATTCGCTTACTTACAGGCTTCCGCCTAGTTCTGTTCTTTGCCATTTTCCATGGCCCGGCAGCACTCGAGGCACCGCGCACGTCTGCCGGCCTCCATAGGAAGAAACGGGCAATTTACCCCCCGCATTGGTTTTCAGGGGGCTCTTCCCGCAGCGTTCTGGGCCCTGCCTCCCTCATTGGGAGTCCTGGGGGCTAATCTTCGCAGATCAGCCACCCGGTCAGGGTGCTCGGGCGCTTCCTCCCGGACCTGCGGAGAGGAGTGTCCGACATGGCCGAGAAAACGAAACTGAATCCAAGTTTAAAGGGCCCTTTCGCAAGCAGAAAGGCCCTTTAAACTTTTCCATTCCCACCCTTTCCTCACCACATCCACTTACCTGGCAATGGCTGGAGGAGGAGGCCCTCCCTCCTCCCTGCTAGCCTCTGGTGGTGGTGGCCCTCTCTGCCAGCCAGCCGCACCAGCGTGGTGCCGGCAGCAGGAAAGGCTCTCTCTGCCGGCCGGCTGCGCCAGCTGCGGTAGCAGCAGGGAAGGCCCTCTCTGCTGGCCATTCATGCCAGCCACGCCGGTGGCAAGGAAAGCCCTCTCTGCCAGCCAGCCATACCGGCGCAGCGTCAGCAGCAGGGAAGGCCCTGTCTGCTGGCCAGCTGGCCAGTGCAGCATTGGTGGCTGGAGCCTGACCAGGTAAGTGGGGTGGGGGTGGGGAGATAGGGTTAAAGGGTGGGATGGGAGTTTAAGGGTGGGGGTGTCCTCCCCCCTCCCCCATCACTTCAGTATGCTCCGAATCTTTATGGAGCACACCAAAGCGACTTAGAAACCCGAATGCGAAGTGGCATGCCGCTTTGGATTTCAGGGTTTTTTCCAAAGCTTTTCCCCACTTCGGGTAAATCCAAAGCAGGAAACCCGAATATTTTTCGAGTGCACACACCCCTAGTCCCAACAGCTGAGGGGGCTTCCACAGACTCAGGACATGTTTTGCCCTATAAAAACCAGGGCTTTTGCCCCATTCAAACTGTGCATACTGTGCCTCCAGATCTGAGTGTTGTAACCTTGGGGTCACTTCCCTAACCCCCCCCCCTCTCCTGGCTGAGAACACTGGATATTTGAAGCTCTCTTCCTCCGCGGACTACTCTACTCTCCAGGATCGGTAAATATACTTCCTCTCCCTCACCTTCTGCCTGGCTTCCTAGGACTATCTCTCTGTGTAGCCATTTTTATTGTTTGCTCCAGTTTGCATGTGTATTTTCCTCTTTTAATAAAATATTGCTCTGGTACCTAAAAGCACTGTCTCATCTCCTATCTTGGGGAAAGGAGGACCACATAAACATTGGTGGAGATTTCTCACAGTTACACCTCTCGTATAGCCATCTTCCTTGCCGCTAATTCTCCCACATTATCTTACTCACAAGGAGACCAGTTCTAATAACAACTTTCATAATATCCTTCCAAGTCTCCCTCTCTTCTTGCTTCTGCCATCACTACTGCAGCCTGATATGGGGTGTGGTGGCTTACAGAGAAGGTGAGGGGAAACAAATGAACCTAGGAGATATGGGTATGGTTACCAACTTCAACTGATCTTTAGATTAGTTCCCCAGAGGAAATGGCAGCTTAACAAGGCAGACTGTATGATATACCATAGTATACAGAAGCAACACAAGTCCTAGAGTAGCTACAGAAGATGGATGATCTAAAACTTCTGCTTTTTTTATACCATAGAGACTCTATGGTTTACAATACAAACAAGGGGAAACTGATTGTCATCAGCAAAGATATTACAGGCCTGAGGATGGTTGACAATTGAGAGAAGGATGGAACTGATGTTGTCTGTCATCCCCCTATCTGTGGATTTTTCTCTTTAATACTGAGAAAAACCTGGAGGATTTTGAGAGTTTTTTTAGGTTGGGTGGGCTATAATAGAACAGCTAGTTATACCAGCACAGATATTTAGGATCAACGGGTTGTTATGACATGTGTGCATGTCTGAAACCTACAAGTGATGTAAGATCGGAGAAAAGGAGTGGGGAATGATATGTGGGAAATTTATGATGTAAATTTGGGTGGGATGAAGTGACCTCACAGGAACAGGAGGAATTGGAAAAACTGACATTTGACCTGGAAGTGACTTTGTTCCTCCTCAAACTCTGCTGTCCCCAGGCACTACTTACAAATCTCCAGGAATTTCCTAAGCTTACATTGGCAACCCATGATGTGTATGTGTGGGTGAAGAAGAGGCTTAGATGAGTTGAAGGAAAGATCACGATCCTGGAGCATGAGGATGTCCAAATGGGGTTCATAATTAGGCTCAGTAGAAACAAAATGAATTCCAACTTTTTTGGTAGTAATTTGGTTAGCCAGGCCCAATTCTGAACCATGTTTGTATCTTCATTTTGCCTAGAATTTAAAAAAATCTCTGTACATTCTATAGGACAGCTTCATTTCTGTTGAGTGTAAATGAAGCCAAAGTTGGTTTATCTATATAGGCAGATTAGGCAGCCATACTTGGGTACCGCAATAATAGATCTCTTCTTGATCCCTTTAAACATAAATTGCCTAGCAGATGAGGCTTTCCTTGGTAAAAATAAGAGCCATCTTGTACTTCACAGACCAATCCACTGGAGTGTCTAGACTATATATTCTAGATCACTTAAAAGGAATTAGTATAAGAGGTATATATGCAAAATTTCAGTTTACTGAGGGAAATAAAAAAACCCTTGATTCTGTCAGACTGTGGCTAAATAAGGCACTCACTACAGGGTTCCCTTTAGAAGCAAACACAAGTCCATTGTTTGGAAAAGGAAACTTTACTGCAGAAAAGGTCCATTATAGTCCACTGTCCTGAATAGGAGAATCAGGATGGTACATGATCATTGTTACCAATGAAGAGCAAGCATAAGATACAGAGTAACAATACCCATCTGGATCAGCCTCCCCCCACAGTTCTCAAAACAACATCTCTCAGTCCTGGGAAGCTGCTCTTCTTCAAGGCCAATGCTTGGTGGAACGGTGTTAGACAAAACAGTCTCCTCCGGTGGGAATGCTGCCTGGGAACTGGTGCACCTGGGAAGAAAACACTTAAACACTAGAAGCATTAGAAAATGGAGTCAGTACAGTTTAGATATACACTGGACCTGACATTCTGCCCCCCTTAAAATAGGTCCCCCCCTGGCTTATATGGGTAGCGAGTATGAAAAGCTTTGGTTAATCTAGGAGCATGAACATGTGCAGAGTTCACCCATTCATCGTAACCAGAATCAAAGTCCTTCCATCTAATGAGGTAAAAAAGCTGATTTCGTTTGAGTTTAGAGTCCAAGATTTGTTGTACCTCATAGTGTATTTGGTCATCAATCAAAGTTGGAATGGGTGGAGCTTTGACGTGCCATTTGTTGTCGGTGGGAGCTCTCTTTAGAAGACTGACATGGAACGTATCATGCACATGGCGCAGGTTCTTGGGCAAAGTCACAGCAACAGTCACTTTATTTATTATCTTGCGGACAGGAAAAGGTCCTAGGAATTTCAGAGCGAGTTTGCGGCTGGTTTGAGCCAGTTTTAGATTTTTTGTGGAAATATACACATGATCTCCGGGTTGTAATTCCCATTCGGCCGCACGGTGGCGGTCTGCATATTTTTTGTAATCCAGTTTGGCTTTGTCAAGGTGCTTCTTAATAAGAGTCCATTGCTGCGCCGCCTCCCCCCACCACGAAGATACATCTGGCAATTTAGAGGAATGGAGGGGGGGGGCATCCAACGGGAAGGGATTGAAGTGAGTCCCGTAGACAATTTTGAAGGGGGCCTCCCCCGTTGAGGCGTGTACACTGTTGTTATAGGAGAACTCGGCCAGAGGGAGAAGGTCCACCCAATTATCTTGTTGAAAATTAATGTAGCAACGAAGAAACTGTTCTAATATTTGGTTTGTTTTTTCGGATTGCCCGTCGGTTTGTGGGTGGTGGCTTGAACTGATGCCTTGTTCAATATTCAACATTTTCAAAAGCTCCCGCCAGAAGTTGGCAACGAACTGTCCGCCGCGATCCGAAATCACCTTGGACGGAAAAGAATGTAATTTTACGATGTGTTTTAGAAACAAATCTGCTAGTTTTCGAGCGGAGGGTATGGCAGTACAGGGGATGAAATGAGCTTGTTTGGAGAACAGATCTACCACCACTAAAATGCAATTATGTCCTTTTGAGATAGGTAGATCAGTGATAAAGTCCATAGATATTATTTCCCAGGGTCTATTTGGCGTTTCCAATGGTTGCAGGAGACCCGGAGGTTTCCCTTTTCTGGTTTTGGCGCTGAGGCAAATAGGACAGGAACTAACATATTGGGAAATGTCTTTGCGCATGCCCGGCCACCAGAATTGTCTTTGGATTAGGTGCAAAGTTTTCAGATACCCATAATGTCCAGCAGTGGGAGCATCATGACAGCGCTGCAAAACTTCCAGTCTGAGGCTGTCTGGCACATAAAACTTGCTCCCGGCTAACCAATCCCCTTGTGGGGTTTGGGTCAGTTTGCTTCGCAGAGCCCTATCCCCCTCCTTTTCCACCTCGGTTTGGAGTTTCGATTTCCACTCTTGGCTGGCCGGGAGGGGCTGCTTGGCATGGCTGCGAGTAGTCACCACGCCCCCAAGTTGCGTAGGCGAGAAGACAGTGTCGACAGTCTCCTCCCGTTTGCTCTTATGTTGGGGCATGCGCGATAGGGCGTCTGCCAAAAAGTTAGTTTTGCCCGGGAGATAATTTAGAGTGAAGTTGAATTTGGAAAAGAATTCCGCCCATCGCAATTGCTTGGCATTCAGTCTGCGTGGGCTTCGGAGGGCCTCCAGATTTTTATGATCCGTCCAGACCTCGAAAGGGTATCGCGCCCCCTCCAGCCAATGTCTCCAGTTAGTAAGGGCCGCTTTCACTGCAAAGGCCTCCTTCTCCCACACATTCCAATTCCTTTCCGCCTCCGAAAATTTTCTAGACAAGAAAGCACACGGCCGCAGCCTACCATCCTCCCCCTTCTGCAGTAAAACCCCCCCTATCGCCGTATCGCTGGCGTCAACCTGTACTACGAAAGGGGATTGTTCGTTGGGGTGGGAGAGGATGGGTTCTGTTACAAATTGCTTTTTTAGACAATCGAAGGCCGTTTGACAATCGGGGGTCCATTGCAGTTTGGCAGAGGGTTTTTTAGCTTGGTCCCCTTTATCTTTGGTTTTCAGCAAGTCCGTTAAAGGGAGCGTGATTTGGGCGAAATTTGCTATGAAGTCTCTATAGAAGTTGGCAAAACCCAGGAAGGATTGTAGTTCTTTACGGGTGGTGGGTTTCTGCCAGTCCTGGATCGCCTGTATTTTGGCTGGATCCATTTTCAGACCTTCTTGGGAGATACAATACCCGAGGTAAGTGAGTTCGGTTTTATGGAATTCACATTTGGACAGTTTGATGGGCAGCTTATTCTTCATCAGGGTGGCTAAAACTTTTCGTACCGTTTGAATATGTTCTTCCTCGGTGTCCGAGTAAATTAACACATCATCAAGGTACACTACCACCCCTTTGTACAGAAATTCGTGTAGAACTTCGTTTATCATGGACATGAATACGGACGGGGCTCCCGTCAAACCAAAGGGCATAACTAAGTATTCATATTGTCCGAGGGGCGTATTGAAAGCGGTTTTCCATTCATCCCCTGCCTTGATACGAACGTGGAAGTAAGCATCTTTTAGATCTAATTTCGTAAAGATCTTACCTTGGGCCACGACGTTGAGAAGGTCTCGGATGAGCGGTATAGGATAGGCGTTGTTGGTGGACACTGCATTCAAGCCTCGGAAATCTGTGCACAGTCGAAGTCCCCCATCCTTCTTTTTCACGAAGAGGACTGGAGCGGCGTGGGGGCTAGCGGCTGGGCGGATGAACCCTCGTTGGAGGTTGGTGTCGATGAATTTCCGGAGCTCTTCGCGTTCATGGAGACTCATGGGATAAAGTCGTCCTTTGGGCAGTGAGGCTCCGGGTAAAATTTCTACCGCACAGTCTGTTCGTCGGTGCGGGGGTAGAGTATCTGCTTCCTCTTCAGAGAAAGCATTTAGAAAAGGCCAGTACGGTTCGGGTATTTTGTTGACTTCTTCTTGGGTGAGAAGGGCCTTTTCTTTATGAGTTGGATCTTCGCCCCAGTTTTGATTCCAACGGTGATTTTTGCAGTTGGTATGACTGAAGGTAATACATCCTTGTGCCCAGTCTATGTAGGGATTGTGATCACATAGCCATTTGCTGCCTAGAATTAACGGGTACTTGGCAGTAGAGCTGATGACAAAGGACCTCTTTTCCCAATGTTGTCCCATGCCTGTGATCACTGGGATGGTTTCAGTTGTTACAGGATTCATGTTGGTACCATCCATTTGCTCAAAGATCACTGGATTTTGTAGATCCCGAGTTGGTAGGACTAGTCCATTGACTAGAGCAGGGGCAATGATGTCTCTTGAGCAGCCCGAGTCAATAAGAGCTTGCACTCGAATATGCATCTTTCTCTCTGGGTTGATTAAAGTCACTGGCATGAATAAGATGGACCCAGGCGGCCGGTTCCGTGCAGGGACGGGCTTAGGGCGGATCTGTCGTTTGGGTCCTTTCACGACAGATCCATTTCGTTTCCCGACTGGGGACTTTCTGGATTAGCTTCTGCGGATGGGAAAGCGGGATCATATTCCATGACTTCTTCCGCTTCCAGCCCTCTCTCCGAGGCCGGCCTTTGGGAAGCGCCGCGGCCTCTGTTTGTTCGTGGTGCTGGAGTCGGGCGTTGGAGCGTAGGAAACGGAGCAAGGGTTGGACGCCGTAATTGGAGCGGAGGTCTTTGCACAGGCCGGTAAGGGCATTGTGCTGCAAAGTGACCAGCCTGTCCGCATTGCAAACACAGCCCTTGTTGCCATCTAGCATCTCTCGCTCCACGGGTGGCGTAGCTAGCTCCCCGTGTCCCCCTCTGTAAGGTCAATGATCTTCTTTGTCCCGTTTGTTGTTGTTGTTCAACCAAACGGACTTCCAGAATGCGATTTTCTACTTCGCAAACAAGTTGGATCCACCCTAACAACGTGGGGGGATTGTCTTGCATGAGAGCTCTGTCCAAAAGTCTCGGGTTAAGGCCTTGTTTGAACAGAATAATCTTGGTGGACTCCTCACACCTAGGGCACTTGGCTGCTAATTGCCGGAATTTTGTGACATAGTCTCTTGCTGACATGCTGCCTTGTTTGATGGCTTGCAATTCTGTTCGGGCCCGAGTTTCTTCTAAGGGGTCTTCATATTGCGCTCGGATAGCATCCACTAACCCCTGAAGAGTATCGAGTTCTGGGGCCCCGACATTGTATAGTCCTACATACCAGTCTGCTGCTTTGCCCTGTAAACGAGATCCAAGATGTTCGATTTGACTGGCCTCACTGCCGAAGAGGTGCCCCCACCGGTTGAAAAACTGTACCACTTGGACTAAGAAAAATCCCAATTTGGATGGATCCCCATCGAAGGTGGCTTCCAGCTTCACCCAGCCCATCGGGAGTTCCTGTCTCGGAGCAGGCGCTGGGTAAAAGTCCATCGGCAGTCTTAGTTGCGCCTGAGGCACAGGAGGAGGTAACTGGAGTATCGGTCGGGGCAACGGTGCCGGCTGTACGGGTGGCGGTTGAACCGGCAGTGCCGGCTGGGGTTGGGCTGGTTGTGCGGGCGGAGGTTGCCGTGGTTGCTGTGTCGGGGTTGGTCTTGGTTGGGCCGGAGGCTGTAGTGGCAGGCGAGCAGGAGGCGGCAGTCTCGGTCTGGCCGGTAACACAGGAGGCGTTAGTGGCAGCTGTCGAGGTGGAGGAGGTTGGTGTGGTTGAGTGGAGATCGGCCGCTGAGGAGGGGGTTGAAGGTGTCGTAATGGTGCAGGCCGTCCCGGTTGGATCGGGGGTGGTAAAACGGGCTGGTCCTGGGGCTGCTGCAACAGTATGAGCTGCGGTCGAGGTGAGAGGGGCCGCAGCGGCAAGGGTTGAACAGGTGGAAGGCCGCGCGGGCTTGCCCCTCCGGGCGTTGTTAATCTGGGAAGCAGCGGCTGGCCTCTTGGCGCTGTTAGACCGTCCCCCGTAGATTGCCCGACGGGGACAATGTCTCGCGGTTGACGAGGGGCTCCCTCCTCGGATGGAGCCGCGTGTGCTCCCGCTTGGTCCGGCCGGACCGTTATAGGAGAAGTAAGAGGGGGTCTCCCCGGTGTATCACTGGGCTTTCCCTCGCCTTCCGTAGGCCTCTCAACGGGAGCCTCGTCTGGCGGCGCATCCCCTGCCTGGTTAGGAAGTTCGGTGGGGGTCTCTCCCGGTGGCTCAACCGGGTCTTCCTTGCTCGGTGGAATTTCCTGCTGTGCTGGAAGTTCCTTGGGTTGCTCTCCCGCTTCGCCCGGCTGGGTGTCCCCTTCGCCGGTCGGTAACGGCCGCTGCTGGACATCCTCCATCGGATAGGAGATAACACTTTGAAGGGTAGCTATCTGTATCGCCATCTCTTCAGGGGACAGTCTTTCCCCTGCTCCCATTGCCGAAATTAAATGGATGGCGTGAGCCAAACTTTCTTCCATATCCATCAGTTTAGCTTCTAACTGTTGCATTCGACTTGCCCCCGGTTGCTCGCTTATGGCAGCTTCATTCGTTGCACTCACCGGGGACAAGGGGCCCCAAGGAGGAGGGTCCCCTTGGACGACTCTCGATCTCGCAGCTAGGATTCCCTTGGCCATACCCGTCACGGCCGAGATGCTGGTATCCACCGCATAGGTGCGACCTTGTATCTGCTCCCAACTTTGTTCAGGGACCTCCGTTGCCTCTTTCCACGGAACAAGTTCGGAGTAATCCCAACTCAGGGCGCCGCGGCGAGACGTGTCCCCCTCCGCCTGCTCGGACGTCCTGTTCCAATATCGCCATGGTTGGCTGCTGTCTAGCTCCGGGACGGTTCCTAGGCTTCGGCGCCCTTCCATCGAAACTAGTGGATGGAGTCCACCTGCCCGACGCTCTCTGGTTTCTCGGGGTCTGGCTCCCCACTCCGACGGGGTGGGTACCGAAATCAAAGGGAGAGCGGTCGCTTTCGGCCTTGCCCCGAGGTCGGCTTCGGTCTCGTTCCGAGTACTGAGTTCGATGAGAGGCGGGGTGGAAGTGGAGGCTCCGGTTCCGTTCCCGGCTGCTCCCAGCTCCTGGGAGTCTTGGGCTTGCACGGGTTGCACAGGTTGATTGTCGGGAGACGCATACGGATCAAACAAAGGATCCCTGTCCGGGACAACCTTGGATTCCGCTGGGCCCGACTCAGACATGATTGGTAACAAAATGTCAGACTGTGGCTAAATAAGGCACTCACTACAGGGTTCCCTTTAGAAGCAAACACAAGTCCATTGTTTGGAAAAGGAAACTTTACTGCAGAAAAGGTCCATTATAGTCCACTGTCCTGAATAGGAGAATCAGGATGGTACATGATCATTGTTACCAATGAAGAGCAAGCATAAGATACAGAGTAACAATACCCATCTGGATCAGCCTCCCCCCACAGTTCTCAAAACAACATCTCTCAGTCCTGGGAAGCTGCTCTTCTTCAAGGCCAATGCTTGGTGGAACGGTGTTAGACAAAACAGTCTCCTCCGGTGGGAATGCTGCCTGGGAACTGGTGCACCTGGGAAGAAAACACTTAAACACTAGAAGCATTAGAAAATGGAGTCAGTACAGTTTAGATATACACTGGACCTGACAGATTCAATCTAGATTAAATTTAAATCTTTCCCCTTTTTTCTCTCATTGGATCACTCACAAAGATTCTAGCTCAGTCAACTCAGCAACCTTTTAAACCTGATCCAATTAGAAGAGATCACTAGGGAGGAATTAACACTTCTAAGCTTTGCAGAGAAGCTCAGATAGTAATTAGTTTTCCATTCTTCTTATTTTTCTTTAATAGCAAAAGAGACTGAAATTTATAGATGAATGGATGAATGAGTGATTTTTACAGAATAGGTAAAACACTAATATCTATGGGGCCTTGTTCATAGTTATGGGGCTTTGGGTCATGTAGGTTCACTGAGGAATGCCCTAGGCTGACAAATGCCCTCACTGACAAAGCGAGGTGAGGATATCACATAGGTCATATCTATGTATCTAGTTTATCAACATTTAACAGTCATGGATTCCTCCTAATAATCCTGGCAATTTAAACTCATCATGTAGTAAAGGGATTGAGAATTCTCAGTTAAGACCATCTCAGCGCTCTTTGCAACAGTCTAACTCTCACAGGGGAAAAAAATATAATAGAGGGAAAGTCTTAGGAGAGCAGCAGAAACTGTATCAGCAACACAGGCGAATATGTGGAATGGAAGAATGCAAGAGGACTGAATCCACTCCTAGTCCTCCTTTAATTACACTGTCAGACACAACAAGGCACAGAGGCTGATGGCTTGCAATATGCCTCAGCCTTTGTGAGGAAAATGGCAGCAGCTGATGACACAGGGCTGTACAGTGGCCCAGGGAAACATTCTGCTGAGGTAGCTGTGAGGGAAATACTCCATTGTGCAGGGAGCAGCTGTCAGGCCCAGCTGACAGCATTTACATCCGCTGTTGTCTGCTTGTAATTATTATCATTTTTATTATTGATTCAACTGCCTTTTCTCGTGTGTTTTAGAATGTGTGCAGTGAGGCAATCTCTTGGCACTTTGGAGAATTAAATTCATCTTTCAGTTGCTCCAGTGAGCATCACTCTCAGCATGCCCGCTGCTGCAGCCGTGGTACTCGGCATACAATTGTGTTTTAACCCTGGGGTACATCTGTGACATGCTGCCAGAAAGAGTTCCTTGTATGCTTTATTTTAAGAAGAAACAGGGAAAACAAACAATGTTCGGAGGAATTAAATTTCAATGAGGACTCCCACTGAAAAATAGTTCCAGGTTTTGGTACATCAAGATAAAATACAAATTAATCCACAGCTTTTCCCATCTCTTTGTGTAAATGGGCAGACTTGGAAACAGAAAGTGGTTATATTATTTGCTTAAAGTCACCACCCCAGTTTCCAAGCAAGATGCTGCCTATTTTTTAGCTACCCTTGTTTGTCCAGCGCTTCCCTGATTTTGAAGCTATGGACTGGGGGATGCTGAGAATGGCCTATTCCTTTCCTTATATAAAGTTCTGCCAAGTCTGGTGTTCTGGGAATAGCTTCTGCTATGACAAGGTTACTTGTTTCTCTCTCTCTCTCTCTCTTTTGCATGCTGTTAACCTTTTTACTTTTAGGCTGTCTGACGAAGTCAGCAGAAAAGCAGGCCACAATGGGTTCAAGAAAGAAACAGAATTCTGCAGCCAGCCTGAATTATGCAAAACATACAGAATTTTTTGCAAAACATATTCTACTTTTGCTAGTCCCAAGAAAGCCATGGCACTGAAATCCTGTGCTGAATTCAGTCAAGGTTTCAGATGGCATTACACACATTGTTTGAGAGGAAGAGGTGGAATCTTGGTGTAGTGGCTGGAGCGGCTTGGGTTGCATCCACACAATGGCTGTTTTCACATGTCCTAAATTTAGTGCTAAACTAGTGCTTCTTCCCGCAGCAATTCTGAAAAATTCTCACCTGTTTTCATTGCATTTTGCCCATTCTCTGTTTATTCCGCTTTGTGATTTTTGTTTTCCGTTTTTATGGCTTGCATGTGAATGACTAGGAACAATTATTAACGACTTCTAACGCATAACCAGCAATTTCCCACTTTACACATCTCCCCTTTAAATTTTCTGATCTGTTTGAAGAGATTTTCCCGCCCAACACTCCTGCAAGCCACTGCAGGCTCCAGCAGGCAGCCGAATAATGTATTGAGCTATTGCAATGTACTGTAAGGTAAGAACCAACCAGTGCAGAATGCTCCCGTGCATACATCTATGTTTTGTATGTGAAAAATATCTTCAGATGTAGCAATTGATTGTGTGCTGCACAGCACTACCCGATTTTTTAAAATTAATCTTAGAGATATTGCAATAGTACAAATCTAACTAACGTTCGTTCCTGACTGTGCACTGAATGTATGCACTATAATTGGTTCATGATAGGAGAGTGGGAGAATTATAGACCAGGGTGGGATGTGTACCGTCCCCTGAGGAAGTGAACATCATGAAACAAGTGGACACTACCGGTTGCTTGTAGGGCGGCAGAGAACCCTATGGTTTTCTGAGACATCTTGTATTCTACCTCACAACTTTCTACCATCTCAAAAGTTTGGACTGTCCACAATTCCAGTCTCAAGACTTCAACCTCCTTATTTTCTAATCGGGATCTCCAACCTCTGGGTTGCTTGGCCATGATTTTCAACGTCCATGGAGTAATTGCCAAATTTTGAATTCTTGAATTTCTATCTCTGAGGAAAGATAGACTGCATGGCCACAGGGAGGCTCGGTTGGAGACAGACGGTCTTATTACGCCTGTGAACTAAGGACTTCACGACTGTGTATTCAGATATTTATTGACATTATTGATTGTATATGAGAATGAACTATTATGATTTATGTGAGAAAGAATTATTACAGTTTATACGTTATTGGTACTAGCATTGATTTATTGTGATTTATGTACAATTGATAAGGGTTCCTTGTTGTGATCAACTCTTCTTATAGTACAAATCTGGCATGAAAGAAACCTGAAAAAGTTTCCACCTGAAAAAGTGCCAGTGAGCTGTGTAGCAGATATCCAACCAGCTGCGCCAACAGAAGCAAAATTGTTCTCTGTGGGGCCATGGTTGAGTCTTCAGAGAGGATGTTCTCTTCAGACAAGGCAATTTTGGAAGCCTCATGGCTATTTAAAGGTGTGAAAATTTGGTGAAAATTTGGTTTGTCTAATGTTTTCAGCAGTTCATGGGCGGGCAAACTCAACTGCCTATCACAGGGCATGTTTGGGGTGGGTGAATGCAAATTTGGTATTACGAAAGTGCAATATAGTGCAAAAGTTTGCAAAAAAAAAAAAAGAAAGTGGACAAGAATGTGCATTCATGTGCTGTGACACGAGCACTTCAACCACCTCCTCTTGCGCTTCTGCCTTGAAATGGGAACTTGTGGAAGCACCACCAGTCGTTACAAGTCAGGAGAATGTGTTTTGATGGCGAGATCACAGAAAACAATTCATGGTGTGAAATTGGTGGAATAAACAGCTGTGTGAAAATGGCCAATGATAATCTTTACTTTGGCACTTGTTTTCCTGAAGTGGCAGGAGATCCAGTTCTGGAGAAGTCATGTGGCAACCATCCCTCTTCAGATATCTATGTGAATCAGGGCTCTTGGGCCTTATAAAACTAGCTTCATCTGCACATAATAATGTTTCTCTTGAAGCTTTTCATGGCGTAACCTTTCTGCAGCTCAAGATGCTTTAAAGGACAGACAGAAAGGCCTGTAGTAGCCCTGCAGTGTAGTCCTAAGGAGAGTTGCACCCTTCTAAAATCATTGACTTCCATGGACTTAGAAGGGTGTAACTGCGTTTAGGATTGCACTGTTAGTCAGGGCCTGTTTAGGAAAAGACAGTCCTTCCCACATGTTGGTTCTGCTTCTCTTTATTTTGGGAAAGGGAGAGAGATAGCTGTCTTTTTCTCTCCCCTCCCTTTTTATGCGTCAGGAAGGTCCTCATTTAGTTGTACCCATTCCATTCCATACATAAAAATAAGGTGAGTCTTTGGAGCTGCTTATTTTGGAAGGTAGGCACTACATTTTTTTATATTGGAAACAAAATTTAGCTGACCATTCTATTTTCTGCCTCCTGAACGCTAATTTTGGAGTATGGGAAATTTCTTAGTAAGGGTAAAGGGCTGGAAAATCTTGTGTGGTGATTAAAGTGCTGGTTCATAGAAGCTGACGTCAGCACATGCTCTTTGGGAGGCAGAAGGCTTCTCATTTATCTTTTCCTTCTTTGTGTTGCATCTGGATATATTCCAGGAGGGAGGGAGGGAGGGGAGCTAATGTGTTTCCAGTGTCTTTTGGATACCCCTGGCTTTATGCAAGCAAACAGCTCATAGTGACCCAACTTTCAATTACCCAGTTCAATTAAAAAAAGGAAACCAAAGGCAGCCTCCACTTGCCGTCAACCGAAACTATAATTAGAACCTAATAATGAAAGGAAACACAGTGCTGCTTCAGAAATGATTGCCTGAAAGGACTCTGGCTCATAAGAGAAGCTTGGGACTCAATAATTTATACCAGTAGCTATGGCTCTGGCAATCCCACAAGAACAATGAACCTCACAGCAGATTCCTTTTTAAAGTCTTTTCTGGGAGGATAATGTTTCTACAGAGCATAGTCCAGTTAAAAGAGCAAAGGAAGATGTGACAGAAAGGCTCATAACTGAAGTCAGAACTGAAGAGATCAGAGGACACTCGGGGGGAAGCAATGACAGGAGGCCTCTTTACTCCAGTGCAGTTGGCAAGGTGTTCATGTCTCTAGCATCCTGGATGCAGGATTACTTTCTAGTGACACCACTAAGTAGGTCATGTCAAGCGGATTTTCAGGAGAGCTCAGAATGCCAGGAGCTTCCCTAATGAGATATGGATGGGCTGGATCTGGGGCCTTATATAGAAAAGGGGAAATACCCACCAACATTTGTTGAATGTAGCAGGCATGCACGTTTTTCATTAGATGAGAGTTTCTGCACAAATTATAGTCCAGGCATTTCCATGCACTCATTGCCTTTTCACATGTGATGGTAGAAACATCACCTTTGTAGTGGCCACATGCACCAAATCTGGTGGGTTCATGTAGCAGGGAGCCACAGACAGCTGTGGCATCCTAGTATGAATGGATGGTGCTGAAACAGATGCAACAAACTGCTCCAAACATGACGTCTGACATGTGATTCTGGTGTTTGACTAAATTCCTTGGATTTTATTTATTTATATTTATTTATTTATATTTCAATTTATATACTGCCCATCCTCAGGGGCTCTGGGCGGTGAACAAGCTAAAATCAATAAAAACAAGAAAACAACAATACTAAAATCAACATACAAAACAATAATGAAATAAATTAACCAAGTGCAATGGTGGGGAGAACCCCACCACCCCAAAGGTGGGAGGCCGACATGGCAGCGCCCCCTTCAACCACCGAACGCTTGGTGGAACAGCTCTGTCTTACAGGCCTGGTGGAACGATAATATGCCCCGCTGGGCCTGGGTCTCCATTGACAGAGCGTTCCACCAGGCTGGGGCCAGGACTGAAAAGGCCCTGGCCCTGGTTGAAGCGAGGCGGGCTTCCTTAGGGCTGGGGACCACCAGTAAACATTTATCTGCTGATCAAAGCGGTCTCCGGGGAACATACAGGGAGAGGTGGTCCCAAAGATATGCCGGTCCCAACCCGCTCAGGGCTTTAAAGGTAAGAACCCATACCTTGAACCTGATTCGGAATTCAACCGGAAGCCAGTGCAGCTGGTGCAGGACAGGTGTGACTGGTAGGATATACCAGTCAGGACCCGCGCCGCCGCGTTCTGGACCAGTTGTAGTTTCCGGATCAGGCTCAGGGGTTGCCCAGCGTAGAGTGAGTTACAGTAATCTGTTGTTATTCCTGTATAGAATGCATATAGTGAGACTGCTGATTGCAGATTTGTTGTCTTGATGAGCTGACTGGTACTGGCAAAAGGGGTGAAAGTAACACAAATATGAAGGCAACAAGAAGCCACTGAATCTCTCTACTCCTTCTCTCTTACCCGCTTTGGTGATTCTTGTAAATGGAGCTGAATTCCAACCTGAGCATTGAACTAAGTGTTGCGTCTTGAGAATGGAATACCAGAAAAGCAGCCCCCCATTTGCTACTCTATAAAATGCAGGCTTTTTCCCTTGTACAATTATCCTTTTCCAGTGTTTTTTTTTCTTTAAAAAACATAGGTACCAGTACTCATGATGTTTGCTGCTTTAGTGGCCCTAGTCTGCCAGCTGAAAGAGGTGTTGGCACTGTGTGCCAGTGCATATTGCCATAAAAAAATCCCTGTCCCTTTCCATACTTACATGAGTTTGTGAAGGCCAGTGAAACTGATATTATTACAGCTACTCACGCACAGTGTCTGTGCCATCATCAATTACCACCCTCAAAGACTTTGACCAAGCTCACATGAATAGTTTCTCCTTTTTAACAACATTCTGGGATGAAGCAGGAAATACAGTCCCTTGCTGCTGAACCCCTAGGATGCCTTTTCAGCTTTCAGGGTCATTGTGTGTGTGTGCATGCACATGCACAAAGGGGTGCAATGGGGACAATGGAATTCTTTGCAAGGTTTAAAGACTTGTTTCTGGATATATCTAAGAGTGAAGCACACAAAACAAGCAATGGCTTGGATCCACCAGAGTGTTTCCACATGGCAACGCTCTGGTAGATCCAAGCCTGTAAAATGTTTTTGTAACATTTTAAAACCTTATAGCAATTCTAAAAACAGAGGAATGTGTGCCTTTCCTGGTCCTTCTACAGGGTAAAAGCCTTGTTTGACTAACATTCGCGTGGTAATTAGGTTGATTTAATAGAGGCCAATAAGGACTGCATTTAGACTGAATAGTCTCTCGTGCTGCTGTCTTCATTTCAGAGAGTGTTTATTCTCCTCTAGAAAGCAGAACAGTGAACTCTGGGATGAGAAAAAATGGAGGCCTGTGCAAAGCAACAGGCCTTTTCAATTTCTTTTCTGCAGCAGCACCTCATGTTCTTTTCCTTTGCCTACATGAACATAGCTTTTGCAACAGAAGTAAACTTCCAAGAGAATCCACAGCTTGCAGTTTGAAGACCTGCTCTGCCACTGATTCACAGTCTTGTCTTTGGCATGCCACTCCCCCTCCCCTTTCCTTGCATGCAAACCATTTCCTTCCATGCATGCAATAAATAATACCTATTCACTTGCTTTGCTGAGCAACATTATGGAAATGTCAACAACATTTGCAAAGTGTTTTTAAGATTCTCTGACAAAGGCTGGATAGAAGGGTAAAGGCTTATTATATTGTTAATTGTTGAATGTAAACAAGAGGCAGCCTAAAGAATTCAGCTCAGCTACATGGCCTAATTGCCAGGCTGACTCATTCCATTATTTTGCAAGAACGATTGCTGGCAGTGACACAGAAGGGAAGGCACCCTACCCAGCTTTGAAGTAATGGGGGAAAGCAGCTTCTTGGCCATTGTAGGAAGCAATAACAACAATTCAGCTCATGTCACAGAGCTACGGGAAGAGCAGTCATTCAATTGATCTTGCTGGAGCCTTAAGGGCCAATGGAGGCCAGCTATCCGGTGTCGTGCTGCCTGGCTGGAAAACCCACCCCATTCCCTGGAGAAAGTGTTGCTAGCAGTCCTTAGGGTCATCTGAACCGTTTGTTCTGCTGGCTCATTCTAAACTTGAAGGCAGAGGGAGATATTAAATGCACTATTTTTAACTCATGGCATTTGAGGGCTATCTTGGGATTTAAATGCCCACGCTTTTGTGCAAGTTCATAGATTCCAGCTAGAAATGCCAATAGAATTCTGACTGAAATAATACATGCCTGATCAGTTGCCAGAATTTGCTGTTGTAAAACCACACGGAGAAAATAAGTTTCTGGCTGGGGTGTGTTTTGCAGTTCATGCTCTTTCATGAGCTGATTTAGTGCATGCATGAGCATTAATAGCATCAAATTGGAACTGGTTGGCTACATTTATAGTGCCGTGTGCATATTTATTTATTTATTTATTCAAAGCATTTATATGCCACCTTTCCACGCAACTTAAGGTTGCCAAGACAGCAAACAATCACAAAATAAAATCAGGTTTTAAAATACAAATGAATATATATAGAACATGTAAAACAATTAGTAAAACATGTAAACAGACACGCAAAAAGGAATGGGGACCATTGAAAGTTACTGAGGGAATGCCATACAAAACAGAAAAGCCATTACCCACTGGCGGAAGACAGTGATTAAGGGTGATAGACAAATCTTCTTGGGGAGAGAGTTTCACAACTTAGTGCCATGACTGAGAAAGGCCTTTGTTGGGTGGCCACCTGTCTAGTCCCAGATGGTGGGGGCAGGGCCAGTGCCAGTGCCAGAGTTTCTTGTGCCTGAGACCGGGGGCAGCTTCAGGGCTGTTGCCGCCCCTGTGTGTGACATCATCACGCAGCATGCCGCTGCGAGCCGGCCCCATTGGCGCAGTAGGCAGCTGGGACAGTGCACGGGTGGCCTCCCAGCCCTCCCACTCAGTTGCCCCGCACAGCCTTGGCCGCCTGCTGCGCCTGGCCCACAGTTGTGTGCAGGCGGCGGCAGCATGGGGCAAATGAGCGGGAGGGCTGGAAGGCTGCCCACTCAGACTGCACTGCACTGCCACTGCCAGCACGCGCTTTTGGCGAGGCACAGCAGCTGCAGGCCAGGCACAGTAGGTCGCCGGGGTGGCATGCGGGTGGCTTCCCAGCCCTCCTGCTCAGCTACCAGCACTGCTGCTACCAGCTCTGCAGTGGGTGCCCCTGTCCCTGGCGCCCCCTCCAGCACCTCAGCGCTCAAGGTGGCTGCTGGACCCACCTCCATGGAAATTTTGCGATAAGATAACCCTGCAACCCACTCCAGTCTACATTCTTACTGCAGCATATACCTCAATACCTCTTCAGGGGTAGCCCCATATAGAGCACGTTGCAGTAGCTGCAGTAGGAACTGCAGCACAGTGGTAAGGTCTCTTTTGCTCAAGAAGGGCCACAGCTGGCTCACTGGCTGAAGCTGGTAAAAGGCACTTCTGGCCATTGCTGCCACTTGCTTATCCAACAGAAGGTCCTGTTCCAGCAGCATCCTGAAGCTATGAATTTACTCCTTTGATATTACCCCATACAGAACAGGAGACATCTCAATTTCTGGGTCAACTCTCCCCCCCCCCCCCACTCTGCCAGTAGCACTTTTGTTTTGTTGGGATTAAATTTCAGCTTCTTAGCCCTCATCCATCCCAAAATTGCCTCCAGGCACTGGTTCATGGTTTCCATAGCTTCTGCGGGATTTGCTGGAAGGGGGAGATAGAGTTAAATGTCATCCACATATTCGTGACAACCCAGCCAAAATCTCCAGATGATCTCTTCCTATGTCTGTGTTTGGAATGTAAGCCACATGGATATCTGCCCCTTAAGAACAGGTACATGGCGGTGGCTGGTGAATACATATTTTGTTTGTTAGCCATGCACTCCAGTCATGTGGCGATGTGGTCCCTTGATAATAGATATGCAGAGGTGGCTGGTGCTACTTGCTGGATGGTTTGGTGTGTGTGTTGCAGTGTAATTCTAAGAACACTTTCCTGGGAGTAAGCCTCATTGAATAGACCTGAGCAGGATTCTGAGTAGACCTGCTGAGGATTGCTCTCTTGGTCTTCTAGCTGTCCTCAGAACTGAGCTTCTCCAATTCAGCTACCTGCCATCTTGTCTCAGGAAGTCTCTTGAGTAGTACATTGCTTATATGGCTGCTGTCCAAAGAAGATGGGCTCAGGTCAGGGCTCAGGAAACCAGCTTCCATCACATGCTGTTGCCATTTTGTTGGCCCCTGTATTGTTGGCCCTTGCATCTTTGGTTTGTGACCAACCTGTCTTTGCCATTCATATGGAGCCCCTGAAATAACAACACCAACATTTGATTTATATACCACCCTTCAGGACAACTTAACACGCACTCAGAGAAGCTTACAAAGTGTGTTATCATTATCCCCACAACAAACACTTTATGAGGTGGGTGGGGCTGAGAGAGCTCCAGAGAGCTGTGACTGACCCAAGGTCACCTGGCTGGCTTCAAGTGAAGGAGTGGGGAATCAAACCTGGTTCTCCAGATTAGAGTCCCCTGCTCTTAACCACTATACCAAACTACACCAAAATGCAATTCTGGAGTCATTGACAGAATAATGGGAAGCAGATTGGCAGAAGAAGAGATAGGAGTGGAGACTCTCAGCCTGATTGTATGATAGCCATGAAAGTGTAATGTCAGCAGCCTAGGGAAGCACTCCCTGGCAGCGTGACAAGCTCAGAGAGACCTTCCCTGTCATAAGGAAGCTCAGAGAGAATTTGATCCAGTCATGAACTGAGAGCTCTTAGACATTTTGCGATAAGATATATGACCCTATTTCAATGCTGTTTTGCACCAGGATTCTGTTGTCCTGCTACATTCTTTTCAAATAAAAGGCACCATGGTGACATCAGACTAATTACTGAAGTTCTGTTTTTCATTTCTATTATTTGCCTTCATTTGATGCCAGGTTATGTAACTTAGACTACCTTTAATGTGTTTCCTTTCCTCTCCCAGGCTTCCTACCAGGGCCCAGGAAATCCCTCTGACACTCCCCTGAGCTCATCAACATTCTCTTCCTCTTTTCAAGAATGGGAAAATCAAATCTGTGATTATTATTCCACATCTCCGTAACTTAAGATGCATTAATTCTCTGAAGTATGCTCAGTAGCTGGATCTTTAGTAGTTCTACTTGTTTGTGTACTAGGACTGCCAGGTTCCACGGAGAGGGCGGTGGATTCCCTGCACCCAGCCCCTGTCCCCCACCGCTACTCACCTGGCCAGCAGGGGGGAAAGTCTCAGGGGATGGACCTGGGAGGCAAAAAAACCTCGCAAGTTAGTGCACAGCTATGACGATGTCACTTCCTTAAGTGACATCATCGCACCCATCTTCACCTCACTTCTCTGTCTTGGTTTTACATATTGCACATAGGGGGGCTAGAATAATATCAGAGCCCGGGAGGAGTGTCAATAACCTCTTTTTTTTAACTCTCATGCACGCTCCCATCCAGTGTGATGATGTCACTAATGGAAGTGATGTCATTGCACTGACCTCACTTCTAGGCCCCTGGGTGGCTGGCCACTTCTCTGGGCTGGTACTGGAGGCTGGGTGGCCGAGCAATGGAGCAGGGGGGAGGAGGCAGGGAGGGGCCAGTGTCTGGTATTTGGGGGATGTTTTTCCCTAGATAGTCCCCCCAAATACTGGGTCTGGGTGAATACTGGACATCTGGCAACCCTAATTACACAGTGTGTATGGAAGCTTTTGAAATATTTAAACTTATTGTGGGCCTTCTAATATTTGGCGCTATGTATGTATTGAAATGTGTAAGTGAATTTTAAGACATGCTCAATAGACTCTCTGTGTCCCAATATATCTGAATGTCAGTTTTTTCCAATAATTGCCTAATAACTTTGTCCCTTTGCTTAAATGATTCCTTGGAACTGCGTGTGCATCATTGCCTCCTTTTACGTTGGTCTGAAAACCTAAACTTGTAGCTCCTTTCCAGAAAAGATAGTGGGGTGTGTTAGAAAATAGGTTTCTCTCTCTCATACTTGGCTTTCCCAGAATGCGTTGGGGCCTTATTCACATAGAAATGTGTCTAGTATACATGTGTCTTCCTGACTGGACATGCTAATAATGTGTGAATGGTGTTCAGGCAGAGGGGGGCATGTCTTTCTTAAGAGCAGGTCTATGAATGTGCTCAAATGCCACAAATAAGAATCCTAAAGATTTTTTTGCTTTGTAGTGGGTGGTCCTTTCAATGAGATTGTATTAATAAACTTTGAATCTATTAAGACAGGGCTTATTAATTAATTTCCTAGCTTTGTTTCTTTGTTGGATGCCCATTGAATCAAGAGACACATCAAGGAGGGATGAAATAGTGCCACATCTGGCCTGCCAAAATGTTCAGACACAGCAAGAGAGAGTTGCTGATGTTGCTGTGTAACTCCCTGTTATGGATCAGCTCAGTGCATTCGAACCATAATGTTTCCCAGAGGCTGCTGTAGCTTGAAGTTCCTTTAATTCCCTGAATCAGTGAGTTTATATTACAGAGTGTAATAGGCTTTGATGCAAAATGTCTTTTTCCAATGTCAGAGATTCAGAGGAGTTAGCTGTGTTAGTCTGTAGTAGAAAAATAGTAAAGAGTCCAGTAGCACCTTTAAGACTAACCAACTTTACTGTAGCATAAGCTTTCAAGAACCACAGTTCTCTTTGCCAGATGCATGGAGGGTACAAAGAAACTGGCCAGATATATATAGGTGGTGAGGGGAAGGGGGAGTAGATGCAATCAGTTGCAAAAGTCATGAAAGAGGTGGAGACAGCCCCCTACAGGCAGCCTACAGACAGCCCCCCAACCTTAAATGACTTCTCACTAACAACCACGAACCGGCTAGCAGAGTCACCAACACAGGTACCAGACCCTGCAACAGACCAAGATGCCAACTGTGCCCTCATATCTACCCAGGAAATATTATTACAGGACCCAATGGCATTAACTACACTAGCTCTTAGAGCTGCTTATCCTCCAACGTGATATATGCCCTCATGTGCCAACAATGTCCAGACCAACAGTGTCAGACCAGCAAAGCTACAGTTCATTACTATACATACATGGATTCAAGCCCAGCCTTAACGATTTCCTATTATATTTAAATCTAGACTTTCCAAGAACAGCGTTAGTCCTTGAAACACCTCTGTGAGACAGGGGCTACAGCCCTAAGGAGTAAGTCCCATTAATTTGTTGGAATAGGTGACTCAGCATGCCTTCGACACTGGGGGGCTCTGCCCGTCTCTGTGTGTGAATGTGTTATTTTCCTGATTACCAAGATACATCTCCTTGTCTAAGGTGGGAATACCTCCTGGCTCCTCCTCTCTTCCTGTCTCCGTTGTGAAAGTTTCTCTTTCTTGCCTTATGATCTTCCAAGGAGGAGGATGCACCTTTCAAGAGTTCCTGCCATGGAGGCCTAATCAACATACCTATCTACTGGCATGATGCCAAATTAGTTGGCCATCCGAAGTAGGTTGAATTCTTTCTTCTTTCTTATATGCTATGATGGAATTTACCTCAATAGACTTTGAGGTCTATTTTTAATACAGTTTGATTGCCTGCACATTCATTACTGCACGTTAGGTAAAACACTTCTGACTGGGTAACAATGCTAGCAAACAAAATATAACTATTTCCAGTATTAATAACATGGAACTTACTTCTGAGTAGACCTGCTTAGGATTGCTCCCTTAATAGGCCAGGAGACCATGAATTGCTAAAGAAAAGTGAACTTCTCAGGTGAACCAAGATTTGAACTCAGACTTGGCAAATACAAATCTCCACTCTCTAGCTAATGCGCAATATTGGCTTTTAAATAGATGGCCATCCAAAAGCTGCAGAATGATCAAAGAGGATTGCTATGTACATACTGCTGCTGCTACTTAAGTTTCCGTAGCTTTCAGCACTTGCCCCTTTGGGTATTTGCTCTTTACCTGGTTGCTCATGAATTTCCTTTCTTTTCCTTCATCAACTGTTTGCCTAAGGTTGTTTCATGGAAAGTGGGGTTTGCTTGACTGCTACTGCAATCCCCAATGTGAGGTTTTGCATGCCCCTTAGGAGAAATGAGCCACCAGCCAATTCATTTTAGCAGCTTTGCAAAGACATGGAAAATGTATTTCAAGACACATGCTGAGCATGCACTGAGAAAATCATGCACCTACTGTGTGTTGAACTGTGCACATATCTCTATAGTCCTCATTCTCAATGTACCACATGGGCAAGTGAATTGACTCATGCTTCTTAGAAAGTGTGATCTCTAGTCTTCTTGGAGAAAAGTTTTGCTCTGATTTCCTTGCCAGAATTTCAGCCTCACGTACACTGTTGCTGACTGAGATCCAACCAGTGAGAGGAACTGAACATTCCCACCTCCTGCTGCAGCCCACTGGAACCCCTGAAATAGGGCTGCTTGGAGTCAGTGGATTTACCCCAGGAACACAGTAATGTGAGTCAGAGGTAGCCTAACGGTCGCACTACAAGTGACGAATGACACTTGCCTAGCAAGTGAACAGACTCACGTGTATTCCTCCCTGTTCACTTGCCATTCACTTGCGCTCCACTTGATCAAATGCAGTGCAAGTGAATGGCAAGTGAACAGGGAGGAATACACGTGAGTCTGTTCACTTGCCAGGCAAGTGTGATTTGTCACTTGTAGTGCGACCCTCAGTGCTTCTGAGGCCCTGTGAAGAAGTCAAGGATGGCCCCCAGAATCACTTGGTGCAAATAGGCAATCCCATCCAGGGCCTCTTGACTCCCATTAGCAGGGGCTTCAGGGCAGCTCAGCTGTAGGGCACTCAGCGGATCCCCATGCCCTACAGCTGATTGTCGGCTTCACTCAGGCAGAGTAGAAACCAGCTGTGCTTTCTCTCTATGCAACGTTTCTGCATGGGCATTCACTGGTTTTAACATACTCCCTACAGTCAGACTTTTTTCCAAAAAGGAGAACTCAGACAAGCTCAGGAGGGTAATGCATCTCCTACCCTCCCCCAAATGCTACATTCTCACATGAAAACTGTATGTGAGGGGAGTTATTTCACTGATTTTTCAGCTCCATGTGGAGAGAGTCTCTGTGCACAGATTCTCCACATGGAGCAGCAAAGTAGGCAAAATAACTCTCCCCACCACCATGCTGTTTTCGCACAGGAAAATGATTTGGAGGAAGGCAGGAATGCTTCCTCCCCTTGGATTGCCATTCTGAGCTTGTCTGAGTTCTCTCTTTTTTTAAAGAAACAGTTCCCTTCAGTTGATGTCTGACTGACTGCAGGGAGCTTGTTAAACCTAGTGCACGCCCATATAGAAATGTACTGTCTAGAGAGACCTTGTGATGGGACAGTGGGCTATAGCTAAACTTCCCTGAAGCCTCTGCTGCTGTTCTGACTTGCGACAGCTTTAGGGTAGCCGACAGGGCAGTTGGCTGCATGGCAGTTGGGGTCCCCCAGCACAACTCTCCCCCAGTTGTCCTGGGTGCCTCATAGTTAAGACCACCACTGATGGCAGGGGAATGTAACGGGAAGGGGCTGTGAAAATTCTCTCCCACATCAGCAGAAGGGTTCTTGCACTGGCAGAGAACAAGATTGGGACCAAGCCATAGTTTACATAAAAGGGCAGAAGCTGGCTATCTAAGCAGTGTTTGTTTAGCTTATACTCCAGCCAGGTTGGCAACATTGAACAAAAATTATAGTTCCTTATTCTAACACTGGTGGTTATTGTGTTTATTAAAGGTACTCATTTGATTCAAGAGATTGAAGTTGCTCACCCGCCTTTTTCATGGTTATCTGCCCATGAGAAAAATTAACATTTGCAATTGTGGTTGTTGTGGGTTTTCCGGGCTGTATTGCTGTGGTCTTGGCATTGTAGTTCCTGACGTTTTGCCAGCAGCTGTGGCTGGCATCTTCAGAGGTGTAGCACCAAAAGTCAGAGATCTCTCAGTGTCACAGTGTGGAAAAGATGTTGGCAGCTCATTTATATCTACTCAGGAGGGGTGGGGTTGAGCTGAGTCATCCTGTAAGAGTTTCCCAGGGTGTGGAATGCTAATGGAGGGAGGCTTCACTGTATCCTGAGGAGGTTCTTTTGCATATGGATTGGTGCTTGATGTGCTAATCTTCTCTGCAGGGCTATTGTCGGGTATTGAGTGTTTTGTTAGCCTGGTGTTTTTCAGAACTGGAAACCATGCTCTGTTCATTCTTAAGGTTTCTTCTTTCCTGTTGAAGTTTTGCTTATGCTTGTGAATTTCAATGGCTTCCCTGTGCAGTCTGACAAAGTAGTTGGAAGTGTTGTCCAGTATTTTGGTGTCCTGGAATAAGATACTGTGCCCTGTTTGAGTTAGGCTATGTTCAGCCGCTGCTGATTTTTCAGGTTGTCCAAGTCTGCAGTGTCTTTCATGTTCTTTTATTCTTGTCTGGATGCTACGCTTTGTGGTCCCGATGTAAACTTGTCCACAGCTGCAGGGTATACGGTATACTCCTGCAGAGGTGAGGGGGTCTCTACTGTCTTTTGCTGATCGTAGCATCTGTTGTATTTTTCGGGTGGGTCTGAATACTGCTTGAAGGTTATGCTTTTTCATAAGCTTTCCCATCTGATCAGTAATTCCTTTGATATATGGCAAAAACACTTTTCCTGTAGGAGACTGTTTTTCCTTGGTTGTTTGATTCATCCTGGGTTTGATTGCTCTACGGATTTCATTTCTGGAGTAGCCATTTGCCTGAAGCGCGTGGTTTAGATGATTAATTTCCTCATTGAGAAAGTGCGGCTCACATATTCGTCTTGCACGATCCACTAATGTTTTCATTATGCCTCTTTTCTGTCGGGGGTGGTGATTGGAGTTTTTGTGTAAGTACCGATCAGTGTGAGTTGGTTTCCTGTAGACCTTGTGACCTAACTGAAAGGTATCCAGAAATGGGAATTTTCCCTCGATTTCTTTCTCCATTGTGAATTGTATGTTCAGGTGGATGTTGTTGAGATGATTCAAAAAATGGCTACTCCAGAAATGAAATCCGTAGAGCAATCAAACCCAGGATGAATCAAACTGGTTTCCAGTTCTGAAAAACACCAGGCTAACAAAACACTCAATACCCGACAATAGCCCTGCAGAGAAGATTAGCACATCAAGCACCAATCCATATGCAAAAGAACCTCCTCAGGATACAGTGAAGCCTCCCGCCATTAGCATTCCACACCCTGGGAAACTCTTACAGGATGACTCAGCTCAACCCCACCCCTCCTGAGTAGATATAAATGACCTGCCAACATCTTTTCCACACTGTGACACTGAGAGATCTCTGACTTTTGGTGCTACATCTCTGAAGATGCCAGCCACAGCTGCTGGCAAAACGTCAGGAACTACAATGCCAAGACCACAGCAATACAGCCCGGAAAACCCACAACAACCATCGTTCTCTGGCCGTGAAAGCCTTCGAGAATACATTTGCAACTGTGGTTTTAGAAAATAGGCAGGGTATCTGCAAGGGCAGAGATTCATGCAGTCTTTGCACTCAAATGATGTTTGCTGTAGTTCAATTCCCTGTGTGTGCTTGGGAACAGGGGGTGAGGATAGGGGTACAACTTGGCAGTCCATATTGCAATACATGTGAAACTAAGAGTGATTCTGCACACGTTGGATAATGCACTTCCAATCTTCTTTATAGATCATTTGGAACATATTTTTTTATGTGCGGAACAAAAAATCCACCTCAAACGATTGATAAAGTGCATTGAAAGTGCATTATCCAACGCGTGCGGAATCAGTCTAAGTGTTCCACTGTTAGTGTCTTGTGGCTCTTTGGTTCCAGAGGTCAATGCCATGCTCACTTAACCTACTGATGCATAGTGGATACTAATTACTTACACTCAAACAACAAACCCAAATGTGTGAACAAATATTTTGTGGGAATGCAACATGCAAGCCACAGATCATTTAATCACTGTAAAGAAACATTTTTTAATCTTGGTATTTCCATTACACTAGAAATGTCATATTTGCAGTCAGTGACTGCTGATAAATTTGAAATGCTCTTGCTTTAGTATTCCAAGTATAATGTCCTTATATATAATTGCATATTTTAAACCCTGGTCTGTCATGAGTTGCCAGGA
Organism: Eublepharis macularius; assembly: GCF_028583425.1. Classification (NCBI taxonomy): domain Eukaryota; kingdom Metazoa; phylum Chordata; class Lepidosauria; order Squamata; family Eublepharidae; genus Eublepharis; species Eublepharis macularius. The sequence goes on along the minus strand of NC_072790.1, from coordinate 177,514,830 downwards.
TGACTGGGCTGACAGGCATGGACTGATGTTTCTTCTACTTTCAGATGGAAACATTTGATTTAAAAATAGGCTGTGTAAAGCTGTAGCTAAGCTCTCATACAGCTTTTCTCATGTCACTGAAGGGAGATACTATGCTAGGTCTCCTTGGTGTAGGTGCCAATTTAAAACAATGTTGATTGCTCTTCAGTTGCTGTGTTGCCTGCCTGTGGCTGACTTGCTGAGCCATCAAAACCCAAACAATCAGGGAGCCTGCCAAGATTCCAGCTGTTCCTGCCACAATCACAGCCCAGTAAAGGACCACAGCTCCATTGTTCTCAGATGTGCTTTCTGAACTCTGCCATTCACTGTTTTTTGATGTCAAAAGAAAAGGGTGTTCCTGGAGCAGAAAGAGAGAGTTTACAGAATGTTTATGGGAGAAGCGTTCAGTCTGCATACTACTAATTCCGTTAGAAATAATAGGCTCCTCCCTCCCACCCTCATCTCCTGAACTTTTCCCACTGGTACAGCTACAGGATCCACCATCTTAACACGTTCAAAAGCCATAAGCATATCTATTCCCTTGAAGGCTGGCATTTGCTGGATAGGCGCAGCTTTTAGCACATTTATTTATCCTTCCAACTGGAAACATGCAACTCTAATAGACTGTAGTGAAATGAAAGTTTTCCCCCCAAAGAGACTGAAACATTTAGGAACCAAGGAAACAGTTTTTCCTTTAACTATTTGTTTCTATACTTTTGATTATATAATGTGTGTGTGTGTGTGTGTGTGTGTGTGTGTGTGAGAGAGAGAGAGAGAGAGAGAGAGAGAGAGAGAGAGAGAGAGAGAGAGAGAGAGAGAGAGAGAGATGTTGTAGATCTTTACAGGACCAAGTTCTCCACTCCTCACCCTTCTTGCAAATATTTGCAGAACCTCTCACCCTTTGAGTTCTGCTTAGAAATAAAACTCACAACTTCTATCGGTGGCTTACTCCCAAGCTTCTCCAGGTGTCCACACAACTATCCTTACGGCTCCATCTAGACTAATACAATGATGGATCCCTTTCTGCCTCATCTGCATTTCTCTCTTTGCTGTCTAGTTTTGTTCAGAAAACCAGAATGTGTTCATGGTACATGAGACCCATGAGGGGACAACTCTGAATATGTTTTAACATGTATTTCAGACAGAACATCATAAAATAAAAAAGGAGAACTTCCTTTATTGTGACATGTTTCCTTACATCAGTCTTAGATTAGGCTGCTACAGTTACAGTACAATTCTTAGCTAAGCAACACCCTTTAAAGCCCACTGACTTCACAGGGTGTGAGGAAGCCTAGGCTAGAAGCCTAACAAATAAATTAAAAATAAATAAATTTTTATTGTCTGATGCCCTACCAAATTCCTCCGTTTTCTTTACTGATTCCTTTTTCTGCTGTATTGTGTCCTTTCAAGCCTTCCCTTTACAGCTGTTTTGTGTACTCCTTCATGCTACCTTCTAATCTTCCTCTAGGTAATTTGTACATGTTTACCACAGGCTTAATTTGTAACCCTCCTCTAAAGACAAGAGGAGATGTGTGCCACAGGGAACTAGAGAAATTGGAGTGGGGGGCTGAGAGGCAAGGACTGAGGCCTTTGGAGCAGAGGCTGCAGGTCAGCCAAGGAGATATAAGGAGGAGTGGAGAAAACAAAGATAAGATCACATTTGATGCTTGGAATACAATTGGAAGCACATTTGACACTCAAGAAACTTCTTGATCAGCTTCTTCAACCAAACCTACCATACAGGTTTACAGTATGTATAAGGCATGTATTTATTGTGTGGATAATGTAAGCTGCCCTAAGTTTCATAGAGGAACGATGGGATAAAAATGTGATAGAAAGAACGACAGGCTGGCATTCTTGCATCTGCAGGATAGCCCAAGTTAATATTGCCTTCTGGCATCCTATCCTCCCCTTTACTCAGTCACCCGAGGAATGGGACCAAGTTTTCTGGATAATAGTGATGCTTCTATGATTCTCTTTGTAGGTATCATCTATAGGCGAGGCTGAATCAAAATTGCAAGTAGCCTTCTTTGGTGCAAAGGGCATTAGAATGGTTGATGCATGCAAAGTGATGGTTTAATCACGTAGTGCACATTTCTGCTAGCAGCACACTAATGTGCTCAGATTCAGAATTTAGGAACTACAGAAGAATTGGTATATCCAAAATTCTAGCGTGTGGTTCTTAAGGCACACTCCAGCTTCTTTTTGTGGTGTACTGGCGTGCTTTAGTACACAGTTCAGGAATCATTGAGCCAAGCAACGGGAATTCCTGTACAAGCAGTAGGAGGATGGAGAGGCAAAGGGATTGTGTGGCAAGAAACTGAAGGGAGCGGGATGGGGAACTGAATTCTATGCAGTGATTTAAAATACCCAACCTAATCCCTGCCTGAAGGCCTGGATTAATTTTTTTCAAAATCCATCTGAAACCATGTTTTGGCAGTCTACTATTGCTTACTGAGGTTGGACCCTTTAGTGCTGACCTTTCCTAAGTAAAGTTATTGTAGGGCTGCGTCCCTCCAACTGGCTCCCTCTGAGAGAGAGAGGGAGAGAGATACACACACAGAGAGAATATGAATGAGCTTACAATTGCAGCTTACTTTTCTAAACTTCTCATAAAAATATACCACCAATCACACTTTAAAAAAACATGTCCTTGCTATTACTGCTGTATTTTACTTCTACATTTACAGTCTTCTTATAATATTTTCTTTATTATTATGTCCTATAACTAAAGCTCAGAAAATGTTAGCTTCAGCAGCACTGCCCAAGTTTGCTTCTTCTTCTTTTTTTGGTGTGAAGCCATTGGAGAAATATGGCATCATTGTTGTATTTACAAATATACAAGTAGTGTTTGGGTGGAGACAAAGAGGAACTTCTACAGGGCAGTAGATCCACTATTCCATATCTGACCTCCAGAGAGCGAGCAAGAGAGAGAGACCCTAGACCACATGGTGCTTCCCTATCAGCAATTCAATTTACTCCTCAACTACTGTTTATCCTAGGACTGGAGATCTTCCAGAGATCTCCCAGAATTACAACTGATCTCCAGATGACAGAGACCACTTCCCCTGGAGAAAATGGCTCCTTTGTAGGGTAGACTCTATGGCATTATATCCCACCCACTCCAGGCTCCCCTCCCAAATCTCCAGGAACTTTCCAGCTTGGAGTTAGCAAACCTAGTTTCATAGGAGCATAGAATCATAGAGTTGGAAAGGGTCTTACAGACCACCTAGTCCAAATGCAGGAATAGCCTAAAGCATCCTCAACAAGTCCAGCAGCTTCTTGAAGGCTGCCAGTGAGGGGGACCCACCACATCCCTAGGCAGCTGATTCCATTATTGCATTACTCTTAATTTATCCATACATGCTTAGTTTATCCATACTTGCTTATATACTTGTGTTCAATATTCAGCTAGAGGGATAGGGTTGCCAGTTTTCAGATGAGGTCTGGAGTTCTTCCAGAATCACAACTGATTTCCAGACTATAGAGCCAGTTCCCCGGGAGAAAATGGCTGCTTTGGAAGATAGACTTTATGTATTACAGTCCTGCTGAGCTCCCTCCTCTCTGCCATTTTCAGGCACTACACCCAAATCTCCAGGGATTTCCCAAGCCAGAGTTGGCAACTCAGTGGAGGGGTAACCCCTTCTCCAGGCTCAGTTGTGCCCTTGAATGAGAAGGCTAATTAGGGAGACTACCTCATGCCAATTAGCTCCTACTGTGGAACTATAGCTATAGCCATCAACAAATGTTAACATTTTTTTCTGTCATTGGCCCTGACTTCTATCTGCTGTATCACTTTTGGCCATACTACAGTGATTCCTTTACAGTAATCAGGCAACAAACCCATAACACTGCCCTCTCATGAGGTTGCCTTAGGTGACAAATGAACAGGGCAGAACAACACGAAAGGACAATGGAGGGCTAGAATATAGGGAATAACTTCAAATATTCTTGAATATTGGAAGGAAAAGTGTATGCAGGCTGAAGAAAAATTACATGTATGCAACTTGAACTTACCCATGTTTATGTAAAAAAACGTACAACATTACAAGGGAGTTGACTTTTAAATCAGAGTATAGGGACTTGCAATCATAGTCCTAACTCCCCAGAGCTAGCCCATAATGCAGGAAAGAGCTGGCTGCTTTCCAGAAGGTGATTCAGCATCATGTTTTATTCTCTGTATGAGCTATGAGGCTTGAGAAGTCCCTCCTCCAAGACAGGTTCACAATGTAAATGAGGAATGAAATGCACTCTGCCAGCTGGCAACATGGCCATTTTTATGGGCCCTTATTAGGATACAGTTTCAGCAGTCTGAGTGGAATCCCTGACAGAGTACAGTGGGGGTGCTGGTAAGCACAGTCACAGACAAGTGGAAAATGTGTGTTGCAGGAACCTTAGAATGCCTCTAAGCCATTCAGGGTGCAACTTTTCTTTCCCTCTCCATGATGAGGAAATGTGAGTTAGACTTCAGCTTGGAGAGAGCTATGAGAATTTTCAAAGCGAGCTGAAGTTTTATCCCCCTACCCCACATGCTGTGGAATTGCTGTGTTCTATCTACCTGCTTAATACCTCCTATGGTACCAAACAGGAATTCTTTGGGAGGTTTATTTGTCATAGGCCTGTGGTTAATTGAAAACAAGGACTGTGCCCCCCACCTCAAACCAAACAAGCACCCCCAGCTCCTGATTTAGGAAATATAGTTAAGCAAGTCATTAGGTAGGCAAAGATAGTCCCCTGTGAAAGCACCAAGTCATTACTGACCCATGGAGGGACATCACATCACAACGTTTTCTTGGCAGATTTTTTACGGGGTGGTTTGCCATTGCCTTCCCTAGTCATCTACACTTTACCCCCAGGAAACTGGGTACTCATTTTACCGACCTCGGAAGGATGGAAGGCTGAGTCAACCTTGAGCCAGCTACTTGAACCCGGCTTCTGCCATGATCAAACTCTGGTGGTCTTGAGTAGACATGGGCACGAACAACATTACGAATGGAAAAAACCCATGAACAGCCCATTCGTCTGTTCATGAACAAGCCGTTTGTGAGGCTCCATTCTAAAAGAACAAGTAGTCAATGTAAGCCTCGTTTGTTGCCTTCGTCAGCCATTCATCAAGCCAGACAGTCTGGGGCCTTTCAATCAATTCCCCTGGCAACGGCAGGGACTGAACTCTGTCTGAACTCCTTCTGGCTTTCCTTCTGGCTTTAACCCCTCAAAGTAGCTTCCACCAGAGAGTCCCGTTTTTGCCATTGTGAAGAGAAAATGACAACAAAGGGAATGACCCATGGATCATGCCTTTCCCGGGGTGCAATCTCTCTGAAACTTGGGGAGTCTTCGGAGGACAGTGAGGACTATATCCCCTGCAAATTTGGTGGGTATTGGACATTGGGAAGGTCAGTTTGTGGGGTGTTTAAAGGGTCCTGCCCCTTGCACGTGGCAGGAAAGGGCCCTTTAAACTATCGGCTGGCAGGTGGCAGGAGGGAATTCCCCCTGCCACCTGCCAGCTGATAGTTTAAAGGGATCTTTAAGGGGCCATGAACAATGAACAACAAACATGTTTGTGAACAGGGTCATGTTAGTTACTGTTCGTTGTTCATTGTTCATGGATGGCAACGAACAACGAACAGCTTGTTTGGGTTTTTTTTCCGTTTGTGCCCATGTCTAGTCGTGAGCAGAGCCTGGGCTGCAGTACTGCAGCTTACCACTCTGTGCCATGGGGCTCTCAAGTCATTATAGAATCCTACATTGCAGTATATAGAGCAAGTACAAAAAGGGTTCTTTTTTAACATTCACAGGGCTCTTTCAAAAGATATATCAGCTTTATTCATGGTGAGGAGTGTGAGGGTGGAGGAGTGTCTCTTACTTCCCTAGCCACTCAACATACTGGTGTGTAGGCTGGAGTAGGCATGCCACACAGCCTCCATTAATTGCTCTTTACATTTCTACATTCCTGATCTCCTGGTCAGTTGGCATGCCACACGGGAAGACTCAGGGAGTAGTTTAAATGTGTAACATTAAGTCTCTCACCCTTCACAGAGCACAATACTCCCATACGCTCTAAGTAACATTCTCCTATGCTCAGAGGCTCATGATGTACCTTTCTTTCCGTTATACTTCCTAGATAAGACAAAAGTCTGAACACAGCAATATTTTGCTTAGTTGGCCGAGAATGGAATGTGTAACTTGTAACTGTTGCTATAACCATATTTGGGCATCCGGGACTTCCTGAATACAAGTTAATAAAACTCTCGCCTCCATGTTTGGAGGGACAGACTTTGCATCCAGACCCTGTCTCGTGTCGTTACTACACTGGTGTCCCCTCCAAAGTCCAAATCCTCTATGCATTATCAAATGAGGCCAAATCAGATGTTTGTTAAGTTTCAGAACTGCAAAGGAAACCCTACGTTCAACCTGGTGTTTTGACCATGAATATACATAACCTACATACATAGGCTTTGCAGAGTCAGGTGTTATGCCACTGAATGACTGTCCACTGGCACTGGAGGGTAGGCTAGCACACATGGCGATGGGTAAAGGTGTAAGGCATACTCCTTCCTCATTCCCTGTCCTTTCTGTGTGCAGGGGAAGCATATTCCCAGTTTAATTTTGCTTCATCACACCCACTTATGAAAAAGGAATATTGCTCTTACTTTGCAAATTTAATTGGCCTTGTCTTCTTCCCTTTTATCCTGACATCCCCATTTAACATGTTACAATTTCAGGCTGAGGAACAGCCACCTGTTTAATAAGTCATTTCCTGGGTCAGACTCGGGAACTTGAACCCAGGTTCCCCTGAGCTACCATCCCCTCTGCTGTAGCACAGTGCTTGGATTGCAAATCAACACTCTACTCATTCAAATGTCACTACTGCCATGAGCTCAGCAGATGGCCTTGGCTAAGCCACTCCTCTCAGCCTCTGCTCCCTAGCTGTATTGTGGGAATAATAATAACACTATGTTCACTGCTTTGAGTGGGCACTAATCTATCTAGAAAAGTAGTATATAAGCACATTACTACTACTACTACTACTACTACTACTAGCAGTAGTAGTGTGAGATTTCCTACTCGTATCTGAAGAAGGGAACTCTGACTCTTGAAAGCTTATACCTTGAAAATTTTGTTGGTCTTTAAGGTGCCATTGGACTCAAATCCTGTTGTTCTACTGCAGACCAACACATGACTACCAACCTAAAAGATTTTCTTAAATGCTACTAAGACAGGCTGCCATGCGTTCTACATCTTTGGCTTACAAGATTCCTGCATGCACAAACGTTTCCCACAATGGATGACATGGTACATTGACAGAGAACAGGACAACTTAAAAAATCCTGGGAAGGACAGAAAAGGGGCTGGCTGGAACAGCTGGGAATGTGCTGATTTGGCAAACTCCCACTGCAGCCTTGGCTGGCAGAGCTCCTGACAGAATTCCACTAGAGACTCCAGCACTGCCTGGGCCAGAAGAAATGGGGGGGGGGACGCAGGGGGGGGAAGAAAAACATCAGCTCTGAAGTGTGTTTTAAGATTATTAAATCAGAAAGAAAGAAAGAAAGAAAGAAAGAAAGAAAGAAAGAAAGAAAGAAAGAAAGAAAGAAAGAAAGAAAGAAAGAAAGAAAGAAAGAAAGAAAGAAAGAAAGAAAGACAAAGATCAGAATGTTCCTCCGGCCCAGGCAGAGAAACTGTGTAATTTACAGCTTGCTGGAACCAAGCCAATGCTGCACCCTGTCCAGTGACTATAGATATGATTTTGTTATTTTTAGATTTGACTGAAAAATAAATTCAGTTTCTGGCAGTGTGACTAGTAAAACAAATTCAACAACCTCTGATTATACATTATTTTGCAGGCTGGCCATGACTTTACCACTAATGTATTTATTTGCTTTTTTGTTATATTTAACATGGTGCCTTTCAAGTGTACATAAAAGCAACTTCAAGTTTAAAAAACAACAACTTTACAGTATGAAAATGCTAAGACATAAACAATACCATAATCACTTTAAAAGCCTTCATGTTCATCATGTTGTAATAGCTACACAGCAGATATGCCAATCAATCTTCATTTTGTACAGTCCTGTTGAACCAGCAATACCTTGCCATTTTTCTAAAGATCAGCAGCAGTTCACTTATGGGACTAGCCTGTAATGAAGGCCAATTCTGTACACTCGTCATTCTACCAAAATGAAAAAATGGTGATAGAAATGGTATCTTTTAACTGTACCTCAGCATGCTGGCCTACCAACAAGAACATCCACTTTCTAATGTTATGTACTGATATCATTTATTGTTAGTCAAAGCAACAAAAATCAACCTGTCAAAATTGTCTATGGTGGACTGGTTTTGTTTAACTGATCATCAAAAATGTGCACCTGCCACAATACTTGTCATCAGAAACCAACACCTGCCACCATGTTATACGAGAAATGATCATGCTCAATAGCATAAAGCTGTAAAATCAGAGAAGTGTCTCTTTTTGTTGCTGCACTTGAAGACTCCTACAGTGGGAGGCATTTCTAAGAGCTAGCTAGCCTTAAGCAGCAGACAAAGGTGTCAAGGGACGGGGGGGGGGGGGGACGGGAAGGGAAACAGGGATGACACACCCCATCTGGTCCATAATGTTTACTAGAAATCTATGCCCCATTTCCTTAAATTTTTAAAGTTTCGATGCGCACTGTCTTGGGAACCCTTAGAAAGGCAGCATAGAAATGTTTTAAGTAAATAAATTGAAGTAGTGTAGGAATACCCTTCCAGAGTCCAGTGGGGGGCCAGATACTGTCCATACCCCCAGGTATTCAAGTCCCAAGGTACTAAAGGCTCTCTAGATAGAAAACAACATTTGAACACCCTGGTCCTATCCTATCCATGTTCAGAAGCTGCTGTAGCAGAGTGGTTAAACGGCTGGGATATGCATCAGCACTCTGCTAGTTCAACTCATACTACTGCCATGAACTCAGGAGGTGGCCTTGGGTAAGCCACTCCTCTCAGTTGTATTGTGGGATAATAATAACACTGACTTTGTTCACTGCTCTGAGTGAGCACTAATATGTCCAGAAAGGCAGTAAATAAGCTTATTATTATTATTATTATTCGAATTATCTGAAACAATCAACAATATGCAGAGGTCACATGCCCCACTAGGACATCTGCCCGCGGCATGGGATATGCGTCGAACTTGGCCACCTTGTTCAACTCGTGGTAGTCGACGCAGAAGCGGGTCGACCCCTCTGGCTTTGGCACCAAGACATGGGGCTGTGCCACTCACTTTGGGATGGTTCAATTACTCCCAGGCGCAGCATTTCCTCCGTCTCTCTGTTCACCGCCTCCCACTGCTTCCAGGGGATGGGCTGCCAGGTTGACCGTGCAGACTGCCCCGGCTGGGTGGGAATGGCATGGCATGGTGTACTAGCTTCATGACCCCGGGACGCCTTGAGAAGACCCCGGCTACCTGCGTCCACAGGGCTTGCAGCTGGGCCTTCTGCGTGGGGTCGAGCTGCGGGCCCAACTTCGGCTCCTCGAACTCCGGGGCATTGGTGGTCCATGGCAGCTCGCTGTCAGGATGCTCTAACGGGTCCTTGGCCACGCCACACTCATCCTTTGGCCGTTCATGCCACTGCTTTAGGAGGTTTACATGCTGCTGGCGCTGGCCGACCCCGCACTGGAGTTCGTAGGTGGTGGGGCCCAGCACCCTCCGAATTTGGTAGGGGCCCCTCCATGGGTCCCCTTCCTCTCTTGGGAACACCGAGTGGTGCACGAGGACCTTCTCTCCGGCCTGGAAAGTCCTCATCCTTGTGCCCCAGTCGTAGGTGGCCTTTTGCTTCGACTGGGAATGAGTCAGTCGGCGGTTTGCCTCTGCCTGGGACTGTTGCACCTGCTCGTGGAGCTGGCTTACATACTCCTGCACAGGGGGAGCAGGGCTGCTGTCCTGGGGGCCCCAGCGTTCTGCCAGCCGGGAGAGCATCCCCCGCGGCTTGCGCCCGTATAGCAGCTCGAATTGTCTAAAGCCAGTGGAGGCCTGCGGGGTCTCCCAGAGGGCGAACATGAGAGGGTCAATGTACAGGTCCCACTGGTGAGGCTTGTTGTGCGTCATCTTCTTCAGGGCCTCCTTGACGGTCTGGTTCAGACACTCTGCCAATCCGTCTGTTTGAGGGTGATAGGTGAACACCTGCCAGATCCCCAAATTCCGGCAGAGTTGGCGCATGGACTTTGTGCGGAAGGGCCCTCCTCGGTCTGTCAGGATCTCGTCTGGCAGTCCCACCATCGTGAACAGCTTAGACAGGGCCCGAATCATCCCCGGGGTCTGCATGGTTTTTAGCGGGATGACCTCGGGGAACCGTGCAGCATAGTCCACAATCACCAGGGCAAAGTGGTAGCCCCGGGGGGTGCACGGCAGCAGGCTGATGAAGTCCATGGCGATCCGCTGGAAGGGCGTCTCCATGACAGGCAGTGGGGAGAGAGGGGCCTTTGGCGGGCGCCTCGCTGCCACCCGTTGGCAAGTGGGGCATGAGCGGCAGTGGGCCTTCACGTCCATGTTCACTGAGGGCCAGAAGAACCGCTCGAGGACCTTCTTCAGGGTCTTGTGGTGCACCAGGTGCCCGGCCCATGCGTGCTCATGGGCCATGTGGAGGACTTTTGCCCAGTAGGCTGCTGGCACCAGCAGTTGGCGGACCTCTCCCTGGCCGTTCGGGGCGAGGACCAGACGGACCCACACCCCTCCCTGCTTCTCGATGCGGGGGAGCCGCTGGGCCCTCCGCTCATCCTGCACTTGCTCCTCCTCACAAGCTGCTGTCTCTCGCAAGCGCTGCAAGGACTCATCCACTCCTTGGGTGTTGCGGAATGGCCGGTCTGCCAGAGGTCCCACTGGGTCTGCCCCCCGTGGTTCCGCTGTCAGTCTGGCGGAGGGGCCTTCACCCGGGTCGGCTGCCTCCTGCACCTGTAGAGCCGTGGCAATTCATGGGGTCACCACCGCCTCCACCACCCCCCTGAGCAATCAGGTGAACTCCGGGGCATCCCTTCCCAGCAACATTGGGTAGGGCAAGGGAGCCACCTTGGCAACCTCCATGCGGTGGAGCGCCCCCAGGTATTCCACCATGACCCAGACCATAGGACACAGCTGGGTGTGGCCCATCACATTCACCACCAGGATCCAGCGGTGCACCGGGGTGGCGGCCGGGACGAGTTGGGCGTGGATCATCAAGACTGCGCTCCCTGAGTCCAATAGTGCCTGTAGGTTCTGCCGGCCTATCCTCACCATGGCGCACAGACTCTGCGCCCCCTTGCAAGCTGAGTTGGCTGGCGGGTTGATTTCCCATGTGAAGGCACATTCTGCCGGCGAGTCAGCCAGGGACGCCCAGCCCTGTACCTGCGGCTCCACCTCCTGCAGCAGTTCCGCCCAGGTGTCCTGGTAGATGGCCGCCAGCCTCCTACACATCTCACCCAGACGCTCCTCCAGCCACCGTCCGAACTCCGCCGGGGTTGTGGCGCTGGGATAACCCCTTCGACTGGCACCTGCGTCGGAACAACTCTCCCCGTACGGGCCACCAATTTGTCAGGGCTTGCCATTGCTGCTGCTGGGCAGGGCGTCAGCTGGACCAGCCCTGATGTCAGAGGGGTGCCAGGGATGCTGCAGGACTTTGCTCTGTGGAAGGAGGGGCGGTATACATCACCCAGATTCCCTCTCAGTCCACTCGCTGGCCTGCTCAACCTGGCCTGCTCACCCCCTGCGTTCTCTGTCATCTCTCTGCTCCCACTCCACACCATCACTCCTTACTCACACCCACCACCCCAGAGCTCTTCCAAGCCATCCTTTATAGGGCTTCCTTTCTCCGCCCCGCCCTTCTTCCAGCCTGGTTCTGAGCTGCCCCAAGTAGTTGCAGCTGGGGTAGCTGATCTGGCTCCACTGACCAGCACCAGCCGAGGCTTGTTCGCTGGCTGTCAAGCCTCCCTGACTCTGCTGATTGCCAAAGGCAGGTCCAGCTGCAACCCCCCCCCCAGCTGGCTGCCAAGCCTCTCTGGCTGAGCTGATTGCTGAAGGCAGGCCCATCTGTGGCCCCTTGGCTGGCTGCCCAGCTCTTCCAGCAGAGTGCCTCCAGCAGCTCCACCTGGAGGGGCTTTGCTCTTGGCATCTCCTGAGCTAGGTTACTGTCCTCTAGCTGGGGCGTGGCTCTGGGCTGTTGGGGCTGCTGCTCCTTCTCTTCAGGTAAGAGCTCTGTTTGGGTGACTGCTGGGTCCCTAATCCTGCTGTCCTTGCCCCCTTCCTCTGATTTGCTGAGCCTCCTGTCTTCTCCCTGGGGGGTGGGACTAGCTGGCCTCCCCTTGCCCCCTCTAGCCTTCTGAGGCTTTGGAACCTCACCCCTTCCCCCTGGCACAGGCAGGTTCTGGCTCTGTTTGCCGGCCAGAGCGGTTGAACTGCTGTCTCCTGGCTGCCCCCCGCCACTGCCTCCCGGCAAGTCCGGGGGCTGGGCTGCTGACCCCTGACACCATTTTGCTGAAGTGCCCCAGTTCAGATGTCACAATTCCCATAAGGGGACCAACAAGCAGCAGGTGCTGTCCTCATTAATCCAGAGGCCTTCAAGAAAAGTTTTTGACTCATCATGAAGACATGAAGACTACTCTTGCCTCCTTGGGGAAGGAGTTCTGCAACCTGGGTTTGGCAGCTGAAAATGCTCTCCCATGGGTCTGGGTCAATCTGACCTCAACTAAAGCTGGTTCCCACAGAAAAGCACAAGGCTGGCAGATGCCCAAGCCAGTTAAGACATTAAAGGTATTGTGCTTTCAAAAGCAGGAGATCACTTTCTAGAGCCAGGTCTAAACTGGCCCCTCAGGCTACTTCAGTTCTCCCAAACCCTGCCAAGAGAAATGTGTTCCAAGGCAGCCAAAAAGATTATTGATGTTTCCAGGTTTCTGCGTGTTGACAAATTATTTATTTATTTACTTTGGACTTTTATTCTGCCCTCCCCACAAGTGGGGTCAGGGCAGATTACAACAATTTAAAAACACATCGTATAATTTAAACACCATAAAACAGTAAAAACATTTTAAAATATCCAACAACACAGCATACAAAACAGTATAATATTAATTACACAGGAATGAGGTCCTTTTTCCCACCACACCCACTGTTATCATTAAATATGCGACAGTTCTTTAAGAGCTTAATATGAGCCAAAACCTCAGACCTCAAATCTCTTTTAAATAGCAGGGTTCAGCTCTGGAAGCTGTGAAATTATAATGCAATTATAATAACTGTGTGCAGAGTGCTTTCTATCATCATTAAATAATCATAGCCAGTCCCTTCCTATAACATTGCAGTGCTGGGCTTCCAATCAGAAGGTGTAGCTCTCAGTGGGCTTGAACTCTAGGCAGCCATTCTTACCACGTTATTCTGGAGAGCCATGGCCTTCCCAGTGTAGCCTCTTGCAGAGAAATGGAAGCAGTCCAGAGCAAAGAAACTCAGATCTGGTTCCCCATCCTGTTATTTAACACAAAACCTCACACATTTTTAAGCGCTAGGAGATCATTAGCAAGGTCCTGGCATTTCTCATCTGTATTATTGGCTAATTGTCACCTGGTACTGAGCCAATAACCAGTCAACTCCTGTCACTTGATTATTCAGCATAAAACCAACTCCCACAGCAACTACTAGTTAGACATAGCCCGTTTTTCTTATATAATATCAATGTTCGATCAGTGTTATGACTTGTGGTAGAGTTAGACTGAAAGAACAGCCACAACTTTTTCTAGCTGGCGTATATGACAATTACTGGGGACAAATGCTTTTAATTTGTAGGTTTAGACTGTGTCAAACCTCCCCCGCCCATTTTTTAAAAGTGTCTCTTAGCCGAGAACAGGTGTGTGTGATGAGGGAAGCCAGATGCTTTCCAAGCCACACTAGGGCTGCCAGGTCTCCTGGTGGGGTGAAGGATCTGCCACCCCCGGCCTCTGCCGCTCCGCCACTCACCTGGCTGGCTGGCTGGAAAAGGCCCCAGGGAATGGGCCCGGGAGGTAAGAAACCTCCTGAGCCAGTGTGCAGCAGTGGTGCTCCCCACAGGCATGATTACTTCATTTCTGGAAGTGATGTCAACGCGTCCAGCGGGCATGCTTCTGCCCTTTACAAGGGGCCAAACTGGCCCTTCTGAAGGGCAGGAGCATGCCTGCTGCCAGGCGCGATGGTGTCACTTCTGGAAGTGACATCATCATGCCTGCCAGGAGTGTGCATGCACTTTGCTTATGTGTGAGGATCGCCAATAACAACAACAACAACATTCTATTTATATACTGCCCTTCAGGACAACTTAATTCCCACTCAGAGCAGTTTACAAAGTATGTCATTATTATCCCCATAACAAACACCCTGTGAGGTGGGTGGGGCTGAGCAAGCTCCAGAGAGCTGTGACTAGCCCAAGGTCACCCAGCTGGCTTCAGGTGGAGAAGTAAGGAATCAAACCCGGCTCTCCAGATTAGAGCCTCGCACTCTTAACCTCTACACCAAACTGGCCAAGGTAAATTCCAGGTCCCCCACCCTCCCACCAGGTTTATCCTTCCAGGTGTGTGGGGGGTGGACAGAGACTTGGAAGACTAAAATGCCAGCAAAGTTTCTTCCTGGAACCTTCAGGAAAAGCCTCTCTGACCTGCACCTTTGACTTGCCAGATGGAGACTGGGACTGCCACTGGTAAACCCCAGACACTCCAGAGGGCCAGGAGGGGCAGTGCTCACAGATCATTGAGGCTGTTCCACCACAGTTACCTTTATTTTTCGTATCAACAGCTATCAGTGGATCAGCTATCAGCTATCCAGGTCCTTTCAATACAAAGATTTCCCCTTTCCCCCAAATCTAGTAATCTAATGATAGCCCAGTGACCATTATGGAATTCTCTAGCCCACAAGGGCATTTCCATTCATTTCATGTAAGGGGGGCATTTCTTTGCCGCAAACAAAAAAGCCCACATGTATAGTAGTTACTTTGTACTGTGGTCCATGCATAGTTCTGGATGAAAGAGCCTGGAAGCTTTTTAATGATTATACGGATCATTCTCATATAATACTAGAGCTTTTGAACAGAGAAAAGTTATGGTGAGATCATATATACATGAGCATATATGCATGATCATCACTCAATGACTAACCAAGAAAGGGAAGAAGGTTCCTCTAGAGGAAGAAGAAAAGTCCTCAGGTGGGAACAAGAATAGCAATGCAATTAAATGCAGCGTTACGTCAACCTAAGTCAATTGAAATCAGTGGGCTTAGACTGGAGTAACTCCATATCGGATGTCAGTGTAAGTTTTTTAAAGTTCAGTGTCTTTTGAGTTGAGACAGTTTTCTTCAGGGACAACTCAACCAAGTGATGCTTAAGTACACTCTCTGATAAAGTAATCTTTGGGTCTGGAAAAATGAATTCCTGTGCATCTTTGAGGTTTCTTTCTCATCACTCAATGATTGCAACTTCAAGTAATGACTAGAACACATGAATAACCAAAGAATGAGAATCCATATGACTGGGCGTCTCCTCAAACACAATGATTTTTAATCAAGGCAGGTCACATGTTCAGCAGTGAGATCAATTGAGTGATAAATTGTGCCGTGATCAGACATACATGCATGTATGAAGCAACCCCCAAATGATGTAGATGCTAGAATTTCATATGGCCACTTTGGATGTTAATTTTATGCGCCTGGATTTGTGTGAAGGCCAGTGTCATTGTCACTGTTGAAGGTTTAGATGCATGTCAATTTCAATTCAAATTCCTAAGCAGCACATTGGATTCCACATTTCCCCCTCTTAACGCGAGATGGCAGGATGTCCAACTTCTTGAGGCTGGTGGTGATGGGAGATGGCAGATTCTCCTTGACAAAATTACCAGGCAGGTAGCAGATTCTGCCCCCCACCCCCGCTGCAATGTTTTTGTCCTGTTCCCCCAGCAGCAGGATAAGGTTGCATCCTCAACCTCCGCTCTTCCTAGACACTGACAAAGGAAAGAAAAAGGTAGAAAGTGGGGCAGGAGAGAGAAGGAAGCCTGCCAGACTGAACACTGTTTGAGAATGTCTGTTACTGCTTTTGGCCAAGTCAGAGTGCTTTTATTTAAATGTGCTGCCAGCAGAGCAAGAAAAACTTGCCTGTCAAGCACAGCACATGTCCAATGTCTCACTGAAGCAGGATCTCCTTGTCTAGCATACAATGTTACCAAGCCAGATATATGGAGTTGCAGGCAGTTGCTGCACACTTGTGCTAACATATGTACATACATGCATGTACAGGTTTAAACAAGATATGGGGAATGCGTAGCACTGCAAGGAGCTTGACTCTCAAAATCTTGTTGGTCTTTATGGCACTACTGGACTTGCTGCATGGTGTATTTTTCTTGTTCACCTGGCATCAGGGTAGTGTTGGTCTCTCAAGGATTGCCCTGTTGTGGCTGAAAGGAGTGCTAGACACCAAGAGAGCCATATGCTGCATTCAGCTGTTTGGGACAGAGACTCCCAGAGTGGGCACCTTTTCATTCCCTTGAAGGAGCAGAGAAGAAACAGCACACCATTTTTGGCCACTCTCTCTTTCCCATTTGTCTCTGTGCCTGATTGTGACAGTGAAGTGCATTGTCCCTTCCAGGGTAAGAGAGAGGTGCCTTCCAAGCGAGACTCAGCAATGCAGCTTGCATTTATGATATGATTATGGAAAGGGAGGTGATAAAATCCAGTTTGAGCTGCCAGTTGGCCCTCCCTGGTCTGGGGAGTCAAACTGCATGCCATGAATCTAGCAATTCAAATGTTAACACTGACATTTATTTTAAGACACAGATGTGACATTTTGTTATGAACTGAATATTCGAAACATGCCTTGAATTTTTAGTATGAGTTTCAGAGTTTCTTCATATGGACATTGTTCTGTCCCACTCAAGCTTGAGAACAGGATGTTGAACTCTTTGTGCTCTTTATGAACTGCATCTGCTGCCTGAGCTGCCACAGCCCAAACCAGCCTGATCTGGAATGAACAAAATACACCCACAAATTGTAACTTTTGCTGGAAAGTTCCAGGGCTAGTGACCACCACCGTGCCTCCCTCCGATTTCCTTTGGGCTACCCATTATTATATCATCCAGACGTATAAAATTCATCATATGAATACAGATCACATTACTTACCTGGCCCCATCGACCTTAAGGCAAATAGGTTGCCCCAGAATTTTGCCCCCCACCCCCATGTCCCCTTGCATTCTGGCAGTCTTGGACTGATGAAACAAAGGGTGGAGTGTCTCATACATTACTCAAGACCTTGTGCTAATATGCTCTAAATTTACACATTTATCAAAATCATCTATACCATCACAATGAGAATCTTGCATATATTTCATTTTTTTTTGCTACTAGCAAAATGGATGTCATAATTGTAGCCAAGCCTGACTTGGATAGCCCAGGCAAACCCAATCTCATCAGATCTTGGAAGCTAAGCAGGGCTGGCCTTAGTTTAGTAATTGGATGGGAGACCTCCAAAGAAGACCAGGGTCACGAGACAGGAAATGGCAAACCACTTCTGTTAGTCTCTTGCCATGAAAACTTGCCATGTCAGCTGTGACTTGATGGCATTTTCCACCACCATTGGGGCCAAGGTAGAACAAGTGTTGGATCGTAGCTCTTCACACTGCAAAGGCTCCTCATGATGGGTTCTGCAGTAAGTCTTGGTGTACTATATAGTATATATGAACAGAAACACAGTGCACCTCATAAGAACATAAGAACATAAGCAAAGCCATGTTGGATCAGGCCAGTGGCCCATCCAGTCCAACATTCTGTCACACACAGTGGCTAGAAATCCAGTGCCATCTAAAGGACTGTCAGTGAGGCCAGGACACCAGATGCCCTCCCACTGCCTTCCTTCCAGCACCAAGACAACAGAGCACCACCTCCCCACAAAGAGAATACCATCTATCTCCTGTGGCTAATAGCCACTGATGGACCTCTGCTCCATATATTTGTCCAGTCCCCTCTTGAAGCTGTCAATGCTTGTAGCTGCCACCACCTCCTGTGGCAACGAATTCCATGTGTTTATCACCCTTTGTGTAAAGTAGTATTTTCTTCTATCTGTTCTAACCCGACTGCTCAATAATTTCATAGAGTGCCCACGAGTTCTTGTATTGTGAGAAAGGGAGAAAAACACATCTTTCTCTACCTTCTCTAACCCGTGCATTATCTTGTAAACCTCTATCATGTCTCCCCTCAGTCGTCTTTTCTCCAGGCTAAAGAGCCCCAAGCGCCTCAATCTTTCCTCATAGGGAAAGTGTTCCAACCCTTTAATCATTTTAGTTGCCCTTCTCTGTACTTTTTCCAGTGCTATGATATCTTTATTAAGGTGTGGCGACCAGAACTGTACACAGTACTCCAAATGAGGCCTCACCATCGATTTATACAGAGGCATTATGATACCGGCTGATTTGTTTTCAATCCCTTTCCTAATAACCCCTAGCATAGCATTAGCTTTTTTTATGGCAGTCGCACACTGTGCTGACGTTTTTAGTGAGTTATCTATCATGACTCCAAGATCTCTCTCTTGGTCAGTCTCCGCCAGTTCAGACCCCATCAACTTGTATTTATATTTTGGATTTTTGGTTCCAATGTGCATTACTTTGCACTTGGCTACATTGAACCTCATTTGCCACATGGATGCCCACTCTTCTAGCCTCGACAGATCCCTTTGGAGTGCCTCACAATCCTCTCTGGCTTTCACCACCCTGAACAATTTCGTGTCATCTGCAAATTTAGCCACTTCACTGCTTAATCCCAATTCCAAATCATTAATAAACAAGTTAAAAAGCATTGGACCCAATACCGACCCCTGTGGCACCCCACTGCTCACCACCCTCCACTGTGAGAAGTGCCCGTTTATACTCACTCTCTGTTTCCTATTAATTAGCCAGTTTTCGATCCACAAGAGGACTTGGCCCTTTATCCCATAGCTACTGAGCTTACTTAGGAGCCTTTGATGAGGAACTTTGTCAAAAGCTTTCTGGAAGTCAAGATAAACAATATCTATCGGGTCTCCCTTGTCCACTTGTTTGTTCACTCCCTCAAAGAACTCTAACAGATTGGTGAGACAAGATCTTCCCTTACAGAACCCATGCTGAGTTTTCCTCATCAGCTTTTGGTCATCAATGTGCCCACTAATTTTATTTTTGATAATAGTTTCCACCAACTTACCCGGTATTGACGTCAGGCTGACTGGCCTGTAATTTCCCGGATCTCCCCTGGAACCTTTTTTAAAGATGGGGACAACATTAGCTACCTTCCAGTCCTCAGGAACAGATGCAGAGTTTAATGACAGATTACATATTTTTGTGAGGAGATCTACAAGTTCACACTTGAGTTCTTTCAGAACTCTTGGATGTATGCCATCTGGGCCCGGTGATTTATCAGTTTTTAAATTATCTAGCAGTCGCATAACCTCCTCTCTCGTCACCTCAATGTGACTCAGGTCTTTCAAAACCCCTCCCAAAGTCAGTGCTTCCGGAGTGGGCATGCACTTCTTATCTTCCACAGTGAAGACAGAAGCAAAGAACGCATTCAGCTTCTCGGCCATTTAGTAATCCTTCTCACCCTTTAGTAATCCTTTTACGCCTTGGTCATCCAAGGGCCCCACTGCCTCCCTAGCTGGTTTCCTACTTCTAATATATTTAAAGAATTGTTTATTGTTTTTCTTTATGTTCTTTGCAATATGCTCCTCATATTCCCTTTTTGCCTGTCTGATCACAGACTTGCACTTTTTTTGCCACAGCTTATGCTCCTTTTTATCAACCTCACTCCGACTAGTTTTCCACTGCCTAAAAGAATCCTTTTTACCTTTTACAGCTTCTATTACATTGCTTGTTAACCATGCTGGCCTTTTCCTAAACCTATTTGTGCCTTTCCTAACCAGCGGTATATATTTAATTTGAGCTTCCAGGATTGTAGTTTTAAATAGTCTCCAAGATTCCCCAAGTGTTTTGACCTTTTTTACTTTCCCTTTCAGTTTCTTCTTCACGTACCCCCTCATCTCAGAAAAGTTACCCCTTTTGAAGTTAAACATGGCTGTGTTGGTCTTATTTGGCAATTTCCTATTTATACATATGTTGTACTCAATAACATTATGGTCACTGTTCCCAAGTGGTGCAATCACATTTACATCTCTCACCAGGTCTTCAGCATTACTGAGGACCAAATCCAGGATCACCTCTCCCCTAGTAGGTTCTGTAACCATCTGTTCCATAGCACAGTCATTGAGACAGTCTAGAAACTCACTTTCTCTCCCCCGATTCGAACACCCATTGGCCCAGTCAATGTGTGGGTAGTTAAAATCACCCATTACAACACAGTTTTTTTGTTTAGCAGCCATCTTTAATCCTGTCATCATTTTATAATCCTCCTCTATTTTCTGATCTGGAGGGCGATAACAAACTCCCACAGTTAAGTTTCCATTTGGGCCCGTAATTTCAACCCATAGCATTTCCAGAAGCGAATCTAATTCAGTTACCTTCTCAATCTTACTGGAATGTATACCTTCTCTGACATATAGAGCCACCCCACCACCAACCCTTCCCTCCCTATCCTTCCGATATAATTTATATCCAGGAATCACCGTGTCCCACTGATTTTCCTCATCCCACCAAGTTTCTGATATGCCCACAATGTCTATGGATTCGCCCAACACTAAACATTCCAGCTCCCCAATTTTACCTCGGACACTTCTAGCATTTGTATATAAACACCTGTAACTTCCCCGGCACACTTTGCCTCGAGACGTAGTTAGGTCATCTGCACTGTTTGTCTCCATCTCAGTTGACAACTCTAATCTATCTCCCTGTAGAAGTGTTATACCTAGCCCTTCATCTCTCTGAGATGAACCATCCTGAACCAGAGACACTTTATCTCTTGTCGGCTTTCCCCTAGCATTTAGTTTAAAAACTGCTCTGCCACCTTTTTGATTTTAAGTGCCAGCAGCTGGGTTCCTTCTCGGGACAAGTGGAGACCGTCTCTCTTGTACAGCTCCCGCTTGTCCCAAAAAGAATCCCAGTGCCTAACAAACTTGAACCCTTCCTCCCTACACCATCGTCTCATCCACGCATTGAGACTCCTGATCTGCGTTTGTCTCTCTGGCCCTGCGCGTGGAACAGGTAGCACTTCTGAGAAGGCTACCTTGGAGGTCCTGGCCTTGAGTCTCCTGCCTAACAGCCTAAATTTTTGTTCCAAGACCTCACGACTGCATTTCCCAACATCGTTGGTTCCAACATGGACCACGACCGCTGACTCTTCCCCAGCACTATCTACCAGCCTATCTATAACACGCGTAATGTCCGCTACCTTCGCACCAGGCAGGCAAGTCACCATACGGTCAGAACGCGGTTGTGCCACCCAGCTATCTACTTGTCTAAGGATCGAATCACCAACTACTAAGAGCCTCCCTCCCGCCCCACCCAGGGATGGTTCCTTGATGCGAAAGGAAACCTGCTCACCAACTGAAGAAGAGGTCCCTTCTGAGGGCATGTTCCCCTTATCCTCAGTACGGTGCCCTGATTCCACAAGATCCTCATTCTCCTTGACAACAAGAACGCTGCCATTTTTAGAGTGGGACACATCTATCCTGTCCCTGAGAATCTTGTCCTCGTGCCTATCTAACTGTCTCCGCTTCTCCAGGTCAGCCACCTTGGCCTCAAGGGTACGTACTCGTTCCCTGAGAACCAGGAGCTCCTTGCAGCGAGCACACATCCAGGACTTCTGACCAGAAGGCAGATAGTCATACATGTGACACTCAGTGCAATACACTGGAAAGCCCCCAACCCCCTGCTGGCATTCTGACCTCACAGTAGTGACTGCCATCCAATGATGGGAGGAGCAGGATTTGCCCTCAGGAGCAGCTCTTTCTTCACTAGTAGGAAATGGCAGATACAAATTTATATAAGTGACAATAAAGGTTACAGATTTTGTAAGGTAGACAGTGTACAGAAGGAACTGTGAAGACTTCTTTACATTTGCAGATGCATAACGTAACTGTATACAAATGGTTTTTGGCCTTGCAAATTAATTGTTGATTTCTGTGTTGATCTGAAATGTAAGTTAAAGTTCTTATCTGTTCCTTAAACTGAACAGAATATACACATCTGTATGTACACTTTACATATCTGAAGAAGTGAGCTCTGGCTCGTGAAAGCTCATGCTGAAATAAATGTTGTTAGTATGTAATTTTGCTACAGCAGACCAACATGGCTACCCCTCTGGAATTATAAGCATGGTGATGTAACACAAGTATTTAATATGCTTTTAATTTAATGATATATAAAACAAAAAATAAAGACATCAGTGAGATGGTGGGAAGGGGGACTAAACCTACCAGTCAATCCTTGGTATCTCCAGATAAAAAGATCAGGTAGCAAGTGATGTGCTATCTGAGACCCTGGAGAGACAATAAGGATGGTGATATAGGGTGATTAGCAGGGCAGTGCCTGTGAAGGCCATAATTTGGGGAGGATGTGATATCATTTCCAGGTGACGATCTAGGCTTCCTCCTCTAGTTTCTGTGATCTTTAACATAGAGGCTAGAGGAAATTCCTAGAACCTCACTATGTAGTGGCTATTTTCCCTCCTACTCCTCAATTCCTTGGGGGCAGGAAATAAGAGCTGGGGTGGGTCAGGTAATTCCCTGCTGAGGGCAGATAAAGGGAGGTATACCCTTATAGACCAGTAGTCTGACTCAGTACAAGAAAACTACATGCATGCCATTGTGTCTTACTGGGAGAAGTTATTTTGTCCCTTCCCTAATATGGTTATCAAATCAATTTAATTTGTCCTGTAGAACAAAATGGAAGCTACTGACAATTGGGCCAGTTTGTATCTGCAGAGCTCTATTCCATCATTTATACAGTCATAACCTGTATTCCTTGTATTAGTCATACTAGGGTGTGACAAAGAGACAGCCGTTTGGGAACTGGCTATCCTGTCTACAGAGATAGGTATTTTGTAGAATCCCTTCTATACAAGTCACCATAAAGATGATGTAATTTTTATTCTGTCTCTTTATTATTAATTTATTTATTTCAATTTATAGTCTGCCCTCCCCACAAGTAGGCTCAGGGCAGGTTATAACAATGTCAAACATTATACAAAGAATAATATAAATTATAGCATAAAATGACATTAAAACAACAATCTACAATTTAAAATAGCAATTCAATCCATCTCTTATGAGAAAGACCTCTGCCTGAGATACCAGAGAGCTGGTGCCAGTCAAAGTGGACAATATTGATCTTGATTGACCAATAGTTTGGCTCAATAAAAGGCAGCTTAATGTGTTCATGTGAGATCACACTGCCAGTGTCCTCTGAAAACTGAATTCAAACTCAGGAACTTTCACTTATCAGATTAAAGCATATGGTCTCCCCATAGGAGAATGCAAAGGTCTAAATCAATAGGTCCTTTCTTTACCTGAAAGTCTTTAACTCTTTGTATTTCTTGCAGTTTGGGGGGATTTTCCTTAGAAAGCATGGACACAGGCTTCTGAAAGACAGCAGTGTCCAGAGCAACAGCAATCCAAGATAGTTGGCATAGTTCATATAACAAGAGCTTATTAACAAGGAAGTACTAGAGGATGATCTATGTCCCAGTATCAGTTTCTATGCTTGTGCAACAACTGTGTAATCATGGAATACACCGAACTCTACCTTGGGTTTTTTTAAACTTACCCTGGTGTAATGGACTCATCAGAAGCATGTGTTTAGGCCTGTGACACTCCCTTGAACCCTCAGATGCTGTTCCATCTGTGCAATTGCAGTTCTTCTGTTTGCAAGGGAGGAGAGTGATTTCTGCTGATTGCCCACTTTCTGCTGCAGATCCCCACTTTCTCCCCCACTCTGTGCTGGGGGATCCAGTAACCTGCTAGAGCACAATATTGGGGCATAGAAGTTTGCAGTGGGAGGGGGGCAATGGATAAGTTGGTGGTAACACAGAGGAGCTCATGATATGCCTCCAGCAATCAAATCTCGCATAAAGGAGATATTGCAGTCAGGACTCTCGTTTCTCATATTGGCTAACATGCAGAGATCCAGCATTGTTAGTCATTGCAGAAGAGACTTTACTCTGTTATTAATATCTGGACAGAAAACAGGGAGCCCAAAACTAATCTTACTTAAATGGCTGCAACTCTAATGGAAATCAATGCTGGCTGCTTCTATGTGAGTAAAAGAAAAACTGAACCCAATATCCTCATTATAATTAGAGCATCGTCTGCCTCACAGCTCCCAAGTTCAATAATATCTGACAGGGGACAGGTTTTCATGCCTGTAGTGGCTGCTTTATGAGTAACAAGGATATAGATTAGCCCTAAAAATAGTGTTCAGTAGAGACCAACATATGATCTGTTCTCTTACGTCCCTGAAAGAACACATCCGGATGCTTCCCTTTCTCTCTGACACAGCTCAGTAAGCTCCATTATTTCTACCGCATTGACAAAGGCTCGAGAGAGCTTCAGGGATTGTAAGAACTAGGTATATTGATGCACAGATCACAGGACAAGACAGATAGGCTATGCGCAGAGAACATCAGTCTTCATGCAGTGGGCAAGGAAAGATGGAAAGGCATCTAGAACACATAGATCTTCAATCTAGTTTTAAAACTACATTTAATAATCTGGAGAACAAAAGAAATACTCTGAGTTTTCTCACATACTTCTAGAGTTAAATCTTGACCTAGAAAATTTTCCCCATAGACGTTCATGCTCCCACAAACAAAAACCGAATTGGTGCATCCATTTCATCCTGTGCCTGATCGTGACTGCATACAAGTTTAAAATGAATAGTTTAGTGCAGGGATTCCCAATGTGGCACCTGCTTTCTTCATCTCCCAAAGCAAAGAGCCAATCTTGACTTTCCTCCCTCTCAGTAGAGCAGGAGGTGCTTTGGAACAGCCCAGGAGGCGTCATTTTTGTGTCTGCAGAGGCCATAGATTCAAATAAGCTGCCTACATAACAAGAGGATGCTGAGTCGGAACCTCCTATTATTTTGCAATTAGCCTCAGCATCTCTTGGACCAAAACTGTGATGCTGTTCCTGTTCTCAAAGTTCTGAAAGTGCCCATAGGCTTAACAAGGCCGGGGGCCTCTGCTTTAAAGACTGAAGATAGGGGGAAAAGATGCAAAAGAAGATCAGTACTGTCAGAGCCAGCATCTCCAGCCATCTATTTGGCACTGGTATTTCCCACAAGCAGTTCTTTGTTTTGTGCCAGGATCTCTGTATCAAGTAAGAATGATTGGTTACATGTGCCCTCCGATTCAAATTAAGCCCAGCATAGTATAAACTTGCCAATTAAACTGCAATAAATATTGCAGAATTGATAATAAACTTGTCTATGGAAGAATGTGTCTTACACTACTTTGTGTAGTAAAACAGTGAAGACCCAGTAGGCAAGGAACATCAAACTCTTATACTGAACACTGTTTTAGGTGGGTAGCCACGTTGCTCTGCAATTGAACAAGATTTTCAGGTTATAATAAGCTCTCAAGAGTCAAATCTGAAGAAGGGAGCTTGATCTTGAAAGCTTACACCCTGAAAGTCTTGTTGGTCTCTGATGCACCACTAGACTCAAATCCTGTGATTTAACACTGATTGTATCACTTCTCATGCAATTCTATAATGACCATTTACACATGAAGATATTACAGAGGAACTGGTGACCCACATAATTATTTCTGGGCATAACATTAGGAGGAAGCTCTTACATTCCCACTGTGTCCAACTCACAGATTTGCCCTCAGTTTTGACACAAGTAAAAGTGATCCCATAAATGCACAACATCATGTCCAAATTGGTCCTTAGTAAGATTATGGCTGCTTCCACGCATCCTTAAGGGGATGGCCTGCCAACAGAACTCTGGAAGGTTATCTCACTCATTACACACATCATCGTTTCCCATGTGCGAGCAGGTCATGATTAGACATGGGCACAAATGGAAAAAAAACCCCAAACACCCTGTTCGTCGTTCGTTGCCATCCATGTACAATGAACAATGAACATGGACGAACATGAACTGTTCCCAGACATGTTTGTTGTTCATGGGGGCCAGAAATACCCCCACCCCACCCACCCCACATAGCCCCCCTCAAACCCAATTACCTGGCCCTTTAAAGATCCTTTTAAACTATCAGCTGGCAGGTGGTAGAGGGGGGATTACCCCCTGCCACCTGCCAGCTGATAGTTTAAAGGGTCCTGTCCTGGCAAAAACAGCAGTGTCTGCTGGCAGCTACTTTGAGGGGTTACCAACTGACCTTCCCAATGGCCAATACCCACCAAATTTGCAGGGGACATAGTCCTCATTGTCCTCTGAAGACCCCCCCCCCCAAGTTTCAGAGAGATTGCACCCCGGGAAAGGCATGATCCATGGGTCTCCGG
This sequence comes from Eublepharis macularius, assembly GCF_028583425.1. NCBI lineage: Eukaryota > Metazoa > Chordata > Lepidosauria > Squamata > Eublepharidae > Eublepharis > Eublepharis macularius. Next base: position 177,488,426 of record NC_072790.1, on the reverse strand, counting down.
GTTGGCTGTCATTTTCTCTTCACAGTGGCAAAAACAGGACTCTCTGCTGGAAGTACTTTGAAGGGTTAAAGCCAGAAGGAAAGCCAGAAGGAGTTCAGACAGAGTTCAGTCCCTGCCTCCAGTTGCCAAGGGGATTGATTACAGCAGGTGCCAGACTGTCTGGATTGATGAATAGCTGCCGAAGGCAACGAACGAGGCTTGCAACAACCGCCTGTTCGTTTAGGATGGGGCCTCATGAACAGCTTGTTCAAGAACAGCCGATTGGGCTGTTCATGGTTTTTTTCTGTTCGTAATGCTGTTCGTGCCCATGTCTATCCGCAAGACAGCACAAATGAAGCATAGAGGAGAATGGACACTATGCAGAACTAGCCGTTTGCTTTTAGAGGCAGAAAGTTCCAGCTATAAAGAGAGGGTACCCTACCAACAGTGGAATTCTAAGAGCATTTCTTGGGAGTAAGCTACATTGAGTAGACCTGAGTAGGATTCTGAGCAGGCTTGCTTTAAGATGGCTCTCCAGGTTACCTGAGATGAAAAACTCTACATTAGATTGTCACCATTTTCCTGGTCACAAGTTATCAAAGTCATTTGATTACCCTTCAAATGTGACTGTACCAGTGCCAGCTATTTGAAAGAAGGGCTTGAATGAAACATGACCTTGGAAACTCTTGTCAGGGGTGAGAAATATGTAAATGTGGTTGCCAAGAACTCAGCCTTCTAGAGTGTCTTAAAATCTTACCTCTGTGTAAAGGATATCAAGGGAGTCTTGGAGGTGTTGTACATATTTTTCCACTGAATAAGTCTCCTGCAGAAAAAGAACACCAGATTATCTATTTTCAGCAGCACATGAAAAGCTGTAGATGACAGTAACCCCCCTCCAAAAAAACCCCAGATGGACCCATTGCATAGCCTCTGACTCAAAGGTTCTACATGAGGACGTGCTTTACACTATTCTGGGTGATATTTTTGGAAGAAAGTGTTACTGGATTATTTTCCAGCTGCAACATATATATTACTTACCTAACGTCTTTATACATGGCTATTTGATTCCCTTACCCACAGAACTAGATTTTAAAAACAGATATGGACAGTCATCTATCTAGATCAGTTAAGCAGGAATATTTGATTTGTACTAATTTATGTCAAGATGACTCAATCTTTGTATTCAGACACTGAATCTGGGTGCAAGAACTGATCTCAAGCTCCCAATGTAAAAACATGGGCCATTTCCATATGGCTTACCTCAACCCAGAACGCTGCACAGCATGCCAAAAAACCCGCGGAAGATCACGTTTTGTTGCGCAAGTTTTGCAGGATGTTGCGCAACATTGCGCAAAACTTGAGCGAGAAAACATAATCTTCTGTGTTTTTTTTGGCATGTTGCGCAGCGTTCCAGGTTGAGGTAAGCCCGTGTGGAAAGGGCATGGTTGAAAATTCTCCTTACCAGTGAATAGCTAAGCACAGACTTGAGCGAATAGAGCGAGCCCTACTGGGCCAAAGGCTCCTCCTCACTCCTTTGCTTTGCTCACAGCCGTCTTTCTTCTGCATCCTTCTCCTCTGCTCACAGCTGTGCTGACTTTGAGCAATGGGAAAGTGAGGCAGCCGATCAGGCTCTGCTTGCAATCAGACCCAGGGGACAGTGATCTGGTGTGGTTTGGCAGACAGCCCTTTGAGTTTCTAGGCACATTTATTTATTTACTTTGCATTTCTATTCCACCCTCCCCACAAAACATTCACAGTTTCCCCTGCCCCAATACAATACAACTGCAACACACACATGTTCAAAATGAGTACAATGTGAAAGAATGATAAGAAAAAAGATACAGGAAGTGGCCCCAAATGACTGGGTTTGTGTCCCGATGCAGACTCACACTGGCAGCAGGCAAGGGAAAACTCCCAAGTTGTCCAAGCAGGGCAGCACCCAGTCCCAAGGTTCAAGCACCAATTGGGCACACTCACAGCTTCAAGTCCAAAGGGGGCTTCCAGAAACACATCCACAGAAACAGGCCAAGGTCAGGGACAAGAGAATCAGTTCCAAACACAGCAGCAAGGTTAGTAGTAAGCAGACTCGTTGCTTCCACACAGCCACTCCCTCTTCGGCTGCTTTTAACCCTCACAGTGCTCAGCTGCCTGTGCTACAGCAAGCACCTGCCGGCTGTCTCAGTCCTGCTCCTGCGAGCACTTATCATCTCTAATGATGCTGGGCCGGTGCTGTGCTGCTAGCCTGGCACTGCGCCTTCTGGCTTGGAGGGCTCTTCTAGCCCTCCTCTGGCAGCGCTCCTGAGGCTCTGGTGAGGAAGGGGGAGAGCTGGCCTGCCCCTGGCTTCCTGTTGCCAGCCCAGGGCTGGGAAGCTGAGGAACCGATGTGCTGGGACCTGGCTGCGGATCAGTATCTGAGCCTTCAGAGCCTGCCTCCTCCTGCAGTGCCTCTGCCACTGGCTGTGGATCTGGGTCAGGTTCACCAGCTGCCTCTTCCTCAGAAGAGTCCTCTGAGTCTCTCTGCTCTGCTGGGCCAGGTTGGTCCATGACAGTTTGTCATTTCCTGGTTGGTTGGCAACCTGATATAAAAGTAGTTTTAAAATCACCATAGTAATACATCTGTCCAAGGGTCATTTAGTAGAAAAAGAGCTGCAGGAACTCATTAGCATAATTCATCAGCACAACTCATTTGCATATGCCACACTCCTTGCCATCACAGGAAGTGTGTCATCAGCATAACTGATTTGCATATGCCTCACCCCCTGACATCACCTATCCTGGCTGTTTTGGACCCAATCCTGGCCATTCAGGGCTGAAATTGGGCCCAAAATGGCCGAGAAGGGGCCCAAAATGGTCAGGATTGCTGAGTGGGAGAGTGATCCACTTCCCATCAGAGGCCCGATCCTAGCTGTTTCGGGACCAGTCCTGGCTGTTTTGGGTCTGATCCTGGCCATTTGGGGCCCGAATTGGACCATTTTGGCCCTGATCCAGGCCAAAATGGCCCAAAATCAGGTGGACGGGGCCACCTGACATGTGACCTTTTTGGAGAACTACAGGAACTGCGTTCTTGCATGTTCCCCCTCAAAATGAGCCCTGCATCTGTCATTGAACAATATTAGAAGAACATTAGCTTCCAAATGATCAACTAAAAAGGGAAGCTGAATCTTACTGCTTGCAAACTAAGCCATAGTTAATCAGGAAACACTGAACCAGGAGTTGAAGCTATGGTTTGAAGCTGGTTCATTAAACACAGTGAGTCTCACCCATCCTTTCATGAGGTGTATGAATGTGCACACCCCATCTTAATCCTGGATTGTTCTTTGGTGGCATCCTCACATACTCTCTGGCTAAGGCAATAAAGTCAGCACATATCAAGGCAAACCAGGATTTGAGTTAGGGTTGCCAGCTCCAGGCTGAGGGTGGAGTCTGGAGACAGTGGGGTTTGTAGAGGAGAGGGAGCTCAGCAGGGTATAATGCCATAGAGTTCACCTTCCAAAGCTGCCATTTTCTCCAGCAGAACTGGTCTCTGTGACCTGGAAATCTATCTCTGGGAGATCTCCAGCCACCACCTGGCGGTTGGCAACCCTGATTTGAGTGCTTGGCTGCAAGCCAAATCCTGGCTTGACAGAGTGCCTATCTGTTGTTAAAGTCAACCATGTTTTCACATTCTGTCTACCACGTGCTTCTGCCTGCTGTAGAACACCAGGCAGAAGCACTTGCATATCCAAATCACCTCCATGGAGAGAGCCCCCCTGCTTGAGCATGGATCCACATGACAGTGTTTCTCATATGACGTGTGGCCACTGAAGTTACAACCCAGTCTCATTGCCTGGAATGCTATCACGTCTTCCCTTTCTTTGCAACGGCTTTTTCTAGGGCCTGTTGCAGGAGAGGGAATTGGTTTGTGCTTGTGGCACGATCAGTGCCACACAAGGGTGTCCGCATGAAAGAAGCAGCAGCCTTAGTTTGTTCGTCATTCTCTCCCTCATTTAGTCCAACACACTCTGGATCACTTCCACTGAACTATCCACAACCACAACCACTGAAGTCTTTGGCAAACTCTTCAAATGACTTAATATGGCAACACAGGCTATGCAATATCAAGCAAATCTGCAACATTTAATTAATATGACATAATGTAGACTGAAATTTGACACTCTTGTGGCAGGATTAGAAAGCCAGGGAGAGAGAAAATGCTGGGCTCTGGCTACATAAATGGTACTTGAACAACTTAAAGAAATCATATGGGTGTCAACAGGAACTCATGAATCAAGACAAACTAGCTGTACTGGACAAATTAAAACGTTAAATTGGACATTTAGAGGTCATTAATTCATAGGGTTGCTGTGACTTGGATGTGTCTTGGTAGCACCTAACACACACACACACACACACACACACACACACACACACACACACACACACACACACACACACACACACACACACAGTCTGCAATGGAAAGAAATAGGATCAAAACCAAATTCCTCTATTCAGGCAAAGTATTGGGGGGAGTAGTGAGGAGGGGTATAAAAAGAGCCCTAACAAAAAGCCCGAGTATTTCCCCTTGGCAATGCAAACTCTGGTTCTCCATCTGAAGGTAGACAATTGATGGCTGCTCTGGGTTTGGTCAGTATAAGCTGCTCACCAGGGTTAGGTTACACAGGGTTAGGTTCAGTACCGAAAGGATTCTGGAGGAGAAGGTTGAGGATCGGATGGGGAGCATTGCTCATTTGCACGAGGACAGAGGCAAGCAGACATAGGATGCAGTCGTCATGACTGACGGGAGATGCCTGCCAACTGCCTGGGACTAGGAATTCTGAAAGGAAAGGGGATGCCTGAAGGAGTGCACCCCAAGGTAAAAGCAGAAGTCCTAAGATAGGTGACTGCGCTTAGCGAAGGCCAGCAGCTGCTGAACCTACGTCATTGCCAGCCAACAATAGGGGCTGCTGAGAGCAGTAGCTCAGTGGAAAACATTCTGTAACATGCAGTACAAAGAAAGGAATGGACGGACAGCTATTTTTAGAAGAGCAAGTTTACATAACAAGCGTTGTCGTGGGTGAATCTGTCCTGAAGAAACCAAAGGCCTGGGGATCACTAAGGGGGCCGAATTCTTGCCTTATTAAGAGGATTTGTTTCCCTGGCCCTTGACTTCAGTTCACATTTATTTCAAAGTGGTGCCTGAGGTGTTTTAACATCATTCCCCTCCGTTTCAGGGTCGCCTAAACCTGGGAGCCATTCTGACTCTTGTTGAAATGTCAGCGTTTCCACTCAGCTGCTCCCTGAGAAAGGGGGAAATGAAGAGAGGAAAACAGATTGCTAATCCTCACATTAGCCGAGATAATACGCAAAAACTGACACCAAGGTCAGCTCTCAGCACCTGTTGTCGGATTCTGGGTTCTGATTTTATTAGGGTCACAGAAAGTGGTCTGTCAATACTTTGAGGCACTAGCAACACTGCCTACCTCAGGCCAAAGAATTATTTTATTCTTTATTTTGGGGAGAGGTAATAACATAATTAATACATTCTTTTTGCCTCTTTAGCCTCTTCCTCTGCAATTCAGCCAACAAGTCTAACCTAAATAAAAGGGCTTTCCGATGCTTCTGAAAGATGCTCAGGCATTCATCTCCAGGAAGGCAAGTGCTGCAAATGTCAGTTAGCCCCCTGACAACACATACCCTAACTCAGCACAACCCAGAAGATGGCCCCTACCATGACACAGGCAATCTGCCCACCGGAATCCATGCCACAGTAACAGCAAGACGAGACTACAGTAAAGCACTCTAAACAGGTCTTCCCTCAAAGTCGGAAACTGCAGTTGGTGCAGAACTCTGCAGCTTGATTATTATCAGAAGATAGGTGGAGCATGCATATTACTCCCATTCTGCAGTCACTCCACTGGCTACCCCTCAGTTACTGAGCTCAATTCAAGGCTTTGGCTATCACGTACAAAGCCTTTCATGACCTTGGTCCCTCATGTCTGCTGGACTGCCTCTCTCCCTATGCTCCACCATGGTGGCTTCACTTATCTGAACAGGGGCTTCTGCTGGTGCCATCCTGCAAAGGAGCAAGATCAAGAACTGCCTGTACTCGAGTCACGCATTCTCTGTAGTGGCCCCCACCTTATGGAATGGCCTGCCTGAAAAGGTCAGGAAAGCTGCCACTCTCCTGGCTTTCCATAAACTAGGCAAACATTTAATTATTCCGGAGGGCTTTTAAAAGTAGGTAATTGAGCTGTGCTGTAAGAAAATGGTTCAGAGAGTTGCTTTAGAAAAGGGATGAGGACTGTACTGTGTACTTTCTGTCACTGCAAGTACGTTCCTATTGGGTAGTTTCCACATCATTTAATATATGTCAAATTGCTTATGTTTTGTTTCAGCATTGTTTGTAGCTCTGCCTTTGGATTTATGCTTGTTTTTAAAATTTCTGCTCTGTTGCATTATTTACTGAATGTCCCAGCTGTGGATTGTGTTACCTTATGATGTAGAATCTGCCTTAAGTCTCAGTGAGATAGGTGGACTATAAATAGCATAAATAAATAAAAATAAAATAAATAAAACTTGCTGCACAGGCAACATTGCTAAGATGATGCTCCCTATCAATGTCACAGCACATAAGGCCATGGGGCAGGATCTCACAGATCCATGCTGCTAGTTCAGGCATTTTTCTTTGGCTGAAGGAGCCTTTCCCTGTGCAAGATGCTCTGCTGGTAAAAAGGAGGGGTGGGATCTAACCCTAGGCTAATTCCTTTGTTTCTTGGGCTGTAGTTAGGAAGGGCTTAAAGTCCTTGAACAATAACTTGAATTACACATAGAAGATGATTGGAACAAAAGATGCTAAAGCAATGCCATAATATGGTCTTTGGTGACCCTGCCATCTAATTTACAGGTGCTGAAGCTGCTGGATTGTCACTGAGACCAGACGTGTGCGCCATGCATTATCATATCCTAGTGGCAAGGACCCAGCTTCTGAGGTTCCAAGGCATACCTCTTCCTCAGACTCCAGCCTCACACAGGATATTGTTAGGGAATGGCCTATTGACTCTGCTTTCTCTCTCCAAACAGGTAGGATTGAAATCACAACTACCAGTAGGGTGCAATTTAAAGCAGGCAGAAAGAAGCATAGCAGCTGCAACTCCTCCAGTCCCAGAACTCTCTGGCAGTCTTGCAGCCTCTCCCATGTGTAGCATGGCTTAACGTGGGCAGTTTGAACTATAGAAGGCATCATCCAGAAACATGACAAAAGCCAGACAAATTTTAAAGGAAGCACAAATTAGATGTTGAGCTTAGACCAAGTTGCATGGAGTCTAAGCAATGATAGATACATGAGAGGTTTAGGGTATGAATAGCACTGGAAAGATATTTGAGACCTCAAAAAAGCATCAAGAGTTTGCAACAAAAAGTGGAACATGATCTGAGAAATTTGCTCCTGGTGAAGATACTGAGGTATCCTTCCACACCATCATTGTTATCCCAAGTCAAAAGCTGCATACATAAATCAAAGTTATTATTTCAGCTAACTAGATGGTTGCAACTGGATCCACATTCTGATAATGAGATCATACTTTAACAGGGGTGGGCAGTGTCTTGGGAAATTGTGTGTGAGAGAAACTAGATGAGAAGTTGGGATATCTGTTAAGGAGCTTCCACATTACTTTGCAAAGGATAGATGTTATCTGTACTGAGGGCTCAATTTGTGCAGTACAGGGGAAGAGTTAACCCTTTCTTCATTCCATTTTCCTAACTTCAATTCCTCCCCCAGTTACCATTTGCCTCCTGGGAGGTACCCTTATAATGCCTGCCTGTATATTTCATCACAAAAGAAATAGCAGCTATGTGAGGACAGTGTGTGTGACTGAGGCCTACAAAAATGGTATAGGGGGCAGTATTTAAGCCTGTGACAGAGCTTCAATCTGAATTAGCTCTCTTCCTTCCTACCTTCCTATTTTTATCTTGCCCATCTTCCAAGGAGCTCAGGAGGACAACATGCATCATTCCGCTCCTCAATTTTATCTTGACAACAGCCCTGTGAGGTAAGCCAGGTTGAGGCCAGGTCAGCCAGTAGGCTTCATGGCTAAGTGGGGATTTGAGCCTGAGCCTCCCTGGTCCTGATCAAACTTTTTTTTTTTTAAAGTGAGAAATCTTCTCATGGCTCTCCAAATGTCACAGAGGCCTTTGGGGCTTGTCAGGTGGAAGGAGGAGCCACAGCCCTCTTGGTTTTTCCTTTTCCTAGGACTTTCTTTTGTGAGAAAATAACACTTTCACTTGAGAAGATGAATAATTATTCCTCCTTCCCCCCTCTCCAACCAAGTACAGCCTCCTGCAACCCTGAGCAGCCACTCTGGAGCCAGTTTTCAGAGGATGGACTGTGGGGAGCTGCAGATGAGAAAAACCCACTTCTGCTCATATGGATCCAAGTCATGCTGCATCAAGGGGCTTTGTTCATATTCAGCATCACACTGATCACACTGTTTGGGGTTTGGAAAACCTTTGCCTGCAGCATGTGACTGGCCTTATTTGCTTAGGCTATTGCTCTGCAGGCATTTTTCTGCAGTGCACCTGACCTCATGGTGTGGCTCAAAGGAGATTATCTTGAGAGGGAAGGACTGGGTGGGGGAGGAGTTCCTAAAGGCAGTCCTTTCACTCTCTTCCATATTCAAGATTTTAAAACACTGTGATTCATAACAAAGTAGAAAATGTAGCTGAACTTGTACCTATAAAAACAACAACACTAGCTGGCAACACAAATTCTTCAGGCAGACAGGAGCCTAATCTTGTCTCCCTCACCCCTTTTTTTGCACAAACACATAATGCCATACATCAACCAGAAGAAAGCCACCAACTCCTTATAATGACCTGAGATCTTAATCCCCATTATCAGTTTCTGCATTTATCCAATTTATGAAATCTAGAGCATGCCTCTCTTCCTTTAAAATGCTGTCAGCTGAGCTGGAGGACCAGTTTCAGAAAGCCAAACCAAGTAGAGGTTGAAAGGTTAAACCTCCTCTCCTTTCCCTGCATGGCCTAGAGGCAAACTGAGACTGCATTTTAAATGTAAGATGAACTGTGATCTCGCATAAATTCAGAGGTCCAGTGTTACACTTCTCACACAAATGAGCCATTTGCACAATGTTGCCAAGTAGGCCCCCTCCCCTGCTTTAAAGCATGCCATGAACTGTGTTAAAGTTTCCTGCGTTACTGTTTCACTGCTGCACAAAGATTGCTTTGCACGTGTGTGCTCTGATACACGTGTCAGTTTCCTGCCTGCGTGTCAATTACCCTGCTGCTGCAATAGACTGTGTAGTTTACTGACTCCATGTTTGGATAACTGCACAAAGGACTCTCTTTCTGGGCAGCCCTGCCCTGACCTGTATCCGGAATTCCCAGTGTGTGTTTGGACTCTGTTACAAGTGTGCCCCGTGCCTGCATTGCCATCTGCCACGGACCGTGCCTGTTCCCTGCTTTGGACTGTGTTTCAAAGTGTTGTTCCCCCTGCCTCCATGGAAGCCTGCCTCATATGGGCCCAAGCCGCTGCTAGCAGCCGGGCGCCTGCCGGGGAAACCTCCAGCGAGCCTGGCTAGGCGCTCCCTGGTCAGTTCCCGCCTGGAGCCTCCCGCGGGTCGATCCCCGAGCTTGCCCTCGCTACCGGGCAGCCTGCTATCCAGCCCCAGCTATGCCCAGCCGGCATCCATGTTCTCAGGCAGCAAGAAGACCCTGGGAAGAAGACTGCTTTGGGAAGCCATTTCGGCGAAGCGGGCACACCACGTCCGCAGCGAGAGCACCTCGCCCCGCTCTGCATATCTTAGGAGCCGCCCCGGAGAAGAACTAAGTGCCGACCATCCCAAGCACTTAGAGAATGCATCTCAAAGAAACCTCCGCATTCCAGAAGCTGATGACATCAGGACAAGCCCTGTCCGCTGGAACATCCTTTCAGCCCACTTGGATTTCCCCCTCCCTCTTTTGTCCCCTCTTCCTGAGGTGTCACTTATCACAATCTGATTACCAAAGTGGCCCATCCAAGCCATTCAGTAGCCCATTAGACCCTTTGTTTTAATCTGTGAGAACCACCAAGTACAGCACCAGCCCCAGGGTACGTTTTGGGGTATTTAAGCCGGCCTCTCAGACCGCATGGTGCGCGTGCCATCCTATCCAGACTTCCTTGCTGTCCGTCTGTGGCTCCAGTGCTGGCATTGGACCACTACCCTCGCTGCTGTGTCTCTGCTTCGCTCCAGGATAAGTGAGTATTCCCCCTATCATCGTTGGGAACCAGCTAATGCGAACGTCTCTGTATTTCCTACTCTGTATTTTCCTAGATCTTGTGTGTTCCTTGTATGATTGTGCAAGTTAGGCTTACGCCACACTAAATACACGTGTTTGGAACTTATTTGTTGTCTGCCTCTTTTTCACTAGAGTGTCTGGGATCGGGACCTCCGTATACATAGGTTATGATCCGCGCTTAATATTAAGTTACAGACTGCTACAGCTAATTCCCCATTATAATAAAGAGCAGTTCTGGTAACAGTTTACTGGTGGAGAATGCGGGCATAACCCAGTTCGTGTGAATACACGTGAGTCGACACGCGTGTCTTCAGCGAACTGACTTAGAGGAAAATTTTCCAGACCTCTGTGTAAAGAGCGCAATTTAGCTCAGGGAATTAAAAGTGTGAGTGTGTGTGGCTCTAGCGAGCAATTCTATCTTGTGGGTTGGCTTTTTCCCCATTTCCTCCTTCAGCCAGCTTTGGACTACTTGCCTTTTGTGGTGCACCGCGAGGCCCTCCAGCCGTTATAACCGGTGTACTGTGGGTGAGGACCTCTGAACTGGTGAAGTTCCTGGCCACCTTCCGGGCCGCCTAAACGCGTCTATGTGGGTGGGATCCCAGAAGTAGGCTCTATAGATATATATATCCTGAAGCAGCACATATAAAACTCTCTTCCACCCTTCCCCGTCTCTCCTAAGTCCGTCCATACCCCGTTCCTGCCAGCACTTAGGCTTCAATCCCCGCTCCGGAGGAAACGTGAAGGGATTGTTAGTCCGTTTGGTCAGTTTAGCTTTGGGAATCTAAAGCCAGGTTCCTGAAGCCCCGCGGCAGCCGGCCGCACCGTGCTTAAGAGTTTTAAGGTAGACTCTTGGGCGCCTTTCCGCTTGCGAGTTTTAAGTCAGACTCGTGGGCGCACCTCGCTTGGGAGTCAGTGGGACTCTTGGGCACACTTTTGCTTGGGAGTTGTTAGAACTCTTGAGCGCACCTCGCTTGGGAGTACAGTAAGCTTTACTCCTGGGCACTTTTGCTTGGGGACTTGCAGAGGCAGTCCTTGAGCGCATTTAGTCTTTTGGTCGAGGCTTGGAGACAGTTTAACCGTTTGTCTCTGAGCACGAGGCCTGGGGACTTTTTGAGTTTAGTTCTTGGGCAGAGAGCTTGAGAGCATTTGTAGCTTCTGAGCAGAGGCTTGGGAGCATTTCTGGTTGCCTAAGCATAGGCTTGGGAGACCCCCTTAGTTGCAGTTCCTGAGCAGAGGCTTGGGAACACTTTCTGGTTGCCTGAGCATAGGCTTGGGAGACCCCTTAATTGCAGTTTCTGAGCAGAGGCTTGGGGACACTTTCTGGTTTTTTGAGCAGTAGGCTTGGGAGACCCCTGAGCTTTAGCTTCTGAGCAGAGGCTTGGAAGCACTGAGAGTTTTGGTTCTTGGGCTTAGAGAGCTTGGGAGCACCTTCTGAGCCAGTAAACTTTTCCTGGTCCCGTGGCTTGTAGGCAAGCTTGAAACGGGAATAGGAATTTTTCCTTCTCCCCCGGTGGAGAAGAACCGAGTGTAGGACCCTTAAAAATACCCTGGTAAACCTAAAAGTAGGACCTTTGAAATCACCCCTGGTAAAAACCCCTGTGTAGTACCCAGTTTAAAAATCCTTGAGAACCGGAGGGAAGGATAAACCTCCCAAAGGAACATAGAGAGGAGAAAGTTGCTAAAAAACCCTAAGAATCCAGTGTAAGAATCCCCGAGGACCCGAAGGGAAATAACCTCTGAACGGCCCCTAGACGGGAAAACTTATAGGGAGCTTCAATCGCCCCACCCCTGGTGTCGCTGATCCACTCTTTAACGTCCCCCGAGATCAGCCTTAAACGAAGTAAAATGTACCAGGCAGCCCCCACTGTGCCCCGCCTGGAGAAGTGGCTAGTGAAGAAGGGAGATTGCCCTTGGGAAGCCGGTTCCTTCAAGGGACCCGACCCGCTCCAGATAGTCAGAAGTGCCTTCCAGGATTTCTGTGAGAAGGAGAAACCTAGGTCCAGTAAGAAAGACAGATACGGAGCTTGGGCACTTTTCACCGCCCTACAGGACAGCGTGTCCCTAATTAATAAGCTACAGGTAGCTCAGGAAGAACAGGAACAGGAGATAGAAAAGCTAAGGAAAGAAAAGAAGGAACATGAGGAGAAAGCAGCCGAGTGGTGTTCAGAACGCGTTAACTTCATGCTGGAGAAGCAGGGACTAACCACTGCCCTCCAAGACGCCCAGCACAAGGCTGAAGTAGCCACCGCTCGTGCCGATATGGCTGAGCACGCAGTAATTGAAGGACAGGAGAAAATTGCCAAATTAACCCATGCTGCCCAGTTCATGGCAGAGCAGAAAGTTGCAAAGATAGCCGCAGCAGACCATTCCGCTTGTAAGAGGGAGCTAGAGGCCCTAAAGCAGCACCTGGGGATGCAGCAGGCCGTAATCTCCGCCGTGCATCCCGCAGCCCTCTTGGCCCTCCCCGAAGGTAGTACCGACAGTTGGTCACCCCCTTCGCCCCAGCCCGAGGAAGCTCCACAGCCCCTCCATCCGATAGCTACCAAAGAAATTGTCTCCACAGACGAGGATGGCAGGAAGACAGACCGAATAGTTAAAGAGACTCGCAATTGGAGGCCCGATGAGCTCCAAGCCATAGCGGACCGAATGGGACCCCTGAACCGAGACTCAGCTATACAGTGGTTCGCACACGTGACCATGTCCCAGCCCTCTGCCAGTGGCTCCGATGTGGCTCAGCTGGCTCACCATTGTGCCAGCCCCGAAATAGTCACCTCTCTCAACGCATATATTTCTAACCGGAGACTAGCCACTCGCAGTCAGTATGGTGCCATGAAGGAGTTGTGCGCCTTCCTCTGGCCTACCAAGAGCTTGAAGGCCTTATACATAGCAGAATCTCAAAAACCCGGAGAGGACCCAGAGGCATATTTAGCCAGAAAGCAGCTCCTAGCCGAACTGGCAGACGAGGTAGACTTAGACTTGAGCGACATGCCCGACTTCGATGACTTAGAGTTTAGGAGAGCTGTTATAGATGGTCTCAATAGCACTACCCGCCTAGCTCTGGCAGGGGTAGAACCCGGGAGCATCTCATGGGGAGACCTGGAAGCTCGCATCAGAAGCATTGCTGGCCTGTTGCGAGAGACCGGCGCCATCCACCATGTGAAGTCCCCGGCCTCCCATAGGAAAGAGAGTGAGCCCATCAACACAGTCACATATGCCAACCATGGTCCCCACTCCCAATATCGGCCCCAAGGGCATAGCTCGTACTCGGAGCCTAGAGGTGGCATCTTGCGTGGGAGAAGTGGTAGCTTCACTCGGGGCCGCAGCCAGAGGGACTCCCGTCCAGGAGTAACCTTTGTTCCCACCCCCAGTCACTACCCTTCCTCCCCACAGGTACCCTCTGAGCCCTGGAGACCTGCGCTGCCCTCGGCACCCCTGCCCCCTCGGGCACCTCACCCCTACAATCACCAGGTCTACCCTCCCCCAAGTCAGGCTGACTCCTGGAGACTGCGGCCAAAGGACCATGAGGAGCCCTCTGACCTAGCAGAGCCGCCACCAGCTGGGAACCCCTTTTTCCAATAGGGATGCCCGGGGGTCACACATTATTCTCCCCACTTAACTGCCTGTGGGAGAAAACCAAAGGTTGAGGCTAGCCTTCGACCTCCGGGAACTAAAAATAGCTTGGAACTTAAAAGAGAGAAGGAAAGATTCCAAAGGGTGATTCGCACCCAGAACCCAGCACCAACTTTGCCAGACACCTCTGAAAGAAACCAGGCAGAGCTGCAAAATAAAATCCATGAACTCATAAGTGTAAATAGGGAACAGAATTTAAAAATAAATGAGCTTAATAAGGAGAATAAGGAATTAAAGGAAAAATTAAATGCTTGCACAATAGAGAAAGAGCAGCTCCACAATAAATTCCTTACCATGCAGACTTTGCTGGAGAACCAGAATAATGAAACTGCCACTTTAAAAACCCTGATGCAAAATCTCCTGGAATCCCAGAGACTCACTGAGGCCAGAATAAAGACTTTAGAGGAACAATCAGTGATTGAATCAGCTTCAGCCCCCACCCAAGGCAGTGAAATGAGTAGTCAGTCACCTTTGCCTCCAATTTCTGCCTCAGCCCCCACGCCCAAGAAGCCAGAATTCACCTTAGCCTCTGAGCGTGTGCAGAGTTTAAAAGTCATTCCCCAAGAAATTGTCTTGGCTCCCATAGAATGCCCCCAGCCAAGCTATACACAGCCCACTGTGACTGTGCCCTCTTGCAATGATCCTGAAGAACAGGTAAACAGGAGTAAAAATGCAGTTCCTTTAAAAGATTTAAAATGCCTTGAGAATCCAGTGCTTGCAACTACACACCAAATAGCTCTCTCTCAGCCTTCCCTGACTAACACCCCTGAAGAAAACCTTATGTTGTGCTTGTGTGGCTTAGTAGTGCTTGAGCTAATTCAAAGACATTTGTGTATCTGTTTCCACGTTTTAAAAGGCTCAAGCCCAAAACTTAATGAAAAGGTAGAGCCTCCAGCAGTAAGTGCAGTCAGGAATGTAATAAGGCAAGTGAGCAAATTCCAGAAAGACTCCCAGTTGCTAGCAGCATCTAAAACAGACTGTTCCCACTCAGCGTTGCACCCCCACCCCTCATTGAAATGGAAAAACTTGCCAGACCAGGATTCTGACCTCCTCCCAATTCTTCCTTTTGTCCTCTCCCAGGCTGAAGTAAGCCCAAATAAATGTAATCACTGGTTCCCTGTCAGAATTTGGAAGGGATTGGAACCAGGAGTGGAAAAGCCACCTTAAGGAGACTTGAGTTCAAGTCCCTGCAGCCCCCGTCCCTTTTCGTTGTGCAGTCTTAACTTTATGTGTGTGTGAACCTGAAGCCCAATTCCCTTTTGAAATTAGATATAAAAAGCCAACTTGGCTTCATATAATCATTTAGTGTTTTTGTTATTTCTTGTCAGTTCTATTCTTTAACTTCATTAGGCGGGCCCCACAGTTGGGACCCTAGGGGGAAACACGGCAACCAAAGCCAAATAGGACCACCACCGAGAGTGATTCTTAATTGGATTTTAAGCCGCGTGTTCGGAAAAAAAATTGCACAGGCAAAAGAGATTTGCTGTGTGTGAAAGTGGTTGGAGAGGCTTTAGCCCAAAGGTGCATACATTCTTTCGAACATAGTGGAACCACCAAAAAAGGTGATCCCTGTATTCGAAAATATATCACCCGCCGTGCTGGTGAAGATCCCGCATCTACGTAGATTCGGGGTCTCACCTGCCAGACCCACGCTTTCGCATGATGGTCGGCTTTGGCTTTGAGGGCCGTGCCTCCCCTGGAAAAGGACCCCCAGATAGCCCAACCTCCCTCTTTTACTAATGTTCATATTCGTCATGGTGAGTTGCTATACGGCGCCACCATCTAGTACGCTTTAGTGCAAAGGTAAAAGACCCGCCAGTATTTTGCAAATATGTTACCTCTGGAATGTGTTATTGAGGTGCGTTCGCTACGCACAAGGGGCAGCGTGCCTCATTTACATAGCCAGGATCCCCCGCGCCAAGATGACCCCCGAACGACCCAGCGGCCCCGGAAGATTTCCGCTGTCTTCGCCGCTTTCCGATAAACGCTGCCGAACGCCTTCAGCTCCATTTCGGCCCTTTCCGCCAGCAGCCGCCCGCCCCATCTAATGTAATCTTTTCCCTTGCCCGTACCGTATAAGGGAAAAGAAGGGGGGGGAGACATATTGAAGTTTTATGAAGCCATGCCAGGCCTTCCAGGTGAGGGCAACCCGAAAGTACCCCACAACCATATGCTTCGTGCTCCGTGTATTTTTCTTTTCTCGCTCAGTGCATTTTTCTTTTCTTTTGCTCAGTATATTTTTCTTTTTGCCCGGTGTACCCTTTTTTTTTTAAACCAGAAAATGGGGCCTCCCGAGGGAGCCCCTCCAAAAATTGCTTGTCCTGCAAACATATGACGAAGGCCTATTTTTGAAAATTACAGCGAGGGCCCCCGTCTGCAGCAACCCTTATAGCTACTGGATACCGCTCTCTAGTTTTTTCCCTTTTAAAGCGGCAAGGCCAGGCCGAGCCGGACCGATAACTCTCAGCCCGCAAAATAAAAATAGCCCGCCGCCAAGCAAGGGGCACCTGAAGGCCACATAGTCCAGGCACCCAGGGACCCCTGGGGCGAGTTTGCATAATCCCGCCTAACGCACAGCCGACCCTTGCCCGACGTAAAGACGTCACCCTCTGAAATATACACGCCTTAGAAAGAAGCCTCCACACAGGAGTTCCCCAGAGCAACAAGCTGGAAGGCTCGCTTAGTGCCCTGGGACTTCTCGTTCGAGCCCCGCCTAATACACAGTGCTGGCAGAAAACCCCCTTCCCTTTTTCCCCACTTCACTTCATTTATTTTACATGTTGCAAAAACTCAGGGGACCTGTACTTATATCCGCAGGTCTCCCCAGGATCTTTTCACAACAAAAGGAAAAAGAAGGCCAGGAGATGAGGCACCTGGCTACTCTGTGTTTGCTCGTGCTGGCAGGCACCCTAATAGAGGGACGCCCGTCCAAATTAATGCCCTACCCACACTGGAGATGTATCAATACCCTGGCAGGGAATGAAATGATGGTCTGCAAGGTTGTGCAGCAGAGCAATATGACCACCCCCACGGATCGCACAAACTTCCGCAGTTGTGAAGAGCAGTGGATCCGACCCCCAGAGCTTGTTATTTTATGTGTGGGAGTCAAAACCATGTCCCAAGAATTAGTATGTTACTCGCCTACTGACACAGTGTCACCACTTGCTCCGATTCCATGTATGTTCCTTCCCCGTATCAGGCCAGCCCCCACCGCAGTCCCGGTGGTAGACAAATATACCACCCCTACCAATTTCGAAACCTCGCCATTTGTTACTGAGGCTTTCGGACCATACTGTGAAGTTATTCTAGTGTCGGCCGCAGTATGGAAGGCAGGAGACCCCTTTAGAATGACCATCTTACTAGGCACTACTACCACTGAATATGCATCAGTCACTATCACGCCCCCTTCAGGCGCAGTTCTCTCCTTTGCTATAGAACGCTGGGAGAACCTGACCTGGATTGTAAAGGAGGAAGACCTAGCCAAACATGGCCCACCTGATTGGATACTGATTCAACAGACGCCCGAATGCCAAACTAAGCCCCTAGTAGAGAAATTTCACTGGCTTGGGCTGCTCTTTGTAAATTTGACTCATGAACCAGGCAATTATTCCTTGCTGATCCGGATCCAGGAGACCCACACCATCCAAATTGACCCTTTGATTGCTAGCAATGAACAATTAAGCCAAGGCGGCACGCATATAGTGGGCTCCCATGTTTTGAAAACTGACATTCGAGAGAGAGTTCTAGTCCGCCCGCAAATGTCTTTAAAAGAGATCCGCATAGACTTAGCTGAACTAAATGTAACCCAGAGGCTGCCGCAGTGCGCTCCCTATCTGGAGGCCGGTAGCAAGGGTTGGAATGCATGGCTACAACTGTGGATCGATCCCTCTCCCTCTCTCTCGCGTGCCAGACGAAGCATCGCCGACTGGACTGCTCCTGCAGCCGGAGGCTTAGCAATCATGGATTCGGTCAACATTGAGACTCTCGCTAATAAGTTTGCCCATGTCACGACTAGCATCTCCGACTTAGGTAAACCGGTGGTGCAGTCCCTAAATTCCATTTCAAATGGGCAACACGAGATCAGCTCCATTTTAGTTAACTGGGAGAGTCAAATTGAAAGAGATTTTTCTCTGCTGCTCAAAGGAACACAGTCTTTTGAATGCAACGTGTCAATAGCCATGGCATGTATGCAAGCCCAACAATTAAACCAGGCTGTGGCCATGGGGCTAATTCGGCAAGCCACGGACGGGCATTTGCCCCTGGAAATTAAAAGATTGATTATGCCCAAATTGTCACCCATTGAACTGGAGCTTGAATCCTGGTGGTCTCTCGTAAATTCCTCATTCTCGCCGACCACCCAGGAGCTTAAATTATTTTTATTAACGGCCAGTGCGCACGAGTCATTCCACGTGTATCCAGTCGTGCCTCTGGGACTCCAAGTCAGCGACACCGAAGTCCTCTACGCCAGACACCCCGACCATTGGGCCCGCTTCACCCCGACCGGATGGCAGCTCGTCAGCCTCCAAGGGTGCCAGCATCGAGACCAGACCGGCTTCATTTGCCAGGACCAAGCCTTTGCACCGCATCACCCCTGTGTAGCCCCGCAAGTCGACGCCCTCAATGAATGCCCTTTCGAGGTCGTCCGGGAGAACAGCTCCGCTGTGGTCTACCTTGGGAAAGGATGTGCCTGCGTGCGAACGGCCTGCGACTTTGTGATCCTGAACTTGTTCCAGCTCAAGCCCGTGATCCCGGGAGTCAACCGCTGCTTCTGCAACCTGTCTTCGGTGGCAGCCTGCGACTTCACCTACACGGTACCGGTCTGGACCCAAGAAGAGATCCTGGTGGCACCCTCTATCTATCGCTATGTGAAGCCCATCTCCCTCGGCGTCGGTCTGGAGCTAATCCACGAGCTCCTGACCCACCCCCAGCTCCACCGCACCCTCCAGAGCATCCAGAGGGACGGGGATACCACTGCTTTGGTTGTGTCCCACAACGGAAAGGAGATTTTGGATCTTGCCCAGCGGATTAAGACCACCGGCGAGCATTCGTGGTGGGAGACCCTCTTTGGCTGGAGCCCCACTGCCACTGGAATTTACAATTTGGCTTTGCACCCAATCGTTGTTATTTTGGCCTTTCAAGTTTTGTTATGTGCCTCACTACTTTATTTGGGCTGTTGGAGCCGCCGACAGCTCCAGCAACTCCAGCTGTCTTACCGCTTGGATCACTATAACCCCGACCTCCTTCTGCCTTAGTGGTTGTTCTTGGCGCCCCGTTTTTAGCCCTTGTTTATTTTGTTGCTTGTATGGTTACGAACTATGCTTGTGCATTTATGTGTAAGAACTCTGCACCGGCCCCATGGACGCTTTGCTGCCGGACACCGCTCCGAGGCCCTCTTGTGGACTAGGGGGGGACATATTTCCCTTCCCCCCAGCCCACGGCCCGTCTCCAGATGACCGCCAGCGACACCACCTCCATGAGGACTAGAACTGTGTGCCTGAAGCCCTTCTCGCCGCCCGCCGACCCTGCTCTGCGGATTGACGCAGACAGCAAGGGGGGGTGGAAGTGTGTTTTGGAACACATGGACTAAGTTTGCTTGTTCCTGTATATATGCAACCCAGTCTAGCAGCTATACTGCGGACTGAGCCATCTGTGATCTTTGTTGCTCTATGGTCTTATGAATTTCTTGCCATTGCTTTTTATGAATTTTACTCCCATGAATTTAGCCCCGAACTAGTCCCTCCCTCTATTTGCTGCAAGTGCGCCCATGATCTTCCCATGAACTGGGACCCTTTGATCACCCCCTATTAACTTTGTCCCTATGAATTTGATTTTAACCTTATGAATTGCCTTTTTAACCTGACTCCCTCCGCCGAGGTAATTCTAGCCTATTTATCATTTTATGAATTGGGTTTTATCCGGGACTTCTCCTGAGCAGTCTCTTTTAAAGGTTATTTTATTTCTGATTTTAAACTCCTATGAATTTGGTTTTAACTGAGACCCCTCCTGTGCTGTCTCTTTTATTGGGTATGTAAACATTGGTTTCAGACTGTATGAATTTGGTTTTAATCTGACTGTATGAATTGGTCTTTTAATTGCGAAGTTTATTTTTCTGCCCCCATGAGCCCTTCCGCCGCTTACCCTCATGAATTATTTCCTCGCACTTGTTTTTATCATTGCTGCTTTTATCTATGAGTTGGTTTTAACTTCCTGATTTATTGCTTTTAATCATATATATATGTATTTATGATTTTAACCATTTATGAATTACTCTACCCTCGATGAATTGGTCTATGCCTTGCTTGCACATTTCACTTGTATCCTGTATGAATTATCACCTATCTATGAATTACCTTCGCCTTTTAATCCTGTATTCATGAATTGGCTCATGAATTGCCTTTGCTTTTAACCTTATACCCATGAATTTACTGCTGCATATGAATTACTCGTGGCTATGAATTGCTCATTACTGCTTATGTAACTATGAATTGCTATTGCTTATGAATTATTGCTATTTATTCTGACGGTTGCACTTAGCACACCTCCTGGTGTGAACCCAGAGACCTGCAGCCCATTGGCTGATCTAAATTGCACTTATTCGGTTAGGTGGTTCTCCAAACTAAATTTTTGAGTGACGCCTCCCCCTCCTTCCCTTCCCACTCCTTTCTTCGCTCGAAGCTCGACCACCGGACATTGCCGACCACCTCGCCTTTGAAGTCAAGTTCGGAGACCCGCGCGCCTGACGTCACGGGGTCTCCGAGGGGGGGAATTGTTGCCAAGTAGGCCCCCTCCCCTGCTTTAAAGCATGCCATGAACTGTGTTAAAGTTTCCTGCGTTACTGTTTCACTGCTGCACAAAGATTGCTTTGCACGTGTGTGCTCTGATACACGTGTCAGTTTCCTGCCTGCGTGTCAATTACCCTGCTGCTGCAATAGACTGTGTAGTTTACTGACTCCATGTTTGGATAACTGCACAAAGGACTCTCTTTCTGGGCAGCCCTGCCCTGACCTGTATCCGGAATTCCCAGTGTGTGTTTGGACTCTGTTACAAGTGTGCCCCGTGCCTGCATTGCCATCTGCCACGGACCGTGCCTGTTCCCTGCTTTGGACTGTGTTTCAAAGTGTTGTTCCCCCTGCCTCCATGGAAGCCTGCCTCATATGGGCCCAAGCCGCTGCTAGCAGCCGGGCGCCTGCCGGGGAAACCTCCAGCGAGCCTGGCTAGGCGCTCCCTGGTCAGTTCCCGCCTGGAGCCTCCCGCGGGTCGATCCCCGAGCTTGCCCTCGCTACCGGGCAGCCTGCTATCCAGCCCCAGCTATGCCCAGCCGGCATCCATGTTCTCAGGCAGCAAGAAGACCCTGGGAAGAAGACTGCTTTGGGAAGCCATTTCGGCGAAGCGGGCACACCACGTCCGCAGCGAGAGCACCTCGCCCCGCTCTGCATATCTTAGGAGCCGCCCCGGAGAAGAACTAAGTGCCGACCATCCCAAGCACTTAGAGAATGCATCTCAAAGAAACCTCCGCATTCCAGAAGCTGATGACATCAGGACAAGCCCTGTCCGCTGGAACATCCTTTCAGCCCACTTGGATTTCCCCCTCCCTCTTTTGTCCCCTCTTCCTGAGGTGTCACTTATCACAATCTGATTACCAAAGTGGCCCATCCAAGCCATTCAGTAGCCCATTAGACCCTTTGTTTTAATCTGTGAGAACCACCAAGTACAGCACCAGCCCCAGGGTACGTTTTGGGGTATTTAAGCCGGCCTCTCAGACCGCATGGTGCGCGTGCCATCCTATCCAGACTTCCTTGCTGTCCGTCTGTGGCTCCAGTGCTGGCATTGGACCACTACCCTCGCTGCTGTGTCTCTGCTTCGCTCCAGGATAAGTGAGTATTCCCCCTATCATCGTTGGGAACCAGCTAATGCGAACGTCTCTGTATTTCCTACTCTGTATTTTCCTAGATCTTGTGTGTTCCTTGTATGATTGTGCAAGTTAGGCTTACGCCACACTAAATACACGTGTTTGGAACTTATTTGTTGTCTGCCTCTTTTTCACTAGAGTGTCTGGGATCGGGACCTCCGTATACATAGGTTATGATCCGCGCTTAATATTAAGTTACAGACTGCTACAGCTAATTCCCCATTATAATAAAGAGCAGTTCTGGTAACAACAAGCAGCTCTTTGTTCTTGGTTACTGGCATTTTGAGGATATTCCCTACTAGCAAAGAAGAAGAAGAAGAAGCTATCAGGCAACAGCAGTGATCCTAATAATGTCACCCCGCCCCTTCTACTAGGCAGTAGGATCTTATCAGCTTCTCACTATTGAAAAAGGGAGAAAAAGTTCCTTTTGGAACACCAAGTAGGCTGTGCTGCGGATCATGGGAACTGCATGGACAAAAGCCATATGGAATGGGGGCTGTTGGAAGGAGGGGGATTAAGTGAGACTGAGTGAAAAAACTGGCTGGATCCAACCCGATGTGTATATGTCTGAATTTGAATGGGGTTTTTCTTCTCACTTGCTCTCAACTTCATTTTATGAAATATAGGGATTCAGGTATGAAGTATGGGGCTTTCAAGGTCAATGCCAGCACCTTGAACTGAGCCTGGAAGCAAATCAGGAGCCAGTGTAGCTGGAACAAGATGGGAGTGATACAGTTGTAGGAACCTACCAAACTACATCAGTCTTGTTCAGAGGCCCTGTTGTAGGTGCCCCTGCCATCTAGGGTTGCCAGGTCCCTGTACCCTCCTGCTGGGAGGGAGGGACTGGGCACTAACCTTCACACGTGCGCACACTCGGTGTGGCATGATGACATACTTTTCAGGAGTGAAGCCCTGAGAGTGTTCCTAGGGTTCACACTGGGCCGATTTGGGCCACCAAACAGGCTGAATCAGCTGGCACAAAGCCCAGGCACTCCTGGTGCATGTGCGATTACATCACTCCTAGGAGCAATGCTGTGGCACTGCGCAGGAAGTGTGCTCTGGGAGGCCCACTCCTTTTGCTCTGCTGGCCAGGCGAGTCAGGGGGGAGGCTGGGAATGGGAGATCCCCTGCCCCCACCAAAGGAACAATAAACCTACCGCTGTCTGAGGCTAGATGACTGGCAACCAGAGAAAGACCTTCTTGGTTCTGGCACTGAAACTTTGGAACTCCCTCCCCAAGGAAATTTGTCTGTCTCCCTCTCTCATTGTCTTCTGCTAATTGGTGAAGACGTTTTTGTTTGGTTTGGCATTTCCTCACGAACTCATTAGCCCTTCTCCTTGTATATGTGTTTTTATGTGTTTGTATTTCTTAAATGTATTTTTGTGCTTATATTAGGTTTTATTTATTTGCTTTAATTAGTTTATATATTTGTATTTTAAATGTTTTTAATGTCTGAAATGTTTTAATGTTTGCTGAAATGGGGACTCTGAAAAGGAGTGGAAAGGTGGCATAGAAATGTTTTAAATAAATACCACTTCAGGGGCAACAAAACTACACAAGGAAAACAAATTCTCTGTAAGTGATAGCAGACATTGTAGAGACTCTCCACCAGTGGCTGCCCAGGTGACAAGGGCCCTTTTCACACTGCTTACCTGCTGCCAGAACGTCACGAAATATCGTGCAAAAAACGTGGAAGATAGCGTCTTCTCGCGAGAGTTTTGCGCAACATCGCGAGAAGATGTTATCTTTCGCGGGTTTTGTGCAATATTTCGCGACGTCCTGGCAGCAGGTAAGCAATGTGAAAAGGGCCAAGGGAAACCTGCAAAGCACCAGCCCGCCAGCTTTTCAGCACACCTGCCAAAGAGCAGAGAAGTTCAGATCAATTCTTTTTGCTGAAAGATTGGCTCTGACAGACCACATTTGCAGTGAAAGCTTTAAATTTTCAAGGCTGCACTGGGATGAGTGGTGCTATTTCACAGCCATGCTGCCTAAGCTGTAACTCCCTCTGCAGTCAATTTAGCGCTTGCTGAAAGCTGATCGATTGAGGAGCTGAGCCTCTAGGGTTGCCAAATGCATTCAGACAGGTATGGCATTGTAAAGGGCTTTCCAGTGACAATTTATCCATGGATCCTAAGGGAAGGCTTATATCCCAGAAGGAGATGAGGTGAAAAACAGGTGAATTGAAGCATGGCATTATCTATGAAAACCTCAAGCAAAATATACATTTAAGTGGGCATGAATCATTCTTTAGGTTGTGCTGCACTGAAATTCATGAGACATGAGTGCACAAGGTCCATTGAGAATGAATAACTCTTTCATGGCCTGTGCATGGCAGCAACTGTAGGCCACTCCTCAGACATCATTCTCACCTATGGTTGCCAGGTGTCCAGTTTTGAACTGGACAGTTCAGTATTTGCTCTTTCTTTCCAGTAAATAAAATATAAACATTCAGTGTTTTCTAATTAAGTAAACCTGCAACTACTAAGGCCAAGCTCCATGCCTGCACTCTTTCTTTCTCCTGCGGCTTGATAAAGTGGAAACACCCCCATATGCTTGTTCTCCATCACAGCCAGCAATGTTTGAAAATAACTGAATCCACTCAGTGGTGGCCAAGCAGGTAGATCCCAGATAATTCCTATTGGTTCAACTGAAGAAAGCTAGAAAAGGAGAGACTTTCATGGCCAACCAGTTGGATTCCCATAATGGTTTCAGCTGACTGTAGATGGTGGCAGGACTAAATCTTCTAAAGAAAAGTGAGAAAGAGATCTTGGGAAGGCCTAGTGGGTGAAGAGGCTGGAGAGTTTGGAAGCAGAAAGTCCCTTGGAGGGTGGTCTCTGGACAGGGTAGGGTTGCCAGCTTCAAGTTGGGAAATTCCTGGAGATTTGGGGGATGAAACCTGGAAAGGGCAGGACTTGAGGAAGGAAGGGGGCTCAGTTGGATATATTGCCATAGAATTAACCCTCGGAAGCAGCCATTTTCTCCAGGCCACTGATCTCTGTGGCCTGGAGGTCACTTGTAATTCCAGGAGATCTTTAGCTACCACCTGGAGGTTGTTGGGTGTCTCTTTCTCACCTCACACAGGGCTTGGGCACATCAGGCACTATCTCTCCTGCCTTGCTTCAGGAGCCTGGGCAGCACCTCCCCTGCCTTGTGTGAGGCCTCTGTGGGCTGGCTTGGCCCAGGTGGGGAGGAGGCCCTTGAACTACTGGGAGGCATCCCAACAGTCTTAATTGCCAGTCCATTCCTGCCTGCCTGAGACCTAGGTCACACTGTGAGTTTCCATGGAAGAATGGGAATTTGAGGTCCTAGTAGGAAAGTCTAACCATTACACCACACAGGCTTTTATAGGGTGGCTGCAGTTGAACAGTAGCAAGCAGTCAGTCATGGGTGAGTAACACAAGTTGCTTGATAGCAAGTTTCCTGGTGGTTTCTGCGAGGCCTGCCCCCAATGAGTCCTCCCTCAAGGGCCAAAATAGCCTCAGAAAGGGCCCTGCCCCTCCCCCGCCTTTTACTGAAAGAAGCCATGCCTGGAATAAAGCCAAACTGATGTGGGTGCCTTGCAATGTCACTGAAAACATCTGTTTCTTATTTGTGTGTTTGTTTGTTTATGTCATTTATTGTCCACCTTTCTCACTGAGACTCATGGCAGATTACATAGTGTAAGATTAGTACAATCAGTATCAAGGACATTTTCATACAGTTTCAAGGACGTTTCCATGAACAATGTCATAGGATTTTACAAAGACATAGCATTAGTAAGGATCCAATACAGAGTTGAACAATTGCTGAAACAGAACATAATCAATTCTAGGACTGGCATTAGATAATATGAAGCACAGATATAGTATATAGGAGTACATATTCACCCGGATAATGAGATACAGAGTTGGGTGTCATCTGCATATTGATGACATCCCACGCCATAGCTGTGCATGAGTTCTCCTAAAGGCTTTATGTAGAGGTTGAATAACATGGGAGATAAGATTGCGCCCTGTGGAACCCCGCAAGATAGTTCCCATTCTGGAGATAGCTGATCTCCAACGGCAACTCTTTGAGTCTGTTCCATGAGAAATGATTTGAACCAGTCCAAGGCACATTCTTTGATGCCCACTTCTGTCTCTAAATGCCTCAAAAAGATGGCATGGCCTACTGTGTCAAAGGCTGCAGACAGATCCAGGAGGAGCAATAAGGACGCATGGCCTTTGTCTATATTCAGACGGAGATCATCCACTAACACTACTAGTGCTGTCTCTGCCCCATGCCCTGATCTGAATCCAAACTGGAAAGAGTCTAGAGCACTAGAGTTATCCAAGAAGATCTGGAGTTGGTCAGCTACTCCTCTCTTAGGGCCAAGCTACACATGACGAATGACACTTGAACGGCAAGTGTATTTCTCCCTGTTCACTTGCCCTCCACTCAATCCACTTGCCGTTCAAGTGTCATTTGTCATGTGTAGCTTGGCCCTCAATCACTTTGCCCAGAAAGGGCAGATTAGAAACTGGGCGATAATTGGCCACATCATTTTTGTCTAGGGATAGTTTTTGAAATAGCAAACGGATAACTGCCTGTTTGAGTGGCTGGGGGAAGGAGCCCTGAGTAAGCGGTTGATTTACAATAGACCTCAGTGGTTCACTTATGTGGTCCTTACTTGATGTTAATAGCCAGGATGGGCAAGGATCGAGTGCACAAGTAGTGCACAAGTTCATAGATGCCAGGATCCTGTTAAGGTCTGACATTGTAATTGGTTCAAAGCAGTCCAAATGTAGGCCAGATGGTGTATTAAGCATTTCTCCTTTCTATTTGCATTGCAGCATCTAGATCAGAGCATATTCATGCTATTTTATCAGTGAAAAACTTAGCAAAGGCTTCATAGCTAATTGTCTGTTCTTGGGACTGTAGAGGTTCAGCTTTATGGGTTAAGTGTTTGGATATCCTGAACAATTGGAACGGTCATGAACTAGTCGACACAATGGTTGCGTCTTAAAGCGACAGGCATTCCTTTTATCATTTGGGAACCTTCCCCTCCTTTTTTTAGATTTCAGGTTTTTCTGCAAACCTGGGGTGTTTTTCAAGTTTGTAGAAAGAGAGGCATTGTCCATTCATGGCTCCGATCTCTGGATTATATATATATTATTTATAGGTTTATAGGTTGACAAAATTTTAGCAAGTTTGTCCCTTACTGAAACATATATTAGTTAAGTGAGGTAAGTTCCCCAGACAGTGTTAGCTGCAGACATCCTACTATATAAAAGTCAAGCCGTACTGGTGATGACTCATTGTTTATCCTCACGCTGGCACATTGCTGATGACTCTGGCTTTGAGGCTGCTGCAAAGCACCTGCTTGCCACTGGGAGGAGGCCTGCTGATTCAGTTTTCTAGAGCCCATTGTATTTTTTCACACAATGGGCATTGTTACTAGCATAACTGTTTTCCTCATCTGGCACTTCAATTTTCCACCAGCAGGGGGAGCCCAGTGGAGGTAAAGTAAAATAGGGGGGAAAGAGTAGAGTTATCCTGTTTTTAATGGAAAGAGAAAAAAACTCTCCTGGCACCACAAGCAACTTCTCGCCAAGCAAATGGTGGGTATTGGGATAGTGCTCTTTCTAGGCTGCAGATGATCCAACTAAGGCAGAAATGTTGTGACAGTACTGATTTCTAATGAGAAGGGGCAGTACAGAAATAAGCTCCCAAATTTCTTTCTGTTACCTAACAGACCTGTGTAGATCCCCTGTTCAGAAGGGGAGGGTGTGCCCAGAGTCAGTTGGGCCTCCCCAACCCCTTTTAGCAAAGAGAGCACAATATCTGTTTTCCAGTCATGGGATTAACTCCAACACTGACTATAATTACTGCCTGGACTGGCTGTTGACCCCAGGTTTTGCCAGAAGAACAGGTCTGTGGGAAAAAACTAACAAATTGGTAGCAGGACTATAACTGAAGGGACAGCCCAGACATATTCATGGAATAAAACTACTATGGGGGGAATTAATGGGGGCTTGGAAAGGCGCAGGGTTCTGATAGCACACAGCCACAGCATGGGTCTTCTTTTCCCAAACCCTGGCCAAAGAGTGTATTTATTCACAGTAAAACAAATCACATACAAACAAGATCCAAAAAACTTAGCTCCCATTTAGGCATCACATTAAAGAAACAATCTTAAATAAAGGGGCTGCCCTTGCTGGGGCCAGACAGTTGGAAGAGCAGATGGTATGCTTGGTGAATGGAAGCTCAGCTTCTTTGTAAAGAGTCTGATTAAAAATCTTATACACTTGTCACGGTTGGTATACACAGGGCATGCAATGAGGTCATAATAGGCTCTGGAGGAGTGGCTAGCTAACACAATAATTCATATAATAGTGAGTATTAACAAAGGCCCTCAGTTTAACACAAGGTTTTGCTGATTCTTCATTCTACCCTCCTCCTTGCCCAGAGAATGGTGCTCACTAGTGACCTCTACTGCAGCTCTGTTGAATCCTGCAGTTTCCTTCTTGGTGCTGCCAGTGGAGAAGCCAGAGAGGTTTGGATTAAACTTTTTCAGAATATCTGGCAGAAAAGGAGAAACTCAAAACAAGTCTCTGTGCAATGAGCAAGAGACACTGTTGATTCCCATAAATCTTTTTGCAGTTAAGGTACAAAGGCCCTGAATTCTGCAACCAAGTCACTAACAGCCAGCTCACACTTAATAAGTTTGCCCAGTGTTGCAGTTGGTCTATCAGTGGAAGAAATATTGCCAGAAGGGACGGAATCATCTCTTCCAATTCTCTTGGTCATTTGTTCCGTATTACTCTCCGCAAAGCTGCTGTTGCAGTCCAAAATGTCATGTTGAAGGTCTGGGTTAAATTTTTACTTTGAGATGCCTTCTGGAAAATGTTAACTGGTCTGAATGATTGATTGATTTATCAAAATGCTTATTTCTCTACCTTGTTTCTTGGTTCAAAGAGAAATCTCAGTGGCACAGTATTTGGGTGTACTGTGCCTGTGTGTTTGATGTCAGCAGCACATACAGGGTGATATGCTGGTTACAAGGTTGGATTACGAACCAGGAGATCTGAGTTTAAATTCCTGCTAACCAGAAATCGTTGAACAAGTTCCTTTCTTTATATGACCTACTTTACAAGGTTATTGTTAGAACAGAATAAGGGAGAATGGAACCATATATGCCACTTGATGTGTTTTTATGTATTTTTTTTTAGAAGGAGGCACCAAAGATAGCAGCAACTTTTGAACCATCGTATTAATTTCCCAAGCAACCAACATGGTGCTCACAATTCTACAACAAAGACTATTACCATATATGGAACAAAAAATGCCAGAAGTTCAAACTGGATTCAGAAAAGGAAGAAGCACTGGAGCTCATACTGCCAATTTATAATGGTTAATGGACCACACCAGAGAATTTCAGAAGAAAATCAGCCAGTGCTTTTAAGATTACAGCAAAGCTTTTGACTGTGTGGATCAGGAAAACTTATGGGAGGTATTAAAAGAGAAGGGTATGCCACAACATCTGATTGTGTTGATGCGCAACATATATGTCAGGGCTCGCCGTGGATGGCACTGGGTGGGGCGCTGGCGTGCCTGGCTCTGACTTCAGGGGGGTGTCTGACTTCAGGGGGGGTGCCCTGGCCCCCTCCTGGCTGTCCTTACTTCCCCTGCCTGGGCCCTTAGTCTCCCACTGGAGGGTGGGGCTGGCTGGCTTCCACCTGCTCCTTCTGATCCTCTGTGGCTTGGGAGCTCCTCCACCTTCCTGTGGCTGGGTTGCCTCTTTCTCCCCTAGGGCTTGGGCAGGGGCTTCCGGTACCTCTACCCCCTTGTTGGCACTCTGGACAGGTGTGGGTGCCTGTTGCCCTTTGGGGTGGGGTTGGGCAGCATGCTCCTGGCTGGTCTCTCCCTCTGGCTCCCTTTCCCCTTCCCTTTCTGCTGGCTGGGCTCAGGGTGGATAACAACATATTAAAAATACAATTAAAATATAATTAAAAATTCATGTTCATTAAAAACAACACATTTAAAACAAGATGGTGGACAGCCTTCACAGGGAGGGTTTTATACACCCCTTTTTTCCAGGCCAGCAGAGGCCCAGCCTCAGCCATATGCCCGGCGGAACAACTCTGTCTTGCAGGCCTGGCGAAAAGACCGTAAGTCCTGCTGGGCCCTGATTTCAGCAGACAGAGTGATCCACCAGGTGGGAGCCAGGACCGAAAAGGCCCTGGCTCTATTTGAGGCTAGGCAGGCCTCCTTGGGTCCAGGGAACACCAATAGCTGTTTGTCCCCTGATTGGAGTGTCCTCTGGGGAATATAGGGGGAGAGACGGTCCTGTAGATAAGGAAAGCTGGATTATATTTAGAAGGTGACGAGAAAATTGGTGGAAGGAACATTAACAATTTGAGAACTACAGACACCATTTTACTGGCAGAAAATAGTGAAGACTTGAAATGATTACTGGTGAAGGTTAAAGGAGAAAGTGCCAAAGCAGGATTACAGCTAAACATCGAGAAAACAAAAAGTAATAACTAGAGGCAGGCATGAACCGAAATATAAACCAAAATTCGTCACTAACCAGGCGGGTTCGTGACCCGGTGGTTTGTCAGAGCCTATTTCTGACGAATCACCATGAACTTTAGGCCGGTTCATTTGATTGTTTTTTTTGGTTTGTCACTGCAGACAGCCTGGCATCAATCAATCAGTTTCCTAGACAATGGGGGGGATGGACTTTCTGCTGCCCCGGAAGTGACATTTTCTCGAACCAAATGAACTGGTTTGTGAACTGGGGTAAGTCTATGAAAGGTTCATGGTTTATGAAATGCAATGAACCATGAACCACATGGTTCAGTATTTTCCCGGTTCATGCCCACCTCTAGTAATAACTACTGAGGAATTACACAATGTTCAGGTTGACAATAAAGAAATTGAAGTTGTTAAAGATTTTCTATTCCTTTCTATTCTATTCTTTCAACCAAAAGACAGAGTGCAACCAAGAAATCAGAGGGAGATTGAGACTTGGAAGGGCAGCCATGAAGGAACTAGAAAAGATCCTTAAAGATAAGGATGTGTTGCTGGGGATCAATTTTAAGAAATTTTTATTGGATGGGTTAACATACATTCTACCAATCACTTTACAACATAATTTCCCCATATATTGATATATGTAGCCCACCCCTCCCCTCCCCCCTTTTCTATGTTGACTCCCAACAGCACTATGACTCCTTTATTTCTTATCGTTAACTCTATATTACTTTCATTTGTCCCTATAATTAAAGGCAAAATTCTAGCTTATTCTTTATCATTACATTTCTATAATTATCAATAGACTACTCTTATCCTATCAGATCCCCCTTAATTCCACCTAAATTTGATTCTAAATTTCCCACATTCTATAAAAAGTTTCACCTAAATTTATTTTCATAACTTCCTTATCAAACTATTCATTTCCACCATATACAGCAGTTTAAATCCAGTCTTCAACCTATTACAATTTGTTTCTTTAACCAATTACATATAACTTTGCACTTTTGCTTTAGCTTCAATCCCTTAGATAGCACTTTTAACTTAGAACTAAAAACTTATTCCTTCAAATAATTCCATCTGTAGTTTCATTCTTATATTTCTATCTCTCCACATCTTTTACAAATAAATTTTATTTTTACATCTTTTTTTACTTAAATTTTGTTCTCCTTATTTTCTTATCAATTAGTTCATTTAACTTTACATTTAGCATTTTCCAATTTGTTCATTCATTATCAATTTGTTCCTTTAACTTTACATTTTAACCATAAATTCAATCCCCTAGGTAGCTCTTGTAGCTTAAAGCTGAAAACTTAGTCCTTTAAGTAATTCCCGTTTGTAACTTGAATCTTGCACTTCTGCCTCTTTTCCGGGTTTCCTCTTTCACTTGAACAATATTGTCTCTTGGTAAATTCTTCTGTTGTACATAACGAGTTGATTCTGTATTCCATGTTTATTGTTGGCTCTTATGATTGCTTCTTTAAAAATTCTGCCAGGACTTCAATCATTTGTTCCTGCACACTCTGCGTTGTTTCCCCTAACATATCATGAATTCCCAGCTTAATGCCTGTAGTTTTGTACTCAATTTCTGCCACATGATCTTGAAATACTTGTTTTTCAACTTTTAAGCTTGATGTCAAATCGGTGGTTTTTTGTTCCATCTCTTGAGGTATCTGCTTTGTTACTTGTAGCTCATTCTTCACCTCCTCTTCTGCTTTTAGTAAATCCTTTATATTTTTAATCAAACTTTGTTCCATTTTCTGCATAGATTGGTTCAATTCTTCATAGCCCTCTGTAACTTTTTTTCCCAGCGATTCTATAGCCGTTCCTATGGCAACCTGCCGTTCCTTCTCTACTTTCTTCATGCTTCTACACTAGATTCTTCCCCATCCCAGATATCCTTTTTATCTTTTATTTTGAAAATCCAGACTACTTTATTCTCACCAGATATCGGGCAGAGAGTCTCTATGGTAGCTTGCTTCATCCTTTTCCCTTCCGGAATGGTGGGTATCCACTTCCTTTTGTCCTCTCGTTGCTATATCTCGCGTTTTTTCCTTTGTTTTCCTTCCGAGGTCTTCTTTGCTGTTTCCACTTCCTTCTTGCTCTCCAGATTAAGCCTCTCTAGGCAGTGCCACTCGTTGTTCTCCTTGCATTCTGGCCTTTCGCGATGTTTGCTCCGCAGCTTCTCAACCTCCTCCCCTTTTCTCACTGCCAGTTATCTCTTCCAAAACCGCAGGTATGCATAAACAAAAATTAATTTCACTTCTTTTACACTTTATAGTCTATCGAATTCCACTTTTTCCTTCAAAATGCCTTGCTCCTTTCTTGTTCTATCAGCTTAGTCCACAGTTTAAACTTTTAGTTAAATTTCTCTTCTCATTTTAAGTCTGAAAGCAAGATAAAGATCTTTTACCTCCATTTGTTCCATTTGGGTCTTTCGTGCTGTTTCTTTCATTTCAAGTTGGCCAATTCTGGTTCTGAAGCTTGGTTTCTGGCGACCTTATGCCAAACAAATGACTCAAAGAGTACTGCAGAGATTTTAGCTCGCCCTTCTCCGAGGGGACGTCAAGGCAATGAGGAAAATCCTTTATCCAGGACCTCCCCCGCCGCCAAGATCTCTCACTCTCCGGGTCTCGTAGCATTCTAGCTCCTCTTCTACCTGTAGAGGAGTGGCAGCAGGTGATCTAGGCACCTGGCCTGCCCAAACAGTCACTCTTGATGATCCAGCTCCCTGGACCACATCAGGTCTCCATTAGCCAAACCGGAAGTCCCAGGATGTGTTGCTGGGGATCAAGAACAATATAATCATACTACGGTATTCCCTATTATTATGAATGGATATGAAAGTAGGACAATGAAGAAAACTTACAAGAAGAAAATTGGTTTATTTGAAATGAAGAGTTTTTCCATTACAATGGATGGCCGAAAAGTGGGTTCTAGTTCTGATCAAGCCTGCATTCTTCCTAGAAGCTAAAATGACAAAACTGAGGCTATTGTACTTTGGTCACGTCATGAGAAGACAAGATTCTCTGGAAAAGACAATAATGCTAGGAAAGGTGAAAGTCTGTAAGAAAAGAGAAAGATGCAAAATGAGAAGACTGGAGTCAATAAAGAAAGCCGCAGCCTCCAGTTTGCAAGATCTGAACAAGGCTGTTAATGATAGGAAATTTTGGAGGTTTTTAATTTGTGTGTGTGTGTTACATGCTGTCAAGTCACTTCCAACTGATGGCAACCCTATGAATGAAAGACCTCGTAGTTATGGGAGACTTCAGCTTCCCTGATGTGTGCTGGGAGACCAACTGTGTTACGTGTTCAGGATCATGCAACTTCCTGACCTTGCTGACAACTTTCTTCCTGGAGGAAGCAATGAGAGACTTAGCTGTACTAGACTTGATATTAACCAACAAGAAAGAGTTGGTTGCCGGGGTAAAGGTGGTGGGAACCTTAGGGAAAAGTGATCACATCCTCATAGAATTCTCTTTGCTGTGGGGTACCAAGGGAGTTTGTAGCCAAAGATGCGTGTTAGATTTTAGTAGCAAAAATAGAAGAGTCCAGTAGGGAACTGATTCTCGAAAGCTCATGCTACAGTAAAATTGGTTAGTCTTAAAGGTGCTACTGGACTCTTTTCTATTTTTACTACTACAGACTAACATGGCTAACTCCTCTAGATTTTAGTAGGGTGAACTTTAATAAACTTAGTGGTATGATGAGAGTTATTCCATGGAAAAGATTGTTGGAAAGGAAAGACTGCTTAAAGAACTTTCAAAAGAGCTTGCAGACCTCTTGTTAATCATCTTCCAGGCCTCTTGGAGTACATATAAGGTGTGGGAAGACTGGAGGAGGGCAAGTGTCATTCCAAGAAAGGGGGAAAGGATGATCCAGGGAACTACAGCCCAGTTAGCCTGACCTCTGTCCCAGAAAAGATACTGGAGCAGATATTAAAGGTGTCAGTCTGCAAGCATCTGACAGACAACATGGTGATATAGGGAAATCAGCAAGAATTTGTCCTGCCACACCAACTTCATCTCCTTCTATGACTGACTGACAGGCTTACTGGATCATAGGAATGCTCTTGATGTAGTTTATCTGGATTTCAGTGAAGTTTTTGATAAAGTTCCTCATGCTGTTCTGATGGGTAAATTGGAGGACCTTGAATTGTATTGTAGAATAGTTAGACGGATAGGGAACTAGCTGGATAACAGCACCCAAAGAGTAGTTGTCAAGGGCATCACATCTGATTGGAGGGAGGTGTACAGTGGAGTGCCACAGGGCTCAGTCCTAGGCCCAGTGCTTTTTAATATTTTTGTAAATGATCTGGAAGAGAGTGTGAAGGGATTACTCATTAAATTTTCAGATGACACTAAACTGGAAGTAGGATCAAACACCCTTGAAGATAGAGATGGAATTCAGCGAGATCTGAATACACTGGGAAAGTGGGCAGATTTGAATAAGATGAGATTTAACATGAAGAAGTGCTGGGTTCTCCACTTGGGTAAAAAAAATGCAAAGCATGCATACTGGATGAGGGATACATGTCTGGGTAGCAGTGTATCAATAAAGGCATATCATCCAAACCACAGGATGTCATTGTCCCACTATATACCGCATTGGTCAGGCCCCACCTGGAGTATTGTGTGCAGTTCTGGAGGTCTCACTTCAAAAAGGATGTGGACAAATTGGAAGGGATGCTGAGGAGAGCAACCAGGATGATCAGGGACCTGGAGAACAAGCCCTTCGAGGAAAGATTGAGGAACCTGGAAATGTTCAGTTTGGAGAAGAGGAAGTTGGGGGTGGGGACATGATTGCTAAGTATTTAAAAAGTTGTCACTTAGGGTAGGGAAGAGAACTGTTCCTGTTGGCAATTGAGGATAGGACTCAAAACAAGGAGTTTGAACTACAGGAGGGAAGGTACTGGCTGGACATTAGGGAAAATTTCTTCACGTTAAGAGTAATTCAACAGTGGAATTAACTACCTAGGGATGTGGTGAGTTATCCCTTATTGGCAGTCTTCAAGGAGCAGCTGGACAAATACTTGGCAGGGATGATTTAGTCTGTTCCTACATTGGACAGGTGGTTGGACTAGATGGTCTTGAAGACCCATTACAATCCTATGATTCTATGATTCTTCTTGTCTGCTTTCTTCACTGTTCATCTTTCATATCTATACACAGTAATGGGGAATACCATAGTGTGGATTATCCTGATCTTGGCTCCCAGAGAGACATCCTTTTCCTCAAGAACCTTTTCTAGTTCCCTCATGGCTGCTCTTTCAAGTTTCAATCTTCTTCTGATTTCTTGGTTGCAGTCTCCCTTTTGGTTGATGATTGAGCCAAAGAATAGAAAATCTTGTACAATTTCAATTTCCTCATTGTCAACTTTAAAATTGTGTAATTCCTCAGTAGTCATTACTTTTGTCGTCTTGTGTTCAGCAGTAATCCTGCTTTGGCACTTTCTCCTTTAATCTTCATCAGTGGTTGTTTAGTTAATTTATAGGGTCACCATAAGTCGGAAGCAACTTGACAGCACATACACATACATGCTACATTGGACAAAAGATGGGATAAAAATGTGATAGATGTTTACCCTGGGGACCAGTTCAAACATTAGATTCTTTTCACATATTACACTTTTACTACTCAGACTTCTTTTTGAGCATTAAAAAGAGCACTATCTGCTCTTTCTAAAACAACCATAATTATATTGATCAGATAGCCACAGTTCAATATAGTGTCACACTTACA